>NC_086172.1:86891680-88251680 GCF_023053635.1 Elgaria multicarinata webbii
ACACTTTCAAACCTGCCCATAATAACGAAGCGTTCCTGAATGTGGGGAGCTTTGTAAACATGTTCAGCTGAATGCACTTACAACCACTTTGCAAAGAGATCTAATTGCAGCAAGGCATGAAAGGATGTTGGCTTTCGTGCACCCTATATCCCCTCTCCAGTTTTAGCCTCACCTGCTGCAGGCGAACACCTGCAATAGGGCTCTAATTCTGTCTAAACACGGCAAATTATAGTTCGCACAAACCATATTTTGGCCTTAAAACCAAGATTGTAGGCCAAGCTTTGTGGTGGCAGTTTGAGGCTGCGCAGTGTTTTGCTGCAATTTAGGAATGGAGATGTCTAAAACCCTCCCCACATGTGTGAAGGAAGGGGAGGAGGGGGCGTTTGAGCCAGAGGCTTACTGCTGCTCATTCTCCTAACATAGGGCTGGGCAGCTGGTGGCCCTCCAGATGTTTTGGCCCACAACTCTCTGGCTAGTGCTAATGGGAGTTGTTGCCCAAAACATCTGGAGGGCCACTGGTTGCCCACCCCTGTCCTCATAGCAAATAACATTACAATTAAGGGTGAAGTTTTACTGCACTGGTTTTCTCGAGCCTTGGACTCAAGTCACATGTGTCAATTCCACACAAATTTGCTTACAACAGGGTCTTCCCAATAGCCTATTGAAGAGGTGGTGGTAATGGTCTGATTTTTAGAGTGAAAGTGTTATGTGTGTGTGTGTGTGTGTGTGTGTGTAAGGGCGATGCTTCTAAGAGATGTTTCTAATGTTTTTTTAAAAAAAGAAATGTGAAGCTCATGAAAGCTGTTCTGCAAGGTTATTTCTATATAGCTTGATGCCTTTTGCTGAAATAGGTTGCTACAGAAATAATATTTACTGGCTGTGATCTCCAATGATGTCTCTTGGGAGTTGCGTGTATGCAAGATTTTCTCCCTTCTTCCATTGTTGGGCTGTTCATGGTCTGTCCCACTTATTTTCTTTGAGATGGCAAAGTACCAGCTTTATTCTAAAGTTTCACTGGTCTATTAATTCATTTTGTGCTTTGCTAAATTGTAAACTAATTGAGTGTTTGAAAGGCCTTAGATTGACAGCCCTCGAGAGATGCAAGCTTTCTAATTCCACAGTACAAGCTTAGTAAAGGCAGGAGCCGTGCAGGCTCCCCAGCGGGGGCATTTTGAAAACATTTGGAAAGTAACTGGAGGTATATTTGCACTGATGCCAGTTCCCAATGCCTTGTGCTCCTTCATTGAATGATGGAAGCGGAGTGGGAGGAATTCCTTTTAAAACGGAAGTGACAAGACACAGAGGAAAGCTATGTGAAGGTAACTCCTTGCACAGGCGTAGAGCCTGCTTTGCCACCCTGCCTGTGTATTGGAGATGCTAGGAAAGCTTGTTGGCTTTGGTCATGGATTCCAGCTTTGGGGGACCCATAATGCAAGCCTAAAAAAAGAGGTGATGAGCATGATAAGACCTTGGCCCTTTCTACACCTAAGGGTTATCCCAGGAAAATTAAGGGATCGTCCTTGCCTGCTCCTGGGATCCCCTGTGTGGCATTTTGATGCACAGGAATGATCCCAGGATGATCCCGGAATATAGGGCTGGTGTAGACATGCCCCTTCTTTTTCTAACCTCAGTCAAGAGAACCCCCCACCCCTGCAGTGCACTTATTCATCTATCCTTCCCAGACAGAGCCCCACAATTGCCAACACTGGTGGCAGGAGCAGGTGTGGCACTCCTGCCACAATGTGATGGAAGGAGGGAGGCCCCTGGTGCCTCGGTGGGTGCCTCGGTGTCCTTTTTCCCCAAGGACTACAACAATTAGGTGATGTAATTGTAATAGGGAGGATGTTAGGGACAGGCAAATCTGTCAATTTAATTTTTGCTCCATTTCTAATTTTCCTGACTGTGTTGGCCCATTTCCACAGCAGTTTGTGAATTTGCCCCAACCCCAATCTGCACAAACATTTGAACATATTATTGTGTGCATTTCTCATAATGAATAATAATAATAATAATAATAATAATAATAATAATACTCCAGTCAACAAAAACAAGGCTGACAACTATTACCCAGAGGACCGTTTGTTCTGCCACTTCCAGATTGTGGAATGGCCTGCTGGGAGAGATTCGTCAACTTAACAGTCTTCCGGAATTTAAGAAAGCCATAAAGACTGATCACTTCCGGCAGGCCTACCCAGTTGAATTTTAAGATACCTTTTTATAATGTGCTGCTTTTAATAATGTATTAGTTTTATATGTTTTAATCAATTATATGTATTTTATGGAGTTTGCATTTGTGTCGTACCCCGCCTCGATCCAGAGGGAGAGGCGGGTAACTATTATTATTATTATTATTATTATTATTATTATTATTATTATTATTACATCCTTCTTTAAAATAAGGAATCCTCCAAAAGCATAAATCTATAAACTGCAACATTTTATTTGTTCAGTTTGCCAGTCGACCTAATTCTCCCAAGCCAATGGGAGGATGTTATCGACAGGCAAATCTGTCCATTTAATTTTTGCTCCATTACTCATTTTCCTGACTGTATGTTTCGGCCCATTTCCACAGTCGTTTGTGAATCCCCCCCCCCCCCAAATCTGCACAAACGTTTATATATATTGTTGTGTGCATTTCTCATAACAAACACATTTTTGTATATGCTTCTCCTAATGTGTGCACTTCTTGAAAGTGATGCTTCCAGAATATAATTATTTTTGTGTCTACTTTCCACCAAATACACATTGATGCACCCTTTTCCTTAATATGCACATTTTTGTGTTCATTGTTTTGCTGACTAACTAAATCACAAAATTCTGAAGATTGTGGTTTTCAAAGAGCAAGTGCGCTCCAGTTCACATAAAGGTTTGGGAAGTGTGAATTGTATAGATTTATCTAAAAATCCAGAATGAATGAATTTGTCCTCTACCCGTAGAAGTTGTAGCTTCCCCCAAACTTATGTGCATTAGTTAAAAATGCTCTACAAGATCCCCTTTCTGTATATGTGAAAAATATATTGGCATTGCATTTGGAAGAATAGATTTTTCTCCCTTGAGATTTATTTGTGTATTTATTACCTTGCAGGGTGTTTTGCCACTTCCCATAGAAGGCGGATAATTATTAAGTTATTATGTGTTGCATTTGTTTCCTGCTTGTTATACCATGAATTCAGAGCAAACAGCTGCAAGGCAGTCTCCCATCCAATCTCTGACTAGATCTAGAGCCCCTGGAATAGAAACCCAGTTGAAGCCTCGGTTAAAGTTGTTGGAGGGCGTCTGCTTTTTGCCCAAGGATACATCACTTGACCACCCTAGTTGTTTTGCAGGCCGATTCAGAGGCTGGATCCATTGCTTCTCAGACAGTAACTGTGGGATCTGGGGGTGGGCATCTTTAAGTTCCCACTTTTGTTAAGTTGTCAGTGTTTAAATGACATTTCCATTTAAATTTAGGCGGCGGTCGCCTTGACAAAGGAAAGTAGTTCCAAAGAGAGAGTTAATGCAGCACCGCAGGCTGGAGAAAGACAAAATATTCCTCGTTCTAAATGAACTCCCAAGTAAATCTGTCTTCTCTAATGTATGCAGAGCAAAAGAAATATTCTTTGTTCTAAATAAACTCCCGAATGAAGCTGTCTCCTTCTGATGGATCACATTCAATGGCTACTTTGATAAATGACAATGGCTTGTTTTGAGTTAACCCTGGTGAATGTATGCTCTTGTGGCAGTTCATCTTCTTGAGATGGGTCTTTTCTGGCAAGGGCCGAAAAAGAGAATTTATTTTCCCCAGCCCTTCCGGAATGGTACATACATTATGAGCACTACGGAGGTCCCTCTAAAACGTTGCATGTGGCAGCGGGAACCACAGAGCAAGCCCTTTCTTTTATAGTGGTTTACCATGTGGTTTGGGCCATTATCTCTATGCCACCATTACTGGCTCCACATTAAAAAGATCTGTGGTGGCTCAGAGAATGTTGCCCAATTCACATGGGAGCTACTGCACATGAAAGGCGAAGAACACAGAAAGCTGCCTTCTACCAAGTCGGACTATTGGTCCATTGCCTGCACTGACTGGCAGTGGCTTTCCAGGGCTTCAGACAGAGGTTTTTTTCTCCGGCCTACTTGGATTAAACTTGGCCCCTTCTGCATACAAAGCATGTATACTGCCACTGTATCGAATGACAGAATGGTGGGTGTGCGGCTGTTCTAATGTGTAATCTATTCTAGCTGCAAGGCATGTGTGAAGTCAGACCTAGCTAGAGTAACCCATGCCTTAGTTACATTAAGGTTGGATTACAGCAGTGTGGTTCTCATGGGGCTACCTCTGAAGAGATGTAAGAAGCCAGAATGCGGGACCAGGGATATTGGTGGGGATGTGCTCAGGGCACTACATTACACCTATACTGCAGTACTTGTTCTGATTGCCAATTTGTTTCCAGGCACAATTCAAAATATTGTGATTACCTTTAATGTCCTAAATGGTTTGGGTCCAGGATACATGAGGGCTTGTCTCCTTCCATACCAACCTAAGAGCAGAAGGAGAGGGCCTTCTTGGTGTCCCACTTAGGGTGGAGGCATGGCTGATGGTGGCAAGAAACAGGACCTTTTCAGTGGTTGCAACAACAATGTGGAACACCTTGCCCCTGAAGCACAGGCGGACCTGTCTCTGGCTGGCTCACTAGTTGGTGAAAATATTTTTATTCCAGCAGGCTTTTGCCTTGCTGAGTAAGGCTGTATTTTATCTGTGGTCTCTGTCACTGTTGTATTTTTACTGAATGCATTGGGAACCTCTCTTTCTCTCAGTTTAGACACTCACCCTTCCCAACACCAGGCTCAGCTTCCCTGCACCCCTCATCTAAGAAAGCCCAAGAGCACACAAAAACTTGGAGGGCTTGGCCTGATAGATGTTGGTCAAATTCACTGTTATCTCGGGCAAAATGATGTCTAATTTATGATGTCTAATTTCTCCTATATAGAATTAGTTCTTCATCACTTGGCAGCTTTTGGCTATTTTCCATAAATACATGGTTGCTTTAAATTTCTGGACCTCTGCAGCTGCTCTACCAGAAAGGAGTTTAGATTTCCCCTTAGCCTCTGACCATGTTCCTCTAGGCATCACTTTGGTGCAGGAGTTCTTGTCTCAGGGAGGCCCCAAAAGGAAGGAAATCCTTCACAGAGATAGCAAGAGTCTGTTTCCTTTGGGCAGGCTCCGTTTTACCCAATGGGGGCTTCTCTTTTTCTTTTCTTTTCTTTTTATCTCTGTAGCAAATATAAATGTGTCTTCAGGTTTGTACTCTTATCAAGGAAAGTTGGCAACCCATATTCTGCATGTGAATCCATTTAATAAACATGCATATACCCTGCTTCCTTTGCATAATTTGTTAATGTGTTCTTGTTTTTTGAATGGGAGAATGGCAGATAGGTAGGTTATGGAGGTTTAGGAGGTGAACTGTAGGAGCAGAAGGCAGGGTCTGGCTGCCATGGAGGGTGGACCTCTGCAAGGTGCTGAAAACACACATCCTGGCCATGAGAAGCCTTTCTCTTTTATTTTTCATCAGGTGCTGCTTACATCCTTTCAGGATTTTCTCTGAATCATAAAACTAGCCCCTCCCCCCAAAAAGAAAGCTAAGAATCCCAAAGGCTGAGTTTGATAATCCTAAAGTTAGCAACAAATGTGCTTTCATGCGGGCTCCTGCACTGTTGCTCTTTGGGCTGGAAGGGAGGGAGGAAATCAGGAATTGTGGCAACTTCTCAGCATTCAGGACACAAATTGGCACAGATGTCACTTCTCCCTTAAGGGTGACAAAAGAGGTGAATGGCCTGTCATACTGACGCTACTGTGGAGGTGATCTAGTATGGTTTGGGGAATATGTGCTTCCTAGGGGAAGCATGAAGATGCATTGTGCTGGCTGAGTGTTTAAAATAGTTGGTTACTGCTTGTCCTTATACAGAATGGTAGTCTTCTGTTCCCTGCAATGCTGATGGATCCTGCTTGGAGACTTGGGGCCAAGAAAACAAAGATGGTTGAACATGGTGCAGTTCTCGGAAGCAGGATAGTAGTGGGGAGCTGTGTCAGTCAAAACAGACAAAACTGGCAAACCAAAATGGTACAGAAAGAAGGCTTGCATTCAGGCAAGGATGTTGATGAATGATTTTATTATGATACATTATATTGAGCCAGAGAGGGTCTTTATCGGAGGATATAATTTAGTCCTCTGTTTTGGTAAGTTGCTATCAGACACTTGCTCATATTTCAAAAGAACCTTTTGTAAAGCCAACTTGTGTGGCTTGCCACGTTGGTTTATTTGCTTAGACATGATGTGCTGACCACATCATTCTCTCATATACCAGTGATGATCGAAACTGGCACATCAGCTGGACCCAAATGGCAATTTCTGCCTGAGAGAAGTGTGTCTTATCAGCATGTGATCAAAAAGCTGATTTGGAAGAAATTGCTTGCATGGTCTGCCATCCAAACATAAAATAAAATCCTGGGGACCAGGCTAGGAAGGTGTTGATATCTTGAGGAAAATAATTTTCCTTTCAAATAATACTTTCCGTTTCTCAGAATATTTTTATTTCCTTTTCCCCAGCCTTTATCACCAGTATCACGATTTCCTGTGCTCTGGCTCTTCTACTTGATAGTGGACACTCATTATTCATTCTCTCTGGGTGTGTCTGATGTCACATACGCTCAGGAATATATGGGTAGCCATGTCTTCTCTGGAAGGCCCTGGTTTTATTGGTGGGAGAGGATATGGGGATTGCCAGCTTTATTGTCTTCCCAGGCTGGTCCCTAGACAAAATAACTGTTGAATGTGTCATATGCAATTGACCAATGTGGTTTGTGCTGCTTAAAAATTGAAAACCATGTGCTATTAGCATGTGAGTTTGCGTGGTGCTGCCCGTCGGAAATACTATTTCCAGCACAATGGGTGGCATTTGTGTTACAGTCTAACAGTTAACGTCAAAGAACAGGACCAGATAAATTCTACAAAAATGCTTCTGCATTTCCAATCTACCAAGGATTCAAATTAGGGCTGTGTATGCACTAGACCTGAATAATAACAATCAAGACTCTGTGCAGAGGTGTGTCAGATTCATGGCCAAAGAAGCACTGAGTCTGGTGATCTGCAGAAGTGATGCAAGTTAAGGGGGGAAATTGCATGCATTTTCAGTTGTATAATTCTAAATTACTAATCCTTGCTAGGAACAAGGAAACCCTGCCTTCTGCCACTGAAAATCAGGCCCTCAGTTCCTGTTTCCTACCCTTTTTGAGATTCTACCTGGCAGTGGCATTGCTCATATGCTTTCAAGACAGCCTCCAGTCGCGAAGACTGGAAGCTATTTTTAAAAAAAAATTATGAGGAGAGAGGAAATCTCAAGATGTCAAATTCCCTGCTTGTGCTGCACAATTCCAGTATGCACACCACCCTGTCTTAAGTGAATGACTCCTGCAAGACCATTCATATGTCATCACTGCATAGCCTGCCAGGATTCCTTTCCTTCAGTTCCTGCAAGTCTGGTATTTTTGGAATCAAAAGTTCACAAGCCCTATGATAAGCAGGAACTGAAGTTTCTTGCTGAATCACAGCTTAATATTCTGAGGATGCAATCTTATGCATGTTTAGACAGAAAAAGTACTAAAACTCCCAGCATTCCCCAACCAGCCATGTTTATTTCCGTCTAAACATGCATAGGATTTCACCCTTAGTTATAAAGAGTTGAATGAAAAACAGGAACAAATTATATTTTAGAAAGTTGTAATGGTTTAAGCAGACAACCAAGTTGGCTCTTGCATTGTAGGAATGGAGATATTAAAAGTCTTCTCTGAACTTGACGTACTCACGTAGACGTAAAGCAATGGCAATGTGTGTGTTGCAATGTGGCTGACTGGTTGGCTTTTGATGTTTTCACCACTTTGAGTAAACATACTGGACAATGCCTGATTATGATGTCAGGACTGATGTGGGAGGTGGTGGTGACCTCCATGATTATGACCTCTCTCTTTTTGACTGCCTCCCCATCAAGTCAGTGGGACATGGACTGCAAACTGCAGTACTGTGGATTCAGCAAGTCGTACTCGAAAAGATGCTTCCAGATGGCAGGAGTGCAGCAGCAGCAGCATAATTTCTTGGGTCAGAATTGGCCAACAGGGGCCTTCTCTAATCATCTTGGGAATGTGAAGAGATGCTCCGTGGTTGTCCTGTAAGTTAAGGAAAACTCTTATCCAATTACTCCATGTGACTGGGAAGAGACTATCTTGAAGCAGTGGAGTTGTGAATATCAAATGGAATGTGTTGAGAATAGAGCTGTGCACAAGCGGCCTCTCAAAATTCTCCACCCTATTTGTGGGCAGAGAATCTGGGGAGACAGTTTCACCAAATTACTCCACAGGGAGCAGAATTTCTCCAATAATTTCTCACTGGCCAGTGTCACCATTGGCAAGGATTGTAAAACAGTTTCTTTCTTTCTCCCCCCCCCCCCCATGTATTTTTGGTTTTTCTGCACTGCCATTGCAAGTGGCAAGAGCATCAGCTGTGTTGGCAGCCTGGCCTCCATTTTGCATCCTCCATAATACCCCATATACCTAGCATCATTCTAGGGCATAGCATGGTGTGGGGAAGGGATTACAACCACCAACACCAACACCCCCCAAAAATGGTGAAGAAAATTTGGAGAAATTTCTACAAAGTGCTTTTATTTCAAGGGGATAAAAAGACAAAGAAAATCAAATCTCAATTCCCTCCCCCCCAAAAAACATGTATTTTGGGCTCAGTTCTATTATTATTATTATTATTATTATTATTATTATTATTATTTCTAATACTAATACTACTAATAATCATAACAACATTTCTATACCGCCCCATAGCCAAAGCACTCTGATTCAGCACCTTTTTTTAGAGTCTTCCAAATCTTACATTTCTGAGGGGTGATTGTGGATACATCTTGTCTCTCATGCAGGTGCTGGCAACACTGCTCCTTCCCTGAAAGTCCTGTAGCAAGTGTGAGGGGAGGGGGGCAGTGTTGCATCCTTCTCCAGGAAAAGGATGGAGCTAACACTATGTTGAAATCTGTCATCCAATTTCCTGAAAGTTTTCACTTACATGAAAGAGGCTTCCATTTTTTGCTTTATTCTCAAGGCATTTTATAATTAATTTTGAATGGGTGGTGGTGGAGTGTTTTTTCTCTCTCGCACGTCTCACCATTGCTCTGCAGTCTTCCAGGCCACCTGCACTTCCTGATCTAAAAAGGCCCTATGGGAGGAATAAATTCATTTCGCTTCCCACACTTCCTGCCCAGGGGAAGACAAGGAGGCTACAGGCTGTCAGGGAGATGATTGTACAATGAAAGGCAGGTCACTCACACACACACTTCTCAGCCATTTCATAATAAGGTAAGCACAAGAACAATTAACCAAACCCATGAGAATTTATCTGAAATTTCTTCTCCTTTGAATTTCTTTTCGAAAGCAATTTCATTCTGTCAAATTGAATGACAACGGTCGAAGTTTTCGTGGGAGAAATTTTCGGCACAGCACTAGTTTAGGAACCTGGGACAGGGAGGACACTACTAAATTGTGTTTATTTTTAATCTAGGTTATGCTTTAGCTGTGCCATAAAAAATCCACTTATAATTTTACACTTCATGAAAATGGGGGCCATGAACTATCACCGGCCAGTTCTGAACTGATGGGACATTTGAGATCTGAGAGACTAAGGGCCAAACTAAATGTGTTGTTAATTGAGTGAATGCCATTAACATGCACATTTTTGCTATGTAAATTGGCCTGGCAAAGCCCTGGCAAACCTTTGGGCCATGGGTGGTGAGGAGGTTATCACTCTCTGGATAGAAATGCCCTCTCCAGAGCTGCTATTTGCAGTTCAGTGAAATCCTCCATTGGCACCACTGGGAGATTTCACTTGCAATGTAAACAGAGGCTTAGAAGAGATATTTTTTGTCTGGGCAGTGTCAGAGAAAGAGAGAGAATTAAACTCCCACTCTTCACCTCCACTCCATGATCCAAAGGCCATGCTGCTGTTTACATCACAAAAATGCAAGCAGTTTTAACATCCTGTGTAGTTAGGCTCTTAGGAACTCCCTGAAGAAGTAAACTCTGAGTTTATTGTTTAAAAGAGGAGTGGTGTTGTATCAGGGAGTCTCAGTTGTGGACAACTGTGGATTTTGCAGGTGATCTTTGAAGCATGTGAGAAATACAGGATGGCCCCTTAGAAGGAAAAGAGTTGCTTTTGTCCTGTTTAACTTGTTGTCCTTCTCTTGTTGGTCATCTTATCCTGGGAAGGAGATGGGAGTAGATTTGCCCTGGCTTCAGCCTTAGCTTGCTATACAGGGTAGAACTCTTACAGGCTGGATTCATAAGAAATATGGCATGGGGTTCTAGCCTTCCTCTGACACCAATGCTGTGTGCGAATGCACCGTGTTTTTGAAGGAGAAGGTCATTTTTATACCGCCACTACCTATACACCAAAGGTTGTGCTGATGTTTCTGGTGCAGATTTTTGCTGGTGTAGGAGGTCTAGCTGGTGCTACAGCTGGACCTACAAAGAACTTGATAGCAAACAGCTTGCCTCCAGATTTCCTGCGGGTAGTACCACCCAGGACTTGCTTCATTAAACTAGTGTTCTGCTAATAGAATTGCTGTCATCATGCCACTCTTGTAGGGCTGAAAATACACACGTGCTGACTTAAGTCTGAGGGAAGGCCTAGACTGGTATGCTTAGCTGGCCACTTTATTCTCCCAAACTTCTCTCCCCATCAACAAATGCAAGGCCAGAAGAAGGCAATTAAAGGATAACATCACTTTCTCTCTTTTCAAAGTAATGTTCAATGCTTTGCTGTCCATCCACTATGTTTTGGGGGCAGGCAGGTTAGTTATGTTGTTAATAACACCTTGAGAGTCAGTCTTGAGTAGTGTGTAATGCTCTTGAAATTCAAAATGTATTATGGATATCTGTTTCATGTTTTACTTATTTTTTAAAGGTAAACGTTATATCCAATATATGTTATAAACATCATCAGAATGACTGTTTTGAAAGATTCCCAAGCGTTTTGAATCTGGAGATCCAACAATGTCTGGCCTTTTGAGAAGACAAATCCCACTTAAATTACACTTAACTGCTAAAGTGGGTGGGAAGAGGTAAAACATTATCAGAAATAATCAAATTATGGTTTCAAAACCAATATTGAATGCAGTGTAGATTCCTGCCCTATCCTGGAGACTCTTGGAAGCTTTCACAAAAAGGAAAAAAGAACAGGTAAATAGGCTTACACTTTCTCTATTGAATATTCTGAGATGAAATGTTTAACTTGCCCTCTCCCCACCCAAATTTAAAAATATTTGGATCATTTCTCCCCATTGGGGAAGAATTATGGAAGAAAAACTAGAGTGGTGGTGATGAGGGTCAAATTTATGCTACGTGAGCTAGTTTGCACAACAGGACAGCCTACTGTGCGTTAATTTAACCACGGGGACTGTCATGTCATGTGAAGTGCCTATGGACATCTGGCTTGTCAAAGGTGGTCGTATTGTGCATACTCAGATGGCAGGGGTTGTGTGAGGATTAGACAATCTTCAAATAACCCTGAACAAGCCATGGCGTATTTGAGGGCTGTCTAACCCTCAAACAAACCCTGCTGCCTGGATTCACACAACCTGACAACCCATGGTAAATTAAGTAAATTAAGGCACAGTGGTTGTTGTGACATGTGAACCAGGTCATATTGTGCAGCTCCCTATGTCTGTTTCCTTTGCTACAAAGTAACCATGCCACCTGATCTTGATTGTGACCATAGCACACAGGAAATGTTTAATCCTCTCCCCTCCCACCCCCACCCCCACCCCCAGAGTAACACCTAGTGACATTCTTTTAAAACTCTCAGTAGTACTGCCAATGTAGCAGCGTAGAAGAGAAAGCAAAGAGACAGTGTTGGAATTGTGCAGAATGGAGCCTGCTCTATGACCCACGGAAGCCTGTTCCAGCCCTCCCTTTGTTTTCTTTAAGCCTGTAGCAGAAACTGCCCAGGATTTTTCACAATTTCCCCATGCCCTTGAGCCTGAGGAATCAAATCTTGCTCCTTGTTATTAAAAAGAAGGCTTGGATTGTCAGACTTGTGCCTTGAAGGCCACATTGTGCATTAAGGCAATTGAGAATTCCAGAACCCTTGGTCACGTTTCACCTAACAAGAAAAGATTTAATTCTGTGATGTGGTTGGCAACCTATTTAAACAAAGATATCCTGAAGCATTTTGAACATGATATTTTCTAGGGGGTGGGCAGGGAGCAGGAGGAACTAGTAGAAATTACAATTTTAAACAGCTCTGCAATTTTCTGGACACCTCCTTTAAAAAAAAATGGTTTGGCTAGTCAGTGATAGAATTCTATAGACGCTTATCTTGGAGTAAACCCAATGAACAGAGTGGGATTTACTTCTGAATAAACATGTATAGGATTGCAGTTTGTATCAATTAGCCAGCTAGCTTCTGAGAGTTACTACCGTAATGCATTAGATAAATGCAGAGAATAGTTATTGATCATCACGTCATTCATTATCTCCTATGTCAGTCAAGAATTCTAGGAAGTAGGGCTTTGTATCATTCAAACAAGTATATTATCAGCCATTGTTAACCTTTAGTGCTTGCAACTGTTCCTTTCTCCTGCAGTTCTTAAAATGAATGGATGTATATGCACTACAGAAATGAATTTTATTTCCTTTACAATCCAGCTCCTGTAATGGTACATTTCTCATTTTAATAACACTTTAGAACTGCCTGGCTTAAGGATTTTAACTTGAAAGATCAGCTGAAAATCCTGGCTTACATGGAAAATCTATTACATGAAGATGTGATCTAAAATTTCATCAAACTCTTAAGATTTATTGTATCTCATCTGACTTGAGGCATGAGTACATGGGTAAGAATGATGAGACACGGAGCCCTGAAGCAAAGGTGGATTAAAAACAGGGGTGGGGGAATTGATCTGAGATCAAGAAAAGTATCTATGTTCACTGGTAGAAGAACACGTATTTATTTTTAAAATTTCCCCATCGCCGATCCACCAAATTAGGTGCCTCGGGCAATGTACAAAACGACATGGCAAAAGAATGTAACATGAATATCCTGCAACTCTCTCAACCTTGGAGTTAACCAAAATACTCAGGGCGAGAAATGATTCCTTCTGGGCAAGTTGCTCACCAGATCTGCTCCCCAGTTCAGGCAGGCAGATAGGTAAAACCTCAGGGCAGAATTGCTAATGTTAGTCAAACAGGTGAAGTGATGGGGGAAAATTTACAGCTTAATTGCTGTGTGTCAGACTGCTTTTTAAAGATGCAGGATCTGGGCCATTTTTTAAAAAAGTGGGGAGGAAGCAAACAACCCAGTTGTGGTGGTCAACTTTTGTACTTCACATCAAAATTGCATTATATCTGCAATTTCAGAAACACTCTGGAGTGTGATGTGGGAGGATGTTCTTAAAAGTTCTGGTGAAAGTGAGTAACCGTTTCTGTTCTTTCATGCTTTGGCTTGGCATGGGACTGGAAGATAAAGTCTGTGATTAATCACGCTGTATAGTTCTTGTGGTGATATTTCATATGCTGCCAGTCAATATTAATATACCTTCCAACATTTAACAGATAGGAATAGGGACACGTTTGCATACTTGGAACCCCTCCTGACTTAAATTCACCAGCTGCTTGTGGGAAGAACTGTGTAGTGGGAGTAATCCCATCCTCCTGATGTGGATGTTATCTTCTCTCTTCTTGGATCTGGTCCAGGGGAAAAGTGCTTCTGGGGGAGGGGTTGTTCTTGACCGCACTTCCAAGGTCCAGGCAACCAAAATTGCAACTGATGTCAGTGTGGGAGGAGGACAGCTACATCAAGCCCGCTCCTGTGAAGATTTCAATTGCCACCAAGCCAGATGCTTGGAGGAATGGCTGTGTGGCAGGAGCAGCCCTGACCACCTGACCCAGATATTTTTATCTGTTCCACTTCTGGATTTTTTGTGGGGAGGGGTGCTTCCAGGGGGGAGGGATTTGCTCTTTGTCCCACTACAATGACTGAGACAGCCATAACCTGAGTGAGACATTGTGGCCATTCTACAGTGGAAGATAACAACAATAATAACAACAACTACTACTTATTTCTTACCTGCCTCTCCACTTGGATCGAGGTGGTGAACAACAGTGAATATAAAACACATAAAAACTGATTAAAAACATAGACCCATTCTTGCTGAGATTGTAAAAATTTTTACTCGGACAGATTTGTAAGTCACTTTGAAGGCCTAATTGATGAGAAATCAGGAATACAAAAAGAAAATGGGGTTCTTGACAGCTGGTATGCCGATTTCTTGGGGAAATTGGCATGCCACCAGCACTATTGCCGTTGTGCTAGCATAGCTTATGCTAATGCAACATAACTTTTGTTAGTGGTTGTGTCCTGTTGGATATTGCCCAAACCTCTCAGGGCAACATACATAAATGCTAATGAAAACACAATAAAATCAATAAAATCCAGACACATAACATAAAAATCTAAGAGTAGCCATCCACACAATTTAAAATAGCAAAGATTAAAATGGTGAAGATAGCAAATACTAAAAGGATTTTTAAAACCCATGGAGATAAGTGGATCTGGTTGTAGTATCTGTGTCTGATGCTCAATTTGTATTTATTTGCAAAGACAATAAACAATTTATTCTGAAATACATTTATTATAATATTTCTAGCCTGCCCTGTATCAAAACATCTCAGAGCCGGATACAATCAATAAAAACAATTTGACATAAAATCCTAAAACCATAGTTAAAAACCTATAAAATCAGTTGTGCTAAGTCAAACAAAGCTATAGTCATTAAGTCCCAAAAGATTGGTTAAAGAGCCAGGTCTTCTTGACTGGCCATCAAAATGAAGCCAGTATCTGCACCAGCCAGGCCTCCAGGGGAAGGACATTCCACACCAGCTGAGAAGGCCCTCTCTCTGGCAACTCCATGTAATGCACCACTCCCAATGGCAAGATGCAGATGAGGGCCCACTTGGCACATTTCAATACTCGGGAAGGTGTATACAGAAGGGCAGAAGGAAGCAGTGTTCTTTCCAGCTGCCCTTTTCCCCCTTGTTTCTTTAGACAGAGGTTGACTTTGAGAATGTATTTGTTATTGCCTGGCATTCTGAGACTGATAACTTTTTCTGTTATGAAGCAAACACGTGGGAGCAAGATGGTATGCTGTCTGAGGAACTTTAAAAGGGCAAAGGCATAGTTATCTTCTTAAAAATGAATCGAGAAGAGCAGAATAGGTGATTCCTTATAACGTAGTAGAATACCACAGCAAGCCAAAATTACAGTGTCAGTCAGTCTTCCTACGTTCCTATCTAAATTGGCATCTAATCTTAGTCACTGGGAGAATGAACAGTCAAGGCTGTTGTTTATAATGATGTCTGTCTTATTGTTCAAACACAAGGTGGTAGTTGAAAATCTTCATGATCTCTAATCAAACAAGGCAATTTCAGGTGTAAACTCTGTTTCCAAATATCAAACTCTTCAGAAAACTGTTTTGTACTTTTAGAACAAAAGCTGTTTATATAACTTAATGCAATAGACAGGGAGATGGAAAAATCAACAGTGTGGCATCCACATGACTTTTGCCTTACCCGGCAAAAATGCAAAACATGGGCTGCCTGTTTTCATCCTAGGACTCTGCAGGCATTCAGGCTGGCCTCTGGCACTTTTCTAGAGCAAGATTCTTGCTTACTTTTAGTATGGGTGACTTGCCCTTGAGCTATGAGCTCCCCCCATGATTTCTCAGCTGCTATGAACAAAGACTGGCAAAGAAACGCAGAGCATGATGACATCAGGACAGGATAGGTGGGAGTCTTTCTACGTAATACAGAGGGGGTGAAATAAAGATTTTGGCAGCAAGAGCCCCAGTTCCACCTTGCAATGTAAGGTGGAACTGGGGCTCTTGCTGCCAAAATCTTTATTTCACCCCCTCTGTATTACGTAGAAAGACTCCTACCTATCCTGTCCTGATGTCATCATGCTCTGCATTTCTTTGCCAGTGGCAGCTAATTCTGCAATGTGGGTGCAGGGAAGCCTACAGTGTGATAATGTCCAGACATAGAGCATATTTCACTACATGTTTTGGATGAGAGGAAATTGACATGTAGTTTTTGTTTTCAGTAACTGCTCCATGATTTTATCTCACTGTTTTTACCTGGTATGTACCGGTTTCTCTAGATAAGCCTTCCTCAACCTGGTGCCCCCCAAATGTGTTGGATTGCAACACACAAGCTGCCATACAATTGCCGTGCTGGCTCGGATATTGAGAGCTGTTGTTCAACACATTTTGAGGGCACTAGGTTGGGCAGGGGGGGAGGTTGTTCTAGAACAGGGGTAGGCAGAAGGTAGATCTTGAGATGTTTTGGATTTTAACTCTCAGTAACAAGCTGGGTTTAGAAAAGGCAGAGGAACTAGAGACCAAATTGCCAATATCCGCTGGATAATGGAGAAAGCCAGGGAGTTCCAGAAAAACATCTATTTCTGTTTTATTGACTACTCTAAAGCCTTTGACTGTGTGGATCATAACAAACTGTGGCAAGTTCTTGGTGGTATGGGGATACCAAGTCATCTGGTCTGCCTCCTGAGGAATCTGTATAACGAACAAGTAGCAACGGTAAGAACAGACCACGGAACAACGGACTGGTTTAAGATTGGGAAAGGAGTACGGCATGGTTGTATACTCTCACCTTACCTATTCAACTTGTATGCAGAACACATCATGCGACGTGCTGGGCTGGATGAATCCAAGGCTGGAGTTAAAATCGCAGGAAGAAACATTAACAATCTCAGATATGCAGATGACACCACATTGATGGCTGAAAGCGAGGAGGAGCTGAGGAGCCTTATGACAAAGGTGAAAGAAGAAAGTGCAAAAGCTGGGTTGCAGTTAAACCTCAAAAAAACCAAGGTTATGGCAACCAGCTTGATTGATAACTGGCAAATAGAGGGAGAAAACGTGGAGGCAGTGACAGACTTTGTATTTCTGGGCCATTTTTTAAAAAAGTGGGGAGGAAGCAAACAACCCAGTTGTGGTGGTCAACTTTTGTACTTCACATCAAAATTGCATTATATCTGCAATTTCAGAAACACTCTGGAGTGTGATGTGGGAGGATGTTCTTAAAAGTTCTGGTGAAAGTGAGTAACCGTTTCTGTTCTTTCATGCTTTGGCTTGGCATGGGACTGGAAGATAAAGTCTGTGATTAATCACGCTGTATAGTTCTTGTGGTGATATTTCATATGCTGCCAGTCAATATTAATATACCTTCCAACATTTAACAGATAGGAATAGGGACACGTTTGCATACTTGGAACCCCTCCTGACTTAAATTCACCAGCTGCTTGTGGGAAGAACTGTGTAGTGGGAGTAATCCCATCCTCCTGATGTGGATGTTATCTTCTCTCTTCTTGGATCTGGTCCAGGGGAAAAGTGCTTCTGGGGGAGGGGTTGTTCTTGACCGCACTTCCAAGGTCCAGGCAACCAAAATTGCAACTGATGTCAGTGTGGGAGGAGGACAGCTACATCAAGCCCGCTCCTGTGAAGATTTCAATTGCCACCAAGCCAGATGCTTGGAGGAATGGCTGTGTGGCAGGAGCAGCCCTGACCACCTGACCCAGATATTTTTATCTGTTCCACTTCTGGATTTTTTGTGGGGAGGGGTGCTTCCAGGGGGGAGGGATTTGCTCTTTGTCCCACTACAATGACTGAGACAGCCATAACCTGAGTGAGACATTGTGGCCATTCTACAGTGGAAGATAACAACAATAATAACAACAACTACTACTTATTTCTTACCTGCCTCTCCACTTGGATCGAGGTGGTGAACAACAGTGAATATAAAACACATAAAAACTGATTAAAAACATAGACCCATTCTTGCTGAGATTGTAAAAATTTTTACTCGGACAGATTTGTAAGTCACTTTGAAGGCCTAATTGATGAGAAATCAGGAATACAAAAAGAAAATGGGGTTCTTGACAGCTGGTATGCCGATTTCTTGGGGAAATTGGCATGCCACCAGCACTATTGCCGTTGTGCTAGCATAGCTTATGCTAATGCAACATAACTTTTGTTAGTGGTTGTGTCCTGTTGGATATTGCCCAAACCTCTCAGGGCAACATACATAAATGCTAATGAAAACACAATAAAATCAATAAAATCCAGACACATAACATAAAAATCTAAGAGTAGCCATCCACACAATTTAAAATAGCAAAGATTAAAATGGTGAAGATAGCAAATACTAAAAGGATTTTTAAAACCCATGGAGATAAGTGGATCTGGTTGTAGTATCTGTGTCTGATGCTCAATTTGTATTTATTTGCAAAGACAATAAACAATTTATTCTGAAATACATTTATTATAATATTTCTAGCCTGCCCTGTATCAAAACATCTCAGAGCCGGATACAATCAATAAAAACAATTTGACATAAAATCCTAAAACCATAGTTAAAAACCTATAAAATCAGTTGTGCTAAGTCAAACAAAGCTATAGTCATTAAGTCCCAAAAGATTGGTTAAAGAGCCAGGTCTTCTTGACTGGCCATCAAAATGAAGCCAGTATCTGCACCAGCCAGGCCTCCAGGGGAAGGACATTCCACACCAGCTGAGAAGGCCCTCTCTCTGGCAACTCCATGTAATGCACCACTCCCAATGGCAAGATGCAGATGAGGGCCCACTTGGCACATTTCAATACTCGGGAAGGTGTATACAGAAGGGCAGAAGGAAGCAGTGTTCTTTCCAGCTGCCCTTTTCCCCCTTGTTTCTTTAGACAGAGGTTGACTTTGAGAATGTATTTGTTATTGCCTGGCATTCTGAGACTGATAACTTTTTCTGTTATGAAGCAAACACGTGGGAGCAAGATGGTATGCTGTCTGAGGAACTTTAAAAGGGCAAAGGCATAGTTATCTTCTTAAAAATGAATCGAGAAGAGCAGAATAGGTGATTCCTTATAACGTAGTAGAATACCACAGCAAGCCAAAATTACAGTGTCAGTCAGTCTTCCTACGTTCCTATCTAAATTGGCATCTAATCTTAGTCACTGGGAGAATGAACAGTCAAGGCTGTTGTTTATAATGATGTCTGTCTTATTGTTCAAACACAAGGTGGTAGTTGAAAATCTTCATGATCTCTAATCAAACAAGGCAATTTCAGGTGTAAACTCTGTTTCCAAATATCAAACTCTTCAGAAAACTGTTTTGTACTTTTAGAACAAAAGCTGTTTATATAACTTAATGCAATAGACAGGGAGATGGAAAAATCAACAGTGTGGCATCCACATGACTTTTGCCTTACCCGGCAAAAATGCAAAACATGGGCTGCCTGTTTTCATCCTAGGACTCTGCAGGCATTCAGGCTGGCCTCTGGCACTTTTCTAGAGCAAGATTCTTGCTTACTTTTAGTATGGGTGACTTGCCCTTGAGCTATGAGCTCCCCCCATGATTTCTCAGCTGCTATGAACAAAGACTGGCAAAGAAACGCAGAGCATGATGACATCAGGACAGGATAGGTGGGAGTCTTTCTACGTAATACAGAGGGGGTGAAATAAAGATTTTGGCAGCAAGAGCCCCAGTTCCACCTTGCAATGTAAGGTGGAACTGGGGCTCTTGCTGCCAAAATCTTTATTTCACCCCCTCTGTATTACGTAGAAAGACTCCTACCTATCCTGTCCTGATGTCATCATGCTCTGCATTTCTTTGCCAGTGGCAGCTAATTCTGCAATGTGGGTGCAGGGAAGCCTACAGTGTGATAATGTCCAGACATAGAGCATATTTCACTACATGTTTTGGATGAGAGGAAATTGACATGTAGTTTTTGTTTTCAGTAACTGCTCCATGATTTTATCTCACTGTTTTTACCTGGTATGTACCGGTTTCTCTAGATAAGCCTTCCTCAACCTGGTGCCCCCCAAATGTGTTGGATTGCAACACACAAGCTGCCATACAATTGCCGTGCTGGCTCGGATATTGAGAGCTGTTGTTCAACACATTTTGAGGGCACTAGGTTGGGCAGGGGGGGAGGTTGTTCTAGAACAGGGGTAGGCAGAAGGTAGATCTTGAGATGTTTTGGATTTTAACTCTCAGTAACAAGCTGGGTTTAGAAAAGGCAGAGGAACTAGAGACCAAATTGCCAATATCCGCTGGATAATGGAGAAAGCCAGGGAGTTCCAGAAAAACATCTATTTCTGTTTTATTGACTACTCTAAAGCCTTTGACTGTGTGGATCATAACAAACTGTGGCAAGTTCTTGGTGGTATGGGGATACCAAGTCATCTGGTCTGCCTCCTGAGGAATCTGTATAACGAACAAGTAGCAACGGTAAGAACAGACCACGGAACAACGGACTGGTTTAAGATTGGGAAAGGAGTACGGCATGGTTGTATACTCTCACCTTACCTATTCAACTTGTATGCAGAACACATCATGCGACGTGCTGGGCTGGATGAATCCAAGGCTGGAGTTAAAATCGCAGGAAGAAACATTAACAATCTCAGATATGCAGATGACACCACATTGATGGCTGAAAGCGAGGAGGAGCTGAGGAGCCTTATGACAAAGGTGAAAGAAGAAAGTGCAAAAGCTGGGTTGCAGTTAAACCTCAAAAAAACCAAGGTTATGGCAACCAGCTTGATTGATAACTGGCAAATAGAGGGAGAAAACGTGGAGGCAGTGACAGACTTTGTATTTCTGGGCGCAAAGATTACTGCAGACGCTGACTGCAGCCAGGAAATCAGAAGACGTTTACTTTTTGGGCGGAGAGCAATGACAAATCTTGATAAAATAGTTAAGAGCAGAGACACCACACTGACAACAAAGGTCCGCATAGTTAAAGCAATGGTATTCCCCGTAGTAACCTATGGCTGCGAGAGCTGGACCATAAGGAAAGCTGAGCGAAGGAAGATAGATGCTTTTGAACTGTGGTGTTGGAGGAAAATTCTGAGAGTGCCTTGGACTGCAAGAAGATCAAACCAGTCCATACTCCAGGAAACAAAGCCAGACTGCTCACTTGAGGGAATGGTATTAAAGGCAAAACTGAAGTACTTTGGCCACATAATGAGAAGACAGGATACCCTGGAGAAGAGGCTGATGCTAGGGAAAGTGGAAGGCAAAAGGAAGAGGGGCCGACCAAGGGCAAGATGGATGTATGATATTCTGGAGGTGACAGACTTGACCTTGGGGGAGCTAGGGGTGGCGACAGCTGACAGAAAGCTCTGGCATGGGATGGTCCATGAAGTCATGAAGAGTCGGAAGCGACTGAACAAATAAACAACAACAACAAACAACTCCCAGGAATGCTGTGAGTTGAATTCCAAAATATCTGAAGATCTACTTCTTGCTCACCCCTGTTCTGGATGAACTGATATCAGAAGTTTGATTTAGATCTCGTTAGTTAACAAACCTTTCAATTCAAATAGTGCAGGAGCTTGGTGCAAAAATAGTGTACTTCTAGCTACCAGCTTCATATACAGGATATTCAGTGGCAAAGTCTGCATAAGTATACATTCACCAATGTATGACTAAGGGGTAAGTTATTATATCTGGTAACTAACACAGAGAAAAAATTAAACTATATAAGCACGTATATTTTCAGTGCCCACTTCCTCCTTGTGTTTGGTTTGATGCTCCAAAATGTAGGAATTGCAATGAACAGGAATGGCCAGATGGCTGCACTAATTAAAGTAGAAAACTTCTTCTTGTTCTTCCTGGAAAACAATTCGATAATCAGAACTAGAATTTAAATCCCAGCTGATTAATCAGCCTCCAAGCCGATCATGCTAATATTCTAGAATGTTAGAAACCAACTCGCTTTCCAGTTAGCTGAAATAAGCAGAGGCAATTCTTGTTAGCAATAGTAAGATACTTTGGGCCAAACGACATATGACTAAATCTCCATATGTAGATCATTAAATAGCAACAATTGCGATGCAGCTGTAGGTGACTGCCAATTTCTTCAGAGCAGAGGCAAGGGGAGGGAGGTATTTAACCCATTGGCCCCTCTGCCATTTTCTCAATTGAAATTTTGTGCACACATCAATATTGGCTGCTGTTAGCCCCGCAGAGGGGAAAACTGTAACTTTATCCCTCATCAGTACCAGTGGTAGCAGCACCTGGGACATGCACATGCATTTTTGGTTGGAAAATAATACAAGTGGTGGGAAAACAGTACACATCCTTTCCCCACCGTTGCTCCAAAGAAATTGGCAGTGCTCTCCCTCCCCAGCTCTATTTCAGTAAAAAAAGAAGTGTTTTTTTTTAAAGAAGGTGGGAGATCTGATCACTGATTTCCCATGCAATGTATTGTTTATCCCTACATTTCCATCATGAGAATGTGTGATTGGCAGTAGGGTTCCCAAGTAGACCTGTGAATCTTCTTTAATCAGTTTGACACAAGTTTTGAAGGCAGTATATATTGTACTCTGCTGCTGCGAGTTTCAACCATGTTCCATGCTTTTATTTTGTAGCCTTTTCTGTTTGTAGTATCTCTCTGTGTGTGTGTGTGAGAGAGAGACAGATGTAGAACAGAGACCCTGTCCGTTAGCCCAGTTCCTTGCTCCGCCACTCTTTCTCCACAACAATCTCTTAATCAGATGTTCCCAGAGCTTTGTCCTCACTCCTCCAAAGTCCTTCCTTTGTTCAGCTGGGTCTGCCATTTCTCAAGGCCTTTGAGAGACACAATCCACAGTCTCTGCCACCCACTTTGATCAGGAACAAAACACATTCAGCAAAGATGCTTATTCATAGGAGGCTTCATATTCCTGCCTTTTAAACCCAGGACTGCTTGTAGACTTGCCAGTGGGAAATTTCAACTAATTAATAATGTACATGATTGTGCTTGTAGTGAAGCCCACTAATAAACATCCTTGTAAGTTTCTGCAGGTGTAAAATGTTCCCCAGGTGCCTTAACATCTATGTTGCTAAAGAACAAAGACTTTATTTTTCCAAGTACGCCTGTGTGTGTGTGTGTGGTGTGCTTTCGAAATGCTTTTTGAGGGATGGTAGAGTGTAGTGGTGAATGGCCATCTTTAGCGTTCGATCAGTAATATAGGGCTATTAGCCTGCTCTACAGGGATATTGTGTGGCTTAGGCAGTGTATGTGAAGTGCCTTGTAAACTTAAACTATATTGTAAACATTCTTTTCCCCAAGCCAAACATTTTTAAGCATAGGAAAATTAATCTATAAAAAAACTCTCCTTGTAAAATAAATTGCATAATTTATCTAAGATGACTCACTGACACTTATGGATATATAGAGACAACAATAAATTAGCAATCCGCTTAACAGCATTGTTTTCATTTGGTTTTAGTTTTTAAACATCTGTTTGCTATAATAGTATGCGAAATTATGCTTTTCAGTATAGGTCACGTGTTGATGGAGAGAAATATGTTTTAAGTCTTAAAAAATATATCCAGACATCCTTCTCTGAAACAATCAAATGTTTCTGGGAGTGGTGGAGTTATGTTGGTAATTATTTCTGATGCTGCAGATGGAAGAGAGAGATGCGAAGCAGAGGCAAAATTTCCAGAACTTAAAGATCAACACCAGCACTTTGAGCTGAGCCCAAAACTAATGCAGGATAGGTGTTATGAGAGTTTGGCCAAGGCAGCTTTCTGGCAACTGCTGCGTTCTTGACCAGCTTGGTACTCTGGCAAAGGCTGCAGTCTCTACTGTGTAGTTTGTTTTGCTGCTGTTAACTTCGTTGCTGTACTTAAATAGTTGAATTTAATTTGGTTTTATGAGTTTCATTGTATCTTATGATTTGTTTTTACATTTTAAGTAACTCACTTTGAAAGTCTATGTTAGCTAATTAAGTAGGATAAAAATACTAAAATAAGTATATCACAATGAAAGTTTAAAAAAATGACATTCGCCAGTGACAATCTGATTTTTTTTTTAAAATTAATACTTTTATTTATTTTCCACAAAGACAAGACGCATAACTGATTTATTCAGTTGTAGGTGATTGCTTTTGAATGTCACTGATGCCCGATTTTGGACTTTCATAGGACAGCATTTTTCTGAGATACTGTTGAGGTACTATGATGTCATATCCAAGGTGATGAATCTCACCTAGCACTTTAACTAGTAGAACTCCTCCTCAATTTGAGTTTTGGTTTGTGACTTGACTTAAGGTTGTTTCTCATGCTATACGTTTCCTGCATGGAAAGTACTTGGTGGGGTAGGGGTTGAAATGCAAGAGGTGCCGATTGTCGCATATGGCCATCTTATACACATGTAATTTGCTTTATATATAGACAGCAGGAAGCCACAATTGATACAGATAGGATGCATGAATTGAGGAAGCTGACAACCTACATGTGGATTTTGTGAAATACCTATTATTAATTGTGTAAAATGTGATGTGTAGTAAGTGATAAAACACAAACTATCCAAAAGCTTAGAATGTCCATTTATCCAAATTTATTATTTCTTGTAGCACCATACTGTTGATAAATAAGATTTCTTTTTATTCATACACTTCAATGTTCAAATATTTTTTGGGTCCCTATCTGCATTCAGTCTTGCTACTAGTGTGAGATACTTTTGTTTAGTAAAAAAAGTGCTTTGTGATTTACATTCCAAGCATCTAAGCAAAAGCTAAGTCCCTCTGCTGACATTTGATGAAAACATAGGTCAATAGATGTCCAGGTCGTCCACTTGCTATGCCTACCAATTGTTGGAAAAGCTTATTTCCCTTTCTTGTGGATAGCGAAGTGTGGCATAGCTATAGTCAACTATTGGCTGTGTTTTCCCCCCCTCAGGGGACCTGTTACTAATGTGTGTTTTGTTTTCAAGCCTCTTTCAGTTTGATTAATAACACTCATGAAGCCTTTTTTTTTTAGCCTGCATAAGAAATAAGTCAGATAAGTGACAAAAATTTATAATATCTCCATTCCAACGTATGAGAGAAACGAGGTGAAAGAACTATTGAGTTGTGGGGAAAATGGAGCTATGAAGAGAGAGAGGGCACACACCACACCATTACTCTCACGATATACTAAACTGGCAAGGATCATAATGCTTTCATATAAATCTATGATGTGACCACATTTGAAATATGGTGTACAGGTTTGGTCCTTTCTAATGGGGAAAAAGGATATTGTAGTGTATGATCACCCTGGTGTGTTTGAGCGCTAAAGCTTTAAACTGGTTAGATCCAGTTTAAACAGGCTAGGTTAGAATGGATACATCTTCCCTAGCATTGCTGCAGGGCCCAATTGGCTGGCCATACTAACTGTGGCCTGGATTCCCAGCCAAGAGATAGGAAGCTGTATACTGGAGCTCTTGCTCCAGTGTTATATTGTCAGGGGGTGGGTTCTGTGTTTTTGTTTTTAAAAGCAAGTCTCCAGCCCTTATAATCAGAGAATCAGAACGCAGGTAGTATTCTGTCCAATCACTTTGGGTAGAAATGAGCCTGCTTCCTCTTTCCATTGTTGTTGGTCATTGAGGGAAGATGAGGGAGCAGCTATGAATGACATTTAGGGAAGCAAAGATGATCAAAGGAGCAAAAATCATAAAATAACCATTGCCTGGATAAGAGACTTCCTGGTTCATTTTGAAGCCAATATTTGGGTCTTACCTGGGGGTGAAGTGATAGCTGCCCGTTGAAAAAGTAGAGAAATCCAGCATTTTTGTGTAGCTGTGATTGGGCAGTAGCATGTCTACCCAGAAACAAATGATAGCAAAGATTACCATTCATATGCTCCTTCTGGCCTTTTGATGTATTTTAAAGTTTGTAAATTTTAATTATTTTTGTAGATATTACAAGTTTTAACTATAAGTTATCTTGGGGCCCTATTTGGGCTGAAAAGGCACTTCATGCATTTAAAAACAAACAACAAACAAACCCAGGTCTTATTTCATGTGCAAAATGTGATTTTATTATTATTATTTATTATTATTTAAAAAATTGAGTCTGTGAAAATAAAGTCCACCATTTTGTCAATTGAGGTGGTAAACCAATATCCATCTAGCTGAAGTTTTGGCATTGGTTAGGCCTCATCTTGAGTATTGCATCCAGTTCTGGGCACCACACTTCAAGAAGGATGCAGACAAGCTGGAAGGGGTTCAGAGGAGGGCAAGGAAGGTGGTCTGGAAAGAACTGGGCATGTTTAGCCTTGAGAAGAGAAGGCTGAGGGAAGACGTGATAGCACTCTTCGAATACTTGAAAGGTTGTCACACAGAGGAGGGCCAGCATCTCTTCTCAATCATTCCAGAGTGCAGGACATGGACTAATAGGCTCAATTTACAGGAAGCCAGATTTCGGCTGGACATCAGGAAAAACATCCTGACTGTTAGAACAGTATGACAATGTAACCAATTACCTAGGGAGGTTGTGGGATCTCCCACACTAGAGGCATTCAAGAGGCAGCTGGATAGCCAACTGTCAGGTATGCCTTAGGGTGGATTCCTGCATTGAGCAGGGGGTTGGACCTGATGGCCTTATAGGCTCCTTCCAACTCTACTAGTCTAGGAGGCCAATCAGGATGATCAGGGGTCTGGAAACAAAGCCCTATGAAGAGAGACTGAAAGAACTGGGTATGTTTAGCCTGGAGAAGAGAAGATTGAGGGGAGACATGATAGCACTCTTCAAATACTTAAAAGGTTGTCACACAGAGGAGGGCCAGGATCTCTTCTCGATCCTCCCAGAGTGCAGGACACGGAATAATGGGCTCAAATTAAAGGAAGCCAGATTCCAGCTGGACATCAGGAAAAACTTCCTGACTGTTACAGCAGTATGACAATGTAACCAATTACCTAGGGAGGCTGTGGGATCTCCCACACTAGAGGCCTTCAAGAGGCAGCTGGACAAGCATCTGTCAGGGATGCTTTAGGGTGGATTTCTGCATTGAGCAGGGGGTTGGACTCAATGACCTTGTAGGCCCCTTCCAACTCTGCTATTCTATGATTCTGTGATCCTTAAACCAAGCATTAGCCTTGCATAGTCTGAGGTTTGGTCCCCAGTTGAATATGTATAAAGACTGACCTGGCATGCCTTGGGTTGTTAAACTTGTAATAAGTTGTGCAACATAATGAATGGTGAAGATTATTGCCTCGCCTTTTGTTTTTTGGAAGCTTTTTGTTCACCAAGATTTTTAATATAACTGGCCTGAAACAATGTGGTCGTTTCTGCAAAAAGCCAGTGCAATTCATTGTGAAGTCTGCTTATCACTCTGTCTTTGTCTATTCCTCCTTGGATGGTCCCTCTGGTTGTCATGACAACAACTGATAGGGACAGAGGAAGTTGTATGCCGGCTCTTGCTCCAGTGTGATATTGCCAGTGGGTTGAAACGCTTCCCAGTCCAGTCTCCTAACTTAGCCAGAAGGTTTTTGGGCAGTTTGGTCATAGGGTTGCTAGGAGGCAGCATCCATTTAACTGAAGTTTCAAGACAAGTTTTTGAGTATACTTGGAGCAGAACTGTGGTCTTGAAACAGTAGAACAAGGTGGAATTCCTGTGGCTGTCCTTTTGCTTGAGTTGTGGCTCTTAACCTCAGTTCAGCCCAAGTGACTGCTGATGATGTTCTACAGAAAAAGCCTTCCAAGGGCTAGGATCAGAGGTAGGTATAGGTAGCCACTTGCTGAGGGCCTGGGGGCACAGAAGGGCCGACTGTTGATCCTGCCACCAGTGCTTTGCCCAGTCCTCTTACCATCCCTTTCTCATCAGAGCCATAGCAGCTATTCCAGCCAGCCACTCATTTCTTCCTTCTGCCACCTCAGACGTGTTTACACTTATTATAGGTGTGGAACTTCACCTTGGCTCTGTGGTGGGTGGCTGCCATGTTAGATTCCTCCAGATGCAATGCTTGTCATTTGAACATTGCCTCTTGGGGAAATCTTACATGGTGGCTGAACGCAAAGCTGAACCAGGCCTCTGTACCCATTAGTGTTGCAACCATGGTAAACACATCCTGGGGGAAAGAGATGAGTGGGTGGTGGTGGTGGCAGCAGCTGCAGCAAGTTGCCACATCATGCAGGAGCTCTCATGGCAGGAACAGGCAGAGACTAGGGTTCAGCATAGACCAAATGGGCAAAGGTTGGCGTTAGGCAGCAACCCATTATCTGCACCAGAGTGTCCACTGAAGTTTGGCACTGGTGCTAGTCCTGACACAGGCATACATTTCATTAAGTTCCATGGCATCCATATGGAACTTGAAAGAGAATAGGGCCTCCTCTGCATGTTACAGGAAGCAAGAAGGCTCAAATTGAAACAGATCTCATAACTCCATCTGAGACTTAGATGAGGCTATGAGGTCTGTTCCAACTGAAGGTATTTTTGAGCAGGTGAGAAGCCTGTCCGGCCTCTGTATTTGTGCCAGAGTGGCTCTGAAGTTTGCAGCACCCTTATGAATATTGAAGACAGGACCAGCATCAACTTTAGTGGGCCCTTGGCATGATGCCACCGATGGGCCTCCAGCGGGGCTTTTCCACCTAGTGCTTCCACCCAGCTCCCATCGGGGTGTGGGGTGTGTGGGGGTCTGCTCTGTGTTGCTGCACACTGCTGCCACCCACCTCCAGTCTCTCACCACCTCACCTGAGACATGTTTCACTAGTGTCCAGTGGTAGCAGTGCTTCTGAACAGAAGCCAGACAGTGTTCTACTCCAGTCTGCAGTGCCACCAGTCACTCATCTCATCCCAGACCACATGTGTTCACATTCTGCTCTACACTAGATGTGTAGTCTGGGATGAGCGGGAGATGATCTGGCACTCAACTGTAATCTGCCGAGACCATCTTCCATATTAATTTCCCAAAGTGCAATGCCTGACACGATGCCGATATCTGATTGGGCATTGCAGTTTGGTAATCTGTCGTGGTAGGTGGCCACCAGAGATCAAAGGGGCAGGTGAGTGATGATTTGCGGCCACAGGCAGAAGTTCCAAGTGGGACAGAGGCTGCAGTAGCATTGGACAGGAGAGACCCAGTGGTGGCCAGGTGTCAACCAAGGTGGAAGGACATGAATTAAAGAAGATTCCAGATGGTCTTTTAACACCGTGGAACTCCCTGCTAAAGGTTTTCCACCAGAGTCCCAAGTATATACTGACATTTAGGAAATGCTGCGAGGCATTTCCACTTGCCCAGCTGGTTGACATTTAAATGATTTTTATGAACCATTTGACTGGGTGTTATGGTCTTGTATAGCCTCATGTGGCGCAGAGCGGTAAAGCAGCAGTTTCTGCAGCTGAAACTCTCCCCACGGCCTGAGTTCGATCCCAGCGGAAGCTGGTTCTCAGGCAGCCGGCTCGGGTCGACTCAGCCTTCCATTCTCCCTAGGTCGGTAAAATGAGTACCCAGTTAGCTGGGGGAAAGGTAATAACGGCCAGGGAAGGCAACGGCAAACCACCCCACTATAAGGCCTGCCAAGAAAACGTCAGCGAAAGCTGGCGTCCCTCCAAGAGTCAGTAATGACTCAGTGCTTGCACGAGAGGTTCCTTTCTTTTTCCTATGGTCTTGTATAGAATAGGTATGGTTTTATATTCAACTGTGGCTTGTAAACTTTGTTCTAAACCATCACAAGCTTATGTAGAATGGGCAATAAAAACATTAATAAATTTGCATTACTTTCTCTGTTTGGCACCATCCTCGTGGCTTTGTTCCCCCCCTCCACTCCTTATTCCTCTTCGGGGTTCAACTGTTGTATTCAGCATTGTAGTTAGATGACTAGATGCAGTGTTTTTAACAAGCTGCCATTTAAGTCTTCTGTTTGTTCTTTGGGCTCGACTAGGGATTGCCTCTAGAACGGTAATCTCTTCTTCAGACCAGGGAAGTGTGTGTGTGTGTGTGTGTGTGTACACATTGGCCTGGAATTTGAAGACATTAAGGTTGTAGCTCAGTGGCAGAGCACCTGCCCTGCATGCAAAAGGACCCAGGTTCAATCCTTGGTATCTCTAGATAGGGCTTGGATAGACCCCAGCCTGAAACATAAGAGAGCAGCTGCCAGGCAACATCAGCAATATTGGCCTAGATGGGCCAATGTCCTGACATGTTATAAAACAGTTTTGTTTGTTCCTATGACATGCTGATTGACAGAATGCACTGTGCTTGCTGGTGGAGCAGACACATGATCCCTTTCCACTGCTTTGGGGATGAGGCTAGGACCCCTCTTCTTACTGCCCTGACCAAAATGCCAGCCAGAGAAACTGGTGGCATGAACAGCCACTTTGCACACTTTTAAAAAATCAGCTGCATTAGTACGGTGACATTCAAGTCTTGAAGTGTGTCTTTTGGTGCCATGAATGGGACTTCGCTGCATTGTACAACAACGATGCGGTCACAAGGAACCTTGCATGGGTCTTAGATAGCACAGCATGGACCGAAGGCAAGCATGGGTGCACCAAAATTAATCTGCCACTGTGCTGGCAGAAGAGTTCGCGAGCAAGCTCTGGAATCAGGTTTGATTTAAATATGACCTAAACAACATGGTTTCTCCCATAGTGCTTTGAACTTCAACCCCATGTGGTTAGGGTGGGCTGTGTGGTTATTTGCCATGACCACACTATCTACTGGATCAGACTCTCTATGTTACTACTCTCTGTGTACCGCCCAGAGAGCTCCGGCTATTGGGCGGTATAGAAATGTAATTAATAAAATAAAATAATAAATAAATACAGCATTGTGAGGGCAACTTTTAAAAGTGTGGGTGTTTTAACTAGTCTTCACAGTGTAGAAGTGGATTGAAATTTTGTGGGGGAGCACAGTGTATGAAGGTGCAGATCATTCTTTCACAAATTAGATCCTTTAGAGCAGAGGTGCACAACCTTTGGTCCCCAATGGGCTTTGTGTGGCCCCCAAGATCCCCAACGAATTTAACTTCACCCCTGAATTTGCTATTACTGCCAATTTTGCTGACACTGCTTTATCCCTGGTACTGCTGCTGCCATTTCTTCCCCATTGCTACTCCTCTCTCCCACTACCAATCCTCTTCAATGATCCTGATTGTTGCTGCTTCTGCTTCCAGAGGACGCTCTAGGACCCAGTCTCAGAGAGCCTGCCCTCTGATTGGTGGAGGCCAGAACATCTTCTAGGAGACACTGTGGCAATCACTATCAGAGAGCTCTATGACTCACTGAGTGATGTTCTTAGTGCAGCAGAGAAACAGAAATCTTCATGGCAAAAGATTCTGCCCCCACCTCCCAGGGATCCCACTTCTAAGATGGTTATTTTCCTGCCCCTGGGAGATGCTCCCATCCTCTAGCTCTCCCAATCTCTGTACACTGAGAGAAGGATGGGCGGGTGTGTGTGTCAAGTTGCACATCACATTAATTGCTTACCATTTGGCTGAGCCTGATAGTTTAACTTAGTGTAACTATGTGTGACCCCAATTGAGATTAGGGCAGTGCATACCTGGAGGGAAAGATTACCCCCCTCCCTATTTTCCCCTGAGATTCCACCCACAGAGAGGGTGTTAAAAAAGAAGAAGAAGGTCCAATGGGGCCCAAAGAGAATATGCATTTGTGTGCATACACAGCTCCCCCTGTCCCCCCCGCCCCATAACCAACATCAGAGGCAGCCCTCAGGAACAAAAAGGCTGCACAACACTGTTTTAGAGAGAAACAAGCCCCGTGAAGAGTTTAGCTGATGTGGGTTCTCCACCCACTACCACATACAGAATATACCCCATCTAAACAACACTTGCTATATAAACTGATATTACTTTCCCCCCAAGCATTTACAGTCTAGAATATAATTAAATACCATAGCTGCAAGCAAGAGTCTCTTTCCCAGGCTTCCTGTCTCCTATAATTTACAGCATTCATCTGTGCTTTCTTGCTATAGGAGCCCCTGTATTTAGAATTGTGCTATGAGCCAGAGTTTATGGTAATAATCAGCTTTATAAAATGACAGGGCTAGAGAAATGAAACATAAGAAGCTACAAAACTCTCGCCCTATCTTGCTTTCCTCTATTTTTGGATATAGTTATATTTTCCTTTAAGTAACTTATATTGGTTTATGATGCAGAATTATTGGTTTTTATGAAATATTAATAGAATATTGAATGTTTTAGAAATGATAATGCCTGTTTTTGTTCAAAGTGAATTACCTGCAGTTGTTTCTGAGTTGGAAATGCTTTATAATTTTTATTAGCATTTTTGAAACATAAAACAGACTCCTTTTCAATGCATGATGATGTTTTGGTATGTTTGGTACCAGGATTGGTTCATTACCCAAAGGCACCCGTACACCGCTTAGCAATTCCTGCTCATGTGTTTAAACATAAATATAAAAAACCCTATGGTGTGGATCCTAAGGTAAGTTAAGGGAATTCACAGAAGGAACGTCTGCCATCCCCTCTGGAAACCTTCTCCATTGAGTCAGGAGTCTCTCTTGAACATAGTAGGATGGGGCAGGAGGTAGCTTCTAGGGGGAGTAGTAAAGGACCCAATACTATACATATTTAGACAGGGGAAAAGTCCTACAACTCCCAGCATGCACCAGACAGCATGGCTTGCTGCAGGGGTGTTGGGAGTTGTGGGACTCCCCCCCCCATCTAACCATGCATAGAGGATTGTGCCCTAAATTAATTTGTCTTAGGAACAATGCCCATGTGTGCTCTTCTTTTTTGAGACTCACACTAGATGTAATGGGGGAAAAAACATTTCTGTTCTTCTGCAGATAAAATACCGGTTTTGCTTGCCATAGAAGTGGGGTATCACTATGTTGAGTGTAACTTTTGAGGGCAGCAACCATGAAGACTAGAAACTTGTTTTTCTGAATTTGTTTTTGTTTAAACAAGCGAAAGCTTATGGAGGTGACAAAAAGAAATTAATCGAAACAATCTAGCACTGGAGGTGGAGACAAAATTGAATGTGTGGGCGAGAGAGACAGCATAGTGAATCTTGCCTGAGAGATTTTGCAGAACTGAGTAAAGCAGAGCTTGTGAATCCATCCCAATCAAAGGACCAAGTTTGCCTGCCTGGTGACTTGGTGATTGACTGATGAGGCCTTCCTTGGATAATGTGGGGCAGGATGGGGCAGAGAAGCCATAAAAGGCCTCTAATCACAACCAGTGCACAGCATTGCCAGTTGATGGGGTGCAGAGTGGGAAGGAGAGAAGTGCCCCCCTCCTGCCATGGCTGAGGAAAGGCCCACAAGTAGCCTCACCAGCAGTGCATGGAGCCAAGGTGGCTCCTGATTGAAAAGTAGTGATAATACTGCCGTAGGCAAATCATGGGTATAAGGAATGCATCTGTCTAGCACTTGCACACACTGATGCCACTGCCTTTTCTATCTCCCCACTGCTATCCACTTCTTTTGGTACAGTACCTTAACTCTGAACCTTCAACACTCTTTACTGCTCCAGCGTTGGTGTCTGCCTGGCAAAGGTGTTTGAGTTACCTGCCTTGCCCCACCAACCTCCTCAGCCAGATGTGCATGCTACTCTGTGTTCAGTACCCCAGCTGAACATTGATGTTCAGATATGGTCCCTTTTCAGTAATATCAGTACTGTGGCCCTCTGGGAGTGCCTGATGCTGGTAAAGGTGCATGTAAGTTTCATGCCAGGCAGAACTAGGAGGGTGTGACATAGGGCACTTGCTTGGAAAATGCTGGATATTCAAGCCCTTCTGCATCTGCCACATGCCTATATTCATCCCTGTCCTATCAGCTTTGCAGTGCACTTTCTGTGACTTTGGTGCCAAATAAGCAGGAAATTGAAAGCCTCAAACTGTCTTTCTCACATCCTAACTTTCTAGCCAATGCACCTATCATTTTGAAATGTTACAGGTTACTTACTTAAGGGCACCACTATGAATGATGTATGCGTAAAATATAGCCCACAAACCATTGCGGGGTATGTGTGTATGTAAGCAAATCTCTTTTTTGCCCCCATCATACAGGCACCTAATCTAAAAAAACCCTGAGCTTATCCTTTTTAAAATTTTGTAGGTTTTTTCCCTAGTGATAACTCTGATGTCATTTTCTTACAAATTGCTACCCCTGAAAAAAATAAAGGGGGATATGCAAATCCCTTTTTGAAACCCTCAAAACTGGTAAAGACTGCTCTTCCACAAAACACCTTGCACCTATCTGTCTGAAATTTGACAGGCTTTATCCATTCAGAAGGGACAATTGTGCTTTCAAATTTCCATTTGTTGAAAAAGCAAAAGCATTATAGCATTTCTTGATTTCCCAATGATAGTCAATGTGCAGACGGCTTTGGATTTCCTGTAGTGTAATTCTAATTTGGACCCCAGTCAAATCGGGTGGCCTCCAAAGTGGTGTGGGCCAAATTGACTCCTTTCCAAATTTTTGAAACGAGGTTCAATTCGAATCTTGTGGTTGGCGCACACCAGATTTGACCTTTGTTTCATGTTTTTAGTTAAAAGAACTTGCGGTGCTACTAATACAGTATTACAAATGCAGAACTGTCTTTTATAGACATAAAATGTAAAGGCCACTTTTGATGATGCTCATTTGCTGTATTGGTATATTGTTACTCCACTTTCCTGAGGAGGGGCAGGTGATCCTCCCCCTTTTCACTCATGTCTCAAATGGTGCTAAAGTTGGTAGAGATTTAGACTGGGTTCAAACAACATAGAATCGTAGATTCATAGAATAGTAGAGCTGGAAGGGGCCTATAAGGACACCAAGTCCAACCCCTTGCTCAATGCAGGAATCCACCCTAAAGCTTACTTGACAGATGGTTGTCCAGCTGATAACATGATAACCAACGGTGGTTTAAATAATCGACGGTTGGTTATCATGGGTTATCATGTTGTGTGGAGGGAGGTTTTTTAACCAACAGCTATTTGGTCAAAATAACCAGTGCTGTGCAGAGTTGGCTATTTGAACCACTGGTGGTTATCGTGTTGTGTGGATGGCACCGTTGGTTATTTCCTTGGCCACTGTTAGTTATTTCATCAGCCACAGAGTTGCAAGTCAAGAGTGGTCAAAGCAGCAGCTGCTGTTCTTAGTCCAGCCGGCAGGATATATTTCCAGCCGGCAGGATATATGGAATTGTCTTAATGTGGGTTGAGGGTTTTAATGGAATTGTTTTACATGTTATTGTAAAGCGCCTCGATGCCAGAAATGGTGAGGCGGCACTATAAAAATGCTTTAAATAAAATAAAATAAATAAACAGTAGTGGCTGATGAGATACTAGCAGGAGGACTGAGGTGGGGTAGAGGGCGGGGGATGAGTGAGTCAACACAGTGTGGACTAATTGTCAACTCAACGCTGATCCTAATCCACACCATATTTGATTATTATCATGTTGTGTGGGGAGTACCCCCTAGATTAACAACTGTTGAGTTGATTATTACCCCACCATTGACTGTATGATATCTGAATGCAGCCCATGACTTTCTATTGCCTTTTAGAAGTTCTGGGCATGTTCTGAAAAGAGCGAAAGGCCTTGGTCATGCTTGTTTGGCACACTCAGAACCAACGTCTTCACCCAATTTATTTCACATACTGAAGTGAGTTTCCTTATTGGCAAGGCAGGGTGGCTAAATAGGTGTGGCTGAAGCTGTGGGCCCACTCCTGTCTTCTAATGATGAAAAACTAAATGTTGCATTAAACACATACTTTGGTGATATGTAATTGTTTCTTGAACTTTAAATAGCATCCAGGGGGGAGGGGGGCATCAGGATTGGGACCATGGCATTTGGAGAGAGGGGTTAACCATTTCACCTCATGCTGTGGTCCTGATAAAAAATACCCACACCCCTCAAGCTGCTACTTGGCACAGGACAAACAGTTTTTGATGTCATGCTCAGGCCCTATTGTGGATGCTATTTAAAGTTTTAAAAACAAGTATGGATTGCCAAACAATATGTTTAACTTAATGTACTTTGACTCATCCTAACACTCCTTATGCATGTGGAATATTTAGTATTCCCACTGGCTTCTCCATCAGTCTGGGCAATTTTTCATGCCATTATTGTCCTTAAAATGTCTATAGTGATATTTTCCATCTCTAACTCTTTGTCATATTTTGGTAATTTTGTTTAATTGAATGCTTCCTCCCTACAAATATGTTGCATGACTGGTTATTCCCCCCCCCCATTCCATCCTCAGAGTGCAAGTTTAGTAATATTGTCTCTGTAGTGTGCCTGCTTTTGAAAGATTGCATGACAGCACATTATGATTATCAGTTAATGTTTCACAGCAGAGCTGTCATTCTGCTTTCTTCCACACTTGGATGCCTTGCCTTATCAAACTTCTTTCATAGAGTTATTTCATTCAGATGACTGGATAAAACAAATCTAGACTGCTTGTTCACTGAGGAAGCATTCTATCTTGGGAATGTCCGGCCTTTCTCAACACCATCATTGTTCAATATATAATATATAGGCCAGTATCCTATTCATTGCTAGAGCTAATGTAAATTTTAATTGTGCTAGAGGTGTAAAATACCTCTAGCACAATGTTAGTAGTGTTTGCTGGGGTGACAGGTTTTCTGAGGGAGGTAGTTACCAAATAGGTATAACTTATATTATTTAGAATAATGTATTATTTACGGTAGTGCTAATACTGAATATGATACCGCCCCTACTATCAAGCTACGTATAAAGGATATACACCAGTGGTGTGCTATCAATAAAAATAACTATTCATAAGCTATATTTCCCTGCATATATCACTACTAATTTTAACCAATGATATAGAGCTTCTCTACATGAGTGATTTATTCAAGCTCATTATTGGCCACTCACAGAAGTTTGTGGTTCCTCTGAATGACGCCATCAACTTCCAGGACATCTCCCATACCTTCCCCCAGTAATCTTGCTTTTAAAAAGTCCGGAGATAATGCATTATTTAAAATTATTGTGGGCTATCATGGGCCACTAGATGGTGCTGTTTCATTTAATTTTACAGAGCATTGCCAAGAGGGGGTGATTTCAATTACAAATTACGTGGTCACCATCTAAACATGGTTAATGTGGAAAGACCCGAGAAGAAGAAAAATGGCTAAGGTGCGGATTTTTTCCTTAATGTAGACGTGCTCATAGTGCCAGCAGTGCTCTAGGTGCTGAACAGAACATGGCTGGAAAACACATGCTGCAACCATCTTGTTAATGCTAAGCAGGTCTGCTTCCTGAGGAGAGCACCTCAGCTGGAAACTGGGGCACTCCAGTGGAGAATTCTGAAGCTATGCATTCCTCGCAAGAAGAGGATTGCTGCCTTAGCACAGAGGACTCTTTGAGGTGACAAAAACAGATGGTTTCATTTGTATTCTACACAGTTGTGACTGTGTAGGTCAGGCCTTATTTGTTATTATTATATTTGTTTAGCCAGTTTTGCATGGGGATGCACTCCCCCTAAAGCAAGGCTAGAGAATTTTTTTCGGTCAAAGTGATTGCATTCTCTTGTGGATAATCTTCCAGGGGCCACAGACTTGAAGTTGCTGTAATCCCTCCCTTCTTTTAAAAGGCACACAAAACATTCCCTTGGTTGCTCACCACTACATAAAACCTTTTGAGGACACCTTTGAAACTTCTTCTTTAGACAGGAGTAGGGTGACCATATGAAAAGGACAGGGCTCCCGTATCTTTAACAGTTGTATTGAAAAGGGAATTTCAGCAGGTGTCATTTGTATATATGGAAAACCTAGTGAAATTCCCTCTTCATCACAACAGTTAAAGCTGCAGGTGCCCTGCCCTCTTTTAAATCTGGTCACTCTAGTATAGCTCCTGAACTTTAACTGTTATGAAGAAGAGGGAATTTCACCAGGTTCTCCATATATACAAATGACACCTGCTGAAATTCCCTTTTCTATGCAACTGTTAAAGATACAGGAGCCTTGTCCTCCTTTTCATATGGTCACCCTAGACAGGAGCAGCCAAATGAAAAAGCCTGCCTAGTTTTCCCGACTGCTCCTAAAAAGCTAGCTGGGATGGGAGTTTACAAAGTAACATAAAATACCAGAAAATAATGTTTTCAGTGTTTTGCTCAAGATGAATGTACAGTGATTTGAAGTATTGTTCACTTGGCATTCTTAAAGGTCATCCTTTCAGATGAAGATGGTGGATGGGTAATTACCCAATTGAGTACTCTGTTTTAATGACATATAAAATAAAAGCCAGGCTTCTTTCCAAAAGCTGTTTGAGTACCTGTTGAACAGGGTAAGTTGCATTGTGGGTTTTGTAGGAGAATGAAGTGTTATGTGTAGATCCCAGCCAGTCCAGCTTTTACAAGTAAGCGAGAAACACGAATGCATGTAGCTGGTTGCTTGAAATTATCCAAGCAACCAGCTACTTGCGTTCATTACTTAAAATGATCTAAGCAACCAGCTAGAAGCTTTCTTTTTATTTCTTATAATGACATTTCTATGCCAACTTCCATCCCTAATAAGGGCCCCCCATAGTGGTTTACAAAACGAAATACTATACAACCAAACCGTAAGATAATTAAGATAGGTTTAGCATTTTGGTTTAGCAAAAGGCTGTTTGCCATTTTTAGAAGAAAAAGGGTTATCTTCATAGATTCATCTCTCTCTATGCAGATTTTTTTTTACTATTGGAGGGGCACTGAGCCAGAGATTTAAAAAGTCATTCCTGTTGCTTTAAAAAGGAAGAGCAATTAGGCCAAATAAGCAAGTCCCATGGCATCCCAGTCCACATGGCATAAGATGGCAGCAGGAAGAAGTTCTTTTCAGTAACAGCATAACTGATTGAATTGGCCAGTCCATATTCCAAAAGAGATGAGGCTTTTCTCCTCTGAAGAGATTTGAAGTGGGAAAGCACACAGCAGGTGCAGCTCTTCCCATGGCATCATTATGATGAGAGAAGCTGCACCTGTGACTTCTGCCTTCCTCAGGCCTCATAGGATACAACTCCTGAAGATGCTCTTCTTAATGTTTGGCCATTGTATTGAGGTATATGTGTTTCGGTTTATTGTAAAAGGAAGAATAATAAGAGGAGTTTTTCAACTGGCTTGTAGACAAGTGAATTTACTGAGGTAACTTTTACAATATGTCTTTAAACTGTTTTTTGTTGTTGTTTGTTTTTCCATTCCCACATTTGCATAATAGCCTGTATCATGCATGTTAAAATGTCAACATTTTCAGTGCCCGACAGCCTCACAATTACTAGCCAACCCTTCACTGTTGTTTGGTGCCAGATGCTATAACAGCCAGCCTATTGGTACATTTTGTGCTCTTAGAAATACGGCACATACTAAGTTTTAGTGCATATGAAGCCAAGCCCAATGCAGAAGTTTCTAGATGCTGGTTCCTCTGTGGCATTGGTCAATGGAATCCGTTCATAGGAAAAAGAAAAGATGCTTCCATTGGATCCTTCTGATCAAGTAGCCACAGTTCTAGGACTATGATTTGAATTAAACAAGACAACTGCCTATTTGAATTGATAGAAAAGCAACTCTGCACCACTAGAGTTTATTCCAAAACTGGTGCAGTTTAGTGGATAGGGTGATGGACTGGGAAATCTGGGTTTTAGACCACACTCAGCCATGGAAACCCACCAGTCACAGACTCTCAGCCCAACCTACCTCACCAGATTGTTGTTGTGAGGATAAAATGGAGAGGAGGTGGATTATACGTTGGGTTAGTTAGAGGAAAAAATGTGGGATATAAATGTAATAAATAAAGCCCTTAAGTAACTTGAATGATTGAGGTTGCAACCCTATTCCAACTTATACCTATTTACCTGGGATGAAAGTAAGCCTCTTTGAACTTGGTACTTTCGAGCAGACTGTATAGGATTGTGTTGTGAAACTGAATTAATCTCAATGCTGTACTCCTTTCAGCACCAGATGAAAACATGTTTATTTGCACAGGCATTTAAATACAAACTCCCCCCTCCCCTGGTTTTAACATTTAAGTTTGTATTGTTTTAACTGAATGAAATAGTTTTATATGTCTCAATTCTTTTAGGTTTTAGATTGTTTTTAGTGTATTATACTGAAGTTGTTTTATGTACACCATCCTGGAAGCCTTTTTGGGATGAAGCCAGTGTTTACAAATTTTTCAAACAAATAAATAGCTAGCAGGTAATTATTATGTATAAGTAAAAGCCATGTTTATGGTCAATCCTGGCTCATAGTATGCATAATGATCATCACCATATTTCAAGCAGGAATTGCTTGGCTTGCAGATACTGCCACCAAGGTCACTTAGGGTTCTGTGGAGTGCATCACTGCAGCTAGCCAATCATGTTACTCTTGGCCTCATGAGCCACACCCCCACCAGCTAATTGGTTGATTGCTTCTGTGTTCTTCACTCCTCACCCCCAGCCATCCTATAGCTGACAAGCTGCAGGTCTCCTGACTCCACACCCCTAAAGCTTCCTCCATAAGGCCAGATCTCAGGAGCCAGCTCCCCACCAAAGCTAAAAACTAGACAAAGCAAGAGAGCCCCTGCTAAGACTAAACAGCTACTGCAAAAAGTGGGAGAGACTTGTGTGAATGAAAAGGAGAGAGACAGAGAGCCACACTTGGGCCCTGCAGTGAAGAACACTGTGCTAGATCCATGTTTGTTTCTTGTATTACTAAGCATTAGCAGATAGCTTGCTTCACTTTTGGTTATGTGACTTAGCACTAAAACAGAAAGCAATACTACAAAAAAAGAAGAAGTTGAACAGGATTATTTGCTATAATCATTCCACAGTGTATAGTTTGGACTGTGCCACTCAAGTTGACACTTTAAATCCCACTAGTTGCTGTTTTGGACTGAAGCCCAGCCTGGGGAAGTTTGTACAGTTTAGCCTGTTTTACATGTTATATGGTAGCAAACTTTTGTCACAGTTGTTCACTACAGCCTTTTAATGCATCTGTTTAATGTTTGACCATATTCCTGCATAAAGTGTTTGGGTGTATACTTAAGTATAAGGTGTTTTTAGCTGTGTACCTCGAAGTGTTGTGTGTGGTATGGCCCATATGATGCACTGGAACATGTTGCTGATGTGTGAGAAATCCTTGGTCTGGAAGTGACCTTTAGATAGAAGAACTTACACCTCTGTATGGGATTGGGGGGAGGCCAGGGCAAATCTAATTAAATGAATATATCATTTTAAACCGACTTGAATAATTATAATACCCCATATGAAGAGTTGCATTGGGGTTTTGTTGTTTTGAATATTAGGTTTCACAGATGCTGTGTTTAAATCATTAGCTCTAGAAATATAACACACTACTTGTGTTTCGGTTTTTATACCTGTCATCAATATTTTCCTTTTTTTAAAAAAACAAAACTTGTTACTTACAAAGTGTGATGGCCTTATAAAGAAAACAGTTATTAGACCTGTCTATTGAGACCTTGCAAATGATAAAGTGACTGAAGGGAAATAATTTCCGTTGAAATTTGTACCATTAGCTAGTGATATTGTTCCTGACATTTGCTCTATCGTATCTTTCTTGTCAGAGTGAAATTAAAATCTTTCTGCCAACAGTAAAAATGAATAGTTGATTGTCCAGAACATGCACTAGATAATTAAATGAAGAAGCAACTTTTATGGGGGCTGAATTCAGTGACATTCTAATTTTTATTTGGCGATTAGGGGGGTGGGTGAGACTGAGTTTCTGTTTCTTTCACAAGACAGGAAGATACCATTGCAGCTTCTATGCAAAGTTCCAGTAGCAGCATTTGTGCAAGGTTCCAGTAGCAGTTTCTGTGCAAAGTTCTGATAGGTACGCAGTTCTGGTAGTTGGAGCTACATGCTGTGATACTTTTCTGCACCTTCCTAGCTGAATTCTACAAGGGGAACCTGCCACGACACAGGCTCTGAACATCAAGCCTGGCCGTGGCTACTCCCTGCTCAAGCCGAGCACCACCGCTTGATACGCCTGAGGCAAGGGATAAAAACCACCTTCCTCCAAACTATGTGGAGAAAGGGGTTAAATGGAGAAGGATTTCAATAATAAAATACTGCGCTGTGAATTATATATACTGAGGTGAATTATTGTCAGAGTGCGTGCTGAATGTATAAACTTCAGATGATAAATGCCAAACAGACACATGGGATTTTTGTGGTAGTTAAAACAAAATAATTAAAATTTATTTTAAAATGTTCACAAGCTTTGTTTCAAATTAAAACATTAAAAAAACCCTTTTTAAACCTTTCATCCAATCCTTTCACCCATTCACATACGCGCTTTCCTTTCTCTCACACAATCACTCTTGAGCTTTCTTATCAGTATTGTTTAATATACATCAACTATGTGCACACCACACTCCAAAGACACCATTCTCTACACTGAACCTCAAACTCTCCAGAACCCAAGTACTTTAAACACCAAGAGCTAACACACAGAGCGTGCAGTCATTCCCTTATATATCACTCCTCCCCTTCCCCAGGCATTCTAACTCCACCCACTCAGGCCAACATTCTAAAAACCACAGACATACATTTGGGAACTGACTTGTGGGATGTAACGCCACAGAACCTGGCTAGGAATGTCGGAGAAATCCGCAACAGATTCAAATGGGTTTGGATTTCTATGAATCTGACCTGCAGATTCCACAGTGGGACAGGTTTTTCCAGTTCATGAGGATTCTGTGGTTTTGCAGACTGGGTTTTCACTGGGGCTGTGTTGCACTAATTTGCATTAGTATTAATGAACATTAATGGAAGTGTGCATTAGTACTAATGTGAATTAATGAAAGTAGTATTTGTATTGGAACAAATTCTTGTATGGTAAGAAAATCTGTACCATTTAGCAAAGATGGCAGTGTTTTAGAGATTAGATATCTTTTATAATAGACAAATCAGTGTTGTCTGCATAATTTTGCTACGAGGAATGCAATTTCCCCCTAATTTGAGAAGTAAATGGCTGTTTTAGACAAGCCAACCTGTAGTACAAATCCATCAGGTGGCTCTCACAGCAGAAATTTGTGGCACTGCTGGATGGAACTAGGAGAGTTTTGGAGGCCTGGTTATGGCAAAAGGTCTGATCTGCACTTCTGCCTCCACTACTCTTCTGTACTGTGCTACTTTCTGCTCACCAGCTTCGAAGATGAGAGGCAAACCAAGGTAAGACACAATATACCATAGTGCATGCTAGAGAGACCCTGTCAAATAGTCTATACTCTATGGCACATCTGCCAAGAAAATTGGCCACTGCTGCTTAGATAGATATGTGCTATACACTGAGGTTTAGATTAAAGGAGAGAAAACTTGATCTGATGATTACTATATCAAGTTCAGCAGTAGGCTTTTGCAGAGTCAAGATCTATCAGCCAGAATGGGTAAGTTTACCAAAATAGCCATTTTCCCCATGCAGTAATGCAACACCAAGTTCCATAGTGTGTGCACATGTGTGTTTTAATTAAGTGTTAACAATTCTTGATGTTAAGGATGTCTATATGCTTTACTGAAGTTCATGCTCATTCTGGTGATTCCACCCTCCTCCCAGCGGCAACAAGTTTTTTTTGTTTGTGTGGCAAAACTCAAACCAAGATTGGCATCAGAGAATGTGTGTGCTGCCAAAATTCAATGCCATGTGGAATAATTAAGCTTAGGCAGTCTAGTCTACTTTATTTGCCAGTTTGCGTCAATTATGCGTGACTCAGTCAGATTTCACATCTAATGCTAAACACTCTCATGTTATAGTGTGAAGGACATTTCAGAAGAATTAGGGATGACCTCAGGAAACTGAGTCTTTATGTCCTTGGCCTTTCTGCATCTCACCTGTGTACAACCCCTTGGATAAGAGCCCTGTTCTACTTGTTCCTAGAAAAGAGGAATATGGAGGCCTAAATGTAGATGGACTTCATCCAGGGAGGTGAGGTCAGCTATTGATAATCAGGCAAAGGCAGTAAGTTTTCACTACATTCTCTTACCTGTTTCTCTTTACTTCTGCTCTCTCTGTCTCACGTTTTCTTATGTGAAGTTTTCTATTTAATTAAAGGGGTACAATTTTCGCTGTGATTGGTCTGTTACCCTATCTGGCCACTTTCTCCCCCTCTTTCACTACTTCAGAGTGCCAGTGTGGTGTAGTGGTTAGTGTTGGACTGGGACTCAGGAGATTCAGGTTCTAGTCCCCACTCAGCCATGAAGCTCACTGGGTGACATTGGGCCAGTCACTGATTCTCAGCCTAAGCTGCCTCACTGGGTTGTTGTGGGGTTAAAATGGAGTGGAGAAGGGGGACTATATAAGCCACCTTACAAGAGGAAAAAAAGGGGGATAAAAAGGTCATAATAAATAATAAACCCTTCCCCATGCCGCACACTTGTTTTTTGGCATAGATGGGTGAAGGAATGTGTTGTATTTATGCTAGTATTTACCTGTGTGTGGACATCTTATTCATTTGTTCTGCTACCTTACAGTAGAAATTAATCATAGCTACTCTACTTCTTTATCTCCCAGCCTCGCTACTTCACAGTCCTATCTCAAGTTTATGCTTTGGTGCCAAATTAGTGGGGGAAACCCAAGTTTACAGTGATAGAAGGAGGACATTTATGTGAATGGAAAACATGTAAACACATTGTAACTGGGCACACAGTGGTAAGGGTGAAATTAAATTTTACAGGAGTACTGGCCTGGACAAACCCTTCGTTATTACTGTAAATGCAGATAATGCATCGTGATTAACCAGCTGTGCAAGCACAATTCAGGGCAATAGAGACCTTCAGTTGTATCCTGGGGATAGTATTCTTGAATAAAAGCCAGAAAAGTATCTTATCTGTAAACTACCAGAAACTGGAGGCGGGGAGGGGGACCTAATAATACGTTTCAGCTGTGCTGTTACAAGATCTATACTAATCCTAACATTCCCTACTCAGAAGTATGAAATAATTCTACTTCCCCACATACATTTACCTCCCTCTATGTGTGGTTTTGTTCCTATTTACTGTAAGGTGCAATTGAATATATAATAGCCAATTCATGCTTTATTAGGGCTGTTGCACAGTTGCATTTATGTTTTCTTTTGAGCTGTTAGATCTCCAAAACGACTGAGAAACATGTGGTGCATATTAAAGATTTCTCAATAGGTCAGCACTGTTAGGGGCTCTCAAGGATGAGGAAATGTGTCAAGATGGCTGCCAGAACTGAACAGCTGGCAGCATGGGAGTTGGCCACCTCTAGATTAATACTCTGTGGCTGTTTTTTGTTTTTGTTTTTAAAGGAAATAACATTCAATGCTGTGCTTTTAAAAGGATTTTTATAGTGGATCAGGGAATAAAATAAATAATTGAGATTTGCACAACCAAATGGAATGGGGTAATTGTGTAGCAAAATGTTTTAAAAGGTCTGATTCATAGTGTTTATTTTACTATATTCTGAATGTCAGATATTGAACTTGCTCCTGTTCCAAAATAAGTTCAAGAAGACTTCTGCAAATGCAGAACAGTGGTTAGGCAACATTACATCTAACCATCTAAAAGTGTATAAGCAATTTAGACATGGCTAAAGATCACCCAGTTCAGGGCTGACCACATTAGGTTGAAACTGGTGTCTGCGTGATGGAGGTAAAGGATACATGGAAGGAAGGAAATGAAGAGTGAAATTCCGCAGCTACATAAATGTCAAACGATTAAATTAATTTGTGAACCTACCAGAGAGATATGTGATTTAGATTGTGGGTGGGCAGAAAGTAAATCTCCAGATGTTTTTAATTTCAAAGCCTATTATTCCTGACCATTGGCCGTGTCTTGATATCAGAGGAGGAAGAGGCCTCAAACAATTCTGAGGCTGCTGTGTTGCTGGCTAAGGAACTGGATTGTACTCCTTATGCTGAGTCCAAGACTGATGATCAGGAGCTGCTAGGGAGGAGCTCACATAACTGGAGCCAGGTCTCTCATGAGTGCTTTCCACTGAGCCTGAGAAGTCGAGAGCCTCCTGCACTACTGCGCTTGCCCCCAACTGCACAGGGAGCATGCCAGGTAGGAGACCACAGAGAGCAGAAGAAGCACCCATTGGCCCTTTTGGAGTCTACATTCTTCAAGCATGGGAATGGAGCATATGGGAAGGGACAGGCAGGAAGCAAAAGCTCATAAGGCCTTTGTTCACCTCCTTTCTTTGGGGCATGTTGCTCACTTGGAGCTGTCCATACCACTGTAACTCTTACTTTACCAGTATGAGCAACTACAAACTGATCAAAAGACTGCTCTCTAGTCAAGGGATAGGCAACATGCTACCTGTGGGCACCAATGGTCCCTAGACACCTCTCTTGGCTCCCGCCAAAACGCATTAAAGATGGTTTTAAATAAAATGGAATTTGGAAATAAATTTAAAGCTACAATAGAACAGTTATACTCTCAAAATACAGCCGTAGTGGTAGTGAACGACGGAGTTATGGATAAGATACGACTAGCCAGAGAGACAAGACAAGGATGTCCACTCTCGCCTGTCCTGTTTGTAATGGTTATGGAATTATTGGTGAATGCAATAAGAGATGATGGGGAGATAGAAGGAATAGGTGTATTAAAAAAATAAAATTGAATATGTTTGCGGATGATACTTTGCTAACTATTAAAAATCCAATAAGAAAGAGGGAAAGAATTAAACAGCAATTGAGAGAATTTGAGGAAATTACTGGGTTAAGAATAAATTGGTCCAAATCAGAGATGATGTTATTTAATTATACTAAAAAGGAAGAGAAGGAATGGGAAGAAAAGGGAATAGAAATGAGAGTCAAAGAACAGATTAGATATTTGGGAATTAAAATTACAAAAAATTTAGAGAGTTTAGAGAAGGAGAATTTAAGTAGCTTAAAAAAAGAGATTTTAGTAAAATTGGAAAAATATAAAAGATTAAATTTATCCTGGTTTGGAAGAATAGCATTAATAAAAATGAAGATTTTAGCAAAGATTAACTTTGTGTTCAGGATATTACCAATAAAAAAATCAGAATTAGAGATAAAAAGTTTGCAAAATATCACAAACAATTATTGTTATGGGGACAAGAAAGCGAGGGTAAATAAGAATAAATGGTATTTAAGTCAAAAAAAGGGAGGATTGGGTCTCCCAAATATTAACCTATATTATGTAGCTAATCGGTTAAGACATATTGTGGAAGCAATTATAGGAGTAGGAGATTTAGATTGGATGGAGGATAAAACTACAAGTAATATAGAGATGAAGTTGGAAAATGTATTCTTTAGGGAAGGAGGAAAAAATGGGAATAGTATAGGTAATCCGCTCTTGAGGTTTCACTGGGAAATTTGGAGTAAATATAAAGGGGAGTTGCTCTCAAGCAGCTCCCCTTTATCACCGGTAATAATGCTAAAGAATTTCCCGGAGGAATTAAAGAGTAGATTAAGTAAAGTTTTAATAGAAAAAAATAAAATGAAATTAAGGGAATGGTTAAGAGAAATGAATACAAGAGAGGATTTGGAAGAGGTTTTAAAAGATAAAAAATTAACTTGGTTAAATTATTGGCAATTAGAACAGTGGACCAAAAAGTGAGTAAGAGAAAATGGAGATTGTAGAGAGTTGACGAAGTTGGAGGAATTAATAGTTAAAAAAGAAAATGATAAGGGAAAAAGAACAGCGTCAAAAGGGTTAATGAGTGAAATATATAGAATATTATTGGAGAAAGGGTCGCTGGATAGTTCAGGAAAAATGGTTTGGGAGACAGATTTGAATGTACAAATAGGACAACAGAGCTGGGAGGGACTATGGAAACAAAGAGGGTTGAGAAATATGTCAGTGAGAATAAAAGAGAATTACTTTAAAATTATATGGAGGTGGTACCTAACCCCGGTTAGATTAAATAAGATAAATAATCAGCACTCAGCAAATTGTTGGAGAGGATGTGGGGGAAAAGGAACGTATTTACATATGTGGTGGGAATGCAAATATGTACAAAAATTGTGGAAGATGGTGTTTTTGGAGATTGAAGAAATTGTGGGAATGAAGATAGAACAAACACCAAAAATTGCATTACTGTCACTATTTGAAGATTTAAAATGTAAAAAAGAAATTAAGGAATTGATAACGAATTTGCTGATTGCAGCAAGATTAATTGTAGCTAGGAACTGGAAGATTCAAGGGGATTATTGTATTGAAGAATGGTACAAAGAAGTATGGGATATAGCTATTAATGATAAATTGACTTGTAATATTAAACTGAGAAGAGGTATAGCTAAAACAAATGATTTTGAAGGAATCTGGAAACAATTCCTAATATTTGTGTTTTCTAAGGGAAGTGGGAAACCACCAGCAGAAGAAAGTATGAGATTTTGGAATCAGGAATGAGATCCCAAGGTGGGGGGTGCACGTACATGTTAAGTTTGATTATGTTATATAGATATGATATTAATGTTATTCAACATTTATGTAGTATGTTGTTTTCTTTAATTGTAATGGTGTATGTTTAAGTATTGTAGAAAATAAAAATATTAAAAAACAAAAACAAAATGTCCTACCCCTTCCACTTCCTTTTTTAAAAACTTTTTTTTAAAATTTTAGATTAGCTCATTTTCTTACCACTAGCTGAGATTGTTGTGTTGGGACTCAGACTCCACCTCTGCCTTCTACTCAGTCTTCAGGGCAGTTACCTATCCTTAGCTGCAACTTCCATAGCAGCCATTTTCGAATTGCTAAATGTGTCCATGGCCCAAAAAGTTATCCTTGCTTTACTCTAAGTAATTCTCCCTCCCTCCCTCCCTCCCTCTCTCTCTCTCTGTACTTTGATAATTTTGCTGGCTATGTCATGATTTTAATTGACACAAGCTGCAGAGCTTCAATTTTTATATAAATAAATTGTATTTGTTGATCATAGCTGGGTTTATGATAAAAATTGGAAAGAAATGTTGTTACTTAGGAGGGACAAGTACTGATATGCTACTCAACTACAATTCATCTTAAGTGGGGTGAGCACAGTCAGTGGAAGTGCTTTTACTTCAGGTGAGGCTATCAAGGTCTTCACAGAGTTGTTGTGAAGATTCTCTAATACTGGACTTTATATACTATGTTTAATACTATCTGAATCAAGTATTGCCAAGTGTCTCCATTCAAGGGAATATAACTAAGATGTGCATAAAGTTGATATGGTTGAGCAATGCAGTGAAAGTATTACATATGGTACAGACCAGTTTTGACTCACCTGATGTACCTTTGAAAAGCTCTGCCAGAGCAAGAACTCAAATATGTTTTCTGTCAAGGACCACAAGCATGGCCAAAACCTACCTTCCCCAACCAGATGCCCTCCAGATGTGTTGGACTTCAGTTCCTATTAGCTCCAGCCAATGTGACCAATGGTCCAGAATCCTGGGAACTGGAGTCCAAAACATCTGCAAGACACCAGTTTGGGGGAAACTGCTCTAACCAGTTTGCAAACTGTGTGTAATGAAGGGGCGCACACTCCCATCTTCTTTGTGAGGTAAGACAGGCTGCGAGGTGCCCTTCATTTTGTTTGCTTATGAATTGAACTGCTCTCACCCTTTAGTCTGAACATGTGGGAATTCAGTCTTGCAGTATCTTTGAGTGGAGGAGACAGACCTGAGACATGCTATTTCTATTTACTAAGTAAGTTAGACCCACATAGCCAGCCTGTGGGCAAGACCATGTGCGAGTATAGAGCTTTAATCAACTATAGCCTTCTAATTAAAGCTATTTATCAAATGATTCAAGATAAAGAAGTAAGAGAAATCATAAACTGCATAAAAATAAACAGTAATTTAATGATTATGCTGATACAGGTTTGTTTTGTTTTGTTTACTGCATTTAAATCCTGCCTTTTTTCTTCCAAGGCTCAAGGCGGCATACATAATCTTCCACTCTATTTTATCCTCACAACAACCTGTGAGGTAGATAGGGCCAAGAGTCTATGACCCAGTGAGCTTCTATGGCCTAGTGGGGACTAGAACCTGGATCTCCCAACTCCCAGTCCATCCCTCTAACTACTACACCTCACTGGCTCTCAATTCTTGAATTAGTTCCAACTTCCATAAAGAAAATGGAGCATCATGCCAAGGCATGGAACTCTTATTGGAAGCAAGCAGCATAGATTTCTCAGGAGAAAACAAAGGAAAAATACAAATGCTGTTCCATTTTCAAATTGTATTCCAAGAGTGGCTATGATTGACAGGTGTAAAGCAAGTATTCAATCAAGAGGTGGTCAAAGGTGTGTGAAGTGTTTGTCTTGTAGGCTGATCACCTCAGAGATGGGTGTTTAACACTTGGAGGAAAAGAAAGTGATGAGGAAGCAAGAATTGAGGTGTGCTTTCCCTTGCTCATAGCTAGATGTGCTTTAGCACCACAATCACTTGGGCTTGCATGAATTAGCTCAAGCCTAGCTGCATTGCTGGTATCTCTCTGATAGAGAAGAGATTCTGAAGGGGAGGGAACATTTGTGACATATTTCTGCCTTAAAAAAATAGGTGGGAGTTTCTGCTTTAGCAGGTGTTTTTCTTTCTTATACAATAGTTTTTAGGCCCAGAATGGTGGCAACAAGCACCCGGTATCTTTACTTTTTGTTCCACACAAAGCAAATACACCTAATAGTTATTAATTGGTACATTCATCTTTTGGTCCATGGGGAAATCCTAAACAAGAATTAATGACGGGCAATCATTTCAGTGTCTCATGAGATGTAAAAGGATGAAACTTGACAATAAGGACTTGAGGAATTAACTATGATTAAAGTCATCGCTGAGTGTAAATAGGTTATTGATGTTGATGAAGAGCAGACGGCTAATTTGAGTGAAAATTCTGAATCCTGCCTCCTCCTATAAGCATCTTATTTCAGGTTGTTGTAGTGATCTCTGTTTTCTCATATGAAGTTACTGCTGAAGAGGCTTCTAGGAAGTAGGCATAGAATTCAGCTGCCTGCCATATAACACTTATTGTCTCTCATATATGCATCATTTCGGAATGTAATTCAAAATGTTGTGTTTAATCTGGAGGTGGATCTTAAGCCATAGATGGGAATATGGACTTGAATGCAGACCTTGTTTGAAAATAGCATTCAAAAGTGCATTAGCATGTGCATCAAAAAGGAATCCAGATACACAGTTTTAGTGTGGTGTTTCAGTGTACAAATATGCTTGTATATAGCTTAGTTGAATGGGGAGAAGCCACAAAAATGAATATGAGAGGAAAGCAGTAGTTTGTGTCATTCCCCCTTTGGGAGATGACCTGAAGTCCCCCATGCCAAACATTGTGGAGAAGCTGCCTGTGTTTAGAGACCATAAGGTAGATCAGGGGGATCCTTTCCCCCTTGGGAGATGGCCATTGACCCTACCCCTCATGATGGACATAGCCCCTTCTTGGACTTGGAGGCAGATGTGGAGCTGCCACATTGTCCCAGGGAGTGCGGGAGTCTAAAGGTTGAGGCTCAGCCACCTAGTGCCTGCCTGAGGAATGACTCCTCAAGAGTAAAAGTGTACCCATGACCAACACTGTGCTCATGAGTAGACCATTTTTTCAGCTGGAATTGGGCAGTATCCAAGCTTGTCATGTACATGTGGGACCCACTGCTAATGTAATGGGAAGCTAGCAATTCCTAACAAGCAGAAATCCTCATTTCTGAAATGGAACAACAATGGATCTCCACACAGAAGGGAGTTTCACTGACCTGTCCCATTCCAGAAATGAGTGTTTCAGCTCATTTCCAGGGTTGCTCCACAAAGCGCTAGCTTCCTGTTGAATCAGCAGTGGGTTGGGCTGGTGTAACACGAATAGTGATAGCAGTACAGGGGCAGCATTGCATACTGCCCACTGATGGCTTGCAGCTGGGCCCTAGGTGAGGTTCTGAAGGCTCAGGCATAAAAGACTTCAGTTCTTGGCATATAGTGCTGGAACAACATCTGTGCCCCAGTTCCTAGACTCCTGCCTTGTATTTCCCTGACAACCTAGCTTTTCTATGGAACTCATTGCCTTTGGTACTGACTCTGACTAATTTCATGGAGCTCTGTCCTTGCACCACCACAAGCAGGACAGTTTGCTTGTATCCTTTCTGAAATTAATTACAGAAATATATAAGAAAAATGGGAAGTCAAGTAAAGCTGTCAAGAAGTTAAACAGCATAGGGAGAGTACTCCAGTTTTGACCTGGCTAGCTGAAACTGAGATTGCAATCTTGCCCATTTGCCTGGTTTTTGCTTCTCTCCTCAACAGGTGGGTGGTTCGGAAAACTGGGGGTTGAGTCACTGTCACTTTAATTTTTGCCACTCACATCATTTTTTTCTCAATTTCTATGAAGACATGTGTCAGTGGTACTCCAGCAGTGCACTGCTTTTAACAGAACAAATAACAGATCAGCAAAATAAAGTACTATGAATAGAATTTTGTTAAAATTCTCTGCAGGAGTTTCCCAAATGTGTGTAAAAGTTATTCCAGGATCATAATCATGTAAATGTGAATCTGTGCCAGTAATATTTAGCCAACAGGTTAATTTTAGTAGCTGCTACAAAATCTCACGAGAAACTTGTTTCCCTTAGATCTTTTCTCCCTCCTGCTGCAAGGCATTTGACCATCTTCTTGAAAATAGAGACTGCTGCCTTTCTACACATTTCCCTGCTGATGAGCAACAGATTTATATTGTAATACAGTGGAAATCTGAGAACCACCTGTGCAGCTAAAATGGCTTCTAACGATAAAAATCTATTATGCCTCTTGAAAGGCCATTTTGGTCTCCAGAGGAAAAAGGCAATTTTGACTTGACTGGGACCTCATGTATTGATCTCACACAGGAGGTGTTAAGAGAGAGATTAATCTGAGAAAGGAGGTGTTCTCTCTGCCTCTGGAACATGCCCCAGAATGGTTCCAAGGGAGTGAAAAGTTCCGAATACTAATTTTCTGTGTGTGTGTGTGTGTTTGAGGTTGTGGGGTTGGGGAATGTGCATTTCATTTTTAAGCCTTTCAGCACTTCAGCTATTCTTAGACTTTTGTGCAGTTTACAAGGCATTTAGCTGGCAGTCTTATAATAGTTTAATACAAGGGCGGGGAACTTCTATGTCAACAGTAGCCTTGAGTTCCGTTTTATGTGGCCTTCTGAAACAGATGAATAGTGATGGCTATGGGTGGCATAGGTTTTGTATTCTAGACCTAAGTAAAAAAAGAACTGACCAGACTGACAGCAAAGGGATGCCTGTTCCATGGAGAAAGACAGGCAGAATAACTTTTCAGCTGGGACTCACCTGTCACAGAGCACCTTTGACCCTTGCAGCCCTAAATAGCAAGCTTATCAAGCCCTTCAAAGTCATACCTGTTGCTTTTAAGAGAGGAAAGCCCCACAACATTGCTGCAGTAAGAGAATACTCAGTCACCTACTCCTTAATTCTAGATTTCTGGTCCACAGCACTCCCCTGCCAATAACATTTGCTTGAGAAGGAGAAGAGTTTGGGGTTTAAAAGAGCATCCTTTCCTTACTCTGTGCCATCAGGAATTTGGGGAGATTGACATATCTCTCATACAAAACAAACTGATCAGGCTGATTGAACAAAAATGCGCCCAGACTACTGACCCTTGAGCCTCTGGAAGTTGGCTATTCTAGTTGCTTCCCTTGATGTTTTAGCTGTAGCAAGAAGAGCATCTCCACCCCAGCTGGCACTTCTGTGGTGTGGAGACATGCCTTGCCAGGATAAGAATGAATCTCCTTGTCATGGTACAATATGTACGTTTTAATATTTAGATGAATTTTAATTAGTTTAGTAACATAGAATATTATGTACCTATTGGAAAAGTGACTGTAGTTCTTGGTGTTTGCTGCTGTTCATTTAACACCCAGTGGGAGAGTCCATTGAAAAGCACTCACACAGACCAAGTATAACTTGAGGAGCTCTAATCCTCAACAAATCTCTACATTGATAGCAAACCAGCGAGATATATATATATATATATATATATATATATATATGTGTGTGTGTGTGTGTGTGTGTGTGTGTGTGTGTGTGTGAGAGAGAGAGAGAGAGAGAGAGAGAGAGAGAGAGAGAGAGAGAGAGAGAGAATAGCCCCACAGTTGTCTATCCCAGCACTACAACAATCTGCATTGTGCACCTTTAGAAGGTGATGTTTTTCACTTGATAAGCTTGCTTTCATTGCTTGTATTCACCTAAGAAAACTCTCTCTGTGGCAGCTGATACATGGCACAAGTGTTGCACAACAACAATCCTCTTATTGTTTTCACGGTCTAGCTCCTTCCTATCTTTCCTCTCTCATCTCACACTATTGCCCCGCTCGTGCTCTTCGCTCCTCTGATGCCATGTTTCTCACCTGCCCAAGGGTCTCTACTTCCCTTGCTTGGCTTCGTCCATTTTCTTCGGCTGCCCCTTACGCCTGGAACGCTCTTCCAGAACATTTGAGAACTACAAGTTCAACCGCAGCTTTTAAAGCTCAACTAAAAACTTTTCTTTTTCCTAAAGCTTTTAAAACTTGATTTTGCTCTGACTTTTATACTGTTAGTTTTACTCTACCCTGTGCCTGTTTGGTGCATTCTCTTCCCCTCCTTATTGTTTTATTATGATTTTATTAGAATGTAAGCCTATGCGGCAGGGTCTTGCTATTTTATTGTTTTACTCTGTACAGCACCATGTACACTGATGGTGCTATATAAATAAATCATCATCATCATCATCATCATCATCTGGTAAGAGTTCAAAATCTAAAATGTGTCCCATGTTTCTGTGAAATCCTGGTTCTACTGAGCTTTCTGTTTTGGCTTACATTCCCTTTTTGTCTTCTCTGTTCCATTATGTTAATGTTGTCAGTCTGCCTGAGAAGGGGTGTGTGAGTTTTGTCTCAAAGTAAACCAGAGTCCCACTAGGCTTTTCTTTGTTATTTCCATATCCTGATTTCTTCCCCTCCCTCTGGGTTTGTTAGTGATGAGGTGATTACATTTTGAGATGCATAGTTTAAGCAGATTTTTACACAGAGAAATAGGCAGCATCCATCTTCTCACTGCTATATTTGAATGTGTAGTGTTAGGACCAACACAGACATTACTTTAAATGTATGTCTAGCAGCTATGTCTCTTCACATTTTTACTCTAGAGTAGGCATAGGGGCTCCAGTCCAGATCATGACCCTATTCTGGGGTGTTAAGGAGGGCTTTCAAGATCTGGATTGGGGACCCTGCACCAACTCTAACATAAAAGTAAAACATAAATGCTCTGCACACATTTAAAGCAATGTCTATTTTGGCCCTGAGGCACACAAAAATACCAATATATAGCAGCATGCAACACTACTGCCCATACCTTAGATATGACTAACATTTACTCAGAATTAAATTTCACAGAGTTCAGTGGGTCTCATTCCTGTGAAACATCCATAGTATTGTAGCCTTGGCTGTTTGAAATATAACATGCTTTTAAAAGTGCCTTTGAGCCTCCTCCTTGCTGTTGCATTGCTTTGTTCAGCTAGAAAGCAAAAAACGTACATGGTAGTCAATCTCATTACAGAATGTGAAATGCAAAGAACACTTCAGTGTCATTTCAAAAGATAAAGGGAGCTATCCATCTTAACAATATCCCCCAAGATCCATTGCAGCAAGATGCCTGAAGCAAAAAATGTAGATCTGTCTTTCAGTACTTGATGTAATAGGCATCTTGCAACCCAAATCATGCCTGTGATTGCCAGCATCTAGCCCACCTGTGAGAAATCCCATAAAATTCCCGAGCTCTCTCTCATCCACAACATCACTCGTTCTAATAGTGAACTCTGTTGGTGAGTGCTGATAGTTCTGTAGCCAAGAAGGCTGTGGTGTAATTTCAGAAATGGAGAAAATGTGATTGCATAATTAAAGTAGAAAAGAACCTAAGACCATAAGAAGAGCAATGCTGGATCAGCCACGAGTCCATTTCATCCAGCATTCTGTTCACGCAGTGGCCATCACTAGCTACATCTTTTGGTGGCAAATTCCATAGTTAACCTATGTGCTACAACAATATGTAGTGATGGCTACCAATTTGAATGGCTTTCAAATGGACAAATTCTTGGAGGCTAAGGGTATCAATGGGTACCAGTCATCATCATCATCATCACAACAACAATAATATATTTATTTCTTACCTGCCTGTCCCTTTGGATCGAGGCAGGGAACAACATTAGTACAACAAAGCACATCTTAAAAATTCTTGTTTTCACATTCATCTGGGTAGGCCTGCCAGAAAAGGCTAGTCTTTAAAGCTGTCTTAAATTCAGAGAAAGAGAGAGAGAGTTAAATTTACGAATCTCTTCCAGCAGGCCACTCCACAGTCTGGGGGCGACAGAAGATAAGGTCCTCTGGGTAGCCTATGCGGCAGGGTCTTGCTATTTACTGTGTAATCTGTACAGCACCATGTATATTGATGGTGCTATATAAATAAATAATAATAATAATAATAATAATAATAATAATAATAATAATAATAATTGTGGCTGACTGAAGTAAGTTGGACTGTATGGGAGAAGGTGATCCCATAGATAATCTTAACCCAAACCATGTAGGGCTTTAAAGATAATGACCAACACTTTGTACTTCACCTGGAAACTAATTAGTAGCCAGTGGAGTGATTTTAATGTTGGGGTAATATGCTCACCCCTAGATGTACTGGTGACCAACCTCGCTACCATATTTTGAACTAGTTGAAATTTCCGAACTATGTACCATGGTAGCCCTATGTACAGCACATTGCAGAAGTCGAGCCTTGAGGTTACCAGTGTGTGCACTACTGTCTTTAGGTCTTCCAACTCTAGAGAAGGGTGCAGCTGGCGCAACAGCTGAAGCTGATAGTAGGCACTCCTGGCCATCGCATATATCTGGGCTGTCATTTGGAGCGATGGATCCAGGAGCACCCCCAAGCTGCGAATGCAGTCTTGCAAGGGGAATGTAGCCCCATCCAGAACTGGTTGAAACACCTCCAAACCCAGGTCAGAGCCTTTGACAGCAAGCACCTCTGCCTTGTCTGGATTCAGCTTCAGTTTGTTTTTCCTCATCCAGCCCACTACCTCCTCCAAGCATTCATTCAGAAGAGGCACACTATCCTTAGCTGATGCTGTTATCGAAGGCATAGAGAAATATATTTGGCTGTCATCAGCATACTGATAGCACCCTGCCCCATGCCTCCGGATGATCTCTCCCAGCGGTTTCATGTAGGTGTTGAACAGCGTTGGGGATAGGATGGTGCCTTGTGGTACACCATACAACAGCTATGATGGCTATATGCTACATGCAGTTTCAAGAAGTTTCAGCACTTCATCTGCCTATGTAGATGAAGTGCTGGGGAACATGAGCAGTAGTGGGCTGCTGCAGTCATGTCCTGCCTATGAGGTCTCCGAGGAAGCTGGATGGAATATTTCATGACTCAAGAGACTTTGTATATGGAATAGAATAATGGCATGCATGTGGGAGGGGGCCTATATTCAAAGTTTGTACTAAAACCAAAGATGATTGGATCCTTTGCTATGTATATTTGTTTAAAGAGCTGTCTGTTCCAAGTCTAGTTTAAAGATGAACCATAAGAGTGATCAGAGGCCTTGAAGTTGCCTATCACCAGTTAGGACATGAACAATAGATTGAGCAGGCACACAGATCACCTGGTTACAGTCTTCTCCACTAAGATGAACTGTATTTCTATTGAAAGTATAGGAATTATTTCTAAATTTGCACCTGCACATATAAATGAGTATATGCAAATTGTATGCAAAGTGTGTCATGGGGTGATGCATTTGAAGATACATAAGTGGCCACCATAGCTAGGCAGTATAGTCTTCTCTGGCTCTCAGAGGATTGTCTTCTGGCCTTCTGTTTACTGATGCTGCCGTAGTGGCCAAAAAAGGCCTTTACCCCCAGCCAAATGTTTTATGACTGCTAGGGAGCTGCTAGAAGTTCACAGGTGTTCCTGCTAGCATGCTTTCTGCTTTCTCCCCCATTCTACCTGGCGTTTGCATTTTCCAGCAGGGAAAGACAAGTTCTAATATGGATACTGCTGCTACACCTCTTGCTGGTTCCATGGGACCCACTGCAAGTGCAACAGAAACTAGGGCTTCCTAAAGGAATTCTCATTTCTGGAATGGTGCAGGTCAGCAGAGCTCACAGAAGGGAGCTCCACTGACCTGTCCTGTGCCTAAAACAAGCATTTTCGATTGCTTTGGGAACTGCTAGGTTCCCATTGCACTAGCAGTTAGTCCCACAAGTGTGATGGCAGTATTGGATACTCCCCATGAAATTTTCAACCTCAGCTAGCTATGACTATGCTAGCTTGGCATGTGTGGTCAAGGAGTGGAAGCAATTTGGCCCCTGCACTTTGTCCTAGATTTGTATGCTCAATTGCTGACCACTATACATTTCATTCTGCGGTGCTGTGATGTATAAAAACAAGGGGCCACCCTCTTAAATAATGAACAACTGTTGACTACCATCAGCCAGTGCTGAAACCACAGATCTAATTCAGGCTGCACTGAATAGGTTATACTCCATTAATATTAATTAATATATTTTTTCCTACTTGTTGATTCAATTACCTGGAGTGTGACAGAAATGGAGAAGATATTTGTATAGGGTTAGTTATCCCACAGCACATAGAGAAGAGGAAGGAGTAACACGGGATATAGGTTTTATGAAGTGAGAGGAGAGAAATGAAGTGGTTTTCTGGCATCAAGGGCATAAACAAGGAGGGATTTGTGTTAGAGGAATCATTAGCTATAGAAAGGGCAAAGTTGATAGGAAATGTGTGATGATATACTGGCTGACTGCAAAGTGGAACCTGTATTTATAACAGAAGTAAATCAGACTTTTCAGTCTTAGGAAAGCAGTGCGTTATGGCTAGTGTGGTATAAGTGTGTGTGCGCATGCGCACACATGCACATTCATGTGCAGGGTAATTTTGTGAAACTGGATGCTCCATACTGAATGTTTGCATATACAATAATTTGGAATGGGAGGCATCCATTTACAGATTGCTGACCATTTATTTACATGCTTGGAAGGAGATGGGAGCTTGGTAGGGCTGGGGCAGAACATTTGCTTAGGGGCATGCTTTCTGTTGGATAGCTAAGAAAATTCTCAAGCAAGAACTGTTCCTCTGTGGGGGGAAGCATATTGTCCTTTAGACTGGATTTACTTTACTTTGGCTCCCTTTGGGATTCTAAACCTATGTTCCCCCCAACCCTGCCATACACACAAATATTTAAATGGGCAAATATAATCCAGAAGCTGTCTGGTAGTACCCATACCTGTTCCAGAAGGAGGGATGTCTGAGAAGCCTTTTGCATTGCAATACTGAAAATGAAGTGCCTGGGCACAGGAATTTGAGAGACTTTAAAATGTACTTTGGGCAATGGCCCTTAGTTAGACCCAGTTTGCGCATCATGACAACCCCATGGGTTGTTCTGAATGAGCGGGAGTGAGCAAGTGGGCTTCCTCCAGCAGAATTGTTGCTCCACTTTCAGTTAACCTACAATTGTCCCATTCATAGATTGTTAGCCTGACATCTGAACCTGTACACTCTGGGTTGTTTAGGGATTAAACAACCCAGAGTTAACCTGTGGTTTGTTGCTAACCCACAGTTTTCCATTGAATGCAAACCAGGTCATACTTTCATTCTGGTCTTTGCTGGAATTCTCACTCTTTTCCAGGAGTTACTGGATTCGTATCTGTCTTTTTCAGGTCTTCTTTGTTCAATCAATCAATGTTCAGACTTACTTTTCATTTCCTGTAATAGATCACCTAAAACAGACACCTCAGCTCTAATTCACAAGACAGCACAATGAGATGAAGAATGTTTACTTGGAGGGATTAGTTAGTCTAGTCTTTACATTCATGGATCCTGGGTGTGGAATTTTGAGTTCTGTGCTTCACAGTTTGGTTATTAAAAATTGAAGAAAAATTAGTTTCTTTAACTGTTTCCTGAAAATATTTGCATTTTAGTGCTTTAGGGCCTCAGTACAGGGAAATGCTTAAATACGTTCTTACTTGGAAATCAAATTCTGCTGTTCTAGGCTGACAGAAGCATGTTAAATGCAGCTATCCTGCCTAAAGATACTTTCAGGTTCTTAAGATGTTTTCATGCTCTTATGCTTTAGTGGTATGCTCTTTTCTCTCTCTACAAATTTGTAGCAGGTTCTGAGCAACGCTAAGCAACATGGTCATTTTGAAAGCACATCTTGTCCTTGTAAAACACTGAAAGGCATTTTGTTTTCATTAGAGCCATGTGAGTAGGTTTTAACAAGCAAGTATTAACCCGGCAATTTGGATATATGGTTGAAACATAGCAGAGTGCTATCAGTACAAATTTAATAGCAGCAATTGTTGCAAAATATCTTGGAAATATTTCAGTGCGAAGAGATGGAAAAGCCTGTCTCACAGAGCACAAGAAGGAAAGAGGTGCTTATTAGGATCTGGGGTGGTAGTTTCTGAGAATTAGCAGGAAACATTCACTCTAATATCTGCCTGAGCTATCTAAGGCTGCAAACCTGGGAGTAAGTCTTATTTATTTATTATGTACTAGCTGTACCCTGCCACGCGTTGCTGTGGCTCAGTCTGGTTAAATTGAAAAGAAAGAAAAGACAAAGCGGATGTTTCTAATATGTTAAATTTCACAATGCTTGTGGATATACAATATTTTTAGTTGTTCCATTGTCTGTGTAGATATAGAGATTGTCTGGTTTGCCGACTCTAGAACACGCAACATATAATTGTGTGACATCTATATTCACTCAGCCAATTGTGAGAGAGCATGCAAATAGGAGAGGAGGCAGAGGCAGTGGATTGGCCTACTGTTTGGTATTTTAAAAAGGATGTTTTTACGGTGAGGAGGTTAGTGGAAACTCCTGGAAGTTACCTTTCTTCAGAACGTGTAACTGTCACAGGTGTGACATCTATATTCACTCAGCCAATTGTGAGAGAACATGCAAATAGGAGAGGAGGCAGAGGCAGTGGATTGGCCTACTGGTTGGCGATGTCACAATGATCAGCAGGACTGGTTTTGAGGAGGCCTATTTCTTCGATTTTAAGACAAACTTTTGTCCCCATATAGAACATAGTTACATAACAATGCTCGCGTATTCGAATGCAACGTTGTGTCAAAATTTCAAAGCAATCGGTGAAGAACTTTCGGAGATATAACGTCTGTTTCGAACGAACATTTACATTTTTATTTATATAGATTTATTATTTGATTATACTCCACATTTCTACCAAAAATGGCACTCAAGGCGGCCTGAAATCATGACTAGAACATGTAAATTGGCAGTATTTTTCTTTTTTGGTTACTTCCAGAGGAGTAAATATGAGAAGTGATAATTCCATCTGATACACATTACCTTGAGTGGTAATGGAAGTCACTGGATGTGGACATGATGTCTTTAAAAGACTGGGCTTCTTTAAAAGATTGTGTGCCCTTACAATGTACCCAACCCCAACAAGCTACGTGCAAGTACAAACTGCTCCCCTGTATGTCTTCACTGAGGTTAAGAACTCAGATCCTGTTATGGATTTAGTCTTTGCCTAGTTAGTGTTTATTAATTTATAGTTCCAGTATTTGGAGACCCTGAGGCTATCAGTTAACAAACCTATGGTTGATTAATTTAAGATGCTTCAACAAAGAATACACCCAAAATTGTTTTGGTAGTTCAATTACGTTTTATACTAACAAAAATTAGTAAAGGAAAATCGTTGAATCTATTTTTTTATTTGATTATCGTGGCAACAGAAACCTATTGTGGTGCTGGGCATATTCCCTCAGTGTACCAATGCGAAATAGTAGTGCTCCCACTGTTTCTTATGGGGAGTTCCTATAGCCATTTGAAGGGACAGGGCATTCTTTTGGGGAGGTCATGGCAGGGGAGCGGTTGTGGCAACAGATGTCTCTTGTGTTGATGGGGAAAACACCCTGATTGTACTTGTGAGCAATAATGGGGCTCTTGCTCTTTTCTGTGCGGCTGCTGGTCTGAATCCAATACCTTCTAATAGCCATTCTGAAGGTCTTGATTTCTATGGTCTTTCGGAAGGAGAGGCCATTTCTATAGAGGGGCCATGGCATTAGGCCTCTTGGAGTGTTTGGAGGTACTCCCTTAGTCAGCCTCCCCAACCTCATACCTTCCAGATGTTTTGGACTTCAACTCCCATCAGCCCCAGCCAGCATGGCCAATGGTCAAGAAAGCTAGGAAGTGCAGCCCAAAACATCTGCATGGCATCAGGTTGGAGAAGACTCCCCTTGGTGCACCTGTGAGCAATAATGGGGGTCCTCTCTTTCTTGTGGGGCTGCTGATATCCAGCGCATTGCTATGGCCATTCGGAAGGAAAAGTCGTTTGCATGGAGAGGTTGAGAGAGGGGCATAGTCTTTAAGAATGTCAATGATCCCAGGAAATTTTGCGAATCTTCATGAGTCTATTCCTTTTGGAGATGGTGCCTGAAAACCATCATGTAAACCTCCAGTCACCTTTTTATTTAACACCTATGGCAACTATTTTGATTTGGAAGTAGCCCCTAAAATCTTCCAATGATTTTCTATAAGGTATTTTGAATGAATCAATGCACTGTGATGGCATTCACTGTTCTGGTTTTAGTATATCCTCTTCTCAGTGACGATGTCCCATCTGTAGAATGCCCTCTCCAGAGATTCTTGCCTGGTGCCTACATTATGGTCACTTTGCTGCCAAGTAAACATCTTTTTATTCTCCCAGCCATTTTAAAAACTGTTTAAAGTGCTTTTAGATCTTTCCACTATTTTATTTTACTGCTGGTTTAACTTTGGCTGTATACACTGCATTGTTTTACCCCTTTTGGTGGTTTTATCTTGGTTTTATTATGTGCTGTTTTAATCACCATTTATTGTTTTGTACATTATGCTATTAATTTACCTGTACACTGCCTGGAGAACTTCAGATACTAGTTGGTCTGAAAGTCTTTGGCTATGTCTTTTCTCCTCTCCCTCTATTGTGTTCCCCAGCATTAAAAATGAAATTGTAACCCCCTTGGGAAAGGGACTTTAGTTTTGCTTCAAGTGTATATCGGTTATAAATAACAGCACCACTGATTGTTATGTGAGATGAACACTTTTGTTCATGGAAATACTTCCCCATATGCCACAGTTGACTACTGCTAATAACTACTATGGTATTTTGCTATATAAATATTCCTGGAAGGGTTGTACATATACTGCTAAAACCTCTAGTATATACACAAACTGTCAAGAGTTTCTACCAAATAATGGCTGGATATATTCGAGTTTTTTGTTTGTTAATCTTCACAGTGCAATCTCTTCTGCTCTTAGTATCTCATCTCCCTGGCTGGGGCTTTGCATCATTGTAATGTGTGTTAAGCAAGCCTCCAAAATGGAAAAGCAAATGGAAAAAGGAAATGCAACACATTATTTACCTCTTCAGCTGAATTGTTTGAAAGACAAGGCAGCTTTCCTTACACTGGCACTTTGCTTTCATTATTCTTTGATGTTGTCTTGCTTGTTGCAGTTATGAATTTTATGAGAAGTACCCTTCTTGTCAACAGTTAAAATGGAGTATTCTTTTCTCTTCCCTGCCAATAATGACTTTTTTTAGTTAGTACTGTGAATAGTACCTGGAAGTGCCGAATGGAATCATGATTTCTATGCTGCCAATCCTCATTACCAGTAGACTATAATGGAAACAATTAAGGTAACCGAAGAAAACAGGCTAATTCTTTTAGTTTTTGAACTTGCTGATAATCAAGAGGTGACAGGTAGTGACTTGTTAACACACATTAACTAAAACAAGAAAAAGTAAAACAAGCTTTTCCTACTTTGTTTTAAGAAGAGTATTTCAGGAGTGGAGTGGGAGGTTATGTCTTCAATTATACTATGCTATTTGAAGCAACCATTTGGGTTAACATCTGTTTTCAATTATTTTGACCATGTATGCTAACATTTAGTATGATGGATAGCCATGTGAATTTAGTGATTGCAAGAACATGATGTGGTAACCTGGAATAAAAATGTGACTTTGAGAGCTTCATATAGTACAAAACGTGATTTATAGTGGTATGAAGAGCCATTGTTTTGTCCAGGGCTAGATCTACACTACTTTTTTAAAGCGTGGTATTGAAGTGCACTGATAACTGTTGAGGCACAATCTACATTCTATATACTGCGTTCATAGTGTTATTTCCTGCTTTTTATTCCACATTCATAATGATTTGACACAAGGTGTAGATCTGGCCAAGGTGTCCACATTTTCATTTGCCATGCTTTGCCCTAAGAAGCAGTTCCATGAATGATCTTCACCAATCTCTGCAGCATATTGTTTGACAATTGTGTGACTGAGGTGGCCAAAGTTTCAGCTTTCAGCTGGAAAGTGAGATTCTGACAAAGTCATTTCCTGTGGCAGGAGCTGTTATAAGATTTGTACTGCTGCCTGTCATGACAAAAATGTGGAATGAGAGAGATTTTTCTTTGGTGTTAGTAAGTACATATGCTGTTGAAAGCCTGATTTTACTGAGGCCTTGAATAAATTTGTTGTTATCAAGTACTGCCATTTGGTGCTACAGTAAATTCTTTCCCCAAAGTGGGCTATAGGCTTAGGAAGTGATTGTAATCTTAGGTTTTAGAAGATTGGATGGACTGGTGGAAATCTATCAGGTGCTTCTCAAACTATATTAAGTCAATGAACTTTTTCTAGTCAAGTTTAGTGAAAATAAAGATGGACTTAAACTCATGTTTGGTGGTGGTTATTCCTAGTGGTGTGACAATACAGACATTGCATCTAGCTTGATGGTTGCAAAAGCCATCCTCCTGTGATACTGAATACAGACCCAATTCCCAGAATGGTCAGCACACCACAAATGTTTAAAATAATGCATCAAAACAAATCTTTAAAGAATGATAATTATTTTCCTATTTTATGAGTGGAAGAAGGAAGTACTTTTTTGTGATTTGAATTGCATAGGAAGGTTTAAGAAAACTAGAGGGTTGTAACTCAGAGGTAAAGTGCAACTTCAAAATGTCATCTTTGAAATTTCTTGTTACAGAATAGTTGACAACAGGTCCTGAAAAGGCCTTTAACTGAACAGATCCTACAGAAATGGATCCAATATCTGTTGACAATCCAGGGCTTTAACTCCTTAGCTTTTTCAGGAAAAACAAAATTTAATGACCATCAGTAGTATGTTCAGCAGTGTAGTTCGAGTGGGAACACATCAAGTTTGGTTTTAAGTAAGTCTCAGTAGCATGATACGAAATCAACCTTGAATAATCACCATGAAAGTATACAAGACAGTGTAAGTAATCTTATTTACTCTTGCAATCTCCTACAAAGCATACAGAATCAAATAGAAAACATTCTCTTGAAGCAAGTGGGGTTTAGATAAAGCCTGTAGAAAGTGGTTGACTGTTGGGTATATGGAATTGCAAAAATATCACTTCTGGGGTGAATAAATGAGGAGACATGAAGCTGAAGGCAGAGCAGGAGTTATGATCATGCACAGTTCTCTTTGGATACTCCTTTTCTGACTTTCAAGGTTCACTCTTCCTTGTACATAGCTCTTCAATGATATAGTTTACTGGCTAATAAATTTTCCATTCATCAGAGAGCTTGTCCTTTTTGTGGGATGATTTTTCCAGGATCTCTCTGGTGTTCCAAATCAGTGGTTAATAGTATTACACTGTCATGGAGGAATCCAAGTTTTTGAGCAGTTCGTTCCTTTCTGTGTAGAAAGTTGCACAAACGTTTTGGAATGCTCTTTCTCATTCTGCTCTGGAATAAGAAATATGAGAAATTTTCCATTGCTCTTTTCCATTGTTGCAACTACAGATTAATCTCTCATAGAAAGCAATTCTTCAAAGGTATGTTGCACCTCTATAGTCTTGGACTGTGTATAGGGAAAAAGATGTTTTGCTCAGACAATAGCTTTTGTGGTAAATCATACACACATGTTTTAGTCGCTCAAGAGGTTTGATATAATACTGTGAATCTGAAATTAGGTAGGAAGGCAATTGCTGAAGAAGTGTGTGGCTGCCTGGGGAATATATAGGGAAGCAAATTACTTCCTTCCAGAAAATAGGTGTTGGTGGCCACATTATATGCTTTTTAATGTCCTTTAATGTCCTTTTGTCCAAAGTCCTGTCTTATTGCCAGCAGTTTGCTGGAAAAAAATAATAGCCTAATACTTGGCTGTAACAAAATGAGAGAACAGCTGTCTCCAGACATGTGCCTTTTTGGACTCTGGCTGTTAGTGTGCTCGTTTCCATATACATAGATGTTAACAAAGCAAAGATGGAGAAATGTCAATTTTGAACATCCTTTTTAGCATGTCCAGACTTGAATATGTCTTCTGGTCTGCTTAAGGTTTCATGGGGTGTGAATCTACATAATTAGGAAACAATGGGTAATCATACAAAATGACACAGGACACAAAGTACTTAGGCATTGGCTATATTTTTCTGTACAAATGACAGTCTAGAAATGTCTCTAAACAAAACTCTGAGTTGGTGATGCATGAGTTAGTTATGCCAGCCCTAGCACAGGTGTAGAGCACAAGGCAGATCCAGATTTTTTTTAAAAAAAAACATATATACACCAAGAACTCATTGTAAACAAAGAAGATACTGGTGGAGGGCCTGAATTGATACATCTGCCTATATAATTTTGAGTTCATCTCAGCTTCTTTCATCTTGTTGAAGATCTATTCTCTAGTCCAGTGGTTACCAAATTGTGTTTCAGAGAACCCTGAGTTTCTTATAAACTTATCTGGAATTCCTCAATGATCGGATTGATAATGGTAGAATAGCTGCTTTGAAAGATCTATTGTCATCCAACTTCTCTGATTGGGTTTGGATGAAACTCTGGCATGCATTCACAATTCTCACAAGGTGATGGTGAGGCCAAACAAGAGCTGGCCCATGGCCTATGTGGAGTCCTAGAGTCTTCTGCAACAGATAGGAGTTATTTGGCAAAACAGTTTGTTTTGGGGTGGGAGGTTTGACAGGCCAATTCATGCAGGAAGGTAGGGAGTTTGAAAACATCTCCTGTCATTAATGCTACAGAATGCTGCCTGAATTAATGCAATAGAATGGGCTCATGGAATCCTGTGGTGTAACTAAGGACCAGAGTACAGATGATTGGCAGTTCAGTGATTCTTTCTTTTAACAGTTTTCTCTCTGTACAGAAAAAACTGCAGAAGGCTGAAGCCAGAAATTAGGTGACTAGTGGGAAGAGGAGCTGCTTAACCCTTTCCTCTTCTGCCTCTTCCTCTCAAATCTGTCCCAATGGGAGGAAAAATAAGACAGACCGAAATTGCTCTTCCTGTGTACGTTGTATCTTTTTGCATGTTGGGAGAGAAGCAGATTAAGCTGTGGATACTTTCCAGTAAAAAATGACAGGGAGAGAAAAGATTAAGCAGGGCAGCATCTCTCAGCATCTCTCTGCATTTTCAGCCTCTGTTGTCACTTTTCATTTTAATGCAACAGCAACATCAGGAGGAAGAATTATGGAATTGCCCATCACACATAGTTTAGTCTGAAACATCCCAATGATGCTGCATATGCGCTGTTTGCATGTTCAGTTTGGTAGTTCATGTAGAAAGTAAGATGAGTCCAGTGCTGTTTCAAGAAATTTTGATTATTTCGCTGCTTCTTCTGGAAAACACACCTGTGTTTCTTTTGTGACAAGGATTCATCTGCCACACATAACAAATAAATCTTGTAAATCTTTCATCACGCTATGGTTGCAGAAGAACAGTAAAACATAGGCAATTGTCCTCATTGTTTGCTGTTTACAGAGAATTGTGTAATATTTGAAATTTATGCAAAGGTCATGTGTCATTCATAGGTAACATTCTCAGGTCATCTAGCAATGAGCAGATTAAAGCACCAATGGATTTGGAGAAGCGGGAAGTGCCTCCCACAGATACCCCATGCTTTCTTGTGCAGTGCCCATCTAGCTCCTTCTGTACTCCCTAAATGTTCTTCTGCTATTACCTTAGTAGCCTGGTGGCCAATCTGTGTTTGCATGTCCAACAACACTGGAAGTTCCAAGTCACATGAGAGAAGCTAGCAACTTTTTCTCACACCACCATAGCTCCTCCTGTGAACTGGAGCAATGGCGGTGGAGTGGACGGCAATGCTGGTCATTTCTGGGTTCTCGCATATGACGTGGAGCTTCTGACATTACAGAGCAGTGTGGGAAGAGCACACATTGCTGTGGCTCTCAAAGCTGGTAAAGTAGTTATGGAAGAGGTCCTTGAAGGTCTTTCCCACCACCTGAGAATATACTCCTACAGGTCCACCAACAATCATCCCTCAACATTTATATGCATAGCTCTGTGTGTGTGTGTGTGTGTGTGTGTGTGTGTGTGTGCATGCGTGCTAGCCATGAGCTGGTCTATATAATGAGATGATAAATGAACATTTATGTCTTGTACTCATTGCACTGCTCTTACATAGCCCATGATTGTTCTTGTAAATGGGCAGAGTCCATATCATCACCAGAATGTTTTGATTTTGTGGTGTTAAGTCTGATGAGACTGGGTCTTGGGAATAAGACTGGGCCTTGGTGAAGGGGCACACAGAACTGGGCAAAGATGCTGCTGCTGCTGCTGCTCATGCCACTATAAATGAAAGGAATAAGAAAGACGATATTGGAAGGGGCCTAGTTCTAGAAGGCAACTGAATAGGCAGTATTAGAAGCAGAGGGGAGACCACATGGATAATTTATGAATCAATAGAGACAGCTGTCTGGAAGTTTAGACATGCAGTCTTTTATTAGGAGTCAAAGTCAATAGTCAAGACTCCTCTGTTAACCATGATGCAGCAGTTATTGATGGAGGAGTTTTAAGTCACAGACATATTGCATGTCTTAACCTTTTGCTCTAGGATGAAAGGGAGAGAAAGCTTGAGACAAGCCTGCTGGCACTGATTAAATGAGCACTTTATAACAGATTACCTCAACATCTGTTGTTGTGGGTTTTTAGCCCATGTATTGACTCAATCTCCTAGAAGACAACATGCTGAGTTTAGCATTGGCACCTAAATTCTGGAAGCTTGATTATAGGGTCCCTTCTGGAGGCTTCCTAGTTAGATAGTAATGTATGAATTTCTCAATCCTTACTGTAAAAACTGGAAGTGATTTTCTTTATGACTATGTGACAAATTGGTATGTCTGCACCTCCACCCTGTGAGGTAGGACAAGACTGCAAGACATGTTTTGACTTTTCCTCAGAGGTAGACTGCCACCACCTATGAATTAATAACTCCTATTGAATACTAATATTCAATAACCCATAACCTCTCACTGAAGATTATTATTTCACATAACTTGGATATATTAGAATCCAGTTTTATGGTTTTTATATATGGAGGAGGGCAGACCTTTGTTTCAGAGCCTTCATTAACCTCTTTAGGAACCATGTTAATGTGTTTGGCAGGCATTCCAGCACATACATAGGCCAACATCTAAGCTAGGCCAGAGAATCAAATCAACACCAGTTTCCAATCCCATATATTTATTAAAGAACCAAGCAGAGAGAAGTTGAGAAATAATCAGTTGCTTTTAAAAGAAGATAAAATATCAACTACCTCACTAAACATTACTTATCAGAATCCTCTAACTCACCTTACAGATGGTGGTGAGGGGAAAAATGAGGTCCACACCTGGGACATTCTGGCATAGGTAGGCTGAGTTGGCCTCTTTGATTTTCAGACAAATAAGAGGGATATTCCCTTCTCAGATACAGGTATTACTCTGGGAGAGAAATTCAAACTGATCAATCAATAACCTGGGAGGATCTGGCCATGCATACTCAAGGTGATTTCTACAATACCATAAACTGAGGCAGCCTACAAAGGATTTATACAAATGCAGATTGATATTTACAACCTCCTGGATATATTCTTTGTTAAAAGATTTTTGCAGAAAAGGGGTGGGGTATTTGATTCATCACATACTGCCTTTGCTAAGTGATGTTCAGTGAAGCAGTAGTAGTCTACTATGTGTCAGAATCTCTCCTCTTCCCACTGAGGTTTTAAATGAGTGTGTGTGGACACAGACACAATCATGCATGCATGAAAACTTCTCACAGTAATGAGTATCTGGTTCTTGGAGCTCCACCCAATTTGCCTTGATTTGTGTGTATCTTGATAAGAGGCCTATGATCCACGAGCAGGGAACATGGGATTATTTGCTGGCCAAGGGTGAGACAACATACTCCTGTGGATTTGTATAAAACTTGCATAACACCAGTCCTGGCAGTTTTTGGGGCTTAATTTTTCATAACTTGGATTGTACTGTTTTAAAAGAAAACTGATTTGATGACAATGAAATTATGACTGGGGAAAAAAATAGGCTGTACTGGAGAGGAAAGAAGGAAGACCCCAAATGCAGGCTATGATAAGAGGGGTTCATTTTATTTTTTAGAGGAAGAAAGCCAGGCAAGGGAGAGCACTCTTTCATTCTATCTCTCCCAGTCTTCTGATCCACTGAGAAGGACATTGCCAGTGACACCTCTGCAATCAGGTTTCTGAAATTCAGGTCACAATGCTAAATTCACCATGTTGTCTTCCAGGAGGCCTCTTGAGATTGAGTGAGTATATGGACTTTAAAAGAAGAAGAAAAGAAAACGATATGTTGAGGCAATCTTCTGTAAAGTGCCCAGCATTGTTAGGGCTAAGGGCTTTCCCATTCCTGAAGTGCCACACTAGAGAGAAAATAAGGAGCAGAAAATTTATCCAGAAAGTTGCGTAATACTCATGCATTATTACAGAAAACCTGAAACACTTTCTACTAGCTTTATTATAATTTTATCATCATGGCTTGTTATAGCCTATACCATAAGGTTTGCTGATTATTATTTCTGTTGATCAATAGGAGCAACTTCCCCCTTGGCATTAGGTGATAGACAAATGTGATGATTTATTTCCATTCTTTCTAATCCCATACAATTAAATGGAATGGTGAAATTGACTAGACTGGATGGCAAACAGCTCCCAGTCTACTTAAGGGAAGGTATATATAATAAGAAAATGTTCCTAAATGTACTGGAGCAAGAGGAGCAACTCTATTTTTTTTTTAAAAAAAGTTTCTTTTTTAAAAACCCAGGAAATTTGTTGTTGAAATAGCAATTGTGAAGGCATTGTGTGAGTACTGATAAGTGAATATGTATGCACGTTTATCATTACTAAATGAAATGAAATAAAATAAAAACTTTGTCAATTGTTGCATTCGTAAGAAGGAGAGATGTGTTACTTTTCAGTCATCCCAGAAAGTTGATTACGTGCTCCTGCCAGCTTTGCACAAATCAACTGCAGGAGCAGCTTTTACAAGAGTCCATGGTGGGACAGAAAAGAATTAATGTCTCTGTCCCAGGCAATGACAGCTCTACAATCCTGCCTTTAGGGCTCTACGAAGTTCACTTAACAGCATTGTCTTATGTAGCCTTCCAGCTCTTAGAAATCTTAGAAAAAAAGAAATAGCCTAAACACAAGAGAAAAATGGCCTCCTGCCTATTGGGATGGGTGGAAATTTCTCTCCTGGGTTCTCCCTCTCAGGGCATTTGGTGTTAGATGGGCATGTTTTTATGTTGTGGGAGAGGGCAGTCCAGCTGGATCAGGAGGTGGTACCATGTTCTGGGTACAAGCAAGAAATTAAAGATGAGAAAGAAACTTCAGTTGCAGAACAGGCCAGCCTCAGAAGCCAAACAGTCTTTGGGTTCCCCATTTTGTTGTTGTTGTTGTTGTTGGTACTACCACTTTATATCCAGTTGTTTCACCTCATATAACAGCAGTTTAAGAGACTTAGAAATCAAAGCCTTTATAAAATATTTTAAATTATGCAGTCTGTGGAACTTCTCATAGTCATTGGAGGGATGCACGTATGGTTCAGTCTCCTCCCAGTCATCCTTTCCACTTTCTCTCACAGAGTTCCCCCCTCCCCTGCTGGGCTAACTTCAAACAGCAAGACCCTTCCCAAGGGAGTAGTGCAACCTCCCGGTTCAGTCCCATGTCTAACTGCAAAGCGAATCGTGCTTCTAGGAAGGCAGCTTCCTCTTTCTTTCACATGTTGAAGCAGAAGTAAACAAAGACCACATGGGCATTGTTATTGTCCTGCTTTTCCAGCACACAGAAGGAAATGGTGGCACGTTTTGCTTCGAAAAATTATGTTGGATTTAATTGGGTCTTAATTTTGTCATGGAAAGAAGACCAGAAGGGGTGGGAGGCACGTGGGAGGCGCATGGGAGGCAGACGATGTCTTGAGAGGGACCTGTGAAAATCCATGAGTGCCCAGTAACAAGTGTGCAATAAAACACTTGTCTGATGGAGCTCTATCTGGCTTTTGCCCATGGCAGCAACTGAATGTCTTCACTGTCCATGGAGCCTTCATTGGAGCAGGGATTTTGGTGTGTGCAAGCAATATAAGCATGTCTGGTTTGGCAAGGACTGATGCCCTTTCCCATGGATACTCCAGCTGAGAAGGCGATGCGAACAGGCCCTTAACGTCTGTTCACTTGGCTTCAATTTAAGTTGTTATCGAATTTACATTAATATACGAGAGAAGAGTAATCCGTTTTTGGGTCTAACATGGCTTTAAAGGGCAGGTTGAGACCACCCTTCAATTCCCCCAGTGCCAAAGCACATTCAGTTTAGTCTGCTTTTAATCTAAAACTGCTCCCCAAGGGCAGAAACACATAATCCGCAAATTTAACTAGCAAGCTACAGTTGGTGGCATGAAAGGAGGGGAAGGACAGAGGGATCTTCTTGGGCCTCCATCATCTAAATCTTTTCCTCCCTTCAATTAATTGTTTTTACGAAGATACCTCTGTGTTATGAGTCGCACATGTTTGAAACTGAGATTTGGTTTCAGCTGTCTTCTGCCTTAAAAGGTGATTCTGCTCATGCTATTTGATACTAAGATTACCCCTTCATCCCAAAAGGACTTAAAAATTAGTCAGACAGCTACAGCTTTTCAGGGAACACTTCATTTTAACTTCATTAATTTCCTACGTAAAATAAAAGGCTTTATGGGATATCTTACTGACTTTCCTCATTGCTAGGCTAATTTACAGGCTGGCAAAATGTCAGAGACAACCATGCAGCTTCACATATCAAAGGTTAGGAACATTCTGTTACCGGGTTCCTACTTTTGTTTTCTTAAATGCCTGATTAAAAGTAGGCACCTGAAGCCAATAGTATCAAAGGAGGCCTAATTTGAGTGTAGGACAATCTGTGTGGTTTTATACAGTAAGCATAGTTCAGCTGCATTTTAATGTAATCTAATGTAATTTAGTTATTAGATTTTTAACCCGTTATCTACCCTCCCAAAGCAATTTCCAACCTCAAACATAATAAGATACTAAGATTCTAAGTTATTAGGAACATAAGAAGCTCCTTATATGGAGTCATACCTTTGGTCCATCTAGCCCAGTATTGTCAACACTGACTGGCAGCAACAGCACTCGAGAGTTTCAGGCAGGATACTTTCTTCAACCTACCTGGAGAAACCAGGGATTGAACTGCAGACCTTCTGCATGCAAAGTATGTGTTTTATCACACTGAGCTATGGACCCTTAAGAGAGCAATCCTATGGACCTTGGGAGGGTGTCCCAGGAAACCATAGGATATTTCAGTTTCCCGCCTCTGAGATCATAGACATTTCTACGCTCCCCCATCCCTCCCATTCCTTGCAGTTGCCGCAGAAAGCAATACCCTTCACCACTTCCCCTTTGACCTGCTGCTGTTTTTGAAACCAGTGTTGGAGTGTTTGGTTTTGATGAGAGAGAGATCACATCTGTATTCTCTTGTATAGGTCAGTGGCAGTGATATTACACCATCATGCATACACATATATTTTGCTTCTGGTTTTAGAATGAGAGATACTAGCAAGCCATAAAACAGCCAAACATACAGACTGCTGGAAGTTCAAGAGTTGGCTAGACTGAGGCCTGAGTTAGGATGAAAAGCTAAGCATATATCACACAGGAGAGCTCAGGAATAAATGTAGCACAGGAGGACCACGGTTTGAGTCAAGGAAGGTGCAACAGGGATTTGGGAGACAGCAAGTAGGCTGACAAAGAGAAACTGTGAGTGTGGCAGGAAGAGAGATTAGAGTGTATAATATTTTGTAAATCCTGTCTTAAAATAGGTGCAAGACCAAAAGCATATGTTCCTATTGAAATGGTATGAGCAAACTTTCCTTGCTGACAATACTCCTTTATCTCCAGGGATGAAGTAGTGATATAGGTGTGTTCTAAAACTAGGATAGCATAGGGTGGCTTTACCTATATGTATCTGTATCTTGCACTTTTGTTTCTTTTGTATCTTTTTGTACTTTTGTGCACTTTTGTATCTTTTGCACTTTTGTCCCCCATGCTGTTTAACATGTACATGAAACCGTTGAGTGTGGTCATCCGGAGTTTTGGAGTGCGCTGTCATTAGTACGCTGATGACACGCAGCTCTACTTCTCCTTTTCATCTTCATCAGGTGTGGCTGTGGATGTGCTGAACCGGTGCCTGGCTGCGACAAGGGACTGGATGGGGGCTAATAAACTGAAACTCAATCCAGACAAGACTGAGATGCTGCTGGTGGGTGGTTCTTCTGATTGGATGGGGGGCGTTCAACCAGTTCTGGATGGGGTTGCACTCCCCCTGAAGGAGCAGGTTCATAGTTTGGGGGTTCTCCTAGAACCATCTTTGTCACTTGAGGCTCAGGTGGCCTCTGTGGCATGGAGTGCTTTCTACCAACTTCGGTTGGTGGCCCAGCTACTTCCCTATCTGGACAGGGATAACCTAGCTTCAGTTGTCCATACTCTGGTAACTTCCAAATTAGATTACTGCAATGCCCTCTACGTGGGGCAGCCTTTGAAGACGGTCCGGAAGCTGCAGCTTGTGCAAAATGCGGCAGCCAGATTGATAGCTGGAACAGGGAGGTTTGAGCATATAACACTGATTCTGGCCCGCTTGCATTGGCTGCCTATACGCTTCCGAGCCCAATTCAAAGTGCTGGTTTTAACCTATAAAGCCCTACATAGCTTGGGACCGCAATACCTGATGGAATGCCTCTCCCGACATGAACCTACCTGTACACTACGCTCAACATCTAAGGTCCTCCTCCGAGTGCCTACTCCAAGGGAAGCTCGGAGGATGGCAACAAGGGAGAGGGCCTTCTCGGTGGTGGCCTTCCGACTGTGGAATGATCTCCCCCATGAGGCTCGCCTGGCACCAACATTGTTATCTTTTCGGCGCCAGGTCAAGACTTTTCTTTTCTCCCAGGCATTTTAACAGCATTTAACAATGTTAAGTTTGTTTTTAATGGACCCCAGAATTGTTGTTTTAAATGGATACTGTTGTTTTTATACTGTTGTTTTTATGTTTTTGATGGTTTTTAAATTTTGTATACTTTTTAATGTTTACCATTTTTAACTGCTGTAAACCGCCCAGAGGGCTTCGGCTGTGGGGCAGTATATAAATGTAATAAATAAATAAATAAATAAATACTCTGGGCCTGCTAGTTTCCCATTCACAGGTTGCACAAAATCCCCAAAATGCTGTACATGTTTATTTCCTGTAACATGCATGGCCGGCCAGCCTTCCTTCAATAGTTTCCCTTGAAATACTATTTGTGACAAATATTTTGGAGTTTTAATATATGTGGAGTTGGAACAAAGTGGGAAGAAATATGAAAATGTAGGAATATATTAAACTGCTGAATTAGAGAAATGGCCACATTAAATCTTGTGTCTTTATTTCATGGCTCTCTTTTCTCTTTCTCTTTTAAACAGCTGTACAAGAAAGGATCATTATTGTTTTGGGCCATTGAAGGTTGAATCCAACGTCATAAAAAAAAACACGTGTTTGCCCAAGTAAGTTTTTCTAAACTTTTATAATTATCAAGGTGGCTAGCGTATTTTTAAAAGCAGAACTTTGCTTATTTCTTATTTGTTCTCCAATAACCACCCACGTAAGTTTTAATCAGTCTGAAAAGACCAGTGCTGGGAATTCAGTTTGCTGTCTTGAATCTTCTAGTTATGAATGTATATGTTTGATCTTCCTTTGAACAAAGCCTGTGTTCATAATGACACCTTTAATCTGAAGAGGTGCTGTCATTCTTCACATGCGATTACAATTCTTCTGCATAATATAGGGAGAAAACTAAGGGTGTGGAAGTTGAGCATGCATGATAAGAAATCTCATCCCTTATAGGTATGAAAACAAAATTGGACAAAGCAAAAAGAGCAAAATAGTAGGGGAGTTGTCCTGCAATGACCTTAGTACAGTAGCCACTTAATAGTTTCCCCCCCATCTATTTTCTTTGTTATATGAAATTGTCCTCGAAAATTTAATGTTTTGATTTCTTTCCTTTGAAAGGCCTTTAGAGATTACACAGTTTTAGGTGCCTGATTTATCCTCTTAGCCGCCTTTGAAAACACTAAGGATTTTTATTTTTGCTTTCTCTAACCCTTATGAAACCATTCACTGACCTCTGTCAATCTTCTGATCTTTCCCAACCAATAAATCAATGGAACATACACAGCTATCGTAAAGTATTAAACCTTTCAAATATGTAGTTTAATGGTGGTATTTCCCCCCATGTGCACATCAGACACCTATGTTTCCTGTATGTATCATCCATCTTTTGGTCAGCTTTAAAAACTTATTTTGAGTTACAACATTCTAGGATCTAAACTCACTGTGCATTCTTCTTCCTAACATCCCTTTAGTATTAGGATGAACCATTTTCATCTTGCATCTGGGAATAGAGCCATAGAATGTGTAAATTATAAGGTCAGCACCAATTCTAGAGGTGTAGGAAAATGAAAATGAATCTCTGAAGTTTCGATTGGGTATCATAGGTAGGGAATTACCCTGCCATGTTTGCCTAGAATCTGGAAAATTTATTTGTGTGTGCATATGAATATTGATACAGGCTGATAAACACACGAAGTACCATGTAAATCATGTATTCCATCTAACAAGAATACTGCAGCATTTTATTTATATTTTTCTGCTGGAATACAGCATATTAAAACAAAATAAATAATATAAAAAGACTTTTAAGTTGTTAATTTGACTTTTAAAAATACGGTTTTTAAAAAATAATTAAAAACCTCTTTAATACCAGCTTAATTCTAGCATCTAAAAGCAAGAAGACCTTAACCACAGATTCTGTCAGGTTTGTAATGGGAGGTCATTCCTTTGGAGGCTGCCTTTCCAGAGCACCTATGTTGTATGAATTTTGCACATAGATCATGTGGTCAGGAATGTGGTCTCTTTGGATTTTGCTAACTGCAGCAGATCAGTGTGTGAGAGAAAGAAGTCATGGCTCTTCCTCATGGCAGTTGCAACAACAAAGAAGTTTTCCATCTTTAGTGTGAGGGAAAATACCATTTTTGTTCATTGTCTTCCTGTGGCATCTCTCTTAGGACCATTGTGAATGTTGCCTTAATAGTGTGATAGTGGCCCTGTAAAACCAATCCCCTAGGGTTGGCTTCCACATCACGTTGTTAATTTATGCTTGTTTGGATCATGGGGGTAATGAGAATAATTTGCACACTTCTCATGCCAGCATCAGCTGCAGTAATTTCTAGCCTTGGTGAAGTGGCTTTATGGCAGCAACTGTACCACAAGACTATATATTGATTGTCATGGCTATCTGTAAACTATATAAAGATCAATGTCAGATCTACACCATGCAGGATATAATACTATGAAAGTTGTTTGAAAGTGGTATATGGAATGTGTCATGGGCCCCAGTAGTTGTCAGTGCACTTCAATACCATTACAAAGTAGTAGTGTAAATCCTGCCAAAGTGATGGGAGAATGCTGGAAATGAATGTGCTGATGGCAAAAACCAGTGTTGTGTGGTTAATCAGTTGATCTATCTATAGAAACCCATTAAAGTCCATAGATATATCCCCCTGGAGGTTGTGAAATAAAGTTGTTTTGAGCATTTTCCACTAGGCCATCTTAACCGACCCACAACCTGAAGGAGGAATGAGATAGTGGTAGCCAGTGCTCTCTGATGATAATGATTGATTTGACTTTTACTTTGTGTAACTATTATTCTCAGAACCATGGATTTCCACACAGGTGCATACATTCCTTACATATAGCACTACTCCCCTTCTTTCCTTTTGGGTCTATTCCTTTTAAATAAGTTAATACCCTTCACTGGCTATATTTCATTCATGAGTCTCATCCCATCAAGTCTCAGTGATAGCTATCAGATTGTACTTGCCATCTTGTATTAGAATTTCAAGTTCTTCCTCTTTGTTTCCTGTGTTCTGTGTTACACAAGGACATCAGAGGCCATGGGTGTTTCACATTCCCAGTTTCCCTGCTGCATTTATCTCCAATTACTGGGTTCCATCTCCACTGTCTTGTCTCCTCCTTTGTCCTTTGTGTTATCCTCTGTAATACTTGGCTGAATAGTTAGCTCTGGGTTTTTGTCCCCTCCCCGTTTAGTTCAAAGCCCTCTTAGTCAGGTTAGCAATGCTCCTACTAAAAACACCCCATCATCCACAAGGAATCCTACATACTGGTATCATAGGCCATAGTCTATGAAACTAAACTTTCCCTGGCAACACTATTTGCATAGCCAGCTGTTCAATTTCAGTATTCTTTCCTACCAGTGCCCTGACCTTTGACAAGAAGGGCAGATGAAAACACTACTCGGGTCCCCAAATCCTTCACTTTCCTCATAGTCTTTAGAGATTCATTAAAAACATTTTTATGATTGTATCATTTGTTCCAGGTAAAACAAAACTGGAGAACATCCAAAATGTTCCAATGGAATAAAGAGATGAAGTCTCAGGATGTTGAACAAATATATGTGGTTTTATTCCAAGAAGTAGCCCTATGTGTTTTGGCTCTGAATATGGGTCTTCTTCAGGGGTCAGTTTTAATATATATATATAAATGTTTGCAAACATAGTCTCCAAGATGAATCCTACATCATCTTGAATACCTGCTATAGGGAAAGCGACATACCTCCCCAAATGATATGTCCACAGCGTGCACAGCTGTCTCTGTTCCTCTCAGTAGGGAGTTTCCAACCACTACCACACATCTTCTCCTGCTTGATTAGTGATAAGTTGAAGTGTACAGAGGCTTCAATTCACATCACTTTCTTTTCCAAGGAGCTACTAGCTTGCACTTGCTGCAGGTGTGTTTCCTGTTGTGGTCAGGCCGGAAGACAAATTTGGCACACATTCTTCAGGTAACTGGAACAGCTCCCTCTGAGGTTCATTAGACAAATGTTTTATCACACACTCGTTACTGCCCACTTATGGATGTGTGCGCGTCCTTTAAACAATGTTGTCTGCCTCCCACACGCCTTCTGCTCCTTCTGTTCCTTTTTCCTTAGCAAAATAGACCCGTTTTAATCCAGCTTTTTTTAAAAACCAAAATGTGCCACAATCTCCTGCTGTGTGCAGGAAAAGCGGCAGGATAAAATCAGCCTCCGAATGGGCCATGTGGTCTTTGTTTACTTCCTCTTTCCCCTCCGGGAAGAATGAGAAAGTGCGGAGAAGCGACAGTAAGAAAACACAATTTTCCCCATGTGATGACGCTCTCAGTTTCTGTAGTACTAGACATTCCAGATGATTCTTCCATTTCCAGGGACTCCCCCACAACCTCTCCTGCTAGAATACAGGAAGAAAGATAGAATTTCAGTTTTCTTGTAGGAAGGCTTAAAACAAAACTACAGCAAAATGTAGCTTTCGTCACTGTCACTAGAGCACAAGTCATGTTTACTATTGGGGTGGGGGGGTACGTAAAGGGTATTACTGAACGACAATTAGTTTTAGGACAATAATATTGTACCTCTCATGAAATTAAAAGAATGAAAATCAATATTTGAATTAAAAGACAGGCAAAGTGAATGCAAATCCTGTGCTGTGAGGCTTCTTTGAAATGCCCAGGTAGAACCTCAGAATTACTAGCACTTTGAAATTCACTTGAAGATGAGGAGTGCTAGAATATGAATGGCTCATTTTCTGTGTTCCGTTTAAAGTCAGACACTTGTGCTTTTCTTGAGTTTGTATTGAACGGAAGTTAATTGCCTTGATTAGAAGAAATTTGAAAAGGCGCCTGTCTTTTAAGTCAGATAAAGCAAAGGCTAAAGCCTTTGTGTTACACACTTGCTCTTATAACTGGCTCTGCCTTGTTGCAGATGGTGCCTCCTTTATTCTCCCCCTCCCCCATTAATCTCACAGTCTTTAGTCTCTCCCTGCCCCTCTCTTGGCAGAGATGCCACTCTTTAAGGCATATAAATTAGAGCATGCACATTAAACTTTGGGTCACATTAACATCTGGTCCCATACACAAGGAAGCTAGTTTCCATCCGATATGCCACCTACTTACACAAGAGACCATTATCAGTCATTGCTTTTGCTCCTTTACTCTGGGTAAAGGCTTACTTAATTTATAAGTACATAGGAATTTGGCCCATAAATCATTAGTCTTTGGGAGTGCTTTGAAGGTAAGTTCTCACTGTATTTTATATGTAAACATTTTTTAATTCTCTGCATTTCAAGCTTTTGAGGATTGGCCTGTTTGGTCTACAATTAAAATTAGAATCAGTCTAACAATGAATATGTTCCTGGGCTGCTTCCAGATAGAGGTCTCCTAGTACTACCACTCGGAAGGCATTGTGCAGCATTCCCCTCCTTTTTTCTTAACAGATTTCCTTCTCTCTCTACTCCCATCTGGATGTCAAGTGGTTTCCTTAAGGGACTAGCCAACTTCTATCTGTCAGTCACTCCACCTGTCCCATAATGGAGCCTATTGGTAGTGCTGGTGCAATTAACAGTGAAACCGTTCAAACCGATGGCTATGGGTGACTTATGACTCTTTACTATGAAGGTAGCTTTCCTGAACACAGTTACTTTGGCACGCAGAGCGGGTGAACTTTGCACTCTTCATTACAACCAGCTGTATTTGACATAACACAGAGAGAAAGTGGTTTTGCAAACAAACTGTTCCTTTCTTCCTAGGAGGGTATCACAGCTTTGTTGCGTTCATGATATCATATTGCTTATTTTTGCCCTACCTCTAGCTTTGCTTGCTAGATGTATGGAGGGCTCACTCATTCTTCCTCCAATGCATGGCATTGTTCTGAACCTCCCCTCAGCTATTCGTGTGCCACTCGGTCACATGGAAAAGACACTCTATACCTCCACCACGTTTTGAGTGGTGTCGACCATACTCCTTGTTTACCAGCTTCTATCCCTTCCAGCTCCTCATTGTCTGCTGCCTTTGTCTGGGACCTTCCGCTCCCCTGATGTGCAGTGCTGCAGCATGGTCTCAACTCTCAAGCACTACCACTTGGACAACAGAGTTTGTATGTGCAGGGCAGTCCTCTGTACAATCGTAGTGTGAGTTCTTCTTCCAGTAGGTTTCTTGCTTATCAGTCACCGAAATCTGTGAGTCACGGAGACAACGAAGAAGGACAGGTTGCTTACCTTTAACTATTTATTTATTTAGTAAATTCATATACCGCCCCATAGCCAAAGCTCTCTGGTTCTTCGAGTGGTCATCTGTGAGTTCACACAATCTACCCTCCTCTCTGCTTCGATACCACACTCTTAATTTATTCCTCTGATGCAGCAGACTTAGATCTCAGTGGTAAGCAAGAGCCATGGCAAGGGTGTGTGCAGAAGGGGAGTGGGAAGCTCCTGCCTAAATGTCTGCTCAGCTCAAGAATGTTTCAAACAACTATTCTGCACAAGTGCATAACCCATATCTCAATAGATGGTCAATAGATGGAATCAAGACCTAACTAGAGCTATCAACATGATCACCCCCAAACATCCTCTCCAAACTGTTTCTAACCAGACACCTTGGTATACAGAAGATCTCAGGAAGTTGAAGCAGGAAGGACGACGACTAGAGCGCCAATGGTGGAAAACTCAACTCATATCCAACAAGACACGACATAGAGAATATTTTTGTTCCTATGGGGTGGCAATACGTGCAGCGAAGAAAGCTTTCTTCTCTGCACACATTGGGTCTGCGAATTCGCATCCAGCAGAACTGTTCAGGGTGATGAGAGGTCTAACTCAGACACCTTCCCCCCTGAACCCGATTTTAGAGCCTTCAATAGTTCGCTGTGATGCCTTTAACAATAATGTCACAGATAAAATCTCTCGGATAAGAGCCGACTTAGATGCCATCATTATAGCAGAAGCTGACAATGGAGTGTCCAGCAACTCCACGAGTAGGATTACATTGGATCAGTTTCAGTTGGTGAGTACCGAGGACATGGACAAGCTGCTTGGATGAGTGAGGAGGATGACTTGCCCTCTTGATACCTGTCCTACATGGCTGGTCATCCAGGGAGGAGATGCAGTTAGACAACAACTACAGCATATTATTAATGCATCTCTCAGGGAGGGGAGTTTTCCATCATGTTTAAAAGAATGGTAGTACGGCCACTTCTAAAAAAGCCCTCCCTGAACACCCTGCACCTTAATAATTACTAGTATCAAATCTTCCATTTTGGGAAATAAATAAATATATTATTATTATTATTATTATTATTATTATTATTATTATTATTATTATTTATTTATTGAATTCATAGATGATTACTCAGAGAACCACAGGTACAGGTAACCAAACTGTTCTTGTAGCAAGGACAGAAAGTTCTGAATCCTTTCTCTCTGTGTTGCATGATGTACAACACACATACTCCTGTGCATTCTGGAGGGTCATTAATGCCTGTGACCTGGTGGCAAAAGCTGAGCACACCATCCTCCAACTCACTGTGGTTATGCCTCGAAAATTACCCATTACTTGTGCATCTTAGAGAAGCAGACTGATTTTAGAAACCAAACTAATTGTATATAAAATGCAAGGGCCATTTGGGATTATCAAAATAGTTAAGAAACTTCAACACATGAAAAGCAGAATTTTTGTGTGCACATAATCTGAGACAGCCTGATTACTAGTAAAGTCTAAATGAAAAAAGAGAAAATTTTAATGCCAATCACTCAAACATTCCAGCAAGGAGGAAGCCAAACCACATGGAGTTTAGGAGCATGTAATTGTCTCCTTCATTCACTTTCACAATTCTCACATTGTGGGAGGGGGTATTTCAAGTAGTAGCTCAGAGTGAATCTTTGTTGTAGAATGAAAGCCTGCATATTCTAGTATTGCATAGAATTACAGGGCACAGTTGTCTGTCCTGTAAGTCAGTATTCTATTTAACTAAGAACCAAGAAAAACAAGAGGACGGAGTCTTCATCAAAGCAACAGACTTCCAAGTGAAAAATAAATAAAAAACTAATGCTTTGAAACAGCAAAATATTTTCTTTCTTTCTTTCTTTCTTTCTTTCAGTGAATTTCTTTTTCTTGGCCCTACCGTATTACTTAGTTCATTTTTGTAACCATTGAAATTCTTCCTTTTGTGCTGGGTGAAGCAATTTTTATATTCAAGAAACTTCCTTTTGTCATAGCCAATAGTCTGCTGCTTTGTAATGCTAACCTTCTTGGAACTCTCTAGCTAATATTTTTCTTTCTGTCATTTAGGGAAGCTGCATGCTAGATTTTTCTGCCTTATCTGTAAATACTCCCCAAACTTATTTCTCTTAGTTTTGCATTTCATAGCCAGATCTTATTCACGGTGTGTGTGTGTGTGTGTGTGTGTGTTGCTTTTTGACGCTCCAGATTTAAATCAAAAAGTTAAGGACAAGAAAGAGATGTGTTTTTAGGAACAAGTGGGGAAATCAAGTGGTTAACATGATTTTTTTTGGCCTCAAAACAAAATAGTTGGTTCAAAGAAATGTCCACCCAAAATATTGGTCACTCTCTAATGGTAAATATCACACACACACACACACATACACACACACGCTCTGGGGAAAAACTCATCGAAGGATACATAATTCTACTGTTCAATTACTATCCTTTTCCAGAGATACTCTATAACAGTGGTTCTTAACCTTTTCGGTGTCACACCTCCCTTGTGAAAAATCTTATGATCCACGCCTCCCATGTGTTAATGGCCAAAAATTTAGGCTTAGGCAGGACGAGTTTGCATTTTTTAGTTCTGTCTCTGGACTAAAATAATGCATATTCAATGAAAGGAACACAAACACAAGCAATGAATAGTTTTGTAGCCCACTGTGGAGGAGTCTTGTTTGTTTGTTTGTAAACCACCCCTCAGCACTTGGAAGATCCCAGCCGCACAATCCAATCAAGTTTAGGGAGAAGAGGCCTATGCTGGTAGTTGTAGGCTACGGTGACCATATGAAAAGAAGGACAGGGCTCCTGTATCTTTAACAATTGCATAGAAAAGGGAATTTTAGCAGGTGTCATTTGTATATATAGAGAACCTGGTGAAATCTCCACCTCATCACAACAGTTAAAGCTGCAGGAGCTACACTAGAGTGACCAGATTTTAAGGAGGGCAGGGCTCCTGCAGCGTTAACTGTTTTGATGAAGAGGAAATTTCACTAGGTTCTCCATATATACAAATGCCACCTGCTGAAATTCCCTTTTCTATGCAACTGTTAAAGATACATGAGCCCTGTCCTCCTTTTCATATGGTCACCCTATTGTAGGCCTTTTCTCCTGTGCTCCTAGGTGAGCAGTTGGAGACCATGTGACCTCACCCTCTCCAAACAGCATTCAGAGAGAACTCTTGGGCTGCTGCATTTTCAAGGGGCGCTTTTAAAAATGTAAAAGAATTGAAAGAAGAAAGGAACAACTGCTTAAACTTCAAAAGGTGGAAACCCTGTCCCTTTCCCCAAGGAGAAATTCTCCGAAAATTTCTCCTTCACCAAGCCTTTTTTTCCAGAGTTTTCGTTTTCCTCCCACCTTTCCACGAAATGCCAAAAAATGGAACAATTAACACTTTCGGCCCAGCTCAACTTTTTGCAATAAACCGGGGGGGAAAAGTGACTTAGAACAAAGCAGTCACTTACCTTGAAAGATTGATTGTTCTTCATGAACACTAACGCATGTGTAGCAGGTAACGATAACTACGATACCGCACATGGTGTACAAAAGAGCTACATCGTAGCTCCCAAGATTAGTAGAAAGAAATAAGGTTGGGCCAAGCTGCGCTGCTATGTACTTGTAAAATAAACAATTTATAGTTGAGAGGCTACACACACCTCCCCTGGAGTCAGTCCAAACCTCCCCTGGGGAGGCGTACCCCACCGGTTAAGAACCCCTGCTCTGTAAGAAGCGCCTAATACAGTTTTACAACAAAAGTCAATTGTTTATAGGGAGGGTTTCTCTTAAGCTTACTTAAAATAATCATTAAAAATATGAGAGAGGTGCAAAGGAAACAATAATAAGAAAAGCATAACTTCCTAATTCATTCTGGCATACATCATCTGCCTTATGCAACTCCCCATGCATGTTCTTGTAACTGAACCCAAGTGGAGTCATGTGTCTGAAGGGTTGACCCCTAGATAAAAAGAGTCTAGGGTTTTCCTGCTTGTTCCTTTTTGGTAGTCCAAACACAACCTGAGGCAAATGACAAGATCCCCTCCACCCACCAATTCCATGTACCATCAAAGCCAGCTGGACTGGTAGTTGCACCTTGCTTCAAGAGTGGTGATGGAACAGTGTCCTTCACTGCACCTAAGGAAAGCAAGAGTACAGGGCAGGCCATGTGGCACACACAATTCTGTCTTCCAGCACCTTGTTGCTGTTGCCTGCCTCCCAGCATCTGCCACCTTATGGCAGCTGCCTCACTCTGCCTAGTGGCAGGGCTGGCCCTGGTTGGAAGGGACCTTAAAGGTCATCTAGTTCTACCTTCTGCTCAATGCTCTCTTCCTTATGTTCCAGAGTTGAACAGAAGCTAATAAGACTACATCAATTAAGTGATGGACCTGCATATACTACGAATTGTGCCCTAGACAGTGCTTTGTTCAAATAAAGGTGAGAAAAAATGAAGTTTGGGCAGAGTGAGGCAGCTGCCTCAGGCACCTGATTTGGGGTGTCATGAAAGGACTGCAAACTGTTAGTTATTTACTTTATTGTCATTGTGTTTTTGCTGCCAGAGAGGCAGGGGAGAGACATGTGGGATCTTCTGTCCCAGGTTCCAAATAATGTGGCTGGTCTTGGATACGATGCACCTTGACTTGAGATGGGGTGAGAGTCAATTTTCTGCTCTTCCTCATGCAGAATGAGGTCTTGAGCTGGCCCTGAATACATTTAATTTCAGTCTGCAATTTTTCGAAACCTTGGCATTATGAGCTCCTTGAAAGGTGCTCCTTGAAATGAGCTCCTTGAAAGGCACTCCTTCAGGAATTACCAGTGGTGCACCTTCAGATAGGCCTTGGGGGCCAAAGTCCAGGACCCCACAGTGCAGGAACCCCCCAAATTATCACCCAGACAATGGTAGGTGATGGAAACTCCATTTTATTCCTGACGTCATGATGGTGCTGTGTTTCAAGTCAATTTAAAATGCAAAACTGCACATGCTCAGAGTATTTTATTTTTAATCAGGGCTAGCAAATAGTTTTGATTTTGTTCTAACATGGAAGCCATATAAAAGCAGTGTTGAGGTATAGAATGGTGGTTGTGGGGGAGGGAAGAGAAATGTGAGATGTGTTCTTCACAACTGAAGCAGTACACATGGCTGTCTAAACACACCTGTCTCTTTTGCTGCATGTGCACACAGAGGATGTGTATACTCAAAAGTCATGGCCAGTCACAATTTCAGAATATATTCACACAGTAGGTCTAGTCGGGTATTCCATGGAATGTGCATGGATTGAAACTACAAAGGATGTGTGTGTGTGTGTGTGTGTGTGTGTGTGTGTGTGTACGAGGTGTGTGCGCACATGAAGCTCTGCCTCCAAGGTCCCCCATGTGTGCTAGTTCTACTCCTGGCCTTCATGCATTAACCATGAAGGTCTGAACCATGATTCTCAGCTGATAAGACAAGATTTCCCAAACACAGAGAGAATGTGTGTAGAATCTCTCTTAAGACCTTTGTGCTGAACATTGGGATAGGGTTTACTTGTGCAGCTGTTCTCCCCACTTACACGTGTTCATTTTGAATGCCTGAAGGTGGCTTGTGAGAGGTACAGTCATTACTTCCTTTCAGGGTTTTTTTTACCCAAAAGTGCTACTGATAAAATAAGCCACACTTGAAACAATCCTACAGCTTTTCCGTTTCAGTAGGCCTTTGGCCTGGCCAATGCCTGATTTTATTTACTATGGCTCTTTGGGGTTTGTGACTGATTCTTTTTATCTGCTGATTCTGTTTTTGATTTTTATATGTTTTTAAAATTTCTCATGTTGATTCATGACCAAAAGCTGCCTTGGGCGTTTTTATTGTGGGAAGGCAGAAATTAATGCAATAATAATCTAGTATTTTACTTTATTCAGTTTCTCAAAGAATGGTTGTAGATAGGCATTATGATATTATAACCACTTTGAGATTTTAAAAAAGAAAAGAAAAGCAATATAAAAATTCTTTGAAATAACTTAAAATAAATGATCATGCCATACAGCCTGACCTCATTTTTTTAACCAGAGGTTACAGATCATTGTTAGAGCATCTGCCTTACATGTAGAAGACCTGCCTCCAGGCACTAGAATCTCTAGTTAAAAGAATTACCACTTGTAGTTCTGGAAAAGACCCCTAACGTACCTGAGACCCTAGAAAGCAGCTGTCAGTTAGAGCTTACAGGACTGGACTAGATAGACCAGTGAGATTACTCTGTATAACACAGCCTCATATTTCAGATTAGAACAAAAAAAATACCTAACTTTGTGATCACCTTAAAGGCTAGTTTTCACTTTTGCATTTGAGCTCTTGAAGAAAATTCCAAATCCGAATCTTTATTATGCAACCAAGATAGGTTTTAGCCAACATCATACTCTGATTTATATTGTACCTTGTGGTGTCTATTGTTGATGCTGATGATGTTGAAGAAAATGGAACTGAAAAGGAAGCACTGGGCACCTGTCTCCTAATAACTCTATGGCTCTCTAAGTGAATTCACTCAGGCTCTGCTTCCTTCTCATAACTGTGGATGTGGCCCTGTATTTTGGAGTGAGTCAGCTTGAGTGGAAGACGTAGAAATTGAAAGCTGCATTTTGCATTTCCCCATCTAGCCAGGCACCTGAGAAAGCAACAGCCCACTTCTGTGGTCACATTGGGCTTATACGTTGTTTGCACCAGCAGACCTTAATGAAGAACTTGCAATTGATCAGAATTCAGGCGCCTGCTAAGTTGTCAAGTGTATTGATCCTCCAAGTGAGGGGGAAGTACTGGGAGAAAACAGGGTCAGAGAAATGTGAAAAGTGGTGTGTGTGTTTTGGTTTCCCTCCCCCCATGTTTTTAGACTAACCAGTAGCCAGAATTCTCTGGATGCAGTATACAGGTAAATTTTAAAAAAACACACACAAAATCAAAACAATGATTTAAAACAGCACATTATAAAAACAGCCGCAAGGAGTAAGACTAGTGGAGCAGATAAAACTAGAGTAAACACAGCAAAAAACATAAAACGGTATGAAGATATAAAAGCAGTAAAACATTAACCATAGTGTGGTCATGCTAGTCTCTATTATTTTTAATGTCCCTACCCCTATTGGTTTTACCCCTCCCTCCCCTGTCTGTTATGGTGTTTTTAGATTGTAAGCCATATGGCAGATTGTCTTGTTGGGTTTTATTCTGTACAGTACCATGAAGATTGGTGGCGCTTTATAAATAAATATTAATAATAATAATTGCTTAAAATTGTTATGATAATAAAAAGAGCTTTACCTGGTATCAAAAAGACCCTAGCGTAAGTGCCAGGTGAGCCTTTCTGGGAGGGCATTTCACAGATAGACCACCAGCAATGAAAATGCCCCCTCTCTTATAACCCCTTGCCTCATCACCTTTGGCAGGCCCACATTCCTAAATAACCTCCCCCATCAGTTTCATGTACATGTTGAAAATGACCAGGAATAACCTCAGAGCACAATTGCCACAGGGCAGAGCAATAATCCCCAGCACTACCTTCTGGAATTGGCCATCCAAGCAGAGATGGAACAGTGTCCCCACATCCCAACTCAGACAGGTCTGTTCAGAAGGATAACATGATCCGCGGTATAGAAAACCACCAAGAAGTCTAAGAGAACCAGTAGGTTTGTCTTCCCTGTCCCTCTCCTGGCACAGGGCCACCAAAGGAATTTCTATTCCAAAACCAGGTCTGAAACTATTAAAATGGATCTAGAAAACTGGTTTAATCTAAAAGAGCCCTGAGTTGATCAAGTTAATTTATGCAAGTGTTTTTTAAAACCCCATTCATTAAAAAATCAAAATAAGGGGAAGAGCCAGAAGTGTTGATCACTTCTATAAAAGGTGGTGTAAAGAGAACAGAACTCAGTATGACTAGCAAAATAATCTCCATGAACAAATTCCATTTAAATGTAAATTACCTAAAGTGATGGTTTTTGGAAATGTTGTCTAGAAAAGCAGAATAATTCCCCCCCTCCCCCGTTCAGATATGTGATTCAGGCATCTGCACATAGCTAAAAATGACTCCCAGTTTCCCCACCACCTACTATGAAGTTCTTTGCATTGGTCTCCTCTAGGCTGTTCCCTGCAGCAATGCCTCCAGGTGCTGACAGCTGAGACGTGTGCTTCAGTTGCCATAGCCCTGTTGGTGCCAATTAGAATCTTGATGACTGGCAGATACCATATTGGCAGCACTCTGTGCTTTCTCGTTGGGCAACCAGCTGCTTGGAGCCCTTCTCATCCCCTGTGACCTTCCCTGGTTCTCTAACCCTCGCAAAAATGGTGTCAGGACATAAGAAAAGATTATCTTTCCTGCAATTCATTTTCTGTAAAAAGCACACACAGAATGAGCTTCCTTTAGGCTGAATAACAGAAAAGTAAAGGTGTGTGAATGGGGGGGAGGAGGAATGAGCCAGTACTTAGATGCCTCCAGTGACGTTTAATAAATACTCGGTTGATTGCTTATTCTATTTGTCTGAATGGGTGCATTTCAATTTCGTTTCAGTGGAGTTCGGCTCATGTGTACCACTTAACCCACACAATTTTGACAGTTTGCTTACAGAGCCAAATCTAACCTAAACTGTTAGCTTCCTAGGGGTGCTTTCTGAAGTTGTAAAATATATTGGATTGGATCCAGACTAAGTTAGTCATAGTTTAGTCCTATTGAAATCAAGCAAAATGTGGCGCAGCCAGATTAATAACAGGGACTGTCCAGACAGCTTTAGCTATAGGGTGGTATATAAATGATGATGATGATAATAAAAATAGGGCTTAGGATAGTGATGACTAACGTTCCCATTGACTTGAATGGGCTGAAAGTATGACCAACTTAGTCTGCTTCCAACCCATTAATTCTCAGTTATTTTCATGGATGATTTCCTTTGTTGGCATGTTGAGCTTAGTTTGTTTTGTCTAAAGTTGCTTAAAGTATACGTGTAGGTGGTTGTACCCCTTTCCTTGCCTTACCATTTCAAGAAGTTGTTTGACTACAACATGACTTTTATTTCTTGTTTAGTTCACAACTGGATCCACTTGAAGTAAATAAGTACCATCTTCTTCCATTTTTCATTTAACTTTTGCCTTCATTTAATTTGATTTGCTGGTCGGAATTGCATCTCCAATTTTTCTGTAAATTTGTTTCTTCAGACCTTTACTTGAGGAGGCACATTGGGGGTTTACTGCTCTTCAGAAGCTAAATCCAGTTTTCTACACATATGGGCAGAGGGGAATAACAATTTTATGTTAGCTGATCTAAGAGCTAGGAAGGAGCTATCTAAGGGGAGGGGCTGTAGCTCAGTGCTTTTCATGCAGAAGGTCCAGGGCTCAATGCGTGGCATCTCCAGGTGGTCCTGTGAAGACCCATGTCCGAGACCCCAGCAGTCAGTGTAGATGTACTGTGTGAACCTGAGCTAGCAGGTCTAAGGCAGTTTTTGATGTTCCTATGAACTGTTAAATAATTGAAACCTCCGAGAAAACTGCGTATGGGATTGCAGCCTATGATGCCAAAAGACTCTTTACTTTTTCTGCAACAGACTAAGGGTACGGTGTTATGCATGCTTAGATAGAAAGAAGACCTTCAACTCTCCGCATTCCCCAGCCAGTCATAGGTTTTTTTTAAAAAATAAAAATGTAAGCATGCATAGGATTTTGCCCTTGCATGGCTTCTCAACTGGAAATGACTTAACAAGATACTGACAATTTTATTTAGGATAACTTTGCTTCCTATTTGACATTAAAGATAAATCCCAGGTAATAGTCTTCAAATAGACTGACCCCAAAAGACAAGCCACAGCAAAACCCCAAATAACTATCTTTAGCTCAAATTACCAGTCTTTTCAGGAAAACTTTGAGTGATTTTGACTATCAAAGAGATGCATCTCTTTATATCTATAGTGTGTGTTTATACAGATAGCTTGATGTTCCCACAAACCCCTTAACTTTCATTTGCTGAAACTAAATGTGCCAGCTCAATGTTACAATGACATTGTTGCTGCCTTTTATCATTAGGTTTCTAAGTATGTTTTTAATGATAAAGGGTTTTGGCTGGATGCTTGTGAAAATTCTCGGTATCACTTGATAGTATCATATGCTGAACGACTCTATGATTGCATGAGTAACTTGTTATTCTTCATGGCTTGACCCTCAAGTACCTCCTTTGTCTCCAAAAACTCTGGAAGGTGAAATTCCAAGTGACATAAGCTCAGCTGTGAGCCTTATTTTAGGTCAGGGGTATGCACTGGTATCCTCCAGGTATTTTTGACCACACCTCCCATAATCCTTAACCTTTGGGCACAATGGCTGGGACTGATGGAAATTGTAAACAGAACATCCGGAGGACATCAAGTTGCTGACCCCTACTTTAGGCTCTTTCATTTGGAAGTACAAACTAGTGTCTGCAGAGATAATTGAATATCTGTGCCATCTCCTGTGACAGCCCAAAATCATGTTAGTCATGAAATGATTTGGGCCGCATATACCTGCTCAAGCAACTGATAATGTTATGTATACATTTCTAGAGGAGTAAATCAGAGAAGTTAAAATTCCATCTGCTATATTCTAGTAATATTACAGCTCATGGTATGCCACCAGTGCTAATTGGGCAGTGATCAATCTGCTTCTCAACAGGACAAATGCCAGAGGTGGTAGAATAGCTGAGGTTCTGAGGCATTCTTTCCCACAGCACTGTTTTCTTTCAGACTGAGAGGGAGCTGGTGGGAGATAGAGACTAAGAGGTGTATGGAAATTGGTTACAACATAAACTAAACTGTGGCATAAGAAAGCTGACTGTGACCTTTGTAGGCTCTCTACACTAGTAGACAAGCAGGGAAACAGTGGATTATTAATAGATATTTTAGTGGCCACCACTGATGGTTATGTTGGTGGCACAGCTGCAGTTGTTGGTGATACAACTGTAGAGCCTGGCAAGTATTAACAAGCCATCCACGTATGATTTCCCCTTGTAAGAGAAGCTCAAGGTTTTGATGATGACCAGTACTTGTCACCTGTTCAAAACTTTCCCCGTAGAAGTCCTATGGGACCCTACCTTACCCTGTTGTCCCCTTCCATCATGTGTGTCTGTATGACATCACTATATGAGTGACCTTGTATATACTGATGATGTCCTGCAGTCTCTGTTATTAAATAATATCCCAGCAGAGCTGGGAATTGGATGTTGATGGACTTATTGAAACTGGATTCAGACAAAGCTTAAGTATTGATGGTTACCAAGTTCTGTAGACCAGTAGATAATGTGTTGGGGTTTAGATCTCATTGAACACAAAAGAATACAGCCTTCATACATTATCAAGTTCCAACTGGGACCAGATACCCTTCCTGTCACATGCTTCTAAATAGAAATGGGCCTCTGGTAGCACATTACATTGGTGTTTGAACTTGTACTGCATTAATGCTGCTTTTCAGGTATAATAGCTATTTGTTTGTTGCTGATAAAAGAATCTTAAATTCATGAAGTCCATGTATTTCTCCACATCTCATGATTTCTAAAGCTGACAGAATACCATAGATGCAATATATGTTTGCTGGGTTTGTACAAAAGGCTTTAATATGGCTACTTCATAAGTTATAGTACTCCTTTTTCCTGGAGCTTCACAAGATCCAAAACCTCTTCAATAAGTGGTCTTAATGCTTTTATTTGAGCTGGTATTGTTGTTTGAGTAAAACTATGGTGCAGTTACTTCAATTTACAAAATCTTACACTTTGAATTTTAAACTCCCCTCCCACTTTCCCCCACTTACATACCACTTTGTTTCTGATGTTATGTGCTTTGAGCATTTTAGATGCTGAAATAAATGAATGAATCATTATTGTTAGCCTTCTGATAACTTTGTACAACTGATGACAGTAAACCTAAATTAGATATATTGAAGTTTGACAAATGAACAATACTCTTATGATTAAGATTTAGTATGTTGTATAATTTATTCTTCTGCGATGTCCAGCAGCTTCTCCCTGTGGAAAGAAATTTGGACTTTTGCCCAATGGAAACAAAGCTTTATGCTTTCTTATGGAACATTGGCCATTGCAAATGATTATGCAAAAGGCTGCAAATAAATATTTTCGCAGTATATTTTCTTCACGCAGCAGTGATTTTTAGCGAAATGATAAATTGCCTTAAACTGGAAAGTGAACTGTGTCTCAGTGTCAAGATGGATTATAATCTTAAAGGTGACCTGCTGAAGATAAAGTGTGTTGGGTTTATGCCTTTCTTCCCTCATTTTGTGTTCTATAAGCACAGTCTGTAAATTTATTTGCCTTTTCCATTAGACATTCCAGTCATTCCAAGCCTGCAAAGCTCTGCAGATATCTGAAGACCTAGTTCAAGAGAAAGGGAACCTGCAGACGCTATAGGGCTAAATCATATATCTTTGAAAGGTAGACTCCCACCATATTTCTTCCTTGGTGTGATCTTTGTGCAAACCCCTTGACATTTACTGGATACAATCATTTTTAAGAGAGGTGATGTTGATATGATATAGAGCAGGAGTGGACAACATGAGGTCTTCCATTCATTTTAGCCCACAACTCCCATGATCCTGCACCACAGCTAGGGATGATGGGAGTTATAGGCCAAAACATCTGATGGGCCACAAGTTGCCCACTTCTGATATAGAGAGATAATTACCTTTGGTGCATAAACTCATTTCATCCAACTATCATCTCTAGTCAAATTGGTCTGCAGGTTTTTAGAACACTACAAACACATTCAACACCTGTTTACCAGGGACATTAGTGGGTTGAATAAACATACAATAGGTAATGATGCTTATCTGATATTCCTTTCAGAATTATCTGTTTCCAACCCATGATAATACTGCTATAGTTAATCCTCCACAAAACATAAATGGGATGAAGAAATGGCTTGCTTCCAGTTGGGAACAGCTTTGAGCTTGAAAAGGGGCTTAGATGTCCATTTCACCATAAAAAGGTACTTGTGGTGCTGAGAATGAGCTTTGTCAATTTCAGTCTGCTGTCAACATCAGGAAGTAAAATCGACAAAGCTCATTCAGTTGTAGTATGCCATACTGCTGCTGCTGTGCTTCTACTCATTCCGTTGCACAATGAGGAATTAGTACTTCCTAAAGCAGCCCTGGAAATGAGCAAAAATGAACACTTGTTTCTAGATTAGGATACGTCAGCAGAGCTCCCTTCTGTGAACTCCACTGATTTGCCCCACTCTGGAAACTAGTGTTTCCTGTTGCTTTAAGAACTGCTAGCTCCCTGTTGTAGTAGTGGTGGGTCTAGCTGATGCATGGGCAGCATTGGATACTGTCCCATAGAAGTAGGTCAAAAGCTTGACAAAATTGAGAAGTATTGCTGGGAGTGGGGTGGCTTTAGGAGTGAGCAAACTGGGGGCCTCATCTACACCAAGCAGGATATTCCACTATGAAAGCGGTATATAAAAGGCAGGAGCCACACTGCTGCTTTATAGTGGTATTGATGTACATTGCAGGATTTACATTACTGCTTTATAGCGGTACTGAAACGTACTGACAACTGTTAGGGCCCATGATACATCTACACCAAGCAGGATATAGCACTATGAAAGCGGTATGAAAGAGGTATATGGTTTGTGTCACGGGCCCCAACAGTTGTCAGTGCACTTCAATACCGCTACAAAGCAGTAGTGTGGCTCCTGCCTCTTATATACCACTTTCATACAGCTTTCATAGTGGAATATCCTGCTTGATGTAGATTAGTCCTGGGTGGTCAGCTGAGATGCGGGGGGTGACAGGCTGAGTTCAGTGACTGTATTTTTTTAATGTACTATCTGCAGTGAGCTAGGGTGGCAAAAAGGGAAGTGTTTATAACTCCCCGCCCCCCCAAAGTTCTACAGGTTGTTTGGGTACTAACTAAAAAAAAAAACTGTCTTCAATCAGTTTGCTTTGAAGTATGTTCTTTTTCAATTTCCACTCTCATGGCATTTGTGCTAGGTAAAAATCAGTGGAACAGAGCTTTACTTTGAGGCAACGTTACCAAGCACTTCACATTTCAAATACTGTAATGATTACAACAACAACAACAACAACAATTTTAATAGGCCATAAGCTGTAAGCAGTCAGATGTCTTTTTTATTTCTGACTTTTATTTATTATTTTTAAAGATAAAAATAAAAGATATTCTGTTATGCTGTTTTGTGACCCTTCACAAGCTATACAACTTGGTAACAAGGCAAAGCTGTAGGGCTGCTGGGGTGGGGGGCAACTGGGGCAATTTGCCCCAGGCCCCCACAAAAGAAGCCTCCCTCCCAGTGCCTGCCTGGGCGTACCATTAGCTTCTGCCCAGACACTGCCACGTTGCTCACCAGAATTATTGGAATTTTATTTCAAGTTTTTATAAAAGAGGAAATGGCATATTAGAGTGCAAGATGACACTGAATTTCAGCATGTAATTGGGACATTGTGGGACCTCTCAACGCCCACTATGAAGTAAATATTTTTACATTGTTGTACATGAAACAGAATAGATGCTAATTTGAAGTTTAAACTGGCTGTCAAATGTATCCTTGGGAGGCTGGACGGGAGCAGGGGCTGCACATTATAAGGTAGTCTAAGCCCATCATGGTAAGGTAAAATCTTGCTTTATGTCTGAGCAGTAGAAGGGGTTGGTCAGGCAGGCCAAGTAGCCTTAGATACAGAGAAGGAACAGGGAAGGCTTTCAGGAGGGATTCTGTGGCAGAGCACACAGCCTGCTCTGGCACAGAAGGAACTCCAGTGAAAGAGTTCCAGGAGTGAGTAATTTAACGCCATCTAAGATTTCCAGGCCAGGTGGCACTGGAGAGTAATTTTCTGTGGCTGTTACCACAGAGGAAGTCATAGCAGTGGTGTGAGGCCAGGTCTTAAGTTAGGAATCCTTCATGAGTGAGTAGTGCAGAAAGCCAGCAGCAGGACACAACCAAAGCCCCAGGATACAGAAAGATGCCAGAATAGTTTGGTATTTGGTGTGAGTACTGAGGAGAAGCACAACCCAATCCCTATTCCCTTATCCCATGTAAGAAAAAATGGAGCACATGTATCATTCTGCTTGTTCCCAGGGCAACGAGAAGCTGCAGGCGAGAATTCTCAGATGCAGTCTGTGCATGCTTGTAGGAGGCAGCAGCAGCAGTGCCCTCAAAAATCACACCTGCACCAGGCCCCATAAACCCTGCAAAGCTGACTGGGAGTGGGGGGACCAAAGGAACTCCTCGCACAGGGTGCTACTTCTCCTAAGGCCAGCCCTGCTGTATAACTGTAACACAGGGTGACCATATGAAAAGGAGGACAGGGCTCCTGTATCTTAAATAGTTGCATAGAAAAGGGAATTTCAGCAAGTGTCATTGGTATATATGGAGAACCTGGTGAAATTCCCTCTTCATCACAACAGTTAAAGGTGCAGGAGCTATACTAGAGTGACCAGATTTAAAAGAGGGCAGGGCACCTGCAGCTTTAACTGTTGTGATGAAGAGGGAATTTCACTAGGTTCTCTATATATACAAATGACAACTGCTGAAATTTCCTTTTCAATACAACTGTTAAAGATACAGGAGCCCTGTCCTCTTTTTCATATGGTCAGCCTATGTAAAAGCATTAGGTGAGTGTTCTTGCTCTATAAGCTGAGGGAGTGAGGAATCTTCAAAAATACCACCATGACTATTAATGCTACGGCTATACTAAAATTTAAATCAGAAGATGATGTGGACATGGGGATTTGTGTTGCTGTTCACTTAAGGGCAACCAAAATTATCAGGGTCTGGAACAATTCCCTTATGAATAAAGGTCACAAGGTCTGGGACTGTTTAGCTTAGAAAAAGCAAATGGGGGCAAGATAGTTTATAAAATAATGCACAGCATGGAGAAAGTGGATAGAGGCATTTTTCTTGCTTGTTCATAATGCTAGAACCCAGGGTTGATTAGTAAAACTGAAGGGTGGGAGATATAACAACGATGAAAGAAAAATGACAGTTCACAACAACAGTACTAAAAATGCAATATTCCTATCTTAAATATATACATTTTAATATATGGGGATTTAAAAGGGGATTAGATAGATTCATGGATGATAAGACTATCAGTGGCCATTAGACCCAATGACTAGATGCTACCTCTCAATATCAGTTGCTAGGGAACAACAATGGCCGGATACCTTTGTTCTCATGTCCTGCTCGGGGCTCTCCCATAGGCATCTGATTGGCCACTGTGGGAAACAGATTGGTGGACTAGATAGGACTTTGGTCTAACCCAGGAGGGCTCTTCTTTTTATTCTTATGATATCGCAGGCACTATCCAATAATTACCTGTGACACTATCAGAATCAATTTTCTTCATTGCAATCTGAATAGCAGTGTGCATGCCATCTGAGGGAAGAACTGGTTTTTTTTCCTAGTAGCAAAATACTGCACTTGAGTGCTAGGAAAATGTAGTACCTTGCAACAAAAACACTACCAGATCTCATAAAATACATGGGTAACAACTGCACATTTTATTGTGTGGACAGCAGCTTGGATCTTTTTTTTATGGGAGTGGAATGATTTAAACTCTCGCTGTGTTTTTCTAGCATTCATCTATTTAGGTATTAATATCAATGGTTTAGAGAAGGATTTGTCTCTCTAATTCAAAGTACCATATCCCAGGCGTCTGTTGTCCAGGCTGTGTGTACCTCATGCCTACATGTAGCGTACGGATTGAACTTTATGGGATGGGACTTGTTTTCAAGTTCTCTAAGCCTTGAAGGCAAGGCTTGGGGCATAGAAATGACAGCTACATCCCAAGACAGTCCTATTACCAAGCAGCTCAGTGGCACTGCTAATAGCTGACTTACAGCTCTAGCTAAGCTATCCGAGGTACATCCTGAATTGGCCATTCCAAAGCCCTGGAAGGGGTTGGAGAATGCGCCATTCATGAAGGTCACCACTATGGATAAACATATTATCAGTCATTTATAGCCATTAAGGATAGGAATCTCCACACCTGTGGTAGTCTAGAACAGATGTTCTAGACTCTACAGATGGGACTCTACAGATGTTCTTGGACTGCAACTACCATCAGCCCTAACTAGTTTTGTGAATAGTGAAGGATGATGGGGTTTGTAGTCCAACAACATCTGGAGAGCCATGCATTCTCCACTCCTGCCTGACAGCATTGTGCACAAGGAACTTCCCTATGTATCAGTGTTAAAGGGACAACTCAGCTCAGCGACCTATTCAATTTTACATACCTCACCAAAGGCCAAGGTGAGTCTGCAATGAATCCTTTTTGCCTTTAGAAGTTCTCAGTGATAGCATGAGGTTTTTAAAAATGGTTGCCCAGCAGGGAATGAGTGAGTTCATTGCCTGACTTCTTCCAAGTCAGTTCACCTTCAGCCAAGTAGCCAGTCACTTCTATTTTTAACTCAGGAAACTTCATTTGAGGATCCAGGTTTTGTCCTGTCTTGTTTGTTACACTGTGTGGGGCTTAAGGGGACCTAACAAGGTATATTTTACCTGTGATACTCCATCATAGCCTTTGTCTTTGTGAGACAAAGAACAACTGAATTACTTTTGTAGGAGCACAGTAATTTGCTCCCAACATTACATTGTGGCCTGCAACCTCTGCCGCTGGTGGATCCAGCCTCCTGTGATAAATTTGTTGGATCACCACAAATCTTTGGGAAACTTGAACCTGTTTTCCTCTGAAAAAGGTAAACTAACTAACTTCCTTCCTTCCTTCCTTCCTTTCTTTTTTTCTCCTAGTTCTATCAATTCTCCCTTGCACTGCCCAATCCTTGGTCATTTACACTCTGAGTTTGCCCTTTTACTTCTTGGTCTCCACCACCACTTGTCAATTGTTGGGAACAAGCGCAGCCTGGTTTGCTGCTTCCATTTAATTTTTATAAACAATCCATGGATGCCCTGTTCCTGGGTTGTTCATCAGGATGTGCAAACCTGGAACTCTGGGCTGTTGAGCGGGAAACAACCCAGAATTTTAAGCCATGGTTTGTTGTTGGGTTAAAATTCTGGCTTGTTTCCTCAACAACCTAGTCAAGACTAATGACTCAGGCTTGTTTACTAAGAGAAATGAAACAGAAGCAGCAAGTAGGTGGGAGGCAGCACACTCACTTGCTCACAAATGGCCCCAACAAATCATGGGTAATTTAACCCATAGTTGATTGTGATGTGCGAACTGGGTCTCTGTGTTAATTAGCTAATCTCCCCCTGGTTTAAGTGTAAAATACAACCCTCCTATAACACACTTTATCCCTACTCCAAGGATCAGTCAATCTATCTATCTATCTACATGCTGGTTGGTATATATATGTGTATATTGGGTATAATGTGTGATTGGGGACAGAAAGAAGAGGAGGAGGGTCTGGTGTCCTTGTGTCACTGCTCTTGGTAATTGGTGAGCCAGGCTTTGGTGTGCTCACCCCTCTTTCAAGACTAACCATCTATGAGTAGGATCTCTTCCATGAGGTTTCTCTGTTTCTTTTTGCCACATGCCTTCTGTACTAGAATGATATCTGTACTAGAATGATTATCCCAACCTTTCTCTTTTTTTGCTCCTGTTTTAAAGCTGTGTTAAATCCATCGCAGGTGGGAGACTTTATTGTGTTACTACATCTAACAAAATGATTTGTAAGGTATTGAAGAAGTTTAGTTCTCACTATTCTGGTTAACCATTCCAGTTTCTCTGTATTAACCATGCGTGGTGATTTTCCTTTTGGGTGTCACTTACAAAGCGTTTTTGTCAAGTTCTCGTTATTTTTGGAGAAGTTCCTGTTAACATGAATGGCAATTGGATCAGGTCCAAAATGATTATCCAGAGATGTATTATCACATGAATGCTCACACAGGGGTAGGTGTTTGAGGCCATCTAGTGTCTGGAGAATGTTAGAAACATCATTTACTAGGGAATAGAATCCTTTACTTTTGGCAATTGATTTCCTGCTCTGCTCAGAAACCCAGTATTACAAAGATGATGAGTGGCAATAGATTATTTTGCTAATATGATTATATCAGACTGTGGCTACTTGTCCTTCCTTCTGATTGTATGTGTGTATATATGATGAGCATGCCTTTAAAATTAGAAATAAAAAAGAGGTTACTAGTTTTCTCTGCAAAGTGTGTTACCTCTTTTGTATTTTTCTCAGAAGTCCAATGATGAAGGATGTCTCTTATAAAAAGAACATTTTCTACTATTTCTGACAGGGGAAAATGAGTTCAGGTCTGTTAAGTGTTCATATATACAGATTATCTTTAATTTCTTGGGCAGAGTGGATGATGGGAAAATCTGTAATATAGTGAGAGAATATGAAACACAGAAGCTTTTATTTAAAGTTAACATTAAAATGCAATATTGTAGGCACTGTGTATATAACTGTTTATATATCCAAGGCAGAACTAGCTGGAAGAGATACCCGCACTTGATATATACCCACCAAAGTAGAGGAATAAATTCTATTCATTTGTTACTTTATCTAGCCCACTTGATGTTAAACTGATTTTATTTTGAAAATCTTGTTTATATGGTGGGTCATATGGTTTAGTTAGGCTTTTTTTTTTTTTGGAGAACAAGGTATATATTTTGAGAATTTCTCCTGTAGGAAATTAGGCCTTTAGGGAAGTAGCAAACACATTCAACTGCACTTACTGCAAATCTGTCTAGTGGAATTTGAAGCCCATGAAAACTGGTGGGAATATCTCTGCTTATTCCATTTGACTTTGAGTCTGGCTCAGTTTTCTTAAACTTGTTTACTTTGTCACGTGATGCTTACTGCTGTGGAAATTTGCACAGCAAAATTTTTAGGTATATATTACACACATTAAAACACCTGGCAACCTTCCCACTCCTTTGTATAAGTGGTAACATGGTGCATTTCAATTTCTTGCCTTTAAAACATAGACAAATTGGTTAGCAATTATGTCTGTAATTTGACAGCTTAGTGCTTTAAGCATGTTTATGGATGTATTTGAAATAGCAAAATACATCAGTTGAGATATGAAGCTGTTTTGAGGAGAAGCTTGAGTTCCCCTGAAAGTATTATTCATTTAGGTAGGTAGTGCTCTTCCCTGGCATTAGAACTCTCATCACAATCCATTGTGAATATCAGTACTTTACGACGTTCCATTTTGAGAGAAGCATTCCAACACTGTCTTGTTTGCCATGGAACCCCTGTCCCTTGCATAGGATTCAGGATGTATTCTAGCCCAGGGGGTGCAAAAAGGGAAGCCTGTGGGCCATATGTAGCTTTCTGAGCCATTTCTGGCAGCCTACCAGTTCCACCTGCAGCTGCTGCCACCGGAAAAAAAAATTGTGGCAGCACTGCCTGGGGTTTCCATTGCTAGTGTCTTCCTTTGTCTCCAATCTCTGTTCATAAGGGTTTCTTTGCTCTGTGTGTATGTGTGCATGTGCTCACATGTGCATCCCCCTAGTGCTCCCCTGGGGCCCGAAAGGATCATGCATTCCTGTTCTAGGCTATACACAGTTGATACTCATGTCCGCCTATGTGAAATAATAGGTGGTGGCCCCATAGCTGTGGAACTCTGTCCTGATTGACACGGCATTTAAGCAGACTTTGAAGTCTTTTCCCTTCGCAGATGCTTTTTAAAATTTTATATAGCTTGTATGAACCAGAACAGCTTTTTAAAAATGGTACTTATACTGGTGCACAGGGGATTGGACTCAATGGCCTAAATGGCCCCTTCAAAATCTTCAAGGATTCTATGATTCTGATGTGCCTGCATATTAATTGCACCTTGTGTCACCATTTGTGTATGTTGCTTTGTGAAGGTGTGGCTCTAAAAAGTGCCTTATAAATATTTTGAAATAAATATATGCCCACCCTTCAATGCATTCAGCATTTCCCTGCAGCTGCACACGGAAGAGGAAGAATGAGTAGCAGTGACTAAGCTGTCTTTCAGGAACTCTTGTCTGCCATTACAGATCTTCACATTGAGGAACCCCTGAAGGCTCTAAGGAACTCCAGGGTCCCCTAGAACACCCACTGAATATGATTGCTAAACATCATTGCCCACCAAGAAATGTACTCCCACTTCTCAAATCTCCCCCAACCCCATGTTTGTCTTTCTACCAGTTGGTCTCTTTCCTTGCCATTCATAAATTTGCCAAAAGCCTTGTGTCATGCTTACCTTTCCTCAATGCTAAAAGAGTTAGTGATTAAAGGGTGCAATCCTATGGACTGCTCAGAAGTTTCTGAAATCAGGGGCTTCCGAGATCCTTATGCCCTGCTGGGTTGAAGCAGACAGAGTGGGATGAACAGTGGAGGCAACCTTTGCTTGCTCATCTTCTGATCTCTTATATTTTCATTAGTCAGACTTTTCAGCACATCTAGTGAGGGGGAGGGAAGGAGGCTGTATCCTGGCCTCTCCTGTCTCCTCCCATTGGAATGCCCCCTTTTTTCCTCCTTCGAGGTAACTTTTCTGACCTCAGAGAAGCATAGTCAGTTCTTTCTCTGCCAACAGCTAGGAGGAGGGGGTCACTGGTCAGATGAGGTTGGAGCGCTGACCCTAACCTTGGAAGAGTTTCTTAAGCTATGCTCGTTCAGGGACCCTAGGTTTGCTCACTAAGTGCTTATTGTCTAAAGTTCTGAGCTGAAATAGGAGAGTCCACATTTCTAGGCTTTCCAGACGGTTTACAAGGATTTTATTTTTAGGGCTCCCACCCCCAGAGAACAAACCTCATAGTCATATTTGAGGGGTTTCCACTCCTTGAAGTAATTATAATACTCACAAAATTTGAATTGTTTAGTATTACTAGCTCACAAAGGTCTGCTTATAGGCCTTTATCAGGATAGTCTCCCAATTCTCATGGGTATGCTGCATTGCCAACCTCTCTTCTCAGTCCTACAGTTTTTGCGTGTGACAAACCTGTTGTCTAATCATCATAAACATATGTTCCAGTTTGGTGTAATATGCCTCCTTAATGTGTATTGAGACCGTGAGATGCCAATTCACAATTGTTTTGCTTGTGATGAATGAGTCAAATTGCCATATGGATGTTGCAAACTAGGCTAGGGAAAAAGCTCAATTGACTTCTCACAGAGTGGTTTTGTGAATCAGGCTTTAAATATTCCAGATTCACAATAACACCCTTTGCTTAATGTGAAATACCTGGGTTTTTCTTATGAATGAAAATAGTAGCTGCTGCTGCTTTTGGGTTGTTTCAGCGTAAATTGTGAGCATGTGTTGTGTTAATGGCAATGTGATTTGAAACTTCTTTACTCTGGTCATCTTGCTGTAAGGGCCTTTGAGACCTTTCAAGTAATGCTCACTGTCTCCTCAAGAAATCAGAGAATCCTTGTGAATAAATTTGCAAATGCAATTTAGCCTATGTGGAATTTTAATGATCCACCAACTTAAATATGACTATGCTAGTAAGGGAAGGTATTTTAGCTACCCTATCCAACAAGTGATTATTTTCAAATCTGAATTAGAAGATCAGCTTGTGCAATTGTTTTATGGTAAGATTTCCCCCCCTCAAAGCTTCCACAGAGGAAGAGTATGAAGACTTACCAAGGTGTAGTAATAGGAATTGCCACTAGTTGTCACTCAGTTACCATTTAAAAGATGGAATACCTTCAAGAAAGATGCATGCAGCTGCTCTCACTAGCAACAACAACCACCTTTCCATGTTTAGAATTTATAAAGATTTGTGTTCAGAATCTTCCAGCTGCTAACCATGAGTTTTACTTGGATTGCTAAACGTCTGAAAATCTCTTGCTCTTGTTGCAAATTTAGCTGGCCACAAGAACCTATGATTTTTTTAAAACAACAACAACAACAACACTCTTTTTAGTAAGCTGAAAATAGTTCAGCACTCTTGTTTCATTTTAATATAGTCAGCCTGGACGCAAAAGGGTTACTAGGGGGGATTAGTTATTCTAAGGAGGAAGGCTGAGAGAAGAAACATTTACATGTTGAACTAACATGGGTTAAGCAGTAAAGGAGAAACAGACAGACGGTGTGAGACTTCTAAGATGATTCTGTTTGAGGTGGGATTGGAGAGGAACCTGACTTAAGCAAATAGGTTTGGATGGTAAATCTATTAAGACAAATGTAATAGGATGCTGGTCAAACTGCTGTGCCCTCATCGACTTAGGAGACATTTGCAAAGCCTACAGCCCAGCAAGCTGCTGCAGCAGACCTTTTTGAGATCCTTAAAAAGGCATTGAGCTTATGGACACTTCAACCTTGATAAATGCTTCATCACTTAAATACTGATTATGGAATGTCCTGTATGACTTTCATGTCAGCTGTTGCTGTTTTAGAGCTTGCATGCCTGGACGTCTATACCTATTGTTTGAATGGCTATAATAACACCAGCTGCTTTTCTGAGCTCTTGGGGGAAAGGATAGCCTATTCTAGATTGTAACCATACTTTGAAACATCCATATTTTCACTTGCATTAGTATTTATAGCAGAGATTTCCTAAAATGACATTGCAGGATTAAGATCCTGATTGTATAAGATCCTGATTTCGCATTCACTGAATATCTGCCCATATATTTTTGGGTGGTTCTGAACAAAACACAGATTAAATACCATGCAGTTAATGGAGGTTAAAGTATGTTATATTGCCGACATGTGGGGGTGGGATAGATATTGACCAGGCTTGCACAATCATCACAGCAGTTTGTATGGGGGTATGCAGGAAGCCTCCCAAAATGTGGCCTGTGTGTACTGTAGAGACTATTTCTAAGGGAGTCTACCAGTTGCTGTGCTGGATCTCCTGGAGAAACCATTCATCTCTAGGAAAGGAAACTGGCTTGAAGGTTAGCCTTGTTGTGCTTGTTAAGGTGTGTGTCTAATGGAGGTGACTGTCAGACACCGTTCCAATGGGTAGGCACTGGTTATTATTAGTGTTATATATTTGTTTACATTAGGAAGACACTGTACATAAATCACACAAGACACAGGCCCAAGCTTGTAATTTAAAGACAAGACACACAAGAAAAGGGAAATGGAAGGAAGAGTTAGAGAGGAAGGAAAGCAGTTTGACAATGCCAGAAAGAAGAGGTGAGTTGTTGACAAGCATTTATATCCAGTTGAACCAAGGTTGATGATTTTGGTGAAATGGAGGTGGTGCATCTACTCAATAACTCATGACCTTCTGAGCCTTGTCAGCGCTTCTCTGTCTAAACATGCTTAGGATTGCGCCCTAAAAAGTATTGTTCTAGACTAAATCTGTGAGGTGTGTATATCTTATGTTGTAGTTTACTTGGCTTTAGGCGCATCTCACTCAGTTTCCAGAGCTCACAGATGGAAAGGAGGGGCACAGAGGCGGATATAATTTTATTAGAATGTAAGCCTATGCGGCAGGGTTTTGCTATTTTATTGTTTTACTCTGTACAGCACCATGTACATTGATGGTGCTATATAAATAAATAATAATAATAAATAATAATAAAATTGTCTTTCATATTTGTGGTTCAAAAATATATGTTTACAAAGCTAGGTACTTAGCAGGATTCAGCTGAAAACCAACAAGAAGAGAGTTTTTCTTCCACTCTGTAATGGATTGCTTTGTGTTAAAAATGTATGCTTCTTCACTCATAAATCTGTCACACCATTCCTTTGTTTGCTTTCTCTGATGGCAGTTTTTACTGCATGCCATTTACTGCTCAAGCAGTGGGTTTTGTTTTTGCAGTTTCAGAGAAAAACAGAATGAAAAGTCCCAACGGGAAATTAAAGGAACATAAAACCCTAAAATGACTTTTAAAAAAGAAAAAAGCTAGAGGCTCTGACTCTTAATTGTCTTTAAATGCTGAGCGCTTAATTAAATCATAATATTTTCTTTTTAAGAGCTTGTTCCATGTGGGACTTTAATCTTCTAGTAGTATCCACTGCACAGTTTTATTGTGATAGGGAATGTTGTTGCAGTAATGTTTCCTGGGGCCAACAGTTGTATTAGCTCTCTATTGCTGGTACTACCACTGGAAGCTATTTTTATGCTGTTTGTGCTACAGGAAAGTCAAGGCTTTTATGGTGCTATTGCCCTGCCTCATTCACAAAAAAATCCAGAAGTCCAGATGTTGTCATCTTCCTCTTGTAATCCTCCTGTGTTTTCCCACAGCTTCTTCCATCTTTTCCCTTACTGGAGAAAATCCAGTAATAGCTGATTCGTAGTACTAGGAGCCCCTCCATCTGGAAGCACCCTTCAGGATGTTGAGGTTAAATTAAATTGGTATGCTTGTATCTCTGAATAGAGGAACAAGTGTGGTATAGTGGCTAAGGTGTTGGACTGGGAGTCAGGAAATCCGGGTTCTAGTCCCAACTCAGCCATGGAAACCCACTGGGTGACTTTGGGCCAGTCACATACTCTCAGCCCAACTTACCTCACAGGGTTGTTGTTGTGAGGATAACATGGAGAGGAGGAGGATTATGCACGTTGCCTTGGGTTCTTTGGAGGAAAAATGGCGGGACATAAATGTAATAAATAAATATAAATAAATAAGTATAGAATTACAGTTTCTTACCTTGAAAATTACCAGCTGTCAGCATCAGTGATCTATATCTTAAAAACAACAACCCCACCCTCTTTTTATACCATGTGGACAACTTTATAGTCATGTGGAGTAGCATATTTACTGTATCAATGAATGTTTTCACTCCCATATAGGAGCACATATTAAAAACTACCCAGTTCCTCTTCCCTCCCCAATTTCTTTTCCTTGTGTGTCATGTCTTTTTTAGATTTTAAGCCTGAGGGCAGGGACTGTCTTCTTTGCTAATTTGATTGTAAGCCACTCCAAGAACCTTTTTTGGCCAAGGAGTGGGATAAAAATGCGATAAATAAATAAATATGCTCACCCTACCCCAACAAAGCAATTGTTACACTGTTTGTGTAGAACAGGTCACACCATCCCAAACAATCAACAAAATTAATGTGTACAAAAAGAAATTGTGTACAGAAATTAGCTAAGTCTCTATCCCTTCCCTTATATTTATTTATTTAAGCATTTTATGCCGCCATTCAGCCAAAAAAGGCTCTCATGGCGGCTTACAAAAGTATTTCTTGACAGTCTCTGCCCACAGGCTTACAATCTAAAAGACCTGACACAAAAGGAAAGGGGATTGGGAGGGAGTAGGAGTAGGAAAAGGAAAGCAAATTCAGGCACTACAATCTTAGTTGCAAAGTTCAGCAGTTACAGTAGACATTTGGTAGCAGGAGGGAGGGGGCTCTCAGCTGGAGCTGGAGCCAGGCGCGATGGAGAGGTGCCTGGCTGCTGCTTCCTCCCTCATTGGTGGCATATACACATGCACAACATTAAATGAGCTATTATGATGTTGCAAGTGTCGTAAACTGAAGAAACAGGGCAAGAGGGGCACAACCTCTCTTGCTGCCTGAGGCTGGAGAGCACACATCTGCTTCTGCTGTGTCTGCACTACCCCCATTGCCTCCCAACTCCTTGGGGAGGCGAGTGTGCAATTTGCCATTCTTCCTGCTCTGCTGCCTAAGATGAGGATTCCTCCCATCTTATGGGAGGGGTGGCACTGCAGGAGGGCTTAGAGATGGAGAAACAAGACCAAACTTACACTATTGATCCAATTTGCACGTAACAGCAGCAGATTGTGGGTTATTTGTCTGCTCAACATTTTACTCTATCCATTGCTGTGCCCCCAGCTTACCCTGATTGCTCAGACATTGAAATTCAGCCTTCAGGCTGAAAAAAGTTCGCCATCCTGGCCTAAAGCAACAATCAGGGTAATAGCTTGGAATAGAGGAGGCTAAGGGGAGACATGATAGAGGTGTACAAAATTATGCATGGTGTGGAGAATGTGGATAGGGAGATATTTTTCTCCCTCTCAAAATACTAGAACCCGAGGTCATCCGATGAAACTGATTGGTGGGAGAAACAGGACAAATAAAAGGAAGTACTTCTTCACACAACACATAGTTAAATTATGGAACTCACTACCACAAGATGTAGTGATGGGCACCAATCTGGATGGCTTTAAAAGGGGGTTGGATAAATTCCTGGAGACGAAGGATATCAATGGTTACTAGCCCTGATGGTTGTGAGCTATCTCCAGTATTCGAGGCAATAAGCTTGTGTGCACCAGTTGCTGGGGAACATGGGTGAGGGGTGCTGTTGCACCATGTCCTACTTGTTCATCCCTGGCCGATGGCTGGTTGGCCACTGTGGGAACAGAGTGCTGGACAAGATGGACCCTTGGTCTGATCCAGCATGGCTCTTCTTATGTTCTTATGTTCTTACTAAGAAAGACAGATGGTCATTGTGACAGTGCTGCCAACTTAGAAGAAAAGTTTCTGCAAAATGCAACCAACCTTCCACAAACTTGTTTGTGTGTTTTAAATCATACTTTTAAGGCAACACACTTCCTTGAGTAGTGCATAGATTCTCATCAAGCCCCTGTAAATGCTGTGCATCTTAACACTTACCCTCAGGAATTAGGAATTGATTGATTGTGTCTCGTAATTATGTTTGCAACCATCTGAAGGCACAAGAAATTATTTGGAGTCTATGATCGAAGTTATTTAAAGTAACTGTGTTTAAAACACCAGGCCTTTGGGGACTGTGTTGATTAAGACAGGAATGCCAGATGTCTCAGGTATACTAGGTGTCAAGAAGGGATTAATTAATATTTTGAATAAATATGTAATTTTCACTGCAGAAGCTCTAGGCTTTGCTTAACGTAAATGTTAGAAGTCATCATCAACATTCTTGATGGGCAACCAGCCAGGAAAAAGTTACTTTTTGCTTTTTTGCACCTCAAGTAAGCACGCTACAATCCTGTAGTTCAGGTCTGGGGACTTACGGGCCTTTAGATGTTGGTGAACTACTACTTCCATCATCCCTCAACATTGGCCTGGCTGGCTAGGGCTGATGGGAATTTGAGTCTAACAACATCTGATGGGCCACAAGTTCTCCAGCACTGATGTAGCTGAATAGGGTTGTCAGAGGAATCAATTTTGGGGGAGGGGGTAGAGTTCAACAAGCTTCCTTTGGTTTGGCCCCCTGGACTTTGGTCCATTTTCTACTAAATTGCCCAACTCAGTCTGCAGCGAGTCAGGCCAATTAATGGGTTTGGTGTGTTTTTCAATTTGCATAAATTATGGTTGAAATTGTGCAAAGTATGAGCATAATTTGCGCAAATTTGGCAAATCGGCTTGGCTCACAGATGCAAGCCAACTTGGGCAGGCAGCAAAGATCCGTTGAGTCCAAAATGGGCTGGATTTCCAAGTGGCAAACAGCTCTTAAGTTGGAATAGGCTCACCCCAAGAACAGTGTCTAACCTGTTACATGGATATATATTTTTCTCAGAGATCTTGTGTTGTCCAAACCCGGATGACATAGCTTGTTTGAGGGAGAAACAACCCTCAAATAACTCATGGCCTGATTTTGGGGTTATTTGAGGGTTGTTGTTTTCCCTTCAAACAAGTCATGCCACCTGGGCTCAGATAATATGACAAATTGAGGCTGGATGGCTAGTTAGGCTAATCATGCCCAGAATGTGTTGCAGCTTAAACAAGCCACTGTGGTTTGTTTGATAGTGGGAACTGGCTTATTTTAGCAATCTTTACTGCTCATGTTGAGCAGTATTATTATCCCTCACATTGCAGATGGGGTCAGGGGTGGATGCTGAAGATGAGAATTAGTGGCTTGCCTAAAGCTACCTAAGGTAAAGACAGATTTTCAACTGGTGAGCTCCCAGTTTTCTAATGAATCATAGCCAACTTCTTAGCCATTTCTTAGCCAACATAAATCTAAGAGAAAAGGAGTTTTAGTGTGTTTTCAAATTTCAGGAGGGGAAATGGTGGTGAATTTCTGGCAAGATCTTTGGAATCTCAGGGCTGGAACAGAAGGGAAAGAAGGGCATAGACAGACTTTATATTGCATGTACAGATTAGAAGTTAGGCAAAGAACAGTAAAGGAAACTCTAGGCAGCTTGTGTCATACGACCTGATTTCTGCGAGGTTTTTGTGAAAAGCTTTACCACATGATGACCACATATTTCCAAAATTATCTGCAGTTATGAAGGCAAGAAATATATGTTTAAAATTAAAGCTGAGATTGCCTGGTTGCCAAGTTTGTGCCATATACGTTAGCTAATACAGGTGTGCAGAGCGGGTCTGCTTCACTCTGAAATTCGGAAGGAAGCTCCAATGAGGCACTTCTCCACTATGATTTTCGGAGCAGCTCTGCCTCTCTGCACTGTCAGATTACCCGTCAGAGCTCCAATTTGTTTTTGGATAACTGTTCCATTATAGTCTATGGGAATTAACAAAAATGCACCCCCCCTTTTCACCCAATTAGAGCAAACAATCAGGCAACGCAGCAGATCTCTATTTCTATAAACTGAAGATAAACAGCTGCTGTGCATCAGCAAAGTAAAGGAGAAAAACACCTTCCATAAATGCACAAGGGTGAATTAACACAGAAAGGGGTGTGTGTGTGCACTTTTATGGGGGGATGTTTTGAGTTTTTTTAAAAAAAAATCCTAAAAATCAGGGGAACAGATCTGATTCAAACTTGGCATAGATAAAGCCCTACCTAAGAGGTATCTTAGTGCCAAGTTTCATCTTTTTAGCTTTAAAAATGTCAACAGTTTTTAAAAATAATAATTTAAAAAGGAAGCTCGGAGGGAAGCTCCAAGGGAAGCTCGGAGGATGGCAACAAGGGAAGAGGGCCTTTTCGGTGTTGGCCCCCCAACTGTGGAATGATCTCCTTGATGAGGCTTGCCTGAAGCCAACACTGTTATCTTTTAGGCGCCAGGTCAAGACTTTTCTCTTCTCCCAGGCATTTAATAGCATTTAACAATGCTAAGTTTGTTTTTTAACGGACCCCAGAACTGTTGTTTTTAAATGGATACTGTTGTTTTTAATACTGTTGTTTTTATGTTTTTGATGGTTTTTAAAATTTGTATACTTTTTAAATGTTTACTGTTTCTAACTTTTGTAAACCGCCCAGGGAGCTTCGGCTATGGGGCGGTATATAAATGTAATAAATAAATAAATAAATAAAACCTCAAACTTTAAAAATCAATCAATCAAAGGATGAACAGATCTGACGTGGCTAAAGCCCTACTTTAGAGCTATCATGGCGCCAAGTTCCATCTCTTTATCTTTAAAAATCATGGTGCTCTAAGCATTTTTGTTAATTCCCATAGACTATAATGGAATGGTTATCTGAAAACAGATCGGAGCTCCGCTGAGGTGCATCTCTGCTGTGCGGGTATTCGATGGTTTTTAAACCATCCCCTTTCCACTCCGAAAACTCGGAGCTCCATTGGAGTTCCATAAGATTTTCGGAGCGGAGCACATACCCCTATTAGCTAGGTAAATACTTGGATGCATGGCCCTGCTTGTGTAGGCGGTACAAGGACAGAATGTTCCCCTCCTGCATGATATCGTATATGTTGTAGTTGGTGGATAACGGAACATCAAAAGCTTAAGTACATATTTTATCCAATTTTTAAATTATATTTTATGTATAGATAAATTGGTGATTAACAAGATTCTGTCTAAAATTTGATTACATGGATGCACTTACACATGATTGTTGAAGCTTGTTGAAACACAGATTGTTGAAACACAGCCATTCAGTTAATTGCCTCTTTTCCCCCCTATAAAGCTACTTTGCAAGCTGCCACCTTGAGGTTCAACAGGCAATTCTTTTTTTAAAAAAAATTGAATAACTGGGACTCACATCTCTATTTGAGAGCATGTTTTTCTACTACTAAGCCGATGGTCTAGTTTCTGCACTAATCTTTCCTTTAAGCATTTTAAAATGATTCCTCCAGCAGGGTATCTTGGTTTAATTCATGTGGAAAGGTGTATAGGTGACCAGATATGCTAAATTTTGGGGGGATGACAGTATATTAAATCAAAAATAAACGGAAGAGTATGTCAGGGAAAAGGAGTATCACTGGGAGATAATTTCTCTGTTGGTAGATAAAGTCTATAATAAATCCTCAATGCTTTTAGATCATATTGGGGGTGTTTAGCCTGTGGCAGTATTCTTACTAAGGTGACTTTATTTCTATTATGCTAAATGACAGGTTGTATTTCTATTCAATTCATCTCATGAATAGGAGCGCTCACTAGGAGGCTGCCCAGGGTATCTTTATTGATCTAGATCTTGGCAAATGTTGAAAATAGTTTTCCCCCAGTTAGTTGTAGACAAAGTCCATAAAGTGTAGTTATTAGCACTGGTTTGAATTTCTGTAAGAAGTCACAGCGACCAGTCATGACAGGTTTTATTAGCAGTAGTTTATAACTACTGTTGTTTGTGGAAACATACTAGTCTAGAGTAGGAAGGGAATAGTACCAAATACGCAGCCAATCACTACTGGCCTTTCACTGTTTCTTGCATTAGTTAGGACTGTGCACACTGCCTCAGGCAGGACCTTAATAGGTGTGATTTAGGTGTCTGAACTGAATAGCAGAAGTCAGCAAATTTTGGAAACTTCTTGGGGGAAAGAATGCCAAAGAACTGGGGCCACACTTTGGAAGGCCCTGTTATGTCGCTACTATAGACTGGATACCTAGCAGAGCTTTTTTTGTGACTCTCAAATGGTGGGTGGGTTTCTATGAAGAGAGGCAGGCATCTCAGGGCTCCTAGAGGTATTAGAGCCTTGAACAGGGCCCAAAAGTTAATTGACTCTCTGTGTAACTGGTACACAATGGATATGGTCTTTTCACCCTAACCCTGTAAGGATATAAGGCAGCACATTCCGCATCCTCCACAGCTCCTAATTACACTACTATTAAGGGACAATCCAGCACACAAAATACACTCAGTCATGGAGTTGACAAAGGCATAGATAATTGTTGATAGACTGTGGTACTCCAGAAAAGGCTGCAGCTATAATGCCATGATGTAACTGAAAGAAGTTGTGCTTGCATACAGTTGCTACCTTGCTGTCTAGGGGCAACCCTCGAACTGTGAACCTGTTCTACCTGAGGTGATACACCCATCAGTGATAGACTGTGCCACTTCCCTACACCATGTAAGTCCCCAACAACTATTCTTTCCATCTTATTTGGATTCTGTTTCAACGCATTAATCTTCAGCCATTTGACCAAAATTACCAAATGTTAGTTCAGAATGGAACCACAGCTCAGCAATAAAAAGGAAAAAAAGTAGAGCTAAGTGTCATCGGTACGTTGATGATACCACATTTTCAATCCAGCTGTCTCATACGATGATTAAAATACAAGTGGCAAAGCACAATTCTGTGGGACACCACTGGTCAAGTGTGTGCGTGTGTGTGCGCGTGTGTGTATTTAATGAAGTTCAGGAGCAGAACATTTCAGCAAATTATCCTCAGTGCTGTTCTTTTTACTTTTATCATCTGTATGTAAGAAGATTTGCCTGTTTACATCACCTTTTTTGCTAAAAGACTCAAATTTGTATTTGCCTGATTACTTTCCCCACTAAATCAAGCAGAAGTAGCATAGCCTATAATTTTAAATGTAAATTACACATCCGGTGTATATATTAAGGAAAATCCTTACTACATTTTGCTCCCTCCCTGGAGATTCATTAGAATTTTTGGTATAGATTCTCTCCCCATACCTTGCCTTTAAAATTCAGTTTTGAAGTTCATCTACTTAAGTTACGTTTATTGAGTGGATATTTTGCTCTCCTACATTTTCTTCTGCTCCTTTCCCCTTTCTTTTGCCCAATTAGCTTATGTTTTGTTTTACAAATATTGCCTCCTGGGCTGGCACCAAAGGTAAGCATGGTCAGGCTCCTGCCACGAGCCCCCTGGAATTGCTCTTCCTCTTCACCCTGCAATCTGATTGCTCACCTGCATCTCATTCTGGCCCCAGACATTAGTGATGATGAGAAGGAGGAGTAGCAGATGCCCCTGCCTACTATCTCACTGAATCTCTGAAGGTCAAGCAAATAAGTAATAATGCAGTAATGAGTAGAAATAATGAAAAAGAATATAAGGAGAAATAGCAGCTCATGACCATGGCAGTGAGATGGTAGACTCACTTAGTGATATGCCAAAAATTTTGACCATTCCATTTTCTGCATTTCGTGGAGGTACGGGAAAAATGAAAACTCGGGCAAAAGAGGCTGGGAGAGGTGAGAATTTCAGAGAATTTTCCCCTTGGGGAGGGGAACAGATTTCCCACATACCTTTTTAAATGTAGCCAGTTGTTGAGGGGGTCTTCTTCCTTCCTTTTTTAAAAGTCCCCGCATTTTCAGGAGCCCAGGATTGCTTATTGGAGAGGGAGAGGTCACATGGTCTCCAATAGGCATTCACTTAGAACTGCTGGTCTCATCCAAATGCTGGAGGAAGTTTTTTTTAAAAAAAAAAACACTAAAAAATAAGAAGGCCCCTCAACAGCAACAGACAGGTTACACTTAAAAAAGGCAGGTGGAAATCCTGTCCCCACCCCACAAGGAGAACTCTTTTAATTTCGCCCCCTCCTGAGAAGGTGGCAGTCAAAACAATGCCTCTTTTGCAGGGAGAGAGAAAGTTCCCGAAAATAGGGGGCAGGTGTCAGCCCAGCACTAGACTCACTGAAGGAGGCGGCCTAGTGAGGTGTCTTGCTCAAGGGTTCTCCAAAACCTGGAGATGGCATTGACTGCTGCAGCCCACAATCTTGAGGTAGTGTGAGTCTACACTTGTGATTAGTCCAGTTCTAAACCCAATAAAGTATGTAGAGTGGGTATCTAATAGGCTTATAAGAGATGCATGGGGTAGAAGTAAACAGTGGCGTCAAATGTCATGAAATGAAAAAAAAGAGTGATTATAGTCTGAGACAACTCAACTAAAGTTTAAATGTATGTGAAAGATGCACAGCAACCATTGGCAACAATATTTGGTGGCAACACAATCATCTTAGCATTGCTGAACTAATTAATACCCATAGTGGGACAGGAAACAATAATTCTTATTTATCCTCAAATGAATAGGATGAAACACCTTTATGACCACTTTCCCCTGTATACACGAAATCAGATATCTTCCAAGAATGCTTTATTGGTTTTTCCACGATCAACAGTGACTGGGGCCGGATCTACACTACTATAAAACTATACAGTTTTATAGCTTTTTAAAGCAGTTAAAGCACTTTATAACTGTTATAAAGTGCTTTAAAGCAGTAGTGTAGATCCGGCCTGGGTTCAGACAACACGATAACCAACGGTGGTTTAAATTGTCAACGGTTGGTTATTTAACTCACCATGGGTTATTGTACTGTGTAGAGGGAGGTTTTTTTAACCAACAGTTGTTTTTTGGCCGAAACAACAAACCCAAATAACCAATTGTGCAGAATTGGTTATTTAACCCACCGTTGGTTATTGTGTTGTGTAAAAGGCACTGCTGGTTATTTCCTCAGCCACAGAGTAACAAGGCAGCCAAAACAGTAACAGCCACTTTAGTCCAGCCAGCAGGATAGATTTTTGGCAGCAATGGCTGATGGGATACTAGCAAGAGGACTGAAGGGGGAGAGGGGGCAGGGGATGAGTGAGTCAACTCAGCGTGGATTAATAGTCAATGCTGATCCTAATCCACCTCATGGTTGATTATTATCATGTTGTGTGGGTAGTACCCTTAGATAAACAATCGTCTAGTTGATTATTACCCCACCATTGACTATCGTGTTGTCTGAATGCAGCCAGTGTGTCATCAGGTAATAGCTCATAAGTGAGCATTCTCAATAGTTGTTACCCACCCTCTGGAACATTGTCTCACATGTGATTCAAGAGGCAGAAACTGAGGTGAGCTTCAAACATCTCTTGAAAATGCATTTGTTTACTTAGGCGTTCCCCTAACTTTAATCAGTCATGATACTGCATGGTTTTACTGTTTCGTTGTAATGTTTTAAAGGTATTGATTGTTTTATACTGTTTTTATATTAGCTTTTATATTGTATTATATGTGTTTTTATATAAACTGCTTTGAAATTGAGGAATGTCAAGCAGTATAGATGCAGCTTAAATAAATAAATAAATAAATAAATAAAAGAAATGTCTTGATGAGTTCTAATTCCACCTTTTCAGGTTAGAGTCTGTCTTTGCAATTTGTTTGGTAGGATAATTGCAGTGTTAATGAGTAAAGCTCGCAAAGGCTACCTTTCTCCAAGAAGTTCCCAGTGATCTCTAACAAGAAAGGCTCTTTTAGGTTGTCTTATACAAGACATTTTACTGTATGCACAACCATGCGGAATGATGCAAATTATTTTTTGCTTTTTGCCAAGAGTGCATACCCTTTAGCTTGGAAACAACTGGAGGTGTGGTGTATAGGTAGTGCAGACTTTACTTGTAATTTAATATGAAATAGTAATGTGCTTTTTTGCATAAAATACCACACAGGGATCTCAGTCTTTCTCTCACACACATACATTTCTTTCATAACCTTGAATAAAGTCCTTGAGGCAACTTTCCATAAACCAATTAAGCTGGATATACTTGTTTTTAAACTGGCTTTGGTCAATTTGATATTTTTTATTTTTGAGCTCATTGGCTTGTGAATCTGGCCAAGTATTGCTCAATGTCTCTCTTTCCCATCCATAAAGTGCTTGTGGTGGGTTTTTTTAACAGGTGTATTGCGAGGATTAATGAATGTAAGCGAAGCACTTGGACAGTGTAGCGTGGTGGCCATCTGTGCATCTAGATGGATGGAACGGTGCTCTCAGATCAATAATCCAGAGCTGGCAGGGAAAAAATATTGGTATTGCCAAAAAATAAGAGAAATAGACCCAGACACAGAGAAAGAAGTCTCCTGGTCTCAGTCATGGGTGATGGCTGTCTGACTATTTACCTTTGTTAACTCTGATATCCATTTGTCACTGGTGACTGGCACAGATCTTCTGACAGTCTGCTGCATGAGTAAAAACCCACCTTCATCTGATCTGTGCCTCCCCATCCCTTAATTTAGAGACTTGTTACTTCACTGTATCTACCTGTAAACTTTCACTCTCTCCTTGAGGCCAACATATCTTTTTCACTTGCTGCTATCTTCATGTTTTTTAATCTAAAAATTGAAGTCTAAAATTATACTATATTATGCAGCAAGGGCTGCTTCTTGCATCATGTTTGAAATCAGACATGCATCTCTAGAGTTGCACTGAAATCCAACCATGAAAATGTAATCTCTGAGAGGGGTGGATGATTGAACTTAAAGTAGCCTGGGAAACTATCTGAACCTAGGCCCAGTAGTGATGGCCCAGAATCTGTTGGTGTAATGGGACCATGAAAACCACACTATCAATACCTTTGGGATATTCAGGCTGGTCAAACACTCCTTTCACACACTAGATTCTGACTGGCCTGATGGACCAGTACTTAATTTCCAAAAAAAGTGGAGCTGTTGTTCATATATCATCATCAGTGTACATAGTGATTTACAGAGCAACACAAGCAAAAAAGCAAAAAGCAAAATACCTTTTTTGATGTGGGACACAACAGGGGTAGAGTTGGGAATTGACAAGCATTCAGTTGACAACGTAAGAATCAACTTTATGCCAGATGAGGCTATTTGGCGTGGGCTTCCAAATGCTGTTGTACTGTAATTCCCATCAGCCTTAGCCAGAATAGCCAATGGTGAGGCATGATGGAAGTTGCAGCCCAACAATATCTGGAAGGCCTTGAGTTGCCCAACCCTGCTTTAAAACAGAGAGGTTCCAAAAATGGAACTGGATGAAAGTGAGTTGAAGAGGAAGCTAGGTGATGGGTCTGAGTGATCTGTGCAGAGTGAAAAAGGGCAAAAAGGGAGACGAGGGAGGAGTCACTGGGCCAAACTACACATGATGCTAAATGTGAATCTAAGAACATAAGAAGTGCCCTGATGCTGGATCAGACCGAGGGTCCATCTAGTCCAGCACTCTGTTCACATAGTGGCCAACCAGCTGCCCACGGGAAAGCCACAAGCAGGACATGAGTGTATCAGCACTCTCCCACCCATATTCCCCAGCAACTGGTGCACACAGGCTTACTGCCTCGGATAATGGAGGTAGCACATAACCATCAGAGCTACTTGCCATTGATAGCCTTCTCCTCCAGGAATTTATCCAATCTTCTTTTAAAGCCATCCAAATTGGTGGCCTTCACTACATCCTGTGGTAGTGAATTCCATAATTTAACTATGTGCTGTGTGAAGAAATATTTCCTTTTATTTGTCCTGAATCTCTCACCAATTTGTGTTTAATGTGCAGTTTTTTCAGAATGCAATTAGCATCAGCAGAAGGCAGGGATAGAGAATTTAACTTTTTCCTCTTCTGCTGCAATGCTGAGAAAGATCCCTCCTTTGAGGACTTTTCTACACAAAGCTTTTGCTGTATCTACTTTCAGTTTCGTTGCAGAATTGAGATCCAAGTGCTACACAAAGAGCTTTCACTTTTCTCTTACATAACCGCTAGGTAATGCTGTGCTATAGTGGACTATCACACAATTACACAAGTAGGAAAATAGCTTTTCTTTCTCTTTCAGAAGTAATACCCCATTTTTCCTGCTCTAAAAAAATCCTGGGAAAGTGCTCTTAAAAAACAGGAGTGAAACTGGAGGGTCACATCATCTAAAGAACCCATAAACAACTGAGTAAAGAATGATGAGCTCACAATAAATGCCTCCTGTAGAACAGCTCTGAAACTGGTGTTTGCATTGGGAAGCAATTTCCCATTGGTGCCAGACCAGCTTTAGAGCAGGGATTTTTCGCAGTACTACAGCAAGGAAAGCAATTCTCCACATCGCACCTGCTGAGTTTCTGATCATTATCAGCCATCTGGACTGATGCTATTTGCATTTTGAAACACCTGCATGTCAAATGAATCTTTGCATTTAATGTCATGTCAAGTTTGGCCCATAGTCAGGGCAAAGAGGTTAAGGGTGCAATCCTATGCATTTTACGTCAGAAATTAGTCCTACAACTCCCAGGATTCCCTAGCCAGCAAGTGTTTTAAAAGTCACTGCTTAAATTTCAAGATGAGCAAGACATGAATCCAGTGCAGACTGGATTTGAGGACTGCGTTGTTATAACCACAACCACGGGAAAAATACAAGTCAGGAAAATACTGATTCTGAACTTACTCGAGAGAGGAGATATTGCAAGAAGGAAGACCAGCAAGAAGGAAGTTGTAGTCCAAGCAAGAAGACACAGTGTGACCAAAGGGTTTCTCAGTAAATGCAGAGAGGAAACGATAGAACCTGGAGGTGAGAAAAGGAATAGAAGAAGTTGCAGGTCACAATATTTGTCACAATATTTTGTGCAAAAGTGGGATAAAAATAAACTTTACCCAGACTTGCTGGGGAGGAAAAGCAATATTGGACCTCCAAATTCCCTAATCTGGGATCCAATGTAGTAGTTATTGCCACAACCACAACACTAGAAGTTCCCAGCTGGGTGCTTTTCAGCTGATTTGACTGGTCCAATTGTGTGGTGTCAGATTTGCTTGAAAGTAAACATATTAACTTTTATGGCTGTGTACTGGCTGTTGGAGCTTTTCCTATCCTTTCTTTATAGAAAGGCATCCCGACTATCTAGCCTAGAGTCCAGGTGTTCCTTAGTTATCCAGGTATGATCACTTTTATTAATCACACCTAGACTAGCTTCCTCTCTCTTCTGTATTTGGATGAGCCGCCATTACAGGGTTTATCTGCTTTGGGCCGCTAAGCAGTTATGCATCATTTGGTTAATGTCTGCTTGCTGTTTGAGTGCTATCTTTTTTATTCTATGGGTGTGCCCTGCCTCCAACAAGATAGATATGCATGCTTTAGACTGAGCAACAGCCATACTAACAGGGTGGTTGGCCATCCCCTTTTCTGTTTATCTGAATCAACAGTGACCCTTGGTGGCTAAATGTGTTCAGTGCTGTTTGTTTAATGACACAGACTTGCTTTCTCCTGCCTCCTCACTTCCTTTATGCTACATGCAAGCATGTCTGCTATACTTGGCTGCCTGAAGCAGTGGATGGCTTGTTTGGTTTTTTTACTCTTAGAGCTAAACATTTTCCTTGCTACATGAAAATTTCTTTATACTGATATTTAAATGATACATGTTTACATCAGTTTCTTCATTTGAAATAGTACAAATACTGATTTCAGCATAGCTGTAATAAGAGAGAAATAGTAGTAGTAGCAGCAGAGGAGTAGGAGTAGTAACAATAGCAGCAGTAGTTGTAGTTTATTATCTTTAGTCTCCAACCACATACATGCAAATACAAGAAATACAAATATTAAATACATATTGAAAAAAAATATAGTATATAAAAGTTGAGAACAGAATCAACAAACAATAAAAGAGGGTCAGATCCAGATGGCTACATTAAATCATTTAGCAACTTGCTTTGAAAAGGAAATGTTAGTAAAATTACAAGCAAGGTCTCCAAGGATTGTCAAGGGAAAAATGGCATAATAGGGTAAATCAAAGTTTCTCTAGCCCCTTGATAAAAACTACAATTGAAGAAGACATGCAGAATGGACTTCATTGTGGCAGGGACAACAACTATTGTTAACTAGAAATCTATTATATCTACCATCTAGAAGATTAGAGGTTAGAACATTGCACTGAGCCAGCGAAGAAGCTCTCTTGTATTTGGAGACAGATAACCAATTTAAATAGGGCATCCCAGCTTTGATGTTTGGGCTTGGCAAAACCCAACAACCACAGAGATCATGGAGCCTGTGCTGCTTTGAAGAAGTCTTGAGAATCAATATCCATTAGCCTCTGTTTAACAATAAATTTGACTCTCTCTTGATTCATAGATAACAAACAGGAAGGAGACTACCTCACTGCACCATGTTCTTCTTCCAGACTGACTTGTAGAAGTCTGTCATCACCTAGGATTCAAAGGACATGGTATAGCTGTAATAAGTGTGTATTAATAGCAAGGCTGTTCAGTTTAAAATCCACTTCTGCATATAAAAATTAGTCTTGAAATAAATAATATTTGTATGCCATCAAAATGCACACAATCCTCTCTCATGCTCAGAAGATGCTGGAAACCAGATGAGACTTTAGCATTATTATAATATGGTATAATTATGATGATGATGGTCTATTTTATGACTCATTGTTCATTTATATTCTTAACTCTGGTTTGTGCTTCAAGAAAGGTTTAAAGGAGCCACCACCTGTTTTATGTATTTCTTGATATTTTTTCGGATTTATATTCCTTGTTTTCATGAGAACATCAGAAGAGCCATGCTGGATCAGATCAAGGGTCCATCTAGTCCAGCATTTTGTTCACACAGTGGCCAACCAGCTGCCCATGGAAAACCCACAAGCAGGACATGAGTGCATTAGTACCATCCCGCCCATGTTCCCCAGCAACTGGTGTACATAGGCCTAATACTGCTAATAGTGGAAGTAGCATACAGCCACCAAGACTAGCAGCCATTGATAGCCTTCTTCTCTGAGAACTTGTCGAACCCCCTTTTAAAGCCATCCAAATTAGTGGCTATCATTACATCTTGTGATAGCGAATTCCATAGTTTAGCTATGTGCTGTGTGAAGAAATAGTTCCTTTTATCCTTCTTGAATCTCCCATCGATCAGCTTCATGGGATGACCCTGGGTTCTAGTATGAGGGACAGAGAAAATGTCTCCCTATCCACTTTCTCCACACCATGCATAATTTTGTACACCCCTATGTCATTGCAAATAGCCCTCGCATAACTCAAAAGTTTGGAACTATCACAGCCCAACATTCTATTTCTCCTGTGCCTTGGCTTGCTCTGTACTGAAGTGCTAATTGCTACTATGAGGCAAACTGCAGTCCTAAATTCACTTAGTTGTGAATACTTCCCATTGAATTCAATGGGACTTATTTCTCCATTAATTCCATAGGATGTTTCTTGGGCTACATGTGCACCAAATGTCTTTCCCTTTCTTTCATTTCAGTGGGAAAAGGGATTACCTCACTTCCAGAAAAGGCTCAGACTTTGTCAAACCTCAAAAAGGGGCAGCAGTGATTATGCAAAGGGTAGGAAGGAACACTTTGCTATTCCTGCCAAGCTGTGAGCATGCACCATGATGATCATGGGTACCAGGAAATACATAGACCAGGCCCAAATGATTGGCAGTTATGTGAATGAACTTGCTAAATTGAAAAGTGTTTTATCTGAGGTAATAGGAAAGTTCTATTTGTGCTTTTTTATCTGTGATTGCCCAGTTACAGGTGCAAGTCATCACCTCATGTTGTACATATTGAGTGAGGAACATGCATGTGTGAGTGTGCCCCATATTTAGATATGCTGCCCAATACCCATACATTTTGGATGACTATCTTGCTGTTGGAGTGGGTGATTGAATAGTGTTTATTGCATTTTTATACTGCCCAATAGCCAAAGCTCTCTGGGCGGTTCACACAAATTAAAACCATTCAAAATATAGAAAAAACAGTATAAAAACATCATATAAAATACAATATAAAAACACAATCAGGATAAAATCAGCAGCAGTGCAAAAATACAATTTAAACATTATTAGGGTCCTCAGGGCAGATATCGCCTTGCATAAACTGGGTCATATTTTCACTGAGGTGTCAACAAATCTAAAGTGCTACTTAATGACTAATTTGGCTATGGTGACTCATTACGTGGTTATTAATCTCTCTGAATGTAGGATGAATTGTGATGTATTACTTAAAAACTAGGACTGAGCTGAATGTTTGGAAATGTTTTCTTCCCCTATGTCTGTCTTTGCCTTTTTTCATGGGGGAGGGGCTGAAAAATTATGGTACATCACCACTTGAGACATATTTAGGTGATACATATTCCTCTCTCTCCATACCTGGCATTCAGGCAGTAGCAGCAGTGTTCTGTTGTGAGCCTTTGTGCAACCTTGACCTGTTGCAGCCTCTGCACCATTTTTCAAAATACTCCCTTTTCCTAGTAATGGTAACATCATCATGCAGCCCATCAGAGGTGACTACGTGACAACATCACTGAAGCAAATGAACAACAAAGCTAGTTCAGAGTAAGGGCAATGCTCTCACTCTGAATTAGCTTTGTTTGTGCTTAGTGTCACAGTATCTTGTTAAATCTGAGCGGCTGTGTGGTGTGGCCTAGCCTTTGTAAAAACTTGAAAACACACAGAACTGAATCACACTCCACATTTGTTGTTCTTACTTAAAGAATAACAAAGCACCAAACTTGATTGAACATGCAATCCACAGAATAGTCCTCCTGCATAAAACTCATTTGTTTCAGTGTTGTTTCTGTGGTGGGTAGGGCCTTTTGGATTCCATTCTGAGTGGGAAAGGCCCTTGTTGAAGCTTTGTTGTCTAGGGGATTGTCCCATCTTCCAGAACTGTGAGAGAAAGTTTCTTTTGTACTTGCCAGTTTCTGCCTTGATCCCTGCATTTTAAAAAAGAATTTGAGAGGGGGGATTTCAGAAGTCATGGAAGGTTGCATTGCGTTTAATTCATGTGAATTCCCTACAGCAGTGTTAGAATTATTGTTGCTGGATTCTCACGGAGAGAGTGTAAGTCAGAGCAAGGTTGTAGAAGACAAATAAATCAACTGGTGACACTGGGATTTATGGTCCACCACAGAAAACAGAATGGGAACCATGATTTATATATTTATTTACTTTAATAAATTTTAAAAAATAAAGTGTGACGTTATTTATAGGGGGCTGTGGCAGTGAACAATGACAGTTCAATTTGTTTTTGTCTGTGTAGTAGACAAGTCTTTCCCTGCAAGAAGTGCCTGAGCTATGGGCAGTGGCTTATGAATACAAAGTGTCTATTCAGTGGTCTGCCTGAGAGAACTATATGTTCGGGCATAGGAAAATAAGACTGAGGTTGGTAGACAGGGGGTCAGATTGCATCTATTCGCATGGAGTCCATTAAAATGGATAGCCATGTATGCATTCTTTCTGTCTGATCATCTCTCCCAACAGGCATATGATAAAGATATTCTTAGTAGCTTCTGATATTCCAATTCTTAGTGGTGACTTTGGTTATCAAGTGATAACCACAGCTAACATGAGATTGCTGAGCCCAGTTTTTGCAGCTATGAGTGCTCATCATCCATATTCAGAGCAATTTCCATGTACACACATGCTCCACAATTATGGTCCTATGACTGAAATACCCACCAGTGGAGGGAAGTTTGCCAGGTGAAGGTCCTTGACAGTCACTCTGCTGAATCAATCCTTCTTTAGAACTTGGGCTCCAAGGAAAGGTGTCATAAGGAAAGTTTGATTAATGATAGCCAAAAGTCAGGCTATAGATTATTTGATAGTGGAAGAAATCACACCCATGAAAAGCTGCTTAACATTGCTATTTTATTTTATTATTTATTTTATTTTATTTATTACATTTTTATACCGCCCAATAGCCGAAGCTCTCTGGGCGGTTCACAAAAATTAAAACCACAAAAAACATCCAACAGGTTAAAAACACAATTACGAAATACAGTATAAAAAGCACAACCAGGATAAAACCACACAGCAAAGTTGATTATAAGATTAAAATACAGAGTTAAAACAGTAAAATTTATATTTAAGTTAAAATTAAGTGTTAAAATACTGAGTGAATAAAAAGGTCTTCAGCTGGCGACGAAAGCAGTACAGTGTAGGCGCCAGGCGGACCTCTCTGGGGAGCTTGTTCCACAACCGGGGTGCCACAGCGGAGAAAGCCCTCCTCCTAGTAGCCACCTGCCTCACTTCCTTTGGCAGGGGCTCACGGAGAAGGGCCCCTGTAGATGATCTTAAGGTCCGGGTAGGTACATATGGGAGGAGGCGTTCCTTCAGATAACCTGGCCCCAAACCGTTTAGGGCTTTAAATGTCAATACCAGCACTTTGAATTGGGCCCGGATCTGGACTGGCAGCCAATGAAGCTGGAAAAGGACTGGCGTAATGTGATCTCGTCGGCCAGTCCCTGTTAGTAAACGGGCTGTCCTATTTTGTACCAGCTGAAGCTTCCGGACCGTTTTCAAAGGCAGCCCCACGTATAACGCATTGCAGTAATCCAAGCGAGAGGTTATCAGAGCATGGATAACTGTAGCTAGGCTATCTCTGTCCAGATAAGGGCGCAGCTGGTATATCAACCTGAGCTGATAAAAGGTGCTCTTTGCCACTGAGTTCACCTGTGCCTCAAGTGACAGTTCTGGATCCAAGAGCACCCCCAAACTACGGACCCGATCCTTTAGGGAGAGTGCAACCCCGTCCAGGACAGGGCAAACATCACCTCGCCGGACAGATGAACCACCCGCTAACAGTACCTCCGTCTTGTCTGGATTGAGTCTCAGTTTGTTAGCCCTCATCCAGTCCATTACCGTGCTCAGGCACTGGTTCAGAACAGTCACTGCCTCACCTGGGTTTGATGAAAAGGAAAGGTAGAGCTGGGTGTCATCCGCATATTGATGACACCTCAGTCCACATCTCCGGATAACCTCCCCCAGCGGCTTCATGTATATGTTAAACAGCATAGGGGATAAAATAGAGCCCTGCGGAACCCCATGGCTTAGGAGCCACGGCACAGAGCAATAATCCCCCAGCACCACCTTCTGGAATCGGCCATCCAAGTAGGAGCGGAACTACTGCAACGCAGTACCTCCAACTCCCAGCTCAGACAACCTATCCAGAAGGATACCATGGTCGATGGTATCGAAGGCCGCTGAGAGGTCCAGGAGAATCAACAGGATCTCACTCCCCCTGTCTCTCTCCCGACAGAGGTCATCCCACAGGGCGACCAAGGCAGTTTCCGTTCCAAAACCAGGCCTGAAACCCGATTGAAATGGATCTAGATAATCCGTTTCATTCAAGAGTGCCTGGAGTTGTCCTGCAACCACCCGCTCAAGCACCTTGCCCAGGAAAGGGATATTAGCCACCGGCCTGTAGTTGTTAACATCCTCCGGGTCCAGATTAGGCTTCTTCAGGAGTGGTCATTACTGCCTCTTTTAAAGTAATAATGAAGGGTGGTTCATATTTGCTAACAGCCCGAAAGTAGTGGCTAGAAAGTGTACAGGATTATGCTCATATGGAAGTGCTCTTTGTGTAAATTGGGAGCTGTCTCAAAACTGCTGCATTTTGTATGTACAATTCAAATACATTCTTCCCCTAATTCTTGCTTCCTCCATTTTTGTCTCACCTTTGTTGAATTTAGGCTCTAAGCCCTTTGGGGAAGGGACCTGCCCAGCATGCATTTTAATAGTCTATAAATAATAATAAAAAAAGTTATTTAAACTAAAGGCAGCCATTTCTTTTTGTAGCCTGTTTCATGTTCAAGTGTAATGAAAAGAGAAAATCCCTTCCTGAGCTTTTCCTGTATTTCTTTTCACAACCTGTTAGAGGTATTTCTCCTTGGAGTGCCTTTAAAGAGAGATTATACAGTACAACATGTGTAGAGACCTTGCAATCCTCCAAATGCTAATACAAGCTCAGTTGACATGGTTCAATGGTTAGCAGTGCTGATATAATTCTAAGGCCTGTCTTTCATTCAGGAGAGGCAACCAGGGAACTATAGCTGTTAATTAGCAATCAAAAGAGCAGGATTGATACTCGAAGAATAAATGAGACTTAAGAAGGGGCTTCCTTTGAGTGCGACTCAAGCTAAACAGCTATGATTTAGGTTTCTTTGTTCTTTTATCTGCGTAGTTATTATTTATTTTTAGGCATTTTGTGCCTCCCAAATTCTCAAGGCAGCTTATAACAAGAATAAGAGCAAATCTAAACTACATACAATCAAACAGGTTAAATAATATTTGCTGTTCACACACAGTGGTTGCATTCATTCTCACCATTTCAAATTCAGGAAGGTTACTGTGTGGCCATGCAAAGTGTCACTGTTTTTCATGAAAGGCCTCAGCTTCCCACCCCACCCCTTTCTCTCAATATGTTCCATCTTATTCCAGTGGCTCTGGTCAGAGAAGGAGCCCTGCTTCCTTGTGCAGAGCTTTGAAGGCAGAACCATAACAAGCAATCTTAGTGTGTCATCAGACGAGCGTTTTATGGCACATTTGTTACTGAGCACTCATGTTTTTTTGCGGGAGCTTTTGATGATGCCATCTGCCTCCTGCCCATCTACCACCCCCTTCTGCTTGTTTTCCCATCGCAAAAAAAGACCCAGAAGATCCAACTTCTTTGGCTGTAGAAAAATGTTTCTCCATTTCCTGCTGTGGGATAAAAAAGAAAGAGGAAATATTGTGGGACAGAAGCAGGGGCGGGGAAGCGACGGGAAAGAAACATGATTTCCTCCCAATCTGATGATACTCTTATGCCCTGGAGGACAGACACTTTTTTTAGCACTCAAGGATTGTTTACTGTGTTCTGGCTGGGAGGTAGGATGCCAGCTTTATATCCACTGTTATCTGGGCAAAAGCCTAGCATGTGTGCTCCTATGCCTAAGATATGCTAGATACTGTTGTGATAAAAACACGTTGCTATTCTGTTTGAGGAGCATTTCTTGTGCAAGGATTCAGTTTTTTTTTAAACAACAACAACAACAAAAACAACAAATAAAAATCACTTGATACATAAACATAAAATTGCCTTAATATCAAATATTCAAATTTAACCTATTAAACATATTTGTACTAAACATAACAGTGCTCCCCCCACCTCGGGATCTCATTCCTGTTTCCAAAAACTCATAGTTTCATCTGTTGGTGGTTTCCCACTTCCCTTAGAAAACACAAACTCCAGGAACTTTTTCCATATACCCTCAAAATCATTCGTTTTTACTATGCCTCTTTTCATTTTAATATTACATGTCAATTTATCATTTATAGCAATGTCCCACACTTCTTTATACCATTCTTCAATACAATAGTCTCTTAGAATCTTCCAGTTCCTAGCTACAATCAGCCTCGCAGCCGTCAGCAGGTTCGTTATCAGTTCTTTCGTTTCTTTATTACATTTAAGTTCTTCTTGCAGTGAGAGTAATGCAATCCTTGGTGTGACCTCTACTTTAAATCCCACAATCTGCTCAATCTCAAAGAACACCATCTTCCACAACTTTTGCACATGTTTACAATCCCACCACATATGTAAATACGTTCCTTTTTCACCACAACCCCTCCAACAATCTGGTGAAAGCTGATTATTAATCTTATTTAACCTAAGAGGAGATAAATACCACCTCCATACAAGTTTATAGTATTCTTACTGACATATTTCTCAACACTCTCTGTCTCCATAGTCCTTCCCATCTCTGCTGTCCTATTTGTATCTTCAAATCAGTCTCCCAAACCACTTTCCCGACACTATCCAACACTCTTCTCAACTAATATATTATATAGTTGACTCATTAACCCTTTTGTCCCTATATTTTGTCCCTTATCAATTTCTTTTTTTTCAATTAATTCCTCAAATTTTGTCCTCTCTCCACACTCTCCATTTTCTCTTACCCAATTTTTAGTCCATTGTTCCAATTGCCCGTAGTTTTAAAAGATTTCAAATCTTTTCAAATCTTTTAAAACTTCTTCCAACCTCTCTCTTGTATTCATCTCCCTTAACCATTCTCTTAATTTCAATTTGTTTTTTTCTTTTAAAACTTTGCTTAATCTATTCTTTAAGTTTTCAGGAAATTTCTTTAGCATTATCACCGGTGTTAAGGAAGAATTACTTGAAAGCAGTTCCTTTTTATATTTATTCCAAAGTTCCCAATGGAACTTCAAAAAGTGATTATCTAAATCATTAAGCCATTTACCCTTCCCTTTCTCCTTAAAAAATACATTCTGCAATTTTAACTCAATATTACCTAATGTATTTTCCTCCATCCATTCTAAGTCCCCTATCCCTGCAATTGCTTCAACAATATGTCTTAACCTGTTTGCTATATAATAGTACTCAAGGTTTGGAGACCCAGTCCACCCTTCTTTTGGCTTAAATACCATTTACTTTTATTGATCCTTGATTTCTTCTCAGCATTACAAGGATTCAGTTGTGAATATCTCTAGAAATAGAAATTAGTTCATCCGTTCTTTCCACATGCATAGATACATAGTTATCTTATTAACTAGAATATCAAGCAATGGATGTTCTGGAGCTGTGGATGCTATTTTATTGAACAATGGGCGGATCTAAATTTTGAGTCTGGCTTAGCTTTGGAAAGTGAAGAAATTTAAAGAAGGGAGTACCTATGAGCATGTGATCAATACTGTTCCATCACCATAGGGTAAGAACACCGAGTCCCCACACATCTGAGATTAGAGGACAGGACTCCCATGTACAGCATTTGGTTAAATAACAAAAACCAAAAGGTCCCTTTATAGTAATAAACTGATCCATTAAAAAGATTTTTTAAAAAAGAATATCTGGCAATCCTTGTGATACACCATGTCTTTAGAAGTTGTGGATTTTCAACATATTCACAAATTTGATATGGAATTACTTGTAATATCGTTGGGATTTAAAAGAGAAACCTGTTTTATTTTTCTGATTGAGTCAGTTTTGCAGAACTTTTCTAATTGCTTCCAGCTTCTCCATGATATTTTTTTTAATTCAAAGTGGTTATGCAGCACTTCTACACAGACACTATGACATCTTCAGGGTATTCCCATTATGGAGTAACTAGGAATCTGCATGAAAAGAGATAGTTGGATAAGATGCCGCAAGTTTCTCTAAATTTATTTATTTTATTTATTTATTTATTACATTTTTATAACGCACAATAGCCGAAACTCTCTGGGCGGTTCACTAAAGACACCACAATGTCCCCAGTGATTTCAATTCTCCTTTTACTCTAATCCTATGCACGTTTACTGGAAAGCAATTCACATTGAATCTAGAGGACCATACTTCCAAATGAGTTTGCTCAGGATTGCAGACCTACTGCCATGCAATAGTTTTACAGTTTCTTCAAGGGCATTATGCTGTTCTCCCTCTTGACAGGTATCATTTCAAAGTTCAGTGCTAGTGCAACACTTCAAAGCTGTACTTTCCTCATGTAAAACATCTGCCTCTGGAGTCATTTTCCTTTCACATCCTTACCTCATCTGCTATCAGTGTAACTTTTGTCTTTGCAAAGTGATGCCAGTGACAACTGAACACACACTGGAGTGGCATTTTGTTAATCTTTCTGCTGGAGGCTGGCTTGCTACTCACTCCTTTGAGTAAAGGAAAAATGATGATAGCATTTGTCTGATAGAAAAACTAAATTTCATGCTTCCCCAGGTTTCTTCCTGGTAATGTGTTTTCCTGCCTGTTTCGACTATGAATGTGAACAAATACCTAAGAGGCCAGCTTTACTCCAAAAGGGGTTGGATTAAAATACACACACACTCACACCATTTCTCAAAAAATGTTTAAATAGGCTCTGGTTGGATAACTATGATAATTGTTCCTGCTCATATTTTTCTGAGTTGTTATTGCTTATATATTCATGCAGGTTCTATGTTAAAATTGCAACTGAGCTGCCTCCTGTGCTGTGAAAGGCGATGTGAAAATGATTTCTTCTATGTAAACTTTGGATGCTCACTAGAGAGTATCTGGTAACAGAAGAATGGGAGACCAGATCAAAGTGTGGACACAATGAGCAATATTGAAAAGGCAGATCAGAAATGTCAATTTCAAGACTGGTGAAATTGAAAGGTTATATTTGAAATGGATAACAACTTGTTTTCCCACCCATTGAATAACAAGTCCAGGGACCTGGAAAGTATTAAGTAATTGGATTTTAAGAGTATAAAACTTTAAGACTGGTCAGAATTATAATTGGAATGGCTAATTACCACCTCTTGTTCATGTGGTGAATTCCACCTCTTTATGTCTTGTATTACAAAATATTTAATACCAACGTTTTTTTAAACGTTGACCTATGTTAAAGCAGTGCTTCTATTTGGGAAGTCTTTCTTCAAGATCTGGCCTACACTGCAATCCTGTTGTTACAGTGAAGCTGAGTCAATGATGGGTTTTTATACATATGCAGTTTGATTTGCAAACATTTTATTGCAGGGATGGGGAAACTCTGGCCTGTAGAGGTTCCCCATCTGGCCTATGAAGACTTTGGCTTCCTCCATGACTGCTCTGTTGACTTACTTCCTGAAGGTTACCAGAGCCTTGGAGAGGTTAATAGCCCTGTTCTCTTCAAACATTAGAGTTAATAAGGAGATTCCCTTTAACACATTGCTCACCCTTCCCGTTGGGAGGAGAAGCAGTGCATTAAGTGCTTTGTCCAGACAATGTCCTCCCCATTGGGGAAAGGCATGGAACAGGTGAAACAACCCTGGCCAAGAAAGTGTCTGGAGCACTCCTCCAGCCACTGCATTAGTCAGGCTGGCTTTGCCTGCACCATGCCTTCCCCCATTGGGGAGGATGGAGGCCAAAGCAGCCTAGAGACAAGATGACATCAGCAGGCATGGCAATGCCACTGATGTCATCTGGTACACAGAGGGCTGCTGGGAAGGGGTTATTCATCTCCACACCCAAATGTAGTTCCCCACCCTGTTTAATGGTATCACCCTGGCATCCTGACTAAATAATCCTTTTTGTTCTGAGACAGGCAGCAAGAGATGTGAAGGCTGTCTGGAATGAGAGCCTTTTATAGTAGCAGAGGGGTTATTATGTAATTACCAATGTGTGTCCTTTAGTGATTAAGTTATAAAGAGTTTCCCCCATGGAATTCTGCAGTATCCTACCTCACTATCGCACCAATTCCCCTGCCTCTGTCTTTCTCTATAGATACATCGGAAGCTGCCTTATACAGAATCAGGCCATTGGTCTATCTAGCCCAGCATTGTTGACACTGACTTATAGTGGTTCTTCAGGGTTTCAGGCAGGATACCTGGAGATAACAGGGATTGAACTTGAGACTTCTGCATGCAAAGCATGTGCTCTACTACTGAACTAGGGCTCCTCAGTTAATCTGTTAGGACCATTAGATGTTCTTGAGCGAAGTTCTCCCATTTTGAAGTAGCCGTTTCTCCACTTTTGGGGGAATATATGCACAATCTGTTGTCTGTGCACCACAACCCTGTAAAAGTTCTCTTAGTTTCCATATTTTCCCATGACATTTCTGCAGATGTGAGTTCATGTATATGTGTGAGTGAGGACATGTGGTAATTATAATATGTTCAGAATTCAGCCCTACTATGTTCAATGGGGCTTATTCCCTGGTAAATTTTCATAGGATTGTGTATCTGGTTTTCAGGCCATTTAAGTCAATTTCCCTTCTGGCTTTGGAAAAGGCCATTCCCTTTCCTGTCTCTAAACCTGGTATAAGATCACTAATTTCTCTTGCAGGGATTAATGAGATAGCGACAGCATCCTATTTTGGAAGTTAAATATGTTATAGTTATTTCTTACCACTCTTTTTAAGCAACAGGTAAGCATCAAGCAACCACTGGAGATGAAGTTTTTATAGAGCTGGACTGCAGCCAAAATACCGGCTAACTTGGCTATATACAAGTACATTTTGGGGGAAATGACAACCTTTTTACATTATAGTGCAAAAAAATAATGGTCATAGTCTGCTTTGTCTAATGCAGTATAATCTCTGAGGGCATAAATACAGCATGCCAAAATGTGTTGTATGACAGAGCATTTATTGTAATCCATGTAATTAGCTTTGTAAAAGATGACCCTCTTCTAATTTGGTGTAATATACCACAGATAGCTGCTGAGAAGATTTATGTAGAGATGGAGAAGGGAAAAATTACCCTCACTTGAGGTTATATGTACAATGATTGGCGTCATGGATTAGTCCTTTGTATACATGTGTGTGCATTTGCAAGTGCCAGGGGAATGGTGGTCATGGCTGTTGTGCATTGAGATTCCAAGACAGGCTCCCAGCTGTTGCAAATGGATGATCCCATTCTGACCACGCTGGCAGTGATGAATTGAAGCCCTTGAGATACAAGGCTGAGTAGATGCAAGTGACCTTAACTGACATAAAAATGAAGCCTTATCTCTATGAGAGGAGATGCTCAGCTTGTCAACCTCTACTGTCTGATACAAGAAAACAGGGGGAGGGGGGAGAATAGGGACAATTTCCTCAGGTACAAGTTGGCATGCTGGAAAGCAGCTGTGAAAATACCCAGCCAAGCGTGTATTTTTCTACAGCCCTCGCAAACAGGCATGGTGTAACTGCTAGGTGGTAGTAACAGTTGTTCCACCAGGTGTATGTCTGTACATTATTCCTTTCTGTTGACACAATATTTACTTGCATAGCTTATGTTTTATTGCTGTTTTACCTACCACATCTTTCTACACAGAAATGAGAAATCTATTTGTAAATGGTGACATCAAAGTTTGTTTTTTTGTTGAGAGTTAAATGGCAAGAATCCAACATGCTGGTGTCTTGAGCATTTCACGGATGCAATTTATTTTTGCCAGATTTCTGGGGAAATATTGGCAGTGTGTGCTTCTTGGTAAACTTTAACTGCACGTCTCATTTTTGGGCAAAAATAACATTTCATTCTCCATTGGAGCACTCTGGAAGGTGCTTGGCTTATTTAAAAAAAGAAGTCCAAATCCTATGGCTCAATCCATATAGAACCCAAGTAAAATTATGTTCAAATTAATGTTCCATAATAATAGACAGTCTTTTTAGGCTCATTTTATCCAAACTGCTCAGGGTAGGTAACAGTTCAGTTCAGTGTGGAAAAACCAAGACAAATCACTATTCCTGATGGCTCACAAAGGCACAGGAGAAGAAATGACAATACTGATTGTCAAATGCAGCCATTTGCCTGCCAGTTTCAAACAGCATGCTGGCCTTTCAGACAGATGATTCAGTAGTGCAGTGGACAGATGCAGTGATGAAGTTGCAACTCAATTTCAGGTACTAAGCTGCAATTCTTGCTTTAGTATGGAGGTTCTTAAAGCCGAATTATCTTGCATCCAGTCTAGGAAAGACTGCAACAGAACTGCATTTTTCCATTTTTTTAAAGAACTGCATGTGTTTGACCCCCCAGAACATGTGGTAGCCCTGGATTCTGATTCCAACTCTATTCTCTGGATAGACCCATCTGCTCTTCTGATGAGCAATGTAGATGGGGCGATATATGCAGATGCCCTTTTACTTGGCAACATGTGCAGCCACCTTGCTAGATTGGAACAATTTGTTTTCTTGTTTATTCAAAGGAGATGAAATGAGAACATCTTGAAAAAGGACTTAAGGAAATGAATTCAACAGAGATGAGGAGCCTGTGCCCCTCCAGGTGTGCCTGGATGATGATGATGATTATCCAGCCTTTTGCCCAATGCTGGGCCTCAAGGCGACCTTACAAAGTTTAAAACATACGGGGGGGGGGGGAACAAAACCATAAACGTTTAAAATACACAACAAAATTATAAGACATTAACATAGATGGAGGGCCAGATTATTCTCCAAAGGCCTGCTGGAACAAAAAAGTTTAAACTTGCTTCCAAAAGCCCATCAAGGAGGGAGCCAGCCTAGCTTCCCTGGGAAGAGAGTTCCAGAGCATTGAAGCAGCCACCAAGAAGGCCCTCTCCAATGTTCACACCAAGCGCGCCTGTGAAGATGGTGGGACTGAAAGAAGGGCTTCTCCAGAAGATCTTAAAGCACGGGCAAGCTCATAAGGGAGAATACATTCTTTCAAATAACCTGGACCCGAGCCATATAGGGCTTTATAGGTCATAACCAGCACTTTGAATTGTGCCTGGAAACAGACTGGAAGCCAGTGGAGCTGTTTTAACAGGGGAGTTGTGTGCTCCCTGTAACCAGCTTCCGTCAACAATCTGGCTGCAGCTCTTTGAACCAGCTGGAGTTTCCGAACACTCTTCAAAGGCAACCTCACGTAGAGCGCATGACAGTAATCCAATCGGGATGTAACTAAGGCATGTGTCACCGTGGCCAGGTCCGACATCTCTAGGAACGGGCGCAGCTGGCGCACTAGCTTTAACTGTGCAAATGCACTCCTGGCCAACGCCGAAACTTGGGCATCCAGGCTCAGGGCAGAATCCAGAAGTACACCCAAGCTGCGGACCTGTGTCTTCGAGGGGAGTGTAACCCCATCCAACACAAGCTGAATCCCTATTCCCTGATCTGCCTTTCGACTGACCAGCAGCACCTCTGTCTTATCTGGATTAAGCTTCAATTTGTTCGCCCTCATCCAATCCATTACTGACAACAAATACCGGTTTAGCACAGAAACCGCTTCCTGTTACTGTTCTCATCATCCCTGATAATTGGCCTCACTGGCTGAGGTTGATGGAAGCATCTGGAAGGGCAGAAGTTCTTACCCCTGCAACACAGTTCGCCCAGTACACCTATGCATTTATAGACAAAGATTCCAACATGTGACCCTGCTCCCTCAAAGCACTATATAGCCACTTGCCAACTAACTTGGCTGTTTAAAGGAAATCTCCACCTCTCTCCATTGCTACCCTAATATCTGTGTTTAGACTGATATTATTTATTGTAAGCTACCCAGAGAACTTTGTTGTGGTGCAACATACAAATATTGTTGTTAATAATAAATACATGCAAAAATGCTTTTTGCATCTGGAGTAGGAACTCAGAAGATATATTAATAGGACCCAGGAGTATAACATATATCTTGAAAGATGATATGACTAAAATTCCATAATTCCTTTTAAAATTTAGAACAGGAAATGACCACTGTTGTCATTCAGCAACAGGCTCACATCGGCAGATCTCCCTCCACTCACAGGGTGGCGCTCACTGTATAGAGTTGCACATGGTGCGAGTAGTGTAGGCACAGTGCTGAACAGGTGATCTATGCTGCCAGCACTGATTACTTATGGGGAGGGAGGTGTGCCTCTTCTTCCCTAGAACTGGTGGTCTGATCAGTGGGGGATGTGGGTTCCTTGTGTTCATTAGTGGGCGAGCACCCATCTTCTGCATTCAGATTAGTCTGGACTGGCCTTCATTGCCATGTTAGAATATAAATGATTGAGATGGCCTCTGGTCTCCTGTAACTAGACTGTGGGAGAGGCTTTATGGTAGGAAGTGTCTTTAGCTATGTTGACTCTGAGAAACCTCATGTAGTCCTGCTTGCTCTCTTCCCCACTTACCTTAGGCACAGTTTTAGAATGACCTCCTTGTTTGGCCATCAGGCTAATACTGTAAATCAGGGGCAGGCAACGGTACCTGTGGGCACCAATGTATCCCTGGACAGCTTTCTTGGTGCCTGTTTATCTGTCCTACCCATCCCATCTTTTTTTTTAAAAATAAATTAACCGATTTTCTGATTGGTAGCTGGGATTGCTGTGAAATAGGATTTGTTGGTGCCAAAAACTCTGGGTTCAAAGGAGTTGTTGAGTGTGTTGGGGCTCAGCCACCACCTCCGCCTTGTACTCAGTCTTTTCAGCAGGTTATTTGTCCTTTGCTGTGCCTCACATGGCAGCAATTCTGTGGTAGTGGCCTGACAGTTTCTCAAATTGCCAGGTGTACCTACAGCCCTAAAAGTTTCCCTCCCTCTGCTGTAAATCCTTTCAAAAAGCTCTCAAATTAGAATTCTTAACATCTAGCTGTTCTGCAGCCCCACTCCTGCTTTGTCCCTATTTTTTGCAAGAACTTGAACTTCCCTACTGTTAGAGGATCATCAGTCAGGGGAGGAGGGATCTCATTTCCCTACCATCGCTTTGCCTCCTGCTTCTGTCCCACAATAGGGACGAGCAGCTTCTCCTTTCTTCACATGGGAAAGAAAGAGGTAGGAAGCAACAACGACATGGCCTATTCACTGTGTATTTTTATGGCACAATCTCTCTTGCACATGACAGGAAATAACACCAGTTGGCATTACAACCAGAAGAATCGGATTTTCTGGGTGGTATTTTGAAGTGGGGAAAAATGACAGAAGGAGCAGGAGAGGCTCAGGAGGATTGCATCATCATCAAGATGTCCCACAAAGATCCATGAGTGGCCAGTCACAATGTGCCATAAAACACACATCTGATGACATCCTTAGTTAGATTTTATAAACTCAGTGAGTAGGAAATGTGACATAGCACAGTTTTTGCATAGCTGCACACACTATTTTTTAGGGGTGTTTAGAGTTGCTCCAATGTGCAAAATAGTTTCCAGGCTTTAAATTAGAGACCCTCTATCTATACATGGGTCTTCCATTCCCAGTTGAGATATATGACTGCCTAATCAACATGCAGAGGCAATATAAGAGACACAATGGAGTAAAAGTGCTACAACAGTGTTTAGATGCATGCATTTTATATTCTCCTAAAGTGAATTACCTTTAATCTGTAGTTGCCATTTATTCCCATAAACTAGAGGTAGAAAGCATCTTTTAGATGCTTTCCTGCTTGTAGTGAATTACCTGTAGCCACTGCTTAAAGATATGTTTGCAGCAAACTAAATAAATAGAGCATTTGCCTCTTGGTAAAGCAAGGAAGAAGTGAAACATAGTATGTGGTTGTGAGTATGCAAGCACCTAGGAAAAAAAGCTGCAATGTCTTTCCAAGTCTTGGGAATATTAGTGACTTAGTTCTAGAGTTGTCAGTCATCAAAAGATGTTTTGTCAATTAACTATGCTTTCCTTAGGTGATGAATAAATCTATGCAATTGATTTGAAAACTCAATGCTCATTTAAAATACTAAAAACACCCATCAATATATCAGTTGGACGCGTTCTGTTGAATCACTGCTGAAATCATGGGAATTGGACATGATGGCGAAACTTACATCATTAATTTATTTTATAAACCTGTGCAAGTTCTCAAAGTGACTTACTACATGTTGATGTTAAAATGCAAGATGATAAAATTAAGAGTTTGTACCTAACTGGTCCATGTTTATGCATTATTTGGAGATTCCTTAAAATATACTGCAAATTTGTTATCATTAAAGCAGATGTATTCTGCTTTGTATAATTTCTATTTTATTCTGTATATTGGCTTATGCTGTTATATAACATTGGGGGTTACTTTCCTTCTCTTTAAATAAATATGGAAAATAAACATGTCCTTTCTCTCTGCCTTCTGCATTGTGGAAAACATGTTCTTCTTTGTTGCGCCAGTCCAGAAGAGATTGGTCATACAGTTAAGGCGCAATCCTATGAACTCAGAGGCTGCTGAGTATATTATTATTATTATTATTATTATTATTATTATTATTAACATTTATATATCGCCCCATAGCCAAAGCTCTCTGGGCGGTTTACAAAAGTTAAAAACAGTGAACATTAAAAAGAAATATACAAAATTTAAAACCATAAAAAGCATAAAATACAACCAAAAACAGACAATATCCATTTAAAAACAAATATTCTGGGGTCAGTTAAAAAATCAGCATATGCTGTTAAATGCCTGGGAGAAGGGTCGCCAGAGCGTGGAGGCAATCTTTGACCCTGTGCTCCCACTAACCTGAATTTCTGCTAGATGGGTGATTTTGCCTGTCTAACAGTGGGACTTCAGAGAGGGAGGGAAGGAGGCCAGGGCAGATATAGGTTTCATAAAAATTGCCCCCTTTCCCCCATCTTCACACTCCATTTACTGAGTACAGAGAGGTAGCTGGCATAATTCTCTCCACACCGGCTCTGAGGAGGAACGGGAAGGGATGGGGAATGTGGTTTCCTGCCTATGAGGTTGAAACTAGGGCTCCGATCTCATAGCCAGAAACTCGAACAATCCTATGCCCTCCCCAGAAGCTTGTTATAGGATTGCTCTCTTAAACTTTCAATGGGAAATAACATCTTGCATGTATGTGTGTGTTGTCATAGAAATATACTAGAAAAATAACATCTGGCATATTTTTCCTCATCTATGCTGCCAGTTTACAGTTCACAGTCTAACTGACCTCACCTTGTAGTACCGACCATATATTGAGCTATTGGAGGGAGGCATGAAGAGATATAGGGTATGGAGTAGCCAGAAGTAATTCTGGCAGTAGGAATGCCCAGATGGCTCGCTGTGATTAATAAGTGCTCCAATTGTAATCTCTGATCAAGCTCTTTATCTGCTAATTCCATCTATTAGTTGGATAAATGTGGTTAGCTTTACTAATTTATTTTCTGAGGAGATTGAGTGGTATTTCTGCTATACCAAATATTGAAGTAAACATAGATGATAATAGATTTCCTTTCTATCACTTAATCATAATACAGTGGAAAGAAGTACAAAGCAGACTCTTGACATGATAGCCTTGACATAACAGCCTGAGTAAGTTCCCAATCTTGAACTACCATTTCTTTGTTATCAAGAATGTGCATGGAGAAGAAGAAGAAGAAATGATGACGATGAAGATGATGATGTAGGATTATCAACTCATAGTAGATTCTGAACCTGGAAATCGAGGAATGACAAGTAGAGATTCAGCCTATGCACCACCACAAAGTTTTGGGTAAAGGAAGGTGCTACAGGGAAAGCAACCAGACCAGTATGGGAGTCTTCTTAACATCAATAAACTAGAGTGGGCACTACTTGGTTCCTTTAAAGTTTCCAGATCAGGCCTTGTCATTGCAAAAACATTAGTCTAGCATGCAGGAGGGGGGGGGGATGTGCTGGAGGCCAGGTTTGTGGGAGGATTGTTACAAGGTTTTACTTCTCTTAAAAGATATGTGAATGGACACATGGGGGCAGTGGCACCAGTTGGACATAAAAAGGGGATCTGACCAAGGGAAAGGGGTAACAGTGAAGTATGTTCAGACTAGATTTGTATATCTCTAAAAGTTTTTCTGTGAGATGAACACACAGACAGTGAGCCAAAGTATAGGTTATGGCATGGAGTCAACCATCTCTTCATGTGACTTTCTAGAGCAGATCATGCAAAATGTAGCTAATTTGGATATAATTGCTTCATGGCAGGAATTCTTGTTCAGCCCTAAAAGCAGCAGAACTCAGGTATTGAGGGCCAACTTTCTGGTAAGCTGACACAGAAGAACAAATAACAACAAGGTCTTTTATTGCAGTAGATCAGCTTTCAATGACCAGTTTCTCACATCTCATGGCAAAATCTTAACAACTGAGACCTCCATTAATCAGATAGCCAAGGCATTTACTATTGGCACATTGCTTAGTTCAAGAAATACTCCCAAGGTTAGATTTCTTACAGTATCAAACCAGGGATCTCACTGTACAAAATACAAGGCAGACAAGAGTCCAACGTTCACGATAGATCCAGGCAGTTCAAAGCAGGCAAGAGTTCATGAATAGTCCAGACAAGAAAGCATTTCAGGCTAGTAAAATGACATTGTTCCCAGCAAAGGCTTCTAGCCTATGCACCGGCTTAAATACGGGGATGGGGCTGCTAGAACCCATCTTCTAATGTCCTCTCCTGACAGGGGAATTTACCCTATCAATGAGCTCTATGCTAAACCCTCTTGAGTTGACGTCTCATCCTGGGTAATACCCCTGAAACCCCCTCCTCTATGGAGTCTTTGTCCTGCCTGGTTCCAACATTCTCAGACTGTAAATCAGTGGACTGACTTTAAAGCCTTACCTTGCAGCCCTGGCTGAAAACTAGTCTCATGCTCCCTCAGCCAGCATATGGGAAGCCACGCTCTCAGGCCTGGAGTTTCTCATGATTGGAGTGGGTTCCAACTGTCCTGATCAAAGTCTAAATCAGAGTCTGTCTCTGACTCCATTAGCCCACTGTGCCATTGTGGCTAGGCCTGACACCAGGGTTCACTCATGGCTTCTATCTGCTGCATTCTGAAATGCTCCCTGTTGTTATGGTGTTCCCCACCCATTTCTAATATTTTTACTTTTTCTTGATGGGGCAGACGATGTCAGTGTTTTCAAGCAGAAAATAAATGAAAGAAACAATGCCTGGAAGTTCTAGATATCAGTTTTCTTTAGTTATTCAGTAGTTCACAGAAAGGCCACAGGAACTCATTTATACATCCACATACTCCATAAACTAGACGTTTCATTAGTTCTGTATTTGTATAGGTAATACTATGATCGACACATGAAAGAAATATGAAAATTGGGCCACAAGAGGAAAATACTGTTTGTTGAGAATCCTTGCCTTAAATATTTTATATGGTTTATTCAGAACAAAGTGAATCCATCATTCCTAGTTATGTTGTTTGCATTTTTAAAGTGGGGGAGGGGGGCTTCTCCAAATGTCAGTATACCTTTCTGAAAGAAGTCTGATCTGGGCTGCCAATTTTCATACTTTAAAAGGGGTTATCAGATCCATAAGGTAAGTGGAAGGCTAATAAACGAATGTGGGAGGGTGTTTGAAAGAGGGGGCCTTGTGCATTGATCTCCTTTGTTCCACAGGGATCAATGCCCATATTGCAACATGGGGAGAAAATTTGTCATGTAAACTCACGTCAGGACATAATTGAAACAACACAGTGCATTTCTATCAAACTTGCATGTGGGTATATTGGGTGGGCTGTGTGCACTGCCTTCTCCCCCAGGGCTGATGCCACTTGATGTGTGTGTTTCAGTTTCATGAGAGGCCCCTATCCTATATGTACGTGGAGGTCTAGCCGATAGGGAGCCAAAGGAAATGTTAATGATGTACAAAAATCCAAGAGAATTCCCTAGGGCAGGGAAATCTGGGATGGCATCCCACCTCATGTATATATAAATGCACTGAATAATGAATACATATATATTTATTTTTTATTTATTTTTTATTTATTTAAGGATTTTTATGCCGCCATTCAGCCAAAAAAGGCTCTCATGGCGGCTTACAAAAGTATTTCTTGACAGTCCCTGCCCACAGGCTTACAATCTAAAAGACATGACACAAAAGGAAAGGGGATTGGGAGGGAGGAGGAGGAGGGGGAAAAGGAAAGCAAATTCAGGCACTACAATCTTAGTTGGAAAGTTCAGCAGTTACAGGGGACAGCAGGAGGGAGGGGGCTCTCAGCTGGAGCTGGACCCAGGCACGGTGGAGAGATGCCTGGCTGCTGCTTCCTCCCTCATGGTGGCCTCTGCAGTGGCAGTTGGTAGCAGGAGGGAGGGGGCTCTCAGCTGGAGCTGGACCCAGGCACGGTGGAGAAATGCCTGGCTGCTGCTTCCTCCCTCATGGTGGCCTCTGCAGTGGCAGTTGGTAGCAGGAGGGAGGGGGCTCTGAGCTGGAGCTGGACCCAGGCACGGTGGAGAGATGCCTGGCTGCTGCTTCCTCCCTCATGGTGGCCTCTGCAGTGGCAGTTGGTAGCAGGAGGGAGGGGGCTCTGAGCTGGAGCTGGACCCAGGCACGGTGGAGAGGTGCCTGGCTGCTGCTTCCTCCCTCATGGTGGCCTCTGCAGTGGCAGTTGGTAGCAGGAGGGAGGGGGCTCTGAGCTGGAGCTGGACCCAGGCACGGTGGAGAGATGCCTGGCTGCTGCTTCCTCCCTCATGGTGGCCTCTGCAGTGGCAGTTGGTAGCAGGAGGGAGGGGGCTCTGAGCTGGAGCTGGACCCAGGCACGGTGGAGAGGTGCCTGGCTGCTGCTTCCTCCCTCATGGTGGCCTCTGCAGTGGCAGTTGGTAGCAGGAGGGAGGGGGCTCTCAGCTGGAGCTGGACCCAGGCACGGTGGAGAAATGCCTGGCTGCTGCTTCCTCCCTCATGGTGGCCTCTGCAGTGGCAGTTGGTAGCAGGAGGGAGGGGGCTCTGAGCTGGAGCTGGACCCAGGCACGGTGGAGAGATGCCTGGCTGCTGCTTCCTCCCTCATGGTGGCCTCTGCAGTGGCAGTTGGTAGCAGGAGGGAGGGGGCTCTGAGCTGGAGCTGGACCCAGGCACGGTGGAGAGGTGCCTGGCTGCTGCTTCCTCCCTCATGGTGGCCTCTGCAGTGGCAGTTGGTAGCAGGAGGGAGGGGGCTCTGAGCTGGAGCTGGACCCAGGCACGGTGGAGAGATGCCTGGCTGCTGCTTCCTCCCTCATGGTGGCCTCTGCAGTGGCAGTTGGTAGCAGGAGGGAGGGGGCTCTGAGCTGGAGCTGGACCCAGGCACGGTGGAGAGGTGCCTGGCTGCTGCTTCCTCCCTCATGGTGGCCTCTGCAGATATTGATAGAATAGACACTCTCAGTGACCAGGTAATGGTCAGTGGGGTGCTGTGCTTCTTCTTTGATGCAGTTTCTGCAGCTTCTAGTGGGAAGACAGATAGCCTGGTACTTTGAATGGCATCTTCTTCACCTTGGTGAAGTAAAAATGTCCAGAGGAATCTCTCTATAACCAGTTCTCAGGCCAAGAAACAGTCCAACAAATCTCTAAGACTGAAAGCTGTTATCTGTCATGCTGCTACCACCACCACCACCACAAGTTTATTTACTTCCTAGGAATCTCTAGGTGTACTGTAGCATAATTCACTTGTAGCAACAAACCTGAGTATGGGTTGTCATTGAATTATGGGTAGTTGTTGAATTTGAACCATGTACTATGGTTTAATTATGGATTGTTAACCATGAACAACCCAGAAGGAGAATGCATAGTTTGTTGTTGGGTTGTAAACTCTGGCTTATTCATGGTTAACAACCCACAGTTAAACACATGTATTGACAACCCACAGTTGAACAATAATCCACATTTTAACAACAACCCATACTCAACCCACACTGACCAGGTTCATACAATTGCTGCAGCTTGTTATGGCTCATCTAAGCCATGGTGAGTCATGGCACCTGGGAGTGTCATCCTAAATATTCAACCTGCAGTTGTGTTGCCCAAACTCAGGGAACATGGGTTATGTGAGGGTTAAACAACCCTCACATAACTGATGGCCTGTATTAGGGTTATGAGAGCGTTGTTTAACCCTCACATAATCCACATTTCCCAGATTCGGAAGACTTGACAAGCAGCGCTTGAATATTCAAAATGGCTACCAACACGCACTGTCGGCTGTTACATGTGCTTAAAGCTTGACTATAGCCTGAAATGTAGAATTAATCTGATTCTAGATACATCACTGTTAGACACATAACATGATATGTTCTGGTGAAGTGAGACGTTAGTGAAAGCTATGCTGAACAGATGCATAGAATCTCCTTAATTGCAAAAAGATATGTCCCTCACAACTGGGAATCTATGATATGTCGCATGATTGGACCTTGCTATACTTAGAGGAGATGTAATGTGCATAAGAAGTTATTTACTATGGCATTTGGCCATTACATGGACTTTATTGCTAATGTGTCAGCTTAATCTAAAACAACAGAAACATTATGTGTGTAAATCAGCCAGGGACATCCCAAGACATTTTGCTGCCTGAGGTGAAGAAGAAGAAGATGGTGCCCCCTCCAGTTCCATGTACAAAAGCTGAGTGGACTAGCACTTGACTCTTTCTTCAACACTAGCTATGAGTCGGCATCCTCTACTGATCCTGAAGGCAGCAGACTAACTTGGGGTGGGGGTGGGAGGGGGAGGGGGAGGGCAGGGTAGGTTGCATTAATACAACTGTCTTCTCCAACTTCTTGCTTCTGCCTCCTAGCATCTGTTGCCTGAGGCAGCTTCCTCATTCTGACTAATGGTAGGGCCAGCCATGGAGCCATCCAATTTGAAGCACATTTAACTTATGGTAATGGGAAGGTTAAACAAATGTTTAAATCAACTCCTTGAGGCTTAGAGTGCTTAACTTTGGCTAGATTGTGTCATGAAGATTGTGTGTGTGATTGCAGAAGACTAGTGTACTATGTATTCTCCCCCCACCAGTATCTGATGTGTGGTAAAATGTTCCTTACCTCTTGGCAGGATATCGAGATGACCAAAGTACTCAGGGTAAGCAAGGTCACCCCTGGGTAGTGAGGCCATCTGTATGAGGTCTCTGTCAAGCACAGAACACACTGGATACAGGACTATGGTCTAACAGTAGAATAGGAAATGTCATGTCTTCTGAATATAAGCTGGTTCTTCTTTTGGATGGCAAAAAGTATATTTGTGAGAATTTCTCCCATTTTCTGCAGCAGGTTTTAGAATTGTTAGTGCAGCATGCTTCAGAGAGAGAATTAATACATTTGTGTTATGTGAAGTGCTGCATATTATTTAAAGTGGTAATGGGTCTTTAAAATTGTTGGTTAATTGAATGTCAGGAAGAGTTACAGAGCTTGATCAGTTTGCATGCAAGCAATTTAATAGCTTTTATTTATTTCACTGGTTTAGATGTCAGCCTCTGGCCAGGTTTACTGGTGTAAGAGCTAGTATATTTTTAACATCACTGTTGTTTTCCCTACTACTCTTGATTACAAAGGAGACAGATGGAATTTTTAAATGAGATGCCCTATTACTATCTCCATATTTCACTAAAAAAGCTTTTTTTTTTTTTACTGACAACAGCAGCAATCATAGGTGCAGAATGCTTATATGATATGTAACTGCCTATCAAGTGTTTCAGACACAGATGATCAAAAGATTCCCAGGAGATTTAAGAGCACATCCTGTCAACCTCAACATATCTGTTCCTAAATTCCCAAGGTGTTCAACCCCAACCCTAAAAAGTATATCCATAGAATCTAGAATGCTCTGTCATAGTTGGCTAAGTCGATTCTTCAGACTCTTACTTGTTTGACATAGCAGGGAAGTGTGTGTGTGTATGTGTGTGCCTGTCCTTGTTTCCTGTGTTTGATACAGAAATGATGTTGGAAAGTATCGTGATATGTTTCTGTTGTACACAGTGAAGATAGATAAGGAACAGAGGGAATTCATTGTAATGCGGTACTCTGCATCCATCATTCATAGCTTGGCTTGAAATGTCATACATAATGTAAAAAGTACATGTAAGAGTACAAACTCCAACAGCCATATAAACTTCTTCTCATGACAAATTTCCCCATCCCGCTTTCCTGTTTGATGCCTTGGTTCTGTTTGTTGCTTCATCAAGGTGGATTCCCTGCCTCTTGTGTTTTTGGGCAGCTGGTGTGAGGTGGTGGTGGGGAGTGGAATGGACCTACTTGTACAGAATAGTGTATGGCAAAGTCAGCACTTCTCAGATCCAAGATGTTCATTGAGGATACTGGACTGGAGTCACTGGGTTGTCTGTTCTGATGCCTGGCTAGTGCGTCTAGCTTCTGATAACATTCTGGACCACATTTAAAGTTAAGAAAAAGAAAAGAGAGTACTCATGCTACTGTGTTAAAATTGCCAGTGCTTCTGGATTACCTACCATATATAAGGCAGTATTTCCTCCTCCGCACTTCATTTCTGAAAGGGTTATGTATGTTCTAAAAAACAGTTGCACAAAAGGCCAAAATTCAGCCTTGCCCTTCACTTCATCTCGGTCCTGGGTAGACATGTAAAATTTCCAGAAATTTTGAAGCCATGGAAAACAAATGGTTTTTTTTCTGGTTGTTGTTTTTTGTTTGTGTGTGGAAAAAACCTGAAATTTTCAGAAAAATTGGGAGGGGGGATGCAATATTAGCACTTTTTACAGATTGAAAGTCACTTTGTTACTTTAGGAACATAAAATGTAATTATGTCCAAGTTGGTTTAGGATAAAATTATTACATTTGGTATATTAAAAGTACAGTGTTTTCAAACAATTATTACAAATTGAATTTACTTTTTAATATTTTTTTTTACTGTTTTTTGGTAACAAATAGAGCTACAAGCTCCTGAACTGTAAGGAACACCTGAACTGCAAGGAACCTCTTTGGTTTTGCCAGTTTATGAGGAGCAGGCAAAAAACAATTTAAAAAACAACAACCGAAGAAACCATCAACATTAGTAACAAAGAAAATTGTTTATGTCTCTGCTAGTCCTCCACAGTGTCAAGCAGACACAAAGCACCCATTCTCATAAAAAGAACTGAGAAAAAAAGGAAGTAAATTTCATATACATGAAATTTAATCAGACTCATTTTCTGAGCTTTAGCTATCACTATTAGTTTCAGTCTCTGCTTCAGGGGCAGTGCCCCCGAGAGGCAGAAATGCATCTTGCTCTTGCATTTGGGAGTTGTAGTCTCAGTTTGCAACCTAGGACTTGCTTGTCCTCGGGTGCAAAGAAATTGTAATAATCTGATACTGTATATAGTTTTTAGAAATCATTTGGAGAAGTAAATATCTGAACACCCTGTCTTAAATATTTTATTCATCATGCTAAAATAAAACATTTCTTAATCTATTTTTTCTTCATTTTTTTTTAAAAAAACCCAATTTTTCAGAAAAAAACAAAAAAGGCTTTGGGGGAAAAAAACCGTTTCCCCCTCAATTTTTTGTAATCCCCCCCCCGAACTTCCCATGTCTAGTCTTGGGAAAGCCTTTACTTGTTGAATTTCTGTGTAGTATGCAGCTATTAAAGGACAAACCTTAGGCCTTTAATGTACTAATCTGCTATGTAAGGAAGCAGATGGCCAAGTATGGTGGAGGGGAGACAGAAGAGATCTATATATACTTATTGTAGAGGATTATTGTGTGAGGGGTTGGGGGAGAGCTACATGCTTTCTATATCTGTGTGTACATGTTTGTATGTTAGCTTCTGGGAGGATGACCCTGGATTCTGTCTAATAATACTAATAAATAAATATGTCTGGTGGTAAGCAATAGATGTAGTATATATTGGTCCCAAACCACCATGAAAACAACATCTGAAGACCTGCTTCAAATGGTAAAATCTAGGATAACAATTAAAAGGTCAGTGCTGAATGTTAGGGGCTGATCACCATCTGGAAAGCTTACACTTGACCCAAATGCTTGGAAAACACTCAGCAGGGCAAAGAAGAATTACATTGCAAGGTCTGGTTGCTGAATGTGAGCAATTCCTTGTACTCCTTTTCTCAAGCTTTAGGACCAAAACTTGCTTTACTTTAAATCTGTGTCTAGCAGATATGTCTTCTTTTCATTTCCCCCCCTCTAGAGTAAGTTAAGGGGGGCAATTTGGAACTTAAAAGCCCTCTACTCTCATGCTAGGGTTCTAATCCAGATCAGGGTAATTGCACCTACCTTAGAGTAAAAGTGGGATGCGGGGAGTGGGGAGATGTAGCTGCTAGATACACCTTTAAAGCAATATTGGTTGTGGTATTAAAAGGGCACATGAAGGTGATGATGCTGGACAAGAGCATTTAAGGAATTTAGAATTCGTATTGCTCCTGTCAAAACTCCTGTTAAACTTTGGTTATATGCATTTCAGTAATCACCATGGGGGATAATGGTAGTTTATTTAGTTCTGGTGAGTGGGTTCTTTATTTTATTTATTTATTTATTTATTTAAGGATTTTTATGCTGCCGTTCAGCCAAAAAAGGCTCTCACGGCGGCTTACAAAAGTATTTCTTGACAGTCCCTGCCCACAGGCTTACAATCTAAAAGACATGGCACAAAAGGAAAGGGGATTGGGAGGGAGGAGGAGGAGGGGGGAAAGGAAAGCAAATTCAGGCACTACAATCTTAGTTGGAAAGTTCAGCAGTTACAGTTGACAGCAGGAGGGAGGGGGCTCTCAGCTGGGGCTGGACCCAGGCACGGTGGAGAGGTGCCTGGCTGCTGCTTCCTCCCTCACTGGTGACCTCTGCAGTGACAGTTGGTAGCAGGAGGGAGGAAGCTCTCAGCTGGAGCTGGACCCAGGCACGGTGGAGAGGTGCCTGGCTGCTGCTTCCTCCCTCACTGGTGGCCTCTGTAGAGACAGTTGACAGCAGGAGGGAGGGGGCTCTCAGCTGGAGCTGGACCCAGGCAAGGTGGAGAGGTGCCTGGCTGCTGCTTCCTCCCTCACTGGTGGCCTCTCCAGAGACAGTTGGTAGCAGGAGGGAGGGGGCTCTCAGCTGGAGCTGGACCCAGGCACGGTGGAGAGGTGCCTGGCTGCTGCTTCCTCCCTCACTGGTGACCTCTGCAGTGACAGTTGGTAGCAGGAGGGAGGAAGCTCTCAGCTGGAGCTGGACCCAGGCACGGTGGAGAGGTGCCTGGCTGCTGCTTCCTCCCTCACTGGTGGCCTCTGTAGAGACAGTTGACAGCAGGAGGGAGGGGGCTCTCAGCTGGAGCTGGACCCAGGCAAGGTGGAGAGGTGCCTGGCTGCTGCTTCCTCCCTCACTGGTGGCCTTTATGAAGTTGATAACCCCTGTCAGTTTGTAATTACAGATTAAAGGAATGCAGTATACTTTTATGCAACTCGGTTGTACCAGTAGGAGAAGCTGCACACAAGTTAGAAAGTCTGTTTCTCATTGGGATGCACTTCTTTGACCCACCCAGGCAATTGCTTATGCTTACTGGTGACCACAATGTAATTCTAGCAAAAATACAAGACAATGGCTGCATTCAGACAACACGATAGTCAATGGTGGAGTTATAGTCAACTCAACAGTTGTTTATCTATGGGGTACTCCCCACACAGCTGTGGTGTGGATTAGGATCAGTGTTGAGTTGACTATTTGTCCATGCTGAGTTGACTCATCCCCCACCCTCTCTCCCCCTTCAGTCCTTCCACTAGTATCCCATCAGCAATTGCTGCCAAAAATCTGACCTAGAGGCTGGGCTAGACCGGTAGCCACCACTTTGACCACTCTTGCCTTGTGACTCTGTGGCTGATGAAATAACCAATGGTGGCTGATGAAATAACCAACGGTGCCCTCCACACAACTCGATGACCAACAGTGGGTTCAAATATCCAACTCTGGCCAAATAACCAACCATTGGTTAAAAACATCCCTCCACACAACATGATAACCCATGATGGGTTAAATAACCAACCGTCGACTATTTAAATCACCATTGGTTATCATGTTGTCTGAACCCAGTCAATATATTTATATTATCCTTTACAATGATATACTGGAGATGTTTGTTATGAATCTTTCTAGCTGTTAGAGAGAGAGAGAGCCTTTCTGTAAATATCTATGTTGGACAATAAAGCGCAGATTATCACATAATCTAGCCAGCCCCTGTAAAGAGAAAATAATGCAGAAAGAAAGGGAATTGTTATAAAGCGAGCACTATTATACAAAGTCCAGATCTATACCAAGCAGGATATAGCACTATGAAAGTGGCATGAAAGTGGCATATAAGAGGCAGGAGCCACACCAAGCAGGATATAGCATTATAAAAGCGGTATATGGTATGTGTTATGGGCCCCATCAGTTGTTAGTGCACTTCAATATCACTATAAAGCAGTAGTGTGGCTCCTGCCTCTTATATACTTCTTTCATACCGCTTTCATAGTGCAATATCCTGCTTGGTGTAGATCTGGCCAGAGTTGTCAGTATGCTCCATCTTGCCCAAGGAACATATAGACCATCTATGTCTAACCTGTGATGTTTGGATATCTTTTGTCAACAGAGATGGTGTTGTTTAAAACCATAAACTTGTAAATGCCCCTCTAAAAGAGGAGAGGGTTCAATTACCCCGCACCCAAACCAACCAACCAACAAACCACAACACCTAATAATAATGGCCATTTTGAAAGAAGTATACTGTCTTGAAAACTGCAAGGATCCATTTCTAGTCTACCTATGTTGTATTATATGACATTCCGTGGCCTAACATCCAGTTATAATTCTGTGAAACAAAACTTTGGTAGACAGCTATTAAATAAATTGTATAATTGTTGCCTTTATATAAGCTATAATTTCTGGATTCTGGCTATAACTGAGGAGAGTTCTGTATCTGCCCTCTGTATTGTCTCAGGAAGACTTTGAAGCAGGGCCAGTAGAGCATTAAGACTGTAGGCTCTGCAACAACTTAATATCTGGCAGCCCCCAAACATCTGCCCCTATACAATATTTATACCAAAGCCTCTCCTTTAGAAACCTTAATAGCTGGGCCCACCATGAGTCCAGAAGAAATTAAATATGGTCTGTGGGAACTTTTGCTACTACCTGTTTAATAGAAAGGAAATGGATTTCCAGGAGGTAGATTGACTAAAATGGACTCCAATGCACTTCACTTGTTCTATTTGATGGCCATTAATTGTCCATTTATGTGTTCTCAAGTGCCTACCAAAAATCACTACTTCAGTCTGGAGTAATTAATACAAAGGCACTCTTGAGAGCAATAAGCCCCAAACTTTTTAAATAGCCTTCGTAGGATAACTGAAAGTAGTGCCATATCACATATAAGAGGGCCAACACTTTATTCTGAATGTGTGGGGATGGGGACGGGAATTGAGGACTAGGAATTTCTGTAAATGTTAAAGAGAAGGGGATCTAACAATCAGCGCTGCATAACACCACAGCTCATTGGTTCTGTTTTTATTGCTCCTCCTGCTCTTTTTAGCTTTATTCGTTTTTAATCTTTTGTATTGGTCCTTTAATGTTTTGTATGTTGCCTTGGGAACTACGGTTGAGAGGCAGAAAATGAATATTTAAAACAAATACATTTTTAAATAATCACATGCCCATGTGTACTCTCAAATTTGTATCGGAATAAAAAGTCCTTATTAAGAACAGTAATCTTTTATCAATGTTGGGCTGCAATCCTAAACATGTTTACTAATCCCCATGGAACACAGTGGGACTTAATTCCAAGTAATCATGTTTAGGACTGTCCTGTTTCCCACTGTTTGTTCCCTAATCTATAAAATCAAAGGCTAATGTAAATCAACAAAGGCAGTGTACAGTTTCTCTGTGGAGCCTAGTGCAGGCATGGGGATCCTGTGGCTCAACAGACGTTGTTGCTCTCTAACTCCCATCAGTCTCAACCAGCATGCCCAATGGTCAGGGATCATAGGAGCTGTTGTCCAACAACATCTGGAAGGTTACAAGTTCCCTACCCCACCTTAGTGTATTTGGCTATTACATGCTCTAAAATTAACTATTGGTCTGTGGAGCTTCTCCCCTTCTGTAATAATTTTGTGTCAACCCAGTATTCCAACTTAGTTAACAAACAACTATATATTTTAGATGAGATGTCCAATAGACCAGTGGGCTTGTAATTCTTGACGGTTTATCTTTTCTTCTTTTATATTGAAATTATACTGCTGGATGTCTTCTTTAAATGTAAGGAAGCATTAAAAAACGGGATTGTCGTACCTGCATTTTTAAGTGGTACAGTCCATGTGTAGACCAGGCCTGGATTGTCATAGCTGAGTGCACAAGTGTTTGCATTGTGGTCTCTAACATCATTCTTTGTGATATAATGGATGCTATTGTGTTCCTAAACTATATTGTTAATAACTATGTATGATTTTGGTCATCAAGGGTAAAGCTATGCTTTGATGTCCCACATTTAACCATAGAATATACAACCATAGAATAGCAAATAGCATAAAGGATCAGATAGTGGTACCCTTTTCTTTGATCAAGATGGAAAGTTGATGGAAAATGCAAAATTAAAGAAGTCCACTTCCACCTACGTTTACCACCATATTTCATCCTTTCTTCCATCATAGGTGACTTTTGTGTTCATCTAAAGTGTGGGTAAATGAAGAGATACACCCTATTTCTACCTGTTGGTCAAGGCTCAGTTAAGAACTATGAAGGGTAAAAAGTGAGCCAAGGATTACAGTAGTATAATAAAGAGGAGATGCTTTTTATATACAAAAGATTGTCTCCCTCCCTGTTAACCAAAGAAAAAATGGAAGAAAATGTCATTAGCTTTCTTTACATTACTCATGTAGTTACTATTTCTAAGGGAAGGACCAAGCAGCAAAATAACTTTGGTTATATGTGTGCAGTCTTGGAGAAGATTCTCCACTGATTGCATAAGCCCTGCTTATTTTGCCCTGCTTATTTCCAGATATGGAATCCCATTGTGCCATGCAGCATGGGAAGTGGTTTGAATGTTGGACCTAAGACTGGAGAGATCTGGGTTCAGGTCCTTGCTCAACTATGTTCACTGCTTCTCTCAGCCTAACGTACATTGCAGATTGTTGTGAGGATAAAATTGGGTGTGTGGTGGTGGGAGGCTTTGTATACTATCTTGAGCAACATGGGAAGGGCATCATTTGTGTGTAGTAAACAAACAAATAACGTGTTTAATTCTAAATCTCATGCAATTTAATAGGCATCCAGGAGGAAGGACTGCTAAATGGTGTCCCAAACATTGATTTGGGAAATAATTTATACATGCCAAAGGCATAATTATGGGGAATGTTATAGGGAAGCTCTCCCGTAACAGAGTGGAAAACAAATGATACAAAACACATTTTAGGTAACGTCTTATTGTACCTAAAGGACTATATAAGGTCCTATATGCAACTGCCTTAATCTTGAGATGATCTTCAGAGCCTCTTCTCCACATGCCCTACCTTCAGAGGTGAGGTAGGAGGCAACTGGGGAATTCTGTCTCATTCTCTCTCCCCTTCCCCTCTTGCTATTAGACATGCTTTGGATCACGTTTAGTTAACTGTTAAAATGTTTCATGGACTTTGCTAGCCCATTTCTGAGAATGTACATTGTTGTGTCTTGTAAGTAAGATAGTGCTAGATAGACACAACTGTTTAAGTGCAGGAACAAACTGTGAACCGAATTTATGCCTGCGGCATGAGGTATGAAAGAAGAAAAGGTGGCACTCCCACCCTGTCTTAAGCAAGGATTGAAGTAATTCAAAGTACTATCAAAGCTGTCACTTGGCTGACTACATTATAATCCTTCTGATGAGATGTGTGGGAAATCTCCCCTTTCCAACCTATTGATTCCCCACAAATTATCATATGTTATTTCTTTGTAATGCCAACATTTGGTTTACAAATTCTCTGCAGTTGTAGCCTTTTCAGTTCCTTAAAGAGTTGATGCAAGAACGAAAGAGATGGATACTTCAAGGCAGCATCTGTGTTTTGCCCTGTCTTCTTATTTTCATGGATTGGAAGAAAGTTTGCTGGGTAGAGGTTATGGTCAGTGAGATAAACTAAAAATGGGATTCATGGCAGAGAAATATGTCAGTTCAAGGGATCAGAAAGGCAGAATGGGGGACAATATCTAACTGTGGGGGCTTTCAGCCTTGACCACAAAAATATCTGTATTATTACTGTGTTTGAATTCTTCGTGCAGTGAATTGCCAGTTAGAACTAAAAAAGACTTATTGGTAAAATAGATTGCATTCAAATCAATTCATGTTTTAGTGCTACATTGTGAAAAAACTGCAAAAATCACGGATGGAATATGCAAAAGGGTTTTTTTGGGGCGGGGGGTGGGTGGGTGTTCCCACAAAGCCTGCTACTGCTGTCATCACCCACCACATTCTCTTTAGAAAAGGAACTTGAGTTCAGTGGGATTCAAAACCATTTTGAATGGACTTTTGTTAGGAAACGAATGATTGCTTCGGATGTAAATACTTGCTTTGTTTTTTCAATGCTGCAATGAGCAATCTTCCTTGCTACCGCTTTCTGAATCATATCTGTAGGCTCACATTTTGCTACTGTTATGGGTAATTTCATCTAAAGTTCTGCAGACTGTGTTTTTTCTCCCCGCTTTTCAATAAACAACATTATTGGCTACAGTTAAAATAAACAAGAAAGGCTTGAAAGTACTATGCAGCTGGATGAAAGCAGAGTTTCTGGCACAAATTCAAGGGTTTTGCATGTTAACTGAAGATAAGTGTTATAGTTTTAGTATAACATTTAAAATATTATTTGAATATGTGATATTGTTATGCATGTTATAATGTGGTATAATAGGCTGTTCAAAGATTTAGGTCAACAGTTAGTTCTTGATCAGTAAGATAAAGTGCAGCAAACTTGCTAGGTTTGGGTACATATATTTAATTAGCCACAAAAGTAGAAACTGAGTATGCTCCAGCATGTTTTTGCTAAAGGTTGCACCTTTTTGACTGGATGCCCCTGAGCTTTTAACTAGTGTTGTCATATGACTTGGATAACTGCATTTTGCCTGGATTCTAGGCATGCCACGTGGTCTCCATTTGAACAACGTCTCTGTGGATTTAATTTCAGCCAAACTGATACGTTTCCTTTCCCTCATAAAGGTTGGATTACAAACTGTTTTAAGTTCCCTGAGCAACTAAACATTCACAGTCATACTAGCTCAGCCAATCACTTTAAGATGCTAAACTGCCACAAGCATAGATATATGAAGGCCTGGAAAAATCCAAGAACATTTTGGGGAAAAAACATTTTCCCCGAAGCCTTTTTTGTTTTTTTTTTATGAAAAATTGGAAAAAAGCCCAGAAACTTCCAATTGCTGAGAAGGATTTTTAGTTGTGAACTCCTCCCCCACCATCATGCATATGTACACTGTGTTCCTGCCCTATCCCTCAGTTCCTTGAGACCGCCATTAGTGTTGCCTCATCGGGAACTTCATAGGTCTACCTACCTCCTAACTTGCTGAGATTACTCTCGAACTTCTCCTTCTCCTTTCTCTTTTTCTTTTAAGAAGAATGAGACCAGCCAGCCCTTCAAGAGGACTCCTTCAAAACAGAATATAGTTCTCTGGTGGCCCTTCAGATAGAAGAGACATGACCACCCTACCATGTAAAAGAGGACACATGGCCACCCAACCATCACTATAGAATATTGTGACTATCATTGGGCTTCCTCTTATACTTGGAACATCTACTCCCACATTGATTGAGCAATTATAAAGCCACATTCAAGAAGCAAAAAGGGAATGCTAGAACACAACAGCCTTCCATATCTCTTCCCAACATGCTTAACTATGCTCACAGCCTCTCAAAGAAGAAAAACAGGCTTGGCATAAAAGCATCAGCCATTAAATGGTCAGGTATGGAGCTCCTTCCCCATTTTTTTAGTGATATAAAAGGCAGAAAAACAATTTGTGGAAAATGCAGTTAATGTGCTTGATTTCCATAGTTTGAACACAATTTGCATAAAGTTTTGCCAGGATTTGGGGACATAAGATATAGTAACATTTACATTTAATGGTGGTTAAAGACACACACATTCAGTAGATGATGCTTTTTCCTGGCATATGGAGACAAAAGGTTGAAAAAGTTTTACCTGCTAAATTTTTGTGTCTCCAGCCACTGTGAAGAGTATATGAAAAGGGACAAATAACAAGATAGCAATCGTATTTGTACCTGTAGAGTAATCACATTACACATGGTAAAACTTGTAGTGGGGTGATCAGAAAGGAGTTTCTTAGAAAAGATCTTCAGCGATTTTTAGCGCATTCTCCAGAGAATCTATTGTTAAAATTGCTCTTTTTATAGGAATTTCAATAATTAATCATGTTTTGGCAGCTTGGTGCAGATTATGCTTCTAATGGCTTTGTTTACACTTACAGTCTTTCCCCCCAGGGGGTTTGTTGTTCATCTTCTTTTCTACTAGACAAATGTCAATTTCAGTTACAGCGGTATTGTGCTTAATCTTTGTAGCTGTGCAGCACTATATTATGCGTGTTTTCTTGGAAGTGAGCCCCATGTCTTCAGTGGGGCTTACTCCCTAATAACGGTGTGTTTGGGACTGTAGCTTTAATGACAGAAGCACTCCCGTTAACGACAGAAGCACTTCCAGCATGACCCTTTTAATTGAAGAATGCATTTGGAGTTGACAGTATCAATGCGCTCTTCAGTGTTTACGGCACTATTTGAAAAGCACTGCTGTCTTGTCTTCTAGTATCAGTGCTCCTTTTACTTGCTGTCACCCTTGCTGTCCTTCCAGTGAGTGCTATTTAATAGCCAAGCCCTTGTGGATCTGCTCCCAAATGAATGAAAATCAATATGTAATGTGTACACTAGAAACTTTCAGTCTAATATTGGTCTCTGCTTCCTCTTTTGTATACCTGCCAACATTTGAAAATCGGTATTGATATGCCTCAGACCTGTCTTATCTTTCCTCATGGTGGAGTAGGGTTGTGCACCTTACTCTTCTACACACCTAATTTGAACCCTCCACATAGAAGTCCATGTGTGCAAGGGCCCAATTGTGCGATTGCTCTCCCTTTTGAGGGGGATCTTGCATGAAATGGGCCCTTGTCCAACTCAGGATTTGCCCTGAAACACAAATGGACTTTTCAAGTGCTCTTGTTGAATATGTTGAGGGGGGACCCTTGGGGGGCTGTTTTTAAACATTTAGTACCAACTCTTGCAGAGTCCTATGCACTGAACTCTGCCCCCTTTCTTTGCCATTCCCGCTTGCCTTCCCCAAACAGGAAAGAGACACACCTCATGTTTGGGAAAGGGGAGGAGGCAGTAGGTAGTAAAGGGCTCACGTCCGCACAGGATGGGCCACACAAGATCTCTCTTTAGCTGGAAATGATGCAGGGATCATAATTTCCTACAAGGCTTCATGGGTGATGGGGCAATACAAATCTCATCTGGAATTACCCTGTACCCAAACTTTAAAAAGCAACATCTGGCATGGTATAAAGCAATCTGGCTAAAGATCTGGGATTTAATATTGTAGTTTGTGTGTTGGATAGGAGAGGATTAATGGGACCAGAAGAATTGTTTATAAAGTTTTTTAAAAGTCAAAGGCCATGAGTGCCAGACACATCTTTCATCTAAAAAATTAGATAAAGGGCCCAGAAAATAGTGGGAGACAACTCTGGAAAGTGAGAGCCATTTTGACCACCCCCTACCTTCTCAGCCCCCCCCCCCCACTAAGCATGATGTTTATGAGTGAAAAGGAACACAGTGTGGAGACGGCCTGAGAAAAAGGCAGAGAATAAAGTTTGAGCTCTGGACTTGTAAAGGCATCTTTTGAGGAATCTGGGGTGCCTCTCAGGGAGATATGATGTAAAAGAAGGGGATTCACTGTTTGCAAGAGCACCAAGCTGTGTGCGTTCAGTCATACCCAACTTGTATATTTGTAAATAAATCCAAATATTAAAAAAATGCCATAAACTTGCAGTGTTCCCTCCTTTCAAAGGAAACCCAACCTTGGTAAATGCTGCACCTGGACCTTCTCAGCAATTCAGGGAGTAGGAAGCACATAACAATATGAAGAGTAATCCTTTATTTTTTCTTCGTCAGGTTTTCATTCAGGTTATGCATGTGCAGATTGCATTTCTGTCCCAAACCAGAGATGAAGAAATGTGTCTTGGTGAACAATTCTGAAGCAGGAAGCGAGGCAAATATATTAGTGCTAGATAGACACAACTGTTTAAGTGCAGGAACAAGCTGTGAACCGAATTTATGCCTGCGGCATAAGGAATGAAAGAAGAAAAGGTGGTACTCAGTAGCTTCCCCAGGCTCCTCATAAATTTCAAAGTGGTGTCTTTCCTTCTTTTAGTAGCCTGTAAAATGCAACTCTGGGACCATTAGATGTTGTGCTGGTGAAGGTGATAGGAAATGAGAAAAGACATTTCCTGACTGAGGATGTTTAATGATTTGTCAGTCAATTAACTGGAGGTCAGATGTATCTGCAGGCTGTTAGTGTTACGCTTCAGTGGGTCATGTTTTCAAATTCTTCTGATTTGTGTCTTAAAAGATGTGCATATTATGAAACTTTTTGCATGTGAATGATGCCACTTTTTGAATTTTGAACACCCCAGTTTCACCTATATGGTGTGATACCTTGGCATATGTTTTCTTTAATACACACACACACACACACACACACAGAGAGAGAGAGTATCTGTTCTTAAATACTCTAGATGATTGAAAAGTGTCTCTGAGGGGAAAATGATTTTTTAAAAAGGAGCTACTTTAGAATTTCAGCACAGAGCGTAGCCAGTGACTGCCCAGCTAGTGAGCCATGACAAGTGCTTATTTTGCTAATCATAATATTCTCTTTGCCATGTTTTGCTCTTTGCACTGGTTGTTGTCGCATTATCTGCCTGCCTTGCTCTCCCTCTGCACTTTGAGACTCCTCCTTGCTACAGCACACAAGAGAGAAGGGCAGCCAGAGCAAACACCAGAGTGGGAGGTCTTTGGGTGTTTTTTGTTCCAGTAGGGTCAGTAAACCACACAATTCTGGGATAGCAGCAGCTTGGGGGGGAAAACATCATGAGGAATCTTTAAACCGATTGTGGACAAGCCTTTAGTCTTTACAATCCACTTCCTGGCCTTCAATCTGTTTCTGATCTGTGGATTTCCTTTAGCAGAAATCCTAGTTGACACTTTCTATCATGTCATGTTTATCCACCTTTTACCAATCTGTTCTTAACTTAAATCCCTCCTAATTTGCCAAGTAATGGAATAAGGTTGGTTAACTTGTGTTATTGAAGGTCATCTCTGGAAGTCCTCCCTTTCTATTATGACGTTATTTTCTTGTGCTGCAGTGATTTGCCACAACAGTTGTTTGCCTTTATTGAGATTTTTGTGTGCTGTTACAAGAATAAACATCAATAATGTCACTTGAGATATGGGAGCATTTTTACTCTCGGCATTTCATCAAGTTCATTTAATGCAAGTGCCACAATCTTCTTAAATTCAAGCCCATCTGACTTACTATCTGAAGGTGAAAACTTTGCAGTCTGGACTCTTAATAGTTTTGTAATGAGTTTGTGTAAAATTCATCAGGCAATTGATCAAGCTACAACTCAAAACGTCCCTTCCAAGGTATACAGGTGAACAATCACTGCTAATTGCATTACGGCTTCTATTAAGCTGAGTGTAATTAATGAGACTTTGGAAATTGCTACTGAAAAGAAAGTTTGCAGTTTAATTTGTTGTGGGATATGAATTAAACTTTCAGTGTGATTATTGGGTGGAAATTTAAGAAGTGTTAAGTTTTGTATCAAACTTCTCAAGAAAAAGTGTAGTCTTTCTCTGACACTTTGTATTAAACAAATTGGGTACATCGTATCTTAATTTCAATGGACAGTATTAATGCATTTCCAAATTTTCTGCAAGATCTAAAGTTTGACTGTGGCATGCCCTCAGTGGAGAATGGAAAGTACATTGCTACTAAATGTGTTCTCACCACTTTACAGCATAGTATAATGCATATAAATCCTATGCTTAGTGATTAAAGTAACTCCATCACGGATATTTTATGTTCATGTGTTATGTTGTGAAATGGTGAAATGCACATTCAACAACATTGTTAATCCTCAAAATTTGAAAGAGTATGTACATTCCTCACTTTCAACTAACTAAATAAAAGTTAGACTATTCAACTAAATAAAATAAAGGTTTTTCTAAAATGCACCAGGTAATCTAGACATTTTACGTCTTCTTGCTTGTACAATAAGTTGTTTCATGCATTTTCTTTGCAACATACATACATGTTGTCCCTCTACCAACCTCTAGTCCCCATGTCTCTCCTTCCAACTGTATCCTACCCTAGACCATCTTAAATCAGAAACACACTAGGTTCTTCAACTGTGAACATAGGTACCAAACCCTGTCACAACTTTGCAAAGCACGTTAATGTTAAGCCCAGGAGAATTTCTCCCTGATTACTGGTGTCAAAATCACCTCTACTATGACAATCACAAGGCAGCAGCTCTCATAATTCTCCCTTCACACGACATGTACCACATTTTCATTCTTGAGAGATGTCATAACTACTGGAGGCAAGCATGGTTATTTCATTGAAATGATGGCACTAAGCAGGGATGAGGTCAAGTTCCCAACCTTGGAGGCCAGCCAGCACAGTGCTTTTTGTGCCAGCTGTGAGTGGGGTATCAGATCTCTGATTCCTCCTTCTGAGGTCGAAGTGCTGTCTCCAGCCTTAGAACTGGGAATCCAAATTATCCTATGGCCCCTCAGACACTGTCTAGGGCCCATAGGATTTCTCCCTTAGTTATTCCCCCCTTTTCTTTGTTGTCAGAGGAGCCTCAGTGCATTTGGATTTCAGAAAATGTGTAATCTCTACCTAGCAGAGAGGAGAGGGAAGGATACCAGTTACTCTTCCTCTGAGAGCCTGGCCAGATTATACCAGTTGTTTTCATTCTTTTCTTCCAGGACTAAATAATGCCGATACTTTGCTCTCTCAACCTTCCTTGGGCACTGCCATTTGCTATTGTTTACCTGCTTCCCACTTCTCTTTCAGAGTTAAACCATCATAGCCATCTGTGCAAAGAGCAAAAACAACAGTGCCAATCTGGTGACACTGACCTCTTCTTCATTACCTTTCCATAGGTGAGTGAGGGATTTTTGTTCCCAGCTTTGCTGCCAGATCCTATTTATTTATTTATTTATTACATTTTTATACTGCCCAATAGCCGAAGCTCTCTGGGCGGTACACAAAAATTAAAACCATAATAAAACAACCAACAGTTTAGAAACACAAATACAAAATACAGTATAAAAAGCACAGAGCCAGTCTGATAGACAATTTTTCTAATTTGTAATCCAATGAATTTCGATTCATTTTCTTTTTCAGAGTGTTTGAATCCAGCAGGATTGTCGACCGTTCTTGAACTGGTCTAACGGTGCAGCCTCAAGTCAGGTACTTAGTTTATTTTTAAGATTAGATCACAGCTATAAAGGGCTTTATTTCTCTGTATTTTTGAATACTCATAAAGTTTCCTAAATAGGAGGAAGGATATTCACATTTATTTCAAAGGAATTTCTCTGGATTATTTTGGATTAATTGCACAACCATCAGAATCAAGTCAGATGCTCTGTCTTGTGTAGTGTGTTCCACTTGGGAGTCCATTTGTCGAGATCCAGCCCACAAAGAAAATGCAGGGCCATTCTAAAGCTGCTCCTTTAGATCAGGGGAGAAAATGCAATGGTAGATGAAGGACCATCATGGAAAGGGGTGAAAAAACATGAAGAGAAAACATCTCAGCAGCATATTCCAGGGGATCATCTTCATGGTGCCGAGTTGGTGCTGTCTTTCCCCAAAACCCTGTGGTTTTACTTACCCGGCACCAAGGGGAGAGAACAGGGTTTCTGGCAGTCATCCAGGTACCAGAGCTGCCTCCCCACCCTCTGCCTGGTTTCTGGCAACTAATCACCAGTCACCTTCCACTAGGATCAACCTCTGGATTGACCACTGAGCAAGGTCAGATGGAACAGCTGTACTGACCTCATACTGACCTCACTGGCCGTACTGACCTCACTCCCACAGAACAAGTCGGTGTAAGTCCTCAATATTTTCTCTGTGCAGCTTTGCAGGAAAGTCCCATGGGGGCTGCAGATGTGCGGCTGTGTCATGTAACTGATGCAGCACAGATTCACAGCCACCACAGGGCTTTTGCCATGTCGAGACAGCCCCCAGGAACAGGAAGAGTACTTTTCAGTAGTATGAATTACCTGGAAATATGATTCTGTTCTTATATCACTAGTATCTATAAATGCACTAACAAATTAAATGGCGAAAATACTCAGATGCATACCCCAAGGGTCCTTTCAGTTTTGTAAAGACCTTGATTCCCTTTTACTATCTTATGAGTTAAGGCCACCTTGCAGGCTGTTAGAGGCAGGAATTGCTCAATTTTACAGTTCCTTGCTTTTTAGTACTTAAATTGTCTTAATTTTATGCCTCAAGTTTATGCTTTACTCTGCACTTAACAGAGGTTTTGTTTTGTTTTTGCCAACTATGCTTTGACACATTTGTAATAGAGTATATCCATTTCCCGGTTTATGTTGTTGGATGCCATAAAGGTATGAGAGCCTGGGACTTAATTTTTAAGCAAATGTTCAACACGTTCTCTATTAAGTGGGAGGAAGGAGAAAATGCCCTGACTGACTCCCACCAAGCTGTCCATCCCAATTTCAGTTTAAACACATAAAAGAACAACACTTTTCTTTCCAGGAAGAGCCTAGTTCATGACACCTTTTTTCAGGGAACCAAAACAGGCAGCCTTATTCACTTCAGATCCACTTAAAGGTAGTTTCCTGTCTTCCTTTTGGACCAAGGCCCCTGGCATATGAAAATTGGCACCATTTCTCAGCGGTAAACTGGGATATTGCTGGGTCCCAAGTCTTGGAACATCATTTTTTTTGAATGGCAAATTCCTTTCACCTCAACTTTGAACTGGAATACTTCTTCTGTGTGTTCCTTCCCCGCCTTATGCAATTCTACTTCTTTTCTTGATCCTGCTGTTTCCACTCTTTCGATCTCGTGCCAGCCCCTGCTGTATAGATTAGGCACTTTATGTCTGCTATGTATCCTTCCTGTCACTGAGAAAGAAGGCCTCCTGAATGGTTGCGTGTGCTTGCTCTGCTGCATTGTAACCTTGTATAAATTGCGCTTCCAGACTTGCTGCTAATGCAGCAAATCTTTTTGTTGGCCAGGTTGTACGTGAGCCCTTAGAGAGCATCCACTGCAGTCTAAGTGATTTCCTTTTACATACCTTCCCAGGGTGTCACGTGGATGAATTAACTAATGTTTGTAAAGTACACTGAACAGAACAAATGTCTCTGCAAGTACTAGGCATTATTATTACATAACATGCAATTAAATCTGGCTTCATCTTACAAAGCCCACTTCATGTGAAGTGCTATGTATTTCAAATTAATACATTTCAGAAGGATTGTATTACATTCAATATATTGCAAAGCAGTCTGTGCCAGGGACTAGGAGATCTCCTGTGCTTTCCCTTGTTACATTGAATTGCTGTTAATTGCCATATTTGCAATTTAAATTCTTACATATTAGAAAGCCAAAACTACTAGGTAATGCACAGGCATTGTGTCAAACACCTAACTAGTGCACAAATTAACATCTACTGAAGATTTAGCCCACTGTGAGGATCTCTTCATGAGTCTAGCTCACAAAAAAGAAAGGAAGCACCCAAAGATCATAGACCAAAGCCAAGCTTTATGTTTTGCACGATTGCTAGGTCCTGGGCCAGCCTTACCATTAGGCAGAAGGAGGCAGTTGTCTCAGGTGGCAGATGCTGGGTGGGGTGGGAGAAGCAGCAAGAAGTAGGAGGAGAGAGCTGTGTATCATGAGGCCTGCTTTGTGCCCTCTCAGGTACCCTTCTGCCTTTAGGTGTGGTGGAGATCCTGCCCTATCATCCGTGTTGAAGAAAGGTTGATCCCCCAGTCCAGTTAGCTTTTACATATGAAATGGGAATGGTGTGTGTACACTATCTTGTTATTCTCCTCAGGCAGCAGAATGCCTTGGGCTAGTCCTAACCAGATCACAATCTGGACAACTGTCTCCTTAATAGCTGCAAGGTTGCAACCACACCTTTTCCTGCCCTCCTTCCCTCTTGGTCATATTACTATCTCTCCCCTTCCACTTGCTGGATCAAGCAGGACTGCTGCACTCACCATTGCAGGCAGGAGAAGAGATTGGGGGAAGGCATCAGGAGAGGAGCAGGGCAGGATAAGGTGTGATTGCAACCTCTTCTGCTGGTGCTGTGGGGCTGATAAAGAGACAAGATGACTCTCCAGGTTGCAGCCTAGCAGTCAGAATTTCCACTATATGTGTTGGAATAAGCACAGACACTTGTCCCGTTACTGTGTATGCAGAGCTTCCTACATGAAATAATAACTGTGTCACACAGAGGAGGGCCAGGATCTCTTCTCGATCCTCCCAGAGTGCAGAACACAGAATAACGGGCTCAAGTTAAAGGAAGCCAGATTCCAGCTGGACATCAGGAAAAACTTCCTGACTGTAAGAGCAGTATGACAATGGAATCAGTTACCTAGGGAGGTTGCGGGCTCTCCCACACTAGAGGCATTCAAGAGGCAGCTGGACAAGCATCTGTCAGGGATGCTTTAGGGTGGATTCCTGCATTGAGCAGGGGGTTGATCTCGATGGCCTTGTAGGCCCCTTCCAACTCTGCTATTCTATGATTCTATGATTCTATGAAATAAGGCTTGTGTGAAGTGGCCCTCACTTCCTCTTTGATAAAAAATATATTTTCTAATTCATCTTTCATACAGAAAACATGTATCATGCAAACTATTCTGAGAAAGTGACTCACATTTGAGTGGCCTCTCTAGTTCACCATAGTTAATTATCTTTCTCAGAGAAAGCTCTTAACCTATTTTCTGCAATCCATCAATTTTTTAGCTGTTTGACTGTGAGCTGAAGACCTCCTGGAATTCTGGCTGGGAACTTCATCCTGGTTGGAACTTCTAAGTGGTTACAGCATGAGGAACAACATAAGCAGTCTCCTTAGAGCCTATAGATTCTATAAGGTATTTGAGTGTATATTAAATATTTCATCCCTGCAACATCATTTCTGGGTAGTGTAGAGACATTCAAAAATGCAAAGTCAGATATGTGGCTGAGAAAGCCTTCATCTGAGCTCAAATTGCTGCCTGTACATATTCAGAGTTCTCTCTGATCCATGTTTCACCTTTGCAACAACTGAAGTTTCATTTGCCTTTATAGCCAGAAGGAAAAAGAATTGCCTAGTGAGGATTTCACTACTTATTGATTACTGCTGTCAAGTGGGATCGCAGATGCCTCCATCCTGTCATTCACTAGATATCTAGTGTACAGAATGTGAGCTGTCAACAGCAAGGAAGTGCTGAAAGAGAAGGATTTTGGATGTGTGGGTGGAGGGGGAGTCCAGCGGTTGTTCATTCTCATGGTGATGCTTGGTCTGTCTGTCTATCAGCATTGCCTCATTGCTTCTGCCCAAAGGTCCCCAATGTTTCCAAATGAATATGGGCCTGCACGGTGAAATAGGAGTTTGAATGTGAGCAGAAGCACACCCATATTTGTTATTTCAGAGCTCACCTCTGAGTCCTGAGGCTGCTACTTCTTAAACCAAAAGACAGCTGATAAATGAAGGAAGGAAGACACCCTAAAGTTAACTGTTTTGGGTAAACAGTATGTTGGGTAGAAAGTGGTGGAGCAAGAAGGGATTATGTGTGCCGTGTTTGGGATAGGATTTGTTGGTAATGCGGAGGTTACTTAAGCTGTGCATTCAAGATAGTTTTGCATAGAATATTCTGTTTTTTCAGACCCCATGCCTGAGTGTGTGAATTATCCTGAACAACAGGGTGTTGTGCAAACTGGGGAGATATTCCTAGCTTGTGAAACAATAATAGTAGAAGCTTCATGTACTAAACAGTAGCGTAGCAAGACCTACTGCTTCTCAGAAGGCTTTCATTAAGGTGAAAGCCTCTGTTGGAGGCAAGCATCTTTGCCACCCAATGATGCTGGGTGATAGAACTCCACAGAGGGAGTTTACCAAGTGTACCCATCTAGGGTTGCTTGCCCATTCAACCACAGAATTCCTGGGGTTCTTTGCTAGTTCCATAGATTAGATGGCTGCTGGATACCCATGCTGGTTGTCTCCATGGAAAGAGTTTGCATAGAGGGCTATTGCCATAAGGTTGCCCAACTCTGGAATCTCTGAGACCAAGCAGTATTTCAGTCATCATTGGCCTCTCTATCCTACTGAGTTAAGTCCATGAAACTGCTTTGAAGAGAACATATTGCTGCTGATCAACTGCAGTCGCTCAGCCCTAGGAGGTACCACATGAGGGCTGCAGCACCATGACCAGTGAATCCTTCTGCCACTTGGCTCCATTCAACCAGCTCACAAAAAGAACTATTGAGGAAAACATGGCTGAGGGAGAGAGGAGAAGATGGCCTTTCCTTCCTCTCTCTCATCCACTGAACAAGTCCCCACTTGTTGCAGCTGTGAACCATTTAATAATCCTGGCTTTGCTCTTCATATGCGTCATCGTGGTAGTAGTGTGGATCTACACTTCTGCTTATATCGGTTTTTTGAGCCTTTGTAACGTTGTAACTTGTATCGCTACCTTGTATACCGTTGCTCAGTAGCTTTACTTACCATTTCTTGTAACGTTGTTGCGGAGCAAACTGTTCATTGCCCCGTTGTCTGTGTTGTTTCTTCTTCTCGTTTCTGTGATCCTTGCAAGTCACAGTCTGTCCTTTCTCTCCGCCTCCCACTTCCTTGTTTTTGTATTTTCCGTGCCTCTCTAACTAACATTCCTTTATGCACATGCTCTTAATTTCAAATCTTTGTGGCAGGAGTTCTTCAGAGAAAGTGGTTTGTGGATTGTTAGAGTTGTCTGTCTCTTGAGGAAAGTGTAGGGATGCCTGGTGAAAGGAATGTGTTAAATCTTTCTCATTTTTTAAACATTATTTCCATGACATTACATGCAACCTACCTCGGGTAAAAACTTTTTTTAAATTTTTTTTATTAAAGGATGCGCATATGCGCATAATTTAATTTATTTTTTAAAAAATTAAATTAAGGATGCGCATATGCACATCCTTTAATAATTTTTTTAAAAAAGTTTTTACCCGAGGTAGGTTGCATGTAATGCCACGGAAATAATGTTTAAAAAATGAGAAAGATTTAACACATTCCGTTCACCAGTTTTAACAGTGGTTACTGAAGGCATGTAGAGGAAGTTACATCAGACAGGAACCCCGGTGAGGGATCATGTGACATTAGTTTCGCAATGCGACACAGAAGACATCGTAACAACGGAGCACATTGAAAGAAGTCTAACGACACAGAAGTGTTACAACAAAAGGTAAAACAGTACAAAACCTTTCTGTATAACATTATAAGGAACACATCATGTTATCACTGACATAATCTAGAGCTATCTATAACGTTACAGCTACAGTAATGTAGATTCGGCCATAGTAGCAGCTTGACTACTTGCTGATACTGCCCATCGAAGTGAAGAATCTTTTACCAACTTCAATATAAAGCAAACAACTCTGGAAAGCTGAGAGAGAGTATATGAAGCCCCTGTCATAGACTCTCCCCCCTTCATCCCATGTATTTTGGTATCTATTGGACTTTTGCTTGTATAACATATATATCAGCAGTTTGAAATACTATAAAATCACATCATTGTACATATAAGGACCTGCCCAAAGGATCTTAAAAACTAGCCTTGAAGCCTAACTAGGGTGTAGCAATCTGTTTTCTTTTCCAATGGAAACAAAATAATCAGTGGTAATTTTATTAAAAGGCTTATTATTGTCAGAGTTGATTAAAAATCCAGTGTATCTTCATAGAAAATAGGGATAACAACTATAATTAAGATCAAGGATGGGCTGAAAACTCCCATAGCACCTGTTTAATCAAGAGCAAAGCCTTGTCATGTGGAGCAGTATTTTCATGCTGCATGAGGACAATAGCAAGTTATTTACAAAGCCTAATCAGATACTTAATGGTGAACTTATGTACTTGTGTTGAGGCTATATGTACTGCTGCTTTCTTTTCTGTGTTAGTTTATAATAATCGCCTCATTTGTTGTTCTGCACAGGGCCACGTTCACTTGACATTGACGAGTACTGCTTTTTCAGTGGGGTGCGGATGGGCTCACATCTCTCACTATGATTCAACATGTAATGTGACTATACAGGCATATGTCCAATTCCCATTAAACTTTCTTTTTGGGGTGGAAGGACTACAGAATCAGAAGTGTGCATGTATCATGTTGTATTGGATTTGTGGCAGGTGACCTGCCTGTGGGACTGTCTGCACAGCACTGCATATAGTGTGTTTCTACAGCTGGCGTAAGATCTGAGTGGCTGAGAAATTGAGATCTGAGTTCAAATCTCCTCTCTGCCATAAATTCATGAATGGTCCATTCTATGCATATTTAGTCAGAAACGAGTCCCACAACACCCAGCATCCTCCAGCAGACATGGTGGCTGGGGAATACTGGGAGTTGTAGGACTTATTTCTGTCTAAGCATGCATAGAAATGTGCTCTAAGTAGCTTTAGGTAAGCCTCTGTCTGTCTGTCTGTCTGCCTCTCTCTCTTAGTCTTAACCCATCATAGTCCCATTTGCAACATGGAAATAATATGGGAATAATAATATTGACTTCATAAGTGCTTTGAACTCTTGAACTCGGGAAGTATGTTATGTAAGTGCTACTATTGGATTCCTCACCATGCAAACTTGGCCCTCATGTCATCTCTATTTAGCAGTTGTCTAGAGTTAACTGTCTGAAGCTACATGGGACCTATGTTGCAAATTTGAATAGCTTCCACATATAGGAATAGAGTGTTGTGGCATGTTTGATATGCACTAAATTGATTTCAGATAAGTAATACAAAAACGCAGCCACCTTTTCCTGGGAGTGGTCATACCAGGTACCAGGGGTATAGAAATATTCCTCCTTTGCAATTCCATGCCTGTTTACTCAGGTCTCAGCCCCTCTGAGTTCAGTCGGGCTTACCCCCTGATAAGTGTGTTTCATATTGCAGTTCAAATAGGAAGAGGTTTTGAGATTTATTTGTTCTCCTAAGTTGTTTATTTCTAGTTTGCCACTTTATTACTGGATGTATTTGTTTTCTGAATATAAGCTGTTTTATTGCCGCCTAAAAGAGAAATATTATAAATGAGTAATACTGTTGGTTTTGTCACTTGATTTGTTTCCATAAAATGTGGGTGACTTTTACAGAATAGTCAGCTCACCATTAGAGAAAAAGTTTGGGCTTATTCATCAATCTATCAGCTTAGATTGGGATAGATCCTTGCTAGGACAGGCCTCAAGGTTTGCAGTTTGTAATGTAGAACTCCAGAAGGCAAGTCAATTTGAAATATTGAGGCTGCAATTCTATGCATAGGTACCTAGGAATATGGATGTATGAGACTTTCATTTCACTTCATTAAACATCAGAACTTGCCCTGTTTGCATCCCTGAATGCAAACACATTTTTGGAGCATATTCCCGAGTTTAAAACGGGTTTAAAAGCCCAGGCTAAACTAGTCACCTGCTCTCAAGGTTGTGCTCTTGGTGATCTGAATCCCTTGAACTTGAAGGCTTCGGATCATCCAAAGCAACACATCTGATCATCCAAAGATGATATATATTGTGTTTTTATATTGTGGTTTAAGTTTTATACTTTAAATTGTAATTATTATTATTATTATTATGGTGTGCTGCTTTTAATGATGCACTGGTTTTAAACGTTTGAATTAGTTTTATGTATTTTATGGTGTTTTTATTTGTGTTGTACCCCGCCTCAATCCAGAGGGAGAAGCAGGTAACAAATATATTATTATATATATTATTATTATTTATGGTTTTAACTGATGGTTCTTAATTTTTGTGAATCACCCAAAGAGCTTTGGCTTTGGGGCAGTATAGAAATGCAATAAATAAATAAATTAAAATAAGAGCCCGTCAGGTGAAAAATGCAGAGCAAGAGGACAAGGAAGCATAGATCACATCCACCACTACTCCTGCCCTACTTTGGATGTTTGGAAGCCTCCAGGTTTGGGCGGCTTCCAATGACCAAGGGCACAATCAAATATTTGCCTTGCGGACAGGTGACTAATGACTACAAAATCCTGCAAAATAATAATAATCAACCAGATACTTCATTCCTCATTATTGTAAATGACGTGTACAGATTTTGTGTGGCTGCCAAAGCAGGGTCTGCAAGATCCATCTTTGCCACTTGTACACATTCCTTGGCTGGTATGGTTGCAGTTTCAGTAGTTGTTCCCATGTGATCTGGTTCTATATAACATATGTTCTGATAGTTCCTATGATGCTTGCCTGGTAAACTGAACAAACCATCAGAGGAACCCTGGGGGAAAAAGCTTTTTCATGCATCCAGAATACATTGTGTAAGAGCAATCCCAGAGGCAGCAGTAACCAAACCAGTTGGATTCATGTAAAAGGGTCTCAGATTCATGGACCTGATTAATCCTTGCATTTTTGGCAGTTTTCACTTAGTTCTGCGTTCAGCTCTTTAAGACATTCCAGGAATTGTACATTAGAACCAGTGGATAGACATTTTATTATGTTCTTCCTACTTTTGGTTATTGCAGCTTAACTAAATTGATTGGCTTTTTGCAGTTCTTGTAGATCCTAAGGCACCAAGGAAATGATAAAAGTTGCTGCTGTTTTTACTTCAGCTAGAAATATATTTTCCACTGATGTGTGCTATTAAACAAAAGAAGACTGTAGCTTGCATTGACTTTACCCATGAGGGTTATCCAAGGAAGAACTATATGCCAGGGGTTCTTCTGAGTTTCATCTCATGCAAGGGAAGTTGCAATTACAGCTGGCTTGAATACATAGCTGAGTTCTGAAGCTTAGGATATTACTGCTGTCATTTTGCTTGCTAGATGGGAATGGAGGTATGTTTGCATAGAAGAAGGAAAGTCAAAACAATGTCATGCACAGAAAGAGAGAGAGAGAGAGAAGCACAATAGTAATAACTTAAATGAAGCCTTAAACAAACATCTCCCAATTCTCCTTTCCTCAGAAATACATTTTGGTAAATGTGTTTATATCTGCATAAACAAGAAAAAGAAATGGCATGCAAAAAAAAAAAAACTGCAAATACCTGGCTGTGCATAGACTTGTCTGAGAAAGGATGGAATCCAGGCAAGAAGATAGGCCAGACTGTGATGTGAATTGTTCATATTCTCACCTAATAATTCAGCCACAGTAACTTACCATGCATTTTTGTACATAAGGTATGACACCATTTCAACGATATCTGTTCGCTTACTGTCATTGGAATAACTTTGTCTTTCCCCCTAGTTTCCATCATTACCTTTCTTCCCCCACCTTCTTCTTTTTCTACTAGGTATCTATTGCCTTATTGCATTTTTCTTCAGGTAAATGATGTGGGCTGCGTTCAGACAACATGATAGTCAATGATGGGATAATATCAACTCGGTTTATCTAGGGGATAGTCCCCACACAACATGATAGTAATCAACCATGGTGTAGATTAGGATCAGCATTGAGTTGACTATTGACCATGCTGAGTTGACTCACTCATCCTCTGCCCTGTCTCCTGCCTCAGTCCTCCCACTAGTATCCCATCAGCCATTGCTGCTGAAAATCTGTCCTACTGGATGGTTTAGAATAGCAGCCACCACTTTGACCACTCTTGCCTTGTGACTATGTCTGACAAAATAACCAACAGCGGCCAAGGAAATAAACAACGGTACCCTCTACACAACACTATAACCAATGGTAGTTCAAATAGCTAATTCTGCACAGAATTGGTTATTTGTTTTAGTTATTTTGGTCAACCAACCAATCACTGGTTAAAAAACTCCCTCCACACAACATGATAACCCATGGTGGGTTAAGTAACCAACCGTCAACTATTTAAACCACCATTGGTTATCGTGTTGTCTGAACACAGTCATGCTCTCTTCCTCTTGTCTATCAACCTCAAAATTCCTTGTCTGATTCTATATCTGTAGAACCGTGAAAGGAGCAAAAATAGGCTTACACAGAAGTGGACTTGGTATTCAGTCATCTATTCTGGAAGTGTGTGTGTCTTAATGTGTCACCTGAACCCGGTCTGCAAGAATCGTCCCTGAACTCATGTTCTTGTCTATGTTTGGTTATAAAACTAGAATGCTTTGGGATTGGGGGGGATATCTTCTGATTCAGAATTCTGTGGTTTGGGGGTTTCTGGGGAGAAGGGATGGAATTTCATGTAATCCAGCATAGAAAAGCTAGTTTGGTAGAAAATTGCCTGAAATCTGTATGCCATTATTTACATCTTTAGCATGTGCAGTGGGGAGGGGGAAATTACCTCAGGAATTGGAGCACAATGAGTAAAATGTGAGATACTGACTGTTAGAGCAGTACGATAATGGAACCAGTTACCTAGGGAGGTTGTGGGCTCTCCCACATTAGAGGCATTCAAGAGGCAGCTTGACAGCCATCTGTCAGGTATGCTTTAGGGTGGATTCCTGCATTGAGCAGGGGGTTGGACTCGATGACCTTGTAGACCCCTTCCAACTCTACTATTCTATGATTCTATGATAAAGTATTGAGTATTAGGAACCTGCTTTGTCAGTAGTTACATTTTAGAAAGAAAAAAAAATCTCTTTGGAAGGATGCCCTTTTAATCTAGAAGACCTGTGTGATACATCTAAATGAAAAGGACTAGTTGGAATTACTCAACAGAGTGGGAAGTATACTTTGCACATGCATTGAGGACCTCTTAGTTATTTACCTTACACATGCTGTGCCTGAACCATGGATCTAACCTCATTGAAGCACCATGAACCCATCTGCAGAAGCAATGTAGATGATTTGAAGGAAAATTCTTGACACTAGGCTGTTCTCTTTAAATTGGCTATAGTGACATTTGGGTTTTGATTCTGGAAACTGCAAAACTTTACAGCTGCCACCTTCCACAGAATATAAATGGTCAAATCGGTGTTAGGAGTAAGATAGATTGTAAGCCTATGCGGCAGGGTCTTGCTATTTACTGTGTATAATCTGTACAGCACCATGTACATTGATGGTGCTATATAAATAAATAAATAAATAAATAATAATAATAATAATAATAATAATGGTATAACTTTTCATAGCTCACCCAACAGACCCATATTTTACCATCCTTATTCTCAATGGACCAGTTGATGATTTTGGCCAGTTCTATACTGACACAGCAGATTTATTTCAGTTTACTATCTCTTCTTATATTAGTTAAGGTGATGCAAAATTTCTGCTGTAGTTTGAGTTTTAAAAAGCATTTTTAGTTATTTCTAGTGTCACATTTTTAGAAAGCTAGTGACAGAATTGGAATTCTAAAGATACTGACTCTTGCTTCAGCTATCCATAGGGTGTGAAATGCATACACTATTTTGGTCACTGTTGCTTTCAAAATGTAAACATCAGTTTTATTCATTAGCTACCAAAAGGGGATAGCTGTGCCATCTTAGTTTATAATTATCTGCATTACATTTACCACTTATCCCCTACTTCAATTATCACTACTCTACCACAACTGCAGGAGTATATCCCATGACAAAATCCCTATTCTGGTACACTGAAGTCTTATAGTTATACATATATCTATATATAGTACATACTTTCTCAAGATGCTTTCCCTCCAAAGCTTTATAAAATGTTAAAATATTGTATCCAGCAAGACCACATAAACAGTTGTGTATACACATACACTCCCTAGAACTTTTCTTATGCAATAGTGCATTCTGTCTGTGGGCTATTTAGAGGACCAAGAATCATTGCCCCTAATCACCAGTTGGGGATAGATATTTTGCATATTACTATGAGCAGTGAAGTCTTATTCCCATGATCAGGGGTAGCTGAGCTTGTTTCTGGGTTGATAGCTTGAATTGACTCTTTCGTCCAAGCAGGCAAAATATTCCAGAATATTCTAGCCATTTTTAACTCCATTCTCCCTTGAATACTTGAGGCCTTGTTTTCATTGTCAGTCATCTCAATAGATGAAAAGGCTAGGGGGAAATTTTATAACCTTGGAATAACACCTTGACCGTGTAAATAAATAAATTTGAAGCACATTAAGTAACCAGTGTATCAGAATAACTGATTATATAAAATAGGCTCTCTCTTCACCAACACAGCCTTTGGAAATCCAATTCCGGATTTGCTAACACGTTCTTCAAAACAACTTGGAAGTTATATACTAGATCAGCCTTTCCCAACCTGATGCCCTTCAGATGTCTTGGACTACAATTCCCATAAAATCTGATAATGGGCCATGCTGGTTGGGGCTGATGGCATTTTGAGTTTAAAACATCTGGGGTAGGCATCAGGTTAGGAAAGCCTGAAGTAAAGTGAGGTCAGAAAGAAAAGAGGATTTACTGGATATTGGGCCTGTAAGAATCTCAGGATGCGATCTAACCTCCTGATGTAAGAGTCTCCAGAGGGCTGCAGAGAAGAACCTGAGCTGCCCCAGCAGTCAAAATGTCAGTTCTGTCTTTGTTATTTCTGCTTCACTGACATAAGCGCCACAAAAGGCTGCTATCAGTTCCCTAAGTAGCCAGTAGTGCAGAGGGGAGCACAGCCAGCCATGAAACAGAGGGTCTGACACCACCATTGTATTGTTTTGATGTGACTCCACTATAGAAGCCAGTCAAGGAGAAGTGTGGAGGCTTTTTAAATAGTAGTTGGACTTTGGTTATTTTCAAGAAGATCAATCTGTTGCAATGTATTTCAAACTTCCTAGTCACTGCCTCATTATTTCTGATCAGAGATTCTTTTCCCCAGGCCAGGGGGAGGGGAAAAACATAAGAAGAGCCATGCTGGATCAGACCAAGGGTCAATCTAATCCAGCACTCTGTTTACACAGTGGCCAACCAGCTGTCGACCAGGGACCCACAAGCAAGACACAGTACAACAGCACCCTCCCATCCATGTTCCCCAGCAACTGTGTATGTAGATTACTTCCTCCAATATTGGAGGTAGCACATAGCCATTAGGACTAGTAGCAAGCCATCCAAATTGGTGGCCATCACTATATCTTGTGGTAGTGACTTCCATAGTTTAACTATGTGCTGTTTGCAGAAGTCCTTCTGTCCTTCACACAGGGAGAGAGGGGGAGGTACCTGCAGAGGGCCAGAGGATGCCTCTTCTGCTCTAGAGCATGCTCAACAATCTCTCAAGATTATGCGTTACAGGAAAAAGACTGGTAGTGGTGTGCAAGGCATTTTTTTAAGGGATTGTTGTCTGCGTTTCTTCTTCTTGAAGAATTCCAGATAAATTTCTAAGGCACCCAAGGCTTCCTTGACACAGAATTTGGAAAATAAAGATCTAGTGGGTTGAAGGAAAGTTATCATTAAGCATACTGAATGCTTGAAAATGGCTGGTCACTCTAGACGTTAGTATTCATCACTGAAACTGAATCATGCATTGAAGACCTTAATCCTTTAAACATACACACACACACATACCAGGCATGAACCCCCCACCCCCAATATGCAGCTTCGATGTCCATAAGATAATGAAATACCAGAAGAAGTTGCTGTCAAAACCAGAGTTGCAATCCAAGTCAGTGTATTTTGTTCTCCCCTGGTTTGAGTACTTCCAATGTCAACACCTAATAAACTCTATGCCATTCAATAATCAAGTGACACAGAATCTTAAAAGTCTGGAAGAGGTTGTATCTGGCCAGGTGTCATGTTTTAGAGGTGTTACATGTTTTCTCTATAAGCAATTATATTCAGAGGTCTAATTCTAAGATCCTGTCCTGTTCTAGTAGGTATGTATGATATTTGAGTGTTACAGCACAATCTGGTCTAAAATTTGGCCATCTCCTCCTTTCATCATGTCCTCATTGATCATCAGAGAACTTGGTCTTCAAAGTAGTGACAAGTGGGATTTATCAGCTGACATTTTACACCAGGGATGGGCAACTTCTGGCCCTCCAGATGTTTTGGCCTACAATTCCTATGGTTTTTCAGCATTGGTTATGCTGGCTAGAGCTGATGAGAGTTGTAGACCAATACATGTGGAGGGATGCCCCTACTCCACCCCATTTGAATGTTAACTACTCTCTGCTCTGCTGGCATCAATGTGAAGCCAAGGGATCACCTTCTCATATTAGGTGGCAATGCCCTAAAATCTGCTCATTTGGTTCTAGGATTTTGCAGTTTGTCATATCTATCACAGGTTGTGTTATTTATGCCAGGCATGGGGAACCTCTGGCCTGCAGGGGTTCCCCATGTGACTCAAAAGTTTCTTCCTCAGGTTTCTTCCTCTACGCTGCCCATTAGTACCTTCATCAAATTCTCTTCAGTATGTTTTTTCCTCAATTGCTGTTTTTTAATGGAATAAAAAATATTTCAGAAAATAAACATTTAATTTAAAAAATGCAACTTTCTTGCAGTAATAAGAATGAATATGAAGGTATAAGGGATAGCTGTGGGTTTCTTATCAGTGCTCATACATTGCCTTCCATAGTCAGCCACATTACAAAAACAAATGAAGTGATGCAATTGCCTATTCTTGCATAGAATGATGAACCTGGCATACTTTCTGCAAAATTGCTAGTGATATGTTCAGGTTGCAATTTGCAGTGTCCAGCCCGAAACGGGTTCAGTTAACCTAATTTTTCACAATGTGCCAAATACCCCAACCTTCATGGCATTCGAAAATGGTTTTATTAAAGAGGCTTGAGCATCTAAAATCTCTGGCTGTTTTCGATGATTTAAGCCTCACTGACTTTAATGAAAGATAGCATCAGCTTTCATTACCAAGGTAATCAATCCAAGTTCAGCTTTTGGTTAAGCTAATGAAGATATAAACAGGCTGAATTTAGAAAACAGAGACCTTCATCCATTATTTTTTATTGCCTGTTATAATTCTTATTTGCCTACCTTTCTTGAAAATTAAAGGGAACATTTCACAAACCTGCAGCATAGAAGAAGGGTGAGAGATCTTATATCATAACTGTTCTCACTTTGTGTGACTGCTTAGGATTTTGTCGGTTCTGTTTAGGTTACTGGGAATGTACATGGCAAAGATCTAGCTGCTTTGTATTAGAGTGACACTCAAACCTTGTGTTGGCAACCATTTTTTGCATACTAAAAGCTCTGAATTGGGACCCTTACCATGCAATCCAGTGATGGGATTGTGTTCCCCTGTCCCATTAGTTGGTGCTTTTTTATTATTTTTTTGCCCTAGAGCCTCAACGTTGTTTTGCAAACTGTAGGTTTTTTGTTTATTGAATATAATATATAGAGTGGCCATCTTGATTTGTAAACATGCTCAGTAGTGCCTCCTCCCCCTCCCTCCTGCCTCAGCTATATTGGAACATTGAGAGAAAATTATTATTATTATTATTATTATTATTATTTATTTATTTATTTATATAGCACCATCAATGTACATGGTGCTGTACAGAGTAAAACAGTAAATAGCAAGACCCTGCCGCATAGGCTTACATTCTAATGGCTGCCTCCTCTAGCAAAGACTTACTGTCAGTGTCTTCTCAGAAGTACGTTCCATTGAATGTAATGGTCTTTCTCCCTGGTAAGTGTGTAGGGGATTGTAGCTTTTCCCACACATCACACATTTGTATGGTTTCTCCCCTGTGTGGGTTCTTTGATGTCTACTCAAGGTCCCACTACGGCTGAAGCTTTCCCCACATCCCATACATTTTTATATGGCTTCTTTCCTGTGTGGTCATCTGTTACACAAAGCCATGAAATTCAATAAACAAAAAACCTACGGTTTACAAAACAACGTTAAGGCTCTACATTTTTCAACCAAACTCCAAAAAAGCAGGGAAATTGGGAGTTAAGGCGCACAAGTCTTTAACGCCACATCTTCCCTAAGGAGGCAGAAAATGCCAGTGAAATTCTCATTCTCCCAAAGCAGATATAAACCATGAGGACAGGATGGAGAATAGGATATGCAGAGGTGACTTTGGGGTTGTGGAAAACTAATGACCAACAACTTAGGGCCACCTACTTTTTTTGTTTAGAGCAGCCCTTCCCCAACCTGGTGCCTTCCAAAGGTGTTGGACTACAACTCCCATCATTGCAAGTCAGTATGTCCTGTATTCTCATACCATCAGAAGCAGTAGTTGCATTGTTAAGTTCCTTTGTTGTCACCCCAGTGTATTAAAAACTGCAGACGAATTATAACCAATGTTTGTAATAAACACAAAGCACTGTAGATTGATCTGGCATGGCAGAGTGAGTAAGAGCAGAAGTTATCAGCAAGACCTTCCCAGTTAATATCTCAGCTCAGACATGAAGTCATTAGGGGACTTAGATAAGCTGCTGTCAGCCCCCCAATACGAAATATGGGAATAATCAATCATGCTAGCATAGTTCATGGATTTAGTGTAAAGATAACTGAGATAATGTATATAAAGCACTTTGAGCACTTATGGTTTGTAAAGTGCTTTCCCCCTAAGAATTTGTAGCATTGTTGTGAACCTATTTTGAAGGAAAAGAGGAAACGTAGGAAGTATATAGTGTATCAGGGTTATTGGGCAGTGTGCATGTTCTGACTCCATGAAGAGGTTTCAGTTACAAGAGGATGCAGATCTCAAGTCATAGAATCATAGAATCATAGAATAGCAGAGTTGGAAGGGGCCTACAAGGCCATCGAGTCCAACCCCCTGCTCAATGCAGGAATCCACCCTAAAGCATCTCTGACAGATGCTTGTCCAGCTGCCTCTTGAATGACTCTAGTTTGGGAGAGCCCACAACCTCCCTAGGTAACTGATTCCATTGTTGTACTGCTCTAACAGTCAGGAAGTTTTTCCTGATGTCCAGCTGGAATCTGGCTTCCTTTAACTTGAGCCCGTTATTCCGTGTCCTGCACTCTGGGAGGATCGAGAAGAGATCCTGGCCCTCCTCTGCGTGACAACCTTTTAAGTATTTGAAGAGTGCTATCATGTCTCCCCTCAATCTTCTCTTCTCCAGGCTAAACATGCCCAGTTCTTTCAGTCTCTCTTCATAGGGCTTTGTTTCCAGACTCCTGATCATCCTGGTTGCCCTCCTCTGAACACGCTCCAGCTTGTCTGCATCCTTCTTGAATTGTGGAGCACAGAACTGGATGCAATACTCTAGATGAGGCCTAATCAGGGCCGAATAGAGAGGAACCAGTACCTCACGTGATTTGGAAGCTATACTTCTACTAATGCAGCCCAAAATAGCATTTACCTTTCTTGCAGCCATATCGCACTGTTGGCTCAAAAGATCAAGCTGCTCTTAGTGGTCTGAGGAGTTAAGAACACTATACCCACCCCCTCACAGTTAAGAACAAGATATCCTCCCTCATTTTATTAGAGGAAGAAAAATACAGAAGACATCAGTGAAATAAGATGGCTCTACTTGGGAAGCAGTGGTCTATCATAACTTTAATTGGTGTTTTTTGGAGGAAAAAAAAACGTTTTCAGCTCCAATGAAAAAGTATCAAGGTAAAAAGTTAAGCAGACAGGTGACTTAAGAACCTGGGCAAATTTAGCAACAGGGAGGGAATATTGGCAATCATTGGTTGTGCATGTTGGCACCAATCACATGGAGAAATGTAGTCATGCGGTCCTGGAAGCCAAATTTAGATTGCTGGGAGGAGGTTGAAATCCAGGACTCCTAAGGTAGGTTTCTCAGAAATACTACCTGTTCCATGTGCAGGGTCAGTTAGAAAGGTGGAACTGAGGGGTCCCAGTGCATGGAAGAGACTGTGGTGTTGAGAAGAAGAGTTTAGATTTGTTAGTCACTGAGGAACATTTTTGGGACAACCTAGGTCTGTACAAAAGGGACACATTCTGCTTGAACCAGAATGGAATCAGATTTCTGGCATTTAGTATCAAAAAGGTTGCAGAGCAGCTTTTAAACTGACATCAGGGAGAAAGTTGAAAGGTGCTAGGGAGTGCCTGATTTGATATGAAGGGTTCCTAGGGAATATAATGTGGGGGGAATCGAATGGGAACATGATGTCCCCAGCAGCTGTCAGTTGGTCCATCAGAATAGCACTATAGTACCATGAAGAAATTAAAAAAGAAAGGGGAAAATGCTTCATATTACCAATTTTGCAAGGGGATGCCCTTTTCTTTTTCATAGAAAAGTGATCCCCCCTTTTTTGTTCTGATTGGGAGGGAAAAGTGGGATGGCACACATTTTTCTGTTGTGTGCACAAGCCACGCAGAGCAACCTATAGTGCAGAGCTTTCCAAACTTTTCATGTTGGTGACACACTTTTTAGACATGCATCATTTCGCGACACAGTAATTCAGTTTTACTAGCAATCCGAAGGTTAAACTAATCCCTTATAAGAGATACGGACACATACATAAATTGTAATAACGAAATGTATGGGGACACAACATATCTCATGAAAACCTTTCATTTATATATTTTTAAAATGTATGATTTGTAAGATAACATACATTTCCAAGACTTTTCACATTGAACCAATTTTGTCGAGCTGTGATCGAGTGGCGGTTGAGACGGTGTTCTATCAAAAAACTGGACCCATGGAATTTCTTGAATGCGTCACTTCAGGTGCAGCCACGTCACTGGAAGTGATGCGGAATCCGCTGTTTTGACCTGATTGTGCATACTGCGCATGCGCAGTACCTGTATGATCCCTCGGCCATGGTGTGCATACACGGATACGATGGAAGGGGAATATACTAGTGCACCATACTAACCGGCACCTTTGCTGCATAAAAATGCATGCAAGTTGGTATTGCTTATTTCACATAGACTCAGAGGTTCCTCATTACATTCGTGTGACACACCTACACACTGTAGCTGATGCACTAACGTGTCACGACACACAGTTTGGAAAGCTCTGCTATAGTGTGTAGCTGGTCACCCTTAATGGGCTAGTGTGTCATCCGAACGCCCCCATTGTTTCTTCCTATTATTTTCCTACACACAACTACTCCCCTTTTTGTGAGTTCTAGTCTTTAACATAATTTTTAACCACGTATCCCTCCTTGTATTCTGCTGGCAGAGTAAAGAATTATCTTCATGAAATATGACAGCTGGATGAATATATTTGGTGAGGGATGCCTCTGAAATAATTGCTATGGCTACTGTGGTGCTAACATTATCATTGGGTGATATAATACTGTGGAGACTTCCTTTCATCTTCACTCAGCCATTTAATAAATACAGACAGCAAAGGGGTATATGATAGGCCATCATTTTTGGCTTTCAAATGTTTGGGAGCACTGCATTGAGTAACATGGTTTTGTGGAGTTGTGGTTTTTAGGTTTGGGCCTTCATTCCACAAAACTCTTTTAATGGTGTGTCCAGTATGACAGACTTGTTGACTGGAGATGAATTGAGGTACCCCCCCTTTTAAAACTTGTTCTTAGATCATGCAGCATTCCTGGAGTGGAAATTTAAATTGGGGTGGGCTTTGATGTTGGAGGAACCACCATACTTACAATTCAAGTAGTTTTGCTGGAAGGAAGTTTATCACCAGTTGAAGAAGATATAAATGCCAAAGGGTACTGAGTGAGGAAAGAAGGAGCAGACCAGATACAGAATAAGGGAAGGATTTTGGTATGGATAAGTGATTTTAATGTAGGCGTTCTTAATGCTATATTTAAATTGCTTTTTCAAAACTCTCTCAATGTACCCTTGAGATAAAATATAAGAAGTATATTTTTGTTTGGCTCTTAAAGAGTAGCCTTTTACATTTCTCATGGAAGACAGTAGGTTATAATGACAGAATCCTTTAGTCACAGTAAAGCATTGGCAATTTTAGTTTCTAGCTGTTGTATTCTCCTCATGTCCTGCTGTGCTCAGTACACTGGATGGTGTAGAAACTGCAGCATAAATCCTTGACTTGGCAACAGAAATTCCATCCAATTATCTTACTGACTGGTCTTTATTACACTTCATCTGGTTTTCTGATTTCATTTCAGATCTGCTGACATCTGTTCTGCAAGCGACAGTGGCAGGCATAGATATTTATAGATATACAGATAGATGCACATGTATGTACGCATAATAAATACGTAAGCTGGTATAATCAATTTCGAGTAATAATGCCACCTATTGTTATAGAGGAAGTGGGCTACCATTGCTTTCCCCCTTGTGGCATCAAGTCTTTCAGATAGCTAAAATAAATAGGGGAAAATACAATAAATTAATTCAGAGAGCACACATTCCTGTAATCATTCAGAAGTGAACGGGTTGACTTGACAAGCTCAATTTTGAAAGCAATCTCTCTCAGGGTACAAAGAGGTAACAAGTGAGGAATCCTACAAGAAGACTCAATTTACCAAATGTCAGGCAGGTGGCGTTAATTTTCAGCAAAAATACCACATTTTTCAATGCTAGAGATTTCATTGGATCTGTGAGTCAGGTTACATGTGTTGTGATGGTGAAAGGGAGAAGTCCTCTGAATGCGGGCCTATTCTTATCTTTCCTTTTTGGGGAATATTTCATCTCCAGAAAATGATTCTTCGCTCAATAATGTTGAATAATATCAACAGGATTGTTCTGAAGTGGCATTAACTGCATGCAGCTTGTTGCTGTCCCAGAAGCAGGTGACTATTGTTAACCCTTATGTAAACCACTTAAATATTTTACTATATTCAGGGAGGTACAAGTATTAAAAATAAATAAAAGCATGCTATAGATGTAACAGTGACTGTGATTTTTAAAGGAGCATTTTAGCTCCTTTTAAAATATACAGTTCAGATTAAGGAAAAGTATGTTTTTTAGGCAGTTTATAGAATGCATAGATCTTGGCCAGGATTGCATTTGGTAGCTTAACTGAGAGACAGAGCTGATGTAATTTTTTACATCTATGGAGTGGTGAGAGCAAGTTGCCATGATTGCTCATTCTGAAGTAGTTCTTTAAACTATTGCAAATAATAATGAATCACTTTACTGTATTTTATTTTGAAATATAAAGAAACCATATCTGTGCAAATTGGTGCCTTAGGTTTCTCTTCCATCTGGGTGAGACCCGGGAGCCAAATCCACCCCCCCTTTCCTTACCCCTCCCTCCCAACTGATCATTGGGCATTTCCCCAGACTTTGTGAAGTCCCCCCCCCCATTCGAAAAGCTTGAAATGCCCCTCCTAAGGCTCAGTTACTGGCAGTCAGAGCTTTAAGCTGCTGGTGTTTTCCCCTCACCTCTTTTGCCTTCAGCCCTCCCACCACTGGACCAGCCCCTCTCCCACCCCCCAAGCAAGGGCTTCTCTGAAACAGAATTCAGCCCTTGGGCTGAAAGAAGTTCCCCCACACCTGCTCTTACAGGAGGGTTTTTTCACTTCTTGAGTTAGAGTGTCCATCTCAAAACCATTGCTGCTAGCTGGAGTTCGAAATTAGTGCTTGGGCAAAATTGAGAGGGGGAGGTTCAGAAACCAGATGTGTGAGAAGTGAACCCAAAAGGTGCTCCAAATCAGCCCATAGTTTGATCTGGGCGCTATCATGTCTGAATGAATCAGACCAGTGTGTTCCCTTGTTCTCTCCAGGGTTCCATAAAATATCAAAGCTTTCACATACAAAGAAAGGTCAGAGTTTAGCTTTTCAGAAAACAGGAAATAATTATTTCTTAGATTAGGGCCCAGGTTAAGCTCTTACTTGGCATTTCAATATTTGTAGGAAACCATGTCTTGACTCCACCAACAGAATTTGTAGATGACACAGCAGCAGCTGTTTCCAAACCCAGATAATCCCAAGATACTTCCATCTGTGTAGATGTCAAGGGTGTAATATGGAAACGATATTAATAACAATCTTATGAATGAAATATTCCTTATTACTTTACTGGCCAGGCATCAGCCATCTAGTGGAGACTACAGGCAGTACAGCAAAAGCAAATTCACCATGGAATTAAAAAAAACACTTCATCTTATTTTTTGACAATAGGCTAAGCAGAGCATAATTGTAAGCAATAATTCTCGCTTGTAGTGTGTGTTGCTTTAAGAAAAGACCTGCTTCTAGTATAAGTTGGAAATCTGTTTATGACAATACAGAAAGCAGATTTATTTAAAATAATTCAGTGCAGCTTTGAAGACATAACCCAAAGCAGTTATTTATTTATTAAATTGATATCCTACCTTTTTTCCTCCTGCAAGGAACTCAAGGTGGCTTACATGGTCCTCCTCCTCTCCATTTTATCCTCAGAACAATCCTGTGGGGTAGTTTAGGCTAAGGGTTAAACTAAACGTTCTGCTTAGCACGCATGGTGGAGCTATTTATGTAGGGTTTGGCGAGCTCAGCCAAAGCCCTCCCCCCCCCCCCCGTGAGTCTCCCAAGTTTGGGGAAAGCAATATCCCAATAATTGTACTACTCATTCCCATTAGTGTAATATTTATAGAAAGCTTCTGTAGTATTTACAGAAGCCCCAGACTCTTGGGACTAAAACAACAACAGATTGTAGTGTGCAACGAACATAATATATATTTTGCTCTGTGGTTTAGATGCAATTTTTAAGAAATATCTGATATTATTTGCCATCTTTGAGGGAACCATTTTTAGCAGTGGGCTAAGAGGGTGATAGTTCATCCCTTTTCAGACTCTCATGTGATTGGAAGGTTACCAGTGGTGCCTTTAACCAGCAGCCTCAGCAGTCACCCCCTTATAGCCTCTTTCATAGTCAATGAATGCTCCTCAATTAACTGCTGCTGTCTTTCTCATATTCACAAACTTTGGCCTAGGCATACCTGTACCTGCAGTGCTGCCACACCAGACAAGTTAGAGACGGCAGTGATATTAGGATTACCGCCTCAGGTTATCATTTAAATATATAAAAATCTCTGCTGATAGAGATGAAGGGGGAAGCTCAAGGCTATAGTATATTCAGGTTAAACACAAGATACAGACTGCAGTCCCATGCAGGTGAGGCACTTTAGGCAATGAATTGTATGTTGTACTACTCTTGTCAAATTCTTTAGTAAAAATTCAGAGTAAACTGTCATGCCTTGTTCTTCCCATTCTATATTTTAAATATCCTTTCTCCCCTTTCAGACCATTGCTTGCTCAGGCCTTATACCACAGCTGCCTATAAAGACAAATGATTTAATGTGGCAGCAGAGGTGAAGGAAGAGCTGTGTAAGCTGACAGAGCTAGGCTGATATATAAAAAACACCTCCATGCCTCATAAACTTAGGCTTATTATTAGCAGGCTGAGTTAGATCACACGATGTCAGATGGTGAGTTTGAGAGTCATTACACTTTAATTCCTCTTTGCTTTTCACATACGAAAAATGCACTGAAAGCAAGTTTTTAATGATACGTTAAAAAGAGAGAGAGAGAGAGAACTATGCCTTTTCAGGAGTGTTCTTGAAAATAATAATTTAAATGCACATTTTAATCAAATAGGAGTAACGGGTTTCAACACAGAAATCAAAATAGCTCAGTAAAAGAGGAGAGCTGTAAATAAAGTTGCCACCTTCCCCCACCCCCTCGCAGGGCACTTTTAACATGTAAGCGTCAGGCAAAATTTCAAGAAGTGTAGTCTTTTAGCATGGGGATGGAGAGAGCTTTACCTGTTGAATTTCTGCCTGTCACACAGCTGCTCAAATGCATGGGCCAGAAGAAATTGCAGAAACCATAGAATAAGAGTGCGTACCCGGCATACAAACTGCCTTGCTTACGGTATTTTTGACTTCTTAGATTAAAAACCTTTACAACTTTTCAATAAGTGTGGGTGATATGTTACAATTTTGACAATGCTTCATAAAATAAATCTTATAAGCCTCTAACCTTGTCTGAACATACAAGGAAGGAGCTTGCCTGATTTATTGTGGAAAAGCCTCAAGCTATGGGTGACATTAGCAGTGAAAATGTCAAGCTCTAGTATGTAGTACATAAGCATGCTGTAATTTCACTGTACTTAATGTTATGGAACAATAACCAAGTACGCTCTGACTTGGTTATTTTTTTTAACACTGAGGGCTGGTCTATATGTTAGAGATCTCTTGCTTAGCCTGCTGCTGTGATGCACACAGCCAATCACTATTGTGTACTTCTGCAGTCCAAGCACATCTGTTACATGTTCCTGATGGAGGGTTGCACTCAGATGGAGATACTTATGACATGACCCCTATTTGAATATTGTCCCTAACACAATTAACGACTGTGTGAGGTGGAGGGCAGGGTTCAAAACCACAGGGATGGGGGGCTGGGAGCCTACACATACATAGCTTGCAGCCCTCTGCAGACATGCCCCCAACATATGCGCAGTGTAAGGGGTGTTCCACAGGAACATAATGGGCGGTGTGTGTGTGTAGGACCAATGGGCACAGCTCCATTCTCCCCCGTCACACAGTTATTAATCTGATTTGAAGGAACGCCTCCTCTCATATGTACCTACCCGGACCTTAAGATCATCTACAGGGGCCCTTCTCCGTGAGCCCCTGCCAAAGGAAGTGAGGCAGGTGGCTACTAGGAGGAGGGCTTTCTCCGCTGTGGCACCCCGGTTGTGGAACGAGCTCCCCAGAGAGGTCCGCCTGGCGCCTACACTGTACTGCTTTCGTCGCCAGCTGAAGACCTTTTTATTCACTCAGTATTTTAACACTTAATTTTAACTTAAATTTAAATTTTACTGTTTTAACTCTGTATTTTAATCTTATATCAATTTTGCTGTGTGGTTTTATCCTGGTTGCGCTTTTTATACTGTATTTCGTAATTGTGTTTTTAACCTGTTGGGTGTTTTATTGTGGTTTTAATTTTTGTGAACCGCCCAGAGAGCTTCTGCTATTGGGCGGTATAAAAATGTAATAAATAAATAAATAAATAAATAAAAATAAATAAATAAAAATAAGGAATAACGCCTGAATAGGGCATGGTAACTTTTAGGTGATACAGTGGTGGGGCTAAGCCATTAATGGGGGGTTGTTTCAGCAGCTATGTGCAGGGCAAAGAGCAGCTGTAAGGAGGGGGTGTTTAAATAGCATCCTAGATTGCTTTTGTTCCTTTTCTTCAAGGGAATAATGATGACATGTAAGTTACCAACTTTAAAGTCTCCAGCATAAAGGTATATTGTGCCATTTTTATATTTAATCCAGTGGAGCACAATGTCATAGTCAAATTCTAGGCCCTTGAAAGACTCAGCAGAGACAAGGTAGTGGGGGATATAGAGTAGCAGTGGATTAACTGAATTTATACCAGAGATGTCTATTTTAATCATTTTTACTCAGTATTCATCAATACAATTCATGTGGGGAAATGTAGAGCCAAATTACATCCAAGTGTGTAAAAAGCTCCCATGGAGGGAACTGGGTATATCTAACTGCATTTAATAATCAGTGAGAAAGATTCAAGACTCTTTTCCAGAGTGGTAGTTCAGTTCTGACATTCACCATTTCCTGCTCCATGCTAAGGAAACAATCACTACAATTATATCAGCTATGTGTGTTTTTTTCCTATTTGCATTTTATTTGGATAACATTTTGGGATACTTGGGAAAACAAAAAGTCATTTCATACTGCTATGCTTAGTTGATACAATATATTGGACATTTTTATCTTTACATTCTACTTTTGATTGACTTGCAAATGCAATCTTGTAAAGCTTATCTTTCCTATCTTAATTTTGGCATGACCTGTTGCAAAGAATTTTTATAAATGTCAATTGTTTGTTTTATCTAGCTTCTTGATCAAACAATTAATGCTTATAAAAGCTTCTAGATTTTAGTGTCTCAACTCTGGGAAGGTTATTTTAAGCGTTAATAACATTTTTAGACACCTAAATGATGGAAGACACATTTTTATAGCACTTCAGATGAAACCGGCTGCTTCATGGCATGTAGGTTCTACAGACAGAGAAGGAGTGGGATTGTACCTTTCTGCTCCATCCATAGGTGTAAAATAAATGGTGGTTGGTGGTGCATCTGGTAGCAATACCTTACAACGTGGTACATCATATTTCCATGTATCACAGTATGTATAACTTGGGCTACTAATCATTCCTTTGCACAGTCATGTATAACTGCCCAACAAAAATTAAGTCCGCTAGTGTTAGCTCCTGAAGAGCTCTGTGCCCCATGCCCGGTTCCTGGACGATCCTGAGACTGCAGGAAAAGTCGGGATTAAAGCCATCCCGGTTATCCCAGGCAGGGCCAACGCTACCATTAGGCCAACTAGGCAGCCGCCTAGGGCGCAGACCTCAGAGCGGTGCAGTGCTGCCCTTTAAGGGCCACAGTTTTATACAAATTAGCTGTTTTAAGAAAAAACATAATAAAAGGAAAATATAATAGTTCAGAAATTCTTCTTGAAGAGCTGAATTGATGTTGGCCATGTTGTGGGGGGAGGGTACAAGTAGCTCGCCTTGCCTAGGGCACAAAATAGTCTGGCACCGGCCCTGATCCCTTGTGTAGACATGACCGCTGTATGTGGAATGTGGGGAAGGGCGCCATCATTTTGCCACTTGCTGCAGGCATGTCTCAGGTTAGCCCTAGATCAGCTGGACTAGAATTGAGATGTAGCAGAGGCTTGTATAGCGCACTACTTAGATACATGGGTTTTTTTCCCATTACATGAAATGAAGTGTGTCTGTTCACCCTGACTAAGCTGAGCTCGTAAAGGATAAAGGAATCTCTGGCTCAAATTCTATATCCTGTCTTACATGGGAAAGCAGCCTGCATTATCTGATCTCAAAGTATAAAAAGAAGAGAGCTATTTTCTTCACCACCACCCCTTCTGCTTGGTTCAAAAGCCCTGTTCAGGCATTTGCTTGAATGTGTGACAGTTTGAACTGGGTCGAGTGACAGGGCCGTTGCTGGCCCTGTCACTATGCCTCCAGGTGTGTGGGCTTCACCTCCCTCAGTTCAGACTTTACTGTGTTGAATCGGCAAGGTCTGAAAGAGAGTTGTACTCACGTTCACTTGGAGTAGACCCCTATGCCAAGTCGCAGCCCCCTTATTAGGATTCTCAGCCCTCTAAACACTTTAAGCCCTTACTCCTGAACAGGGCTTCTGAACCAAGCAGAAGCAAGCTGGGAGTGAAAAAAAAATTGCTCTCTTCTGTATATGCCTTGAGATCAGATAACTCAGGCCTGGACAGGGCTAGAATATGCAGTATAATCAGGAAAAAAAGATATAGATTAACGTAAACCTGTGAGGTGAGGAGAGAGAAGTGGGAAGGTTTGGCAGCGAATGTAATAACACTATCTTCAGCTAGCTCTGCATAAGCAGTAAAAGAAGACATAAAGAAGTTTTCAGTGTGAGTCAGGCTCATAATATACAAACAAACCATCAAATTTTAGTGGCAGCTAAAATAAAGGCCACAAAATTGAGGGAGAGAGAGAAGACAGATTCATGGGTGGGTGGGTATGTTGCAAACGTTTTCTTAGGGGGCAGGGGAATGCAAACTTTGAACACAAGTGCCCCACTTTCTTCTGGAGTAGGAGTGATGCTAAACTGTGTGTGTGTTTGGTGAGGGAGGGGTGGTTAAGGGAGGTAGACAAGATTAGGGTCTACTGGTATTTCTTTTACAGCATGACTTAATGCTAGGAAATGTATGACTGCCTGGTGTAACTCTTTGGCTAATGATGTGACTCCTACTAAGTATGGTCAGGTCCTGTGCATTTTATTAAACCTGTTGTGTGTGGGGAAGGCTGTGGCACTGTGGGAGGGCAGTTTAACCCATCCGCCTTACCCCATGTCTTTTTTTTTTTTTTTGGTCTTATTTAAATAATCTCCCTGAAGCTGCTGTTTATCTGGCAAGGAAAAACATACAGATACTCACAGGGCAAATAGGACTTTGGGGGAGGGGTTATTTTAAATCTGAAAAATGGCATAGGGGTAAGTGATTAAACCCCCTTTCCAAAGCAGCTTGGCCCCACAGCACCATGCTGTGAACTGGCCAGGGAGCTTGGCTATTGGGCATACAGAAATGTAATAAATGAAATGAAATGTATCTTTTACTTTTAAGATCTGATCATGGAAGTTCTCCTGATATCACACCTGGTTTGCCTCTGAAGCAAGGTTATTAAACACTGTTTTCCTTTAAGATGGCTTCTGAAAAATCATCCAATACGATAATTAGAGGCCAATGGCTTTCTGCCCACTGTGTTTCAGGCATTATGTGGCCACAAGCTTGGGTTTGGCAAAGAATGTAAACATACCAGGGAATCACAGCCAATCAAGCCCTCAGAGGAGTGTACCTGTATATGTTTGTAACCCATTCACATTGGACATTTCTAGACATGCACTTAAAAATCAGAGATGTACACATAAAAAACTGTGAAGCAATCCAACAGTTTATAAATCAGGGCTTGACTTGAAGCAGTTTTATAGAGCCAGTGTGGTGTAGTGGTTAGAGTATCTGACTGGGATTTGGGAGATCCAGTTTCTAGTCCTCACTCAGCCACGAAGCTCACTGGGTGACTTTGGGCCAGTCACTGACTCTTATCCTAATCTACCTCATTGGGTTGTTAGGATAAAATGGAGAGGACAACGACAATCATGTAAGCTGCTTTGGGTTCCTTGCAAAAGAGCAAAAGGTGGGCTATATGTGTAATAACAAATATAATAAATATATGTATTTGTGCTTACTGTGGGTTAAATCCAGTACCGTCTGATAGCGCTTCCCCTTGCTTTTCTCCCCCTGTGCAACCTCCAAATCTACCCCAGACCCCTCCCCCAACCCTCTGGAGCAGATTTGGGAGACATGGGGGTGCTGGGGGAGGGGAAATATGTTCTGACAACACTTTCTACTGGTGGGTGGCCAATGCTGGATCCAGCTCAATATATGTCAACACTGCTGATAGAGAGAACAGCTCCCAGTCATAGAAAATAGGACATTTAATTTTTCTCCTTATAGTAATTTTTCTCTAAGGTTGTTTACAGACTGAAGGGCTTTTCATATGTCACCTTTGACTGCTGCGGTGTGCATTTTAATAACTTATGTGTGGTCTTAAAGGTGTCTAACAATATACATGGTAAAATAAATAATAACAATCATCTCTAAAAGTATGTAGAAACACCAGAATAAAAACAAAAAAAAATAGGCAGTTGGTACTAAGCAACTATTCCATTTAAAGAGAGGGAACACTAGAGTAGAAAAAACAATTAAAATGGTGGCAAAAGTTTGAGAGAACAACATAAGACTGCATCTTGCGGATAAAAATAATAAAGGTGCCAGGCGAACATGTCTCAAGATTCTTCTGGAATGCTTCATAGATTTGTATGTCACCCTGGCACAGGAGCTATGCTAATCATTCCAATTTTAGTATTTGTGCTACCAATGCAAGCATGAGCACTACACTTCTGAGCTGCTACTTTGCAGCTCCCCATGGTTTCTCAATATTAATTAAGTGAAAATTCCCACTGTTTTAATTGCAACTAGGAGACAACGGTCGTCTTCTCCAGCTGGTAGCAGAGGCCATCTATTGGAAATCAAATCCAATCTGATCTCCGACTCAGCTGTACTTATTTTTTTAAAAAAATGTAACCATGGGTCTGCCTCCCATGCTTGCTAGCCGCCACCCCCCGCAAAGCCGTCATGGATTCATAATGAGGGGATGGCGCATTTTGCTCTTGGTGCTGTATTAAGGCTTGTAGAAGTAGTGCACTGGGAATAAAATGTAGTTAGAGAGCACACGTTTGTCATTTGCAGAAACTCCCTTGGTAATTACAATTCCTATTGCTTTTGGCCAGAAATGATGTCCAAATTAGGTAAATGAGCAAACTGCAATTGTGCTAGAGAGGTGCTGTTGCCTGCTTAAATATACATTAGCAATCATATTTGGTTCTTAGTATTATCCTCCATTTTTTGTGTTGCTATTAAGTCTAAAGTTCAAATAAAGCCATTAAGAGTTTGAGGTAAAAATATAAGGAAGTGCCTCTCTAGAGATGAATAATTTTTCTTTAAGCCTATCCTTGGGGCCAAAAACAAAACTAAAGAACATACGTGTTACATTGTGTATTTGGAAGGCGCACACATATGAGAGGCCACTGGCTGTTTCTGTATTACTGTAGTATGAGGTGAAAAGGATAAGGTTGGATGTCTTAGTCAGCATGGTTGAGTAGTTACTGCAGTCAGCAAGGCCAGAATATTGGTTCGAAACCTATAACATAACTTTTAGTTTGTTTGGGAAGTATGTCTTTCGGGTTGCAGAGAAAATGATAAGCAAAGTTTCTTGAATGAATTGCTCACACGGTCTATAACTTGAGCCTAGAGGAAAACCCTATGATCACAGTTGCTCTCAGAACAAATACTTCCTTTCGCCTAGCTAGCTTCCAACAGCATGTGACAGCAATTTACAACATAGGAAGGAAGCCTGAGATGTTAGAGAAATGGAACGCGACGAGATGAAAATGTGGTGCATCAGCTACATTTGTAGGAAAGAATGGGCCAGAAGCAGTCAGCAAGAAGAAAGGCTGTCATGTCTACCGAGAAGTAAGTACCATTAAGTTAGTTCAGTTGAGTTCGTTGAGGTTAGTGGGACTTACTCCCAGGACTGAAGTGATTTTTGGAATAGTTGGAAGCAAGAGTAGCCTACCATTTGGAATAAGGCAATAATTGGAAATTCACTGCCTATTTAGCTGGAGAATTTTATTGTAAGTTTTATCGTACAGTGCAGGAGTAGCTGCACAGTTCAGTCAGCTGTTTCCCCAGCATTTTATCATTGTGAAGCCTGAAAATTCTCTCCACCATAAAATAATGCCTCCATGTGCGTTTGTGTGGTTGCATGTAAAGTGCTGTTGCATGTCATTGTTCATGTCATTTGGTGCAGAGGTATAATCTGGACAAATTTCAGAAAATTTGGATGAAGAATGATGAAGTCACAGAGGTTTAAAAATGTAGAACAGGAGCAGGTGTCCCCCCATGTTTCCAAGAATTCTTGTGCTCATCCAAAGCACACCTTAAAAGTTTTCCTATTGACAACTGAGATTATATTAAAAAAGTAGAATACTGCAGTGTCTCCATTTTGCTGATTTTGCTGAAAATCCATTGTGTATTCTGAAAGTCATTAGGATTTAATGTGCCTATTTTAATCATCCATTTAAGTAAGAGCAAGTTGTTCAGCACATGCAGATTATGAAATTGATGCCTCCGAGATAGAACTTGCTCCCCAGAAGAAAAGTGGCCATTGCTCGGGAGAGTGTGCTGAAGCTGTGGAAGACAGCAGATGGAGGAAGAACCACTCCCATGTTTGTCTGTCTGTCTCTCTGCCTGTCAGGCTGCCTTCAGACAACATGAGAGTCAACGGTGGCGTAATAATAATCAACTCGACGGTGGTTTATCTAGGGGGTACTTCCCACAAAACATGATAATAATCAACTATGGTGTGGATTAGGATCAATATTGAGTTGACTATTAGTCCACACTGAGTTGACTCACCCATCCACTGCCCTATCCCCCCCACAGTCGTCCCACTAGTATCCCATCAGCCATTGCTGTCGAAAATCTATTCTGACAGCTGGACTAGAGAGGACTAGACCACTCTTGCCTTTTAACTCTGTGGCTGACAAAATAACCCATGGTGGCTGAGGAAATAATCAACGGTACACTCCACACAAGACAATATCTAGAAGTGGTTCAAATAGCCAACTCTGCACAGCTTTGGTTATTTGCATTGGTTATTTTGGTCAAATAACCAGCCGTTGGTTAAAAACCCCACGGTGGGTTAAATAACCAACCATCAACTATTTAAACCATTGGTTATCATGATGTCTGAACCCAGTCTCTGTCTGCCTGTGTTTGAAGTGCTGCTGTTTGTACTTGCACATAGTGTGTTGCTAAATGTTTCTGCATATGAGAGGGGCACCATCATGACTTCACTTGATTTAAAGTCTCTGTCTGGGCTTTCTTACGCTAATGATCTGTTGTGCATTTTGGAGGGAGGGCGGAGAGGAATCTTCTAGTTTAATTTGTTATCACAGAAAGCAAATTAGCAATAGACACTCAAAGGTTGGTCTAAGCCATGTCTCAGACTTTAGGACCCTCCCTCCTCTGTGTTGGATCACTTTGGAAATAAATGATGAAGATAACAATGGAAACAGTCTAAAATTGTGTCAAATTTCAAATGGATCCAATGAAATTTGCCACAGGTACAGCAAGTTAAAAAGAACTGAAAATTGACACATTTGTCTTTTTTACTCTAAGTTTGGCATGTCATGTATTTCTTTCAAATTTTGGTGAAAAGTACTGATGTACTTTATTTAGGTTTATTGAGGAGATATGCCTTTCATTGATTTGAAGATCTGAGCAGCAGTTCAAAAGTTATTAAGTTTTTTTCTGCCCCATGAAACTTATGGTGTGCATGCTCAGTTTCACTCTGAAGCTAAAATGCTATTACAGAGGGCTTCTATGTGCGAGGGCTATGCCTTTAGTTATGGAATGAAACTTCACAAAGTGAGACTGCATGTTGCTACATGGACTGAGTTCCACATGTGGGAGGGGGAAGAAGTTAATCCTTCCCCCTCCCTACGGTGGTCCTAATCTGGATCAGCCCCCACATGACTCTAATTTACATTGTCAAAAAAGCATCCAGTTGTAATGTAAATTGCAGTAGAGAGCAAAAGCTTAAAGCATTCTACTCACTCCTCTAGGGTCCTGATCCATAGGAAGTCCCATTAGCTTACTTTTGAGGAAAAACAAGAAGAAAAACTAGCTACAGCTTTAAGGTAACATGCGGTTCGACCCTCAGAGAGAGAGAGAGTGTGTGTGTGTGAGAGAGAGAGAGAGAGAGAGAGTGTGTTTGTGTTTGTTTGTGGATGGAATGCACAGGTGTGGGGAACAGAAAGTTCAGGGCCTCACACCACCTTTCAGAAGGCAGAAGTGTAGCGCAAGGGACTCAGTCCTTGCTCTTACTTTCTGTGTAGTGGGGAAAAACATGCAAGGCTCATATCTTGCCTTAGGTATATATTCATATGTTACACTGAAGATGCATTCACACTTTAGGTATGCTCACAGAGATGATTGTGAGAATCGAGCACTATTCAATAATTCTCATTGTGTGCTACACATGAGGAAGGAAAGTGGGAATGAGCTTGCTAGCAACAACCCCTCCCTTGTTGTTTTCATAGCTTTCTGCATCTACAGAGGACAGCCTCCTCTATCCATGGACACTCTCTGAAATTTTAGAATCCTGATTCTTGAAATGAAATAATGATTACCAATAGTTAACTATTCATAACTCCATTTATCATGTAGATAAACTTGCAAGAAAACAGATTCAGATACATTGGGGAGAGGGCAGCTTTGTCCACAGTATAATTTAAAAAATCCTTTTTAAAACCAAGGACATTCAATGATTAAAAAAACACCACCCGCCCTGCTGGTTTAAGACCAATGTTAAGGCTGTCTCATGTTGGCTCAAGCTCTACAAAGTCAGGAAATTGGAAGCAACTCTGGGATGATAACAAACAGGTATGGATCATTTTGAAGGAGGATTCCTCTAGCAAAATATTAAGACTCAGAGGCAATATAGGACCTGGACAACATGGGGCACCTTTGCTAATCCTAGGCACTCTTTCCTCTCCATCTGGATTTGGACCTGAAAGACCAAGGAAATATATGGATGAATAAGCAAGCACAATTTGTGACATTGTACAATACCATCACTGATCATGAGGCATGTCAATTAAGGCATCAGCCTTAGCTTCCAGTTTCCTGGCTTTGTGGAGTGTGAACCAACATGAGTTAGCTTTAACTCTGGTCTTAACCTGGCAGATTTTGAATATTATTAAAGTTTCACATAACACTGATTCCCACCCATCCACCCACCCAGCCTAATTTCAATTTTTATTTATTTATTACATTTTTATACTGTCCAATAGCTGAAGCTCTCTGGGTGGTTCACAAAAATTGCTCCTAACTTGCAGAGTAGGAGGAGAACTATGGTTGAAAGACCAAGGTAAAGTATAAATACATGTAGACTAAAATGTACATGAGCACACTATGTGAGACTGTAGAACGTAATTATTTACATGGTGCAGAAGTTGAGGCAGATGCCTTGGCTTACAATTCCCATCCTTTTTAGTGTGTGAAGGTACAGTCCCATTTTGATAGACATCAACCACCAAAGTCAGAGGCTGACGACTGTCCAATGCAGGGTGCCTGGAGCACAGAGGCGATCCTTGTCACTGTGCTCTGGCTGCCTTGCATTTTTGTCTAGTCAGGCAATTTTGGCTAGACATGGAATGTCCAGCCAGGGAACTTTGGAGCGAGGGAGGTGGGGAGACCGCACGGCACATAGGAAGCAGCGTAAAGCACACCCCAGGACCACCCCCTTTTTATCCTCACCACTCTTGATTTACAAGTGCAGAGACGTAGCTGGCACAGTGAGAACCATGTTGGCTAGGTGGGGGGAGGATGTTTTTTGGGAACCGAGGTCAGACCTCAGATCCCGGAAACCAAAAAATCCTATGTCCCTCTAGACAGGGTCTAGTGGCCATAGGATTGTGCCCTGAGTAAATTTGTGAGTTCATTAACTCTTCTTGTAAGTTGAAGGCTTTTTGATCTTATTAAGATGGATGAACTATCTTTTTGTGCACTGCTGAGCAGTTTTAAGTAAGATTTTATGTGTAATACTTTTTTAATGGAAATGACTCTGGCCATGTTGAATTTTCTGTAAAGAATGACATTCTAGATTGCAAGGAATATCATGCCAAATCGGAGACCATCTCTGCATCCTTTCCATTAAAGAACCTTTATTTAAAGAAGTGGAGCACAGTCCATTACTATAATTTTAATCTTGTCTGGAAAGCTCTGAGTTATTGTTGTCCTCTGCCTCTCCCACTGTGCTCTACAATGGCCTTCCAGATGACTTTCCTATGGTTTTTCAGAGACTAAGCCTTTTGAGACCCACCCTTAAATAGCTCCCAACACTTGCTAATGGAGTCTATGATAATGTAATACTTCTAAGTGGCTTCTTAAAAAATTCTCATCTATGTGGTTTGATTTGAACAGCCTGGGATTTAAAATGCAAATAGTGCATCTTTTTAATAAAATGTTATTTCCTGTCGTGAAGTGATGATGGTGCCTTGTAACAGGTGACTGGGGGAAGCATTGCTCATTTTGCAAATGATAGTTGGATTGATTTGCCCAGTTTATGCTCATGCTGGATTTAACCCCATGCTACTGTTTGGTCTGTTCTGCCTAGCTTCTCAACCATGCACATCACACATGTATTGATAGATGGAATGCAGGCTGGAAATGTACACATGAGCCTCAGGGTTCAAGAAGAGGTGAGACTGGTGTATTGCTGATGTCACCCATCAAGTATCACATGCAGTGCATTCTGAATTGCTGTGAATGTCACATGCAACTAACCCAGCTGGGAGCAATTCCATCCCTTTCTGGTAGCTGAGGCATGTGTTCCTCCCTGTGGAGAGAATGTTTGCTGTGCATCCCCAATGGGAACACATGCTCTCGATCCTTTCCAGTCGCCCTCGTACTTTCCCATCTCCTTTCTTGCATGTTTCTTCTTTTGCAGGGTGCTTTTCCTTCTTTTCTTTTGGCTCTCCTGGTTTTCCTTTTAACTCTTGTTGCCACAGGAATTGCAGTTTCCTAATGGATTCAGCCAGGCTTATTTGCTAGGGCCAGCTAAGGCATCAACTTGCCGCGCTGCTGCTGAAAGCTTGTTGAATGATGTTAAAATGTGAATGGATTCAGCTAATTGGCATTTCTCTTACATTTCATTTTCTCCAAGCGAACAGTGGCGACAGACTGTCCCGAAAGGTGTCAGAGGAAAATTAAACAGCAAGCGTGTCCCTCCCCTAAAACCTGGTGTGAAAGCACATTAGCTCTGTGCTCTTGTTGTGAGTGCTTGCCTCCTATTAGCTTTAATGGGAGTTAGCTGTGCATACATCCCTCCTAGGCACGTGCTTGGAACACAATGCGCTCTGGAGCTCTTGGGTGTTACAAACCCTTATCTTCCATTTCCATATTGATGGCATGGAAGGAAAAACTGCAGTAGAGACAAATTCATGCCTCTCCTGAAGGGCCTGTTCTTCCTTCCCTCCCCCTCCTCTGCCTTGATGCAGCTCATGTCCCCTCCTTTATAATGAGGGAACAATAGAAGTGCATGCTATATTTCAGCCCTCTGAGAGGAGAGAATAGACAACTTCTGTGTGATATGGGGGCAGGGCACCTCCCAGGTTTTATCTTCTGTTGTGGAAGGTCTGTTGGGTCAGGCTTCCTGAAAATTCCTGATATACTCTGCCATTTCTTTGGACCAGATTATGACCTCTAAATTATGGAAGGCTTGGAGAAATTAGCCTTTAAAAAACAACACACACACACACACAAAACCCCCACAACAAATATATTTGACAGGTTCTCAATAAATTAGAGGTGCATAGAATAAAAATTTGAACTAAATGATTAATGTTTAAATCTACAGAAACCAGTTCTTCCCACACTCATAACTATAGCCTTCCTAATATTGCTGAGGGTTTTTTTTAAAGATACCCATTTAGAATTAAAACTGTCCCACAAATTTCATTTGTGTTAGAACAAAATTCATTTTCCAGAAATAAAATAGTCCTTATTTGAAGGTGGTGGGGTGGGGTGAGGTGGCAGGTGGGGGATTCTTACCCGGTTCCCCAAAGTTCTGGTGCCTGTGTTGAAACTAAGGGGCTGTCTAAACCAGTGGTGGATCCGAATCGGCACTGTGTCGGTTATTTGACGCAGCCGTTGCTTTAGAGCCCTTGCAGTGCTGCCTCCTGCCATCAAAATTAGCCACCCCCATCCTGTAGCATTGAAAGCACAGGGTTTAGCCTCAGTGGCAACCCAGCGCTGTGAAGGCACCCTCTAGATTGACAGTATCTTCCTTATTTCCACACTTTAATGTTCGGCTGGTTCAGATATTCTGTCACATTGGGGTGTTTTTTGTTTTGTTTTTAGTTCTCCCTCACTTCTTGCCTCCCCCATTCTTACAGGTCTGCATGCATTGTGAGGCCCAAAGGCACCTAACGTTTTGCCTTTTCTGCTGCTGCAGCAGCGGCTGGCTGTGTTCCTGCTGCTATTGCTGCTGGCGTCTTGGCTTTGATTTCCACAAATATCAATGGCTGCGCATTTATTACATTTCATTTATTGCATTTCTCTCTGGGTGGTTTACAAAGATTTTAAACCTAAAAATACATAATATAACACCAACATAAAAACATATAGCTATGTTTGGCCAATACTGTTTGCCATACAGAACTTGGCTTTTGATGTCCTGATGGGTAAAGATACAGTAATGATGTAGTTTGACTAACTTTAGCAACATTTTGATAGAGGGAGTAAAAGAGGTTTTAGAGATGTCTGGTGGGGCGGGGGAGAGTGGATGAGAATAAAATGGATTTTTCTAGATTGTTTTCATATAGCCTAACATAGAATTCTGACACCCCATCTCAACTTCGGGACTAATGTTCTTTAACTTTTGCATAAATGTGAATGTAGCCTTGGATATTTCAGTGTTTTCGGTGTCCAATTTTTTTTTATTGTTCTGCAAACATACATAACATAAAACATTACATATTGACATTACGTCCAAGAAGAAAGAAAAGAAAGGGGAGAGGGAAGAAAACACACACACACACACACACACAGGTTAAGTTATATTTTTGGCTCTCTACATATCACAAATGTGAATTATATTTTCTCCTTGTTTGATACATTTAACACAATAATCAAATCCTTTTCTTTCTTCTAAGTTAACTATATCTCATACGTTGAATCCACAGTGTATTTCAGTGTTTTCCAAATGTTCTTGTGACAGCACCATACTATAATCCACTGCTATAGCCAGACGGGCTCTGGTATTCCCATGTTGCTGACCACTAGCAGCTATCAGTGACAGCCTTTCCAATTACAGCCTCTCTCTCATGCTCTCACTTTGTGACAAGGTTAGTAGATTTCTCCTCAGCCCTGCAGCCTGCCAGAGCATTTACAAATCTCCCCATTCTCAGGTATCACTTGTTAATTTCTCTAATTTTAAGGCTCACACCCAGCTTATAAATGTCAGTCATCACAAGTATCATGTCTTTACAAAGAAGAGTTTCAATAAATATATTTATTTGTTACATTTATTTATAGGCGTAAATCCATATACTTCTGTAGCCCTCCTGTCTGTCTCTGAGGGGAAACAGCATTGTTGGTAGTCACATATTAACAAAGATAGCCACAACTTCATATGCAGATCCAGTTCTTTTGCGTTCATATATGTGTAAGGCCAAAGCCATCTGAGTCTTTCTCCACAACAGATGTGTGATTTATTCATCACATGCTACAGGGAATGCATAATCTGCTCCCCAATTCCTCTGAGTTTTGCACTGTTTTGAGCCCCTCTCCACTTTGTATTTTGAGAGGTTCATCTGAATATTCATCTAATAAACTTTTTTCCATAGAAGATCTGGCTCATAGGAAAATAGGAAGGTGACTTATATAAATCAGACCATTGGTCCCTCTAGCCCGGTATTGTCGACACTGACTGGCAGCGGCTCTCCAGAGTTTAAGGCAGGAATTTTTCCAGCACTACCTAGAGATGTCAAGGATCAAACCTGGGAATCTTCTGTATGCGAAGCAGGTGCTCTACCACTGAGCTACAGAGGTAAACCTAGGGTGGCTTCATAGAAAATGTAAGCAGAATTTGAATGAGAACATTTATTTATTTATTTATTACATTTTTATACCGCCCAATAGCCAAAGCTCTCTGGGTGGTTCACAAAAATTAAAATCATGAAAAGCATAAAAACAACCAACATTTGGTTACTGATAGCAGACTGTATGTTTGGGAAACCAGAAAGGCCACTTCTATGCCCAGGTTAGCTCCTAGTCCCTTACATCTTCTCTGTCAGCTCACATCTTACTTCTTGCTTTTCCTTCTGTGTTTGCAGAAATTCTGAAAACAACAACACCTAAAACAGCCTCAGTAATTATGCAAACAAGCAAAATAAGATTACAAGATTTATTTGACTTCTAAAAAACGAAACAAAAACCAACTCCCCATTCCCTAGAACTAGGTGCATGATTAACAGCATGTTTCAAGAACTGCTCTTGGATATACTCAAGGTCAGTGTCTGACACCTCCACCCCTCCCAAAATCTCAAAGGGTGTGGGAAGTAGTGATACACTGTTCCTCTGATTGCTGCCAAGGATTGGGGCCCTGCTGTATCCATGGGGAGAAGAGAGGGTGAGACTGTTGGGGCAGCTGGAGCTGATGCTGGGGCAGATATCTGATCCAGAAACTGCAATGTGCCACAGTTCTGTCTCTGTGGGGATCAGAGTGCAGATACCTTCTAGAGCAAGCCTGGACCAGACCTTGCCATAGGCCAAATGGTCTTGGGGGGCATGTGTGTTCTGATGCACATCATTTGAGTGGGAGGCCAAGGAGAATTAATTCCAGGCTGGCCAATCAGAAGACCAAGAGATGTGGAATTGAGAAGAGTATGGGCAACTGGCTAACTCTCTTTCTTTCACACCCTTCCTTCACATGTGAAGCCTAATCAAACAAAATTGGGATGGGTAGGGGAGTTGTACATCTTAACATCATTATTGGGGCTAATTGATATCCCACCTCTGCAAAGTTGTTTGAGGTGGTTAATCAGAGAGATGTATGTTCCTCAAGAATAATTACACATTGACCTGGTTTGCACTTAATGTTAACCCAGAGATTTCTCGATGAAACAAGTTATCTAGATTCATTTTAATCTGGCTTCAGGTCTGTTATGGGACAGAGGTTGCTTTGGTCACCTTGGTGGACAATCTACTCTGGGAACTGGACATGAGGGGTGGGGTCTGTGTTGGTTCTTCTGAATTTTTTGTGTCTTCCAATACCATCAGCCATGGTGTCCTGCTGATATGTCTGAGATGGGATTGGTAGGGACAGTTATATGGTGGCTCTGGTCCGTCTTGGAGGGGTGATTTCAAAAGGTAGTGCTGGGTGATTCCTGTTTGACGCCATGGCCGCTAGCTCTAAATGTCTGATGGTAATGGACTAGATGAGGACAAACAAATTAAAACTTAATCCAGACAAAACAGAGGTGTCCCTGATCAGTTGAAAGGGAGATCAGGAAATAGGGCCTCAACCTGTGCTGGATGGGGTTATACTCTCTGTGAAGACTCAGGCTTGCAGTTTGGGTGTACTCCTTGACTTTGCCTTGAACCTGGATGCACAGGTTTGCCCAGCTGAGGCTAGATCACTAACATGCTTGTTCCTAGAGATGTCTGCTCTGGCCATAGTCATGCATGGCTTAGTTACATCCCATCTGGACTACTGTAGCGCACTCTGTGTGGGACTTTCTTTGAAAACTATTCAGAAACTTCAGCTGGCCAAGAATGCTGCAGCCAGACTTTTGTCTGGGGCTGGTTGCAGGGAGCACGTGAGTTTCTTGTTACAACAGCTTCATTGGCTACCAGTCTGTTTCCAGGCAGAATTTAAGGTGCTGGTTATGACCTATAAAGCTCTATACAGCTTAAGACCAAGCTCCTGAAAGACTGCCTTCTCCCATATGAGCCTGCCTGGTCTTAAGAACTTCCAGATAGGCCCTTCTTTCGACATAGCCACCTTTAGAGGAGCATTTGGTGGCTACGTGGAAGAGAGCCTTTTCAGTGGCCACTCCCAGACTGTGGAACTCCTTGCCAAGTGAGGCTAGATTTGCTCCCTCTCTGGTTTCCTTCTGCAAGCAGACAAAGTGGGTCTGTTGATTTGGGTGCTGCTTTTATTCTATTGTTTCTGTGTTTTTGTTTTTATTATTGTTTCAATCAAGTTTTATTTGTGATTGTATGCTCCCTTGAGTGCCTTTCTTCCTTGTAGAAAGGTAAATACATTCATTTAACCCATGGTTTGTTGCCCTACTCAGAGTTTGTCTGGCAGAAGATTGAACAAACCATGGTTTGTGTTATCAAACCCTGGTTTGTTCATCTCCTTCCTACTTCTCCCGCTCCCTTCCTAGGTCCCAAATGCCTTTGCAGTGCTGTAGTACCACATGTAGAGTGGCTGGAGTTTTTTTAATCACTCTTGCTTGCTGCCTCTGTAGCCTTCTGCAATAAGCCATTAGCAATCCATGGATCTGGGTCTACATGTAGTAGCAACCAATGGTTTAAAAAAAAACCCGCAGAGTTCACAACCCAACAACAAACTATAGGTTTGCTTTCTGAATGTCCATGTTTAGCAAACTATGTTTGATTAGTGTGGTTGGGTTTGCATATTACAATAACCCAGAATTTTTCCATCCAATGGGTTAAATAAACTATGAGTTAGCACCATGTGTGAATAAGGTCATAGTCTGAAACACAGTTGGAAACACAGCCTTCCTAAGCTCTCCTAAATGGCACTCTTGCTGAGAGTTCTCACATAGATCACGTGCCTTTTATGGATCACTTTCGAACACATACTTAATGCAAAATGAATGACCACTAACATTGTTTGCATTAAATATAACCTTGAATGATAGCAGGAACTAGTATTAAATGTTTTAATATCTGTTGCCTTATGCTCTTTATATTTCTCTCAAAGAAATAACACAATTCATGGAATAGTTATAGTTCTCAAAAATTGCAGTTTTTACTTTTGAAACATAAATCTGTTAAATTAGGATTGGTTGTGACCTTTTTGATGTATCAAGCAGTTTTCAGAAATGATTAGCATAGTGAAGATACTGGAAACTTTTCCTCTCTCAAGAACCTGATACCAGTGGATATTTTTAGACATATCAGACAAATTATAGATTACAGCCTTCTTCTCTCTTGAGGAAAACTCCGTTTAGGGCTAGTTGCCAAGGTGTGGGTCCACATTGCAGCTGGCCTGTGCTGATGCCCTCGCACAATTTCTTTTGCATAAGCTTTGTAAGCTTAGCAATCATACAGTATATTAGATCTCTGTACAGTTTACTTGATCAGACCTCAGTTAAATATGACCTCACTAAACTGCTATTTCCATGGTTTTTCCCGCTTCAGCCTAATGGGTGCCTCTGACATCATTGGTAGCAACCATGCAAATGACAGGAGGTCTAAACCCATGTCTGGTGGCTAAACCCAAGAGCAGATGATTTACCCATCCTGAAACTGGAACGGCAGGAACCTTAGGAGGCATCCATACCACCTTGAGGTCTGTGTAACAGAACAGGACTGGCGAAGTGCCATTTAGTGTCAACATTTGCCATTTCCATTCTAGTTTCAGTGTGTGAAAAGAACCAAAAGTTTTCTAATTAGTTCTCAAACTGAAGCTGCTCAATTAAAAGTTCTAAAAAGTTTGCATTTCGCTCCCACATTTTTCTTAGAAAAGAACTTGGCTGGGTAGCATGAGTAAATTAGGAGTTTCTTAATGGACACAATAAATAAACTCAGAATTATTGAGTAACTGGGACTCTGCTGTGTGATAGAATTTATTTAATTGCCACCACTGTTTGTCATGACTTTATCACTAGTAAGCAGGATACATTCATGGAGGGATGCTGGAAATTTGAGTCATTGTGCCTGAAAGGAAAGTTTTCTCACCATGTGTGGAATGTGGACCAGGATTAATATCATTTTGCTAAATTAATTAAATACCAGAGATGGCATAACTGAAAAGGCTTGGTCTAATCGAAGGCTATGGGGTTCAACAAAATGGGCCCCAATGAGGAAGCAAAATTTACTGTTCCAGAGCAGGCTGAGTGTTTTCAGCAGAGAAACTTTCCCATTAGTGCTGTGTCATGATGAGCATGGAAAACTCCAATTACTTATGAGTTGCATACACAATTCATAGAGTCTTGGATGGGTGATTCTCTGTTAATAAATATTGTTCTCCTGAGGATGTAGTTCATTTATCTGTCGAAACAGAAAATACCACCTATGAAGTCATACCTCTTGCTGCCTAGCACTGCCTAGAGAACAGCTGCAACTCTAATAAAGAATGGAATCCAATTCACAGGATATAAGTATGATCACTTTGGGAACATATTTTGCATTTGCCATTCCTTTATGAGAGGTCACTCCTTCAGCCCCAAATCTTATGAACAATGTGCCCTATTGCTTACCTGGAAACTTTGCTTGATGCATTTTTAGACAATTGTGTAAGCATTGATTATTTGTGAGCCTTAGTGAGAATGTTTAAATGACCTGGTTTGGTGGGCCTCTCCCACAGAATGCCCTGGGAAGGGGCTGCCAATTATATGGAAAAGACCATGTGATTGGGTTCTGCCTTTATCTTTTGGTCATTGTCCAGATCCCCAACCCTGCTTGGGAATCTCTAACCTCAGGATGAGGCTGGTCTGCTACAATCACATACCTTTTTATTCTGGCATCATGTATCTGGAAGGTCTCATTATTCTGTGAGTATTGTTAAATGATATCAGAATGACCTGCTTTGGAGCACGTGTGTTTGGCTAATTATTTCCAAGCAAACAGTGGCTATTTCCAAGAGCGCCTTCAATTCCCCTCCCCTCAATAAAAATAAATGGTATTCCGTTCTTTGATTCTTACCAAACTCTTACCAAAACTGATAGTCAATTGCGAGGTCAAAATTTTATGTGATAGGAAAATACATCGGCAATGGGAGATCTTTGTTTCTTCTCACATCTCCCAGGTAAATCAGAATTTTCATTCTGCATATTAACACTAGATTGGAAGTACAGAAGTCATCACCCTCACTCCCTAGAGAAACGACAGCAGCAAGAACGACAATGATGTGCAGGAGAATCCTGAGTTTGCAAGCAGAATGGGTCTGTGCTGGTTCTTTTCAGAAGTCATCCCTATTGGTCAGTATCAAGTCAAGGTTAGCTGATCCTCTAGTTCCTTCCTCCACTTTCTGTAGGAGAAAGTTATCACCCATACATGTCAGGAATTTCTTGGAAGGGCCACTTTTGGCAGAATTTGTCACCCAACAGATATCAGGGTAATTGAAGTCCCCATCACTACTACATCACACTTCCTTGAAACACTAGCAATTTTCTTTTCAAAAGTTTCATCCTCGTCTTCTCCTTGATTGGGTGGTCGGTAGTAAACTCCAACTATCATGCTCCTTTTATTCCTTGCCCCATTTATTTTAATCCAGATGCTCTTGATGGGGCTCCCAGGCTCATCCCCCTGTATTTCTGTGCAGGGATAAGTAATTTTAACATAGTGCAGCTCCGCCTCCCTTTCTATTTTTTTCTGTTCTTTTTGAGCAAGTTATATCCCTCAATTGCTATATTCTAGTCATGGGAGTCATCACACCAAGTTTCAGTTATACCTATCAAGTCGTATTTGTCTTCAAGTACTAGAAAACCTAAAAGGGACAGACTCCTTCACAGGAGGTTGTGGGCTCTCCCACACTAGTGGCATTCAAGAGGCAGCTGGACAGCCATCTGTCAGGTATGGTTTAAGATAGGTTCCTGCAATGAGCAGGGGTTTGGACTCGATGGCTTATAGGCCCCTTCGAACTCTACTATTGTATGATTCTATGATTAACACTATGCCTTCTTTGCCATACAGAGCAACACCTCCTCCAGTACATCCTTCCCTTTCCTTCTATGGAGTTTATATCCAGAACGACCGTATCCCATTGGTTTTCTCCGTTCCACCAGGTTTCTGTTATATCCACTATATCTAACTTTTCCTTTATAACCAGGCACTCCAATTCTCCAATCTTGGCTTGCCATCTTCTAGCATTAGGATAGAAACATATATAATGTTCCTCCCCAGATGTCTCTGGCATGTGCATCGTCTGCTACAGCCCTTAGGTCTTTCTGACTGGTTATCATGTTTCACCATATGCTCATGGCCTATTCCCTCCCTGTCCCTATTTAGGTACCTTCATCCCTTACAGATGATTCAAACCAAACTGGATGCTTCCAAGCACCTGTTGGCTTTCCTCCAGGGTTCAGTTTAAAAGCTCCTCTGCCATCTTTTTTTTTTTTAATATTAAGCACCAGCATTCTGATTCAAGTAGAATCCATCCTTGTTGTACAGGCCTAGCTTGTCCCAAATTGTTCCAGGGTGTCAAACAAAGCTGAACTCCTCTCTATATACTGTTTTATCCATGCATTGGGATTCCTCAGCTACCATACTATTTCTATCTTACTTGTATAATCAATTGTATATAAACTCACACTCATTACACACACACTTACACGCACACACATATCTCCTCCTGCTATTTAAAGGCAACAATAGTGGGAAGCACAAAGAGACCCCCAAAATCTCATAGTCTTTGACTTGTTCGTCCTCATTGCAGACTTGAATTATGGTATAGAGAGGTTGTTTCTACAATTCTATGTTTTGTTGTTATTATTTTTGTTGTTTGTTCATTTTGGATTATTTTTTATTTTAGAAAATAGATCTTTTTTCAAAGTGTAGGAGAAAGTTTGGGTTTTCTTCTGTGGCTGTGACTTTCTGTGTTGGCTAAGCAATTACAAGTGAATCAATAACTCAATTTTTGGGAAGAAATGACAAAAGCAATGCAACACAACACAATATACAAGGCTTCTACCACATGTGCCAGGTATAAAGAAACAGAATCAGCAGGGAAATATGCCTTTTGTTCTACTGTATTGAGGGTAATAAAAAGAAACTTTAAAAATAATTGAGAAAGTTCCTCCAGTGTTTGTGCAATAGGAAATTAACAGGTAGGGCTGCAATTCTTTTTTGTGATAAGCTTTTATGTCTTTGTGAGAGAAAGAGATGCCCATGATCAGATTCAGAATATGATGATGAATGAATGTATTTAGCATAAAAAAGAGATGGATGTAAGTTAGCAGAATACCACAGCCAATAGCTGGGATAGTCTCTTTTCATTGTGCCGTGCTGGCGTGATAAGTGTAATCTTCTCTATATTAGCGATGCACTTTTCCCTGGAGTTGCCTTGTGAAAATTGTTTCTTTTTCTGCGTTATACAAAGCTGTGAAAGAAGACATGTGGATTACTGCTGGTTTAGCATGGCTGAACATATAACATGTGCAAGTAGCGTTGAGATGTGTGTTGGGTTTTAATATATGAATAATGTCTTACTCATGAACTGCATCTTGGAGTAATAAAGGAGCTGGCAGAAGAACTCTCAGAACCACTGTCCATTATCTTTGCAAAATCATGGAAGGTGGGGGAAGTGCTGGATGACTGGGGGACAGCTAACGTTGTCCCTATCTTCAAAAAGGAGGAACCAGGCAACTACAGACCAGCCAGTCTGACATCCATCCCTGGGAAAATTTTGGGACAGACTGTAAAGAAGTAAATCTGTAAGCACCTTGAAAACAATGTGATGATGATATTTATTTATATCCCACCTTTTCCCCAGTACTAGAAGCCAGCATGGATTTGCGAAGAACAAATTCTGCCAGACTAATCTGATCTCATTTTTTGATTGGGTAACCTCCCTTGTGGACTGTGGGAATGCTGTGAACATAATATATCTTGACTTCAGCAAAGCTTTTGACAAAGTACCATCACATTCTGATTAACAAACTAGCTAAAAATGGGCTAGATGGAACAACTATTAGGTGGATCCACAGTTGGCTACAGAATCGGACTCAAAGAGTACTTATCAATGGAACCATCTCAAACTGGGGAGAAGCAACGAGTGGGGTACCGCAGGGCTCAGTCCTGGGCCCAGTGCTCTTCAACATTTTTATTAATGATTTGGATGAGGAGGTGCAGGGAATGATCATCAAATTTGCAGATGACACAAAATTGGGTGAGATAGCTAGTAGCCTCAAAGAGAGAAGCAAACTTCAAAGTAGGCCTGTGCAAGCCTTGGGCCTCGGATTCGGAAATCCAAATCACAGAGGCCATTTTATGGTGGATCAGTCATTTTATGATGGATCTGCCATTTTCTTGCACCGCCCTAAGCCCCCATACAGCCTACAGCTCCCGGCATGCAGTGCCTAGAAGGGCTGTACTTACCTGGGCCCAAGAACAGAGGGAATACATGAATTTGCTGCCACCATCGCCAGCTTCTCCGCACAATTGCCGGCTTCCGAGCATGATTGCCAGCTTCCCAGGACAATCGGCCGCTGCTGCAGCAATCCAAAAAATTCCACTGAACCTAGAGGGCTCCCTGTGACTTCCGCAGGTGCCCTGCGATACTTGGCTCAGCAATACTACAAGCGAGAAGGATCTTGGAATTGTAGGTCACAAGCTGAGTATGAGCCAACAGTGTGATGTGGCTGCAAAAAAGGCAAATGCTATTTTGGGCTGCATTAACAGAAGTATAGCTTCCAAATTGTGTGAGGTACTGGTTCTCCTCTATTCAGCACTGGTTAGTCCTCACCTTGAGTACTGCATCCAGTTCTGGCCACCACATTTCAAGAAGGATGCAGACAAGCTAGAGGAGTTTCAGAGGAGGGCAACAAGGATGATCAGGGTTACCTGGAAACAAAGCCCTAGGAGGAAAGAGTGAAAGAACTGGGCATGTTTAGCCTTGACAAGAGAAGGCTGAGGGAAGACATGACAGCACTCTTCAAATACTTAAAAGGTTGTCACACAGAGAAGGGCCAGGATCTCTTCTCGATCCTCCCAGAGTGCAGGACACGGACTAATGGTCTCAAGTCACAGGAAGCCCGATTCCAGCTGGACATCAGGAAAAACTTCCTTACTGTTAGAGCAGTACGACAATGGAACCAATTACCTAGGGTGATAGTGGGCATCCCCAGCCTAGAGGAATTTAAGATGCAGCTGGGCAGTCATCTGTCAGGTATGCTTTAAGGTGGATTCCTGCATTGAGCAGGGGGTTGGACTGAATGGCCTTATAGGTCCCTTCCAACCCTACTATTCTATGATTCTAGACAGTAAGAGATACAAAAAAGCATTTTGAGGCAGGAGTGTAGGCCCCTTCCAATTCTATGATTTTATGATTCTATGTTCCTATATCCTTTTGCTCACCAGAGTCCCCAGGTGCAATCTCAAACCATTCTATCTTGTTCAAGAGCTAGCAAAGTGCGCTACAATAGTGTCATGGGTTGGCTTCTCTGTGCGGGCAGGCTAACCAAGGGCATGCTTGTTTGGCAACCTTTGGTTAGTTTTCTGGATTGCACAGTGCATTCTTGCTTTTTGAGATGCTGGTTTCTGGAGGATTCGCCTCCCCTTCTTTCTAGTTTATGTCACAGTCTTCTCCGTCAGTCACCTATTTACTCCAAGCACTGCTCCCTCCTTATCTCACTCTTTTCTACCCTGGCCTGGTATATGAATGATGCTGTGTTTTTTTTTTTAAAAGTTAATGATTTTAATTGTTGACCTTGTTTAAATCTTGTACTAGGAACTGTTATATGCAAGGAACCACCACTACTTGGGTGCTTTCACTTTCCGTCCACTAGGTACTCCTGTATCTGTGGTGAGGTGGCCTCTAAAGATGGACGGCGGCCACAACTGGTTTGCCAATCCGGACATCATGGCAAGCCATAATTAGCACAACCCATGGTTTGCAAACCCCCTTCAAATCATGGTTTCTAGCTTATGGACTGATAGCAAAAAGTGGTTTGTCATTTCAGATGTCATTCTCAACTATGGTTATGGTTCGCAAGCAGTGGCTTGGTGTGGCATCTCACTTAAGCCAAAGTGGTGTTGCCGTGCTAAGTAAGACCCCATTTGTTCAGAGGGTCAAAGTTCCAATTTCACTTTTAGCAAATATGAACTAAATCTCAGAAATAAAATATTATGGCTGTCAATCCACTCCTTCTACACAAAACAGTGAGGAGTGAAACAAGTATGTTTCTTGTGTGGGCGTGTGTGTGAAATTGCTTTCTGCATTATAATTTCTGCAGGTGTTAATTCTCATTATTATCTATGGTGTGAAATAACATAAAATACAGAGATTTTTGTTCAATAGCCATGCATGTACCATTCTGTAATTTTCAAGCAACTCCTTAAAAGGATGACAGAAACAAAAACAAAACAACAACTCAGTCCTAGGGAGACAAGCCAGGTTTCCAAGAGCTGCAAAATCCAAGCAGACAAGAAGGTTGTGCTTTATGTTGAAGAACTGGGAGGAAGAGATACCAATGCCATTACAAACTATCACTGCACAAGAAGGAGTCATGTTAACCTGCATTGCAGGTTATCCTAAGTTAATAACTGTAAGCATGTGACTACCTTATGGTTCGTATTTGATAACCCAACTTCTGAGGTTCACTCTTAGCAGTATGAGTGATCTGTGTATGTTGATAACCTTCAGAAATAGTCAGGTTACCCATCCATGCACTACAATAGTATTGAGGAATGTGAAACTACCATTACTGCAGAAAAGCTAGAAGCTAAGGGAAGTTTCTTTTGCTATAAACTATCGGATGAGTCTGAGCAGAGAAAGTCCATAGGCAAAATGAGAACAAAAATGAGATTTCTTGTCACCCACTACAAGCCTTTTTGTAGCTAAGATAAATATCAGATGTCGCATAGTCTTTTAGAGCTCTTCCCTTTCAATTTACTTTGGGAGTCTTATTTATCCTCCTAGTTTCCACTTGTATCTGAAGTCATCTGTAGGAATTTGTTACACAGCACTATTTGGGACTGAAGGCATGAGCAGATGTGTCATTGTTGATAAACTTACCACTAAATCAGAGTGCAGAAACGCAAAACTACCCTGAAACCTGTGTGTCCCCAAAGGGCATCACAACTCTCCAAGTCAATTTTTCCCTCTCAGGCATTGGCTCAATCCAGACATCATGCCAAACTATAGCTTAGTAAGGTTAAGGATGGTTGGATGCAATGTCTGAATTGACAAATAATTGACAAAACACAGTAAACTGTCACTACATAACTTGAGGCCAGCTCCAATGACTGGGGTGCTAAGTTAACAGCTAAGAGATGTGGGTAGGTGGGACTAAGTGCTACCTTTAAACAAGGGCTGTTGCACTTTTTCTGAACAAATTCCATTTTGGAGAACCAATGGTGGGAAGGGCTGAAGACAAAATGGGGAGGGCCAAAAAATAGCAGTTATTTTAGCTTGAACTTCATACAGACAGTAACTAAGCCTTAGGAGAGGCATTTCAGCATTGTAGAATGGGGGGGGGGCAGGGGACATGCAAAAATGCTAGAAACCCACCAAAATATTGTTGGTTGGGGAACACTGGATTGTGATCCTAGGAAGGCTGGATTTGGCCTCCATTCACCTCTGCTTTAAACCTTGATTTGAGTTCTAAACTATGGTTAGGACAAACAATGTTTTGGCAAGATGCTTAAATGGAGCCATTGACCCTGTTCAGACAAGCCATAGCGGTTAAGCATTTTGTGCCAAACATTATGGCTTAACGTGTTGTGTTTACCATTCCTAACCATGGTTGCTACATAACCATCTTTTAAACACGCTCACTAACTATTTACTGCAAAAGGGTTAGCCCCTAACCATGGCTTAGCGTGTCATCTGAACAGGCCCACTGTTTCTTCTGCTCTTGGTTAGACAAAAACTCCTTTGATAAGTTTACATCTAAGTTGTAGTAACAATATTGGAACATCACCTTTAATCATTTGTGTAGTAAGCAATCCCTCTGAAGAGCACTTAAAAGTTCTTAGCACCCATTGTTCTTCAGCCCAGAATGTGAAATACTGCATTGACAAATTTGATGTCCCTTAGCTCAGATGAATTGTTTTGGTCCCATTCCAAAGCCTTGTGGTAGGATAATATATAGATGCTTATTTGATTTTTTATCTTTAGAATAGCCTATTAAAGTAGGTTAACCTGAGAATAACTTTGCTCAAATTCACCCAGTAAACTTTGTGGCTGAGAAAGAGATTTGAAAATGGATCTGTAATGTGAAAATCTAACACCTTTTCATTGGCACTATATTGCTTCTGTTTCATATTGGGCGATATCCAACGGTAGTGCTACTTACATTAGGCACATTTACTTCAATGGGTCTACTCTGGGTAGGAGTATCATTGGATAATGCCCATTGTTTCTTGCACCTTTGTTCTAGCCATTTGTTTTCCATAGTCCAGTTCTATCTCCTGGGCTCAACCCTCCATAAGTCTTTCCTTTCTGGGTTTTATACTTTCTCTAAACAAATTGAAGGTCATAGCCTCCTAATTTCAAAACTATTAAACAGCCACTGCATAATTAATTAAAGTTATTGCACTGTTTCCCCCTTTCCTCTTGTCCCAACTGCAACCCCCATCTGTTCCAGAGGTTAGAGGCCTCTAAGAAACAAAGAAGGAGGAATTGGTGAAAATGGTCACCTATTCCCTGTTCTCTGAAGTGGCAGCCTCCCATGGATTGCTGGCCCTTTGGCAAATACAAGGGCTACTCTAGATCAGACTTTCCTAATCTGGTGCCCTGCAGTTGTTTTGAACTTCAACTCCCAACAGCCCCAGCCAACTAGCATGGCCACTGGTCTGAAATGTTGGGTGTTGTTGTCCACAACATTTGGAAGGCACAGATTGGAGAAGGCTGCTCTAGATCCAAGCTATTGTCACTGTTCATAAATTCATGTAGTTCATGAAAGTGAGGACATGACTTAAATATCTAACTTGTTTCTCAGAATTTTAAAAAAATGAGTTGTGAAACCATTTGTCTAGGAATCAAGGGTAAAAAGTATTTATTTATTTATTTATTTTAAAAGTTATTTTTAAAATATTGGGGGAGGCAAACCATTGTACATTTCTTAAAGTGTTGTAATTTTATAAATAAGATGGCACAGACTGGTAAATAAACTCTTTTAATTTGTCCAGAATCTCCCAGCTGGAACAAAATGTAACCATTAAAATATTTTCTTCAGCAAGCCGATATTTCAGCTGATCTGAGACCCTGAATAAAACAGAGCCTGGTCTACTGATGCTATAATATTAATAGCCGTGGCAGCTTCTGTGAAAATAGCTGTTAAATGGGGAGTAAAAAGCTTTCCACAGTGTCAAAAGTATAATAAAAATGGAACTGTCAAGTATATAATGTTGTTGGCCAGAATGATTGTGACTTTACAATTTTCCAATGCATTGGGTTTATTTGATGTACGAGATATGAGTGTTGTAAGAGGTTAATATGGAGCCCTGACTGGGGAGGCTTAAAAAGTGATAGAGCCCAAGATGGAAAGTTTTAACTTATTCCATAGACAGGTTGCATGTTGTGTTTTGGTTCCCACCCTACTGTTTTGTCTTACAGTTTTGTCTATCCTACTGTTTTGCTCACAAGTCATTATCATGGTGATATATTTTCCACACAAACATGTGTGGGAGCATTCGGCACCTGACAACAATAGGTTATCTAAGTATGATAACTTCATTGACATACCTTCTGACTTGCCCACTTTAATTTTCTAAAAATTTTAATTTTAATTTTTTGCTCAGGATAAACTCACAAATACCATTTCGATTTGAGATGTCCATCCTTCTTGCTATTTAACATTGTTCTCGCATTGAATCTAAAGACATGTTTCATTAATAGCAAGTGCGATAAAACCCATCCTTTAAGATTAGTTAAATGTAGAGTGGAGATGCAAATATCATTTCTTTGAAATTTCCTAATTTTGGCATATATCCAGGAAGTACTTAAGAGAACATCCATTAAATATGTCATGCATTCGAGGGGGCAAAAAGGTTGTAACAAAGTTAGAAGAAAGAAAGTATTTATGATTGATTTAAAATTGGCCAGAGGGTAGTTAAACAAAAGGCCTTGTGTTATGGATAGTCCCTAAGCATATTCTCAAAATGGCTTTATTTTCATAAATGAATTCACTTTGGTTGCATCATGGGTTGCATATGCAACAGACCATGGTTTTGTATACACCACACCCTCACTATGGGTTAAATAATGCACAATGGGATGTTGTGTTGTTCAAACAGCTCCAATGTGTGGAGGCATTGCTTTTTCCACAATCTCCTGGATGCAAAATTAAAATGGAGTACTATATTATGTAGCAATGCCCTTTCGCATGACCAGAATTCCTCTATATTGCCTACACGTAAGCAGATTTCATTCAACAAAAGTTCTTTTTAATATTAATTTAAAGTTTCCTGTTTGTAGGTTCAGCCCATTTGACTGTTTTCTTGCCCAGCAAAGTTGGTAATTAATACTGAATTGCCCCTTAATTGCTCCATATTTCATCAGGTTTTGTGTGTGAGTGTGTGTGTTAAACTATTGGTTTCTTTCCACTATTCCTTTTATCCCTTATTCTTTCCATTATAGTGAAATAGTGCTATTTCCCTTAATGGAAAGAATAAGGGATAAAAGAAATAGCGGAAAGAAACCACTAACTTAACACCCCATCCATAGGGAATAAAAGGTAGTTAAATATGCGGCAATTTATCACTGCTCTTCTAGCGGCAAAAACAATAAAATGGGATAACTACAAAATGGAAGCTTTCAATTTAAAGGAACAGTTTCTCTGAAAAGCCTGAATAGTATTTTGCCTGCCCATATTTGATTTTAAATAATAAAAAAACTTGCCACAAATCATGTTTGAAAAAACACACTGGGGTGGGGGACACAACAAAACAGAATGCAATGATTTGACAGTGATGTCATGTGGATTTCCTGTAAAGTGAGTCAACAAAGAATGGCAATTTCAGAGCAAAGGGCTAGTACAGAATCAACCCTTGCAGAGTGTCATGACTTATCCATGGCTCATATGAAAAGTCTGTAAACAGTTTTTGGTTTTTTTTTTTCCTCATTTTAAAGTAAAGTGTAATCCAAAGTTTGCTCAGCCAATGGGTAAATACCTCTTTTTAATCTTGAATCATACTGCATTGCAGGCAGCTTTTATTAAAAGAAGAGGGAAAATAAACCAAACATTTGCAGATATGAAACTACTTATCAGCCATAAACTGCCATGTTTTATGCATTTGTATGCCTGCCTGATAAAGTCTGTATTGTTTTCTCTTTTGGCTCTTTTAAATGTGCAGGTTGTTAAAAGGTTATTTATCAATTAAATGATAAATAGTGCAATAAGGAGGATGCATGGTTCAGGTCATGAGCATGAGTCAGAAAGGTTTGCTTTTAAATACATTGCTCAAAATATAATTAAAAGGTCTGTTGAAGTAAATGTGATTTGTTCTGCTTTTGCTTACTGCTGCAGCTGGCTCTATGATTCCATTTAGTGAAGTTAAAACATGAAACCTATATTACAGTTTAGTGGAGACAGAGAGCAACCTTCCCACAGCGATCGTCCTGTTCCTCCCAGTTTATAAACTAAGAAATCCTTCTGGGAATTTACACATTTAATAGAGGAGTATGTAGGAAAATATTTCCTTCAATAGCTATTAGCAGTACGATTCATTTTATTCTCCTTGTTTGAGACTGCGGCTGCTGCCATTTTTATTACCCAAACTATAGACAAAAATAAATTCTCACTTCACACTAGAAGCAGATGAGGGATTCTTGGAAGGGAAGATTAAGGTAGGGTGCTTGAGATTTACAACTCTCAGAGGACTGGATTAAGAGGGTTTCATTGCCAAGCATGTGGCATGGCACACTGGACAACTGGGAAGGCAAGAAAAGGAGTTGAACTGTCAAGACCTTACTACTTGATTGCAGCTGGGGATTTCAAAGGCAACAGGCTAATTCACCAAATGCGAGAAAGTTACTGCTATCTGGGTTTACACAACATGCTAAGTCAGAGCAAGCTGGGCACCCATGGGTGCCTGGCATGATGCAACAGTCCCCACAGGGAAATTAAGCCATGGTGGGCTGTTGTGTTGTGTGTACCAAGTCACTGAGTGCGTGCTTAAATAGAGGTTTATGTTTGGCCTAGACAACATCACTCTAACCCCCTCCTCCCCATGTGAAAAGCAATGTTATTAAAACTAAAGTTTTCCTTGTGGTGGCTCAGCTTCCAAAGACTGCCTCCACCATTATCCTTGTATGTTTCTGATAAAATGGTTCAAAAATGGATTTTTACCTGCAGCTTTTGTTGTTATTTTAGCTTTGTTTTATAAATTATGTTTTATAAATATTTTACAGTGTTTTATAAATTTTATTATTACAATACTGTTACTTGTATGCACAATTTGCAGATTCCCTTCCCCTTATTTCTTACTTCTCTTTAGTTTTTATTGGTTAGGATATTATCCTCTTGATTTGACCTTCACTGCAATTAGGGACTGGAAGTAAATGGCCCTGTTCAGACAACACACTAAACCATGATGATTAAGCATTTTGAGCTAAACATTATGGCTTAGCGTGTCATGTGAACTGTTCCTAACCATGGTGGCTGCTTAACCACGGTTTAAACATGCTCACTAACCACTTGCTGCAAAACGGTTAGTGGCCTAACCATGGCTTAGCGTGTTGTCTGAACAGGCCCAATAAGTGCCAATCCAGTGGTAAGGGTAGTTAAACCTCCTGTCATTCCTGTTAATTGTAGTTGGATTTCTTATGAAATGTATGTGTTTTGTTGGTTGAAAAAGTTGTAATATTTTCTATATACTCTGATCATATTGAAAACATGTGATTTAAACGTCAATAAAATAATTAAAAGGGGCAGTGCACTAACCAAGCTGGTAAAATAAAATAAAAAGTGTGTTCTTAACACTGAAGCCTTGTCAGTTTTCCTCAGCTCATTGCCCCCACTTTGTCAAAGGGTAGCATGTAGTTCATCATGTGTGCAAAAGACCCTAATATTGCAAAAGACCCTAATATTGCTGTATTGTTCAAGTACATGTGTATAGATGCATGTCTATGTACACGTGTGATTGAGGACATATGGTAAGAGCTGCTTCCTCTGATTTGCACATGTTTTGGTTTGTGTGTTGGGATGGGCAGGTGCATAAGTGGAGAAATCTGCCAAGCCCTCTTTTGCTGATCTTTCTGAGGGTGCAGTAAGTTAAGGAGCCCTTGGTTTGTGTCTTGATTTGAGAGAAAGTCCATTAAATGCATAATAATGGTGGATAGTCTTTAGAGTAAATGGCTATGCTGGGAGGCAGGGGACCCCTGGCAGGTCTCTGGGCTAGTTGCCTACCCTAGCAGGGGAAAACATACATTCCATTGTGGTAATTGAAGGTCAGGAGGAAGTTTCAGTGGGAAATGAGTAAACACCACCAATCTAGCTCACAGTGTATGAAAGCTTTCTTGCTGAGATGATGAGAGTGGATCAAGCAAGACCACTAAAAGAGAGGGCCCGTGTCTGGATGCAAAACCCTGGTTATCATTAATCATTACAGAGTTTGTGATTTGATACAGAATGGTAAACCATTAGCATTATGCACATACATTGATGGTGCTATATAAATAAATAAATAATAATAATAATAATAAACATTTTGAATTTCCCACGATAAGGGAGATGTTTGGCACTAGCTTTCTAGCATTTAGTGTTATTGAATGTTTCCTGCTTAAACAGAATTACTTGGGATATTTCCAACTCAAATGTTCAATAGCATTAGGGGAAAAATCTCTATCAGTCTTAGTCCTTATTTTTGCAAGGCTGCTAGGAGCAATGATAAACATTTGCAACTTCTGTTTCTTCTGTCTCTTTGTGTATGGAGATATCTATGGTCATTGACCAATCTCACTTGAATGATGGAAACAACAGGCTTCAGCAAGGGCAAAGGCTTTGTTTGGTCAATGTAACAAGTTTCTGTTGGGAAATGAACTTTAAGTCCAAGTGGTAGAAATTGAGGTTTTGATTATGCTTTGTTTTCACTGGTGTAGCAACAGCAGATCTTGGGCAAGAACGATAATTTCTGCTTTGTTGGGGATCCTGCATACAAGATCTCCTGTTCTGAAGATACTTTAGGGCAAGGGGAATTGGATAATATTTTGAGAGAATTTTGTCCAGGATTTGCACCTGCTACTCTTTGTTGGTAAATAAGGTTCTTTCAAACCAAGCAGCTGGCTGTAAATATTATAAATCCTCCTATCATCCTTGAGCACTATGGGAATTAAGGAGAGCTAGTTGCCAGCATAGGCCTGGAAGCTGCCTTCCATGAGAAAATGAAGAGCAAGTACCTATAAGTGAGGAGCTCTCTGGGTGCATTTGGATTTGTGTATGCAAAAGGAGATTATGAAACTATTAACTGGAAGATGTAGCATCAACTTGCTGCTTAGGAATTTGCAGTTTTTTCTCCCCACCCACTTCTCATTTATTCCTGAGAGAGTGAGGATAGATGCAGTTAATATTACTAACAGCCGTATTGTCAACATGTTTACTTAAAAATAAATTCAGTGTTGTTCAATGAGGCTTACTTCCTAATAAACATGCGTAGGAGTACAGCCTTAGATTTTTTATTATGTCTATTTGGGAGTCAGTGTCATCCAAGAATGGTCTTCGGATGCATCACTGCTGTTAATCCATTTTTGTTGTTGTTAACATTTTATTGAGGGATTTTCATAGTAACCAATAAAATGCAACAGTTAAGAATGGGTAGCATGATAATCAAAACTGTATATGTTATGATTGATACAATTCAATTAGACGGTTTCAAGTTGCAATTGGTAGAAACATGAATACCCTTCAAGCCTTCCACTTTATTACCCCATTGTAGCAGCGATTATAAATAAGACAAGTCAACTATAGTGCTGAAGTTGGTAGGTGACATGTACAGGTATACCTTTTGATAGGCCATTTTAAATGTCAAAAGAAAAGATAAAAGAAGGTGGTTAATAGGTGGTGAGCTGAGTACAATATTTCCTCTCCTTCACCATTAATTCCAGAGCTGGTAGAGTTGCTACAGTTTTATAGGCCAATCTTATGGTTCTGTTATGTTGATAATTGCTATGTTAATGTTTGAGCAAGCACAATGTAACGGTGATCCTATGGACCTTCAGCAACAAAGTAAAAATTACCATAAGAAACCAAAACTCTATATTAACCATACATAGAAGGTTTGCATCAATATGTTGCACTGGTGGGCATACAATGATATCACGGAACCCATTCCATGCCCCCTTCTTCACATGCCATACAAGCAGAATACCAAAATACCTCTTGCAGCACATGAATCTATAGCTCAGTGGTCACAAGGGAAGGCGCATTGAGCACATAGAACAAATAGGTCACAGACTCATCTGAAAAAGGGTTTGGGTCCTGCTGTGGAGGGGTATGTCCATAATACATTAATTAAAACTTCATATGGTACATTTGTATTAGTGTTCATCTGAGAGGAACGTCCATTTGCAAGGGAGGAGGATGGGGGCCACGTAGACAGGAAAGAAAGAATACTACAACAGCAAAGTCATCAGAAGCAATGCTGTGAGTTGCCTGATGGCGCAGTCAGAGAGCGAAAGCGAGCACAATGTTATAGGGGAAAGAAGATGTGGATTTGAGTCCTACTTCTGGGATGTATTGAGGTGAACTCCACAAGGAAAAACCTACCTACTGGATGTTCTACTGGCAACAGTAGTTTAAGCTTGAAAAGGAAAATGCTGCCGGACAACAACTCAGTCCTTCTATGATAGAGAGGAGCACCTTAACCACGCACCATAACAGATAGAAGTGAAACTCATGATAAAACCTTTGTAGTAGTTCAGGGGATTATGGCACACCCTCTTCCCCAGTCCTCTCTTGAGAATGGGACCTAGAGATCCCAGCCATATAAACCAGTTTTGTGAAGCGGCTCCATGTGGAGCCCTTTTCAGTGGATAAACACAGGCTTAGTATACAAGAGGTTCCAGGTTTGATCCCTGGCCATGAATTCCTGGAAGAAGGGACTGGGAAGAGCCACACAGACACCTGTGACAATACAATGAGAAAGCTAATCAGAGTGGTTCCATTAAAGTGACAGTCTGAACAAGTCGCGCTAAAGGAGTGCCTTCTACCAACTTCGGTTGGTGGCCCAGCTACTCCCCTATCTGGACAGGGATAGCCTACTTTCAGTTGTCCATGCTCTAGTAACCTCCAAATTAGATTACTGCAATTCACTCTACATGGGGCTGCCTTTGAAGATGGTTCGGAAGCTGCAGCTTGTGAAAAATGTAGCAGCCAGATTGATAATTGGAACCAGAAGGTTTGAACATATCAGACCGATTCTGGCCCGCTTGCATTGGCTGCCTATACATTTCTAAGCCCAATTCAAGGTGCTGGTTTTGACCTATAAAGCCTTACATGGCTTGGAGCACAATACCTGACGGAATGCCTCTCCTGACATGAACCTGCGCTTTACATCTAAGGTTCTCCTCCTAGTGCCTACTTTGAGGGAAGCTTGAAGGATGGCAACAAGGGAGAGGGCCTTTTCAGTGGTGGGCCCCCAATTATGGAATGATCTCCCTGATGAGGCTCGCCTGGCACCAACATTGTTATCTTTTTGGCGCCAGGTTAAGACCTTTCACTTCTCCCAGGCATTTAACAACATATGCTGCGTTTGTTTGTTTTTAACGGACCCCAGAATAGCTGTTTTTATAAGGATACTGTGTTTATGCTTTTTATGTTTTTAAACTTTGTATATTTGTTTTAATGATTACTGTTTTTAACTTTTGTAAACTGCCCAGAGAGCTTCTGCTATGGGGCGGGTGGTATATAAATGCAATAAATAAATAAATAAATAAATAAGGGATGAGCAAATAATTTTGCTCATCCCAGAGAACCACACTTCCTTAATGACCATTTGGCTGCTTGCCAATGTTTGCTCTTTGGTTTCCCAGCTAACTTTGATGCCCATCCACTGCATAGAATCTAGACAACTTGGTTTATCACAGCAGTGATATATTTGGAGAGGTCAAGGAATCTGACTCATCAGCCATATAGGTGCTCTTTGGGCAAAATCATGGATGCAGACCCTCAAACCTGGGGCATGTGTGCATGTGTGCGCGTTCTATTGTAGACAATGCATCATCCGTTCCCACCATGAAGTTATAATTAAGACATCAGAAGTGAATAAAAAGGGGTGGGAGCCCCCTCTATTTGGAGAGGATGGGCCTTACATCAGTTATTCATGCACTAGTGATGTCCAGGCTGGACTACTGTAATGCACTGTATGTGAAGCTGCCTTTGAAGATGGTTCAGAAATTTCAGTTGGTGTAGAATGAAGTCACCCAAGTATTACTGTGGCGAGGCGATTTGATCGCATAATGCCTATACTATGCCAGCTCCACTGGTTACTGGTGCATTTCCGAGCCTGATTTAAAGTTCTGCTTTTGACATTTAAAGCCTTAACTGGTTTGGGACCAAGTTACTTGAAGGTCTGCTTTCACCCGTATCAGCCTGCCCACATTTTAAGATCAGAAAGAGAGGCCCTTCTCATTTGCCCATCTGTGAAAGCAGTGAGGTGGGTGACCACACATGAGAGGGCCTTCCTCGCGGTAGTCTCACACCTTTGGTCTACCATGCTCCATCATCGCAGGCTTTTAAGAAGGCCTTGAAAACATTATTTTTCCTTAGTCTCCTCTTGCTATTATTGCTGCTGCTGCTATTCTCGCCTTTGGCATTGTTGTTGCTGGTTTTATTGACTTATGAACTTTCCCCCCCCAGGGAATGTAGGTTTAAAACCGCTGTTCCCCAATAAATACATTTCTTCTTTTTTCTTTCTTTTTTTAAAAAGTGATAATTTTTGATAGTGACAGAAACAGAAATGATTATGAAACAATAGAAATATAGTTGGCACAAATAGTTTTCTAAGTGTAAATGTTCACAGAACAGTGGAATGTAAAATTTTATTGAAAGAACATTGTTTAATGTACATGCTGGTATTGAAGTCCCATGAGCATTCTCCCTCCCCCCCTCTCTCTATACAGGGTGTGTGTGTGTGTGTGCGCGCGCGTGCATGCATGCTTTTATTGATTTTAAAAAATAACTTCATATTGTACACCCATTAAGGAAAATGGTGAAGCAGCCCTGGGTATATGAGACTCTGGGGGTTCTCAGCAGAAATTGTTCTTTTATGCTACTGCTGCAGTATTCAGTTCCTCTTTGTAATAGTAATCATAGGTCTTTGCTGTGACCTGTGGATTTGGATCTATTCTGCTGCACAGAATGTGTGAATCTTCTGATAAGAATTCATTATATTGTCCTTTCAGGAACTACAATACATTTTAGAGAGATAGGTTTGTTTCATTTCCTCTACATGTAGTGGGTGTGCCTTCTTCAGGGATTACAGCATCCTATTGAGTAGACACTGTTATTATCCACCAATTTATTCATTTATGTTACTTTGTAATATAAAAGCTACTGGCTATTCATTTGTTAGATTAATAGTTCAGGATGGTTGGTTGATATGTCATCAAAGGAAGTTAATGACAGGAAATGGTTTCCTACCACCTGGAGATCTCCTTTGGGGGCAGGCAACCTGGTGCCCCCCCAAATGTTTTGGATTACAGCTCTTACAATTCTCAGATAACATGACCAATGGTCAGGGATTCTGAGAGATGAGTCCAAAATGTCTGGAGGGTACTAGGTTGACTATCCCCTGTTAGCTGTCAGAGTTTAGAGAAGGTGACACCTCTCCAATTAAGGGATGGATCAAGTATGTGTGTATGTGTGTGAGAGAAGGGAGGGCATGAGTTCTGGGTGGCTTGTCAATCACCCCTAAAGCCCACCTTTGCTTGGTTTGCACATAGTGAGCAGCTATAGTGTGCCCCCACTATAGTTCAAATATTCAGAATGGTGGTGGCTGCCACAGTGAGAAGCCCTGCATGGGAATTCACCCACAGTGTATTCTTGTTACGTGTGAGAGGTCATTGAGAGAGGAGGAAAATAGAAGTTTTGGGAAGAGAGACTGAGGTAGAGGAACAATTATGAATTGGCTGAAGGTAAGTTGAGCCTGCAGAGCCTCTGTGGAACTGATTTAGGCCTGTATGCATTTATTTATTTATTTATTCCCCATTTTTCTGCCAAAAAAAATGGCACTCAAGGCAACTTACAGACACAATTAAAATTGATTAAAATAATAAAACAATACATTAAAATAAAATTAAAACAATAAACAATAAAAAACAATAAAAAAACAGCACCCAACCCAACAGACCACTAGCAGTCAAAGGCCTTCATGAATAGAGTGGTCTTTGGCTGCAGTCAGAAGGACAGCAGAGAGGGAGTGAATCTAGCCTCCCTTGGAAGGGAGTTCTGTAGCTTGGGAGTAGCCAACAAAAAGTCCCTCTCTCAGGTTACCACAAAGATGGGAGTCTGGGCCTCTCCACTCCAGAAGATCTTCAGATGAGACAAGCACATATGGGAGAAGGTGATTTTTCAGGTAGCCTGGTCCCAAGCCATCTAGGGCTACTTTAGTCATAACGAGCACTATGAATTCTACCTGGAAACACAGTGGTAGCCTGTGAAGCAGCTGTAATGAAGGCCCCAGTGACCAGCCCCAGTGACTGCAACATTCTTGACCGGCTGACGTTTCTGAACAGTTCTCAAAGGCAGCCCCATGTCAACTGCATTAGAGTAGTCCAGATGAGATGTTACTAAAGCATGCAAGACTGTGACCAGATCAGACATCTTTAGGAATGGATGCTGAAAATCAAATCTAGTTCTGCTTCTCCTGCACCACTTGGGAAAGTCAGTAGAATATACATGTCAAAGTATGCTATTAAACAGCAGGACTAATGTGAATTAATTATTTTCCTAACACTTCACTATTCATCTATGTGTTTAATATTTTTTCTTTTTTATTATCTTATATTGTTAAATCTTAAGTGTACATTAGTTTATATATGGCTGAGTCTATAGAGTTGAACTGGTCTTTCACTGGATGATTAAAGGCCATTATTATTATTATTATTATTATTATTATTATTATTATTATTTCCATGTTTAATACCTGGTTTGTATGTCCTGTGAAGTTTCTCATTCTTAGGACATCCTAGAACAGGGGTGGGTAACTTGTGGCCCTCAAGATGTTTTAGCCTATAGCTCAGATCATCATTGGTTGTGCTGGCTAGGGTGGATGGGAGTTGTAGGCCAAACATCTGGAGGCCCACAAGTTCCCTTCTGCTGACCTAGAACTTGTGTATCTGGTCTGTTTATTCCAGTGCAGCAACCTATTTAAGTTGAATACGATGTTCAAGTGAGGTTACCAAAATCTTGGCTATCCCAAACAGAATAGTACAGTTCAGACATAATTATCTTGGTTAATTAAAGATGGGATATTAGATCAAGAACAAACATTGTACTTGATCTCGTTGGACAGACGAGACCAAAGTGGAGATGTTTGGCCATAATGCACAGCGCCTCGTTTGGCGAAAACCAAACACAGCATATCAGCACAAACACCTCATACCAACTGTCAAGCACGGTGGTGGAGGGATGATGATATCGGCTTGTTTTGCAGCCACAGGACCTGGGAACCTTGTAGTCATTGAGTCGACCATGAACTCCTCTGTATACCAAAGTATTCTAGAGTCAAATGTGAGGCCATCTGTTCAACAGCTAAAGCTTTGTTGAAATTGGGTCATGCAACAGGACAATGATCCCAAGCACACCAGCAAATCTACAACAGAATGGCTGAAAAAGAAAAGAATCAAGGTGTTGCAATGGCCCAGTCAAAGTCCAGACCTCAACCCGATTGAAATGCTGTGGCAGGACCTTAAGAGAGCTGTGCATAAACAAATGCCCTCAAACCTCAATGAACTGAAGCAACGTTGTAAAGAAGAGTGGGCCAAAATTCCTCCACAACGATGTGAGAGACTGATAAAGTCATACAGAAAACGATTACTTCAAGTTATTGCTGCTAAAGGTGGTTCTACAAGCTATTGAATCATAAGGTGTACTTACTTTTTCACACGTGGCTTCTCCATTTTGGCTTTATTTCTGTTAAATAAATCATGACACGGTGTAATATGTCATGTGTTGTTGTTCATCTGAGGTTGCATTTACCTAATTTTTAGACCTGCTAAGGAACAGATGATTGTTATTATGTCCTGATATGTAAAATCATACAATTCCAAGAGGGTGTACTTTCTTTTTCACACGACTGTAAAACCAGGTGATAGAATTATGATAGAAGTGCTGAAGCCAGGTGCGCAAGGGGTGAGAACATATTGCACAGGCACATACATTTTGCAGGCATGAGATCTATGTCTAAACCAGGCACTAGTTTGCAACTTCAGGGTTCATTTAGCCCTGTTGTTTCAATTTAATATTGTCACTGAAGAGTTAATTTTCCTTTATTTTGCATAACAGGTAGGAAAAAATGAATGCGTAAAAAAGAAATCTCGTTCACATGAAATGAAAAATTTTGTTTTGAAGGCACTGTACTTAAGTGAAAAGGAAGAAATATGTTGCATTTATCTAGTTTTTGTTTGTTTGTTTTAATTGTAGGCATGGATCAAATACCTGACTCTTGATTGCTCAGAGTATGCCAGGGAATAGGGTCACTTTTCCCTATTAGCAATTGTGCAGTTTAAAAGCAACAGTGAATGCCAGAGAACCATGGATTGCTAAAACACACCCTTAACTAGCTGGGGATGGTTTTATCTTTAGAAGTCTTTATAGAACAGAGAGGCTGCGGCTGGTCAAGAGTAAAAATAGTTCTGAGTTTTCAATGGCTGCATTCCTGGCTGGAGCCTGAAACCATGAATCAGGATTCAGCACTCAGACTGTGCAAGACTGAACGAGGGAACTGTGTTACAGAAGGCAGGAGAGGAACGGACAGTTTGCTGAGATGAGTCGTCCCACAGCTTCGCTAATCCTTTGGGATGGACCAGTTCTGGTTGTGCAGTCCCAGCAAGGTACTGTGTATGTGTTGTTGTGGCTCCTGCTGGCATTAACTAGTACCATAATGCTATAAAAATAATGATGACCAAGTCTGAACTATGTACAAGATGATATTATTATTATTATTATTATTATTATTATTATTATTATTATTATTTCTCTTGGCTCCGTTCAGCTCTTTAAGGGTTCTGTAGTTGCACACCTTACCAGAGGTTTAGAGCCCTATGTGTTGACTAAAGTTTTAGAGACTTCTGCTGATTATTTGCTCTGCTTCAAGAATACTTTGAGTTCATCATTGTTGTAAGTTATTTCAAAAGGTGTTCCCCCTCCCCCAACCTTTCTTATAGGGAATCTTGCTTCTGGAATTTATAGAGGTTCCAAACTGTCCTCATTCTGCGGGAAGCATGATAAAATTAGCACTGTTGCCAGGATGGTTTTGAGCAAGAGAAGTTACTGAAGATGGATAGTCCAGGTTCCATTAATGTATTAGTGGAGTGTTGTCAGTCAAATTGAAAATTAGATCCTAAATTATGAGAAATATCTAATTCACAAGAGTAAGATAAGTGATTAGTCAGTAGCACTGCCAAAAATGATTTGGTGGGATAACAGAGAAGAGAGCCCATTCTAAGTTGTATCAGACTTGGGAGCTCTTATTTCCTGTGAACTCGGTTTGATAAGACCTCCTCTTTACTGATTCAGTTTTTGGAGGATGTTGACAAGTTGGAAAGTGTTTGAAAGTTTATAGAGTTGGAAGATGAATTGTAGGAATCAATAACTGGGCAAGCTTACTTAAAAAAAAAACCCAAAATATTAATATTTGCCTGTTACTCCCAAACAATTAAAATAAGTTTGAAAAGAGAGAGAAGGCAGCTTATCACCAGATCCACCAGAAGTTGTGTCAAAAGAAATTTATAGCAATTACAGGGAACTAGGCTGAACATTGGGAAAAACTTCCACCTCAATGAAGGCACAATGTTTTGTGGGAAACCCATTGTGGAGAAGCAGGTCTTCTGTGTGCTCAACAGACAATTTTCTTAGGCTTAATAGATGTGGCATGTTTATCACCAATTATTGAGCAATTTACTCATCTCATCCTTGGCCTCTTGACGGGCTGAGGAATATGAATCCATATCTTACGAATCCCATATGGAAGCTACTGAAAACACTTGCATGTGGCAGCACTTCCATATGGGCAAAGCAATATGTCTGTTGTTCACCATGTGATTCAGTGTGGTCATGCCGAGAGTCTCTATGCAGATTGCTGCCACTACCAGGCTAAGAGATAAAACTTATACAGAACTATTTCCTCTCTCCACTAACCCGACAATGCTTCCTTTCTTTTGAGTCTGTAATTACCTGTCCTGAAGTTGTAGTAATATGAGACCATTGTCAACCAACCCACAATTTTATCTCTCAGTATTTCCCAAGTTGCCCTGTCCACTGAGATCAACTGCCACTAGATTACCCAGGTTCTTTTAGATCCCTCATACCCTGCACTGACATTGCATTTGGGTTTTTCAAGCTGTGTTTTCCATGCTGCTTGTGCTCTTGTTCCTATCTGCCTTATAGGTAGGCAAGGGACCAACATCAGATGAGTTCAGTGATTAGAAAAGATTGTATGCAATGTGTGAATATATTCAGTCCTCAAAACAAACAAATATTGTTCCCTACTGGCAACAAGGATAATTTTATAGTATTGAGCCAACCAGAATCAGGGAAGACAGATCACTTTTCCTAAAGATGGCTCCTACTTGCTAATTGTAGAGATAAAACACAACAGTTCAGGGGGTCTGGCGCTTGGCCATTTGTGTATTTTTATTTTTATTGATCATCTGAAAATATTTACAGTCATGGCAACCATTTCTGTTAGGAAAATCCCACTGACACATGATATTTCTATAGCTTTCTTAATTTAGGGATAGGAATCTTGCAGATCATCGCAAAGATAATGTTAAGAATCTTACAGACAGCATTTCTGCTGATGGGTGTGGATGATGATGATGATGATGATGATGATGATGTGCTTTCCCCCTATTCCTTGTGATATTCTGTTGTACCATCAAAGAATTTCATCCAGGGTCCTGAAATGGTATGACAGGCAAAGCTTTGACAGTTACTGTGTGGGTGTTTCACCTGTCCTAGTATTTTCCTATTAATATCCAAAATGTTAAGGGGTTATGGCATTTGTTGGCTGTTTTCTATTCCCAGTCCGTGTAGTGCCATTAGCTCCTTTGAAAGCTTGCTCAGATGCTGTGTTGTCACTCAGCTTACTTGTAAGATCATGGTACTTCTTATTGTCTCTCCAATGGTCTTTCGAGGATTGTCATCCAGCAGTCTGCTGCCATTTCTGCAAAACACTGGGCAAAACCTTATCTTTAAGCACATGAGTGGTTTTGCAGTTATTCCACTTTGTATGCCCAGAGTAAAACAGATGTTTAAAAGCTTCTTATGAACAGAGCTACAGTGCACTTTGTAGGATCGAGTCTGAAGCAAAAGTACTAAGTTTAGTAGCACTGGCAGAGCCAGGAATAGTATTCAACTTGCTTGCTTTCCTTCTGACTTGTATATCCCAGAGAAGTTCGTTAGTTTTTCCATTACATTCTGGCTAGGTTTTTAAAGTCACCCATCCATACATTCTAAATGTAAGAAGAGAGATTTTTCAGTCTGTATTAACAGCATATTCCTTGCACAAGCCTATTATTATCCGGTGATTTCCAACTGCAGCAGTATTTAACCACATAGTTCATTAAAAAGATACACAAAATCACTATACAACACAGATGTGCACTTAAGTTCATTGAAATTAATGGACTTAAAGTGCATTTACTTCTGCATTTTAAATTAAAAAAAATATTGTGGCCAATAAGGAAAATCTACTGCTACATTATCAAGTTGTTGGTTGTAAATGAGTAGGATGTTATCTCCACATGGGGTGGACTTGTTCAGCTGAGAAATTTTGGAAAGAAGTAATCATCCAGACAATTAGACAAATACTACACTTAGAGATAACTGGATAACCTGCTAAGCACCTTTTTAGGTTGCTCTAAATATTTTTTTTTCTCAGATAGATATTGCAGTTTAGCAGTGGATATTTTGGTAGCTATTAAAATGCTAAATAGTTGTCATTATTGCAGTGTTTCATGAACAAACTAATCTAGAATATTGTGACTACGGCAAGACTTACTCAATATATTAAATAGCAATGAGGTTAATAAAAAGTAACTGAAACGTACTGAAATAGTCCACTGAAGATCTTTTGGAATTTAAGATAGGGGGTACCTTTCTCCTTGTACAATTTTCCCAATGAACCCCCCCCCCACACACACACAGTAGCTAATTGCTCTGATAGCAAAAACATATGGGCACAAGGAAAACAATGCGGGGGGGGGGGAGAGTAACCCCTCCCCCGCCTTGCTGTGGCCCTAATCTGGATTGTCACTCATCCTCCTGCTGCTGCTCTTTGAATGAAATGTAAAGAGATGCAAATACATCCACAAACCAACACACAGGACCCTTAGCCAATGCGAAACAGTGTGGACCCAACTAGCCAGGTCTGAACTTCCTTCCTTTATATTTTGTAAATGGGTGGTGGATCTTAATTTTTTTAAAAAAAAAAAAAAATGGTGAGTGCGAACGCTCCTCCCTTTTGTGCCCTTCACTGCCCGAGTGTAGAAATGTTTGTCCCTGCAATGTGTTGTTTTAAAAAAAGCATCTGAGGCATCCTGTGATGGTTCTCAGATTCCTATATCCTTTGGAGGCATCAAGGCTGCCAGAGCCGCCGCCGCCGCCATTGCCCTCTTCATGACCTACAGCATTAATGCACTTCCCTCTGCTGTCCTGGTATTCTCCTCCACAGCCACGCCCTCTCTCGTCCCTCCCTCTCACTCCCACACAAGATGTACGGAGTGGATATTCTCCTGTTATCCCTTGAGAGGGCGTGAGAGAAAATGCATTTGGGCACACATTGATGTATCGTACAGAAAATCCCTCAATTTACTTAGGTGTCTAACTGGAAGACAAGTTCATTCTGAGTTTTGCTCTTTGCTCATGTATAGCGGTATGCATCAAACAAGAGATTATAGTATAGCAAAATGGCAGGCAAGTTACTTAACCAGTTTCAATCATCATGAAGGTCAATTTGGATTAATTCTAATGCTTTATTCAGGAAAATGTGTTGTTTTATCTGAATTAGTGTACTTACCTTGAATGTTTGCTTTAATAAGAAGCCTCAGCACTTTTTCACTTTGTCCTTGGAAAAATCATGTGCCTTGCCAACATTGATTTAGCCACCCAAAAGCCATTTCAGATAACGTTTTGCTTTAACATGCAAAGTGTTGTTAAGTTCTTATCTTAACTGAAACAATTCCGTGAAGTAGGTCTCTGGTATTTATAGCTAGAGGTGGGGGGGTCCCTGGCTGACTGATTAGTGTTCATGGCTAGCACTATCTCATCTAAGGCCAGACCCTCCAGCATTTCATAGATGTAAATAAAGAAAGCTTTGTAATTTTCTTTTTCTCCCTCATTACTCTCAAACACATATACACATACTGCACTCGCTGTTTTTTTAGCCCTCTAGGCTAAAAAACAATAACTGTTGGTATCATTGATTCTTGCATGTATAGCAGAATGGATGTGGATGGCCCCAATGCTGATTTTAGTCAGGCGCCAAGTGAAAACATGGCTTTTTAACAAAGCTTTTAATGGTTGAATTCACTAACCTGGCACATTGTTTTAACTGTTTTAATAGTTTTACTGCTTTTAAATTATGTATTGTTTTAGCTTGGTTTATGGTTTAATTTGTTTTTAGCTGTGTATATTTATTGTTTTATACAGTATGCTTTTATCTGTACGCCGACCTGAGATCTTATTGATATAGGACGGGATATAAATGTTTTAAATAAATAAATAAATAAATAAATAAATAAATAAATAAATAAATAAATCACTGCTGGCATCTGAGGTGTTGAACAGTGGAGAGAGCTTCTGTGGCAGTTTCTACACCTGCATTTTTTCCTGGGATTGTCCCGGGATCATCCCTGTGCATCCAAATGACACACAGGGGATCCCGGGAGCAGGCAGGGATGATTCCTCCATTTGCGTGGGATAATCCTTAGGGGTAGAATGGGCCTGTGTTGTCTCATCCAGTTCTAACACATGTCAGTCTGAAGCCTCAAACCATCTCCTGTCCTAACTAGCAGTTCTAGAACATGTGCTCTCTCATCTATTTCCAGCTAGCATTTGCACCATAGAGTATAAGACTCTGTTATGGATCATGAGCTAAGAAAACCATCACGTGAGATGTGTGTCCTCATCATCGCATTTTCTGCCTGTGAGGCTTTGGCATAGCTAATAGCTGAAGAGTCTTATTCTGGCAATGGCCTGTTTTTCTTTTTTTTGAAAGCAGTAAAATGTTCATTCTCATCATGGGCAGCTTTATCTGCTAGATGGTGAGTTAATGGAATATTAAGTGTAGAAGATGAGCTTTCCTTGAGAGTGAATAATGAGAGTGAAAATTGTGACAAAAGTCTATTGCATTTCTAAAGTTGCAAGCAGAACTGAAAGTTAATGCCATTTTGAGAAAAGTTCACTCGGGAATCTATCAGACAGAGATGCTTAGTAATCATTTTAGCTTTAATTATATAAGGCCACATAAAGTATTTGCTTGGAAATCCTAGTGTCATAAATACAGATGGCAGGTACTAAAATAAATTGTCTCGTAAAGAGATGCTACAAGGCAAGAAAATGAAACACAAAGTCCTGCGGATTGTGATCCAAGGTGAGATTGAGGCAGGAATAGCTGCGTCTCACCAATCCCTTCTCCTACTTTTCCAGAGACATCTTCATCTTGTATATGTGTGTGTGATGTCAGGGGAGGTAGATGATTTAGAATAATATCCTGGGCCCACCTACTACCTTCATGCAATGTGAGCATCATAATTTATTGCATTGTATGCTTCACTACGATATTATATCTCAATATGTGAGTAAACTAGCTATGGCTATTGTTGTCCTAACCTTCAGTTTCTTTTTTCTTAGTTCTTTATTTATTGTACTTTTAAACTTCCCGATAACTGAAGTTCCCTGTCTGGTGTAGAATGCATTAAAATCATACAGTACAAATATTAAAACAAAAAATAAAAAAAATAAAAATAGCACATAATGAAATAATCAGAAATAAAACCAGCAACAACAAATAAAATCATTATAACATCATAAAATCAGATTAAAACTAGCAGCAGCGTAAGAGTACTAAAAGCAATTTTTAAAATGTCTGGGAGAATAAAAAAATCTTTACCAAGCACCCAAAAATCCATAACGTTTCACAAACAGGGTGCCACCACTGAAAAGGCCCTCTTACTTGTAGCCATCTCATTTGGCAAAGGCACCTGAAGGAGGCCCTCAGAGGGTTAGGTAAATACTTACTGTTACTTATGTCTTCTTACTGTTAATTGTAGCTTGGGTAATAACCTGTGACAAAATGTAAATTATGCGTATCTGTCCATAGAGATTGTTAAGCAGTTAAAGCACCTTTTTAAAGTTAATTAATTAATTAATTAATTAAGGTTCTCTTGGCTGCCTAGAACTGATGAACAGCCCTGGGGATTCACAGTTCCAGAAAGAGAGAACCTGTGTATATGTTCCCTCTTTAATGGTTTCATGACGGCTTAGCCAGGTTTTCACAGTTGTAACCGCAAGTCACTTGAGCCTGAATCAAAGCAGTTACCGCAGTATGAATTCCAACCTGCCTTCCCTCCAGTTTCCCTCCATGTTTAGCTAGGGGGAGGGAGGATGCTGTGTGCAGGATGTCTTGTCTTCTTCTGGTCCCACTGTCATTGGCCGAGCAGGCCAGAAGGCATATGGGGCTGTTGCTGTCATGTGCCTGCTGTGCATGCATGTCACAATTTTGCAGGAGTACGAACAACAAGCACAGAATGTAGTGCTGTGCACAGAGTTTGGTTTTGTGAGACTCTTGGCTTTCTTCTATTCTATTCTGTTCTGTTTTTTCAACGCAAGCATTTAGTCTTTACAGCTGGTAATATATGCAAGGGAGGCTATCTCACGGGGTGTGCATAATTTTACCTGCTTTGCTGCCTCCCTGCACAAGCAAACTTTTTTGGGGGGGTGGGTGGGTGGTAAATGAAAGTTTCAGGTTTGACATCAAGCTTCCAACAACCAACCCTAGCATTCTCAATTTAAAAATGTGAAATTCTGCAACTAGGATTCCAAATTCTGGGAATAAATTAAGGAGAGGGCATTTATTTTCATTATCTACTAAGTTTGCCTTATGCAGTTTACAATTCTGTCAGAAACCTCTTTTCTAACAGATGCAGCATAGAAAGGACTTCCAACTCCCAGCAGACACGCCTTTCTGTTTGTTATTCAAGGGAGGAAAATTCCCCTATCATAAACATTTTGAAAGGAGAGATAAAATTATTCCATCTTTATGTGTGTTTTAAAATATTGTTTGCAATGTAGTCACTTCTGTTCCAAAACTAACAACTGGAGCTGGCTGTTATCTTAACTAAATAGAGCTTAATCTAAAGAGAGCTCCGGCTATTGGGCAGTATAGAAATGTAATAAATAAATAAATAAATAAATGGGGAAACACTTCTCTTTCTCTCCTTGTTAAATTACTTAGATGAGATTTCTGTAGGATTGTTTCATTAGACTTGTTGAAAGTGTAAAATTCTAACTGAAAATAGTCTGACAGATGGGAAGTGAAATGCAGAAGACTTGCTATATTGCATATCTGTGGTCATACCGTCTGTTATGTAGACAGATGCCTTTTAGTTCACCTTGTACATCGGTAACCTTAGCAGCAGGTGCCACTTCCAGACAGCTGAACAATGCTGGAGTTATTTCTGAGTACCACCGAGAACATCTTGTAGTATTGTTCCAATAAGTGAGTTTGTATGGGGGAAGATGGAGATGGAAGTGTGTGTGTGTGTGTGTGTGTGTGTGTGTATTCCAAAGAGATGAGAACATCCTGACAAGATGGGGAAACTGAACCTTTCAACTCCACTTGGTTGAGGAATAAATATGAATAGAAAGGTGTTTTTCCTGCAGCTCTCAGTACAGATTGAATGTATGATGACTTGTCTCAGAAAGACAGGATCACAAGTTCACTTGTGAATGGGGGACCGTCTGCCAACTGTTTTAGAATAAAATTAAAGAGGTAAGTAGGTGAGAAGTTAACATAGTTCTCCCCCTTGTTTCTGAAAGGCTACTGGCTTTACACACTTGTCAGCTAAGTCTTTGAGTTTGAGTTTCTTTTCTTTTACCAGGCCTGATAACTGCTGAGAAGTGAAACCACATGAGTCCTGAAATATTGCTTGTACGGGAGTGTCGGCATGCTTTGACTTCTCTGAGCCAACCATTGAGTCCATCTGAATTGGTCCTAGATTTTTGTTGATCATAGACCCGGGACTGAATACCATGAATGTTGTATTCTTCAGCTTCCTTTCATTTGGGGGAAGGGGGGAAATGATTGTATTAAGTAATGGAAGAAGGAACAAGAGATAGATCATTTTGACACCTGCTAGCTGGAATTATTGTGCTTGATGTTGTCTAGTATAGAAGAGAGCTGAGAAATTACCTTATATCTTAAAGATAGCATATTGCAGATGTGGATTTCAATATGTCATTCCAACCTCCACCCCAGGTCTGAATTGCAGTGTGTGTGTGTGTGTGTGTGTGTGTGTGTTCTACACAGCATAAACATAAATGGCTGACACAGAAGTCTGAAGAAAAGGAAACTGCAAATAGTTCATTTATTTATTTACAATATTTATATACCGCTCCCCATTGAAAAATTTCGGAGCCGTGTACAAGGTAAAATGAAAATAAAAACAGAATAAAAACAGTTAAAACAAAATTTAAAAGAAGCAATAACAGTAATCCAAGGCTGCATATTAAAGAAAGGCTTCTTGGAATAAAGACTCATGAAGCATATACCCTGAATTCTATTCTCTCTTGAGTAAGGGAGAAGAGAGAGGGAGACATTTTTCTCCCTCTTCCAAAATACTAGAACCCTGTGTCATCCCATGAAGCTCATTGGTGGGAGATTCAAGACAGATGAAGTATTTCTTCGTGTCGTGCATAGTTAAACTATAGGATTTGCTTCCACAATATGTAGTGATGGCCACCAATAGTGATGGCTTTAAAAGGGGGTTTACATAAATTCCTGAAGGAGAAGGCTACTAGTCTTGATGGCTATGTGCTGTCTCCAGTACAGAGGCAGTAAGCCTATGTACACCAGTTGCTGGGGAACATGGTTGGGAGGGTGCTGTTAAACTCATGCCCTTCTTGTGGGGTTCCTGGTCAACAGCTTGTTGGCCATTGTGTGAACAGAGTGCTGGACTAGATGTGCCCTTGGTCTGATCCAGCATGGATCTTCTTAGGTTCTAATGATTTTAAGCATTTGGATAGATGGACCCCTTCTCTAGGGCTGCAGTCCTAAGCTTGGATGATTTCTGTAGGGATAGGTCTGTCAGTGGCTATAAACCACACTAGCGAAGTGACCCTCCATGTCCCATCTCATGAAGCTGAGGGGTGGGAGATTCAGGACAGATAAAAGGAAATACTTCTACATACAGTGCATCATTAAGCTATGGAATTCACTTCCACAATATGTAGTGGAGGCCACCATTTCAGATGGTTTTAAAAGGGGGTTGGACAAATTCATGAAGGAGAAGGCTATCAATGGCTAATAGTCCTGATGGCTGTATGCTGACTCCAGTGTCAGAGACAGTATGCCTACATTCACCAGTTGCTAGGGAACATGGATGAGAAGTGCGCATGCACTCATTTCTTTCTTGTGGAGTTCCCCAAAGGAACTGTTGGCCACTGTGTGAACAGAGGGCTGGATTAGATTGGCCCATGGTCTCATCCAGCATGACTCTTATTATGTTCTTATTTTGAGTCAGACGACTGGTCCATCTAGCCCAGTATTGTTGACACTGACTGGCAGTGGCTCCCCAGATTTCCAAGCAGGATTCTTTCTCAGCCTTACCTGGAGATGCCAGGGATTGTACCTGGGATCTTCTCATGATAGTGCTCTATCACTGAGCTATGGCCCCTGTTGTGGATACCAAACATTAAAGGAGGGTTGTTGCTTTCAATCCCTGGTTGTGGGCCTTCCAGGGGTATCTGGCTGGCTGATGGAAAAAGATGTACACTTGGTTTGATCCAGCAGGGCTCTTATTATATAATTGGGCCCCATACAGTCTGTGGACTCTGTCCAACGTTTGTCCCACTTAGGGTGGGACAAACCACTGAAATAACAATATCCACTTAAGTTAGACTAACATTAGATCCAACCCTTTGGGACTTACTTCTAAGCAAACAGGCTCGTTTCTTGCTTGTAATGCTTTCTAATTTGGTGGTGGTTTTCACTGACTTTACCTGCTCCATCTCTAATCCCCAACTCAAACAAAGAAATAATATTAAAATGTAGCAAATGCAAGTTTAAATAATAAATTTGTAATTAAGAAAACATAAGAAGCATTCTGCTGGATCAGACCAAAGTTATATCTAAGTTCAGCATTCTGTTCCCCACAGGAATTCACTTTTCCACAGTTGGTCAGTCATAGCCAGCTAAAAGCCAATCAGTGTACATGTGGTTTGGTGTTTTTTTGTCCCAATGTGCATCACTTTACACTTTCTTGCATAAAACTATATATGCCATTCACCCAATTTGGAGAGATCCCTTTGCAGCTAGCTCTTCACAATCTTTTTGTTTTTACTAGCCTGAATAATTGGCTGTCATCTGCAAACTTGGCTATCCTACTGCTTACCCAAATTCTAGATAATTTCTGAATAAGTTAAAAAGCACTGCTCCTAATACAGATTCTGGGGAGGAGCCCACTGTTTACATCTTTTTATTATGAGAAGTACTCTGCTCTGGTCTTTTATTCCTCCTCTCTGCTTTTTATTCTTTAACCATTTATTTATTTATTTATTTATTACATTTATATACCACTCCATAGCCGAAGCTCTCTGGGTGGTTTACAAAAGTTAAATTGATTTGTAAGAGAACATCTCCTCTTTTCCCAAGAGTGCTAAGGTTATTCAGATGCTTTTGTTGAGGGACCTTCTCAAAAGTATTTTGAAAATCCAGCACCATCTGCTGGATCATTGCTATCCACATACTTGAAAGAACTCTAAAAGTTTAGTGACGGGACTTACCTTTTCAGAAGCTGTGTTGATTCTTCTTTAGCAAAACTTGGTCTCCTATGTGTTTCATCATTTTATATTTAGTAATGCTTTCCAGTATTCATTAGGTGGAGGACAAAGTGATCCTTGTGTGGAAGGAGGTCCAAAGCTTGTCTTCAGCATAACCCCATTTTAATATTAAAGGGAGTTACTTCCCATGTTAAAGATTAAGAGTATTTGCTACATTGACTACCTTTTCTTGTTCCCAGTTGAAATGTCCATCTAAGCCAGTACACTCTCCAGCAGTAGTGAATGAGTTGCCACTGGGAAATGTGCAAGCAGGGTATGGTGGAGAATCGCCATCTTCTGATGTTTTACCTAAGTTTTTGTAAGCAGAAATGTGCTGCTTCTCAAGATAGATGTTCCATTCTTAGCTATCCTGGTGAAGAGCCTTTGATGCATTTGTCCTCCATACATTTGTCTAATCCTTCTCTAAAGCCCATCTAAGCTAGTGACCATCATCACATCTTATAGCAACAAATTCCATAAGTTCATTATGCATTGTGTAATGGAATACTTCCTTTTGGTTTCATGAACCTGTTGGCAATCCATTTTATTGAATGACCTCAAGTCCTAATATTCAGAGAGAGAAAGAGAGAGAGAGAGAGAATAATTTCTCTCTGTTCTCTTTACGCTTAGGTCATGTGGTTTAGCACTTCCTGAAGAGACTTAGTGTATTCAAGACCTTTCCTTTGGGGCGGGCGGGGGGGGGAGAGGTGCCATAGCACAGAGATGGAGTCCATGTTTTGTAAGCATAGGGTAGTCATTAAACTAAAGGGTAGCATACAAATATTCTAAATAAATAAATAAGGTACCAGGATCTCCTCTTGGCATCTCTAGCTAATAGGATTTCGGGTAACATGGTTAGAAAATGACCTTCTGGAAACCTTCCAGACCTTCTAGAGAGTGAATACTAGTTGGAGTAGATTGCTTAGATCAGGGGTGGGCCACTTGTGCCCCTCCAGATGTTTTGGCTTGCAATTTCCTTCATCCCTCATCATTGTCTATGCTGGCTAGGGTTGATGGAAATTGTAGGCGAAATCATCTGGTGAGCCACATTTTAAAATCCAACTTGCAGATTCCGCAGCAGACTGAAAAGCACCTGACAGAACTCAAAACACAAGTAGAACAGATTTAACAAAATTCATACATCCCTACATATAACTGGTTATCTATTCACATTCCCTTAGGGAGGTCAGTATTTTGCCCTCTGAGCCTGTTTACCTCTTCAAGAATGATCAAATGAGGTAGAGCTCAAAGCCTAAAATAAATGGCTGGACTGTTACAAAAAATGTAAGCATGTCCTTCAACTGAGCTGTTTCTAACTCCCCGTTTGTTATTTTAGAAACTTTATAGGAGATGGCAATTCCATCTGATCTACTTTAACATAGCCTTAAAATGCGAGAGTGTGTGAGGCAAAACATTACTATGGACGTTGCATGAGTTTTGGGTGGAAGTGGCCTAATTTTTAATGTATTCAGTATGAACTGTCATTGTGGACTTTTAGCAGTGCTGCCAATTGGCTAACTTCAAAAGAGGGAGGCTAGTAATTTATTGGGCTTTTTCTTTGGTTGGATAGAGAGGTTGAACTAGGCAAGGTCAACTGTGAGAAAGAGCTACTTGAACAATTTTTGTGCAGATGAGCAAACACTGATGAGAGCTAATGATGACGTGGTCAAGAACAAGTGAGACCAAGAGTTCCCCATTCAAGCCATTCAGTTCTCTGGTTGACCTTGAGCCAATCATTGTGACATGATAAGCCACTGTGGATTGTCACTGTGGGTTGATTCAGGGTAGCTAGTTGTAATATCCAAACTTGGAAAGGGTCTGTAGAACTCGTGGCCCTGTTCTGGGGAGCCATGCTGGCCAAGTGCTTCACTTCCCCCCTACCCCCACGTGCCAATTGTGGCCTTAAAGTCCCTCTTAAAACTTTGCATTAAGAGAGCTTTTAAGGCTATGATTGGTGCATGAGGGAGGAAGGCAAAGTGTGCTTTCTGGGGCTTCCAGAAAGTGTGCAATTACCCCAGCTACATGGAATGCTGGGGAAATTCCGTACTTTCCAGAGGCCTCAGAAAGTGTGCTTAGCCTTCCCCTGTGCCAAAAGGGGCCTTAAAGGGCCTCTCAATTCAAGGTTTGGAGGGGGAACATGATTTCCCCAAGGCTGGGGAAATCACATATTTCCCCCCTCCATTCTAATGGCAGCCACCATTAGAATGAAGGGGGAAATATACGTAATATCTGAGAGCTAACAATGAAGACCAATGGAGGAAGTGACAAGCTCAAAGGGCAGGGGAGCCAAAAGCAGCTGGCAGCTGCAGGAGAAAGAACTTTTGGGGTGTTTGTAATTGCTATTATTATTATTATTATTATTATTATTATTATTATTATATCCCACCTTTCCCCCAGACCAATTGCAGAAAAGGTATTAAGATAGGGAATGAGGAAACCAGGATTATTGCTGCAAAGTTTCCTGGAATATTTGCCAGGAGTGGACAGGAGGACTAAGGGGAAATAACCCATGGAAAGTTGCAGTGCAGCTGATCGTCTGTCAGCAGTAATGTGGGTTATTGCATGAACAGCCAACCCATGATGGCTTATCTTCAGGGAGGCAGAGCATGATGTGCAAATGCACCCTATTATCTCCAATTAATTTAGCTCTAACAGGAATTGTGAGGATATTATCATGATTTTGAAATGATTCCTACATTGATGATTATGTAAAGAAAAGTTTCTGACTTACTGCAGGCTCAATAGTAGAGAGCCCGCAGTATTATTCCCTCAGGGTAGGGAATGATAGTGGATGAACTCAGTCTGAAATGCAGTGAAGGGATGGTTTTTTAAATGAATGTTTAAAATTAGAAACGAAGGGAGCCATCCAAAGTTCAAGAGGTATAGCATTCCAACAATAGGAAACAGAAGCAGGAAGAGGACACAATTGTAATCTTCAATCAAATGAGAAAACCTTGGCGGAAGGGCAGGATACAAATAAGAAAATGAATGAACATGAGTTGTCTAACAGTCCATGGGTTTGTCAAGATCTGTAACATTGACATCTTTTCTGTTGAGAGATGATGATAGTTGTACTTGTTTTTTTAATTATCCAGTTGTGAATAGTTATCAGCAGTTGTGGATTATGCCTGTATCCCAGCTTCAGCATCCTGTCTCTGAAATTTTGAGGCATTTGAAGCAACAGTACTGTTTTTTTTAGACTGCCAGCTGAACCTGACCACAATGATATGAAGGTAGCAGGTATTAATGTGGATTGAATCTGATATTTAAATGGCATGTTTTGGTGAAAATCCAAAGGGTTGACATGAGAAATTATGTTCGAAAAGAGGTTGAGAGTAGGGTGGAATAGGCAGCCATTAAAATGCCAATCTTTTTTTGGCCACTTGAAATTGCAACTTAAATTTAGTAGCATTTCAAAGCTCAGACTAATCTTTTATATGACTTGGAGCAGAAGCTACGTTTTCTCTGTGGTTGTGGAGAATATTGCCATTTAAAGAGATGTCAGCATTTTCAAGAAACTGGAAATTGAGTTGTTCAGAAAGTATAGAGCCTAAGATGGCAAAGGCTGTGTAGAGTACAAATGCATTCTGAAGGAAAAATGATTTTCTCTCTTTTCTTTAAAGTTCTCTCGCCAGTCTTGACACTCGCTGTGTTGTCATGATCACCGCAGCCCACTGGGTTGCCACGTGTGCTAGCTGTCCTGTTTATTTATTTATTTATTACATTTCTATACCGCCTAATAGCCGGAGCTCTCTGGACGGTTCACAAATATTTAAATATTCAAGATCTGTTGTGTGAACATACCACACAGCTTACCATGTTGTGTGAACATAGTGAGAGTGGCTTATGTGAGGGTTAAATGACCATGGACTGTTTAAGATTATGCGAGGGTTATTTAATCCTTGCATAAGTCTCACTCACGGATTCACACAACATGATAAGCCACAACGACTACCCATCATGGCTTGAATATTCAAAATGGTGCAATCCAACGTGTGGCAACCCACCATGGCTTAAATAAGCCATGGTGGGCTGTGGCGATCATGCCACCCAGCAAACTGAGTAATGCTTTAAAATTACTTGTTAAATTAAATAATACAGGTTTTGGTCAGTAAATTTCCTACCTGGCAAACTTATTCTACTAATCCTCATTTCCTTCCTGCAAATGTTCTAGTTTTCTGAACAAGAGAGAGAGAGAGAGAGAGAGAGAATGATTGATTGATTAGGCCATTTTATATCCTAGCTAAATTTGAACTACTTGAATGTAAGCTTCTTCTTATGTGGCTTCTATGCATTGCGATGTAAATACACAAATTTGGGGCACTTCATTCAATTTACTGGGGTTCAAGAGGATGAAATCCTGGTACTTCTGTTTAACTGAGTTGTAACTCAGGCTGCATATATTTTAAATCAAATGGAAATTAAGGCTAAAAGGTCCACACTGCTGCTAGCTTTCTTGCCCAAATCCTTAATAATTCCTTAGATTGATCTTTTGTCATGTCTCACTCACAATACTCTGAATACTTCCTTAAAGCTTTAATGCCTGAAATCTTCAACTTTTAAGTTTAAAGTATGTTTCTGCCTTTCATACTAAAATGTTTTTCAGATATACTGAAAGAAATTTGTACCAGTGCATTTAACTTCTGTTAGAAGTGTTTACGCAACTGGATACCATAACTGCTGTGTTGCATCAAAAATGTTTTCCATCAGCACTTCCCAGTGTAGTGAGGGAATAACACTGTTGGTAACAGGCTTAAAATAATAAAGACTCCCCTATACAATTCCAGGAACCTTTTGCATGGAGGCATCAAGTACTGCATCCTCAGCATGGTTTTTCATAAAGGCAGGATTGCTACCTTGGCTGCACCTGACGAGAATTTTCCCCATTTGACATTTTGCTGATTGACATTTATTTGTTATATGTAATATCTCAGCCTTGCTCCAAGAAACTTAGCATGGCATGCATGGGGTTATCCCGTTTTATCCTTACGGCAACCCTGTAAAGTAGGTTAGGTTGACAGGAAATGATAGGCCAAGGCTATCCATTGACCTTTATAGCTGAACTGAGCTTTGAACCTGGACTTTCATATGGAAACCCAAAACTCTAGCTGTTACTTACATGACCCTATGAGAGAGTGGCAGTTGTGAGTAATCAAGATGAAGCCAGGATACAAGTCCATGATACAAAGCTTATGGTAACATGGCCATGTGTCCTCTACTTTAAAGAAAACAGTCCTCTGTTTTGAAGGGTTGTCCAGTCTGTCTGGTATAAAGACAAAGAATCCTAGGAAGGGAGAGCAGGGTCTTTGAAATTGCCCAACATCAGTTAATACCTAGACAGCAAGCTGAGCAGACACACAAGTCACCTGATTATATAGCCTTTCCCTCTATGGTGAGATGTATTGCACTTTAAATTATAATAATTATATCTAAATTTGCATTTATACATATAAATTAGCATATGTAAATTCTATACATAGTGGGACTCTCTTTTATCCTCTTTTTGGTGATACACAGCCTCCTTTTTGCAATGTGCAAGTGGTTACCTAGTACCCATGCTCCTCCTGTCCCGTGATCATCCTGATATCCTCCCTGCTGGCCTTGAAGATAGGATGCTTGATTAGCTGGCTGACTAGAAGAGCTGTAGTCAAATAGCAGTCACCCACCTTTTCCATTTTAGAAGTAGGAAGTAGAAGAAACTTGTGATTCGTGGAATGAGTGCTCTCTCATTATAAGGGTGAGTCATCAAATGATGCAGATTTGGCCAAGGGCTGGTTTGGTGTTTGCTGCTCTGGGTGCATTAAAATTTTGTATTCTACCTTCCACATAAAATGTATTGTCTTACTGTGTGCTGAGTAGCAAACAAGATCAAAATGAAGAGTCCAGTGATGATCAATACCATTTTCTCATGTCGAGTTTTTCTTGCCTGTCACTGCTTTACTTTACAACTATATCTATGCCCTTGGCAGCTGGTGGAGATCAGAAGGCTCAGGAATGCAGGGGATATTACTCAGCTGATGGGCTGCCAAGTTGCAGCCAAGAATGCAAGCAGGAGGTTTCTCTCCAAGACATGTACATAACTGAGGCAGCTGCCCCAGAATTTTGCCACTAGAGGCAATTGCCTCCTTTGCCTTCTGTGCTTCTGTGGGCCCTGAAGGGATGTGCGTGCAAGGGTGAACCTGCTCCTTGATTATATATATGCCAAACATTAGCTTGAACTATTTCCTCTGCATATCTACATGTAGCATATTATTAAGTGCCCTTCTCACACCACTGATGTCCAGTTTGCTGCAAATTCTGGGAATGTCAGACTCTAGTCTGTGGAATGCATCTAGTGGATCTTTCCATGAGATGATGCTACTGCAATTTTTAAAAACAGATTCTTTGTGTGGGAACTGGGTCTGAGGTATTACAGAACAAATGTGCTGAAAAGTTTTAATTTCTGCTACATAGAAAGTAGATTCCTTAGAAGCTTGGCACTCAGTTGTTTTATAGCCAATGCATGACAGACTTACAATCTTGCCTTAGGCAGAAGTGCCAAGAGATACAGTAGAGCAGAGACAAGGCAAGATTCCCTTCCCCCCTGATCTCTTGCCTGCCCATTCTTATACTCTTCCTTTGCCTATTTACATTGGTGACAGGTGAACTATGGCTCAAATGAGTTGCTCACTTTGTAGCACGAGGTGGTCTCACTTGAAGTCTCCTATGAAATGCTGCTGTTGGGCTGCACACTGGCCTCTTGGAAGCAGACATGCAAGAGGAGAGATTATTTTGTCCTTGCTCTTATTTCCGCTTGCCAATGCTTCTGATGGCCAGAATGACATTGTGTGGAGGTGATCACCCATCTTTAACTAATTGCAATTGAGACTGACACTGAGTGGGAAATACTCCAAGGGAATTAGGAAGCATGTGCACTCCTAATCTGGAATCGGTTCTCTTTTTGCATCCTCCCCATTTTGCAGAAGACACTGGTAGGCAGATATTGAACTGATTCCACCCTCCTCGTTCCTTTCCAGGAACATGGTGCTCTGGGGTTTGGCAACAGCTTCTTACTCAACCTGCCAGTCCCTGTGACTTATTGGGTCTTAATAAGGTTTGTGTACCGACAGACAGACTGTCAGGGACTCCAGAGCTTAAATCAGTATCTTTGGGGTTTGAAGGCAGGAACTACTATAAACAGTGTGTACTAAGGCTTCTGATCTGTCTTCAGATGCAGAAAGGAACAGGTGCAGAAGTTATACCGGTGAAGTTTCTATATTGTACAAATATATGTCTTTGTACAAACGCTAGGAGTTGAGCCTGGTCTTTGCCTAGTCAAAGGAGCAGTAACTTCTATTTGTTTCATACCACGGTCCAACTACCCATTTAAGACTCCAGACTTACATTTGGGTATAGATGCTCATGTCCTGCCAGCCTAGTGAACATGAAGATACCCTGACCCTGCCATTCTCTTAACCTGCCTATATTCTTCTGAGTGCCAAACTAAATGTTCTGTCTAGCATCTGTGATGGGGTCATGCATGCTAGTTTTCTTTTCTGTGTAAGCGTGTGTGGCTCCAATACAGGTCAGGGCTGTGGCAATCTGAGAGGAGGGATTTAAACTTTCCCCCATTTTTGTTTTGTGAAATTTCACACACACACACCGCTTGGGGGGGTGGTTTAAAAAAAGGAAAAAAAAGCTCCATTAGTGTCAATAGAGAATTCCTGGCTGCTGCTGTCCTGTTCTGAATTGGGGCTGTGCGCACTTACACGGAGGAAAAGAAAACTAGTATGTGTGCTAAACAGAACATTTAGTTTGGCCTTAGCACATGTCTTCTTGGGTTCTGATGAACTGCTGCTGCTATTCACTTACCCATTCATGCCAAGCTATCTTCTCCTTGCTTGTCGCTGAAGCTTTTCTTGCACAAATAATATTCAGTCAAATAACCAAGGTATTATTTCACGATGACAGAATAACATCTGATGTGCCAGCTGTAGCCTCTTCTGGACCACAGTTAAACCTTGCTCTGATAACATTGAAGATTGACTAGTGTAATGTGTTGTGTATAAACCTGCCTTTGAAAACTGCTTGGAAGCTGCTGTTAGTTCAAAATCCAACAGCTAAGCTATTGCCTGGGACCATATTTCGGTGTTATTGAAATAATTTCACTGGCTTCTGATCTGCTTTGAGCTTGTGATTCAAAGGGCTTGTGATTACCTGAGGTACTGAAGGAATGCCTTCTCCCATACCTATATGCCTGTGCATTGAAGTAAGTTTTGATGGCTCGCCTCCTGCTGCTCCAGCCCTCCAAGATAAGGTGGATGGTGACCAGAGAGAGACCCTTCTCAGTGATGGTGCCCTGTTTGTGGCATTCTCTTCCAAGGGAGGCCTGCCTGCCCTTGCAGACTTTTTAATGTATTATTTCAGCATGTTGTAATGTATTATATTGTATTACAAATGTTATATTTTATACCATTCGTAAGCTTTGCTGAAGGGTGGTATCTAAATCTTTTGGGTAAATAATATGAAGTCTGCCTTCATAGTGTGTTTCTCCTGAGCAGCTGAAAGCAGGACTGGAGCCAAGTTTGAGGAGATCTTGGGCAGGTTGCCTTTGGGGGAGGGGGAGGGAGCCAGGCAGCTGTGGGCAGACTCTGTTTGCGTATTCTCTTTCTTTCTGTCTTTTGCTGCAAATGTGATGCAAAGTGCTGTACAGAATGCCTCATCTAAAGTGAGGTTGCAGGCTTTTCTTTTCTTTTCTTTTCTCATCTCATCCAAAGGCTTCCTGAGAAAATGAAGATGGTAGGCAACTTCAGCCTCAGAAACTTTTATACTGTTAGTTTTACTCTACCCTGTGCCTGTTTGGTGCATTCTCTTCCCCTCCTTATTGTTTTATTATGATTTTATTAGAATGTAAGCCTATGTGGCAGGGTCTTGCTATTTTATTGTTTTACTCTGTACAGCACCATGTACATTGATGGTGCTATATAAATAATAATAATAATAATAATAATAATAATAATAATAATAATAATAATAATAATAATAGAAAGCACTATACAGTGCATCTGCTGCCCTAGTAAAATTGTAAATAACTGCGGGGTGACAGTGACAGGCATTGGGGTCATGGCCCCTACCATTCCAGGTTCTGATGTCAGGCATGATAGACACCTCAGTGGCCTGGTTCAGACAACATGCTAAACCATGCTGCTTAACCACAAAATGGTTAATGGAATGCATTAAGGTCAATGCATTCCGTTAATTTCATTTATTTATTAAATTTATATTTAATTTATATCCGATAGTCAAAGCTCTCTGGGTGGTTTACAAAAGTTAAAAACAGTGAACATTAAAAAGTATACAAAATTTAAAACCATCAAAAATATAAAAACAGTATAAAACAATATTCATTTAAACAACAACAGTTCTGGGGTCCATTAAAAACCATTTTGTGGTTAAGCAGCATGGTTTAGCATGTTGTCTGAAGCAGGCCTCTGTTAAAGCAAAGATGGGAAGTGGAAGACCCTTGCCATCCCCTGTAAAGGGTTGCACTAGAAGACCTCCTACAGTGCCAGACTTGGGGATATCTGTAGTAACATTGTTGCCCTATAAGATGCCAGAAGGCCCCCAGTCACTGCCACTGATTTCTGCATGGTTGCATTCAGCTAGCTAGATGAGGGAACTTTGTTCCATGGGAGCATCCAGGGATTTGTCCCTCCAGGGATTTGTATGCATATAACAACACCCCAGTGCATTTTGCAATCCCATGTTTGTTTAAGTACAGCTGACATTTTAAAAATCTGTGCATGAATAATATTAGCACATTTGTCAATTAAGTTGAAAGACCGGCAGACATAAGAACAGTGCTGCCACTGTCAAGCACTGATGATAGGAACAGATGCAGTGGCAGCAAGCAGGGAAACAAAGCAGGAGAAGCACGGAAAGATAACAAGAGGTTTGCCTTGTAGAATGTGCACTGCTGAGAAATCCAAGCTGTTTTCAGGATTCTGCTCAATATCACATGAAAGAAAAAAATATATTCAAAGTCTCTTCTGAACACACTGAACTAACACAGGTTGATGCCCATTTAGCCCTTGTAAAGAAACGAGCAGCTTATTACTCTTGCCAAAAGGGAGTTCCCCCTTCCATATGGCAATATTGAAAATGACCTAATCAAATGGCAGATAACACCACTGCAGGTTGGCTGAAATGTCAACTCTGAGGTGCCCAAATGGTGTATTTCTTATCCTCACCAGTCTCCATCTGTGTTTTTTATGAGACCTTTCCTCTCAGCTTCTGATTGCTTCGGTCAAGCAAACACTTTCCAAGGAGTATAGCACTGGAATCAACAGTGAAAGGCATTGAAAATGATATGTACGGTCCTATGGTAATGCTGAAGCGTATGTAATAGAATGAAACATTTTCTGCCATTGCAAAAGTTCTTATTCTCTATCTGATATTGTTCAAATAGCCCCCAACCAAATGATGTACTGCTCTGGATCAGACACGAACAGTCTCTGAAAGATTGCAAGGCTTCTTTCTGTGAAACACCATAGCTTTAAAATCAGTATTCAGGTTGCATTTGATACTATATAAACTCATTTGATTTCTCAGTGCTTTTGAAAACTCAGACTTTTGATGTCTCGTGAAACGGAAAGCTTAAGGGATGGAGGCATCCAATATGAGTGACCTCTTCTCAAATGCTTGCTCACAGGGTTCCCTCCTCCACACCTTTCCCACAGTTGGTAGGAAAGTTTGCAGCCAGTTATTTAGGTACAAGAGCAGCTGAGATGAAGAAAGCAAGGCTAATATGGAAGAAGGCAAAACTACATTATGACCTCATATCTTGAAACCTTTTGTTCTATTTCTCCTTTGCAAAGTGGAGAAATTGGGGGGGGGGCAGTTTGCAAGGGAAAAGCAGTGGGTAGGAGGGATGATGCAATTTGGTGCCCATGGAGGCCATGGCTTTTGAAAGGTTAAATAACCCTTGGTGAGCCATGGTGTGTTGTCTGAACCCAATCAATCTATCTGGCCAGGCCACTTGACTTTCCCAGCAGAGACAGAAAAGTGAGGAGAGAGGATCAGTAGCTATTTTTGTTGAGAGAGTGGCTGATTACAGTTCTAAAACTGTTTCTCTAAGATGTGTTTAATTTAGTTCATTCTTGGCAAAAAGACGTCACCACAAACATTTTAAACAAGCATTTGAATCTGTTATCACTTAAGGTTTCTTGACTGCTAGTTTTGGCTCTTTGTGGTTTTGTCTTTGCTGCTGCTTTTAGCTTGTTGTAAACGATTGGCTATCATTTTTTGTTTGTTTGTTTGTTTTAATATTTTGCAAGATGCTTTGAGTGGGTCCTTTTTGGGAAAGGAAAAGCCATGTATAAAATAAATCACCTCTCCATGCGAGACTTTGTTTTGTGATTTTGTCTCACAAGGTGGAGACAAAATCACAATACATGGAGCTCAAGTTACTGGGAGTCTGGGGTGGAGGAAATGTTGGCAATTATGCAGCAAGGTCTATTTATATGTCCCCCCTTCATGTTGAGGTCAATAGCAATTGCCTCCCCCTCCATTGTCCTCTACCTCCACAAGGGTATAACCACTTGCTTTGCATGTAGAATGTTTTAGGTTTGAGCCCTGATGTTTTAAATTAAAATGATCAGATAATGCATGATAGACCTCTGCTAAAACTCCTGGAGATCTGCTGCCAGTTAGGCTAGATAACACTGGCTAAATGGACAAGTGGACCCGGCATAAAGCAACTTTCTATACTCTTACACCTTGCTACTTCCCCCAGTAACTCCTCTCCCATTCACTTCCAGCCAGCCAATGCTCCAAACCTCTATCTAGAGCAATGTTATCAGCACAAGTATATGTTTTTGTTTATATGAAGCTGAAGTCTTTCCTCTGAAGTAATGTTCTTTTGGCTATTTCAGATTAATAGTCTTAATAACTAGTCAGCCCTCACACTCCCTTTGTGTACCACCTGAACCATAGGCCATGGTTTGCAGAAGGTTTGACAGTGGGATGGCTATGTATCTGATGTATCAGTATTGTGTTATAAGAAGATGGTGTTCTTTTGCTTCACCAGAATCCTTTTTATAAAAGGCAAATGGCACATAAGTATCCCTGCAATGCATAGATTCTGATATGTGAAGGTGCCAATTTTCCCCTGTTATTTTCTTGTCAGAAAGTAAATGCCTTCCTAGTGTGATGTTAATGGCCACTGATTATAGGTCCTAACTGATGGAATGGTGAAGGTCAAGTTAATTTTCCTCTGCAAACAAGGTATGGGTTGGGTTTCCAGGGCAACCAGTGCTATCCCACCATGCTGTCCAGAACACATTTTGATATATAAATAAATTAAAAGATCACAAAAAAGCAATTCATAAAAATGTCAAAGCCTGTGTAGGATCAAAAGGCAAATATCCCAGACATTTATGACTGCCACATGCAGGTGGGAGCGAACTGGTTTTCAAACATTGCCACAGAAATTCTAAAAAAGAATAGTTTGAGTTTCTCCAATTGGTAACAATGACAAAGCAAAAATGAATCATCACTTTCTTGTCAGGTAGAGGAAAGAACTACATTCATGGGCATTTATCCTGTTTCATCACAGGTACTGCCATCCCCCTAGGTCAAGGGGGCTCAGGGTAAGGTGGTTGGCTGAAGACAGAGCAAGTTCAGGACCCTGGACAGAACAGCAGGTGCTGACCCAGGGTCTGTAGGTTAGCATTCAGCACTCTGGAGAGCGATCCTGAAGCTAAGGTCAAAGTTATCCCAGCAATTATCTAGAGTAATTTACAAGTTTTTTTTTTTTTATAGCCAGGCTTTCTGGGAGTTCCACTTTAAAGTGTTAATTTCCTTACCTGTAATTGCTTGATTCTTCTTGCGTAGGTGGGTGAGAGTCTGTGGAATGAGGAGTGCTCAGGGCCTTGCTGAGGGTCTCCCTGCTCACTAGATGAATTTGAGGTCCAATCTGGCTCCAAGGAGTGGCAATGGCACTTCTCAGGGATTGAGTGGACAGAGTATAGGATCTGAGACTGGGGCCTCCACTTGAGAAGCACCAGGAACTGACTTTGACTCCTCCTTGGAGTTGCTGTCACTAGAAACCTCAATCTCTGAGGGCTCTTGGTCATGGCCCATGAGACCATTTAAATAAAATTGTAGTAAATGAACATGGCATAAGGCAGCTTTCCCCATCCTGGTGCCTTCCAGATATTTTGGACTACAACTTCCATCATCCCTAACCATTAGCCAAGGGCTGGGGCTGATGGAGTTGTAGTTCAAGCCATCTGAATAACCCCAAGTGAGGGAACGTTGGATTAAAATCCTCATCCTGAAGAAAGTTCTAAAAACAGGGGGAAATAGTTTGTCAATTACTCTATTCCTAAACAATAAATATCACTGGGGTGAAGGGAAGTGGTATCACATGGAGGGTAGGGCATAAGCAGGAAGGAGGCTGTCTCTCCTCTCCCTTGCCCCTCCCCCTTGCATGCTTGTGCTAGATTGCTCAATTTATTATTTGACTACTGGAATTCTGTTAGCCAAGGTGACTGATGATAGTAAATGGTTCTTGCAAAACATGGTAGGAGTCAAGAGAAGATTGCTTAGGCTGGGGAAATAGATGGCCTGCCCGTCTGAGACATCAGTGGCTGGCAAGAACAGGCTCACTATGAAGCCTAACTTTACATTTCGAGGTGTACACTTCAAACATCTTTGGTGTACACTTGAGCCTTGGTGGTAGTGCCTTTTGCCAGGCTTGGCTAGTTTGCTGGCTACAATGTTCCTGGACAGGGATGGTCTGGTCACAGTGGTTCATGCTCTGGTAACCTCCCACTTGGATGCCCTTGAAGATGTCCAGAACCTTTTGCTACTGCAAAATGTGACAGTCAGAGATGTTACTGGTACAGCCAGGTGACTTATTACACCAGTTCTTAAGGAACTGCACTGGCTGCCTCAAGCCCAATTCAAGGTGCTGGTGTTTTCCTTTAAAGCCCTAAACAGCTTGGAACCTAAATATCTGCAGAAGTCTCTCTCCCTATACCAGCCTGCCTGTGACTTGATTGTCAGAGGAGGCTCTTGTGGGTCAAAAAAAGGAGAGAGCCTTCTCAGTTGTGGCACTGAATTACAGAATGCCCTCCCCATGGAGGGCAACTGGTGCGAATACCACAATTGTTTTGGCACCAACTCAAATTCAGGCATTTTAATTGGTTGATTTTGTCTTTTCTATTGTATTGACTACCTTCTTTGGTTTGTTTTTATTATGACTATGTAGTTTCAGTGGCTTTATTTATTTATTTATTTATTTATGTACAGTGCCTTGGTATCCAAAAGGATGAAGGGTGGTTTAAAATAAATACAGGGTTGTGCTGTATGGAATGTCTTTTGTCTGCTCTGGCCAGTTAAAGGCATGCTGCAGTTTTGCATAGAATCTTGTCTTAAGGATGGCTTACATGATGGTAACAGCTGTTGAACAATGCAGCTCGTGTGCTCATATGATAAGAAAACTATCTGGTATGCGTTTTCTGCAGTAGAAAATTAAAATTCAGCCATTTGTTCATTTTTATATAGTACTACTTAGCATAAATTCCTTGTTGTACTGGATTAGTGCCTATAACTTCTCACAGAAGAGTTTTAGACTGTCTTAGACTTGCATGCCACCTACTCCCGCAGGCCGTGCAATGTTCTCTTACTTCTACCCTGTCTTGCAAGAACCATTTACTACCATTAGCCATCTTGGCTAACAGAATTCCAACAAAAGAGTTAGGAATCTTTACATATTACAGCCAAGGGAGCAAGCTCAGTATGTATGGCAGCTTTGGGGTTTTTTTTTCTCCTGGAGCCATCTTTGTCACTTGAGGCTCAGGTAGCTTCAGTTGCACAGAGTGGCTTCTACTAACATTGGTTGGTGGCCCAGCTATGCCCTGATTTGGACAGGAACAACCAAGCTTCAGTTGTCTATGCTCTGGTAACTGACAACTTAGATTACGGTAGTGCCTTTGAAGATGGTTCAGAAGATACAGCTTGTGCAAAATGCGGTGGCCAGACTGATAGCAGGAACAAGATGGTCCAAGCATTTAACAGTGATTTTGGCCCGCTTGCACTGATTACCTGTATGTTTCTGAGCCCAATTCAAAGTGCTGGTTTTGACCTATAAAGCCTTACATGGCTCAAGGATCGATGGAACTCTCCTGTCATGAACCAACCCATACACTATACTCTGCATCTAAGGCCCTTCTCTGAGGGAGGCTCAGGTGGCAGCAGCAAGGGAGAGGGCCTTCTTGGTGGTGGCCCCCCATTTATGGAATGATCCCCCGAATGAGGCCTACTCTTTTTGATCAGATTCTGGATTGTTTGTTTACATTGTCTTAGATATATGTTGTTGCTGTGTGGGCTACCTGTTTTATTTTATCATTTATTTAAAATTTTTATATCCCGCCCTATATCATTAAGATCTCAGAGCGGTGTACTGATAAAAACATACAATATAAAACACTAAATATGCACAGTTAAAAACAAATTAAACCATGATCCAAGTTAAAACAATTTATAATTTAAAAGCAGTAAAAGCAGTTAAAACAATGTGCCAGTGAGTTTAACCATCAAAGGCTTTGTTAAAAAGCCATGTTTTTACTTGGCGTCAAAATGCAGTCAATGTTAGCGCCAATCGGGCCTCCAAGGGGAGGGCATTCCACAGTCGGGGTGCCACAACAGAGAAAGCCCTCTCCCTTGTCCCAACATAGCATATATGTTGCATTGGTGGGATGCGGAGAAGGGCTCCTCCAACAGATCTAAGGTCTTGGGCAGGCATATATAAGGAGAGGCGCGCTCTCAAGTATCGAGGTCTCAAGCCGTTTAGGGCTTTAAACGTCATTACCAACACCTTGAATTCCAACCGGAAGCGTACAGGCAGCCAGTGCAAACTTAGGAAAAGAAAAACATTGGTAGGTTGACAGTTGGTTTCATTACAATTTGCATTAGCTTCCCCGATGGAAGACCAGTTTCTCCTGTGGAATATAGATAAACTCCTAATCTTCCAAACATCTTAGGTCCTTTTGAATATTTTGCCTTTTGGTGCTGTATGTGAAACTAGATATGTCTGGGCTCAGGCCCTGGGAAATATTTTAGAATAATTCAATAGTCTCCAACAAATTTGATTTTAAGGGAAAAAACATTGCCATCACCTGTGCGGTTTCAACAGAGGTGATGAATATTTTGTGTGGCTTCATGGAAAGCTAGAAGGTTCTGCTTTTTTGTGTAAGAGCTGCAGCTGATTTTTAGACCTACTTAATTCTGTCCTAATAGTTTAAAGATTGTACCCAGGAGAGCCAGAATTTCACTTACCCTTGGCATAGGTGCTGGAGGGAATGGGTTGATGTTGCAGAAGGGAATAGTTATGTTTAATGTGATAAGCATGCTTGTTTTGCACATACCTAGCCCTTACGAACATCCCTTATGTCAAAGTGTCTCTTGAGAGTGTTTGTACTATGTGCCCCTACACCAGTAATTGCTGCAGTGCTCTTTTCCTAACAGCTCAGGATTGATTTTTATTGCACTCTCCCCTTAGGAATACTGGATTTCTTACCCCAAAAGTGCATCTTTATATTAGGGATTTTATTGGAAATGATCTCATCCTGCCTATTATTTGGTTTGTTACACAAAGAAGAGATTCTTTTGTATAACCCAGCACTAGAATAGCTATTCACATTAGCTTCAGTATCTATCTGTAATGCACTCATGATCCGTTCCTCAACTATGTGTCTTGGGCTATATTATTGATTCTCCATTGTCAGAACACAAATATCCTTCTCCCCCTCCCCCCTCTCTGCTCCCAAACACTGTGTGGAACAGAGGTGAGGATTTGAGATTTTGCTTGTTTTGGAGAGGCAGCCTGATACTACCCCCTCCCAGAGCTACTACGGTGTAACCAGAGGCCTTGGCTGCAACTGCTGTAGCACCCTTTGTAAAGCTAGCATGGCAGAGATGGGTGGTGTGGAGATTCCTAGCTGCTTTGAAAGCAAGGCCAGCCTGCAACACCCCCACTTAGGATACAATTAAACCGGGTTCCAATTTAAGAGGCTTTATTTTAAGATTAGGGATGGAGATACAAGGGAAGAAGCAGGGCAGGGAGGGATAGTGTAAAAAGAAACAAAGCAGTTATCTAAATATACTGCACCAGGCAATCTTAGAGTAATCTCAAACTTAATTGCAAGGAGCAAATATCACTCACAATGTTCAGTAGACAAATTGTCATCGGTAAGGAGTGACTGTGCAAATAGGGTTTTTTGGCAACAACCCAGGGAATAAAATGTGAGAATTGGGAGAGCTTTCCAATATACTGGTAGACAAGAAACATCATTGAGATGAGGGTAGGGAGAGTTGTGTCCATGAATGATGCCTGAAACATGAAAGGTAGGTTCCTGTGTAAAGGGAAAGCTAAGCCATTGTGCTGGGTGCGTTGGATTCTTAATGAGATGGCCATTCTATTCTCAGAACTTCCTACACAGGCAGTTCCAACCTACTTGCTTCTGTAAGCAAGACCAAATCTTGCTTTGACTCCTTGCCAGCTTAATGCTGTGTCAGCTTTAGGAGCTATGAGCCCATTCTTACAGGCCATTGACTGGTGTGTAAGGGGCCAATGGGTCCTGTGCTAAGTAAAGTCTGCCTCCTTGTGCTGATGCATCAGCATTTAGGGCTGCTGCTACTTCAGGACAGATGAAGCAGATAATAGCTGCTCAAATGGGCAGGTACCCCACTCCCGGTGGCTGGGAGTCCTGATCCTATATGACTTGCAGCATGTGTATCATAGAATCAGAATAGCAGAGTTGGAAGGGGCCTACAAGGCCATCGAGTCCAACCCCCTGCTCAATGCAGGAATCCACCCTAAAGCATCCCCGACAGATGCTTGTCCAGCTGCCTCTTGAAGGCCTCTAGTGTGGGAGAGCCCACAACCTCCCTAGGTAACTGATTCCATTGTCGCACTGCGATGGAATCTAGATAGAGCATATGATTCTATGCTCTATCTAGGAGAGCATAGAATCATAGAATAGTAGAGTTGGAAGGGGCCTATAAGACCATCGGGTCCAACACCCCTGCTCAATGCATAGGGCCAGGCCCTACAGGTAAGGAATGAGTGTCTGCAAAATTCCATCACAAACAATACTAAACTATTATACCAGTGAATGAATACTCATTATAGCAATGGAGTTCCTTTGTGAATGATAGTGTTGAATAGTAGCCTAAGGGACTAATTCTATTTGTCCTGAAGTAAAACAATTTGCAGTTCCCTCAATAATATTCTCAGCATTTTATAATCATCTGAGAATCTCTTCAGACGTGCAATACTGTGGGATTAAGAGGCTTAATGAAAATAAATTGAAGTATTGTATTGAATGAGTCTATTTTATGCTGTGCTTTATAGATAAAGAAATGAAATATCTTAGAAGTACACACAGGACCTGAATCCGGTAAGAGAAAGGAAGGGCATGGAGGCACCTGCAATACTGATGGACGTCAGGGAGCATTTTCCAGAAGGGTGGTTGTGTTAGTTTGCTGCAGGAAAAACAACCAAGTCTTCAACCACCTTAAAGATTAACGTGTTTTTTTTTAGGGCATAAGCTTTCATGAGCTAAAGTCTGCTTCATCAGATACAAGGTGATGCAGAGAAGCGGCCCCATCCACTGCATATTAATGGGACTTATCTTTGCAGAAGCCATGTTGGTTCTTTTTCAGCAGGGCTTGTCCTTCTATATGTCAAGTCAGAGCAATATCAAATTAAGCCCTGATGCCTTTGCTGCTTTCCTAAAATATTGCCCAAAGTTGACCTTTGTAATTGTATCCCGCCAATCAAAAACTTGCCAATAAAAATATCAAATTGTGTCTGGTGAGGGCTTGGGGAAATGGCTCTGTCAATCTGCCTGTGCTGCTTTTGCACACTTCAGTGCTTCACTGTGAAGCAGACAGAAAGAAGGGTGGATCTAGGTAGCATGAACTGTAGAGAGTGACTTCAAGTATTCTTTTTTTGACTGCTGCACCCTAACAGCAAGTTTGCACCAAAACTGGTCGTTTGTTGTTTAGATATTAATAATTGTAAGCCAGATGTTTTTGAGATGATACTCATTTGCCTTCAGGATACACTCTGGAGTGATATGTTCACAATAATTATTGTGAAATGGTGATGGAAGTCAATCACTTATTGCCTGAGTCAGACGTGGAGAAATGAATCCTTCAGTCAAACTCCAACCTTTAGAATAAAGGTACAGGATATTGAATTGGGATTCTTTTCCTGCCAAATAGGAATTATCCTCAGTAAGTATTTTATGAAAGTCAACTGGAATGCTATTTAAATTGAACTTTACTTTGTGAGAAAAAGCCATAAAGGTGGCTGATGAGTGGGTTTCCTTCTCAATTTCTTCAGCTTGTTCTTTTAATCCTTGTTGAGGCTACTAGCTCTTGTGGTTTTAGCAACTAGCAAAAAAGGGCCCAAGCATATAATTATTATGAGGAATGTACATTCATATTCTGTTTAAGACCCAATAACACCAAATCAGAAGTGCTTTTATTCTAAATATTTATTTAAAAGACTTTTATGCTGCTTTTCAAGACTCAAAGTCTTCTCAAAATGGCTCCCACCTAAATAACAATGAATATCAAACATTAATACCAAGAATTATTTAAAATCTCTATAAGTTTAGAGCTGCAATCCTACATGCGCTTACTTAAGGATACATCCCATTGAACCTAGGGGGGCTTAATTTCTGAGTTTATGTGCATAGCATTGCACTGTAAATAACAACAGCAACTAAAAGAGAAGCACAAACACATCATACAAGCAGCAGAACATCACACATTATAAATTAATAATAATAATAATAATAATAATAATAATAATAATAATAGAGCAAACATAAATTAAAACAATCTGGTTTCCAATCCATCTGGTTTCCAACCCCATCTAAAAGAGAAACGGGAGGGAGCCAAATGAATCTCTTGAGGGAGGAAGTTCCAGAGTCAAAAAGCCACCACTGAGAAGATCTTTATTTATTACCTTATTATTTATTTATTACATTTATATACTGCCCCATAGCCGAAGTTCTCTGGGCGGTTTACAAGGTTAAAAGGCTGAACATTAAAAATCAATATACAAAATTTAAAAACATAAAAAAGCAAACCTTACCTTGTGTTCCTGCCAGGGTTGATAAAAATCAATGATTTTTTTTAAAAAAATAACAATAATTAAAAAAAGGATTTTTTTATTTAAATTGGATTTTTTTTAAATAAAATGCTTTTTGAGGAAAAATCTATCTAAAGATAGCTTTCTATTTAAGATATATTATAGTCCAAAGGTTATTCATCATGAAATAAGGATTAGTTTTTAATTACGTAGCATGAAGCTGTTTAATTTTTTTGGTAAATGAATTCTATTAATCCATTCACAATGTCATGCTCTTCCAGAGGTTTCTGTAAGATTATTTTTCTTCTTCCAATAAAGTACAGCAGATAAGTTGTCCAAATATGAATGTTTAACCTATTAAACTGGAGATAGTTCACCTCGCAATAATTTTATATCTATCTATGATGTGTTTCTTATAGTATAACCAAATCAGTATTTTTTATATATATAACTGTAAAACTAATCTGAAAAGTTTCTATTCTAAAAATAAAACTTTCATCTGGTTGCAAATATTAAGATTATGCCAGCAAGAATGAGTCTTTGGTAACTCCGAGTTGTGTAAAATATAGCGAGGAAGAGTGCACTTTTTTTGGGAGGGGGGAGTCACATGATTAAATCAAGTCTTTCTGAGTAGTGATTTAAATTAAATCAAATTGATTTAAATCAAATCCACCCTTGTTCCTGCCAGCCTGATTGTGCCAACTGCTGAGACTATGAGCAGGGACTTTGTGGCCAATCTCAAGGCCTGGGCAAAGCCCATATGAATTCAGTCACTCCTTCAAGTAACCTGGTCCTGAACCATTTATGGCTTTAAAAGCAAATGAATGAAATATGAATTATGTGCTATGTTTCTTTGTTGGTGCAGCTTTTGAACTCTGTGCTGTTGGGACAAATGTGAAAGGGGTGAACTGATGTTTGATAGAAGGTGAGATGGTGGAGTAGGACCAATGTGGGTTTTTGTTTTAAAACATGAATGCAGTATAGGAGATGGTACAAAATAAAAGCTCTGGGCTTAAAAAAAAGAACACCTATTGGTGTCAAGTGTCATATATTCTTACACAAATAATCTGGAATTTGCCCAATATTTGAGAACAGTCCACAGACCTTGGGTGTCTGATATTTATAAATCAATAGCTCACTTTCAGAAACATTTTGTTCCCTGTAGTATGTCAAGCCATATTCACAAATCACATATGACAGCACAAATCACACAAGACCACAAATATTATTTATATAGGAACGCAGCGCAAGAATGATAGCCCACATGGACATCATCATCATCATCATCATCATCATCATCATCATCATCATCATCTTATTTCCTACCCACCTCTCCATTCTAATCGAGGCAGAGAACAACAATAAACAGTAAAATACATAAAACTAAATTAAAACATCCTAAAAACATTCTAAAAACGTCTTAACATTCCACTGGATAGGTCTGCCGGAAGAGAGCAGTCTTTATAGCTTTCTTGAATGCTAGTAGACTGTTAGGTTGACGAGTCTCCTCCAGCAGGCTGGGAGCAGCAGAAGAGAAGGTCCTCTGGGTAACAGTTGTTAATCTAGTTTTTGCTAGCTGAAGTAGATTTTTCCCAGAGGACCTGAGTGTGCGGGGCGGATTGTACGGGAGAAGGCGATCCCACAGGTAGCCTGGACCCAAACCATGTAGGGCTTTAAAGGTAATAACCAACACTTTATACTTCGCTTGGAAACTAATTGGCAGCCAGTGAAGAGATTTTAAACCTAAGAAGGATTTTCTTCCTAAGAATATTGCTGGACAGTTCCAGGGCCTGCCATGTTTTGCATAACACATGATGGTAGCACACTATAACAACACAAGTCTGCTGTGACAATTATTGCAGGAATGATCTGTTGTAAGGAATACAGTTTGAGTCATGAATGAGCCCTGAATGAAGTGCATTAGAAAAATGGTGTGGTTTCTTCCTATAAGATTATTAAAAACTTTGCCCTACTTCATTCCTGTTGCTAAAGCATCACTGAGATAGCAGGGCCATGAATTGTATTTTTGTAAGTAGACTGACTGGAGATATTGGCAACTCTGCTGTGCCTGTGCCTCTGCCTCTGGGTATACTAAATACCTTTTGTGAGAATTTTATGTAAGTTGTTGCCACCTGTACATACTAACTGGCTCCATGTGGGCTATCGTTCTTGCGCTGCATTCCTATATAAATAATATTTGTGGTCTTGTGTGATTTGTGCTGTCATATGTGATTTGTGAATATGGCTTGACATACTACAGGGAACAAAATGTTTCTGAAAGTGAGCTATTGATTTATAAATATCAGACGCACACGGAATGCTGAAGGATGCAATTTAGTGACTTCTCTTTCGTGCATACTTGATCTGCCATAACGTATACTAATGCAACCTGCTTTGCATCTGTGGTATAATTTACTGTACCCCCACGGTGAATCATTGCTTTGGGTTGTTGAAATGTGGAAGCCCTCAGAGTTGGCTCTACCATTAGGCAGAGTGAAGCCATCGCCTCAGGCAGGTGATGTTGAGAGATGGCAGCAAGGTGCTGGAGGACAGAGTTGGGTGCTGAGTGATCTGCTCTGCACCTCCTAAGTTAGCTTGCTGCCTTCAGGTACAGGTCAGGATGCTGTCTCATCATCAGTATTAAGTCAGAATCATCTGCCAGTCTTGGACTGCTCGTGGATGCCTTCTTAGTGAATACTGTACTACATGGCCTCATTGTGCTTCTTTCAAACTCCATGGTAGGTAACCTAAAGCCTAGGAACTGAAACCAACTCACTGGTGTTCTTCCTAATAATTGGTCCACTGATATTTCTGCACACAAACAGCCACGTGAAGATGTTTAGACCAAGGAAAGGATTTTGGCAGGTGAGAGACGGCTTGTGGCCTGGCATTGCCTATGTTCAGAAATAGCTCTTCAGTCCTTCTCTAGCCAGGCAACCCTTGTAAGAAGGGAGCTGAAAGATGTTGCTGGCAAGCTAGTTAATAGCTCCTGTATAGAGGTCCTTGTCTGTGCCTTGAACTTACCTTTTAGATTTTTATTTTTGTTTTGCTGGTTTGTTTCTTTTGCCTTGCCCTGCACCTCTGACTTACCTCTTTGCCTGCTCCCTGTTTATTCACCCACAGCTTCCCCCCTATTCTAGCTCTTCTACCCAAGTCATGGTTTGCCCCCTGACAGACTTCCCCCTAGCCTATTCCATGAAATAAATCACTAACTTTGTGAAATTAAGTTTGCATCTCCAGACATCATTCTGAGTGGTTGCCTCTAGTTCTATCAATCTGTTTGTGCAGTCTTAGTCCTCTGGGAAGCCTACAGTGAACCTTCTATAGTCCATCCTATTTTGTGCATATGGGTATATTAAGTAAGAAGTGTCTCAGTAATAATATAAATGGCATCTTAAGAAACAAAGTGTATAGAAACTCTATACAGAAGTTAGAAGAAGTGAACTTAGAAGGGAAACCTGTGATTGTTCACTTTGCTTGCTGTTGGATGAAGCCATAGTCAGTTAGCCAGCTCTTCCTGTAGCACTTTCTGCTCTGCTATACTTCTTCAGACTTCCCAGACACATCATCACTATCAGTGTTCTGGTCAGATACTTCCTTGCATGCACAACCTCCACTATTATTTGCAGCAGGCTGGGGCTACCATTAAAAACTTTGTTCTGACTTCTTGCTCTTCACCTTCTGCAGTGTTTTATCTCTGCTAGCAATTGATTTTTTTTGAGGTGAAAAATGAAATATGTTAGCTATAACTTATAATATGTGCTTCTTGGAATACTTATAAAATTTAATAGTATAAGGGTGCAATCCTATGGGTGGTTGGGGAATACTGGGAGTTGTAGGACGTTTTTCTATCTAAACATGCATTGGATTGTTCTAAATGCCTAGGTTTTATTCAAACAATAATTGCAAGTGTTTCTAGCGTCAAAGATGGACCTGCAAGATTATTTATTTATTTATTTGTTTATTGCATTTATATACTGTTCCACAGCTGAAGCTCTCTGGGTGGTTGTTTTACTCTATGCTAAGTTTTATCCAATTGGAAAAATAGGAATAAATTAAAAGTTAGAAATAGATATCAACACCATAGTAAACCAAAATGGCTTGTATCCATCTGCGTCCTTCCATTCACAGACAGCTTTTTGATCCAGCAGAGAGGAATGTGGTTTTCACTGATTCACCCTTTCCTCTGCAGCTCTCTGTGCCCCAAATCTTCTCTAGGGGATTCGTGGACCCTCTAGTACAGTGTGGGAGATGGCACAGAGGGGGCTGTAGAAGAAAGGAAGAATTTGTGAAAATTGCCCCCCCCCCTTCCCCCTTTTCTTCAAGGAAGCCTCCATTGGGTCAAAGAGTCTTCTTTGAATGGGAAGAAAGCCTTAAGATAGATACAGGGCCAGGAAGCTTTATTTTAAGGGTTTAGAAGCAATATTTAGACCGTGAGATTATCATGGATAACCAAAGAAAGCCATACTTTTAGAGAAAAGTTTAAGAAAAAAAATACTCCTATACTGTAATTAAGAAGCAGCATTAAATATGGATGTTTGGTTAATATAATAACATTGAACTCTAGAATAATATCATTGAAGATGGGGGTTAGGTTGACAAGGGTTTGGCTGTCAAGGGTGCACTATCTAGCAAATGTTCTTTGTGCACATAATGTGGAAAAATGCCTTAGTCAGTGGTTCAGGGATGGATGTCTGCTGATGTGATGAGATAAATATATACATGCATAACTTAACTGTTCATGACATTAGCACGGCGCCACAGACATGAGCATGGAGAGAGAGCCTGAAGAGCATAGTTCTTGAGGGAGCAGAACACGACATTACTAAAGGGATAGAAGTGGCGTAAGATTAAGATCCAAATATAGCTGTAGTCACAGGTTATGTTGCTGAGCTTTTGTGAACTCATTGATTCAGGTTCATACATTTTGCTGAACTTACTATATTTATTATTTATTTAAAATATTTCTAGGCCATCTGGGCCTATATGGGTTTGCTGATACTGCTGAATTGGTTTGCTGTCTTAGCAACTGTTGACAAAATTAGTTATTATATATAGATAGATATATAGATATATTCCATGAGAATGAGTGAGATATCTTTGAAAATACTAGAATAGCAGGTTTATTTTTCTAATCCAAATCAGTATCAGGAATTGAGGTATTTGACTTTGAACTTTCGTACTGAATGTCATAGATTTCAGAAAATGGAAGTTTTCATGAATGGAAAGAAGCAGCTCAACTCTTTAATGTGTTAGTTTCTTCTTTGAGTGTATTTTCAAACATTCATGAGTTTATTTCACTTGACGTCAGAAGGAAGTGCAAAGCAAGTTGAGTAAGGGCCTGGAATGTACAAAGCCATTACTCCCATGTATCAGATATATTGGAAGACTCTTTGGACCATCTGTGTGTATTCTCCAGCTTCTGAAAGTACTTTTCCAACATCAAATCTAAGATTGTTGCTGGTTTAGTAATTAGGTCAAATGTGGTAGCAATGCTATTGACATTGACATTACACCTTTCCACAGGAATAGTCCTATTAGTCTGCAAAAAAGAAAAGAAAAGCAGCCTCACTCTGTAAGAACTAGGCTTGGGGGAGAATTTGATCTGTATTTTAAGCGAACTGATCTAATTTACACTTCCTGGACAAAGGTGTGGATCAGAACGCACTTCCTGGACAAAGGTGTGGATCTGCACTTCTCCAAATTTTGCAGTGCAGTTCATACCTTAAAAATGACATATATATTAGGGGAAACTGAGTGAAACATACAAGACTGAGTGGATTAGGGGAAATTGCATACAAAAATGTGTGTGTGTGTGTGTGTGTGCATGTGTGTGTGTGTGTTAAATTGCAGACTGATCCAGAAATTAGAACAAATGGATTTATAATTGAATACATGTGAAACTGACACAGATCTGATATAGACGGTTATAGACCATTTTTTCCATCCCATACACTCCTACCCACATCTATATAAGGAGGTTACCATCTATGCCCCTATAGCACAGTAAGGGAGCAATCCTATGGGTGTTAGACACTATCTGGGGGACCATAAGTCATTGGCCCACGCTCCAACCTCGGAAGGGGGAGTTGGAGATTTCCCCCACCCAACCCTGACCCCTTGCAGCTGGCACCATGTCGACTGCTCCACAAGATCAGAAAAGTGACATCAGACAGAGGGAAAGGAGGTGTTTCAGTGGCAGGGAGGAAAAGAGACTGGTAAGGCCAGGATACAACCTATCCTGAGGCCTCTCCAGGCCCACCCTTTCTGAAGCACCATTGCTAGATGGGCTAAAAAGCCCAGCTGCTCAAAAATGCAGTTCAGGAGGACAGGGAGGCAAAGACCTCCTCCATTGCTCCTCCCACCCTCTGTTGCTCTTCCCTCTCCACCACACACACACACACACACACACACACGAGTTCGGGGGCTTCTGATCAGAGGATGCAATTGATAGGATTGCATACTAAATTTGTTAGTCATTAAGGTGCTACAAGACACTTATTATTACTACGTTTGAATTTTCAGGGTGGGGGAGAGATTTAAAGCAGCATGCATTGGCTGTAACTATTTCTTTTAAAATACTCATTGAAAAAGTATTTCACTCCTCTTTGGGAAAAGGAAAATATTTTGTTAGAGGATTTTTTTTTTGCTTCAACTCCTTCAAGGTATAAACTCCAACTACCATCTTTTATGCTATTCACTTAGATTTAGGAGACATTTCATTGTACCTGACCCTGGTCACTTTATACACTTGTTCTATGTTGATCACACTTGAAAGAACCCTGTTTACATCATACCCCTGGCAGCATGCTTTTGTGTGGGCAGATGTTGGCGAGTAATGTGTGTACACTGGATCACCTCAGTATGAATAATGTATTTATTTTCATTGTCGAATGGCACCATTATAAAACATGTGCTAATAACCAATCAGGACTGAGAAATAAATCCTTTCTGCAATGAACTTGAAATATTAGAGCCAGCATGTAAGCACTGTGGAGTTGGCAGTCAAAAATGAATCTTTGGAGTGTGTGCACACATTGGGCAGTATCCAAATGTGACATTCTGCAAATAGTGGTAGTGGAGCTCTGTAGAACCTTTCCATTGCACAAGCAGTTTCACAACAGTTGTGCAAATGTAATGCACAACTGGTTGCACAAGCAGCTATACCAGTGTAATGTACAAGCGGTTGCACACCCGCTTGTGCAATTGTGCTTGTGAAATGTAACTTTAATTGGTCTGTCTTCTTGTGCATAGTTTGGAACCTAGTTTCCCCTAGTGTAACGTCATTTGCACTAGTAAAATGGCACAGTTGGATACTGGCCTATATTTATTTATTTATTTATTTATATGTTTCTTGGGGTAAATTGAGGTAAATTAGCTTACTTTGGGGTGGTCACTCTTTGTCCTCACATTTAAAATAGTGGCTGAATGTCAACCAATGCCATAGACTTGCAGCTACGTGGAAATGAATGTAACATTTTTTTTATTTATTGCATTTCTATACTGCCCAACAGCCGAAGCTCCCTGGGTGGTTCAGAAAAATTAAAACCATTCAAAGTATAAAACAGACAGTATAAAAACATAATATAAAATACAATATAAAAGCACAACCAGGATAAAATCAGCAGCAGTGCAGAAATACGAATTTAAAATACGAATTTAAAACAGTGAAGTTAAAATTAAATTTATAGACTGTTAAAATGCTGAGATATAAAAAGGTCTTCACCTGGCATCTGAAAGAATATAGTGTAGGTGCCAGGTGAACCTCCTTAGGAAGCTCATTCCACAGCCGGGAGCTCATTCCATTTCCAACTATAGTAGTCAAAAACTGAAGTGTAACAAGCACTAAGAAATAAAGGGATTGTTCTGATTATTAGTTGTATTCCTGCGAAACAGCATGCTGTTTCTAATTACTTCCTTTGCACCAAACTGATTGGAGACGGAGCACATGCTACCAGAAATGTAAAGGTTCTCCATGTACTTTCTCAATAGGAATGGGCGGTTCATACTATTTCAAATCTCTATCATTCAATCAGTGTGAATTTATATTGGGATGTTTCTTCTGCCTCAGCTGTTGTGCTAGCCAAATAAGAAATAATCAATGTTAAGGGTGACTGTCAACATATAATTGCTCTTATAGTTAAGCTATAAAACACTGTAATTAAGGCTGTTAGTTGTTACAAGAGCAATTAACAGTAAAGCTGACCTTCCACTCTGGAAAGCAGTGTGCTGGCACCAGTTACTACGGTTGAAATGTGGCCGAATGCCATTCCCAATTGGCAATTTGCCTTATTGAAATAATAGTTATTGTACCCTACTAATACAGAAATGCCAGGTTCCCTTTGGCATACTTGTTGTTTTTACTGTTGTAGCAATTGGAGGCTTTTGCTGTGATCAGAAGAGTGCCTCTGCATAGTGAGTGACGGACATTTCCTACCCTAAAGAGCATGCATGCAGACTAACCATACCCAATAGACACTGGTGAAATGACTTCCCTAAAGACTTCCCTACAGCCTGGAAATGGCAGATTGGAGGTAGGGGTAACAACCAAATGCCCTGACTTTCAGTCCTGTGTTGTTGTTGTTTTGTCTTTTACTGGCTTGTACAATCTTGGCAGGTCTTTTCCATGTATTATAAACTAATTTATCCAATTGGCGTTGAGGGCATCGAAATGATTCAGATAAAAGCTTAGGATAAAGCTTTTGGAGATGTTCTTGTAAGAAACTGATTATCTGGACCCATTCCAGGCCAGTGCATGGCACTGAAACAGCCTTGGTTGCTCTAACTGACGACCTGGTCGGGGTGAAAGACCGGGGGAGTGCTACCCTGTTGATCTCCCTGGATCTCTCAGTGGCTTTTGATGCCATTGATCATGGTATCTTACTAGACCAGCTGGGAATTGGGTAAGCAACCTGTCCAGGATGGGGTTGCACTCCCTCTGAAGGAGCAGGTGCATAGCTTGGGAATAATCCCAGATCCATCCTTATCACTGGAAGCCCAGGTGGACTCCATGGCCCGGAGTACTTGGGGTCAGCTTCAGCTGATCCACCAGCTACGGCCTTTCCTGGACAGGGACAACCTAGCCACAGTAATACATACACTGGTAACTTCCCGATTAGATTACTGCAATGCACTCTACGTGGGGCTGCCCTTGAAGATGACTTGGAAGTTGCAGCTAGTGCAAAATGCAGCAGCTAGACTGCTGACCAGTACATCTCACAGAGACCTTATAACACCGGTCTTAAGGGAATTGCACTGGCTGCCTATATGCTTCTGGTCAGAATTCAAGGTGTTGGTAATGACATTTAAAGCCCTAAATAGCTTGGGACCTCAGTACCTGAGGGAGCACGTCTCCCTATATATGCCTTCCTGAGGCCTGAGATCTGTTGGAGTAGCGCTCCTCCGTGTCCCACCAATGCAAGACATACACTATGGTGGGACATGAGGGAGGGCTTTTTCTGTTGTGACACCCCAGCTGTGGAATACCTTCTTTTTGGAGGTCTGACTGCCGCTGGCACTGGTTTAATTTCAGTGCCAAGTTAAGTCATGGCTTTTTCACAAAGCCTTTGAGGGCTGAATTCACCAAGCTTGCATATAGTTTTAATTGTTTTTTTTACTGCTTTTAAATGCTATACTGGTTATAGCTTGCTTAATGGTTTGATTTGTTTTTAGCTGTGTATATTTATTGTTTTATATTGTTTGTATGATTTTACCTGTACGCTGCTCTGAGGTCCCAGTGATATAGGGTGGGATACAAATGTTTTAATAAAATAAATAAATAAATGGGATTTCTGTTTGCATAGGGATTCATTGAAATTGGAGATGGATAAAGTTGGAGGTTTTTTCAGGGTGGAGTAAAAATGCCCCTCCCCCTTTGCCACCCCATTTACTGTAATTTGGGGAGGCATCTCCAGTGTGGGAGAAAAAATTAATGGCTTTGGGGGGGTATGCATGATAGCAGCAGTAACATCCCCTCTTTTTTCTCCTTTAAAGGTTTTGCTGCCACAAGTAGTGATGAACCTTCTTTCAGTGGCCGTATTCTGAGAGATCTCATTCACCCCCTGCCCCCCCCCAATGCCCCTGTGGAACAAAGCAATGTACTGCTGTGGCATCTGTGTGGAGGGAAGAAATGGCAGCAGGCAGGAGACCTCCCACAAGGGCAGTTCAACTGCAAGGAAAGAGAGATACGGTGACTGGGTTCAGATGTCATGATAACCCATGATGGCTTAATTAACCCATCATGGGTTATCATGTTGTGTGGTGGTCACTGCAGGTTATTTTGGCTGGTTACAGAGCTGTGCATCAAAAGCAGTAAAAAAAGCTGCCGCTCTTGTTGGCTTACTGCTTAGGAATATGTTAAAGAAACCAAGCCAGTAGTGTAGATGAGTCAGGCTATGATGTTTGGTTCTGATCCTGCAAACCCCCAAGGTGTTACAGGGATCTCCCCCTTTTTGATGCACCCGGAATTTTCACTGATTTGAGAGTTAGGGCAGTGGGTTTTCATAGTGCATTGGGTGCCTTCTTAGTAGACCAGGCTAGCTACGAGGTTTGGTCCCAATCCTGCAAATCCCCAAGACTTTCAACTCTCTTCCTCCTTTGTGGGGTAATTAGGATTTTCCCTCCTTGGTGAGTTATCGCGCAGGGGGTTGGTGGTGGATTGGGTGCCTCGTGACTGGTGCAGGCTGTGTATGACATTTTGTCCCAATGCCACAAATATACAGCACTTCAGACGTGAAATAGCACCAAAGCTTGGGTGGGAGGACTGCAGCAGGACAGAGGGCTGGTGTGTGTGTGTGTGTGTGTGTGTGTGTGTGTGAGAGAGAGAGAGAGAGAGAGAGAGAGAGAGAGAGAGAGAGAGAGAGTCAAATTACACACAGTAGCTTAATAAACTTGTGTGACAGGGGATCGTGGGCTATTTAAAAAATAAGCTACTCTGAATAGCTTATTAACCTATCATGGGCTGTCATGACATCCGAACACAGACGAAGACAGATTGTCTTCCGTTGCTAATATGCAGTAATCCCTCTCCCCTGAAACAGGTGGATAATTTAGCCCTGTAATTACCACTATCTTCCTGAATCCCCCCACCCCCATTTTGAGCTGAAAGTTCTCAAAAGGTCAACATTATGATGGATTTTATGATGAAACTTATCTATTTACATTTATTAGTCACCTTTTAGACAAATGAGCCCTAAAAGTGACTTACAAAGATGACTTGAAGTACATTTATTACTATTTTGTAATTTAACATTAGTTATTATTTCTGCTTGTGAGCAGCCTTAGGTGGAATGGGTATCTATTAAAATGACCAGGGAGGATATATTCTCCTTGCTCCTTGAGAAGGTGTCAGAACTCAGGGCTCCACTTGCAGTCTCTTTAGCTATAATAACCTGGATATTGTTTGGTATTGAGCTAGTTCTGGTAAATATTGTTCTTTATGTATTTCATCATCATTCCAGCAGATAGTTAGCTAGAGTACAGTGGTAGTTTTCAACTCCCTGAGTTGTTATCCTATAATGTGAACAAAAATCTCATCAAGATTTCTATTTGCAATTAAAGGAGCATAACCTACAGTTGCTAAGAATTTTGCACCAGTGTGCACAATCGTTTATAGAGGAACTGGATACAACAACACTTATTCTTCCTCCTATTCCTTGCTATCACTTTTCTAGCCCATATATACATGCCCTGTCTTTGTAGATGTATCTAATATAGGAGATGCTTTTGCCATACACATCAGGATTATACTGGGCAAGAGTTGTTATATCTATTTTTGGGTAGTTACCACTTCTACTTTAGGTTCATTTACTGCAGCTCGAAAATGATGGGGAGAGGTTTTGTGAAGTGTTTTGATTCTTTTTCAGCTCCACTCAGGTTTCACATTTTTCATGGTTGTGGCCTAATGAGACCTTGTTCCAGGAACTCCTTTGTTTATGAATTTGGGGCAATCTCAGTATTCCATTCTTCAGTACCATCTACATTGATACTGTGCATGGCTGTAGCCTGACTTGGGAAGAACTTGATCCCAGAGTTATGTGAAGTTCCCACCACCACCAGTTGCACAAGTTATGAGCAACTGAAAATCAGCTTATAATGAAAAAGTCCTGACACAGTTAACAATTGTGTTCAGTGCGCAGCAAAGGCTGTAATAAAGCTGGCCTTGGCAGCAGTATCCATCCAGTACCCATTACTGCTCAGGAAGAAATAGTAAAACATAAAAGCAGCCTTTTCCAAATGCAGTGAGCGTGCACTGTGTGTATGGATTGGAAGCTGAAGATAACAGTGTGAGCTGACCGTTGCAACACCTTGGATGCTTGCCTTCAGGAAGGAAGGGTCTGAACCTGGCCAGAGATGCTACTGAGGAGGAGGAGAATCATTCACAGTCCAGCCGTGAACCACCTGGGATGCTTTGGCATCCATTGTACCAGAATAATACAAGCTGCTGCTTTGATGTTGGCTTAGGACCAAAACCTGCTAGGTTTTGTACAACCTAGCAGGATTTGGTAGGAGTACAAGAAGAATACCTTTGTCTGTTCTGTTGCAGTACCAGCTCAAACGGCAGAATTCAAGTTTAAGCATAACAATGCAAAACCTGCCCAAAGGAGGGGAAACGGTGATCTGTAGGTAGTCTGTTGTTAACATTTCCATAGAATAAAGGGAGACAATGAATTTGCGTGTTTATTTCGCATGTGTGTGTGTGAATGAATGCATGGTGCTGTTCATCTCAGAAACAAAAGTAATTAATTGTAATTGTTTCATTTCTATACTGATTCATGGCAGCATGGAATCTGTAGACAGGTTATTGGAAAGAACTGCCATTGATTCCCTTTGCATGTGGACTTGCATGCACAGTCAAGGGCACATCACTAAATGATACAGATTTGGTAAGTGGGTGGATGCCACAGTGCACACAGAATAATGAATAAGTTAAAAATAATGGCAACAAATGGGACCACGAGTTTTGTACCACATGGCAACAAGTGAGAGGGCCTTTTCAGTGGTGGCCCCCCAATTATGGAATGATCTCCCCAACGAGGCTCGCCTGGCACCAACATTGTTATCTTTTCAGTGCCAGGTTAAGACCTTTCTCTTCTCCCAGTCATTTAACAGCATTTAACAACATATGCTGAGTTTGTTTGTTTTTAACAGACGCCAGAATAGCTGTTTTTATAAAGATACTGTTGTTTTTATGCTTTGTATATTTGTTTTTAATGTTTACTGTTTTTAACTTTTGTAAACTGCCCAGAGAACTTCGGCTATGGGGCAGTATATAAATGCAATAAAATAAATAAATAAATAAATAAATAAATAAATAAATAAATAAATGTAGGTCATTTTCCCCAGTGGATGGGGTACAATAAGAGAGCCAAGGTTCTCCTGACAATCTCCATGTATCTTATAGGTGTCATCATTACCCTTCCAGGGATGAAGAGAAACCCACCTCCAAATATAATAGCAAGACAGAAACAATTCTTCTCTATGGGCTTGTTCTTTGTGGACTTCTCTGTATACTTCTTTTTTAATATCCTGGCCTGACCTTTCCAGGACAAGTGGGCACCAGTGGGATCATTGGCATATATGGGATGGGCCTTGCTGGGATGGGGAGCTTCCCCAACAAGTTCCCTGATGCCTTTGAGATCTTCCTTACTCTGTGTAATCCTTTCCTGATATTTCATGGGACCAGGCTCAGGTTTAGAGAAACCAGCATAGGAACTCTCGGTAATCTTGCAGAACTTTCAGAATGTAATTTCGTATAAAAATCAGAGTCCCCCGTGTGTGTCGACTAGGTACCATATGTTTAAATTATGGTAACTGTGTCTGAACTAGAATGAACTACAAGCGTTTTTCTTCACTTCATGAAAAATTGATGTTGGCTGAAAGGAAGGATTTAGGAAAAATGGATCACATTATGAAAATAATGAAAACCATTCCATGTAAATGAGTTGTCTCAGGAAGTGATGATGACTGGCAGGCAATGTAGATCCATACAGTCTCACAAGCCAATATTATGATATGGAAAAGAATCTTGTGCCAAAGGCTGATCTGTGTACTGCAAGTATGGATTCAACTCAGCCAGGCATAAAGTCCAGAGAAGAAGGGATGGAGAGAGAAAAGTTTGCTAGTACTAGTATATCTCCTGTTTTGAAGACAGGACTCAAGTTTATATACTTTGAAAAAATACATTAAAAAATAAAGGTATTAGATACATGTTTGCTCTTGTCTGACCTCTCAGAGGGAGAGCACACATCCCCATTTCGCCCCATTAGAGCAAACAGTCAGGGAAAAGATCTCTATTTTTATAAACTGAAGATGCACAACTGTATCAGCAACGTAAACAATAAAACGTCCTGCACAGTTGTGTGTGTGGGGTGGGTGGGTTGAGGGTTGTTTTTTTTAAAAAAAAAAATCCTAAAAATCAAGGGATGAAGGGATCTGATTTAAACTTAACATGGCTAAAGCCCTACTTAAGAGCTACCAGGTGCCAAGTGTCATCTTTTTATCCTTAAAAATAATGGAGATGTATGCATTTTTTTTGTTAATTCCCATTGACAATAATAGTGCGGTTCTCCAGAAACGGAGCGGTAATCCAGAAGTGCAGGGAGACAGAGCTGCCCCAAAAATCCAAGCAGGGAATCGCCTCATTTGAATGTGCCCCAAATTTTGGGGAGGAGCAGACCTGCTCTGCACACCTCTATTTGGTACACTCTCCCTGTGTCCTTTTCCAGACTCCTCTCCCCCCTCCCATTTATGCTGGGGCTTGCTGGGTTGAGGTCTCTTGGACTCAGCTTCTTTGTTTGCTTGATTTTGAACTGAAACAGAACAGTGTTAAACACACCATAACGCACAATCCCGCAGTCCATATGTACTCCTTCATGTTGACCCAGTGGCTTTATTTCTCTCATACATTATTTATTTTTTATATCTGTCTGTCTATCTACTGTATACACACAAATTAATTTAAAGCACTTTGGTGATGAAATGGGCAGCGGCAGTGAACCACCTTAGATAAAACTGTCCATGACGGAGCCTGGACATCACTGCTGCCAGCTATCAAGGATAGGCATGATTGGGCACCTGCCCAAGGCCCATACCCAGCAGTGGCCCATTGAAAAGAGCCCCCTGAAGTTGCTCCTCCTCTTCATCATTGCAACTGCGCGTTCTTCTGCCTCTCGCTCTGGCCCAGACAATGGTAGTGGTGAGAAGGAGTAGTAGTAGATGCCATTGCCTACTTGCTTTTTTGCTGGTCAAGCAAACAAATGGCATCAGTGATGAGGAAGAGGAGGATGAAGAGCAATAGCAGGTAGTTGCCAGGGCTGGCCCAAAACATTTTGCTGCTTGAGGCAGACAAGATTTCATCCACTCCCATTCTGTGTACTAAAGCCAACTGGGCTGGTAGTTGTTATTTCTTCAACACTAGCAAGGGGAAACTATTGGCTACAATATCTGAAGGCAGCAGGCAGGCTTAGAGGAGGAAGGCGAGGCCATGTGGCCCACAGCTCTCCTCCCAACACCTTGCTGCTGCCTCCCAGAATCTGCCACCTGAGGCAACTATAACACTCTGCCAACTGGCCCTGGATTTCCACCAATCTTGAAGCTTTGGGGGGGGTGTGTGTGTGGAGTTTGGAAGACATCTATTCAGAGAGTGGCATGAAAATTCCTTGTGACTTTGGGGACCTAAGCACGGTGAGAATCCCAACTTCTAAAGTGAATTCTCAAAGCCACAATAGTATTGAATAATTTACAAGCTAGCTATTGAAAGAAATGTTTGCATTAAGCATTAATTAGATTGGTGGAGATTTTCAAAGGCACAAAGGACAAATTGGCTTGCAGCTCTTACTGAAAGAGCTGAGTGGTTTGTGCTTACTTTCCATTTGGGCATTCAAAATACTCCCTGTTTGTTGAATCCATATTTGTCTGACAGATAGTTTTTGCATGTTTTTGTAGGCTATAAAGTGAGCTAAAGCAATAGAACAACTATTTGCAGCTCGACCAATTGATAATGTATGTAATTATCTACTATACTTCAATATATATGTACTATTCCTGGAAAGCAGTTAGGAGTATTTGTTCATTCCAGTACAAAGTGCTAATTATCAATCTCAAATAAGCTTATCGTTTTTGAATCTGGAAAAGTTTGTCCCATTGAAGATTTGCTGTGGCTGTTCAGAAACTTGAAAGGAAGTTGGGTTGAAGCAAGTGTAGTAGGGTCTTTAGATACTGATATGTATTCACATTCGATTTGTTTATATAATTTACCTGAAATTGGGGCTATCTTTTATTGTTTATGAGTTTTGTGTTGGCTGAAGTGTTTTAACCAAAAAACAGAACTGTTATGAATTTGCTTGGATTATAGGTTTATCCAGCTTTGGAGGAATTGCTACTACGGTCTATCCCTCCCATCGGATAAAGGCTTTCCTCCATCTTATTTTCATCTGTCTTACCCCAAAATGATTACAGTAAACAGCTTAACACTTTGAATAATTCACAATGAAATCCTGTTTGAAGTATATTGTCTGATTCTTCTCTTGATGTGTGCCTCCATTTAAATGTAAGAAACATATTATTCTGACTCTATAAAATGTGGCTGTTCTGCAAGAATTATGATTCAAAATACTAGAAATAAGAGTCAGTGATAAATATATTGCTTACAGAAAGATCAGATCTAAGAAAACACTGCACAAAATTCCGAAAGACCCAAAAGGGTGGCTCTTGGAAGGAACAGAGTTCCAAAGATGTCTCAATTCTGAACATTGTATATAAATATAAAGTTAGATAATAGTTTATAAATATAAACTTAGATAATAGCTTTGAATGTCTATAAAATGCATTGCATGACTTGGGAGGAACTTGGTGGCTAACATGCAAGAAAAACCAACTTCCTCTGGCCTTCTTCTTATGCTCTGCCAAAGAGGGAGGAGTCTGTGTAGTTTGTTGTGGTTACTACTACAGATATTTGCCAAAAGTCCATTAGCTGCAGTGTGAAAATTGCATTCCCTCTGGCAATTGCTGCTAATGGATATTGAACATACAGCGTGATCTGCTTTCTAAGGGGAGGCTGGCCCTAGGTAATGAAACGGCTGGGAATCACAAGTAGTACAAGGGATTCTGGTGGAATGTTTGGTTTCAGTCATCCATGGAAGTGTAGGTGTGGCAACAACACACCTACAAAAGAAATGATTGCTAAAGGGGATAAAAAAATTGGTATTGCTGTGCAAAAAAGCTGAGGATCTAGAAACCTGTATGAGAAGTTAGGGCTATAGAAAAGACCATTCTCCACAAAGAAACCCTATTGACATGAATACAGTTACCCCAGAGTTAAATAGATGAAAGCTGGAATGCTTCTGTTGATTTTGATGGAGCTGAGCATGCTACTATTTAATTTGACCTTGAGAGAGTGGAATTGAGGGCTCCTATAGGGGGAGGAAGGCCTGAGGGCTTTTATTAATTTCATTTCCCATGGGATAGAGTTTGACACAGCAGGCTACTGCAGCTCCCCTTTGAAATGTTCTGCATTCCCCAGTTTGCATAGCAACCAGCTATGGGAAAGTTTCTTCTTTACCATCTCAAGGTTGAGGTGTTCTCCCATCCCCCAATAACAGAGTTTTAGTATCTGTTTGAATGGGGCTGTATTGTGGGTCATTCACCTGTTATGTGCTGTCTTCAAATTTCTTCCTCTTCCTCGTCCTCCTCTTTTAAAAAGGCAAGTGGCCAGAAAATGGCCATGTAATACTGGCCAGATCTACACCTTGTGTCAAATCATTACAATCCAATCATGGTAATGCTATCCCTCTTGTGCATTTAAGACACACAATGACATTTGTTGTGGTATTTGGGATAATGTGGAATAAAAAGCAGGAAATAACACTAGGAAAGCAATATATGGAATTTTTAGAGTGTCATCAGACGAGGGTTTTATCGCATGCTCGCTCGCTCCTGCCCACTTACGGATATTCCCACATGCCTCCCACTCCTTCTTGCCTGTTTTCTATCACAAAATGGACCCCTTTTAATCTGGGGAGAGGGGAATGGAATATACCTCCATTTCCTGCTGTGCGCAGAAAAAGCGGTGTGGTATAAACAGCCCCTGAATTGGCCACGTGGTCTTTGTTTACTTCCTCTTACTTCTTCTTCTTGCGGTACAGGTGCGGGGGTGGAGAAGCAACCGTAGGGAACCATGATCCCCCCCTGTCTGTTGACACTCCTAATGTGTCCAAACAGTTATCAGTGCACTTCAATGTTGCTATAAAGCAATAGTGTAGATCTAGCCTAACTTTAACGTTCCATTTTTGGAACTTACTGTATGATTATGTTCTTCTATCTTTCTGTATTTTTCTATTTCCTATCTTTTTTTTAATGGCCACAGATGTGCATACTTTGTGTTGCTATAATAGTCATTAGTTGACATTTGATTTAACAAACAAAGAAGTCCAGGAAAATCTAAGGAAATAGCATAAAGCTATGATATTCTGGAATGTTTTTTATATGTACAACATCAGCTATTAGTATTTTCCACCAACCTTTTTTCCGCTGAGAGAAAGCCATAACTCAGGATGGGATATTGAGCTGAGTGGGTTGGTAAAGCTCTTTGAAAAGGTTGATGGATGGGTTCTCACTGCATATACAAAGCCTAGCAGGTCATTTATATTGTTTTCCCCTCAAATCAAACTGGGTGGTGTTCTTCATTTACATGACTTGCTTCCTTAACAGTGTAATTGTATATATGCCTACTCAGGGGGACTTACTCCCGGGTAATGAGTATAGTGTTGTAGCATAAGATAGCTTAGGGAGAATTTATATTGTCTTGGAGTAGGGATGCGGGGCGGGGGTTGTGTGTGAAATGTTAGAACCCACTTGGAAGATAAGACTGACTGTACTAGTGAGATGAGCAGTCCTGATCGAACTGGATTATTAGGTAACCAAATGCCCTTGTTCACATGTGCATGAAAGTTCACATGCACACACATGTATCCAACAAACCCAGAAATATAGGGATCTCTTTCAGAGTCATGGTGCACACATGGTAGATCCTACATTGGGGATCAAAGTAATTCCCCCCTTTGACAAAAGTGGGGAAATTAGCACCCTGACAAATATTAAGTGTAAATTAATATAAAGAATATGAGTTTTCTTTTGCCATCAGTGTTTACAGAAAGGTTTGTTTAGTAAACCTACCTCCGAGCACAATTCCCAAAAGTAGTAGGTAATATAGCAAGAAAAGACAGAGGTGGAGAGTTAGGGTTCACCAAAGAAGGAGAGGAGAAGGCACCAGGGAAGCTATTCACAACTGGGAATCTTTCAGGTTTTAGTGTCAAGGGTGGGCTACGTGAGGGGCAGAATGGATTGGTTTTAGAGTGGATTCATGAGAAAGAGGAAAAAATAGAGTCAGAGGGGATATATTTACCTTGTTTCAGGTCTTATGCACAGTAGGTAACATGGAGAAATCAGACTGCATCCTACTCTCTTCAACAACCTTAGTTCATTTGCCAGGTCCAATTTTATTGAGAGTAGCAACTGTGTGTGATTGGATTTTTGCTATAGAGGACATACAGTCGTGTGAAAAAGAAAGTACACCCTCTTGGAATTGTATGATTTTACATAACAACAATAATCTGTTCCTTAGCAGGTCTAAAAATTAGGTAAATACAACCTCAGATGAACAACAACACATGACATATTACACCGTGTCATGATTTTTTTAACAGAAATAAAGCCAAACTGGAGAAGCCATGTGTGAAAAAGTAAGTACACCCTTACTGCTTCCATAGGAATTAAGATGCTAAGTAGCAGACAGTTGCTGCTAATCAAATGCCCGTGATTAATTGATCATCAGCAAGTATGACCACCTCTATAAAAGCCAAAGTTTTTTCAGTTTCCTGGTCTGGAGCATCCAGGTGTGTGTTAACACAATGCCAAGGAGGAAAGACATCAGCAATGATCTTAGAGAAGCAATTGCTGCTGCCCATCAATCTGGGAAGGGTTATAAGGCCATTTCCAAACAATTTAAAGTCCATCATTCTACAATGAGAAAGATTATTCAAAAGCGGAAAACATTCAAGACAGTTGCCAATCTTCCCAGGAGAGGACGTCCCAGCAAAATCACCCCAAGGTCAGACCGTGCAATGCTCAGAGAAATTGCAAAAAACTCAAGAATTACATCTCAGTGAGGCCTCAGTGAGCATGTTAAATGTTAAAGTTCATGACAGTACAATTAGAAAAAGACTGAACAAGTATGGTTTGTTTGGAAGGGTTGCCAGGAGAAAGCCTCTTCTCCCTAAAAAGAATGTGGCAGCACGGCTTAGGTTTGCAAAGTTGCATCTGAACAAACCACAAGACTTCTGGAACAATGTCCTTTGGACAGACGAGACCAAAGTGGAGATGTCTGGCCATAATGCACAGCGCCACGTTTGGCGAAAACCAAACACAGCATTTCAGCACAAACACCTCATACCAACGTCAAGCACGGTGGTGGAGGGATGATGATTTGGGCTTGTTTTGCAGCCACAAGACCTGGGAACCTTTCAGTCACTGAGTCGACCATGAACTCCTCTGAATACCAAAGTATTCTAGAGTCAAATATGAGGCCATCTGTCCAACAGCTAAAGCTTGGACGAAATTGGGTCATGCAACAGGACAATGATCCCAAGCACACCAGCAAATCTACAACAGAATGGCTGAAAAAGAAAAGAATCAAGGTGTTGCAATGGCCCAGTCAAAGTCCAGACCTCAACCCGATTGAAATGCTTTGGGAGGACCTTAAGAGAGCTGTGCATAAACAAATGCCCTCAAACCTCAATGAACTGAAGCAACGTTGTAAAAAAGAGTGGGCTGCGAGAGCTGGACCATAAGGAAAGCTGAGCGAAGGAAGATAGATGCTTTTGAACTGTGGTGTTGGAGGAAAATTCTGAGAGTGCCTTGGACTGCAAGAAGATCAAACCAGTCCATACTCCAGGAAATAAAGCCAGACTGCTCACTTGAGGGAATGGTATTAAAGGCAAAACTGAAGTACTTTGGCCACATAATGAGAAGACAGGTTACCCTGGAAAAGTGGAAGGCAAAAGGAAGAGGGGCTGACCAAGGGCAAGATGGATGGATGATATTCTGGAGGTGACAGACTTGACCTTGGGGGAGCTAGGGGTGGCGACGGCCGACAGAAAGCTCTGGCGTGGGCTGGTCCGTGAAGTCACGAAGAGCCGGAAGCGACTGAACGAATAAACAACAACAAAAAATTCCTCCACAACAATGTGAGAGACTGATAAAGTCATACAGAAAACGATTACTTCAAGTTATTGCTTCTAAAGGTGGTTCTACAAGCTATTGAATTATAAGGTGTACTTACTTTTTCACACAAGGCTTCTCCATTTTGGCTTTATTTCTGTCAAATAAATCATGACACGGTGTAATATGTCATGTGTTGTTGTTCATCTGAGGTTGCATTTACCTAATTTTTAGACCTGCTAAGGAACAGATGATTGTTATTATGTCCTGATATGTAAAATCATACAATTCCAAGAGGGTGAACTTTCCTTTTCACACAACTGTAGTGGTCAGTCACTACTTGTATCTGAGCAATGTGGACTTACTATGGACAGGATCCAATGGTGATACTGCAACCGGTTCTGGAAATTCCATTACACAAGTGGCCCCCACCACTTGCACAATGGCACTTCTGAGGGCAACCCAAAATGAAGGGTGATGCTTGTTTCTGTAAAGAGGCAGGTCAGCAGTGATTCTGTAAGGGAGCTCCAACAAGCCACCCCCTTCACGGCTTGTCCCTGGAAACACTAAATCACCTTTGTACAAGCAGTGGGGGCTGCTTGCACAATGGAATTGGTAGGGCTGGCTGTGTGTGGGCAGGGGGGAAATTGTGTGCCCCATATGTGTACTGGCAAGAATTGGATACTACCCATGATTTTGTCCTGTGTGAAATGCAGAATGGATAAGGCAGTGATTTTAGAGGCTGGAGTAATATTCAGAGAGAAGCTACAAGCTAATTTATGTGCCATTCATGATGCAAAATTAATACAAAAATGAATTGCCTTTTTAGGAGATTTTGGTGTGTTTAAATAAACTAGTAAATGTTGTCTCAGCATGTGCTGGGACTCAACTCACTTCTCAAGAATCTGGATGTGATCTGAACACAGGACAAAACATTCACAAGATCCATTCAACATACTAAAGCCTACTGGGAAAATTAGTTTGATTTCACCGCTTTAGGAAAAATATTATGTAACCTGATCTTAATTTACTACGCCGAGGAAGGATGTTGGGTATGAGCCTAGATCTCCCATACCTATTCTAGTCCCTTACTATTTGAGTGTTTCCTAGCATTTATGCCTGGCCTTTGTGGATGAGGAGCAAAAGCATTCAAAAGCAAAGAATAAAAGTGGGTGTTTTTCTTCTTCTTCTTTTGGAAAAACACCAACACGTTATTTCTAATTCCTGAGCTGTTGCCATCCAGGGTGCAGTCTATTGAATTACTTTTTTGTTGTTAAAGCTGCGTTATAGGAAATTAATCTTGACACAGAGTACTTTTTATTTAATTTGTAATAAAAATAGTCTTTCAGGCCTCCTAAACGTTTGACCGCTATTGCTGCAGAGTGCTTTGCTTTTAGTGTCTGCATACATGCTAGCAGTCTCTCAGTCTCTCCCAGGAATTGGCTGCAACGTTCCAATGAATGTATTTCATCCACTACAGTTTTGTTTGCTGGACAAGAACTTTAATAATACATATAAATAAAATAAAATAAAATGGTGGTTGTGTGGCTTATGTTAGCTCCCATTTGCACTTGACCTAAAACAAACAATAAATATAAATGGTGAGAAATATTTCCTCACCCCAGGAAACAGAATGGCCCAGTACACACAATCATAGCAGCTTAAATAAGCCTTGGTGGTTTATTTAAGCCGCAGTGATCATGTGAAGTGGGTTAATGCCTAAGCTGGAAAGTAAGTGGGACAAGAGAACCAGGCTATTGAGTTTCTTTTAATAGAAAGGGTTTGTTCAAGTGGCAGCAGTTAAAAGGTTTTTATTGCTGAGGCTGCAGTCCCTAGTGGTAAGTTCTAATTGAGAACTTTATTAATTAAAAACCTGTGGCAGTGAGTTTTATAGGCTTAAGCCTCAAAGTTAATAAAAAAGGAAAATATTGGTGAGATAACCCACATGCTGTTCCATTGCATTTTGACATTGGTGGGAGGTGGGTTTTTTTCACATGTGGGTTTAAATTAGAACTACATTAATTGACTGCTACAACATCTAACCAGAATAAGCACAGAAACAGGAGGATGTAGAACAAAAAACAAACTGTCAAGAATGCACATTTTCTTCCATATTATGATGTGGTGACTCTACTCAAATGTTGGGAAACTGAGCATGACTTGGATCATCCCTAAATATCTATCAGTAAAAGATACATTAGATCAATCATTTTAATTTCCAGACAATCTACACCTCTAGTCTTTCTGAAAAGTGTTCTTGTCACATCATTTTTTGAAATCATTTTGTGGGGAGCAAAGACTGGGTAACACTATATAAAAACAGTGTCTTGATATCTAAAAGAAAATATTTCATAATCCAAAGCTATTCAATTTTTCCAATTTTATTGGAAACCCCCCAAAAATGATCCTGGGGAAAAAACATATATCCCCCCCCCCCGGGCTTTTTCTTGGGCATTCACATCTCTCAGTGGGACTCATGACACATATTTGACATGCAGTATGTTCTCTTACCATCATACAAAAGATGAGAGCATGCTCATTGTAGCAAATATATAAGACATTACTTTGTTTATTAATTATTATTTCCTATATTTATAGAATTCCTTTTAGCCATAATGGTTCTCAAAGAGATTTATAGTAAAAACAACAACAACAACCAAACAAATTGAAAACAAAACTCAGGATTTAGGGCAGGAGTAAGCAACCTGATGTATTCCAGATGTTTTGGATTACAATTCCCATAAACCCTGACCATGAACTGGACATGGTAAACATACTGGCAGCCAAGATGTTTCAGGACAAGTATCGTATATATCTATGGCAGCTTATGCCTATGAGCAGATTAGCAGCCAAATTCTGAACCAGTTGCAGTTTCCAGACAGTCTTCAAGGGCAGCCCCATGTAGAGTGCATTAAAGCAATCTAATCTAGAAGTCATCAGAGTATGAATTACCTGATACATGAATTGCCAGATACATTCCTCCTGCTCAGCCCCATTCTCTCCAAACTTTTGCAGGCGTCTGCTCTAAAGGAGAGTGTGACCCCATTTAGGGACAGGTATTTTCTCGTCCAGTTGGTCAGCTGAACCTCCCACCAGCATCTACTTTGTCTTGATGGCGTTTCATTTTGTTCAACCACTTCCAATTTATCAGTAACTTCAGGCACTCATTAAGAGAGGACGTGGCCTCACCTGGAACTGAAGACAAGGTGAAATAGAACTGAATGTCGACAGCATAGTGAAAGCACCTCACTCCAGATCCCCAGATAATTTCACCCAGTGATTTCATCTAGGTGTTAAATGAGCATGTAGAACAATATTGAATTGAACACGGAAGAAGCACACAGGATAATTCCCATGGGGTGGAATACTGGTCTTACTGCTTATAAATCTTATTAATCACCTTTCTCTAATCAAATTTCCAAGGCAATTTACAATAAGCTTACATTCATTTCATTGTGTTTTGTTTCAGCATGCAACCCTAACTTCCCTGACTTGCCTGCATTCTTTTAATTGGTACCCATGTTTAGTCTGCCCTGCATCTTGTGTTTATCCTCATTCAACTCCCACCGGAGTTTCTTACTGCTAGTATCTTTGTGTTCAGAGTCTGTGTGTGTTTTAATGGATTATGGCTCATTCTGGAAAGAGCAAGAATATACTTGAAGCTGCAGAGGCTCCTCTTACGCAATCCATGTCAGTTTCATATGTATTCAGTTATAAATCCATTCTGAGACTTCAGAATCCCATGGTAAACGACTGAATGAGCTGTTAGAGATCAAATCCAGATACAAGGTTAAATCCAATGTTGCATGACTTCCCTTTTTTACTCCTCTGCAATCTGATCTGGAAGGTTCCTCAAGCTCCGGAGCAGATTTGAAAGCCACAGGGAGCCTAGGGGAGGACATATCCATTCCACCAGTTGTTCTGTTCTACTGATGGAACACCAGGGTTTGATCTAACCCACAGTTTTATATCCTCTTACATCCCATTTCAGCTTCTTTGGGGATTTAGAGGCTGAAGGTGTAGAGAAGAGGAGCAGAGAGACCTCTCTTTACCTGGGGCAGCTGACAGAAAGTCTCAGAACATCTCACCCCCTTTTTTTTCTCCCCGATTCTCTCTACTATTCCACTAGTTTTACATATGTATTAAATTAATTGTGTCGTATGTGATTTGGGGCATCCTGAGATTGGACCTTTGGGAAGGTGGAAAAACATTTAAAGTGGAGAATAGTTTTATAAGAAACTATCATAAAATGGATTAGGGAAGGGAAAGAGTAGAATACAAGTTCTTCTACTTGACTGTGCTTTTTTTTAAAGCTGTGAATAAAAAAAAATCACAGAAATCTGTTGACATATTCAGCTCAAGTCACAACATGATTAGAATAAGTAATCAATGGAGAGAAATGGCCTTTGGATCCTTCATTTCATAGCAGCAGAAGAATTGCTAGGAGGAAACCTTTTTAAAACCATGTAATGTATAGGCTTCAGGAACTGTCTTGAATGTGAAACTGTAAAGGTGTATTTTCCTGTACCAAAGCTGGATCCTGAAATATAAATTATGAACGGAAACTTTGGTGCTGATTTCAATAAGGTCAGGAGATTTTTTTTGGGGGGGGGGGCAATGTAAAGTGAAATGCAAGTTTTAAAAAACATATCATTACATTTATACCTCACCCTTTTTCTCTTGCAAGGAACCCAAAATGGTTTACATGTTCCCCTTCCTCTCTGTTTTATCCCCACATCAACCCAGTGAGGTAGGCTAGGCTGAGAGTCTGTGACTTGGCCAAATTCACCTAGTGAACTTCATAATCAAGTAGGGACTAGAACAGATCTCCTGGGTCTAGTCCAACGTGCCAGCCACTATACCACACTGGCCTTCCAGTTGTGGACATGACTTTTATACTTCTGCTGTTGAATACATTTTTATGGTTGTCTTGTACCACTTGAAGGAATAAGTCAGCTGGCAGTTAAGTTGGTTACAACATTTCTAACTGAAGTAGGAGGAACTGCTGCACGACTCTCTTGGGGCTGCTGTCAGTTCTACATGGTTGGCAGACCAATAAAGAGGGCTCCATTGCTCCCCCTACAACTTCTGAAAGCAATCATATCTGTCACCCATGTGTCTAACCTCCCTCAGTTCTGGGAGAGATCCTAGCTCCATGTAAAAAAAAAAGCCTCCACTCTCTCACATGCACAGGAAATTTGATGACTATTTTTAACCCACCTTTGGCAACAACGTGGGCTTCCAAGGTGGCTTAAGTGGTTTGAAATTAAAGCTGAAAATAAAAATGCTTGCAATCCATTGAACACTGTTTTTCTGTAACCTCCATTCATCTTGGTGGAGATACTTCACCTTACATTTCTCACAGACATTTTCAAAAGATGAAATTTGCTCTGTTCTAGCATGATGATTCAACTTTTGTCCTGAAGTAGTTACTGTTGGAAACAGAAAAGTATGAGCTATATAGGCCAGATACATGTAATATATATCACCGTGCACATATGTAGAACTTAGTGCTAATTTATAATATGGAGATTAATCAGACATATACAGGCAATGAATTCAGCAATGGCCAAATCTTTTTCAGAAGAAAAAGATGCTTATGCCCTCCTTTGTGTGTGACAATATGTAACCAAGTATCCAGTCCTTCCTATCAGGAAATTGGATAAACACTTTTTCCTACTCAGATATTAATCCAAGTTTAGAAAAGAAACATACTATAGAGGTAACTTGAAGATAAGAGGTTGACCTGACCTAATTTATAACTTACCATTTTAAAAATCAAATTTAAAGTTTTTAAAGAAAACCAGTATTACAAAATTGATGACAGTCAGTGAGGTCTGCGTGTCATTTCACTTCATGTTCACCTTTGCGTTTCATTAGGAACCATTCTATAGTCCTTTAAGTAGCAGTTAGCCGTCCTCTTGACTTTAAGGTGCAGGAGGCTGCTACTTTGCCATTAGGCCATATAAAATGAAGGGTCATAAATAAATAATAATTGAAAAGAAGTGTCTCTTTCTCCAAGCAAGGGAAGTATTTCCCTAAATAGGCTATCAGGTATTCTAATTAAAGATTAATAAGCTCACAATTATAAAGTATTTTAGAGCTGTTTTAGAGGAAACACTAAACTAGTTTAATCTTCCCTTTTTAAGAAGGTAGTAGTACTGTGTTATTCTATTGTATGTTTTTAATCATATCTAAATAGCTGCTTCTTTCTTATGTAACAGGAGTGGAGGTAAATTATGGTGATGTACCTAAATTCTAAGAACCTTCCAAATAAGCTAGGACATTCTTGCTGTACTTCTGATAACCCACCAAATCCAACACAGACCTATATAGTGAATCACCTTCTGTTCCTACCTCCTGCAAGGACTATAAAAATAGAGGGGGTGTTAAGAATGTGCCTGGTGGGCTATATTAGGCTTTGAGGGTCACAAGTTGACCAGGACTATGTTAGGAAGACCTGACACAATTACAGTTCATCTACAGATAGTAATGGCGAAATATAAGAGTTTCTGTAGTGACAGGGCAAAAGCCCCATGCATTTCAATAGAATAACATTGGTGAAAATTTAGTTGATAAAATTCAATGAACATAAATTTGAGCAAAGATTTTGGATCTCCAGCTCAAAATTGGGGAACATAAACCTCCAATGTGTGGGAATTGTTGGCATTTTCCCTAAGAAATTGGATTTGGGATTTTTAAAATTAAGTAAATATGAATGTAGAAGATTTTGAGTTTGGGGGCGTAGTTCCACCTCCAAAGGCCCTAAAGTTTAGAGCTGTGAACTTTGTGCCCCATCTTTGTCAGGCCTTTCTTCCTTACAAAGTTGGGGTTGGGGTGTGTGAGAAAATCAGCTGACTTTTGGGAGGGGAGGATTGCACTTACAGTTTTAATTATGAGGTAGTTTGAGGACTTCCTAATTCCCCTTTTTTCTACTTTTTAAGAGCTTCACTGTGGCTCAGCAGATTGTCTGCCAGCAACATAGCTCCATTTGGAAATGGGGTTGCAAATACCCTTGAGAAGACCCTATATAACAATGTGACTTCATTACTAGGGCATTGTAAAGAAAAAATGCTGCTGCTCTATTTTGCCCATCATTACTAAGTGTCTTTCTAGGGGCTTTTACAGCCTTCTTTCCAAAATGCATGGAGCCAAGCTGCCAGTGGGTGGTGCTTTTAAAGATTCCAAAAACAGGGACAGGAAGGCAGGGGGAGAAGTCCTCAGAACATGTTGCTGCTTATTTATTGTATTTATTTAAAAGTATGTTTAGGAAGGCTTCCTAATACTGTCAGCCTCCTGGCCATCTCAAGGTCCGGGACAACCTCTTTGGAGGAGGAGGAGGAGGAGGAGGAGGAGGAGGAGGAGGAGGAGGAGGAGAGGGATTTTGATTCCTCAGCAAACCCTATTCCCACAGAAGACATTCCCACAGTGGAAAAGCAAGGGGAAAGAAATGGGATTTTAGAAGTTCCTGTGAAAAAGAAACGGAGAGACCTGTGTTGACAGAAAAGCAAGAATTCTTATACAAGAATGAATATAAAGGTTCTCCATACATTGTATGAAACTTTTTGTACACAAATATATGATAATTATATATCATATAAGGAACAAAGAAAAGTCCCTTCAGGATTTGGTGCCATTTGAAGCTGAGAAACAGCAGTTGTGTATATGTGGGTGTATATTTTTGTGTGTGTTGTACTTAATGGTTTCCTCACCTGCCACTTCTCTGCTCCGAATCTTTGCCCTCAGCTGTTTTCTCCTCCGAAGGGCCGCCTAGATGTTCTGAAAGCCCCACAGTGGGTGCGCAGTGGTGCTGCATCAGTTATACAACACAGCAGACACCTCACAGCCATTGCGGGGCTTTTCTGTGAAGCTGCAAGTTAAAAAAAGTCAGGGACTTACCCCTGCTTTTTCTCTGGAGCGAGGTGGATATGGCACATCCACAGGCTAATGTCACTCCAGCGTCACGGCAGAAGCATTCCGAGAGGTATGGCAAACACTGATTGGTCACCGATCACTTGGGTGGGGAGAGTGCATGGCAAGCTGAATGGCCGTCAGAAAGCCCGTGGCCTCTCTCTGTGTCAGGATTAGCTGCCACCACCCCCTCAGCAGAGAACGCGCAGTGTTTCCCTTAAAGCGGCAGCAACCTGGTGCCATCAAGGCAGCCCCTAATATTCCGGATGCATGTTTCAGTCTTAGCAATTTTGCATGAGACTCAAGGAATCATTTCCCCCCTTCCCCATTTGGAGGGGCATGCTTTGCTATTTCTATCATTAGAAATAGTTTTAATTGCCAATCTTGTAATTATTGACAAAACTAGGAAAGCTAGGGCTAATGTTAACACTGGCTGAACACGCCTACTTGTAGGCTTTCATGAGACATGCTTTCTAAGAAATAAGGATGTGTGTTTTTTGTTTTGCTTTTTAGAATGCTGCCAGTAAATACTATAGCAAAAGTAGTTTATGTAGGGGAGGCCAGTTTGTAGAGAATGATTCATTTCTCTCGCTACAAACAGTGAGCCCTGACATTTTCCTCTGAAACCAAACATATCATAAATGCAAAGGGAAAAAAATGGAAGTCCATATATAGAAGCTTATGTCCCTTACCCCATCAAAACAAACAAACATTCTTCAGGAGGGGAACTTCTTTTCTATTGCATGAGCAGCTTCAGAGATGTCAGGCTGAAAAAGAACCCCTGCTGTGCTCTGAAGGTATTTTGGATGAAAGATAAACCACATTGAAAAGAGAAATAGTTGATTGCATTCTAGGAGGCAGGCATGTCCCCCCCCCCCCAATGTAGGTGCATTTCCTTTTCCATGTTAATGTTTCATTGTATTTTTGTATCCCCCCTCCTATTCACTAAACAATCACTAAACAATCAGTAAAGCACTGGATTGTTTCATGTTTCAGTTTTAATGTTAAATGCTCAATAGAAGCTTTATTATATTTTGGAATTCCCATGATTTTTCAGTGTGCTTTACCATCAAAAACAACTGATTGTCATAGATTGTCCACTTCTGTCTGGAATAAATATTTCAAATGGAAGAAATATTTTAAAAAATAAGCTGAAGAAATGACTTGCTGTTGCTACCAGAGTTAATTTTAGGAAGCCCTAGACCAGATTTTCTGCAACAAGGTTAATAGGTTGTTCGACTTACCTCAGTTTGTTTCAGTGGGACTTCTGTTATATGCTATGATGAGGATCAGTTAATCTTTATGGGAGCTGGTGTGGTTTAGTTGTCATTGTTAACCTTTCCTTATGGAATTTATGCCCTGTTTGGTTTAGGTTTTTTGCACACCGTATTAAACTTGGAGCTCCAATTCTGTGTGCAATTACATGGGAATAAGCGCCATTGAAAACAGTACTTCCAAGTTAACCTTCACACGATTGCTTGATAAATATATAAAGACTGTGGAAATGCTGGGGGTGGGATTTGCATAATTAGCCTTGCCATGTCATGTGAACCCAGTGAGGGTGGATTGTTGCTGTGGTTAAGCCACCCAAAACCCATAGGCTCTTTTAGGATTCCAGGGCAACAAACCACCCACATGGGAACAACACAACATGGCAAGCTATGCCAGCGAGGATAATTATGCAAATCCCCCGGCACATAATCGTCATGCATGGCAGGGTAAACAAGCCACCATGACTTATTCCCCCTTCGTGATTCTGTAAACAGGCCCATAGATATGAAAACAGGGGGGGAAATCACTCTTGAACAGTCTGAAGCCACTTAGTTTCTTCATAGTAGGGTTTGGGGAGCCATTAAAATAAAATCTTCATGTCAGCAGTTCACCAGTTGCTCACCATTTTAGTTTTAGTTTTTTGGGGGCGGGACTTAAGGTCACTTTTCAAATGTCCCGAGGACTCAGAAGAGCAGCCTTAGTTTCTTTTTAATACTTCACACTTGAAATCTAAACAGTACTGTATATTAGCTTTTCTTTCATTTCTCCCCCTGGTTTATAGGAGATATGGTTCACTTTGAATCAACCTGTTTTAAAGGCAAACAGAGACGGAGAATAAAAATGGTAGAGATAGCAGTAGAGGGCTATTACTTTTACAGGCTAGTATAATATTGTTTGCATTCAACCTTTCCTATCCCCTCTGCCCCCTGGTTGTCCCCATTATTAAGACTCCTTGAAAATGGCTGCTGTCTCAAAATTCCGTACCTGTAGGGAGTTAACACGGATGTTTGTGCTTGATTGAGTTCTTTGTCCTAGACAGTGTGAGCATTTGTACTTGAATTGCTGATGCTTTGAACCTCAGCTGATCTTCCAGGTTAGAGGATGCATCGGCATGCATGATAGCCAGCCTATAAATTGTATTGGCACTTTAACTGGCTGCTGAGGAAGTATAGAAACATCTAACAAAAAGACTCTTTTGAGTGGAAATTGGCTCACACAATAATACGTCAAATGTGACCTGCATTTCTCATCCTTTGTTCTTTTTATCATTGGTATTCTTATGAGGATGGGACATTTGCTTCTTAAGGGATAATTTTCAAGGGGGTCTTATTCCTTGTTAGAAATAACAATCCTCTCTACCCATGACTTATGCAGTGTTTCTGAGCACTGTCAGTTTAAATATGTAGGGAACAATTCTCTGTAAGCAAAAACGGCCAGCAAATTTAATGGGAAATTATTTATTACTACATTTCCCCCTGCCTTTCCTTCAACAAGCTCAGGAAATGCATGGCATCTTTTCTGTGTTATACTCATAACAACCTTGTCAGGTAGGATAGGCTGAGAAATAATGACTGGACCAAGGTAACCAATGAATGTCATAAACCATGGTTTGAAGTTGGTTGTTTCAAACAAATCATTAACCCTAGTTTGTTGTTTTCCTGCATGCAGCAATATTTTGAAATGAGGTTGGTAAGCATGCCATAGTTACTTCAGGATGTGTCATATTTAACTCTAACTCAAAACTCCTAGGACCTAGGCAAACAGAACATGTGTAGGAGGACAATTGTTTTACACCTGGGGCAACTGAAAAACTGAAAAGTCTAATCCATAATTTTCTCATTGCTCTATGTGGTGTTCCAGTCTATTCATATTCATCTAAGGATAGCACAAGTATTGGAATCTCTATGTATGCTTGTGTTAAGCTGATATGGCTTAGAGAAAGGTATAGCAGATGATTGCCTGTTATTTTTATACATTTGTTGCAGTTCAAGGAAGTGGATGGCTTGCAAGAATGACCTTGCAGAGATAGTTTGCCATATCATCCATTTGATGCTCTCTTTTTATTGTTTAATTGAATAGATTTCTCTGTGTGTTTCCCCAAGAAAAATGATTCAGGCAAGAGATCTGCTTTCATCTCATGTTTTTTTTTTTTCCTGCAGCAAGGTGTTTAAATTACTAACCAGTCACCTCTTCCTTCTGCCTCATGATATATTTCATAAGTTGTGTGTTTTATGTAAGTGATTCCTGGTCCTAAGGGGGCATCAGTGCACCATTGGTCTATGAGCTCTGCATATTCAGTGCCAGTCACCCCTAGACTGCTACACTTGGCATCCTAGCAAGGGTCCTCTCTATCTGAAAGAAATTAATCTCTGCAGATTGAACTGCAAAGTCACAGCTTCCTAGCTGAAAGTAGTGGGCTATCATAATCTCAAGTGAAAACAGAGCACATGCACAACGTTTGTGAAATGTCATGGACTGAAGCGTTTGCCATTAAAATATTGGGGGGGAGGAGACATTGAGCACTATTCTGCCCATATTGTTACACTGAAGCACAAACGATTGCAATGTTTGTTATGAAATTAAACGATTTAGAAAATTTTGTGGCTGGCAACAGAACATTATTTGATTTTACATCTCCAGAGATATTTGCTGGTGCTGTAGCTAGAAGAGAATCATTCCTCCCCCAATAAGCATAAAATATCTACAGCAGATATTTTGAGTTAGGTGGTAGATGAGGTAGACACCACCCACACCTGTGGCCAGTGTGATGGTAGGAATGAACGCTCCCTAACCTGTAAGGGAAGAGCAAGCCTGGCATCAGTTCAGCACAGTTGGTCACATACTGAGGGCCCACACCCCACAGAGGGCCCACTGAAGACCGCCCCCCTGAACCTGCTCCTCCCCTTCACCATTGCATCCTGCAGGTTCCCTTGCCTCTTGTTCTGGCCCAGACAACAGTGGTGGTGTGAGAGAGGAGCAGTAGACGCCACTGTCTGCATGCTCAATGGCTCTCTGCCTGGCAGGCAAGCAGCTAATAGCAATGAGGAGGAGGAGGACCAGCTGCAGGTGACAATGCTGGTGAGAAGATAGACTGACTGAGGGAGAGGGTCCATTGAGGGTGTCTTGCCCAAAGGCCCAGCAAAACCTGGAGCCAGTACTAGTAGAGATGCTACCCAACACAGCCAGTGTCAGCAGCATTCTCTTTTAGATGTATAATAGAGGGAATATATATATATATATATATATATATATATATATATATATATACACACACACACACACACACACACACACACACACACACACACACACATACACATTCATTCATTCATCCATTCATTCATTCAAACCCCAACAGTGCATTCATCCCACTAATGCAACCTTTCCACATGGCCAGTAGACATTATTGTTTGACCACCTAGTCTTTGATATACATTTGCCATATATAGTATTTATTACATTGAGATCCCACTTTTCCTCCAAAGACTTCAAGGTAGCATGCCGGTTCTTCCCCCTCCCCCACCACCCATGTTATCCTCACAGCAGCCCTGCAAATGAGAGGTGGTGGCTGGCCCAAGGTTGCCCACTTAGCTTCATGGCTGAGTGGAGATTTGAACCTGGGTCTCTCCAGTCCGAGTCCAACACTTAAACCACTATATCCCAACTTGAAACATGGGATGTCCCAGGCGGGAAGGGGAAGATACCCTTGATTGGGTGCTGAGGCACTGAATTCGGAGTGCTGGAGGAGGGGACCTGAGGTGGAAAGAACCTGAGCTGAGAAACATGCCATTCACAATGGAGTGAAAGGCATGTCAGATTAGAACAATGGAAAAGTGAAACATAGAAGACCCTGCAGTAGGGAATTGGAGCAACAGCCCAGACATGTCAGATAAGGTTGAAAAAAGCAGCATCTCAAAGAGTTCTTCCTCAATAAACAAGCATCTTGTACGAGACTAATCCGTTGCCTGCTTTTAAGGGCAATTACACTTTGAACATCTGTAAATTCTGTGGCTCCTTGCTAAAGGACTATAAATCCAAAGAAACAATGACAGCTGGGATGATTAAAAAAAAAATCTCTCCCCATGCCCCCACTATGCACAGGATGGAGTGAGAATATAATTACCTGGGGGGAATGACTCCGGTTAAATCTAAGATACATACGGTAGCTTCTCTACCAGTACACTGATTGGTTAAAAGCCGCTCATGTTGGATTTGCTGTGAAGAAGCTGAGGGGAGGGTTTTTATTTTATTTTAAAGAAGGTGATGGGGGGAGTAGTGTAGCATGAGAGTAAATGTGATTGGCTGGGGGAGGGGGGCATGAGCTGGAGAGAGTGCTGAGCAGGCATTCATGAGATACAGTAAGAAAAGCCTCTTTCCCCCTGCCTCTCGCTTCAGATGCAGGAACAGACCAGAGCGCTGTGACTGTGTTAGTAGCACAGAGAGAGCATGACTGGATTGGAATCTCACAGGAGTGACAGCGCTGTGAATGAAGCCCCGGTCGCAGTCGTAGGCTTCCTCTGTGCGAGGGGAGACGGGGGAATCATTTAAAGTGAGCCGAGCCATCTCTGGACAGAGCAATGTGGCCGAGAGGAGCCGGGCACGGGAGCTGCTTGCCATTTGGATAATCTCTGTTCTTAGCCTCAGTTCTGTACAGCATCCCTGTTTTTTGAGAGGCAATGTGGAGTCAAGGTTTTATATGGCACTTGGGATAAAAAGCAAGATCACATCTCTCTCTCTCTCTCTTTTTTAACCAAACCAAAATAATTGGTTTCTCATCTCTCTTCCCACTCTTTTTTCTTTTTTTCTTTCATTATTTCGTTCTTTCTTCCTTTTTGCTAGTGGGAGGGGGAGATTGCAACACCAAAGGGAATGTTTTCTGTGCGGGAGAGACTTCTCAACAAGTAAGCACTTTGTTTCCTAACTCCTGGCTGAGCGGGCTTCAGTTAGCCAACTGGCTGCTTTTCCAGCACACATTATTCCTTGACAGGATGGCAGGCAAAAGAACAGCTGGCAGAAAACAATAGGGTGGTGGGTGGGAGAACCAAATAAGGAAACCATCCACAACCTGCCCCCTCTCAATAAAATAAACCTACAAATATCATCAGTAATAATTGTGGGACACTTTTGACGTCACGATGCGCCGATCTAGCACGGATGAATCAACGTATCACAGAAGCCCTTCTCTGGACAGCAAGGATTACAGTTTTCCGAATGGCGCCTTCCGTCGCTACAGCAGCATGTATGGCGGCCAATTTGGGGCCGCAAGCAACTCTTTTTTTGGATTCCACACTAACCCGGGCCCTAAGGCCACCAAGGCTAAGTACACGTCCCCCAAAGGGAACAAGTATGTGGTCTTTTATTTGGATCTCTCCTTTATTTTTCTTCTAGAACTGAAGAGGTGCAGCATGGCTCACAACTGCCTGCAGTGCATTAAGTACCTCATGTTTGTCTTCAACCTTCTGTTCTGGGTGAGTATGAATAATTGTGTGAGATCTGTTGCTTCAAAAAGTCTATAGATTGTTTTTCTCCAAACCTTTGGGCAGTGTGTAATGTTCAACACTGAGAAACTGGGAGCTGTTCTACACATTATACAGAAGGAAGTTGTAGACTGAGGTGGCATAATCCTGGACTGTGCCACTTCAGGCTACAGGTGGGGGTTTCCATGTATTTGACGGCTCTGTCATGTGAAAAATAATATTTCTCCGTATAAAACACTGGCACGACAGGGAGAAACTTTTAGCATGGACCTCTGTCTGATGTGCTGGTTTACTATATGGTGGGAGCTTTTTATATGGGAGCATTTACTATGTACTGGGAGCATTCAAAAATAGGGAACCCCCACCTTCAGTTTATATTGGTACATTCCAGACTTCTGCTACCTCAGTCTACTATTTCATTCTACGTAATATGTAGAATGGCTCTCAATCTGGCATTTACCAAGTTGTTTGATGAGTTCTTATGGGCCAAGAAAACAGAGATGGTTCACTTGTTCTGTTTTTCCATGTTCATCAATCCTGCTAAAATGCATGCATGTTTAGATGCTGTTATGAAGACTGTGAAATTGCTTATCCTTGTTCCATCCAAACTTGTGCGTGTATCCTCAAACGTAAATATCTAGTTAATTCCTCTGCAAGATCATTAAGCTGATCTCAAACCTGAGTTCAGTTGGATTTGCATAAAGTTTCTCTGTTTTAAAGGTGGTTCTGGAATGATATTTTGAATGAACAGATGTTGTTGTTCTGTGACCTGGAATTGTTGCAATCAATGTGCATATTGTAGGAGAGCACATGATGAGATGGCTACCTATTCCTGACAGTGTCATTAATATTAGTGATGCTGCCGCTGGAATAAAGTAGGTTAGCAGGCTAGCACTTGGTTTTCTGCAGTGAGGAGAGACTTCTCTTCACAGAAATAGATTTACTGGGCAGAATATGTGTTGGACAACCCAATTTGTAACTTCCAGCCTGTATGATAAGTTCTATCACATTACTTTTATTCCCTGAACAGTATCTGAAAATCCTGAACTGAAAGGAATTTTGTTGCTTTTTAAAGTATCTCCATGCAAGTCCTTGTGTGGGAATATTGTGTTGGTGGAAAATCATGAACAGTGCCGATAAACTTTTCTCTTGGAATAGCGTCACAAGTTTTCATTAGCAACTGGAAATGCCTTGCAGCTCCTTCAATCTTATATTAACAGATTCTGGCTGAAGGATGTGTGATTCAGTTTGTTAACTCATTTATGTAGCATATTTGCTTGTGTACAGATGGTACAGCATGTGGGGAAGTGAGGTTTATTTTAGCAGGTTCAACTGCTACCTTTTTGTGCCAGGAAGCATTAAGCAAAGATCAAATCAACTGACATAACCTCACATCATAAATAAACAGTATTTTGTTAAAGGAAAAAAAATGTTGGGGGACAGCAAAACTGGCAGTACCTGAGCAAAACCTGCAGTGGCATCTTAGTGGCACCGCAGTCGCCAATGACCCGTGTTCTCTCACTTCCCCTTATAAAGCCTTAAGCAGACGTTTTGAAGAGACAGGAATGAGGTTAAAGAAGGGGATGGGGAGAAGGCAACAGCTGTGGCCTTGTTAAGTGGGGCGAGGAGGTGGGCTTGATAACTACTTTACAAAGGTCAGGTTTGGCTTGACCCGCCAGCCCTCCCTTCTCAAAGTACTTCCCTCTTCTTTCTCTCTGTTCCTTACCAAGGATATATGTATTTAACATTTGCTCGGTTCCTAAGGGAAGTTCTGAAACATAAGGAGGGAAACTCCATTTAAGCTCTGGATAATCTGATAGAAAATATCAATCAGACTAGTCTGTTTTTGAGCTCCTGATTGTCTCACATTACTGGGGGGTCCTGAATATCCCCTGGTCTTTATCCCAGCTTATCTCCAAGCTTCCTGAAAAGACGGGACTGTGGCTTTCTTGTCCTTTTAAGTCATCCATTTCTCTAAGGCTTTTGTCTATTTCTTACTGAGTTTAAAGCTTGGTCAGACAGCTGAAATGTATATGCAGAAGAAAATTAAGATTTCTGGCATAAATCATCTTCCTTAAAAATGATGCACAGGAGAGCCGGAGAGCCCTTTTCATTCATCCTGCAGTGTAGCACATGCATATCTTTTTAGAAAGGAATTGCTGCTCGTAATGTGCATGCAGTTACAATGGAAAGACTGAAAAAGAATGTTTCCTTGGAATGGAAATGTTACAATGGTATTTCTGAAAGTGAAAGGTAGAAATTGTTTCTCTTTTTTGCATCCTTCTCTTTTCCTTAAGATTTTGGCCCCTAGGGAGGGGGCATAACTCAGTGGTAGAGCACATGCTTTGCATGCAGAAGATCCTAGCTTCATACCCCAACATCTCCAGGTAGGATTGGGAATGTTCCCTGCCTGAAACCTTCGAGAGCTGCTGCCAATCAGTGTCAACAATACTGGGACAGATGGACCAATGGTATAGGGCAACTTCCTATATTTCTATGATCAGTAGAGTGCAGGAGTTGTGAGTTGCCCATGGCCCAAGATCAGGAGGTCATAAAAAAATATTTATGAAGCTATTGCACAATTGTGGTTGGTCATGTACTCAAAATGCTTAGACATTTTAATGATTCTATTTTTGTTAGTGTAAACCTAGTTAGTTTTATATTTTTTAGCATCATACAGTTGAATTATCAATGTTTAAGAATTAGGGATTATCCTGAGTTCTTAAATACGTTCCTAATTGGTCACATTAATGTATTCTTCTTGTTAACCTAACCCAACCCATAATGCCATAAAATCACTTTCACTCTATCAAGCAGCTCTCCTTTGTTCAAACAGAAATAAAGACCCAAGTTTTCATGATTGAAATGTCCCATGGTGGCTTAACTGAGCCACTGTAGTTTGCAGGCACCATGAGTGCCTGTTCTTTAAACCAACCTTACCCCCCCCTTCAGTCATAGGTTGTCATGTCATGTGAACCCAGTGAGGGTGGATTGTTGCCATGGTTAACAAACTACCCACAAGTTGAAAATAGTCTGTGGGTTGTAGGTGGTTTATTAACCACACCAACAACCCAGCCTCACTGGGTTCGCATGACATTGACAACCTACAACAGGAATGGGTTTGGTTTATGGAACAGGCCCCCATGAGCCCCTGCAAACCACAGTGGCTTATTTCAACCACCATGACTTATTTTAATCAAATGAACCTAGCCAAAGTTTCTTGTCTAGCAGTTTCTAGTCGCTTAATACCTCTATGTTTGGTTATCTTTGTCATTTTGGAAAGGGCAGGAGCACCTATATTTAGCCAAGTCACTGGTTATGCCCAGGAGTGGCCATTATAGTAAAATGGGCCTACTTACAAAGGGTAGTATCCAAAGTTAGTCCTACATTGAGTAGATCCATTGAAATGAATGAGACATAAGTCCCATTCATTTAAATTGATTTACTCTACATGAGACTAACATTGGATATTGTCCGAAATCTGCATACAAAAGCCACACCTTTGCTTTTTAAAATAAATAAATAAGATGATTAGTTTAGATATGTTGACAGTGTTACTATGGTTATTTATTAAATATAGAAAAGCAATCACAACAAATGCTCTTACCATTCACTACCATGCTGCATGCATTGTACCATATCCTATGCATTCCTGCTGCCAATTAAAAAAGACAACATGCTAATCCATGGTGGTTAAGAATTTTGAGCTAAACATTATGGTTTAGCATGTTGTGTGAACCATGACTTAGCATGTTGTGTGAACCATTCCTAACCATGGTGGCTACATAACCATGATTTATTTAACTCAGTCATCTTAATATATCCAAGAGCGGGCCTTTATACTTTGCTGAGAATCTATTTGCCTCCCCTACTGAAATCTGAAATTGCATTTCTGTTTATTTGAGCCATGGGAAGAAGACCTTTGCACTCACTTCCTGCAGGGGCACAGAACCTTTTTCAGCCTGGTGACTGAACTGAATTTCATTGAAGCTTTTGGGGCCACATTCCAGTGGTGGGCAAGGCCAAAGACAAAAGGGCTAAATATCAAAAATACCAGCTTATTGTAGCTTAAAGTTCTCACTGCCAGAAATTAAGCTTTAGGAGAGGCATTTCAGCCTTTTAGAATTGGGGGGACGGGGGGCAGGGGGAAGAACTGTGCAAAAACCTAGAAACCATCATATGATCAGTGGTTAGGGAAAAGGGGTGGGGACATGGTCACCTGGGGACCCCCAGAGGGCTGCATTGGCCAGATTCCTGTGGTTCAATATCTCTGCTCTACTGCAAGCAATACACCACTAACTATGACCTTTTCCCAAACTGGTTACTCTGACGGATAATTCTTAATGAATCTACAAGCGCCAGAAGAATGTGGCATTAGAGATTTGAAGTGTATGTGTGTGTGTATGTCTTTAAACCTCTAAAACTGTGAGAGGGAACAGCCTAAAGCTGTGGGCTTCAAAGGAGAGAGTGAGATGATGAGATGGGAGCTTGTTCTAGTTTCAATATTCACGTTGCAGCCAAACGATCTTTGTTGAGCCAAGTCCTCAAAACAAAACAGTTCCAGCCAGTGACTATGGCAAATGGTTTTATGCAGTGTGATAGCTGTGTTGTTGTTTTTTAAAAAAAGTTCTGAAGATGGTCAGAACAAAGCATATGAACTGTGTTCATGGGAAATTGCAGACAGCCACAAAGAGAACCTACAGTTGCAGGGAGAAATGGTGGTGGCAAAAAACGTTGAATAGGCTGAAAGAGGAACATAGAGGAGTGGGGGTTGGCTGAAAGTAGGTGTCTGGTACACTTTTCTCAGCCAGCACAATACTGGATTGGAGAAGATGGCTGTCCAGGGACGCAGACAATATGCAGACTTGTTTATAGAACACCTCTCTTGTAATGGGTATCATACAGTATATACCTATGGGTCTGCGACCATCACTGGAAATTGTGCTGATTTGCTATTTAACACACACACACACACACACTCCAAATACCTTCCTGCAATACTATACTGCTTGACAATTTCATATCTTCCTTCCAGAAAACAATCCACTTTCTGTTCCTAGTTTTTGCTTGTTATCTATATTAGTGTTGCTTTGAGTTCCCCTGGAGAAATCCACAGGGACTATGGAATGAACTTTTCTGAACAATTTTCAAATATGCACCAGAATTTGGCCAGACAGATTGCTTTGTTGTTCAGGTGCTTTGTATCGTGGGATTTGTAGTGCTCATAATGTGGAACAAATTAACTGGTGTGTGTGTGTGTGAGAGAGAGAGCATGTGCAATCATATGTCGAGAGCAAGTACACTAGTGTACATGTTTAGAATTAGGGACAAGCAAATATTTTGCTTCATGGCATGTCTAATCCAAACATAACATTGTCTTTTGACTTTCTAAGTTTAAAATCCTTCCTATCTCCTCAGGGCAGGATTAATCGAAAATGTACCTGCATCAGCAATCCTGCACTTTCAGTACCTAAAGTGTTCACTCTAGACTTGTACAAATTTGTTCTATCATTTATTTCTATAAAAATAAGCTCCCTTCAAGCTTACTATACTTTTAGGGTGCTTCTAGACAGAGGGCTTCTGGAGCTACTAATCAGAAGGCATTGTGCAGCTCTTTCACCTATTTCTCCTTAACAGAATTTCTGCAGCAAGAGAAAAAAATGTAAGAAGCAGTGGGAATATGTGGGAGCAGGGCTGGATTTACATACAAGCTAAAACAAGCTACAGCTTAGGGCCTCACATTACAGGGGCCTTGCATTAGAAAGAAAAAAGGGGGGGAACATTTATAACATTGCCACCAGGAAACCATAAACATCATACAAAATGAAGACCTCTTCAGAAGGGGGAATAGTGTTATTTGGTTAGGGTCAGTCTAAATTATCTCCAGGGATCCCTTACTCAGTGCCTCTGATCGCAAAGAGATCGAGGATTTCCCCCAACTCTGTAACTGTTAAAATTACATGACCATACATTTCCGTTTAATTGTACAGCCCCTAGTTTATTTAATTTAATTTATTGCATTTCTATACCGCCCCATAGCCGAAGCTCTCTAGGTGGTTCACATAAGATAAACATTTAAAAACAATATACAAAAATTAAAAACCACAACATGCAAAATTCACATACATTTAAAACCACTATATCAACTTTAGAAACGATGAGCCAAAAAAACAGACCCAGACTCATTACATATTGCTAAATGCCTGGGTGAACAGAAAAGTCTTGACCTGGCGCCGAAAAGATGACAGTGTCGGCGCCAGGCAGGCCTCATCAGGGAGATTGTTCCACAGTTGGGGGGCCACCACAGAGAAGGCATTTTGCATTTAAAGTTTTTATGATTTGTTGAAGAGAGATGTTATAGCTTAGGGTCAAAACAAGTTTAAATCTAGCCCTGCATGGGAGAACTACAAGCTGAAAATGTTGTTAACTGCACCACCACCCCCTGTAAAATTCCGCTAATGAAGTAGGGCAATGACACAATAATCGCCTCATCCAGAAGCACTGTAAAACAGCTTTTTGGTGCAATTAGGTTTTGCCTATTCTTTACCCTTGGATTCGTAGAGCTCCATTAAGCATGTGAGATGTTCATCTCAGAAGCTCCTCACAGATTATGGCCAGGATAGAACTGCACACCTTGTTCTGCCTACCTAAGGGGCATTAGAATGTGTTTCTTGAACAACAGCCCCACATGCCACATATCACACTGCTTTTAATGCTGAGGGGACTTTCAAAAGCAGATCGTCACAGGGGAGTCATCTCCAACCCCAGTGCTCTCCAGATGTGTTGGATTTCAGCCCCTCATCATTACCAGCCAGCATGGCCAGTGAATACTTGGTAGCAAAACTGAGTTTGTTGTTATGTCATGTGTGGAATTGCTCTATTAGTAAAGATTTAAAAACAACTTCTTTTTTAATTGAAGAACTTGAATTGACTTCTGCCATGCTGCTGTAAAGGAAAGGTGGGAGAAGCAACCAACTGCGTACTTTCCCCCCATTGATTAATGTGTGAAAATGAGCATTTTCTCCAAATGAGCCTTTTAAAAGTGTGCGTTTTTCTATCAAATGCATTTTGCAAATGTGATCACAAGCTCAGGAATATGCAAACTTTGCCTGCAAAATGGATTCATGTTCAGGGTTGCAAATGGGGCAAGTTCTGAGATCTAACAAACCGAAATTAAATTCTTGCGTATTCCTGTACTGTAAAATATTTGCCTTGTTTTTGATCTTGCACAGCACCATCTGCTGCCCATTTAGAGATTGTGGTAGATTAGTGGGAAGCATGCTTTTCAACCCATCTCTTCTCAGAACAGGCAACTTAGTTCTGTAAATTATCTCCTCCTCCTCCTCCTCCTCCTCCTCCTCTTCTTCTCTCTCAAACACACACACACAGACACAGACACACACTGTTTTATTGAGAAAACAGTGTTTCACTACAACAGCACATTATTACCCCATAACACATTAACCAAATTTTAAGCAATATAAAATGTGAAACTTATATATACTTCTAAAGTATAACACTGCTGTTCTCTGCTTCCCAGAAAGAACAATGTAGCAGTTCTAATCACACACTAATGAGAAAATAAGAATGGAAACCCTGATATAAAGCATCATTAAGTAATGTATTGCTGAACCTGGAGGAAGAGATTATGTATTTAGTGAACACCATCAAAAACTTTCAGCTGCTATCAGCTACAGTCTACAGTTGATGAAACAGTTGACCTTTGCTCCTGAGTAAATAGGTGTAAATCTTGTCATCTCTCTAAGATGATGATTTCCCAACATTTTGTCACAATATAAAATGACAACGAAACAACAAACGTGGATAGGGTAGAACCATAAGGAAGAGGAAAGCTTGATTTCTTAGTGGCTTTGGGTCATTATGGGTCAGGAGCAGGTTAATTTCCACCCCAGTAGTGCTTTGAAGGCAGCCATATTTCTGCCTATGAGGAAAATGAAGTGCTGTTCCTGGGACCTGTTGTAGTGAAAGCCACTTGCCATCGATGCCTAACATTGCCCCAGACCTACTTGTCAGGGTACCCACAAGGGAGATGAAACATGTTTTTGTATGTAGAGTGCAGAGAGAGGCAGTGCACCTCCACAGGGGCTTTTGTAAATGACAAGAGTTCGGGGGGGGGGGGCATTGCTTCTTTTTGAACTGCACACAGATAGATGGATAGATAAGGGGAGCAGGTGACTTGTATCATGCTGGTGAAGTACATGTGGAGGGATGGCCTGCATAGTGCAAGTTGTCACATACTGGACATCCACCCGCCCATCACAGTGAGCTGGTTCACATGGCACAAAGGTGGTTAGTAAGTCACAGTGGCTTGTTAACCATCCTGCACATGCCACCTGAGTTACCTCATTACTCTTGCCAGGTGTGGCTTGTCATGACATCTGAATTGACTCCTCCTGGCGAGAGTGGTTGGTTGGAGATGGTTAACAACCACCCAGCAATCTTAGAACAGGCCATGGCTTCTGGGTAGTTTGTTAATGACCTCAACCAACCACCCTTGCTGTGTTCAGACATCATAACAAGCTTCACCCACTGCTGGTTATTAGGTAAATAGGGTGGCAAGCAAACAGCATGTGCTGGAGTGGTTAACAAGCCATTGTGGCTTATTAACCAGCCTTGTGTCATGTAAACCCTGTCAGTGATAGAAGATACTTGCTCTCCTACTTTAGCTCTTGGAAGATCCTGACTCATATCAGACTGGATTATTATTTATGCTGTGATTGTAGTATATAGACTCCCCTTCCTGCATCATTTCTACAGGCTACCTGGCACTTGCTTCTGAGCAAACAATGTAAAGACACTACATGAGTGCTGTCCCCATGTCCCAGTAGAACAAATATGTGATTGTGTAGATCACAATGCATTAACCATTGCAGCTTGTCTGGTCTGCATCATTTTCCTCTTGAGAGCAGTAAATAGGAGGTCATGGGAGATTTTGTCTTTTTGCATCCCTTAAGATGGCATGCCAGTCTGCTGCCCTTATTAGGATTTGTGTTGAAATGTCACAGTCGAGCTCCTTAATCTCTGGAAGAGGAAAAGCCTCCCAAAGTAGAGGCAATCCACTGTGCTTAACTGTAGGGGCAGTTTAATCCTAAAACCGATAACTGGCTGGCTGCTCAATGCATAAAGAATTCAGTCGTGATGTGCTCTCAATGATGACCTCCCCCTGAACATAACCACTGGGTGGCGGTAGAGAAACATTGCTTAGGTCCTGAGAGACCAAGTGGGAATGAAACCTGTTGTCAAAATTAAATTAGAGGGAGAGATTTCCGAACAGCACCTGCTGCTGTGTGCATTTGGATATAGTTCACTTTGCACTTGCAAAGTGTTGTTTTTGTTCTGTGACAGAGAGAAGCTAAGACAGATGGAAATTCTACTGGCATAAATGCACACACACTACTACAATTTATTTTTTAGGTTGTAAGACAAGCATTAAATAAAACGAAACAGTGAAGCAGTTACTGAATGGCAAAATGTCCAGTATCTTCTTCATCTCCTTTAGATCTCATCATGGACTTTATTGGGCTAGAGGAATTAAAGGAGAAATACTGTGCCAGCTTATAAGTCACATAACGCTTTATACCCTTAGTGGTGGTTTTCAATTCATTTACCTTTCAAAGACACAGCGGGCAGGTAATAAAAGGGGGCAGGAAGCCTAGGAACTCATTGTTGATCTATTCCAGATCTATTCCAAAACACCTTTATAGAAAAGTCTGGAAATAGGAATTTCCATATTTCTTTATTGAAATTGGGGAATGAAATATATTTACCCCCACACACAATGGTTAAGGTACTTCTGCACTAGCCGATTACTATAAAAGTCTGAAAACGGGATGTTTTAATGCCCAGTGATAAAAACTCAGGGCATGAATTTCGCCTCATAACACCAGGACAAGAAAAGCCAAGGAACAGATGAGGCAAACAGTTGGATTGAATGAGGCTTCCTGTTTACACATTGGAGAACAGAGAGGAAGGTTTGCTGTGCCCACTATAAATGTAAGTCCAAAAATAGAAAAGGCTGGCCATGCATGGGACATTCCCCTTTCTGTACTTTAACACTTCTGTGTGAAGGAGAGATTTCCAGGAACATACCTATGTTTTCAAAATGCAAGCCAGTATGAATGGTCTAGTATGGAATACATAATGAAAATAATTGGTTGTATAGGTATTTTTTGTAAGAACTGTAGCCAAAGAAATATGAGAGATATGCCTATTATTATTGAGGGGTCGAAGAGGTCATCTTTTCAAATTACCCCAAAATGTGTCCTGTCCCAAATGAGTGATTTTAGGACATACTGGGGTTCATGTCATATAGGTATTTGCTTCCATTTTTGAGCAGATCTGATTTACCTTAAAAAAAAAAGTTCCTTGGAGAAATTATCTGAGTGATATAATGATATAGCCACTGTTATTCCTGAGAGCATGATGTTGGAAAACATGCTGCTATAATGGCAAAAGTTGATGCTGACAATATCTATGTGTTGCTAAATTCATGCTAATCATTTTCTCCAACAGGCTGTGGCTGCCTGTGAACAATCACAGAAAATGATTGTGTGAACTGTCTCTGAGATTTCTCTCCTCTCATTTGTAAAGGATATGAAATCAGAGGGCAAAGGGAGAAATAGTGTTCATGTATATAATTTGTTCAACAGTAATAGTTGGCACTGAACTGAACATAGGAATTTCGAAGCCTATGTCTGAAAAGCAGGCAGTTTTTCTCCTGGGAAAGATGGTGGTTGATGACCAAAGCAAAATAAAGTAAGAGTTTTAAAAAGAACCAAACAGTTTTTATCCTAATAACATGTTGGAATGAAGGACATAAGTTGGAAAAGTACACTGTTAGATTACAATGTTGTTTTATATTGCACATAATAGATAATGCTGAAAATGGCTTCAGGCAGATCTACAGCACAAAACCCATTTGCATAGTCAGCTAAACGGCTCTATAGCCCAAACACCCTACCCTGGGGCTAGATGTAAAAAATACTGACATTTCCTAAAATGGCACTAACTGTTTTTGAAGATTATCATGTTAACACTTTCTACCAGGCCTAAAATGATATTTTGTCTTACTGATATTTAAGATCAGAAAAACATAATATACTAGCCATTTAGATGAACAGGTAAAAAGATCTGCAGCCAAGAAAATTGCTGGGCCACTTGCCCTCAAGCAAAAGGACCCTGTTTATTACCCTCAGGTGTTTTTTCTTTTGGTAAACATCTACAGTATTTATTTATTTTATTTATTTATTACATTTCTATACTGCCCAATTGCCGGAGCTTTCTGGGCGGTTCACAAAAATTAAAACCATTCAAAGTATAAAATGGTTACTTCTCTGACACTTACTTCTCTGACACTTGGTAAGCAATTACCCTGGTGGAAAGATTACTTCCTGTAGAATAAGTAGGCTGTTATTTATTTAAAAATAACAGCCTAGTTATCTTTGCCTATGAAAATGCTATTTTCTATAAACAAGCAATCCTTCCTTCATATTTTCCCACTAGTTTCATTAATGGATGAACTGCTAAATGCAAACTGCTGAATGCATACATGATCAACTGCCTGTGAAAAATGCTGCTATGGCATTTGCAAGGATAGGGCATACTTTCAATCTCCATTGCTTTTTAAGGATCTGACCCTGATTTTATGAAAACCTTTAGAGAAGTTACGGAATTCACAACCGTGTGCCAGTAAATGTTGAGTGAGGGCAAGGAGGCTGGATTGGGGTGGATATGTATCTGGTCCTGGAGGAGTAATAAGCCTGGGTAAACTTGGGGAGGTCACTAGCTCAGAGGTAGAGCACATGTCTTGAATGCACCCTCTCACCCAAATTTATCACTCCTACTAGACCAGATTCAATCCATAGTACCTTCAGTTTAAAGGATCAGGGAAGAAGTGATCTGATAAATTTCTCCCTCACACATTGGAAAGTTGCTTCTATTCAGAGTAGTCTAGACTTTTGCAACCTGGTGCCCTCCAGATGTTTCAGGCTACAACTCCCATCATCCTTGACCATTGGCAATGCTGGCTGGAGCTGGTGGGATTGAAGTCCAAAAAACAACTGGAAGATACCAGGTTGGGGGAAGCTGGAATAGAAAGCTGAATTAGAATCAGAGTTGTATGAGAAATTTGTTTCAATTGATTTTTGTTCAGAATTTTCCCCAGTTCGCACCTTCCAGAGCGAACATGGACTCAGTCAGAATCTGTAGTCAAAGTCCTTATATTTCCAAGCTTGCAAAGTGATTCACAGATGCCCCCCACCCCCAAACTGCATTATACAACATGGGTACATTGGAAAAAAATCTCCATGAAAAAATATGCACTTCTGAAAAAAATGTGCAGAAAGGCCTTTAATCAGTGGGAGAAAAATGCCTACATTTCAAAGATGCCCAGAACTGATACACGGAAATATGCACAGATTTACATGTGAAAACAGCAACAACAACACTCGCAAGGGACTTGAGTTTGAATGAGCTTTGAGGTGGAATTCAGAGAACTTCAGTGACCTTTTGTCCTGCTGATTCAGAGACATCCCTAGATTAGATGGACAAGAATGTAATTTGGTACAAGGCGGCTTCCTACATTCCTGTGTGCACAAAGATGAAGGTCTACACTTCCTCCATTCAGGCAGATTGGATTCTGTGGAGCAGAGCTCCAATGTTTATCCATGAATGTTAGCAATAGGAAGTTTGGATGGTTATCTTTTCCTAGTTATGGAAATAATTTAAAAAGACAGATTTGATTTGATTTGATTTGATTTGATTTGATTTATTACATTTATATACCGCCCCATAGCCGAAGCTCTCTGAGCAGTTTACAAAAGTTAAAAACAGTGAACATTAAGAAGTATACAAAATTTAAAACCATAAAAAACATTAACAGTATAAAAACAACAGTATCCATTTTAAAAAACAACAGTTCTGGGGTCTGTTAAAAAACAAACAAACTTAGTGTTGTTAAATGCTGTTAAATGCCTGGGAAAAGAGAAATGGCCTGCCTCATTCACATCTAATCTAACTGGGGGAAACCATTAAGATTGAGCATCTTTGCCCCACCGCTCTCCTCTTTCACACAAATTTCCCATGCCCCTCTGAGCATTTCATGTTACCATCAACAACATCACACACACACACACACACACACACACACACACACACACACACAGACATAATTTTTATGTCCATGTCATCCTCATTCTTTTGTTGCAGCAGAAGCTTTAAAGAAATGAATACACAAAAGCACTTGCAGAACATTGGACATGATCCAGCCTAATTTATGTATTTTTAAATCAACTGATTGCAATGGGAGTGTTAGTTAAGCACATACTTTACCAATGAAATCAATGGGAGCCATTGATAATTTTAAAGGTACTGTTAAGTAGTTTAATCTGAGACTTGCTTGGTGTTACGTACACTGGAATTCTAGGGACCATGACAAATGTGATATGGAAGATCTGTGATCAGCATATACTCCCCCACCCCCCAATATTTTGTAAAGTTCAAAGCAGCTGCAGTGAGTATGTACGTGAAATGGCTGCGGAAGCAGTATGGTGGGAATGCTGTTTTCCCAATCTAAAACTGTGCCCCCCCCAACTGCTATTTGTGAAGATAAGGCTGAAGCTCCCTCCCTGTCCCCCAGTGTACCAAAAATATTATCCCCTGCAAAAATGGGAGTAGTTTTCTTCGTATTTCTTGAGACAGCGGGGAAAGTAATTCTGTTGGTGTGTGTGTTTTTAGAGGTGTTGCTATTTTCCTTAATCCAAGGTTGCAGAACCTCCGCCCTTTGGGCTTAGTCTGACCGATAGAGGTTCCATATCTGACCTGCAGAGCCTCCTTGGTTCCTCCAGGGTTTGGAGCATGGCTCCAAGCCCCTCCCTCTGTAGAAATCCCATGTGGAGGCATCCCTACTATTGTTGTTTATTTCAGATCAGAAATAAGAACAGGGATGTGGGTCCCTGTGTCCTGTCCCTGAAGGAGATGGCATGAGATGCCTGGAGGACATGCCTGACTCAGCAGGGGCAGGGAAGAGCATGCCTCTTGCTGTCCTACTATCTGCATGCCTGCTGTTATCTCTGATCAGCAACTGGTGATAACAGCAAGGATTCCTCCTCTATCTGGAGATATGCTATAATGAGGGATGTGGGTCTCGGCCTCACCTCCCAAGCGCCTGCTTTCTTATACTGTCCAGTCTAAAGCAGAAGTTTCTGAGTCGATTGGCCAGACACCTTCCAGCCCATCTTTGCTGATGTACAAGCTAGAGAGACACAAAGAGAACAGTTATGATGCTGAATTCTGGATTAATTTACAGATTCTATGCTTTTAAGAAACTGAATTCACATTGTCCTGCTCAGACCAATATCCAAAGAGAACACATTTCTGTTGTTTTGGGGGAGGGGTGTGGTCGGCTCTCTTTGAGAAAATCATACCTTGCCAGGTGTGTTCATTTCATGGACTGCGAGCTGAACAATAGGCCAGAAACGGCTCCTGTTTTAAGTGCATACATAATTTCTTAACAATGAAAAGAAGAAATACTTCAGTTGAGCCTTGCATGCAAACGACTTTATGTTTTCCTCATTCTAAAGTTTGCCTGTATGAAGAAATAATGAAACTATTAATTCTTTTGTCAGCCGTTCATGTCAATTTCATTCAATTTCTGGAAGCAAATGTTTGACAGTTGTGGCTTTTCTTAGGGGCAAACAAAGAGGTACTCCTTTCTCATCCAGTATTTCCCCCCACTAAAAGTCACTCCTACAAGCTTTTCCCCTCCTTCCCCACCCCCACACAGGGGAAATGATATGGGCACCATACATTTTAATAAAAATGTGGGAGGCAGATTTAGCCTATTTAATATAAAATAAAAAATTGTAGCTCTGACCTATCGGATCTGATTTAATATTTCTCAACCAATATTATTTATACAATGACAATTTGTTAGAGGTATAATTATTGGAAGAGGAATGGGTTCATTCTTACAGAATAAAAGTAAGGATCCTGTAATGGCAAAGAATACTTTATTTCAGTTTTCTTATGGTGATTAATTACGGCTGCTGCTTCCTCTTGCCCTGGCGTTCAAGACCTGTTTTTGGTAACAGAAACCTTGATCTGGAACCCAGGTGGTGTTTAAGCAGTTGGGAAGTTATTTGTTGGAAGAAAAGAGCAGCTGGGCAAGAGTTCTGCCAGAATTCACTAAGATCAAATTCCTGAAGCATCCCTAGGAGAAGCAGGGCTAATCACAAGCTGTTCAGGCACCTATGGCCATCTTATACTACAACAACTCCCAGGCTTGAACCCCCTCCAATAGGTCTTTATGGGCATGTCTAGACCTCCTGGCTTTCTGGGAGGGAGAGGGAGGATCTCACGATTTTATGATCGCGAGATCGTCCCCCTCAGTCCACACACGGTGCACAACATCCCAGGAGGAAGAGGACGTCACGCCCACCATTTTTTTTTTAAAGAAACAGGAGCTGGAGTACACCAGCGCTCCAGCGCAAAGTTAAGTGTTCTTTTGTTTTAAAAAAAAGCCCTGACCCTGCTCCCCCACATTCCCGATGGTCATGGAGTGCTTACAGAGCTCTCCACCCTGTGCCCGGTTGCCGGCTCCTCACGTTTACTTGCGAAGAGCCAGGACTATGCCAGGATGGCTGCCCACACGTCCCGTGGTCTCAGGATCATCCTGAGACCGCAGGGAAAACCGCAAAAAATGCGTATGGCCATATCCCGGGGAAAGGGAGTCATCATCCCTCCCTGCTCCCGGGATCCCTTGTGCGTCATGTGGACACACAGGGACGATCCTGGGGCGATCTCCAGCTTATTGCCCCCTCTAGCCATGCCCTAAGACTGTAGAGGTATTGTTTAGAATGAAGAGCTTCTCTAAACTGCAAAAGGAATATACCTGAATTAATTCCCTTTGAACAGCTTTGAAGTATACCTTACAGCTCATTTTTAAGTGCGTAAACCTGTTTAGTTGGTATGTGGCAGTTGGGTATAACAAAGCCCCAATGAACTCTTGTCCCTTGCAAAGTGCCCAATTTGCATTGGAGAACAGGGATGGGAGGGAAGGAAGTGTTTAATCCTTTCCCTACAAGTTGCTTTTTGCCTAAACCTCTTCCCCTACCTGCTTTCCACCCTGCTAGTGTTCCAGACCCATGTTTATCTCTCAAACTCTGCAGGGTAAATGTAGTTGGGGGCAGTGGCAGTGGACGATAGCTGGCCTCCAGTCCTTCTCTGCTTCAAAGCACCCCCTTCCAGGGACAATTTGCAACAGAGAAGGGACTTTTTTGAAGTGTAACGTGCAGTTTGCCTCTTGATTGCTGACTTTGAAATAACAGATTGCTAAAATGAATTTTGTGGTGCTAACTACTGGAACTACTTAAGGAGGGGAGAATGTAGACTTGCCATCATGATTAGATATTTTTCTGCAAGATGTACTTTACTCCATCTGGGATAAATTCCACAGTCTCAGACAAAATTACTATTAATGTTCCATTCTTTGCGTAATAGCGGTAAAGAAAAGAGAATAATCTCGTGCATTATGAGAGCCAATTATTACAACTCCGTGACATACTCTTGCTTAATGCAGTATCTCACCTATGAAATGAGAAGATCTAATGATCTAAGGGGGACAGAGCTGGTATTTGAGAGAACTAAGACAGGGTAACATTATAGTGACATAGTGAGTAAATTTCATAAATTTTAAGCAGAAGGAGCAGAGACAACTCATTATTATTATTATTATTATTATTATTATTATTTATTTATTTATATAGCACCATCAATGTACATGGTGCTGTACAGAGTAAAACAGTAAATAGCAAGACCCTGCCGCATAGGCTTACAATCTAATAAAATCATAGTAGAACAATAAGGAGGGGAAGAGAATGCAAACAGGCACAGGGTAGGGTAAACAGGCACAGGGTAGGGTAAAACTAACAGTATAAAGTCCGCACAACATCAAGTTTTAAAAGCTTTAGGAAAAAGAAAAGTTTTTAGTTGAGCTTTAAAAGCTGCGATTGAACTTGTAGTTCTCAAATGTTCTGGAAGAGCGTTCCAGGCGTAAGGGGCAGCAGAAGAAAATGGACGAAGCCGAGCAAGGGAAGTAGAGGCCCTTGGGCAGGCGAGAAACATGGCATCAGAGGAGCGAAGAGCACGAGCGGGGCAATAGTGTGAGATGAGAGAGGAGAGATAGGAAGGAGCTAGACCGTGAAAAGCTTTGAAGGTTAACAGGAGAAGTTTATATTGGATTCTGAAGTGAATTGGAAGCCAATGAAGAGATTTCAGAAGCGGAGTAACATGGTCAGAGCGGCAAGCCAAGAAGGTGATCTTTGCGGCAGAGTGGTGAACAGAAACCAACGGACTGATGTGAGAAGAAGGAAGGCCAGAGAGAAGAAGGTTGCAGTAGTCCAACCGTGAAATAACCAGTGCATGAACAAGCGTCTTGGCAGAAGAGACAGACAAAAATGATCGAATCCTGGCAATATTATACAGGAAAAAACGACAAGATTTAGCTACTGCCTCAATATGTACTAATAGCAAGTTATGATGGCTATGTAACCAGAAATTTCGCTACTAAGAAATAAGAGGTGAGGTATCAACATGCTTGGGTGAACCCCAAGGCTTGCTGAAGAAGAACAAATGATATTAAGGAGAAAAACCCTAAGGGGCCACAGCCAAATAGCAGTGGCCACAAAATGGTGTGTCTGTAGAGGGGAAGCAGATGGGTGAGGGAATGAAAGTATCTGGGAAAGGGTGTGGCTGACCAGCTGGCAGACTGACCAGGCCCATTCTGCACTGCAACATTTTGTTGCAGGCCCCACTTGTACATTATTTAAGAATACAGTCTAGCCTTTGTCTACTTGGAAGCAGAACAAAACGGGCACACCTAGTTCCAACACTCCCTATTGTAAACATTGGAATAATGTTATTTCCATGTTCCTTGGTCCCCCTTTTATCCTTCTTTCATGGGTGAATTCTTTCCCCATCTTGCCTTCCTCCCTTCAGGTGGCATTAGTGCTTTTCAGTGGACAGCATTGTTGCCTCCACCATGGATGGAGGGATAGAAAAGGAAGCCTCTATTCACCATATAGTCTGATACTGGGAGCCTCCAAGAAGCAGCCAAGCCATGTGCTTACCTTACCTTCTTCATGGCAGATTTGGGTGGTTAGTACAAACCAGGAGAACATAAAAATAGCCCTTCTGGATCAGACCAAAGGACTATGCAGTCTAGCATTCTGTTTCCACAGTGGCCTGCAGCTGCCCCAATGGGAAGCCTGCGAGTAGGGCACAAGCTCTACAGCACCCTCCTGCCCGTGTTCCCTAGCAACTGGTATTCTCAAGTATACGGCCTCTGATACTGGATGTTATATGTAGCCATCATGACTAGAAGCCATTGATATCCTTATCCTTCACGAATTTGACTAATCTCCTTTTAAAGCTGTCCACATTGGTAACCATTACTACATTTTATAGTAGCAAGCAAATCCCATAGTTTGACTATGGAGTCTGTGAAGAGATACTTTTTATCTGTCCTGGAACCTCCTATTGTTCAAATTCACTGGCTGACCGGGTTCTAGTATTATGAGAGAGGGAGAAGAATGTCTTTGTATTCACACCATTCATAATTTTATATACCACTATCTTGTCTCCCTTTCCCCCCACCCTCTTTCTTGCCCTTTATCATATCCCTCCTTTCCTAATTGGGAAGTTACCCTTTTCTTATCTCCTCATTGAGGAAAAAGTGTATACTGTTTACTATATCTATGAAAGCTAATCCTGCTTGTGTTCTCCCTCCCCTATGTAGGGACTGTCGGGATCCTTTATTTATCAAAAAATAACGACTCCTTGTTTGTATTCTAAACCTAATCACATAGAGTGTGAGCCACTGCCATATGCTACTGGTGAAGGTGGGGGAGTGTGAGTACTGCCAGGGCTGAGGCGGGGGAGTGTGAGCTGGGGCCTGTGGTGAGTGGGGGAGTATGAGCTGGTGCCACATACCATTGCTGGTTGTGGGGGAGCATGAGCCAGTGCCACCGCCAGAGATAAGGGATTGTGAGCCATCGGATGCCACTGCTGGGTTGAGGGATGCCACTCGCCTTCCCCTCAATACATTTCTCTGAGGGGTCCTTTTTCAGAACAAGGTATTGGTGGGCAGGTGGCCTTGGAGATTGTGTGTACAACAGCAGCACAGGCGATCCCCAGGGTCACCTCTCTGCCAGTGCCTCACTTTGACAAAGGACCCCTCAGAGTAAAGCATTTGAGCTGGGCAGGTTCTGTGAAGAGCCACAATGGACTCTCTTTCAACATGGGTGGCGCAGCTGTGTAGAGCAGCCACCCACCCATGACTTACTCAGTCAGACCTGTTGCTTGTTTTTGTTGCTACCTTGCTCTTCATCTAATTATCTTAAGGTGTGTTTTTTTTTAAAATTAGGATACTTAAACTTTGGCAATCAATTTCGAATAAGAGGCACAAGGAATATGACACATCATATCACGTAACTGAGAGTTTTATCTCTGTGTCAAGAGAGTCTGAGCAAACAGTATATAAACAGCTTGCTCATTTTATTTGATCAGGTTCACATAATTTAAAAGTAACTGTACACTTGTGGGATTAAGGGTCTAGCATTTTATTTAGACTGCGGCATTTCAAAGGATCACTGAATTTCTGAGTCCTTTTTTTGGCAGGGAAGGAGTTGGAAAGCAGTCTTTTCCTTGCTTCTAGGGCCGTGATGGGTTAATACCCAGCCTGTGGTGCATGTCTGCGTGGCTCATGGGTGCCTATTAAAATCCTGAGAACTTCAATTTGCCAGCTTTGATCACTGCAGAGAATATATAACAGCAGAATATTCTGAAGACTAGGGAACCAGAAAGCAGATAAACAGATCACCAGTTTTATTATGCTTTAAAAACTTAATGTTTTCTAAAGCACTCTCCTGAGGGACAGATTTATTATTTGAACCTTGAGAGTTAGCGATTGCATTATTCTTGGTTACCCAACTGGATTAGAAGAATTTTGAAGTGAGAGGGACCTTGTTCAATATTATGCAAGATCCTACCCTTAACCACTTTTTCTGATTGTGTTATGTATGCAAGCCTGTGGATTTCTTGCTCTGCCTTCCAGTATATTGTACACAGACGCTGAGCCATTTCACATGTAACAACAGCAAATTGTGGATTGATGAACCCACAATTTGCTGGGTTTGTGTGCTGTCACCATTCAGAATGCGTCATGAAATGACCACTAATTGGGCTGATCAGAGGTTGTGTGTTCAAAATGGTGATGGTACCATCCTAATGGAGGGGAGCTAGGTGGAATCAGAGCAAACCTCACTGGTCTGCCTTTAACATAGTTAAAGCAAGAACTACCAGTTGCTCCACTTGGCTTGGCAAGTTGGAACTGCTTGGTTTTCTCTGGCTAATTGAACTTGTTGCATAATTTAAGAAAAAAATATATTTGAGTGATACTGTGACATCCTAATCTGACGTTTTAGGAGCTGTGGAGGTTCTTTGTTGTTTTATTTTTTATTTCTGATAGTCTTTTCTTTTCCTCAGCAAAGAATTGTGGATAACTACTGTCAGGTCCTACAATAACAACCTAGAGAGTGATATAATGATGAAATACTATTTTGGTTATTTTGTAAATTTGGTTATTGTTTACTAATGACCATATTCACAATCAGGAAATAATTCTCCCACTGATCTAATAGAGGGCGTTTTCAACTTTCTTCTGAGGAATAATGGTTTAATTATTGCATTATCTAGGAATATTTCATTATTGCCTCACTGCAAGTTAGAGAGGCTTCTTACATTAGTTATATTTCTGTCCTGTGCTTGCTACATAATATAGTATCCACAGCTATAGGTATGATCATTTCTAGCTTGGGTTGAGGTGGGTTTATATATGGATAAATAGGGCAGACTATGAAGACACAAGAAGAATACTAGTTATCCTCATTCCGGGTGTGATACATTTTTGCCTTTCTTTTCTAGCTGGTTGTTGACCTCTCTTATAGCCCTAAGGTTCTGTAACTACATATTAGGGAGACTTGATTGACAGACACAGCAAATACTTTAGCTACCACATTTCAACAGCTCTCCTAATCAAATGTCTGAAAGATGACCTGGGAAAAACTTAACAGATGCCTTCTGAGTTAAATAAGGAGCTTGTACAGTGCATTTAAATTATGGATCATGCTCACTATTTTATGGCAGCATCATGCATTATGTTCATCTTATGTTTTGTAATTAGAAGGTGGAACAGATGGGGGAACTCTCTCTTTCCAAAGTTACATGCCATTCAAATAAACTAATGTGTGCCTATACGCAGTGTGGCACAGGGTGGTTGTCTTGCTGGCATTAGTGTCGTTCCTTCAGTGATGTAAACTGGCATAGCTCTTGCCCTACATAGATGGATTCCATCAATCTATGTTCTCTGTCTTTGTATATGAATTTTCAAAACAATATCTAGACACTGAGAGCCAAAGTTATAGGCATCGCTTAGCAATATTTTCTTATGTCAAAGAACTATATTCACAAAACAGAAGAGAAAAGAATTTCTCAGGTGCCTGAATGAAATATTTTATTCTGCCTGTTGCATTTCGGAAGAAATTTCCTTCATCAGGGGCTTTCTTTAAATATATCCAAAAGACTCCTTCCTATGTATCTTCTATCTTGAAATTGCTCATTTCAAGATAGAAGATATAGAGGAAGGATTATTTTCCCTATACCTATAGAAGCCCTGAAGGAAGGAAATTTCTTTCGAAATGAGCCGGACAGAATAAAATATTTCGTTCAGGCACCTGAGAAATTCTTTTCTCTTCTGTTTGGTGATATATTAGTGCCTTCCTGTCTATCACAAAACAGAAGAGAAAAGGAACTACAGCTACCACTTCCTTCCAGTGACCCTTCTGGCTGCTGCAGTTCCTTTAGCCTCCTGTCAAATGTGTGCTTTCTATAGCCACTGCTACCTGCCTCTCCACCACAACGATGTTTCCCTAAGTGCTCACTCTACTTTCTTTCTCTCCCTCCCTTCTCCAGGATTCTCCCCCTACTATTGGATCTCAGATTCTGTGGCTCTAACAGCCTTCTCCTCTAAGGCTCCTTCTCCACCATGCTGCTAGGATAGAGAAGAGGAGGTTTCTTTTCTTGAACTGCCTGGGAGTTGAATTTGAATAGCATGTGCAGTACGGAGTGAGCAGGAGGTGTAATTCTTTCTCTTCCAGCAGTGGTCTCAACAAAATCTGCCTTTCTGAAGCTGCTATTTGCATTTCAAGGAAAGCTTCCACTAGCAAATAGCAGCGTCAGAGAGGCAGATTTTGTAAGGGAGCCATGGCACACAGAATGAGTTACTCTCCCCTATCCCTATTCCAAGGCTGCTCAGGCTTCCCTTCAACTCCTATTTACAAAACAAAAATGTGTGTGATTAATTGCATCAATGCAGTTAATGTCTCATGTAGTTTGCTTGTGAGAATGGGGAAGCAGTATGTGATATCTCCCAAGTCATGCTGTAAGATGGGGGATGGGGAATTCATAACAATTCTCATGGTAAAAAAATAGCATACAGCCCAGCTCTAGTGCCAAGAATGTGAGGAGGTGCAGAACAGCAACAGAAATCGATACAGAAATGCTTAAAATATTGTTTTATGTACTTTTATGAAAAATAATTACAATTAAAAGAGCATAAATCCAGGTAAGGTGCATTTAAATTATCTCTCTCAAGCGTCCCCTTTTCTCCTGTTCTAACTGAACCCTCTTCTGTGCCTTTCCTTTATCAGTTGTCAGTGGTGTTTGTTTCTCGAAGGAAATGGCACGGACAATGTGGTTAAATCTCACAAAGTTGTCAGAATACTTTGTCCTCAACTTGTCAGTATTTGGAGCTCTTTTGTTTATTCTTCTGGCTTTTGTAATATGGTAACATGTCAGTCTTTTATTATCTCAAGGTGTGGTGTTTTGGTGGTGTGAATATTCAGTCTCAAGCCATACGTTTTTTGGTTCTGTCCTCTCTGGATGGTATCACATTAATGATGTTCTAAGTGGTATGAGAGGGAAGGAATCCTCAGACTTATCTTCCTGCCATACTCCACACTTGACTGAAAGAAATGTGTGACCTGGCACAACGTACATTGGAGTTATCCTCTTCCAGAGCTTCAGCTGATGCAGAAATGTGATGGCCTGTCTCCCAACGAGGTCAGGTTGCTACGGTCGCATCACACCATGACACTAATCCCCCATTATTCTTCAGACACAACTCAAAGTATTGATTTTCCTTGATTAAAAACTGGTTTTCTCCAGTCTGTCTCACATTAGTGTGATCAAAAAAAAGTAAATCCATGTTGGGGCAATGCAGATAAAAAGAATATTCAGGTTTGATATTTTAGCTCTAAGCGAGAGGTTATTTTTTGATGGCTCCATCCAGATACTGTAAAATGCTCCATCCTCCTTGAACTTGCATTAGAGTCTGAGCTTCTTTTGGATGCTGATATTCCTAAAATGAAAAGAAAAAAAGCTCACACATCCCATGCTTGTGATTGCATTAGAAAACATTGTATTTTTAAAAAAGTGCTTTAAAATGCACCTTTAAAATAATAATAATATGCATTTTCATGCTTTAGTCAATGGGGGAGAAGTGCACATTTCCTTGCACAGCTTTTGAAAGTGCACAACTTTTCCTGTTCAAACAACAATAAAAGCATGTTGCAAGCTAAAATGCAAGGTGAGCTAAGCTTTGAAGTAGAGTTTGGAGAATGTCAGAGAACTTGAGCATCCCTGAACATCATTTGTGTTTCACGATCTGTCTTTAGGTACTAATTGGCTTTAGGAAGAGACTGTTGTTATGACTGGATTTCGATCTGCGGTCATGAAAGATTGAATCTCTGACTCCCTTTCTGTAAATTTTAGCAGTTGGATTGTGAGAAGCCCAGTATTTTGCGTGTGCATCTCTATCTATGTGAAGCGGAGAGTGAGTTATATGCATCAAGGAAAAAGTCTGTGCCTTATCTAAACAGTGTCCGAGGCTTCTGATGCAATATACTCTTGGTACAGAGTGGATGTCTTGGAAGAGATGCACTTGTCTGTCTCTGCAGAAGCGATTTATGGCAGATGTATGGACAAATTTATGGACAAATTTGTGAATGGAGATGCTGTGTGTGTGTGTGTGTGTGTGTGTGTATGAGAGAGAGAGAGAGAACAGGAATCTCTCAGGAAGATGAACCTCAGACTGCAGCATGTTTGTGGAATGTGTTACTATCCCCATGCAGTGCTTAATTTCTAAAATATTATATGGTGAGCATGCATAGAAAAGCTGCTTGTTAATCTTAAGGCTTTGGACTTAGGATGTGGGTACTCAGTAGTGAGGGGAATGCACATTGTTAGAGATGATTTCTTTTGTTATTTCCTGTGTTCCAGAACCCTGGCCATGGTACTGAAAACAGATTCCCGGTCTGAGCCTTAACAGAAACGAAGGTGTTGCAGTGGATGAAGCATCATGTTGCTTTTCCTCATGCTTTCTCAGACTAACTCAGAATTGGTTTCTCTAGACTTATGCTGTCCCTTTATTCCCCCCTCTAAAAGGTTTGCCCCCAAGGCACAGAAGAAGAGATCTCTCCTTTGCATGAGTGCACCATACAGATGCTCATTCTTTCCTATCCCTCTAGGTTTTAAGACCTAAATAACATGTATTTAATGTGAATGACAAATATAAATACTACTGAGACTTTATTAATGGCTGTGTTCACACCTGTCATTTCAAACAGCAATGGTTTACTCCTAACCTTAATGTGGGAATAAGTACGCTTCTGTGCTGTTGGCATTAATGCTTCAGTGGGGATTAAGCTCTTACTATTCCTCTCTGCTTTGTTCCCAAAAGAAAAATAGAGACTATTCCAGCTTCCCTTGCATTGAGTAAAGGAATATGGTGGCTGTGACAGAACAGTCCTGTTTCTCCAGAAGGACACAAGTAATTATATTTCCCAAAGTTTGCACTATCTTTTTCAAGCATCCCAGGGGAAATATGGGTAAGCTAGTGCTAAATCTTCTGGCAATAATTCAACTCTGAACGGTTACTGATCAAGTGCATTCGTAGCATTAGCTTCAGCAGTAAAGTGCCTGTTGCATTTTGGGGGGTGGGGGTGCAGAAAGGCAAGTTCTGTCTTCAGACAGAGGGACAAGGGTACTCAGCAGTCACTTCATAACTCTCAGAATCTAACTGGGGACTGTACACTGAGAGTGAGTTGACTGGTACCAACTGGGCATGCTTGTATTTTTAAGTTTATAATGCCCCCCCTTCCTAAATTTGAGGAAGCTATCAATAAATACTAGGGATGTGCTCCGCTCCGATTAGGAGCGTAGAAGCAGTAGCGGATTGGCCTGCTCCGCCTTACCCAGAGGCGGAGTAGGAGCGGACCGCGGACCCCCTAGAAGCAAGGCGAAGAGAAGCGACCATTTTTCGGAGCTCCGAGTTCAGGCGGAGCGCTCCGGTCGCCATCTTGAAAACATTTCGCCATAGGATTGCATTGCGGCAAATAATCGCGCATAACTACGTTGTTTTTGAAGCTATCATTCTGGAAATTCTTGTGCACAGAGAGTCGTGGATGGGGGTCATTTTGAGACCACTCTCAACTTTCTGCGTTGTCTGGGTCGCGGGCTATATTTTTGTGAAAATCGGGTCAACCGCGCGGCTCAAACTGCGTTTTCGGCTTTTCGCCCATAGGATTGCATTGAGGGAAAGAATCGGGGATAACTGGGGGGGGGTTTAAGCTATCGTTCTGGAAATTCTTGTGCACAGAGAGTCGTGGATGGGGGTCATTTTGAGACCACTCTCAACTTTCTGCATCGTACGGGTCGCGGGCTATATTTTTGTGAAAATCGGGTCAACCGCGCGGCTCAAACTGCGTTTTCGGCTTTTCGCCCATAGGATTGCATTGAGGGAAAGAATCGGGGATAACTGGGGGGGGGGTTAAGCTATCGTTCTGGAAATTCTTGTGCACAGAGAGTCGTGGATGGGGGTCATTTTGAGACCACTCTCAACTTTCTGCATCGTACGGGTCGCGGGCTAGACGTTTTTAAAAAATCGGCGGGAAAAATACCTTTTTCAAAGGGCTGAGGGGCAGAGTCAGCTCCCGGTCATGATGATCCCAAAGTTGGAGGAGGGCATAGGCAAAACAGGTAACTTGGGATTCTGGGAAACTTCTCTTTCTTCATCTGAACGGGCTTTTCCCCATGTTTTTTAACACAGTAGCCCCACCAAATGCACAAACACAACCTGAAATCATATACTAAGCCAAGAATAAGAGATAGAAAACACAGCACTGCTCCCCACCCTAACCTTGGGGAACAACTGAATCGATGTGGTGCAAGGGGATGAGCTCCCCTAGGGCATCTCATCTTGGACGTGCCCCCACTCTCTCCTGCACTGGAAGGCCATTAGAGCCTTCCAAAGAGAGTAAAACGGTGGAGCAATGCCTATCATGAGTTGAAGTGAATGGTCACTTTTCAGTGGTGGAGCAATGCCTGTTCTGAGCCGAAGTGAGCGTTTTACTTCTTCTCAGAGCTGTGGCTGTCAGTGTCTTGAACTGGCAGCTACTTCCCCCTCCCCCGGGCACGTCCCCCTATTGCTGGTAAAAGACAGATATAGCCTTTTAAAAAAAGTTCTTCTTGTTGTTTATTGAGCAACACTGCTGCTTTTAATTCCACCCCTCCTTTGTTTATTGATTGATTAATTCCATTTTATATGCATTACTGGCTTATCCTTGGCTCACTTCCTTATGCCCCCAGAAATGCCAGCTGCATGCCTGCCTGCCTTCCCTCCCTCCTCCCCTGCCCACCTCGCAGGGATGGTGTGTGTGGGGTGCCCGATTTTCAAAAATTCGCCAAAAATCAGGGGATGATGGGATTGCTTTGAAACTTGGCATGTGTGTGTATATCCCCATGAGGTGTCATGGTGCCAAACATGAGGTTTCTAACTTGAACAGAAAAAAAGTTGTATAATTTTTTAGCTTTCAATGCAAGCCTATGGGGGGGGGGAAACGGAGCTCCGGATCCGGATCCGGAGCTCCGGGCGGAGCGGAGCGGAAGTGGGCGGAGCGGGGGCGGGGCGGAGTGGCCCGATCCGGAAAATGGCGGATCTGCAAGTGAAGCGGAGTGGGGGGTCTGTGCACACCCCTAATAAATACTGTACATATATGGGCATGGTATGGAGAGTCCTGCCTTATGTCAGTGGTTTCTGGATTATTTCCAGGGATGTGGAGAAATGTTGATGGTTTCTGTTAATAATAATAATATGAAAAGCAAGTTACTCCTCAGGACTTTAAGGATTTTGAACTATGAAACCTTCCACAAATGGAATTAGGTAACGACCATGAAAGCCATGTGGTTCTTCTAGAGAGCATTACAATTATCTCTACCACAAATGTGATGCAAGGAAAATGACTCCATAGAAGACCTTTATGAAAAGCAAACTCAAGCTACTTACAAATTTCAGATATTTTGTATTTTAAAATCAAATCCACCTGCAGTTGGAGCGGCTGTCCAGATATCCAAGGGTTCTTCAGTTTTGAGAAATTTCACTCACTGAAAGCAAACTTTGGGCTCACTCCTGCCAAAGTGAATCACTTACCAATTTCATTGACTTCAATGGGGCAGATGGGCACAACCATACCTTTGTCCAATTAACCTCAATTGGACATAACTTGGACACATCACTTTAGTTGAATTGCACTCATTGGCTTCTTCAGAGTCCTCTATTTTTCTAGGCTATTTTCTTTCTGGCTTTTTTATTTAATCTATCATGCATATGATTTTACAATCAAAGTTGCTTCATGAGGTGAAAACATATTGCAAAGAAATAAAGTTTTCCATTGAACCCTTTCTCCACTCATCATAGCTCAGCTTTAAGGTGCCTCCCTAAGCTCTCTACCCCACCCTGCCATGAGGTTTCAGTTGCCTGTTTTGAACCTGGTTGGGGCTTGGGAGGGAGCCACTTTGGGGATTGCAATTTGAAGTGGAGAAATGTTGTGTGTGGGGGGGGGGATGGGTCAAAGGATATCTCCCTGCCATTTTCTCTTTTTAAATTCCCTCCTCCTGAGCTAGTTTGATTTTTCAAGACAAAAGAAATGGGGTGCTGTTAGAATGTAACATTTAATTCGCCCTACAGTGACTGAGCTTAATGAAAGAAAGGAAAATGGCTCAGGGGATCTATTATGTAAGTGAGTGGGTGAGGCAGGTTGCTGATGTCCTGGAGAGCAAATAGTAAATCCTGTAAAATGATCACAAATTTGTTAGAGGAGACTAGAACCTGTGATCAGGAGAAATGGTACCCACTCTGTAGTTTACTCTTTTTTGTTTGTCTCTGGGTCTTGTTAAACAAAAATATCTCAAAGAGATCTGCTGTAACATCTTCTGGATTGGCTATTTTATGAGCACATTCAATCAGGTGTTGTTGTTTTAAATTTAATTTGTCACATATGTATTCTATTCTACTTCCAGAGAGCTCAGAGGGAAATTTTCCCATGTCCTCCTTCAATCTTTTGAGAGACCGGTTGACCCACAGTCACCAAATGAGTTTCATGACTGAGCTGGGATTTAAACCCCAGCCTCTGGTCCATGTCCAGCACTATATCCATGGCATTATACTGGCTGCTAACTAGTTATTTTAGGGGAAGGCATTGGTAGAATTAGAGCTATGGCAGAGAAAACAAGTGAATTGTTGCTTTGATCAAAGAGGTAGGCCTGACCTGGAAGTTATTATTGGATCAGGGCTTATCACTTGACTTGCACTGGCCAGTAATTTGCTTTCATGGCTCTTCTATGTATGGGATATTGTCTTGCAGTTCTGCTTTTTGGGCAAAGACCAGTGGTGGAACACAGGCTGACTCCTTGCTGACATCTAGGTCCCAATTTCAGGACCAGCTGCAAGCTTCAGTTTGGCAGCATGTTGTCTGAAGATGACTGTGCATGGTCTTAGGGACATAGGAAGTTGCCTTATGCTGAGTCAGACCATTAGTCCATCTAGACCAGTATTAGCGATACTGACTGGCAGCAGCTCTCCAGGGTTTCAGATGGGATTCTTTTTCTTGCCCTACCTGGAGAAACCAGGGATCGAACCTGGGAGCTTCTGCATGCAAAGCAGGTGCTCTATCCCATTGAGCTATGGCCCCTCCCTCCGTATTTCTTCCTTTTATATAACCTCTGAGTACAATGGAATTTCATGAGTTGTCTATTGCTATTATAATTTGCTTTGTAACCCTTTGTGGGCTTGCTGATAAGCTTCATGCATTACTGGCTGATACTGCTGCCGTAACATCAGAATCATAAGAGAGGTTGATATTGATGGTTGACAGCAAGCCAGGTTGACAGAGAGGTTCAAATTGTTTCAGAAAGCTTCTGCCTGTGATGTCCATGTTTGATCTCTGTTTTGAAAGTCAGTCAGCCTTGTTTTCTAAATTCCCCACAACAGGGCTTGTGCTTGTAGAAGGGCTTGAAGAGCAGATCTTTACTAATTCGTTTGATCTGTACAGGTTGAGAACATCTGGGTTTTTCTGTTCTTACTTCTGTGCCCGCATGAACCAGTTCATGGGCATGGTAATCAAAACAGCCTGCTATGCAAGTTTTGCATGCACTTAAATGCAGTCTGCTTGGCTGTGTGAAAAGGAACAGCTCTGTGCCTCATTAATTCATTAAAATCCTCTGCAGGCCATGAACGGCTGCAGTAAAGCTAGAGAATCAATACTCCTCTGCACTTCCTCTGCCAAGATTCATTTTCCTCAGCTCCAGTTCAAGCAAAGTGTAATGTTGACCTAGTCTGAAGGGGAAAGATATATAATTAATCTTCAGGTTTGCTTCCCTACCTTCCGTTCCCACCGTGATGCTCTGAGCTCTTCGTGAAGGCAAAGTGTTCATATTTGGGTTAAGAATCAAACGTACAAGCTATTTCACTTGAGAATTTAGTGACTGGAAACCTGGAAAGGGAGGAAGGATTTTGTTTAATTAGGCCACCCAACTTGAACAGGACCAGGGTCCTCCATGAACTAGCAGGACTCAAGCCTGCATTATTTTCAGCATCTCTCTTACCCTTTGCCTTCTCTTTAATGGGAAACTTCCTTATTGCTATAATTAATAGGTCTACCCAGAGGCTAGCATTTCCCCCTCTCCTTCTAATATGTGATCTTTTACTGCTGCTGACAAGATTGCTGCCCACAGAATCGATTGTTGACAAGTGTGTGGCTTTCTCCCAAAGGGACGTATCAGTGAATATTGTTGTAGTGGGGGGAAGAATAGAATATCCCTGAGGAAAAGGTCCTAAAGGATTTTCAGAAGGGGTTGTAACTTGAGTGCAATGCTCATCTAGAAATTGATGGCATTCGAATAAGGGAGTATGAAGAACTTGACAAAGTCAGATTTGAAGGCAACATCTAATGCTAAATGTATATTATCTGTCAATGTGAAAGAAGATTTCTTTCATCTTACTGCTGGAAAGAGTTCAAAGGCCATGAGGCCCAATTCTCTGCATTAAGATCAGGTGATGTATTCCAAAACACTTACATATCCAAACCTTTTCAATAATCAGTGAACTTTCCCCTAGCACTGTTTACACTAATTGTCCCACAAATGTACCCATGTTATATTAAGGATTGTAATCAGTGGGTTTCTTTCCCCCTAGTTAGGGGTCTTGTTGAATTGTTATTTGAATTATGTTGCATTCTTATCTTGTTACATTTTTAAATTCCATTTTGTTGCATATTATTTCAAAATAAAACCCCATGCTTAAACAAAACACTTTTTCAATATATCCCCAATTAATCACCTGTGCTGATTGCAGTTTTTTTTTACAACTCTTAATTAACAACAAACATGTTTCTATCCAACCTTTCAAACATATTTCTTTTAAATCTTCCACCCACCTACCTATTCATTCTACTTTTTTTCTCATGAGTTAACCTTTGTCCATTTTCCAGGGAAAGTCTTGAGTTACTGCTGAGTTTCCTCCTCCTTCAGCTGCATTTTGTCTAAACATCTACTCCATTGTCACTGGCTAGGAAATGCTCAAAGATGTAGGAGCATTTTCTATCAAAGCATGCATAGGATTGTGCCCTAAGTAGATCTTACACTGAAGAGTTTTCATCAAGAGTATGTACAAATAAATTATTTGGTACGCACTAGCCTAGTTCCTTACAATCCTTCTCCTTGCTCTCCAGACCTTTTAACCCACTTAGTTGTACGAAAATAAACATCAGCCTTGTGTACATTCTTATCCACTCCAGAAACAGTATTGTGAGATTTATTTGTCTCCAGGAAGCTGGTTTTTTCTTCCTTTCTATGGAATATAGGCTGATTATGTTACCTTTCAGTTGTCTATCAGACTCTTGTTTGACTTTAGGAACAATCTTATTTCTTGTAACTATGTTTTTCTAGCTGCATGAATACATCTGACATGGGCATTATTCTCCAGTGATGTATTCCATACTGTCAGGTGCTTTTCGATTCAAAGTAATTTTCTCCAAGCTTGTATGAGTAGTTGCTACACTATGTACCTCTGACTTGAGAGGAAATAAGAATGCCCTGTGGCCACCATAACTAACATAAGGCTTGGTACGGAGTGAAGAATTTCACCTTAACTGCTCTGTATTTCTGTTTCTGTCATTGTATTATTCTGGGAGAGAATCAAAGCATGTGAATGTTTCTCTTTAGCTTTCAAGAAGCCAACGTGCTTATGGCATGATCACAGAACTAGTACAGATCAGGCTGTGATGAATGGAAATAAACTTGGCATTGAAGACACTTTGTGGAGAAAGATCCTCTGGGAATGAATGAGTTAGCTTAATAGTTAGGTAAACTCACTTGGTAATTTTTATTTCCAATTACCTTACCTTGTCTTGTAGAAAGACAAGTTAGCCTTTCTACAAGAGGGAGTGTGTTATAGCGGTGAGTGTGTTGGGCTTAGATTGGGAAGATGTAGTTCAAATCCCTGCTCAGCCACAAAGTTACCTGGTTGATTTAGGGCCTGTCATTCTTTCTCAGACTAACATACCACATAGAGTTGTTGTGAGTATAGAAAGGGGGACTATAGCTATCTTGAACTCCTTAGAGAAAGAGTGGGATGAAATGTAATGAATAAATGAATTTGTAAATAAAGGGCGGCAAAGATTTTGAATTCTTTTCATCTCTTTTAATAATGGGAGAAAGGAACAGTCAACAACTGATTTTTGCTGGACCTGTTCAGAAGACACCTTAAACCATGGCTTTAACCATGGTGACTAAAGCCAAAAGCTGTATCACCATGGTTAAAGCCATGGTTTAAGACGTCTTCTGAACACGGCCCGGCTTTCTGGCTTAACCAAGGTGGTTAAAGCCATGGTTTAAAGTGTCTTCTGAATGGTGCCACTGATACATATCCTTAGCCCAAAAGCTGTGCAAGAGGATGGGAGAATAACTAAATATATTCAACTCCGTAATCATTCTAGCTGATGGCCTTCCATTCACAGTAGCTATCCTGGTAACATCCTCCTTTCATTCTTTGCATGAAAGCAACCAATTGCTCTTTATCCTACTGCTTAGACTGTCACAAGCAGGGTTGGCATCAAGGGTAGGCATGGTTGGGCTCTTGCTAAGGGCTTCAATCCCAGCAGGGGCCCACTCACAAGAGCCCCCTGGAGCTGCTCCTCCTGTACATCATTGCAACATGCTTGTTCATCTGCTTCTCCCTCTGGGCCAGACCACAGTGGGCGACAAGAAGGAGGAGCAGTAGATGGCAATGTCCATTTGCTCCCTGGTCCATTGTCTCTGTAGCTGTCAAGCAAGTAATTGGTAGCAATAATGAGGAGGAGGAGCAAGAGCAGCTGGCGACAATGGCAGCGAGAAGGCAGACTCACTGGAGGAGGGAGCACACTGAGGGTGTCTTGCTCAAGGATGGAACCAGCACTGGCCACAAGGAATCTTAACGTGTTAGGAAAGCCATCTTCCACCCTGCTTTAGTTGATAGAGATTTGCTCCATTATTTACACACCCACCCACCCACGCACACGCACACGCACACACACTCACAGATCCCCAAAGGCCATTTGCTAAATGGAGATGCAAAACAAGAAAAACACATCTTAAATTCAGTTCATCCTGTTTCTACATTGGTTTGATTTTTAAAAAATATTTATATATATACTGTATACAGTTTTGCCTAATACTGTGTATGCTTTTTGTAAGCATTTCTCCTTAGTATAATGTATTTTAACCTTATTTTCCTTAAATATGCATTTTTGTGGACACTTCCCTCTAATAGATGATTGATAGATAGATAGATAGATAGATAGATAGGAGACCTCCGATGCAAAATTCAGAGAAGTGTGAATTTTGAAGGATAACTTACTTTCAGATTGCACAGAGGTTCAGAAGTGCAAAATTAGGTAAGTTTGCATTATAATACAAGCCAAACAAATCTCGCCACCACCATCCCTAGGCCCAGTTCTTCCCCTCTCACCCAATCAGGGTTGTTTGGGCCTGTCAGCTGGCAATTAATGATGTATAGCACCCTCACTGTCTCATACAGAGCCCCCTTGGGGGTACACAGTGATATACCGACCTTGGCTTAACCCCAGCTAAGTGGATCCCTGCTTTATATATTACAAGATGTAACAAAGTGGTCAAACATATGATCCCATAATAAGTTTTGCATGGCTTTATTTATTTGTTTATTTATTGCATTTATATCCCACCTTTTTTCCTCCAAGGAATCCAAGGTGGGGTACATAATCGTCATCCTCGCCATTTTATCCTCACAACAACAATCCTGTGAGGTAAGTTGGGATAAGAGTCTGTGACTGGCCCAAAGTCACCCAGTGGGTTTCCAAGGCTGAGTGGGGATTAGAACTCGGAACTCTCAACTCCCACTCCAACACTTTAGCCACTACACCACACTGGCTCTAATGTGCCAGTTCAATCTGGTGTGGTAGGGGAAATCCTTCCCACTTGTAGAAAATGACATGTGCTAGAGCCTACAGCAAGCCTTGTACACAGAGCCTCAATCAGAAATCCAACTAAAACAAGTTGATAGATAAAATGCAATCTGCCCAGATATAACTGTGTTATTTCAGTCCTAGCAAAGGTTAAATCTGCCTATGCTTGGCCAGATTAGCTTGCTGTCATTGACCATTCCTGGGCATCTTCCTGTTGGTTGGTCCTCTGAATTGGTTGCCTAGGTCAGATAACCTAATGAAGGGTGATGTGACTTTTACATGTTTTGTTTAGAATTCACCACTGAGCAAATGTACATTTGCAGATTACAAAATCAGTCTGGGTTGGGCTAGAAGAAGTAAAAATAATAACAATTGTAAAACAAACTTTTTACATTATATGTAGTATAGAAATTAATTACCAAAGCAAACCCTGGGGTTGTTGAATGTTAAAGTAGGCAACTATGCACTTTGTCAGCTATTAAATACCTTTTTAATATGATGCCTTGTGGGAATGTATATGGGAAGTTTGGTCCAATCCCAGCATGAATAGTACAATACATCTTTGGTATCCTTCAAGCTTATTGGAAGTGAGGGTGATAAATAAGAGTGGGTATTTGAAGAGAGCAGGCTGGTCTCCTAACAGAGTAGGCTTCCTACCAAAAGAATGTGAAACAGATGCTGTGGGTAGACAGGATATTTTTCACCTACAGAAAGGTCCTTAGAGAGAGAACGAACTCGCTGATGGAATCTAATTAACTGAGGCATAGGAGAGAAACACAAAACTCTTCTTAAGTGGAATCATTTACTGGCAATTTGATTTGAAATCAAGTTACTGGCAACTGCTGATTGGTTTTTTATTTTTTGTATGTTTCTTTTTCTGTCTTAAAGGGTTCTGAACAACAAAATGCATCTCATCGCTTTCTGGCATCATTAGCACTCCTCTCAGATTTGTTTTCCTTGTCACTCTGTAATGAGCAGTGAACTAGACTGATATTAAACCAGGCTTAATGAGTGATTGCTTTTTAAACTGCAACTGCTTTGTGTTTTGAGAACTTTTACGATCACCTTTTCTTTTCATTTAAGAGTTGTTGTAGGCTGAAAATACGTACATACAGATATTTGGTGAGATCCTAAAGTTGCACAAGCTGACAACTGTTTGCACAATCTATCTTTGCCCTCTAAGATGTTCCTAAACTGCATAGACTATGTCATGGACAGCTGCACTGGGAGCGGAGAAATCCTCCATCTAGTTTTGAGTGATTCCCCTCCCAGGGCAGTCCTCTGCAACAAAGGCCAGAGAAAGTTTGATTGCATGATTGGCCTTCTGTTTGTGCAACCTTTGGATCCCACCCATTGTATGGCAGCTCCCGGGATCAGCCCAATTCATGTTTCTGCCTGAAGCAAAGGACAAAGATGGCACACACATACTTCCACATACAGAGGAATACTACAGTTGCAGTTAAATTTTATTTCAATACCGGTGATGGGACATTGCCCTCTGCTATACCCAAGGACAGCAGGATAAGAACATAAGAACATAAGAAGTGACATGCTGGATCAGACCAAAGGTCCATCTAGTCCAGCACTCTGTTCACACAGTGGCCAACCAGCCATCGGCCAGGGATGAACAAACAGGACATGGTGCAAAAGCACCCTCCCACCCATGTTCCCCAGAAACTGGTGCACACAGGCTTACTGCCTTGAATACTGGAGGTAGCACACAACGATCAGGGCTAGTAGCCATTGATAGCCTTTGCCTCCAGGAATTTATCCAACCCCCTTTTAAAGCCATCCAAATTGTTGGCAATCACTACATCTTGTGGTAGTGAGTTCCATAATTTAACTATGTGCTGTGTGAAGAAGTGCTTCCTTTTATTTGTCCAGAATATGGGATGACCCCGGATTCTAGTGTTTTGAGAGAGGGAGAAAAATGTCTCCCTATCTTCCAACAGAGGGAAATGTTTGGGGGGTTCAGGAGGAATGTCTGGGAGACTACCATTGCTGCCCCTTGGGACCTGCTTCCTGAGCAGGTTGTCTCAATTTGCCTATTGATAGGGCTGGCCTTGAGAGCTCTGTTCAATATGCCCATGTTTTGGAAGTAGAAGATGTCCCTGGAAAATAGTTCGGATATGTCCAGGCTTTCACTCTTGTCACATTTGGCTATTACTGCCACTTATTAAATCTTCATGTGTTTCCTGTATATGTGTTTATCTTTCTCCTCAAATTGGGTTTTTGAAGTATGGTTTGTACAAAAGCAAAAACTTTCCCCTTCTCATCATGCATGTGGAGAAGGGGGAAGATCATCATTATCGTTTCTTTCTCAGTCCCCTAAGCCATTGTAGTCAAACAAAATAGTTTCAGGTTTGGGTGTAGAGAATATGGGGGTGTCTTCATAGAAGTACTATGTGCTTCATAGAAGTACTGTTCATATTCCTACTTGTTTTAAGAGAGGGCTTGGGATTATGCTCTGCAGGTACTTCAGGTACTTCTAATTTGGGGAAAGGATACTGCTGCCATTGTATGAGTTAAAGAAACAAAAGAAAGAGAATTGATTTGCCCTCGGTTTTGATGTCACCATTTTTCTTAGTGAGTAACCAAAGCCCAGACAAAGGACACAGATGTCAGTCAGTGGAGAATATCCCCCATCTGCTCTACTGAGTGAGCTCTTCGTTTTTGCTTTGCTCTTCCTGAAGGGCTAATTACAGCGACACGTTTCCCTGCAGTCAACTTGTGGCTCTTGAGCAGTGACTGTGAAAGGCTAAATGGCAGTTGCAACAGGTCACTGCACTCTGCATGACAAAACTGAATATAAAGGAAATACGGTACAGGTCCGAAGACATACATTTCACATTCAGATACTAGAATGTGTGGTCTTGCCGTGTATCTATTTGTTCTTGTGTTCTGCCGTTGTTCTGTATGTTTGTTATTGGTGTTATTTTGTTAGAATCCCTTGCTTTAAGTAAAAGAAACTGGTCGAGGACAGTGAAGCTAATCACGTGTTAGGCGGTGGGATTTTATATCATCATCATCATCATCATATATTTCTTACCTGCCTCTCCACTTGGATTGAGGCAGGGAACAACAGTGAATAAAAACACGTTAAAAACTGATTAAAAACATAGTATACATGATTAAAACATCCTAAAAACATTCTAAAATTTTACTGGATAGGCCTGCTGGAATAGATCAGTCTTTATTGCTTTTTTAAATGCTAAAAGACTGTCAAGTTGACGAATCTCCTCCGGCAGGCCATTCCACATCCGTGTAATGTGAGTATGGCTTCAACATTTTCACCAAACAAACAAATCAATGGACCCCCCAAATGATGTATATTACAAAAAACAAAATCATACACTCAAAATTAAAAATACGGATCTTCTACTGCAAATGTGTGGTATATGTATGTACACCTAACAGAACTCGCTTATACAAGTATATACACAAGGTCTCTAATTAACATTGGACCTACCACTTCTTAAGAATGCAATGTAGTGACAACTACACACAAATTGAGTTCAAAGATTCCTGTATAACAATAAATATTAGTAGGTTCTAGTTAAACTACCCTTAATACAGACATATGCACATTGTTTCTCAAGAATGCAAAGGGTGTAGGGCTGACCATATACAAAATGAACAATGTTAAACAGCAGTAAATTTAACAACTCCGGAGTATGGTATCATTTCTGTATTTCATCGGGAAAATAAAACTATTGTTTATTTTTCTATATTTGTTTTGATATGCAGCCAAACTATGTTCTTCTCAGTTAACATGCTCTATCTGAGATCTTGAAAAAATGCCAAAAGCTATGTGAAGTTGCAGGAAAATAAGTTTTCTGCTATTCAAGTATGTTCCAGGTCAAATATTACTCCTAATTTGACAAAATTCATGAGCGTGTGGGAGGTTACCTGTTGCTTATGGCTTCAGCATTTGACTCTTTCTGTTGTATGTGCTCATCTAATTTGTCCATTCCATCATTCCCCTTACAATTGTGAGATTTCCCCCCTCCTTGAGCAGATGACTCTAAGACTGGGTTCAGACAACACAATAACCAATAGTGGTTTAAATAGTCAATGGTTGGTTATTTAAACCACCGTGGATTATCATCTTGCGTGGTGGGAGGTTTTTAATAGCCAGCAGTTGGTTATTTGGCTGAAAAAACAAATGCAAATGGCCAATGCTGTGCAGAGTTGGCTATTTGAACCACCTTTCGTTATTGTGTGGTGTGGAGGGCATCACTGGTTATTTCATCAGCCACAGAGTCACAAGGCAAGAGCAGTCAAAGTGGTGGCAGGATAGATTTTTGGCAGCAATGGCTGATGTGATACTAGCGGGAGGATTGAGGAGGGGAGAGAGGGTGGGAGATAAGTGAGTCAACTTAGCGTGGACTGATAGTCAACTCAATGCTGATTCTATTCCACACCATGATTGGTTATTATCATGTTGCATGGAGAGTACCTCCTGGATAAACAAATGGCTGAGTTGATTACCCCACCATTGACTATTGTGTTGTCTGAATGCAGCCTACGTCTTCTCTGCTCTTTTCAGTTCAGAAATCGGCAGGTGAATAATCAAAGAATATCATTTGAGATTATTAATTTTAGCCTGTCCCTTCAAGGAATTTTGTTCTACGTCTGAACATTGATGGTGCTATATAAATAAATAATAATAATAAAATAATAATAATAACACACTTTCTTACTGGAAGTTCCAAAAGTAGTACATCCGCAAGGGGATATTTCGTAGTCATTATCATATTAGAGACCCTGTGTATAAATACCATATATTTGCTTGCAGTAGATTCATCTGAGTATAAAGTCCTACAAGAAGTGGACACTTTTCATGTTTCATCTTTTAAAAAGTTATACACCTATTTGAAGTTTTCTCTCCCACTGAATGAAACTAAGTTGGAGAGGTCTGTTAATGGCTTGCACGCAGTAATACTCTGCTTGGGGAAATTGGGCAATCCAGGCAAGATAGAAATGCACTGTCTGGGTCAGTAGGACTGCTGATCCAGCAATAGGGGGTTCAGTCTGCTTTGGATGGAATTTCACTCCCCTTGAAGAATAAAGTGCATACTTGCTCCTAAAATCCCTGGTGGTTATGTGACGAGGGTGGAGTGCTTTTGCACAGCTTAGGTCAGTACACTAACTATGCACGTTCTTGGAGAAGGCAAGACCTCACCATAGTCACACATTTCTTAGTTATGTCAAGGTTGAATTCCAATCATGGAATAGCCTCCCTAGAGAAACTCACTTGAGGCCAACTTTACTATCTTTTAGGCACCAGGTTTCAAACTTCTTGTTCTCTCAGGACATGGAAGATCTCTTATTTTAAATGCTGGTTGGCTAGCAAATTTTATACTCTGCTGATTTATGGCTTTATTATTTTAGTGTTTTGAATCATATTTGTGTGTGTGTGTGTGTGTGTGTGGTTATGACAGTTGCATTTTCAGGGAGTAATCCTACAGCTGTCTCTGACCTTGGTTCCCAGGAACCGCTCCCCCTGCCCCCTCCCCCATTGTCATGTAGCTGCCACAGTTCTGTCCATGCTGGCTCCTACTCCATGCTCGGGAACAGCTCATGGAGATAGCAAAAACAGGGCATGTCCAGGGATGGGAAGGGGAGGAGACCACAGAAGCTCCTTTATGTAGCTTCCTATGCTCTGTGTGGCCTCCCCCTCCCCCCACCAAAGGTCCCTTGTATATATAGCAAAAACTGCAGGGTGGATAGAGCACGAAGGAGAGGATCCCCTCTGTGCTGCCACCTCCCTGCATAGGATAGGCATTACCCTTCAAGGTTGGATGCTTATGACTATCTTAATAGGATTGCACCCTAAATTGTACTGGAAATCATCCTGTGATAAAACTTCATGAAATGCAGTATAACGAACATCCTAAATAAATGAATAATACATTTTATTTGAGCTGCTGTTTGTTAAGTGTTCTGAAACTTCAGCTGACACAAAATGGGCCACCTGATGTTTTAACTGGAGCTGGACAATTTTGAAGCATGCATGTTACCAATTTCACTCATTTCCGGGTTGAATCTGGGCCGAATTCAGAGTCCTAGTTACTACTTGTAAAGCCTTAGAAGTTTGGGACTTGATATGTAAAGGACCTCCTTATCCATTCAGATCGTCAGGAGAGCTCATGTCCCACCCCTATCAGAAATACCATTGGTGGGAACACTTTTTTGTTTTAGTGCCCAGGCTGTGGAGCTCCCTGGCTCAGAGATTCTTCTGGCCCACTCCCTAATAAAGTTTAGATGCTGGGGGAATACTTAACTGTTCCACCAGGTCTTTGGCCAAGCTGGCCTGTGAATTATCATTCCCCTGGCTTTTAAAAGTTTTGTTTTGCTTTTTAAATATTATTTATTGATTGTGTAAACATTTTTTAAAGATATTACACTCTTTGTTATCTCAGAAATAAGACTGAAAGGCAGGATATAGATATTTTAAATAAATCACTACTATCTATAGATAAATTTGTGCTCATCAAACTATTTTATCATATCACTTGTTCAAGCTATTTATCCCAGAATAAATTCAAGGCTGTCTTTCTCTTTGAAACACATTTCTCCCTTGACTCTAAAATGCATGGAATCAAAATGCAAGATTGTCACAGCAAAGATTTAAATTGGACCCATTTTAAATGTAAATATTTAAATTACATACTTCCTGAAGATTTCTGAAATTGTCTGAAGGAACATTAGACTTTTAAAACTGGCCAAAATGGTGTTGAAGAAGTACATGGTGTTACCCTAATTTGCAAAGTGCTTGGCGTTCTGTACTTATAGGAAGCTTCATTCACACAAAACTGACAACTTGGATCTGCATAAGGCAAGACTTTATCAGCAGAAATGCATCTTCTTCTAGGACAGCTTCTTTAATGCTTCAAAGATATTGCAAAGCACATTTTATGAGATGCCACCTGTGATGTACATGCTCCCCCCCTTCCATTTTGCAATGCGCACCAAGTAAAATTGGGTGCCAAATCTTCATCTCTGCATAGGGATGTACTCTGTCAGTACCAATCAATAGTAGTATATTTTAATAGCTCAGATATATAAAAATAACTCCCAATATGCTGCTTAGTAAACTTACCAAGTAAAAGAAAATTACAGATTTACCTAGACTGTATTTGACTTGTCTATTATGTATTTCAAGTAACTTGCATGACCTTTTTGGTTTAACTTTGCTTAAATGTTGTTTTGAGATTTTTGGTTGGAGACAACATCAGATGAATGTGTGTTTTTTCACTGTAGAATTGATCCAGAACCTTCACAAAAGGTTATCATATGTTGTTTTAAGCAATAAGAAACTATGTCTGTGTGAGTGTTTGTAGAGGTAAGGATACTTTTGGTTTCCATGTTTTTAATTTGGATTTGATGGGGATGCAGATTTGATGTAGTTTAATTAACACTAGCCACAGGATTTGTTTTTGATAGGAAAACAAAGAAGAATTTGCTTGAGGATGTTGAAAGATCCTCTAAAAAATGAAGATGGCACTAATTAATAGTAAATGTCAGAGCAGTGTGCCGTGAGGACATGTTGTGTTTTAGACCATGAACTTGTTTTCTGTAAGATTAGGGGTTCATGCTGCCTGGGACTTTGCCTTTTAAAAGCTAATTATGATATGTGCCTAAACTGCTCTTAAGAACTTCAGCATGAAAACATTAATAATGTCTGTTAATCTTCCAGTTTAAGAAGATATTCAAGATGGGTAAATTTAATCCACTAAAGATAGATTTGCACCACCATTCTTCTCCTACTGTGTAGGAACATCTTGCAATCATCTAGTCCTGCCCAAGGGCCTCTACTTCCCTTGCTCGGCTTCGTCCATTCTCTTCTGCTGCCCCTTACGCCTGGAACGCTCTTCCAGAACATTTGAGAACTACAAGTTCAACCGCAGCTTTTAAAGCTCAACTAAAAACTTTTCTTTTTCCTAAAGCTTTTAAAACTTGATGTTGTGCAGACTTCTACTGTTACTTTCTACTGTTAGTTTTACCCTACCCTGTGCCTGCTTACCCTACCCTGTACCTGTTTGCATTCTCTTCCCCTCCTTATTGTTTTACTATGATTTTATTAGATTGTAAGCCTATGCGGCAGGGTCTTGCTATTTACTGTTTTACTCTGCACAGCACCATGTACACTGATGGTGCTATATAAATAAATAAATAATAATAATAATAATAATAATAATAATAATAATAGTCATGACCTATGTAGAACCTGGTCTCATAAAATGGTCTAAGATAGCTAGACTACACAGCTTCCAAGCCACCACACAAATATTAACCATAGCATTGCCATCAAGTGGTGGCTAGAGCCAAAGCAGGATAAACCCCATCAGAAATCTGCATTCTAGATTATCCCAACAATGGAGTGATGACAAAACTAGCTGCATGTTGATAGAAAAGTTATAATGAAAATCCAACTTAGGGTTTCGAAATGGAATCATACGGTTAGAAGGGATTAGATGATGAACAGGACCAGCTGGTCAATTTTGCAATCTACAGCACAGTGTATGAGCAAAAGCAGTAAAGTCTCTGCAAAGCAAATAGCCAGATGTCTTGATCAAACCCCAACTAACTAACAGGAAATGCTAAATAAATAGCTAACCACTTCAACTAGCCAGAGGAAGAAATCCCTTCCCAGTCCCAAATATAATGTGTTCCTGCATATGACCAAAAACAGCCCCTCTCTACTCTTCTCAAAGCAAATTTGTGCTGGGTTGTTTGTCAGTTCATCCCAATGTCCTGTATTCTCTTGTCTTAGAGGTAGAGTGAGAAGGCCAAGAGCTTATCTGGGGGAGAAATCTTTTCCTTGGTTTCAAAAAATGAAGTACCAGAATGAAATATGCCCTATCTTTCCATAAAATCATCCAATGCTGTCTTGAATTCAGTGAGATAAATGGCTCTTGCAGCTGTTCCAAAGTCAAGAATTCTATAGCCAATACTTAAAAGGCCTTTCTGGGCTCCCCTACCGCTCTAAATCCCTGCATGTCTCCAAACATACAGTAAAAATATACTCAGGAGTTGTTCAATCTCAGTTCCTTGTTCTGTGTTTCCCCTGGGCATGCAGGCACACGTTTTCTCTTTAGAAGCTGCAGTGTTTGCCACAGGGACCTGCTTGCAACAGGTAGACCTGTTGCAAGCATCACTTTTACATGTTGTGTGTGATTCAGATTTGTTTGTTTGTATACAGTCATGAGACCATCACAAAGCAAGATTTCAACCCCAGGAACTACATATCCAAATAATAATAATAATAATAATAATAATAATAATAATAATAATAACAACAACAACAACAACATGTTGACATAAATAAAATTGTCACCAATCCAATTTATATAAAACAATTTTAAAATTCTGGATCTCCATGGTATTCCTCTTTAAAAGGGTTGTCCCTATTTTAACACAAGTTAAAATAAATAAAATTTACATAGACCGTTGCTAGACGGGGTTGTAGCGCATGTTACATACCGGCGTCGTCCTTACAGGTCCACATGACGTTCACCAGGATCCATGTTCATCCTGTGGTGAAACCTCTGTTGTACCGTGTTTTGTGAAATGGCTTTAAGCCCGCTTTTTCCTGTCTGCGAGTGCTAATTTGAATACGGGCGGTGGAGGTGTGGGACAAAATGAGGTCAGCGCGGTTTCCGGCGAGGTCAGCACTGGATAGGAAGAAGGCGTGCTAAGGGGAGTGGCCAGCGGTTTTGGCCAAACCTCATTCTCCATTTGCACCCCGTGTGCAGCTGTTGCAGTGGTGCGGCGGCTTTTTTTTTACTAAACGGGTCTGCTTTGCGCACAAACGGACGACCGAAAACTGTCTGGTGAGTTGTTGGGTGTGTGTGTTGTGGAGGTGTTGGATATGTGGAGCTTGTTACCTCTGTGTGGGTAACTTTTCGGGAAGGTGGGCATCCAACTGTAATGAGAAGTTGGTGGCCTGTTATGGTGGGCAGCCGCAGGTACTGTCCTAATGCCGGTGGTTTAGGCTGCACGGATGATGTAAAGGCGAGTGGGGAATGACGGGCACAGTAGAAGCAGGCAGGGCTGTGTGCCTATTGGTGTGGGTACGCAGCAGCTGGGTATAAGGGAGCAACAGTCGAGGGTGGGCGGCCATCTTCCATCGGCCACGTGGCGGCAGGCGGAAGGTCAGGGAAGCATAAGCCCAGGGGGTGGCACGTGCCCTGGGGCCCCTTTGCACTGTGTCAATACACTCCCCTATCCTTCTGACTGTATTTGCTGGGGGGGGGCGTAGTGACGATGGGAGGCTGCTGACGCTGGTTTCGCACCTCCGCTGGTGCGGAAACTGACAAGCCCCCCCTTCTTTCTGCTTGGCCCATGTGTAGGTATCAGGAATGACTCCGAAGGGGAGGGGGTCACTTGGCGGCACCAGGAGATTCTAGATCTGTTGGACATTTGGGGAGAACAGAGGATACAGGAGCAGCTGAGGGCTAGCCACCGCAACTTTAATGTGTTCCAACAAGTGGCATGCGAGATGGGCAAGAGAGGCCATAAACGAACCGCAGAAGAGTGTCGCACTAAAACCAAGGGCATGCGGACAGAGTACCGGCGTGTGAGGAACCATAATGTGGGTTGGCTCTGTGGGATGGGGGGGAAGGGCGCAGGGCTGGTCATCACCGGAAAAACTCAGAGGCCAGATGGGAGATGTCGGCGCAGAGTGCACATGCAGACGACTGTCCTCAGATCACAATACATTTGTCATCACCCCGAAAGCAAATGACAGCATCTCTGCCTTGTCAATGTTGCAGCTCAACAATGCCACTCTTTCCCATCCTCCTGCCACTGCTGGCCACGCCCCCTGTGGGTCATCCCCCAATGCCAACTGGCTCCCCTGTGCCCAACCCGGGCGGGTGGGAATGCAACAAAAGCAGCAGCGGCACTTCAGCCGCTGCCAACCACCGCGGATTGTGCTCTTTCGCACTTGTGCAAATCGTGCCGCGGATGGAATCCCCCCCCCCCCGAAAATCAGGCCGGTGTGGCTGCGCATCCCGTGCTCGACCCGACAGCACCACAACCGGAGCAAACTCCCACAACCACCCCCCTCCAATACCGGGATAACCCACACAACGTGTGGACCATGAGGCATCACACCTATACAGGAAAACCCGCTTTCACCCCTCCTCAAGCACGGAACACCCAGTAGGTCTAGCAAGGCCCCTGAATAAAATGATATAAAATCAATCATGGACTTAATATTCTGAATCCCCCCCATAAGGCATTTCCCCTGACCTCAATTACTATAGGTAGAAAATGTGCGGTCTTTGCAGTCTATTTTGCCCACAAAGCAGATGGGTTAACGCGTCATGGAAGCCCTCTCCAAAATATCTCCCCAAAGTCTGACCAAAGTGTTGCTTTCTCAGCACATTATACAAAGGACCATATTTAACAATATGTACAAGTCTTCCACCTGTTTAAAACCACACAGGCAGGGATGCTCAGAATATGGCCTGTTCCTGTATCATCGCTGTAACACAACTGAAGGCATCAGATTTAACTGTACTCCCCAAGGCACCCCACAGTTTCAGAAGCACTGTCAAAAGAGGCTGATATAACGGCACCTTCCAGAAGTGGTCAAGGTTTTTAAATGCATGGAATCAAAACTTGCTTTTATGTATGAAACAGCACTTACCTATTGCTCATAAAATATTCTTCAGTCAGTGTAATTGCTCTGGATTGTATCTGTTCTCATTTGAATTCATCGTTCTGGTACATGTGTGACTAAAAGTGGATATGGTATTCCTCGCGGTGGCCCATCCATACAGGTAAACTGGGTGGTAGCCTACAGAGCCAAGTTAAGTGGGGCGCCAAATTTGAGTGGGGTTGGGGGAAGACTTTTTTTTACCAGTGTGGTGTAGTGGCTAAGGTGTTGGACTGGGAGTCAGGAGATCTGGGTTCTAGTCCCCACTCAGCCATGGAAACCCACTGGGTGACTTTGGGCCAGTCACAGACTCTCAGCCCAACCTACCTCAGGGGGTTGTTGTGAGGATGATATGGAGAGGAGGAGGATTATATACGCCGCCTTGGGTTCCTTGGAGGAAAAAAGGCGGGATATAAACGTAATAAATAAATAAATACAAATAAAATAATGAAGATGCCATATTTATTTATTTATTTATTTATTACATTTATATACTGCCCCATAGCTGAAGCTCTCTGGGCGGTTTACAAAAGTTAAAAAGAATGAACATTAAAAACAGATATACAAAATTTAAAACCACCAAAAGTTTTTTTAAAAAACAATATCCATTTAAAACAACTACTAATTTCATATTACATTTATAACATAACAAACATTATGGGCATCCACAGGAATTTAAGCATTTTTAAAAAAAACACACAACTTGCTTCACTGTATATCTTGTCTAAAAAGGATGTAATATTTCATTGTATGTGATCTCAGAAACATTGGTTGGACAGATGGATGGAAGGAAGGAAAAACTGAATAATTATTACACTGTTTAAATAAATACGCTTAAAAATATTAAACAGGAAATAGGGGCAAGATGTTTCCTGGTTTACCAAAAGCCTCAGCTTAGAACTGCCCTTGGGAGTGGGGGCAGCAACTGCATGGTTTGCCTGGAGCACCAGTTGTGGGCAGCTAGTCTAGGGCTGCCCCTGGGTATTCAGTCTCAGTCCTCCAAAGTGTCTTAGGGGAAAATCCTATGCATGTTTAGAAAGAAAAAAAGTCTTTCAACTCCCAGCATATCCCAGCCAGCATGGCTGGCTGGAACATGCTGGGAGTTGTAGGACTTTTCTCTGTCTAATTATGCATAGCATTGCATCCTTAACTTACTGTAGTCTGTAATAGCCAGTCACCTTATAGATCACTTCAAGAACACAGAAATGTGGAGGGAATAGCGTGGCAAGAATGAAACCTGAAAGTTTCCTTTCTAGCTGCAATATATAAAAACATTTGGTAAAACTAAACCTTATTAAAATCCTAGATGGGCTGCATCATATGTTAAGTGAAGGTGGGTGTGTCCTACTTGTATAGACCATATGAAAACGTATATACTCCCATTTCGGTGTTCTGTTCTTGATTTAGTTGTCACACCCCAAGGTCGTTTTTGCCTGCAAGCTCTGACATTATTAAAAAACCACTCAGATATAAATAAACCACACCGAGCCAAGATTTTCCTGGTTCATCTAACAATGTGCCCTACTTCCACCTCCACCAACAGCTGTCCTTTTCCTTTTTTAATTAAAATTCTCTTTCCCCCTCCCTCGTAGATTTCATTTCATTTCCATACCGCAGGGCTGTCGTTTCTAAGCTTGTAAAGGAAAAGAGTGTTATTTGTTGATGCTCATTGAATCCCAGTGGCCTCAATGAACTGTTGTCAAGGTCTGATGTACTCTGTAAAGTTTTTCAGCGTCTTTTTGTACAACCTGAAACTTTCAAGCTACTGTAAAGATCAAGGGGATAGCTAATGAAATCTCCCACAAGTTAAATTTAACATTCAAGGATTCAAAATGATGGCTTGCAGTTTGCTCTTACTGTATGAACAAAAATGAGTACCAATGTCTTTGCTGTCAGTGTGTTAACTTATTACCGTACTTAAAAAAAATACTTGTTTTCATCAATTGTTATGATCATATTCTCTGTTGATTTGAATCAGTGCAGCACCCGTTACTTCAGAAAAGATTTGGCCTGTTTTAAAATCTAGGCCACCTAAAGAAGAGTTGAATCTTTTTAGCAACAGTTGCATGTTGCAGTACAAAGACAGTGTAGTAGCAAAATCTTAGTTATTTGAGCTTCAGTGGATATTGTATAATACAAATTATTATGCCATTGAAACCGAAAATGTATTCATATGCTGTGTTCATATTCTGTACTTTTTAGGAGTGAATTTCAGACCTGCCAACTGTCTCTTTACCTTTCTGCTGCTATTATAATCGGATTAAAGACACTGTTCTGGCCAGTTCCAGTTTCATTGGTTAAGTGCAGATGCAGTGTTTCCTGATCTCTTAGGGCACAATCCTTATCAGGATAGTCGTAACCCTCTTCACTCGGAGGCTAATGACTCTCCGATGCAGGGGAGATGGAGCACAGAAGGGATCCTCTCCTCCATGCTTTGTCCGGCCTGCAGTTTTTGCAAGATGCTGGATCTGGGGTGTCCAGCCACAGCTTTGGGGAAGGGGAAAGAAGGAGGTCAGAGACATGATAGGAAGCTTCGTACACTAGCTTTCATGGTCTCCTCCTCTCACCGCCCCTGGCCATGCCCCCCCTTTTGCCCTCTCTGCCTTCCGTTTCCAAGCACCAGAGAAGGAGCTGGCAGGGACAGGGTGAGCAGTTCCTATAAATTGAAAAATCCGATGGCGATATAGACAGTGTCTAGTGGCCATAGATTGCTCCCTTAACCATCGTTAAGAAATTGGGGCTGCCAGTCAGCTGTCACACCCTTTCTCTACTTTGTCCGTCCCACACTTATACTTTCACACTGCTCCTTTTCTTTCCCTCAAATTTCTCCTCCTTTCTCTTTTCAGTTTTAATTATGGATAGGATTAGGCCTGCACTGAGTTGAATATCAACCTTGGTTAATAACCAAGGTTGGTATTCATAATCTGAAACCAGCTTTCAACTGCAGTCCTTATGATTGTGCAAAGCTAACTGTGGTTGGTGTGGTGCTGATTTAGTGCTATGCAAAGTGGACTGGGTTTAAAATGGGAATTAAAATATGGATTGAGACTCTAATCCAATGTGCTTTGTGTTTCTTCACACAGTTTGGGAAACAAAAGTAATACTCATTTTGGAATAACCTCACAAAGTTTAATTAATTCTAGCTAATATAGAGTAGATTAAGAAGTTGTTTTCTGACATATAAAAAAGGGTGTGTGGGGAGCATGCAAGCCTTAAGGTGGCCTAAAGGTAATTTCAGACTAATAAAACAAAATACGGATATGGAAATATCAGAAGAGAGGGTGGGGAAGACAGCAGTTGTGGAAAGTTTGGGCCAGCCAAGAAGCAGAGGCTGTGTTATTGTCAAGAAAAAGTGCAGACAGCTAAGGGAACTGGGTAAGTGTGGCACTGGAGAAGTCACAGATGAGGTGCTGGATGGACTGTGGATTTCAGTGTATGATTTGAAATTGCCAGCCTGATGCTTGCCTGCCGGTCTCTGGTGTACTTTAACCCAGCACATTTGTCCTGTTTTAACATTTATTTTCCTGTCCTTTTAAAAAAGTATTTTCAGACTGGGTGGTGATAGGTGTGAAATGCACAATGTATTCTCATACAGTTCTATTGTTTTGCTGTCTGCAAATGAGAGAAACAGCAGAGCAAGCAGAGTAACTTCTTCTGAAATCATTTCTGAAAGTCTAATGAGCAGAGGATGACTTTGCTTTCTCTCATCATACTTCTGTTATAAACAAGTAGTAACAAGTTGGCTATGAGGCATATGGAAATGTCAGAATATTATTACCTTAAATAGTTTCTTCACAGTGAAATGATCTTTCTCTTCCACATCATTTGAGAGGAAGGAAGGTTTGCGTTATGTTGACAGTCTACATTTTCTTGCTCTCTAATGCTTGAGAAAAGAGGAAATGGGTGTCACTGATGTGAAAGGCTTGGATAGAGAGAATAGGAGGTTGCTTTTGAACTACCACCAACCGGTGTGATCTCAGAAGACTCACTTTCTGGGTCTTAGTTTCCTACGCATTCTGATCTCCTGTTGATGCTATAATAATGATTGGTTTGATTGCATATATCTCATTCTTACTTCAGGAAGCTCAAAGAGGTTTAGTTGGAGATCTCAAGGTATCTGTTAACAGGCACTTCCCAGGTTGAGGCCCCTCGTTAGCTTTATCAAAGTAGCAGCTTTTGGGTAGCATTTGATTTATGTCCTCCGTTGAGACCCTTAAGCAGATAGCAACCTTGAGGGTCTGCTTTCTGATATTAAGGCATTGTGATGGTTTTATTTTTACTTTATTTGTTTTTGTATTTATTTGTTTTTGTGTTTTTGGCTGCTTTATGGTATTTCACATATAAGCAGTTTTGAGTATCTTGTAAGAAAAACAGGTTACAAACCATTGTGAGCTTTCCCCTTCCCCTTAAATAAACAGCATCAGGTACCTTCAGACCATTCTCTTCAGCTTTAGCTAGGCCTACGTTTTATCCCGGGATTGTCCCGGGGTCATCCTTGTTCATGTAAATGACACACAGGGGATCCTGGGAGCAGACAGGGACGACCCCGGGATAAACCTTAGGTCTAGCTAAGGCCTTGGTCTGCTTTTGAAATGCTTCTCAAAAGCAGGTGTCCCCCAGATGTTTTGAATTTCAACTCGCATCAGCCCTAGCCAATAGTCAGGAACGTTGGAAGTTGTAGACCTAAACATCTGGAGAGCACTAGATTGGGAAAGGCTGACTTATTGGGGCTTCACCTATTCAAAGTGCCAGACACCTTGCTGCTAAAAGAACGAAAGAGGCTTCTGTGAGTGATGTGAGAGAAAATGAAGAGCCTTTAATTCCAAACAAACAGAAAAACCGTTAATGATCCCTGAATGAATCTGTTTTTGTTCTGCTTCAATAATAATTGGTGGGGTTGGGGGGCGGGTAGAGTTCTCTTAGGATTTCCCTATTGCTTTTGTCTTTCAGAAAAATGCATTTGGAGTCATTTCCATCCTTTTCCCACATGCATGCCGAGTAGAAAAATATTTAATTCCATGCCTGCATTATGCCTAGAATGCAAATGATTTAAGTATTTGGTGGTAGTGTTCCGCATACCCATTCTTCAGCAAAATCAGCTTCCAAGTATACAGGAACAGAATATACCACTGGAAAGGATTTGTAGTGTTGAACTGGATCAAACTGTGCACACCAAAGTACAATAAATAACACCCTTCTTTGCAGAAACTCTTGGTTAATCCCAGTGTTGTCATCACTCTTTTCAAACTTCTCCAAGCTTATACAATTATGGTAGATGAGCTTGCCAGCTTCCTTTCATTACAGGGCTGTGGTCCAACTCATAGGAGTTCTTAAGCATGGCTTTGCTTGGCAAAGTAATAAGCAATGTAGGATAACTTTTTCAGGCAAACACTACAGGAGAGACAGTTCAGTTCAGTTTGACAGAAATTCTAAGATATTCCCTTGTCCCACTATTCGGTTTCCAAAGCCAACTTAAAGTTGCCGGTGCAACTTTAAACTTGCAGACTATGGCAGGATTTACACTACTGATTTAAAATGGTTTATAAGAGTAGTGACAACTGTTGGGGCCCAGGACAGTTTTCAAACTGTTTTCAAAGTGTCATATCCTGCTTGGTGTAGATCTGGCCAGTGAACACAGAGCTTATCAGCATACCCAGGCAACATGAACAATGCGGTTCATGCACAATGAGGTTATCACCAGGGTATCTCAGATGATTGATGCGTTCCACTTTCAACGTGAATATTGCTCACACTTTTGAAAGCTTTTGTGGTGTTGTATGCATCATATCTACCTCTGGCTTATTCCATGCCACTGCCAGCTTCTTAGACTCAGTGCTCTCACTTGCAGTGAAAACTGAAATCCATCTGTGGAATTGGGCAAAAATACTGGTTTTCCACTTTATATCCAGTCCCACCAGTCACTTTCATCTGCAACAGCTTTTAAATAAAATCTGTTTCTCTCTCTCTCTGAACTCCTCTTTGAACTTTGTGCATGTACTGTTTCTCTCTTAGCTAACTCTGTTTGGGTCTAGCTACCTTCTGAACAAACCAACCTTCTGAATAAATTAAGACAAATTAAATAAATAATCCTAGGTACTTCCCCTCCAATCTGGTACACCCAGGTTGTCGCAGAGTTACTCTTGATATTCCAGAGGAATGGCTGAATACCTGGAATTCATTAAAACAAATTAATCTCCCGGATTAACAACATGCCTCATTGCTTTTGTCTTGCCTTGACTAACAACTTTTGACAAGCAAATTATTGGGTCAGTAGCCCTTGCAAGACAGAGTGAACTTAGGAAATTGGCAACAGCTTCACAGCACAAACAGCTTATTGTCATGAGAAACATGGCAGATTTGCAGGGAAGCTGAACCCAATTATCCATACCCTCCTTGGGTAATGCCAAGCTGTTGGAGGCTAATTGCGTAAAGTTTGGGCCAATTTATCAAGACATTTTGCGTATTTCTAAACAAAGCTTTCCCCTCATGGCTTTGCTCCTCCAAAATGCAGTTTCACATTTGAATTTTCAGTGTGGCTTTTGTTTTAATTACGCTGCCGCCGCTGAATTGGCTGGCTTGGGACTGATGAATTAATAGCTTAGTATCCCACATTAGCACTTTCATTTCATTATTGGAGGGAGGTGTTATGAGGAAGTTGCCAAATAATTATCCTGTGAGAGTTGTCTTATGACAGTCAGTCAAACCACTGATCAAAAGCCATTGCTTTAGTTGCAACGCATTGATCTCAATCCATTGTATGATTCCAGTTGGTCTAATTGAGACCTTGATTAGGCTATCCATATGTTAGGGACTCTGGGATTTGGATTAGGAGTCTCATGGCTTGAGGTTGGACCCAGCATAGTGATCTGTCATTGACTGTGTCTTCAAGCTTCAGAATCCTTTTCAGGCACAGAAAGGAACTGAAGTGCCTAACATTTGTATCTGCAATTGTCATACGATAGAAACCATCTGGATTGACTGGGCCTGGTAAAAACGCCAAGAGCCTGTTGTCCTTGATCAACAGAGCATTGTGTTTTCCTGCTGTGCATTTAAAAAATGGTAATTGTTCATCTCAGTAACGTATCAGAATTATCAATAAAACATAATAAGAATGTGCCTAATTCTAGCAGCAATGATAAAAATGTAAGATGTAAAGCAATAAAAACTTGCAGCCAAATAATAGAGGCAATTAATCACAAAAATACAATTCAATATCCCTAAATACTCAATTATTTCAAGCGGATCAATCAGGAACCTGATTTAATCAAGATAGTATGTGAGGCTTTTATTCTTTCCTCTTCCCCTCTCCTCACCAGAAGAGTACTTCCCTCCTAATGCCCCAAGATTAATCCACTGTGGCACCCCGGTTGAGGAATGAGCTCCCCAGAGAGGTCCGCCTGGCGCCTACACTTTACTCCTTTCGTTGCCAGCTGAAGACCTTTTTATTATCTCAGTATTTTAACACTTAATTTTAACTTAAATTTAAATTTTACTGTTCTAACTCTGTATTTTAATCTTATATCAATTTTGCTGCGTGGTTTTATCCTGGTTGTGCTTTTTATACTGTATTTTGTATTTGTGCTTTTAACATGTTGGTTGTTTTATTATGGTTTTAATTTTTGTAAACCGCCCAGAGAGCTTCGGCTATTGGGCGGTATAAAAATGTAATAAATAAATAAATAAATAAATAAATAAAGATAGTCCACCAAAATCAAGGACCCTTACCACAACCCTGAAACATCAGCTTTCTCCCCACAGTCCAAAGTAAAGGTCTTTTGTGGTGCCTCTAGGAAGACGGTGGAACCTTTCAGGCCACAATGATGTAGTAATTTCTCTCATTCTCTCTCCGTCTTTTCTCCCCCCCACCACCACCACCACTTTCAAGTGACTTAAGCTATATTCCCAAGTGATATGTTTTCAGCCAGGATCACATTCATTCATTCATTACATTTCTATACCATCCAATGGGTATTTTATAACTTAATAAAACATAATATAAAGCCTTTAACATACAAAAGTTCACAACAGTTTGAAACAGTTAAAAACACCAATAAAAACTAAGGACCCATTAAAATGAACATTAAAAAGGCCCATCTTATGTTGTCGAATGCCTGGGTGTATCAGAGCTCCTGCTGAAGGAAATGTGTCAGGAGTGTGTATCAGAGAGGTAAGCAATGAGGCTGCACTTTTCACTAAATGTCCCTTTTGCTTTTAAAATTGGAACTCCACTTCCTCTTTCTATGTGCGTAGCACAGTTATGTGTTTAGAAACCTGGAACTGTCATTGTCACATTTAACTTGGCTGTAAATATAATAAACAAATAAAATAACATCCAAATCAGTATGAGCCCCAAAATGTTTTTTGTTACTGGAGTTACAAAATCTAGGGCTGGTATGGGCAACAGCAGTTGCTGGAGGAACCATACCGGACCAAAACAGTCATTACTTTGAATTTGTGTCTAGCAGATCATCTTTGTTTCATTGTTACTCTTGAGTAGGTGCAGCCCCCCCCCTTCCGATCCAGAACTTAAAAGCCCCACTAGGGTTCCAATCCACATTGGGAGGCCCTGCACATACTCTAGAGTAAAAACGGGGAGATGTAGTTGGTAGACACAGATTAAAAGTAATGTCCTTTTTGGCTCACAGTTGCTGGAGTTGGGATCTTGAGGAGCCACCTAAGATGCCTGCTGTGAGAAAAGGAGCTCTTTACTTAGCTCTTTACTGGTGCCTCTTCAGAGCTCACACTTTGAGAACTTTTTCATCAGTAAAGTAGGGTGACCATATGGAAAGGAGGACAGGGCTCCTGTATCTTTAACAGTTGCATAGAAAAGGGAATTTCTGCAGGTGTCATTTGTATATATGGAGAACCTGGTGAAATTCCCTCTTCATCACAACAGTTAAAGTGCAGGAGCTATACTCTAGTGACTAGATTTAAAAGAGGGCAGGGCATCTGCAGATTTAACTGTTGTGATGAAGAGGGAATCTCACCAGGTTCTCCATGCATACAAATGACACCTGCTGAACTTCCCTTTTCAATACAACTGTTAAAGATACAGGAGCCCTGTCGTCCTTTTCATATGGTCACCCTAAGTAAAGTGTCTATTCACACAAGCTCCTTAACAGACATAGTTGATAATGGTCACAAAGAAACAGCTTTCTATTAGATATGTGGCCCAAGTAAAATATTCTAAGAGAGAATGCGAACCTTTCAATTTCCTAATCTGTGTTTAGGCCTAGACTCCTTGACATTTTCCCTTTAATATAATAATTATAATAATATGAATGAATAATCGAGCTTGATAGCACCACCACCAGTTTAATCATCTACTTTTCTGCACAGGATGCTGTTATAGTACAGTAATGACTTTGCACTGGGTTGCTCTGTGCAGCATTGATTGAATATTGCAATGACAATTTAGCATTTATATTGATTTTTTCCAACAAACATGATTTAATGCTGCACAGCAGAGTCATTTCAAACAGAAAGTATGGAAGAACCTAGAATTTAAAAGTGATACTAACTGGCAATGGCTTCATAGAACTTCTTGATAAGAAATTGACTTTTGGGAATGAAAGATATCTATATTAGAATACTAATCAGTTTATTTTTTAAGTACAGCACATGAAAAATGCTCAAAACAGGCCTGAATTTGTAGTCCACAAAAGGGGAACAGATGTACATTCAGGTGGGCTTCCCTTATCAAATAATATCAATACATTTGTGAGGCAGGGCTGTGGTGCAGCAACCATTATGCTGTTAATAATACACTGCTTAACAATATGGTTTTGAAATCTGTATTCTGAATTCAGATAGTAGGGATTCTTGAGGGATTTGACATTTGAGAATTCCAATATAAACTGACCTGACTAACTTTCGTACTTCATAAATGTGAATAAAGTATAGAAATGTGCTTTAAAAATGCAATTTTTGAGAAACAATACATTTAGAAATGTGTATTTTGAGAGTGCAAACCTGTGCATGTTTAGACAGGAAAATAATACTACGGCTCCTAGCTTTCCCTAGCCATTTTCTGTCTAAACGTGCATAGGAGTGTGCCCTTAAAAATCATTTATTTTTATTTATTTAAAATTATTGTTAGGCTGCTTTTAAACCCTCTCAAGGCAACATGCAAAGTTAAAAAACATACAAAACAGAGACAGTAAAATTCAATGAATTCAATAAAAGAAGGTGGTGTCTATATGACGCTGCTTTGTAGCTGATTCCCTCAAAACCCACGGCATCACTGCTGCGAGGCAGAAACAATTTAGATGGCAGGAGGAAGTGTGGGCTTTCCAACCAGGAAAACCACAGCACCAACAGCCATTTGGTTCATCAAGCCTGTCCCTTGTCCTGCGTCCCCTCAGTTACCCTGGACTTGGATCCGTCCCCAGCAATGTCTGCTAGCTTAACCTGTGTTAAGTAACCAAGGCTACTTCTGATAGATGGAGAAACAATCGCAGTAAAACAACACTGTGAAAAAGCGCAGCTTCAGGGGTAAAAGCCCGATGTGGCTGCAAGTTGGCAGCTGCGTTATATAAACAATGCAGCACCACTGCTCATCCATGATGGGGGTAAATAGGCCATATAGACAATCCCCAGAAGTCACCAATGAAAATCAATAAAAGCAGAACTTACTAATGCAGATTGTATGAGAAAAATGTTTTTAAAGTAGCATTTAACTAATTTAAATGAAAATGTCCATATGGTCTTGAAGAAAGTCACATATTCATGTGGAAAACAGATGGAATAGACCTTTGGGTAAACACACGTCAAATGCCTCCCCAAAGAATGATTTGCCCACCCCTAGATACATACATCTCTATTTTCAGTACAAACATTTGAGTTTTGTCTAAACTTTTTTTTTTTTTAAAAAAGACATAACTAATTGGTTTAAGAGCACAGACCTTCGGTTCCTTCTTCTCAGATATTAAGGACTAGATATTTCAGTGGCTCTTAGCATATTTTCACACATTATCTTTAAAGACAAGATGATGCTCCTAGAAAATGACATTCTTCCCTAAATGCAAGAGAAAGAGGGAGTTGACGGGATGCTTGTGGGATTGGACAGGGCATGAGTACAGAGTACAGAGTACAGAGTACAGAGTACATGGCTAGTTCTAAAGATTACAGGGGCCTTTAACTCTTCAATTGCTTCACATTCAATTTGTCATTTTAGTTTATAGCAGCCTTCCCCAACTTAGAGCCCTCCAGATCTGATGGACTACAACTCCTAGCACCACCCAGTCTGCATGGCTGGCTGGGGGATGCTGGGAATTGTAGTCCAACCCCTCTGGAGGGCACCTGGTTGGGGAAAGCTGTTGAATAGAAAACGAGGCAGGTAACACTATGTACCAGAGGCATCTTTCAGGAGATTTCTTTCATTCTGTAGTTGCCCTTATAGTTGAATCAATTTTTGGAGCAGCTTCAGATACAGGACATTATAGTCATCCCACCACCCAGATGTGATGAACGGATTTGTCTCCATGTGTGTTACTGCAGCGGTTTACAAATTGAAAGAAGTAGTTAAGGGAAACTAACACTTAATTAAGGTATTGCCTATATGAACAATTACTTGTATGCTGCTGCATTTCCCTCTCTTGGCAGGAGAATTACCTGTGCTAGCAGAGCTTTCCACATGGGTACCGGGGAACTTCCAGTTGCACAAACATTGTCCTGCTGACAGACCTCCTTCTCATATCGAAGGGTGCACTTTCATTTACAGAAAGCTGAACAGAAGGGGAAGGGAGTGGATTTTTGCAAATTCTCCATCCCTCTACAGCCCTCTGTGTCTCCAAAATCTGAATTGGGAGTTGGGGGGTGCCACAAGGGACTGCAGGAGAAAAGGGGAAATTATGAAAATTACCTCTCCCCCCTTTTAGTTTATTGAACCCTCTTTTGGATTAGAATATACCATGACTGAAAGAAATTTCCTAGCAGTGTAAAATTCAGTAAGTATAATTCATGTCATGCACATTTTTAAAAAACAACAACACAATTATTCTAATAAAGCAGGTCTCTCCATAAATGGTACACCTACTTGGTAAAACCTTATTGCCTATTTTATTTTCTGCAGAGCTTAATTTAAGCTGGGGCTGAGCCAGAGAACCTGTTTTTAATGGTAGTGAGATGTTGTCATAATTTCAAAGATAATGGATCAGACCAAGTGCAAAGTGGTTTTTCCTCTCAATGGAGCCCATGTGCATTTGAACCATCTAGGCCAAATGGTGTGATTTCTACGCAAAGCTAAGCCTCTGCACCTTTGTATTGTAGAAGATGAGCACTGTGCACATTCAGAGAGTGCTTTAGTCTCTCTTAGCTGAGTTCCAAACTTGGAAAACACCCTAGTTAAACCAATGGGACATACTTCCAAATAATGTCTTAAGCATCCCGGGGTTAAGGGTACTAACAAAACACCAGTCAATTTGCTCAGTCTTCTCTGGTCCCTTGAGTAAACTGTTGAGAAGGGTTTCAGACTGCTGGTAAGGTTTTCTCTCAGTTGTTTCACTGGTTGCACAAAGAGGTAGTTAAACTTGGAAATGTGTAATGGGATGTGACCTTCTTGGCACTTTTCCCACAGCTGCTGTAATATATAATTAATTAGATTCATTAAATAACAGAGTGCTGCTGATGCGACTGGGACTAAAACTTCCCTTTTTTTTCTTTTCTTATTTTTTTTTACTGGTTTTTGAAAGTTGTGAAATACAATTAGAGCTGAACCAGAGCAGTTTTTGTCTTTCTATTAGAACCTGCCTTCCAGCTCCCCAAAAGGTGTTTGACACCACAATCCAAAGCTTGTTTACTCAGAAGTGAATCCATCTGGTAACTGTGTTTTGAATTGCAGATGATGTGTGCAGGCATCTTTTGGTTGTACTTTCAGAAATTTCACTAATGGTTGTTAAAAGCATGAGTGCCCCTCCCTATAAAGTGGCATATGCCATGCCATGCCAATACATTAAAAAAAATGGGGTGCTGGTGGGATCCTTTCCGGTTCTCGTGCACAGCTGCCCTTAAAGCCAAGAGGACTTTGCTATTTAAAAAATATTAGCCTCTGCATTCTGCCTTAGAAGGGACTTTTAAATTCTCTTTTGAGGTAAGCTTTTAAGAGCCAGGCTCTGATGAACTCTGATGACATGCCTGTAAGAAGAACATAAGAGCTCTTCTGGATCAGATGAAGCAACAAACAGAGCATTAAGGTGACCGCCATCCCCTGCTGTTAATTTAGTGGCATCCCTGCCTCCAAATCTGGAGATTCCATTGAGCGGTCATGTTCAGGGATCTCCCAAGACATCTCGCTGCCTGCCACAAAGGGCAAGTTGGTGCCATCCCCTTTCCATGTACAGAAGCCAACAGAATCAGTAGTTAAACCTTATTTAAACACTGGCAGCAGGACAGCATCTTCCACTGCATGTGAGAGGAGCAGGCTAGCCTAGTGGGCTCAGGGCAGGCGATATAAGCATGCAAATCTCTGTCCTCTACTGCTCATTCACTGCTCTGCCTGGTGCCTGCTCTCTCCCCACTCAAACCCATACTGAAAGCTACTTACAGAAATGCCAGTGTGCTTCTTATTAGCAGAGCAATGCATGCACATGCATGATGTCTGCTGGAGTGTGTGACCTGGGCTGTCTGGCTATCTCCCTGCTTGCTTACCCAGGCTCCTTCTCCAATGGCTATAACCCACTGCTTGAGGCAGCTGCCTCACCTTACCAAATGGTAGGGCCAGGTCTGAGCCATTGACAGTTATATTACCCACAATGAATTTGTCTAATTCCCATATATAAAGCCATTGAAATGAATTCTGTAACTTAATTATGTGCCGTATGAATAGGTAATTCTTCAATATCAGGAGGAATTTGCTCACATTCTGAGAGTTCCACCTGAGGCCCAATCGGGAGGAGGGGCTATTTTCAATAAAAAGGTTTGACAGAGCCCCTTTGAAGGGAGGGGGAGGGGAGTCACAGCAGATCTCAAAAATAATCTGTTAACTTGCTCACTATTAGAACGCTAGCAAGAGAGAGCCAGAGCAGTTAGGCAGTGTTTAGAAGTCAACAACATGAGGGATATGGTCCAGTAGAGACCTATGGCCCTAGTTGAAAAGAAAAATCACAGGCTGCCTTTAGGAATAATGGGATCTGACTGGCTCGGTCTTCCTGCTGGGAACTTGTATTTCACGCTGAAGAGTTTTGTGCTATTAGCGGTGTGAAGTGTGGAAAAGATGCATTGCGGACTATTGGGAGCTGGCGTCTCCTCTTCACTCAGCTGTGAGAGAAACACATAATGTCATTTTCCTCCCTGAAATCAGCATTTAAATGTTTCATTAGGAACAGTCAAGGCTTGTCATGTGCTCGGCAGCCCCTCACAGCCGCCGTCCTCTCCCTCGCCACTTGTGCTTGATTGCTTGTCACTGCTAACGATGCTTTCAGCCTCAAACAGGGTTGGCTGGATGTACACAGAGGTATATAGGGCAAAAGGACAAGGGCTTCCTTCGAAGACCATCAAGTGGATAGAAAGGGATGTTCTATACTATTGGGTAGTTCAGAGCACAGCAGGAGTCCCCTTCACATACTATATGCATGAAGAGGCTTCTGGTGATTCAAGGAGCTGTGATGATGCTGGCATCATCCCCACGTAAACTTCCCCCAGCGCTGACCCTGATGTCCATCTGTTTGGCATAGGGAGGAACATTAGGAGCTGCCTTCTACTGAGTTAGAGCATTGGTCTGTCTAGCTGTATTGGCAGCGGCTCTGCAGAGTTTCGGGCAGGAGTTTTTTCCTGCCTTCCCTGGAGAAGCCGGGCATTGAACCAGGGACCTTCTGCATGCAAACCCACTGAGCATATAGACCTCTATACTCATTAGCCTTCTCCAGAAGTGTGAACTCTGCACAACCTGGTTTCCCGCTCCTGAGAAGAGTGTGTGCATAGGCTCCCCTCCTGCAGACATCCCAGCCTAGCACATGAATGTTGGGGTGGAGGAAGCCACAAATATTAGCGGTGGGAGCCAGATGTCCTTTTTATCTATGTGGAGCCCTATAATGAGTGAAGGGAGGAGAGAACAAGATTGGACTGTATTGCTAGGACCAAACCAGATGTGACATGGGAAACGCATGCACAATCTGAAGAAGGTTTTTAATTGAAATGTAGCCATTGTGAGTGCTTGGAACAGGGTTGGGGAAGAGACAGTGCTTAACCCTCTCCACGTGAAAAGTTTTTCCCCCCAATTAAGATTGCTCACTCAGCTACCTTCCTATGTGCAAGGGCCAAATTGCATGATCCCTGTCTCTTTTCCACTAGGGAGAAAAGCAGCACTGCCTCCCTCCTATGCCAATCAAAATTGCAGCCTCCCCCAGCTGCATTCTAGTAATTAAAAAAAAAACCCCAATTAAACCCATTAATATTGCATCAGGTTTAGTTTGGCCCTCAGTCTCATTTGCTTGGACAAGGAAAAGGTTTAGCATGCCCTGCACTACAATATGAGGTTATATGAACATTTTCAAATGTACATGTTTCAGATGTAGAAATAGCCCACTCATTCAACATTTATGCATCCTAATTTTATCAGAGGGGTAAATAATCAACTGGATTCAGCAGTCAGGACATCTATACTTGAAATGTACAGGTGTTTGATCCTTAGAGAATAGGCAAATTATTTTACTTCAAGAGAGACAGACTATATATGAATGAAAATGGACTTAAACTAGCAGTCCTTTCTCCTGGCCAGTTAAGCTGCAATGCCCATACTGCTTACTTCTGAGAAATTGGACTACTCCCCAGGATTAAGCCTTTTCAACATGGCTGCTTTACTACCAGTTTATTCAGTGGGATTTCTTTTCAAATACAGTGTGCTCAGGACTGCAGTCTTAGGGTTGTGAGAGCTAGCTGCAGCATGGCTTCTTCCCACACCATTGTGTTCATGTCAGAACCTCTTGACCACCTGTGAGAAGTCCAGTACATCATTCTCCTTCCTTTGCCACAGTTTTCTAGAATGGCAGCAGTGGTAAAGGCAGGAACTATGTTTGGGGCTTCTCCCATATGGTTAAGGGGTTCTAACAGGGCATGGGAAGGAGCTGCACAACATTAGTTCCATATCAAAAAGGACACATCAGAATATACCTTTATTTCATCTCCCTGTTGAGAATGGAGAGCTGGTATTCACATTATGCTCTGGGTCAAAAAATGTGCTATCTCTAATGGCACATGGATACTTTTAAATTGGAGTGTCATTTAGCATTTTGCAAAGCAATGGAAATATGGAGCCTCAAGAGGCTCCTTGCATCATGGTCCAGGTCTTTAGTGATAAATAGCACTAGAACCAAGGCCTATCCCCGTAGAACTCCATTTGGAAGTTAATTCAGTCTGACATTATTCGTTCTTAATGAGTCTATTTAAGTTTCTCCTAATCATTGTCTGCTCCTATAAACGTTTACAGATTTTCCCCCAAGGTATTGAAGGTAAACTAACTAGCCTAAAATATGCCCTTTGTGGTTTTTCTTTCCTTTATAAAAATGGGAACCATTATTTGGTCTCCAAACTCTTGGAACTAAGTTCTCGACGAGTCCCCCCATGTCATAGCTGATGATTCCCAGATTTGTCCTTCTAATGTGTTCGAGATACTTGTGTGAATGTCCTACTGACATGCAGCCAGAGTTCAATGGGATTAACTCCCAATGAAGTAGTGTAGTTGAACTGCAGCCTTAGAAAAACAGTAAATTGTGCAGAATGGCAACACACACTTTCATACTTACAGGGTTTGGTGAGCAAGTTTATATTTAAAGCACTCTAAAAAACCTAACTGCCTTCTTAAACCTTTGCTAGGATGAATGGGCCAATCTTCTCTCTTAGTACAAATCCTCTACTCTATATGAACATGCCAATAACCATTTCTGCTTGCTGGATCCATCTCAGATTTTTGGCTGCAATATGCCTTTCATTTAAAAAACAAACAAAACTAAAGTAGTGAAGGATAAGATTTTTTTATAGGAAGCCATGGTGTTTTCATGAGATAATGACAAAGCTCTCATGATTCTATGATTATATGCTGTCACAGACTTCTCATTATATACATGCAAACTGTATAACAAAACAAGGAAAATGTGGTTACAGAGGTATGGTTTGTTGGTTGGTTTATTTGTTTACTGTTTTCTAGGTAGCTATGTTTGCTGCAGGAAAGAATTAAGACCACCATGCTGACTGTTGATGGCAGGAATTGTTCATTTTTGACTTTTCCGTATAGATGTGTTTGTGTCTGTGAGTTTAGTATTTCATTTGCCCTAATCTTATTCTTCAAGTCTGCATTTCGCTATTGGTCAGTGCAGATGTAATGCTCTTGATCCCATAACAGCATTTAAAGGCCATATGATTTCCTGCCTCCTCAATCCCTCCCTTTTCGTGTGTGAATTGCCCTCCCACACACTTACCCACCAGTTTTGATCTTGTTTAATGCCAACCAGAATTCATTCTTAAGGAGAATTTGAAACTGATTATGTCATGAATCTCCCACATGAGTTCTAGTTTGGCCCTCAACAGAGTCAAGATTTCCTTCTAGAGGAGCATATATGGCCAAAGGGGAAGCAAGTAAGTAATGAGTCATGACATCACTCATCAACCACAGGTTAATTAGATAGTATAAAAGCTCTAGAAATTATTAATTTAAACTGTATAGATATCTGGCATTTAATGCCTTATGTTAATTTCTCATTGCTACAGAGGAAATTGCCTCTTACTGAATTTAAATGTGTCTTTTCACCTCTTCTCTGCAGTTCAGGTATTATGATGAGACTATACCAACATAAAAATCCTTTCATTCTCTTAAAGAATTCAGAGCTCATATCTTGCAATATTTGTAGATTATATGGGGAATGTATGCACTGAGCAATCTCCTTGGGACTCCAGTCCTATCCTGTTTTGTTCCATCCTCTCTATCAAGCACAAGTAGCTTATCACAAATCAATATACAATTGTCATGGGCACAGTCCCTTTGCAGTTTGAATGATATATTATGGTTTGTGTGATAATAGACAATGGTGGAGAGAGTAACTGTGTCTGAGTATGTGCTTATCTTGCTCTGTCCTCTCTCTCTCTCTCTCTCTCTCTCTCTCTCTCTCTCTGTGTGTGTGTGTGTGTGAAGATCATTCCACCCTGGAAGGGCAGTCCAGGTTATTTGGCTATAATGCATTTTTAACTTAAAACAAGTGTAATAATTAAAATTATTTAATATAGCATGAATGGACACCCATGATTATATAATAGTTGCAAAGAGCTCCTAGATGTCCTGCTGGTTTTGCTCCACTGACACAGTTATGGATGGACTGACCATAATTTGCAATTTTAAAAGCTTGTAACCCTGCTCTGATTTATGAAGAACCAGATGCATAATGAAGACGCAGCCGTGGAGCACTTCCAAATATTACAATGAATGGGGAAGCTGTTATGTGCATGGCTTGAGCACCTGATGCAAGGTGATAACCGTCACCCTTATCCTATTATGATAAAGGTGTAAGAACTTGTAGAACTTATTTATCTTCGTAGAACTTATTTATCTTTAGAATTAGCAGTTTTCTGTTGGGGGAATCCAGAGGAGTATGAGAAGTGTATCTAAAATTATTTATATAGTTATGAAAAGGAATTTTCATTTTAATGAAGAATATGTTTTCCAATTTTGTCTTTGGCATCTTTAATTAGAATTCAAGCCTACAGCCAGAGGTGGGCCTGGTGGCGGGGAGGCGGCTTGCCCCATAAATTTTCTCTGCCTTCTTAAATTTGTTTACAAATAAATGATTAAAAAGCATTTTTACAATTTTGTCTTTAAAAGGCCTGCCAACCAGATGAACTTCTCCCTTCCTTTTTTGCCCACCCCCTCCCTCGAACTTTTAGGCTGGCTACAGGCCTGCTAGAATGTCAGGAAAGTACAAGTTAAACCATTTATTTTGCAAAAAAACAAAAGAAAAAAGAGAGGAGCTATTAGCAGTCTTTCGATGAATACACTATACTTCTTAAAATTCAGCTCTTCAAGCTTGATCTTTCCAGAGTTGTTCTTTGAGTGACCAAAGAAGCCCTGGTAATTCCCCTCCCACCTTTCTCCCTTTTTTCAGAAGAGGGTTTTTTGAAGACTGTTCAGATTCATGGACTTCCTACAATATGGTTTGGAATGGGACAGTTTAAAAGATTAATCTTAAGGATGTCTACTGGTTGCCCTCAATTAATCCAATTTTTAAATTCACTGCATTCAAAAATTGAATTTATGTGCTGCTGGCGATGCCTTTGGGAGTGGGACAGGGTTTCGATCCCCATCCTCCAGCCACCAAGAGCCCTCCCTTCTACCTCATCCCCTTTCCTGAACTTAATGAGGTGAAGGGCAATGGTGGAAGTTCTGGGGATTATTATTAGTTTTAGGGCCTCACCATTTAAGCCTTAAATGCAGCAACATGTATGTGCACAAGTGTCCAGGGCAACCAGGAACCAGAGGAAATGTGTTTCCCAGGGTCCCTAGGATCTAATTGCTGGGCCCTAGTAATAACATAAATCCTTTGAGCCCTCCCCATTACTGCCTTATGCTTTTGGGAAGCGGTAGGGAGCGTCAGCGGAGGCTTCAAGGGGCTCAGCCAGCCCAAACAAATCAGACTCAGGAGGGGATGAATCCAATTCTGTTGGCTTTTCAGGGCAGGACCAAGAAATCCAGTATCGAAATATAACATTTTTGAGATTCCATCCTAACACTATTGTTTGCATATTTCTTCTTCATGTGTCCAAGTTGGCTGACTTGCTGTTCTGAGCAATGCGTGCTTTTAGTTTGTAGAGTAATGCTAACATAGCTGTCATTATTACTTGAAAGACAGACAGCTCCTTTACTGGAACAGACAGCTCTCTCCTCAGTTTGACCCAATATTCCAGCAGCGCCTAGAATCTGTAGCATCTGAGGGTTGATTTCATACCTGCATGTCACTCAAGGTCTCCTCAGTTGCATCAGAACATGTGAACTGCCTCTGTTGAAAAGTATTGGTTATGAACTGATGTCAGTTGAAGATGTGAAAGCTCTGTCTATGTGTTGATCTGTGATTGCTGTTCTGCACACAGCATCACTTGAACTGATTCCATGATGAGTCATTCCATGATAAACATGCATGCAAGAATTTACCATGAATATAAGGCAAAGAGGGGGGTGGGTTGTGTCACTTTTGATTCACTGTTGGTCAGAGGCTTAGCTCTGCTGCCCACACCCACGCTACATTCCCAAGCATGAGGTAACATCCATGAATATCTTTGCTAATAATGACAAATAGTGACAATAATGGCTGTTAATGACAACAATTATTATTTCATTGACTTCTTGGCTGCTTCTTGTTCTCCCCATCAATTAGTTTATTGTTTAAAACGTTACATGTGTTTCTTTTCCATTTCATTAAGCTTCTCCTTTAGTTTTGCTCAGTCTAATTAATTTATTGTATGTTATACTAAAACTTCTGCTTCAAAATGACACCAAGGTTGTTTTGCTGGCTCTGTTGTGGACTGTAAACTGGATTATTGATGCTTTCTCATGTAGTTCGTAGGGTACTGTGTAGTTTGTAGGGTACTGTGTTACTGTTTGTATACCTTTACTGTCTTTAAATAATTTTATCATGGCTCATGGCTAAAACAAATACCGACTTCCCTGGGATTTCATTTCATTTATTACACTTCTATACCGCTCATTAAACAAAACTCTCTGGGTAGTTTAGAAAGATTAAGCACCTTAAAAATACAACATTGGACATAATATAAAAACAATTTATACAAATATAAACAGACAACACACACCCATTCACACGCGCACACACACATACACACCTAAACAATTTTAACTATCAACAGTAAAATTCCAAAACCTGATTGTTGTTTTTAAATGGATATTGTTGTTTTTATACGGTTTTTATGTTTTTGATGGTTTTTAAATTTTGTATACTTTTTAATGTTTACCATTTTTTAACTGTTGTAAACCGCCCAGAGAGCTTCAGCTGTGGGGCGGTATATAAATGTAATTAATATATAATAATAAATAAATAAAATTACAAACCTTATATATATGCTGCTAAATGCCTGGAAGTAGAGGAAGGACTTAACCTGGTGCTGAAAAGATAACTGTGTTGGCACCCACGGGGCCTCACTGGGGAGATAGTTCCAGAATTGGGATGCCTCTACCACCAAGAAGAACCCCTCCCTTGTTGCCACCTTCTGAGCTTACCTTAGAGGAGGCACCTAGAGGAATGACTTAGATGATGAGTGTAGTGCATGGGTAGGTTTATGCCAGAAGAGGCACAGTGTTGGGTATTGTGGGCTCGAGCTGTATAACGCTTCATTGCCCAGAACCAGCAACTTGAATTGGGCTCGGAAACATACAGGCAGTTAGTGCAAGTGCATCAGAATTGGTGTTTGTCTCTTCTTTTTTTAAAAAAGTACTTCAAATCTGTTCATGGGGAAAGGGCAGGCTGGATTTGGCCCCTGGCCCTGAGATTCACGACCACCATGTTTGATACTTCCACTCTTGTACTGGTGCTTTTAATTGTGTTCAGATTGTTTAATTGTGACAATCTGAACAAATCATGGTGGGCTCTGTGCCTGGATGAGCAACTGCTCCTGAACTAGTAGTGGGTTCTGATGGCCACAGTATACACAAACAGTTTGCTGTGGACCCCCACCAGCCAATGTAGAAATCAGTCTGCAAATCAGCTGCAGTATGTTGAGGCAGTCTTGGTGGGCTACAGCACTGAAATCCCAAACAACGGGAGGGAGAACAGAGGAGGAAGTACAGGAGAGGAAGGCTGGGATGGGAATGAAAAGATGGAGGGCAGACAAGGGGCACATGGAGGTAATAGCAGAGGGGAGTGACAAACGTGTCAGGAGGAAGCAGAGAATTAGAAAGGAGGCAATCGTGCAGCAAAGATGAGATGGGAGGGAACCATGTGGTGTAGTAGCTAAAGTGTTGGACTGGGAACCGGGAGATCCCAGTTCTAGCCCCCACTCAGCAATAGAAACCCTTTGGGCCAGTCACAGACTCTTAGCCCAACCTACCTCACAGGATTGTTGTTGTGAGGATAAAATGGGGAGGAGGAAGTTTATGTTTGTCGCCTTGGGTTCCTTGGAGGAAAAAAGGCGGGATATAAATGCAATAATAATAACCGAAATGTAAGAAGAAATAGTGGTGGAGCTGAGGGGAGCAAGTCTCAAAGGAAGCCCCCTAGAATGAATATGGAAGAAAATGAGGAGGAGGAACTGGTGGAAAGGAGTTGGCAGGGGGATAGGGCCAGGACAAAGAAAAGCCTCCAGCAGGGGCCAAAATCACGAGCAGCAAGGCCCAGTGGTGTTCCCATATCATTACCTGGAGCTCCCAACACGAGACCAGCCTCCTGGGGGCAGAATGGATGTAGGGACATACATCTCAGCTTAAGAACTCAGTCTCCAGGAAAGGCCTGGCAGAAAAATTGTCAGGTCTAGAATGATACTTACCTGGCGCCTCCTAAAACAAGACCTACGCTGTTTTGGCTAAGGAGTGGGCCCACTTGTCCAGGATGATGGTTGCCTTGACCTTATGTTGAACTGCACACACTAACTGCCAGGGAGACAAGGCACTGGGGTGTTGGGTAATTTCCAGTGTGTCAATAGACTTTTGTTAGTTGCTTATTAAAGTTCGGAGTAAGTGTAACAGATGATGTCAGAGAGTGTCATAGCCCATTCAAGAGGTCACAGAAATATTTAAAGTAATATTTAACCTTTATTGTTCTGAACCCCTTTGTCTCATTTGTTTTAGAAATGCAATATTGAACTCATATGGATGTTTGTGCTGTTGATGAAATGGATGTGTGGCCTGTGTGTGGCGGGGAGAAGCCTTTGTACAGCAGAAATGACATTTAATATAACTTCACTTTTAAATCTTGATAATTCTGCGACTAAGAAGCTTTTTTGTTAAGTGTGCCTTTTTTTTAGTCACAACCATTTTAATGATAAAATGATTTTTCAAGAAAGTAAGATGAACTAAGCGCCTCAACTCTGAAAATCAATAGCAAATCTCAAATCCCATCAGCAAACACATGCAAGAGCCTTCTGTTGCTCAAATCCCTTTTATTTTCACCTTTAATGAGGTAGAACGTTTTTCATTTGACATACTGTGCCCTGGCCTTTTCACAATAATTTGACCTGGACCACTGGGCCATGCTTTAATAAATCTCTTGTTTAAGGGGATGGGAAGCGAAAGAAGAATCTATTTGTTCTGAAACTTGTTAAGTTTGATTCCCTTGCTGGAATTTCTCAGTATTCTTTTGCATTTTTCCTTCTTTGCTCACCTGGATTGCCAAAGTAGCACAAAGAACATCACCAAGGTGTGTGTTCATGCGTATTTTGTATGTGTTGCTTGGCTTTGATTCTTGGGTATTTATCATGCAGCTAGATGCCTGAAATCCGGAATGCAAGAATCATTCCAGGAAGCATTAATATTTTTAGCATTTGCATCCTCATTGCCTACTATAGCATCTGACATTTCCCCCCCAAAATATATGAGCTTGAAGAAACCTAGTATAGGTTTGATGTCAATAAAAAAACCAAACACCAGTTAGGAAATAGGTTCACCTGGGGTTGCACATTCTATCTCGTGCAATGGAAGAAAAGCATCAAAAGACAAAGAACAGGTTCAGGCACAACGGCCATTCATATTCAGAAAGTACAAAGTTATGTTAGCTGCAGCAAACAAAGGAACAAACTAAATGTTCTTCAAGTCACGCATAGCAGAGCTATCTGTAATTAGATTATTTACTTCAGTGTTAATACATGCAGACCCAATTCAGATCAAAACCATCGTGCTCCAGGAAGGGGGTGGATTTAATCTTTCTCCTTACGTGGTGGTGCTTGTTAGACGTTGGCCCTTTCTACACCTAAGGGTTATCCCAGGAAAATGGAGGGGTTGTCTCTGCCTGCTCCCGGGATCCCCTGTGTGGCATTTGGATGCACAGGAACAATCCAGGGACGATCCTTGGGGAAAATGCAGGTGTAGAAACAGCTGTTGTTTCTTTTTTTTGACCCCCTTTCCATAGGTGTAGTGGAATTCAGGGCAAAAATGAATGGGGGGAGCTTAAATCCTCCCCTCTGGAGCACCATACTCCTGATCCAAATCAGGGCTGCATGTGCTTAAACTGAAGTAAATAATCCAATGGCACATATCTCTGCTACGCATGATTTGAAGAAGGTTTAGTTTGGCCCTAAGATACCTGCTATATGGGATGTCTTTGTTTCTTGAGGGCCTCTTGGAGGATGGTGTGCATTGAGATGACTATATCATTTCTTTTTAAGGAACAAAAAACCCAAATATAAAAACTGATTGCAAGAAGTGCCCGCCCAGAGAGCTTCGGCTATTGGGCGGTATAAAAATTTAATAAATAAATAAATAAATGCAATTTTTATTGTCAGAAACGTCTGCTTTTTAAAATTGCTTTCAGGAATCATATCCTTTTCATTTGATTTAGGTGTAAGACTGGGCACAGAAGGTGTTTGGGCAGTGTCGCTGGACCTGACCTATATGTTCAGTGAGATTCAGATATATCTTTTCTCCCATTTCTGAGAACATAAGGAGAGCACAACGGATGGAATACTTGTCTAATAGACGTTTCCATCCCTTGTATCGGTGAATGGGGACAATCTTCCAATCCAGTAATCCACTTGTCTGATGTCTTCAGTTCCAGAAAACTGAAGCTGGAGAGGAAGGATCATTATATCCCATGATATAACAAATTGGGAATTAAGGATAGGAAGGGACTGGGGGGATTTAATTTGATTATTATGATGAAAATGAATGGCCAATAGTTCTAAAACAGCAACTTTTTGAGAAGTATGTCACCGTTAAGTATAAACTTAAATCTATTGCCATTCCCAAAGTATCCTCTTACGCGTTTTGCCTCAGGTTCAGTGAGTTGGAGAATAAGCAACAATGCTGCACTGGAATGTTATCTTGACTCTGCACCATAGCCAGGCCTGCAGGCTCTCTCTTACACTCCAGGAGTGCCTTCTGTGCTTGCTGCCTGTGCTATATCTGGCACCTGTGCCACAGCACATTGGCCAGTCTTGTTGTAAAACGATGGGTCCAGCCAGGTATGATCTTGGATGCTTTGGTTCACCTTGGAAACTCAAATTCAGGAAACACAAATGTCTGTTGGCATCATTGAAATTGAAAAATTCCAGGATTAGAACTGCTGTCTTTTTGCATGCTTAGGCAGCCCGAAACATATAGCTGTATTATTACCTGATTTTCAACCATCTGGCATATTTTTCTGTGAAACTGGAAGCTTCATACTGATTTTCTCTAGCAATGGCTCATAGAACAGAGCAGCAGGACATCATTTTGCAAAACTGCTATTCCAACCATAATTTTCTTCCCTTATTTGTTTAACTGTTGAGCTAAGAGTGTTTTTCTCACCATAGCTCTGTGATTTTGAAATTGTAGCTCACAAACAGTAGAGGATAGGATCACTCAGCCACTAAGAGGTAGGGAAAAGTTTGACTAGTCCATAGAAAGGTGAGCAATTAACACGTTAGCCTCTAAAACATCATTCCAACATCACCTTGCCACACAGAATGGATTTATTAATCTAGAGTTAGTATTATCTGTAGCTTGTTAACCTTGCCTGATGTCTTCCCAGTCTATATTTGATTGTAAGAACCTCCAAGTAGGGACCTGTCTGTTGCTTGAGTTCTTTTGTAGAGGGCTATGTACACCAAGATATATGAAGACTAGGGGTGTGCACGGACCCCCCACTCCGCTTCACTTTAAGATCCGCCATTTTCGGATCGGCCCGCTCCACCCGCCCCCACTCCGCCTGTGCCCACTCCGCTCCGCTCGGAGCTCTGGATCCGGATCGGAGCTCCGGTCCCCCCCCCATAGGGGGGGTTACTGGGCCCTGCCGCCATCGCCGCCCGTGCGGCGATGGCGGCAGAGCCCGGTACGGGACCAAGGGGGAGGGGGCCTTACCTGCCTCCGTCCGCGGTCCGTCGCCGTCTTCAATTGAGCCCGCGGTTCCACCAGGAAGTCTGGAACCACGGGCTCAATTGGAGACGCTGACGGACCGCGGACGGAGGCAGGTAAGGGAGAGGAGGGCGGGGGGGTTACCGGGCCCTGCCGCCATCGCCGCCCAGTAAGGGACCAAGGGGGAGGGGGCCTTACCTGCCTCTGTCCGCGGTCCGTCGCCGTCTTCAATTGAGCCCGCGGTTCCACCAGGAAGTCTGGGCTGCAAGTGCGGCCCAAACTTCCTGCTGGAACCACGGGCTCAATTGGAGACGCTGACGGACCGCGGACGGAGGCAGGTAAGGGAGAGGAGGGCGGGGGGCGTTACCGGGCCCTGCTGCTGTCGCCGCATGGGCGACAGCGACAGCGGCAGGGCCCAGTAAACCCCACTTACCTTTCCGGTGGAGCTCCGGATCGAGGCGAAGGATCCGCCTTCACCTCGATCCTCTTCACCACGCTCCGCCGGCCCCCCAATCATCTTCCCCTCCGCCTTAAAGGCAGGCGAAGCCCCCCGCTCCGCTACTGCTTATCCGGTCCGATTAGAAGTGGAGCACATCCCTAATGAAGACTATTTCAGCCTAGGCAGTCACTAAGGCCAGATCTACACCAAGCAGGATATGACACTTTGAAACGTTTTGACAACTGTATATGGAGTGTGTCCTGGGCCTCAACAGTTGTCAATACTGTTATAAACCGTTTTAAAGCAATAATGTAGATCCTGCCTAAGTGATTTTGTAACCTTGCTGTTATGTGCATGTGCTTGTCTTCTGCGTTCACTTCATGGTTATGATTTTGTTTACTTTGTCCTACATGGGACTGTTGGGAGAGAGTTTTGTCATCCCATTAATAATAGAGAAAAGCCACATTCATGGAGGGCATCAGCTTAACTAAACTACTTTTTGTTTTGGCAGGATAGGGTGGAGTCTTTGTCTACTTGCCTATATTGGGGCAATATTCTTGAGCCCTCACCTACAATAAATGTATAGTACAGGGTAGGAGCAGGGATCAATGACTGGCAACTTAATAAAGCAGAGGTCATTGATTGGCACATGAACAAGGCAGGGGGAGACTGGAGTTGGGCGGTGGTGAAGGAGTAGGTAAGGTATGGTTGTGATATATATGAATGGTGCTGGACAATAAAATGCTACGTTGCCCCTCAACTCTGTATTGCGGTGCAGTGTTCCAGCATGATTGGTCCAAAAACTCATTTGTTTTCAATAGCTTTGGGTATTTTAGCTTGATTTACTGTTCTTATTACTATGATTATTCTCTTATTTCTGCTTTGTGAACCCCTTCCCCCCGTTCATATGTTTTAATGTGATTTTAGATTGTAAGCCTCTAGGCAGGGTATCGCTGTTTTATTTGTATATTTTGTACAGCACCAAGTACATTGTTGGTGCTAAATAAATAAATAAATAAATAATAAGTATGGAAGCTGCAAACCTGTTTTCAGCATCAACTAAGGTTCTGTGGCTAATAACTTGCTAATGTGTCAGTTTGCAGGTACAGGCATGATTTGGTGAGTCCTGATAGGGTTTTAGGTAAAATAACTCACAGTGGTGTAGATCTTTCAATTTCTAAGGCTAAATATCACATTGCCCTTTTGCAGAAAGCTATCATTTTGGCTTCTGTCAGTTCTTTGTTCCCAGAGATATCAGCTGATAGTCTGAAAGACGGAAGGTCTCTCAGAGGGCACACACAGTCTGTTTTGAATTAAAAGACAATATTCTGACCTGAGCATGCTGTTCACAATGAAGTTAAGGAGATTGCACTAGAGAGCAAAGCAATGGGAGAAAAATCATAACAGCTTACAGAACAATTTAAAGCCCTTTTCTTCCTTATTCAGATAAAAGCTAGGGTCTTTGCTTCTACATTTTCAGTAATGCATATTATGTGCCATGTAACTGTGCCTGGCAAATGTGTTTCTTCTTCTTCTTTTAGATTTTTATTTTCGGGGTGTTAAACAGGTTATCTGAGCCTACACAAAGTGCTTTTGTGTTGATAGCATACGGATGTTTCCATTAATTTTTTTAGAAACCTTTATTTGCTTTTAGATTGCTTTTCTCTCCCCCTTCTCATAATACTAGAACCCAGGGTCATCCCATGTAACTGAGTTTCAGGACAGATAAAATGAAGTACTTCTTCAAACAGTGCACACACTATGGAATTCGCTGCCACAAGATGTAGTAATGGCCACCAATTTGGATGGCTTTAAAAGGGGATTAGACAAATTCATGGAGGAATGGCAAGCAGTCCTGCTGGCTATATGCCACCTCCAGTATCAGAGGCAGTATATATACACCAGTTGCTGGAACACATGGGTAGGAGGGGGCTGTTGCACTCATGTCCTGCTTGTGGGTTTCACGTGGTCAATTACATGCCATCATCAACATCCGGGACATCTCCTGTGCTATCACCCGCCCCCGGCCAATCCTGCTGTCAGAAAACATAGAGATAATTAGCTTTTGTTCTTTCTTTTTTTTTAAATGACCCTGTGTAAAGGTGATGTTGCAATATAATTCCACCACTAAATGGCACTGTTTTATTGAGTTGAATCGAGGACGCAGGGATAGGAAGTATCTATTCAAACCACATGGCCGCCCATGGCTGCACATGTAATTGAGCCGATTGCAATCCCAGATCAATAGCGGAAGCAGAAAGCCTGGTTAAGGCAGCAGGTTTTTTTGTTTTTTATTTTAATCCAGAGAAGCTCTTTGTCAGCACTGTCTGCAGTAGAGAAGGCAGTGGAAAAGCCATCACCAAAGCATTTGTTGATTCCTGGCAAATACAATTTTTTTGTACGTCCCTGGGACTTTGAAAATGTCTTCCAAATATTGCCACAGAGTTGCCTGAACTACTCCAGCTAGATGTGCCAGGAACAGCCTGGGACTTGCTTGCATCTCATTGTAAAAACAACAACAAAAAAACCACCTCTACAATTCTATGATTCTATGAACTCAAGAACCAAACCTCACTATAATGAGGCCACAATGGCACTTTGCAGTGTGTATTTTGAGGCTTGTAATTTGGAAAAGCCTTGGAATGAATGGAAGCCTATCATATTTCCAATTTAACACTGCAAATATTGTATAGTTTATGTAGGTGTTTTGTTAGTCCCCTGGAACTTATTCAATGGCATTTTTATACTGCTCTGAAAAGGACCTTGTCAGCACATCATCTCTTTTACAAGGCTTCAGAGGACCTGAGGTACTCAGAAAACACAAGTTGTGCATGAGATAGGAAGAGAGTCAGTTCCATATGTGAACTTCTCATAACATGCATTCACAGAACAGCACAAAAATATTGTAGCCTTTGAATCTTTGTATATCTCTTGATTGGAATGTTTGTCCTTCACACTCTGATCTTTTCTTCTTCTTTAGTAACTGGTGGAGTAAGTTTCAGATTCCTCCTCCACACACACACACACACACACAAACACACACACACACACACACACACACACACACACACACACACAGAAAAAGAAAGAGATTGCCAAAAACTAAATATGAGGCAAAATGTTTCTTGAAACAAGAGGGGAAATGATTTACTAGAGTTAATTAAAAATAATCAGTCCCCTGAGTCAAAATAATGTTGGATTCTGGTTTATACCACACACTGCTGTTCAAAAAGGCTTTTATCTGCAAAGATATTTAAAATTCAGCTATTTAATCAAAATCTTCTCTACTTTTTAATACTGCATTTGGGTGCTGTGTCTTTCCAGTTTGCATTCTACATATTTGGGATGCAGTTGGGCAGAGAAAGAGGACCAGGCTCTCTGTGTATTGCTTCTGGCTTCTGTCCAATTGGAAGTGGCTTGTGGTGGTTATTGCAGTGCTGAATAATGGCATTTAGCCTATGTGAAGGAAAGAAGGCAGTTTTATTGGCCCTGGCTCCTATGAAGGCTGTGTCTCTGCATATTAGACAAGTCATTAACGTGTTCTGAGCTAGGCTTTGCCCTTTGTAGTAAATATATTGTACGTGAATGTTTTAACAAACTGAAGTGTTGGAGAATGAATGTGTAGTACTCTTGCTGCTCAGATGAATGTGAAAGGGCTGTGTTGTCTGGGCGGGGGAGGGGGGAACTGGCTGGACTCTAGCAATACCAAGAAGGGATATGAAGGATTTTGGTGAATTGCAAAGGGGAGAGAGAGAAGACAAGCATCATTTTAATCTGCTTTAGCTCTCCGTACTGGACTGATCAGGTCTTGGCTTTCAATCTATTAAAATAAAATGCCACTTTCGTATGACCTAGGCTGCCCTGCCCACCCACAAAATACACACATCAGATCACTCCCCTGTCATGACTAGGGCTGTGCACAGCACCCTCGACTCGCCTTGGATTTAACTCAGGCCATCTCAGGACTTGCCTGCTTCGCTTCAACACTGAAGCCGAAACTCAATTCAGGTCTCCCAGGGTGGTTCAGCCTTTGTGGGATTTCTGGGTGCCAGCTGCATGGCAGGCAACCCAGGAAAGCTGGAGGCAAGACCAACCAGGAGTCCATTGAACTACCTACTCACTACCTGAGTTGTGAGGTACTCTACTACCTCCCTCCTTACCTCTCTCACTCACCATCCAAACCCGGAACAACAACCACTTCTGCTGGGACTTACCCTCACGTGCATCCTCTTCCCTGAGAGCCAAGCCACGATTTAAAGATAAGATAGTGGGAGATATCTTTTTTTAATAGCTGTATGTCCACAAACTAAGAGAAATGGCCCTTTACGGCCACCATAGTTTGCAGCCATGGACCTATGAAAAATGAGAGCCCCTGTGATCTTACTTTTAAATTTCAGCTCAGCTCTCAGGTAAGAATGCACATGTGAAGGTAAGTCATGGCAGTGGGAGGTGACCTGGGAGGGAGAGGGAGGTGAGTCTGGTGAGTCCAATGAACTCACCTGGACTCATGACTGGCTTTGCACCAACTTTCCCAGGCAGGCAGGGGGAGCGGCCCAGCAGCACCCTGAATCAGGACAAGGCATCCTGAGGCTTTGGTACTAATCTGCTTCAGCCTCCCAAGGGGGGGGGGCTTGGGCTGACCTGGTACCAGCTTGGATTTGGGCCAAGGAAGGCTGAATTGGCCCGTCTTGACTCAGATTCAGGCTGAGGCAGTGCACAGCTCTACTCATGACCTAGTATGTATGTTTGCCCAAGACATGGGTCTTCTGAATGGACCCCATGTCTACACTTGGCGCTGGCCTTAGGGAAAGGGAAATGTTTTACTGCTCACCAGATCGTGTTTTAGTTGGGGAGACAAGAACAGGTTACTTTCATTTAGACTGGGATATTATACAGAACTTTAAGAATTTCTGCCAGCTTGTCTTGCAGAGGTATTTTAAAACATTGAGGATTAGAAAAAAAGAAGAAGCTCATAGATGTTTTGAAATGTAGGATTATCAGTGGGGTTTTTCACAAAGCAGTTAGCACTTGTATTTTGTGTATCTCTTGCCTTTTTCATTAGCTCTTATATTGATTAGATGTAATACGGACCTTAAGAGTAAATAGGTGCTTTGTAAGCTTTGCTGATTGTGGCTTGTTTGTAAAAATAATAATAATCCTGATTTCTCACTTTGGAAGTAATTTTGCTCAGGTTGATTCTGAGAATGAATTAATTAAATTGGAAAAGGATTTTTAACCAAGACCATGTACCACTACAAGTGACAAACTGCATCATTAGGCATAACAAGGATAGCGAAGTGACATTTAACTGGAAGACTACTGTTTGAATAGGCAAATAAATAGGCATATTGGAGGCTTGTGTTCCCCTTTTTGTGTTGTGCATTCTCGAGATAGATGGTAGTTTTTAAAAAATGCATTCTTCCTGATTCATGCCATGTCTGCAAGAAAGACAATCATCTCAGAAAGTTGTATTTTCTAAATGCCAGTTATTTAGGATGACTACTTAAGCATTGCCAAGATAGAGGATTTGCATCACCAAGAAAGAGGAGAAAAGAGGGCACACATTTACATAACATTTACATATGCCAATGTATATGAATGAGTGGAAATTTAGAAATAATTGCTATAATTTTAGATAGAAATACTATACAACTGTCAGGTTTCCCAGTCCCTCAGGCAAGCACACACATCTTGGCAGTCTGACACGGGATACTTAAATCCGTGAGATTTCTTCATTGTAGGAAACCCTACGGCAAATGCTTTATGGTTACACACTTCAGAAATCATATAGTTGATGGTTATTAGCTATATAGGCTCTAAGAAATTCTAGAACAGTCAAAAGCTAAACACTACTACCGTGACACAATTCCCATCAACGTGGTTTCCACGTTGCTATCTCTACAGTTCTGAACACAAGAGAAAGTTAATATATACACAGGTTCTAAACCCGAACAAGGGAGGGGGATGATTCCTAACAACAACTTACGATAGTTGGAAAGACTGTGCCTTTGGGACCCGTTCCCCTCCCAAGATGAAGTAATTACAACACACAGGCACACACACTACTTTCACCAATCAACAGAAGCAATAAATGAAGAAAGTGTTATTGTGCAAGAGGGTGAATAAGAAGGAGGCAGTTAAAGTTAAGGAGCAGCTCTCGCTGCTACTGCTGTGAGTTTTGTGACAGGGGTAAGTCTGACAGGGGGTGGGGTGGGGAGAAATACAAGCAATTTCTATTGTCTTGTGAGAGGGACTAGAATACTAGATGTGAACAGGATTAGGGTGAGATTGCATAACCGTCTTCAAATAATTCTGGAACTAAGACTGAGTTCAATGGAAGGTGTTTGGGATTTGGCTGGTTGATGTGGTTGTACCTACCTTTCCCCCATCTTTAGCTCCAGAAAGATTGACCCCACCATCATAGCCCACACCATGTCAGGGAGTCCCGGGTTTTGAGATGATTGGGGACTGTGTGGGACAAAAGAGGACACCTTGCCAACTTGCAGTTCTTCACTAAATTCAGTCCCCAAAAAGGAAATCTGATCAGACTGTGCTTTATGTTAAGAGAATTATAATGCTGAGACAATTTTTCATCAAGTCATATTAAAGTCAAATTCTGCATGTTTGATAAACATTTAAGCAAATTGTGTGCAAACTGAAAGTCACTTGAAATACTTTGTAGCTTTTTACAGTTACATTGGCTAGGAGTCCTTATAGAGAATATATAAATGCTACATCCACACCAGAAATTTAATGTGGAATCACTATGCCTTGTTCACCCATATTTTACAGCAGGCCCAGCTGATATAATCATCCGTTTGTAATTCCCAGGGTTTCTTCCATCCTTTTTCCTGTTAAAGAATGGTTACCTTTTCTTTAGAAGGACAGATGAGTAGTGTAATTACCCACAGATGTAGATATCTTTAGTATTACTCCTCTGCCTTTTTAAGAGGCATGGTTTTGACAGGGACAGGGACATATCAGGCAGGTGAACCTATCACAGCTTAGCACACATTTACTATAATCTTTGCAGTGAGTACCATTTTATAACCATATTCTTTTTTAAGTCATTCTTTTAATTAGCACCGAATGGCTTTAAAAAATAGATGGCAGTCACTGCCATTTTACCAAGGTAGTTAAATATTGAAATATTCATGTAATATTGCTTGAGCGAAAGGGTGTTAAACACTTCCAATTCAAAATAGAAATTAAATACTTTTTTTAAAAAAAGTTTCATGGATAGTAAAGGGCAATGATTTATTATTAATGAATAAATTCCTAGCGCTAAATAAATAATTTATTTGTTTTAATGATTACTCAGAATTTATTTATTTTTTCAGATGTCTTGCTCAGGTGCATTGGACCTTCCCCTTCCCCATCCACTGCTACCATGTTGTAACTACAGGTGTGAATGGAACATGGTGGAATGACTCATACAGAAAAAGTGTGACATCCCCAATAGTGTGCAATTATTAGTGCTAGGAACCAGCAAAAAGGGCCTTGCTTAAGCTTTAGCTCATTTGGGTGAAGGAACTCTCCTTCACTTGGACATATAAGTGTGGTCACATCTTCTCCAACTAAATGGATTTCAATGGGATGCAGTTCACATGTTCAGGTGAAAATCCATACTTGATCACATCAAGTGAGATATATGTATGTATGAATCAGCCTGTAGCCTCTAAAACTGTTTTCTTTAAATCTCCAGTTTTTCAGAGAAGGCAAAGTACAGGAAATGTGTTTGCACATTTCTCAGTTCTAACTATATTTGTTGCCATTTTAGATAACCAATTCAGTTCTCAGCCTGTTCCTGATCTCATTTCTTTGATCCATTTGCATTGCCCTTGTAGACTGTCAAATTGACACTCGGCAAGGAACACATCTCCTATTCTGAGCTTTGGATGTGCTTCACTTGGGACTGAGGGTTAGATTCTGCTCCTGAAGACTTTCCAGCTTCATCTGAAGCTTAGAGAGGTGCTGTTGTGAAAGAAATCCAAAATGCCTCCATAGAAAAAGAAAGGACACTATAATGGGACTAGATCAGCAGTTTAAATGCATTAGTATTTTATTGGACTGTATCATGACATAAGTGCATTAGTGCTGATCAGCACTTCTTATTTCTACTTGGTTTTATAGGGGTTATCAATAAGGTGATGTATTAAAAGCTCTGTTGGTCTGGATCAGCATGTCAGTGCATTAGTGGTTCATGTAAAGGCTTAGATTATAGAATCCTGCGAGACTACTGAAGTGCTCCTATATATCATTCATCTCTGTGCTCCTTCTTCCCATTGCTTTGAAGTGAATGCTCTGAACTTTTGATGGATCTCGATTATCACAATTATCAAAGGCTCTTCTGTGTACTTGGTTTTAAAAAGAGGAGTGTGACATGGAACAGTCCTTTTGTGTGTGTGTGTGTGTGTGTTTTAAGCTACAAGCATCCTTGACTTGGATGCTGGCATTCATCACCCACTTGGAATATCACACATATGTCCAAGGGCTTCCAGATTCACAAAACAGAAAGTTACTGAAAAGTGCTGAAAAGTTTCACAGTTAATGATAAATGCTATCAGCTGAAGAAAGTTGCCTGGGCCAGCTTTTTAGCCTTTGTTATGTTTTAGTGTCAGGACTCATCAGCATCCGGAAACATAGGTTCTCATCCTCATTTTCCCAAATAATGAGAATCGGTGAGGAAGGTAGCAACATTTGCTGCAGCAGGAGAGTGGCCAGCGGGGCTCTCCAGGACAGTGGTGGCATCTGGACTCACAGCCCTCCTGGTAATTGGGAGTGTAGGTCCCACCGTCCTTCCAGATCCAATGCCTGAGGCAGGGGATTCATCCTGACTCATGGAAGGGCAGACTTGGTCCTAACCCTAGAATTGGCACCCCACTGGGAAGGGATGCCAGTTCTGTGATAGATATCCATGTGGTTACCCTCCCACAGTCATGTTAGATTGCCACTCAGTCATAGTCACTAGTCATTCAGGAGTCACTCACAAAAAGTGTCTCCTACACAATGGTAGAGTAATATAAAAAGGGGCCCACAGTGGACTGTTGTTGTATATTCAAAAGAAACACCAAGTTCCATTGCTTAGCTGTTAAGAGGCCCTTCTGTCTCAGAACTTTTCTTGGCCTTTTCATTGTTGTATATCTAGGGTAAACAAAAATAATGGCTCATAGACTGTATCTTGTCTTCTGACACGTTTTGCAGATTACATGGGATACATCCAATATTACACAAGTGGACTTCTGCTTGCACAATGGTAATTTCCCTTCCCCTCCAGCCCCCACCATTGCAGCTGCTCTGGAATACCCCGCCTCTTCAAACCCTCTGGAGCAGATTTGGAGACTACAGTGGGAAGGGAGAATTTGAACCATCAGCAGTACCCATTCCACATGCAGGAGGACACCGTTGGATACAAAGCCAATGGCTTTACTATAGTGTAGCTTTTGTAGGCTACAAATTCCAGTGTTGCTGCGAATGCCTTCCTAGTACAGGTTGGTAGTACTCCCTGAACCTGCAGAGTAGCTCCAAAATGTATCCCGACTCTCTAGGCATTATGCCAATGCATTATGCTTTTCTCCTCTCTTGCCCTTTCTCCCCTTCTCCTCCCACGTTGCTATCTCTTGCTGTTTGTCTCAGAGATGTACTTAGAAGATTAACAGCTGTGCCTTGTTGACCTGTGGTGAGTGTTGCATTGGTAATTTTTTGGTACCTGTTACGTTTTAACTACTCCCCCCCTCCACGAAAGACATCCAGCTTGTTTAACATCAGCCTGGAAGGACACCCTCCCCACCACACACACACTCCATAAAGTGTATTCTTAAGTATGCAGAATACTGGCATTTTGGGGGTCATATTCATTACCTACCTTTTCATTTCTGTTTCTTAAAATACCAAACAGGAAACATGAAAGAGAGTCTACGTCAACACCAGTAGAAGTTGTTCATCTATTTTGCAATCTGCTTGTGCTTCCTGCAGTCTTTACTAAGTAAGATATAAATAAAGATGTTTCTCTGCTGGTTCTTTTAAACCATGGAATCTGTGTGATTTGTGTCTTGAAACGTTGAAGCTCTGGGCTGCTGCTAGGCTCCAGGGAATGTACGAGAACCAGTTCTAATCACACAGCAAACACGCTTCCTCCACCCCAAACAATAGTTAAGAGCCTGCCTGTCTTGAGTGAGTCTGTTGTCTGGTTTTCTTATTGTCATTCCACAGTAAATTGACCTTTAGAACTAAAGCAGGCAGAGACATTGTTAGGAGGCTCTTAAAGAACTGAGGCTTAGTGCCAGGTTGCCTTTGAATCTTTCCAAACATCATCTGCGCTTGAAGGAAATATACTTTATGTATATATACTATTTTATCCTACGAGTATTATAGAGGAGGGCTTTTATCAGGTGAATGAAAGAACTTGTGAAGGAGTCAAGGGATTCCTGTTGTATGAAACAGTTGCATGGCTGGTGGGGGAGGGGTAGTCATCTGAGTTTTGTTTTGTTTTTTAAATTTAGCCTGCCATGAAATAAGAAAAAATAAGAAAAACAAATAAAAAGACGTGTAAGGATGCTGTTGTAGGGTTTTCAAGCAAATTTGCATCTGTATCTCATTATGGAGAGAATTATTCAAGATTAAAATGAGTAAAGCTATAGGAAATGCAGATTTGATTAATTGCCAAAGCTTAGATTTTAAAATTAAACACCTTTATGTGTAATACTGTGAAGAACAGTTGATGTTATATTTTGGATATGTTAGGCTTGGACCAGGAAATCTTGGGTTCAAATTCCCACTCAACTATTTATCGTTGAGTTTCAGAGTGGGCTCCTGTAAAGGTGGTCCATAGCCAGCAAGCACAACAACTTCTAGTTGCTCAGATTAGTGAGCAAAGCAGACTCAGAAGCTTTCCTATGGAGTATTATTTGACATGTTCTGATCTAGGTATTTATCTCAGAACACTTCCTTGAGGAGTATGGCTATTAGCCAATCTCCTCCTGCAGTTCCCTCATTTGGCCAGAGTCTGGTGATGGTGGAGGTCAAAATTCCCACCTGATATCTCTCGGGCAAGCAAGAATTTTTCTCCTATGCTATTCTGTACTAGGAAGGCATGTTTATCCTTCACCGTATCTTTTTGGGGGCTGAGAAATTAATTTTCATCAGTAGTTAATTATTGCTTTGAAAGGAAGCAAAAATAATCAATTAATGAATGCCTGAAGCACACAAGGTGCAGCTGGTGGAAAGTGATATTTTGCCATGAGCACAACAAGTTATCAAGGGGAGTTTTCGATGCATAGTGTCAGTCAGCATTAATGTAGGTGATTAATAGAATTAATAATACTATTTATATCAATAAGGTTAACAGAAAATAATCTCAGGGCAATTAATAGTCTAATTAGCAGAAGCACTGAATTTGTTGTGGTATCTGCCATATGATCATGTGATAAAACCTACTGGCATTATCAAGTTGGAGGCAGATGTGGATTCAGCAAAGCATTTGCCTGCAAATATATTAATTAAGACAGTCACTTTTAATTTTGCAAATTATACTCATTCCATATAGACACATTTGCAAACTTACCTGGATTTTAATGGAATGATCCTTGCTTCTTTCACTCATACTTTGTGGGAACTGTGACTGTCTTAAAGGTTGCTTGGAAGGGAGGAAGAATGTATTTATTTATTTATTACATTTATATACCGCCACATAGCCGAAGCTCTCTGGGTAGTTTACAAAAAAATCCATCAACTAGTCAACCAATCATACATGTATGAGGATTAGCAGATGATGGCTGAAATGATTAAAAAGACATACAATAAACCTTTTGACGTTTACATTCTGCAGTTGATGATAGAGTAGATCTCACATTTTCTGGATATTTTGGTGATATGCACATTACAGAACACTAAGGGTTAAAAACGTGTAATTTTCAAAGAGCAGAGGTTCTTCACAGATAATGCAAGACCAATTTTGCCGTTTTGTTGTCAATCATGCATAACAGCTAGTCAAACATTGGTTGAGCCATCATTTAAGCCCCTCCCCTCATGCATTAAGCAGCTTGACTGCCTTCTAAAAAGTGGCACATATACGTTTATTCATTTATGTCTGGGGTAGGCAATTTGTTGCCCTACAACTCCCATCAGCCTTGGCCAGCGTAGCGTAGCTAATGGTGAGGGATCATGGGAGTTTTAGGGCCAAACATCTGAAAGGCCACAAGTTGACCACCTGATTTATATTATTCTTCAACTCATTAAAAAACAAACATTTTAAAACAATTGCAGAATTACTCTGTGGACTGGTGGGTGGGATGTGTTGATTGTCAGTTGGCACATTCTTCACAGCTAGCCTTTCACTGGTATAAATGGCACTAAACTGCAAACTTGCAGACCCATTTTAGTCAGAGTTCAGCCCAGGAAAAGGAAAGTACATTTGGACAGAAAGCAGTGAGGATGCTTCCAAACTGGCCCTATTGCTCTACAATTTGTTTCATTTGCCTTGGTTGTAAGACCCTGCATTTGCACATAGTTAGAAAGTTGGCTATTGAGTACATAACTATCTTATAATGCAGTGGCAGATGTCTTGTGTGGCTTTTGGACAGGTTGCATAGAAGAGTATTTGGCAGTCAAAGCATCCCAGTTATTTAACTGTACTGTCTGAAGGAATTTGTTTGACTGAAGCTATTGGAAACCATTGGCTCACATCCAGTAGAGGTGCCATTGCATTTCTGAAAGTATGTGCTTTCAAGTGGCACATCAGCCCAATATAATTTTAGTGATATTGCAGGGGCAGCTTTTTTGGGTTTTTTTTTTATAATATTGGAAGATGCTTTGAATGTATTAGTTTGCCTCTGTAAAACTGAGATAACATTTCCTTATTTCACAGTTGTCTTAAGCTAAAGAATGTTGCATTGCATCCAGATAAAAATAGGGCAGCATAAGACACCAAACAGTTTCCATAGGAAGCTGAACAAAAGCATACCAAGTAAGCAACCTATATGTAAAGGTTGGTATTAATCTGAGTCAGCCACACCATCTGTTAAAAAAAGAAGAACAAAGCAATCTGCCCACTGTTTGCATTAGGAGCGTGGCAGCACATTCGGAATTTAGTTCTTTGGAAGAAGAACAGTGCAGTCCTTATGTATGATTATTATACCAAATAATGCAAAAACCTCTCCGCCATTATATAAAGGGCCTCGTGAGGTTTGCCCAATTAATTGTCTTATTTGCACATAATAGAAAATAGTGTACATATTACTTTGCAAAGAGGTTTGTTTTAAAATAGACACTTTTACTTGTGTATACCCAAAATCTTAGCACCCTTTATCAGAACCTGGCAGGGTAGGTGAGGGAGTTGCTTTCATTTGAAGAGTTTTGCATGGCTTGACCTCCCAAGAAGATGCATTTTTTGAACCCAGCATTTAATGGCATTATCCCATGGGTCTTCAGGAGAAATACTAATGTGCCTTTCTCTGCCAGTATCTGTATGCGCATACATAAAAGAAGGGTTGAACTAGACTGTTGTTTAATGCATCCCAGTCTGCAGAACAGATGGACATATTTGGCCATTCTGTACCATCTCATTTTGCCTGCCATTGCCATGTTATCAATATTTTCCTTCCCTTTAGCATTACTATTTCCCTGACTTATATGTTACTTAGAGAAATACTCTGCTGTATATTATCAGTGTGAGTAAAAAGCAATAAACCAATGTATATATAATGCAATGTAGACATTAGCCATCTGTGTTTACAGTGCTAATTGGGAGTAGCAGACTGCACAGGCACAAGACTCTCCTCATTATCCTAAAGGCTTGTTAGTGGTCCATTATTTTGAATCTCTCTGGGCATGGCTAGACTTCTTGGCGTTCCGGGAGGGAGTGGGGAGGATCTCGCAGATTTCTGATCACGAGATCCTCCCCCTCAGTCTACATATGTCGTGTGATGTCCTGGGGGGAAGAGGATTTTGTGCCCGCCATTTTATTTTTGTTTTGTTTTTATCGAAAATGAGCGCAAGAGTGCTCCATCGAAAAGGTTGTTGTTGTTGTTGTTGTTGTTTTTTAAAAAACCTCTCAACAAACGTTTTTTAGGTTTTTTAAAAAAGGTTTTTTAAAAAACCTGCGACAAACCGTGATAGCGGCCCACATGTTCTGTGGTCTCAGGATGATCCCGGGACTGCAGGAAAAATCAGGATAGAAGTGTAGGGCAATATCCTGGGGAAATGGAAGGATCTTCCCTCCCTGCTCCCGCGATCCCCTGTGTGTCATGTGGACGCACAGGGACGAACCTGGGACGATCCCCGGGGTATTGCCCCATGTAGACATGCCCTCTGATCCATCAGTACTTCAATTTTACAATGATTTTGCCTATTTCTAATAGTAGTAGTAGTCATCCTACGATTTCTAGGTACTAGGTAAAGGTTTTAAAAAATGACATGGTCCTACCTCTAGACTTACAGTTTAAAAGGCATGATACAAGATGAAAAAGATACAGGGCGAGAAGAGGAAAACAAACAAATGCAGATCCCAAGACTTTCCTGTTTGAATGGTCACTGAAGAGGCAGCTCCTGGGCTTGAGTTCTGTTCCTAGCTTGTGCGGCCTTACCTCTTCCTGTATTGAAGCCAAACAGAATGGCTGCTAAGAAGGTCCCAGCTTTTGATCCATCACTAATTAAATATAACCATGTGTCTTCATTCTAATTATATAAATACAATATTTTATTGGTAAAACCTTTATGGCATACTGGGTCAGGTATGCTTACGAAACCTTCATAGATGGTTGCCATGGTGGCCACATGACTCAACTTTCACTTGATTGCAAGGACTGTCAGGTCAGAATTCCGAAAATAATATTTAGTAGAGAGGTCCATGGTCCTTTTGGACTTATTAGAAAAACTGACAAGTCTTCACTTGGTGATCCAGAAATCTATGCTTTGAAAGAAAGTGTAGTTCACAGATGGAGGCCATGGAGACATGACAGAATACATTTGTTTTTAATTTGCTTGTTGTTTCTTTGAATATGTTGAAGTCCAGACAAATGGCAAGAACAAAACTTGCCATCTTGTAGCTCCAGCTAGATTTCACTATTTTTCCATGTGGGGATAAACCATACTCTCGCCAATTCTTTATGATATGCTGAATCATTCAAATGAAGGATTGCTGTATAAAAATGCAGTATATACATATTTTGGGGGATATTCTATAATATATTCTCACAGACTTGCCTAGAGATGCTGTCGTCAAAAATTCTGTCTCATTCATATCACTTGGGGCCATAAATCCCATCTTCTTTCCCATTGGAATATATTTGAGTGCATGTTACAAAATTAAAAACGTCAGGCTTGTCATATTTTTCTTGGGTACTGACAGAGAAGTTGGTTTGTTGCAAGAATCACTCACCTTGCTGGAAGAGAAAGGGTTCTCCCAGCACCCCTAGTCCTAGAATTTTAAGTTTGGGCTAAACTTGTTTTTCTCCAAACAGCATCATTTGCTGCATACATGCCATTCTACCTTGCTCATTACCCTGTAGCTGGTCTGCAGTGTAGGCTTTTATTTTGTGGATTCTCTTCATTTCATGGGTGCTGTTACATCAGGGCATGCGCTTGAGATTTTCGGCACTGTTCCCCAAATCTTTAGAATTGCCCCAGTGCCATCATCTGGCTTAATACAAATCTGCTGCTTCCTTCTTAATTTCAGTGGCCTTGTACTACTTTGACATTTTAGAACTCACTCACTTAACAGACCAATAGGGAGTGTAGCATGAAGACAGCCGTCTTTTAAACTACCTCCTTTTCTTCCATAATCTGCTTTCTCTCTCCCTATTTTTCTACTCTTACGTCCCCACTGCTAAGATCTTGCTTGCAGTGAAATTTTAAAGAGGGAGGAAGAAAAGCGGGAAGAACTCGCCATGTGATACTGCTGTTCCATACAGCATCTGATTTTACTGCCACAAACTGGAATCTTTGGCTTCTGCAGGTTTCAAGGAGCTTCAGCACAGCAAAGGATTTAATCAGCCTGCATGAAGATCCCCTCCTCCACTTTAACTTCTCCCATATAGGTGCAGGAAGCAAATTATACCAAAAGGAAGGTTAAGTCTATGTGACACCATGATCCGGGAACTGCTGGAGCTTTTAAATAGGTTTTAAAGTTTTAAAAAAGCAAAAAAAAAAAAAAAAAAAAAAAGCCCTTAGCCACCTTACCTCATGTGCAACCCTCCGAAACTCCTCTGAGTCCTTTTGAAAGGAGCTTGGGAAATTATCTCCCTTCCCTTCCATTTCCAATCACATTAGTCTTTTCCTCTTCCCTCCCCTATCCTGCTCTTCCTTTATCTTCTTTATTCCATCCAGAGCACATCTAGGAGAATTCTCAGGAATGGAGAGTGATGGACAAGAAAGATTATGAACTGTGTTTGACTATACAAACATACAGTATGATTTGTTTTTTCTTCTCCTCCTCACTCAGGTCTTTGCCAAGGAAGTAATCTGGGCTGTTTTGTTTTGTCAGTTGTCATTATTTAACAATAAGAAAGGATGTAGCTCCTTGGTACAGCACATGCTTAGCATGTAGAGGGTCCCAGGTTCAATCCCTGGCATCTCCAGGTAGGGCTGGAAAAAAACTGGCCTGAAATACTGGAGAGCCACTGCCAGTCAGTGCTGACAATACTGGGCTAGACCAAACTTCCTATGTTCCTATGAACAGAATGCTTCAATAAAGATTTATATTTGGGGGGGGGGGAGATAAATAGTGCTCACTTACACAATCATATGTATGTCTACTCAGAAATAAGTCCCAATATGTTCAATTCCAGCACAAGTTTGCAGCTTGATCTTCTCTATATTAACTCAGAAATAAGTTCTGACATGTGAGCATGGTACTGTAAATTGAATACTGCCCACCTGATTCCAATCCACTGAATTGTATATCCTTTTGGCCGAATTCTATGCAGGTTTTGTCATTTGATTTTTTTGTTTTGTTTTCTTTTTGCCAGCCTCAGTGCGATCTCCCACTCCTTGGTGTGATTTCCAGCTTCCACGCTACCATTGCCAGCTTCCTCTCATGGGATCACATCCTCTTGCTAGATCACCAGCATCCTCTCGCGAGATCGCCACTTCAAGCAGGCAATCTCATGAGAGGATGTGATCTCGTGAAAGGAAGGTGGCAATGGCAGCGGGGAAGCTGGTGATCACACGAAGGAGCAAGCTGGGGGCTCTAGGCTGTACCAAGTCCTAGGGCTGGACAGGAAAATGGCAGATCCCATCCTAAAATGGAGGATCTGTCTTAAAATGTTGGATGTGGCACAAAATGGCCCCTGAGCCTCGGATTCGAATATCCGAGGTTCAAACTCTGAACAGCCCTAGTGTATCATATGCAAATTTGTGTTATGGGCCTGTGCTCCAGATCTTTTAAGGACCTAGTAATGCCCCTGCTTTATGTATTAACAATAATGATTTCCTTTAGTGTTATAATGATGAAACTTGCTTAATATAAAATAAGAGCCTTTTTGCATGGTGTATCTGGGAAATTATACGTACTAAAGAAAATATATACTCAAGATATTCTTCAGTGCCCTCATGATGGTTCTTTATATTTAGTTTACAGACAGGGAGCAATCTCAGAATGGTAGCTATTAGAAGTAGGGACAGGGAAATAATGATAGCCATCTTGTCACTTTTCAGCATGAATGACTATTCATTAGTACATTATCATGAGGCCAATAGCTTTACTCTGTCTCACTAAAAAGCTTTTCCTTGAAGCAGTGCTAACATCAACAAAGCCTTCTGCTCCTATGTATGTATGTATGTATGCATGTATGTATATCTATGCATACATTTAATAATTAATTATTTTCACAACTTATATCCTGTTTCCCCCCCAATAAAATTCATCGGACAGCTTAGAAAGTTTACAAATACAATAAAATAAATGTAAAACAACCAAATTAAAAATATACTAAGAACAGTAAACTGTCACTTTGAACAACACTTGAAGCCTTTCAGGGCACTTCTTTTTTAGAATTGCTTTCCTTGCTATATAGCTGCCTTTCCTAACCTTGGGTCCCCAGGAGATCATAGAATCATTGAATAGTTGAGCTGGAAGAGTCCTATAAGGCCATCGAGTCCAACCCGCTGCTCAATGCAGGAATCTACATTAATGCATGTTGAACTATAACCCCTATCATCCCCAGCTAGCAAGGCTACTGGTCAGGTATGATGGGAGTTGTTGTCTAACAACATCTGGCAACCCAAGTATGGGAAAGGCTGCTCTAGAACATGAATGGCACATGTGGGTGAATGGTGTGTGGGGTCTTCCGTTGGGTGGATGTATATAAAATCTAACTAATTCCTGAATGATCCTCCTAAAAGGTGATTGGACTGCCATTCAACACTGTACATGAGCAATACAGTAGCTCTAAGTACTATATTGCAAAAAAAGTTGCAGCTATATGAAATAAACATGCAGGCTCAATTTTTCCTTTCAAATAAAACTTTGTGCATTTTTATTGCACCTTGTTTAAAATTTTAATAGAACTACTGGAGGCCAGATAAAGTTGCTTCAGGGCCAGACTTCGCCTGGGGCCTCCAGTTGGCCATTGCCACTCTAGAGGAATGGGCTTAGAGTAGCAAGCACTTTATAGAAGCAGCCAAGGACTGCCATACCTGATGAAGGATGTATAATGACCTGAAGGAGAGTTTTGACAAGCATTCCGCCTAGACATTTTATAGTGTAATATAATATTTATAAACCTGGGTGTTTCACTTACAACTGTGGTGAGAACATACTTTAAAACAATCTAGAGTTGAAACAAATTGTTCCTAAGGATTCGTGGCAAATTTGGGCAATGTATTATAGCAGTATAAGAACAGTTGCATGTTGTCGTTTTGGTTATGACTAAAATATATAAATCCCAACCTTACTGTAAACTACTTTAGCAAATGTGGGCATAGAGATGTGTGCAAACAATCAACAACACTGTTGTCCAGAAACACAGTAGAATGAAATGGAGGACTTCAGGATGTGGAAACCCATTATTCAAGGTCTGGAGCAAAAAGCAAAACGCCCATCACCATTTTGTGAGCATCTTGTGAGCATCCTTTCCCCATACTCATACCATTTGACACAGTGTTTTTCATACAATGGCTATTCAAAGGTATAGGATAGAGTAACATAATTAATTCTTATCTCCACAAATAAATGTGTGTATGTGTGGTAGCGGTGTGTGTGTGTGTTTCCTGCTGTGTTTTGTTTAGTGCTTTGCTGAAAATTTCTCCTATGAGAATTTCAGGCATTCTCATTCAATTTGATAGAAAAGGAATTGCTTTCAAAAAGAAATTCAAAGGAGAAGAAATTTCAGAGAAATTCTCACAGGTTTGGTTCAGGGTTCTTGTGCTTACCTTACTGAGGAGTGTGTGTGAATTTATTTACTTATTACATTTTTATACCGCTCAATAGCCGATGATCTCTGGGCGGTTCACAAAAATTAAAATCATGAAGAACATTGTACGGTCATCTCTCTGACAGCCTGTAGCCTCCTTGGCTTCTGCACTTCCTGTCCAGGGGAAGACATCATAAATTTATACCTTTTCAGATCAGGAGCTGCAGGCATCCTGGGAGACTGTGGAGCAATGGTAAGATGTGTAATAGAAAGAAAATACAGACAGTGCCCTCGGCCACCTCAGAGTGAGTAGGTATGGTCAAAGACACCACCAACTACCTATTCTCTGCCATGCCCTAGAATGATGCTATGTATATGAGGGTATGGTGGAGAATACAAAATAGGGGCCAGGCTGCCAACACAGTTGATGCTTTTGCCTCTTGCAGTGGCAGAGCAGAAATACCAAAAACTCATAGGGAGGGAAATGCTGTTCTATAACCCTTGCCAATGGTGCTGCCTGCCTGTGAGAAATTGTTGGAGAATTTCTCCTCCCACTAAAGAAATTTGGTGAAATCCCCACCACCACCACCACCACCACCAATTTCTCTGGCCACAAATAGGGTGGAGAATTATGAGAGGCGACTTGCACACAGCTCTAGTTTTGTTACTCATATTATAACCATTCTTAATATACTGAATATTTAAATCCAACAATTCTCAGGTAATATTAGGAAGAATAATAATGTTGGTCAGAGTGCATGTTTTGAATACCTATGCTCTACTAAGCTCTCACATTTGCAAGGGCATTCACATTCACTGCTATGTTGGGAGTGTGCACATTAACATTGGGGCAAAAATTGGACTAGGCCTGCGAGGTCAGTGGACCCCCCCCCAACCCGGACTGGCCCTCACGGACCCAGGCAAACATGCCTGGTAGATTTTTGCCCCAATGCTAGAAGGGCTGTGCCCTTTGTCCTTTTCCCCTTGCAGCAGGGGAAAATATGCAATTTCACCTGGCCTTGAAGGAATTGCATTTCTCTCTCCCCCCCCAATGCTGATGGGGGCATTAAAGGCCCCATTAACACTGCCTTTAAGGAGTCCACTGATGCGGGGAGGAAATTTGCAATTTCCCCAGCCTTAGGGAAATTGTGCCCCCCCCCATGCCAAATGGGGCCAATCGTGCAAGGTTTTAAGAGGGCCTGGAAGGTCACAATTGACAGAGGGAGGCAGAGGGTACTTTCCAGGGCCTTCAGGAAGTGCGCAATTCCCCCAGCCCTGCCAATGGCATGCTGAGTGCTGATCCTGGCCAGCTCCCCGGAACACGGCTGGAGGAGCAGGGCTTGGCAAACCCACGGGGCGAGCGCTCTACAAGTTCTGTAGTCCCTAGTGCACATCTCTATTGTCTGTGCAGATTAGCCCCCAACGTTCAGAATAGGATAATCTGTGCTTACCCCATGTGTGTATTGGAGCACCCCTAGATATTCAGATCATGGTCAAAGTGTATCTGTGACATTACTATGAGCAATGAAAAACACAACACCCTATCTGAGAGTATGTCGCATGAGATCCTGGGGATTGTTTTGGTTCAGGCACAGTAGACCCTATTGAACAAATGTGTGCCCAAATCCTTTACAACATTGCAGAGGGTGCTGGTGTACGCCTTTCAGATCATGCATTAGAACTGCCAATGTGATGCTAAAATGGACCCTGGATCACACTTGTTGGAGTCTGCACTGCATCTACTTTAAGAGTGTGCTGTCCTAATCAGATGCCTGGGACGGCTCTGGAAAAGTGGATACATTTTTTGCTACACATTTTACCAGATGGAGTTCTGGAAGAATTAAATAATTACACAAGTTATGTGGAGCAACAACCACTGTGGGCAGGCTCATCCATAATACTTGGAATCCATGAGGTTGTATCCAATGTTAATCCTACTTAGAGTAGACCCATTGAATAGGACTTCAGATAGGCTAACATTAGGTATAATCCATTGGATACACTCCATGCTCCTTAGTTCATTGGGATGAGTAATGTGGCCATAGCAGCATTTACTTGAAGCATACTGGGCAGAAATCCTTTAAAAATAAAAATCTTGTGATAGCGTAACCAGGTAGTAATAGCTTTGATATCCTGCTTTAATAAAAACTGAGACAAAGTTTTGATATCCTCTTGATTAACAATCCACTCTTCCATTGTGTTTAATATATTGTGCTCTGGCCTATGAAAATGGAAACATAATGTCCTTAATAGCTCCATAGATGGTTGAAATGAAGTGTGCAATAGGTTCTTATCATATTTTCAAGTCAGTGTTCTTTTCCCTAAAGCAAAAATAATTAAAATAATGCACAAGGCTCTGAGCAGCTTTGTGGTGACAGAGTGGCTCTGCATGTATAATGGAGGCAGCAAGACAATAACTGTGGAAATTGACAGGAGCAGCGCTTGACTTAAAACAACAGATTTTATTTACACACACAGCCCATATATAAATTATAACAAACAAAATGTAAAATTGTGGATCAATGCGAAGTAGAAACTAGCATGGTTAAGCTAATAGTAGGTAAAACTTGACTGGAAAGGTTTCTTTGTCTCCCACTACATTGTTGAAAAGCTGTCTTGAAAATTCAGTTTTGTTCATTGTTAGTTACGCAAATGATCTGCAAGATTTGCTTCATCAGCTTTGTTGTTTTAAATACTTTAGCATGAAGATCTCTGGTGGAAATTGAGATAAGAGATTTACCCTTACCCTTAAGCAAACATCACAATAGAGCTGATATATCATAGAACCCAGTAAAAAATTCAAGGCCATCCCCCATGCCAGAACACACAACTATATTAAATATAAACTGTTTTTATTATATTTAACACTAAATAGCAGCAAGCAATAGGAGCCTGTTACTTACTTATAACTAGGGCAACAGAAAAAAATACAATTTTTCAGCAGTTTTATGCATTTCTTTTAAATAAAACTGTTATAAAGAAAAAAATGCAAATGCAAAAAATTATTGAAAATGATTTTTAATCTAGAATTCCTTAAAATTAGATGGCTACAGCTATGGTACCGGTACTCTGTGGTGCCTCCCTTCCCTTGGTGCCCTAAGCATGTGCATATATTGCTTAATCTGATTACCTCTGGTAATCAGAGCTAGCAGCTAGCGAGAAAGGGTGGTTCCTCCTTGGAGTGAAAAAGCCTTACAGAAGGTGAATTCTCATGAGGAACAGGTGAGAATGCGACAGGTACCAGTTAGCCTATGACCATGGGACATACTGACTTGCAGTGATGGGAGATGTAGTCTAACACCTTTGGAGGGCACCAGGTTGGGGAAGAAACAAAAGAAGAGAAGTAGGTGGCCCTAAGTTGTTCATTATCCATCTTCCACAACACCACAGTCATCTCTGCAAATCCTATTCTCCATCCTGTCCTCATGGTTTATCTGCTTTGGGAGAATGAGAATTTCACTTGCACTTTCTGCCTCCTTAGGGAGGATGTGGCTTTAAGGCTTGTGAGCCCTAACTTCCAATTTCATAGAATCATAGAATAGCAGAGTTGGAAGGGGCCTACAAGGCCATCGAGTCCAACCCCCTGCTCAATGCAGGAATCCACCCTAAAGCATCCCTGACATTTCCCTTCTTTTTGGTGCTTGGTTGAAAACTGTAGAGCCTAAACGTTGTTTTGTAAACCATAGGTTTTTTGTTTAATGAATATGAGTTACAACTTGGAATCTTCATCAGAGGTTTTTTTCCCTGTCATATTAATCTGACACAAAGCACGTTATGAAGCATTTTTGCATATTTTGGTTATCTAATAATGAACAAGAGAGTACATTTGCAGCAGTCATCTTTGAATCTAAAATGCACCATAATGTGTTACACAATGCTGATTTTTTTTCCATCAGAATTAATTTTCTAACTAGTGGGAGCTGAAATATTGAACAAAATGTAATTTAATAACCACCATCTTGGATTTCAATATGGTAGCTATTCAACAGACATTACTTACTGGATTGACTTTTTATGAGTAATATGTAAACTAAGCTGACAGCCAAAAGGTCCTCTGCTTTTTTGGATTCTACCTCATAAGAAAGTGGACTTCTCTCTCCTAAATCTTCCCACTTTCATCATCCCATCTTTATAGACCTAGAACATATTACTACTCTCCTTTCTATTTCATTATCCCTGTACTTCCCATTTTTTGTTCCATGATTTCCTTCTTATTGTCTTCCCTTCATCTTGGGAAATCAAACTTTTTAGTTCAAAATATAATTTTCAAGAGTTTTTCTTGTTCGATTATTTTGATATAGAACCTTCACAAATCTTCCCTTGTGTCTAGATATAAATTGAAGAAAAACATTCAAGTATTTATGATGAATGGCTGAAGGTGTAGGCCTTCCAGTTTTAATGCTGTGTTGTACAACAGGATTCTTCAATCAGAGTTCTAGTTCTCCATCCATAAAATAGGGATAATAGGTATTCCCCATCTCACGTAATTGTGAAAATGTTACAGATTGTAAGGTGATGAGAATCTGTGGCAATAGTTCTGAAGTCACTTGCCTTAAAGTAGTGCTATTGAAAGCAACCAGCCTACTCCAAATAATACAATTTTGAGGTTTATGGCTTATCTTGTAACAGGAGCCATATGAATAACACTTGATAGAATTACAGACCAATTGCAATCATTGAAGTTGAAAGTAAATTCACACAGTGAAGTGGATTTAAAATTGCATGTCTTGAAAGGTAGCATAAATAGATGGAATCCCATAGAAATTTACACATTGAAATTACACTGAAAAGTGTTTTGTTTCAGAAAAATGTCCAGTTTCAGAGATTCTAAACAAATGCAGCCCTTGCTGAACTCCATTTGTTGTTTGACAAGAGGACTGATCCCTGATACTTATTTTAGCCAGTACAGTATACTGTCTGATTTGTTTTCCTCACCCCAGCATGGAACCAAATAAAAATGTGGATGCAGTATCTGGAATTCAAATGTTCCTATAATGCTAATTTTTTTTTACTTTTATTTTTACATTTTTATACTGCCCAATAGCTGAGGCTCTCTGAGCAGTTCATGATTAAAACCATAAAATACAAGTCAGAATAAATTAAAAACTTTAAAAGTTAAAATGCCATATATAACCAAAATAAGTTACAGTCTAGGGAAAGCCTGTGTAAAAAGATATGTTTTCAGGAGTCATTTATATTTTATATTTATTTTATTTATTACATTTATATACCCGCCCCAGAGCTGAAGCTCTCTGGGCGGTTCACAACAAAGGATGTAACAAAGAATGTTACATTTTTTGCCTCCTGAACCACATGAGGGAGTGTTTTCAGATAGTGGGTGCCGCTACAGAGAAGGCCAAGGTTCTTCATGGCGACATTCTGTTTATTTCAGAATGGCCAGCAAGATCTCCTCTGAAGATCATAAATGTTGACTAAGGGTAGGCAGTCTGCTAAATATCCTGGTCCCAAATTGTTTAGGACTTTATAGGATAATAACGTAACTTTGTAACAGGATGTAATTCCAAGTAGACTGTACATTGGAATTATTTTTATATTTATTAGGTTTATATCCAGCTTTTCAACCACCATATTCTCAAAGTAGCTTATAACATAAATACAAATTCTACCACATACACCCACCCACACCAATTCCCTATAGCTTTAGCTTTCATTCCTGAGTTGTAGTTCAGCTATAGTCTATTCCACACAACAACAACAACAACACACCAAACTAATTTATTTATTTGGGTGCTTACAAACTGCCCTTTATCAAAATATATCAGGATGGTGAACAATGAATAATGGGAAATGATCATGCAATCAATCAATGCAATACAAACAATAAAATACAATAATAAAACGTTAAAAGGCACTAAAACGCAACAATGTAATAACTACCCCCCTCTCATTTTGCAATTAATTGAAGAAAATCCACATGATTATTTTTAATCATGATTATCTCAGCTCCAAAGCACTATTTCCAAACCTTGTCCCCAGACAGCCAGTCTCTTAAGCATCACCCTTTGGCAGCTGCCTTGAGGCTGTTGTCCCCAGGGGTTGCAGAACTCTCTTAACGTCCCAGGAGCCAAAGCCGGGAGGAACTACGTGCTGTTCTGCTTGAAGTATCTTCCATTGGTAGGTTTAGAATAGCAATTGCCTGGATACTGTAATTTCTAATTCTTTTCCTTTGGGGCTAGTGATCTTTGTAAAGTGGAAGGAGCCAGATGTTCTTCCTGATGCGTTTTCCATTTGGTGTACTTTGATTTGTACTTAAAGTTACAGATCAAAGTTACCCAATCCATATTGCTGAAAACAAAGTTGGTGTGCTTCAAATTAGTAGACTCTCATGAGCAGGATGTGTCAATGGGGTGATCAATAAAACCTGTCTCCCTGATAACATGAAGAGTGACATCACAACAGCCACTTATCCAACTCAACTGATCTTTCAAAGTGTCATCATCAATGGTTTTGCTTCCATTATGCTTAAATACTTCACTTGTCCCAGGGAGCAAGGTAAGTGCATCATAAGAAGCTTGTTAAGATAATCAGATAGTGTCTCTGTAACTATTGACTCAAGTACTTCTTACAGGAAACTTTAGTGTCGCAGAAGTATTCTTGTACCAACAAAAGGAAGGGAGGGGGAGAGAGAGAACGATGGGAGGCCTTCCCAATAACCTGTTATATCCTTTGTAGGTATCTATTGAGGTGACCATATGGAAAGGAGGACAGGGCTCCTGTATCTTTAACAGTTGTATAGAAAAAGGAAATTTGGCAGTTGTCATTTGTATGCATGCAGCACCTGGTGAAATTCCCTCTTCATCACAACAGTTAAAGTTGCAGGAGCCCTGCCTAGTGTGACCAGATACAAAAGAGATCAGGGCTCCTGCAGCTTTAACTGTTGTGATGAAGAGGGAATTTCACTAGGTGCTGCATGCATACAAATGACACCTGCTGAAATTCCCTTTTCTATACAACTGTTAAAGATACAGGAGCTCTGTCCTCCTTTCCATATGGTCACCCTAGTATTCAGTATTCATGCAGAGTATTCTATTGAGTATATGAACATCAATATGTTACTGTTTAACAAATTTGTTGAACATTCATATAAAGATTTTATTTCCTCTAGAAAAATGAATATTTTAAATGATAGATAAATAAATAGACAAATAAACTTTGAAAGTAAGTTTCATTGTTCACCATCATCAAGTTTGCCTTCCCTGATGCTGTTTTGAAAGCCTGATATGATACAGCAACACATTTGTTGCATTATATTGTTCCCCAATGCAGGATATGCAGGAGAGGAGAGGGAGCAAGAAACTAGAAGAAAATAGTGACAACCTATCAGATGTAAGGCTGTTACTGTGAGAACTGTTAACTTTGGTTTTATGAACTCCAATGCAAAAGCACATGTGACCTGGCCTGTCTATTGTTTGTTTACTTTAAAGATCTATTTTGACTACCTGAATAAGGCCTTTCTCCTTAGAGGCTTCCAACCAATATTTCCTTTGCTTGTATGGAGAAATGTCTTTATTGCTAATTTGACCAACTGAGAATCTGAAAGTGTTATCTGTGTGTCTTCCAAGCTTTGCAAACCCTGTAGGATTTTTTTCTACCTTGGTGATATGTGACACAATTAAGGGGGAAAAGGCTACTTTTAACTGTCACTAAGACAGATTTCAATTGCACAGCAACTCCTACTAAGCACTTCACACAAAAAGATTTGTAAAGCTTATTCAAGATAAGGGAGCAAGAGAGACAGGAGCATCAGATGTGCAAGGCACAAAACTGCTAGGGCGCAATATGTTCCGGTGTCCCTCTTGGCAACCCTCACTAGCATATTTCATTCTGACTGCATAGTTAGTTGCTACTAAATCTTTTAAAAACCTCTATTGGTTCCAGGGAAATTAGTGTCTGCATGAATATAATTAGGCAGATGAGAATTTGTTTTTGAATAAGGAAGCATGGTAGCTTTTTAAGGCATCTTTACGTGAAATCAGCTTAATAACCCTGGTCCAATAGCCTTGGTGCAGATATTCTGATGTATGCATGCACTTTTTGCCAGCTGTAGCAGACAGAACTACTTTCAGAGGATGGCATGGTTGAGCATTTGCCAGGGCCCCAAGACTAGCAGAGGGCCCACTGTCCTAGCAGTGCTACTATTTCCACAGAGTTTCCAAGAGGACCAGATGCAGCCTAAAACAATTCTCATTTTCCATGTTCTATCTGAAAAGAAATTAATGGAAACTTGGGGTGCTGAGCCCATTTTCTTAGGGGCAAGTCCTGTAGAACTGGATGCAGGGGGCTTTGCAGGATAGGAGGCCCACTGAGTGCCTTGCCAAAATCTTGGAGTCAGTACTGGTAGCAGTACTGGTACCCTCAGCCACTTCAAGTGTCAAGGAAATGTTGGGCAGTATCCAGTGCTGATTCTAGGCCTCCACTGATTGTGTTGGACCAATGGGACAAATCTCTAGCACTTCCTGAAGCAACCCTGGAAACAAACCAAGTCACTCATTTTTGGAACGGGTCTGCTCAGCAGAGCTCCTTTCTGCAAGTTTCATTGAGCTGTTCATTCAGGAAATGAATGTTTTGGCTCATTTCCAGTTGTTTTAAGAAATGCTGGCTTTCTGTTGCACTGGCAGTGGGTCCCACTACTTCATGGACAACATTGGATATTTTCTGCTCTATCCACACATTGGGGGTTGCACAGAATTCCCCATAACAGAACACCCTGGTTTGTATGGCATTTTTGTGGAATTTTGGATTTGGATAAATCTGTCATACTTTAGGGTTAATCTGCATTGGATCTGCGTAGAGGTGAAGAGCAGTGATTGAACCAGCATTTGGTTTTATATTCAACATTTCTGAACTGCACACCAGTAACACATAGTTTTCTGACCCATATTATCTACTGCTCCACATTGCTTCAGCAGATTAACCCCACTGGCACATCATCATTTCCATCAGCACTTAGCCAGCCCTGCACCCAAGAAGGAAAAAGAGAAGCTTTCTTTAATTCTGCTTCATTTTTTGACTGACTTGGGATATGTTTGGCTAATATGCTAGACCTGGCCGTGACTTCAGGCCACAGAAAGGGGTCCTTGCGCTGTTCAAATGGCTGCACGTGGTCCTGTTAATATTTCCAAACATTCAGAAATATTTTGAGATGGCAGCCTGCCAGCAGGGTTGTCACATATAAGCTGAGCTACGTTTGTGCTTTCCCTTTGTCCTTGCTGCCTTGGTCCATATTCTACTTGGCACATAAAGAGGATCACGTACTAAGCAAGTTTGTTCTCTGTGCAATTCACAGAGCAGGGTGAATATTCTGTGCAATTTTTCTGAGGCCTTAGCTAGACCTAAAGTTTATCTTGGGATCGTCCTGGGGTCGTCCCTGCTTGCTCCCGGGATATCCTGTGTGCCATTTACATGAACAGGGATGACTCCGGGATGATCCCGGGATAAACCTTAGGTCTAGCTAAGACCTCCGAGTCCTATGATGTGGCTTTTCCTTGAAAATATAAACTAAATTATCTTATGGAAAATAAAACTTCAAGAAAAGAGGAAGCAATGTAAACAAGCATGGTGAATAATCTGGTATGAGTTTGTCCATTATGTTGCAAACATAAGGACACAACCCTGGAGCTTAGCAGCCTAATCCTATGCATTTTTATTCAGAAGTAAGTCATATTGTGTTCTTCAGGGCGTACCCCCAAGAAAATGTGCATAGCAGCCCAGGTTTCCATTGATTTCTACTCACATACTAACTAGGGATGGTGGAGAAATCTATTTGGGGGGTTGACTTTAATATGTTTTCCTAGGCTCAGCCCCCTGGACTTTGTTTCAGTTCCCACAGTGGTAACCGACTTGATCTGGAGCGAGTTGGGTAAGTTTGCAGATTTTTGGAAGGTTCTGCAATTTGTGCAACATTCTGAGCGACTTGTGCAAATTACAGCTGAATTTTCACAAATTACAGTTGGATTTGTGCAATTTCCACAAATCCAACCGTGATTTGCGCAAATTGCTCGGATATTTGCGCAAATAAAAGAACCTTTAAAATTGCACAGAGAAGTTCCTGAGTTTGGAGAACAGCCCACAGCTTGGCTTGCAGATGCAAAGCCATTAACCCATCATTGACTATTGTGTTGTCCAAACACAGCCACTGAGGTGCTGCTGTGAGGCTGTTTCCAATATCTGAGAGTGCATGTGAAATTCTGTGGCATTTTTCAGCAGTGGCTTATTTTACTAGGAATTACCCATTGTGTGTTTGCAGCCTGCTTGCAACATTTGCAGTGTATCCCATTGTCCAAATCTAAAAGCCTTTGGGAAGGGAGAAAATGATGCATGGAAATTAACTTGTCTTCTTCAGAGGGCTCTCACCTTATGATCTATTGTACCTTTAAAGGAGTGCAAATGTTTGATAGATCTCTAGAGAGAGAAGAGAGCACTTTTGTTTAAAAAGTTGTGCTACCTTAATTTGTGGAGGCAAAAAGCCAATTCAGAGTGACAGTTTAAGTGCTTGCATAAAGGAAATGCAGATTTTTAACATTTATTTTTTTGTAACTGTTCCTCTTTTCCTTTCAACCCCTGTTGGGACATAACATTCAAATGCCCTTGTTGCATTTGACTTTCTTGCAGAATACTGGAGAGCTTCCAACCTTTTAAATTACCTCAGCTTTAATTTATCCCACTTTTGATGTTCTCCTCTACCATATAACTAATGTTCTCTATTTCCCCCCTTTGCTCTTTGAGTCTATAATTTATGTAGCAAAATATTTTAAAAGAAGCCCAAACTTACCTTTAAAATTAGTTGTCATTTTATTATCCATATGAATAAAATATGACTTGCAGAAAGTTTGGGAGGGGGGATTGGGAGGTGAAAACGACTCATTTCATGAGCATTTCCAGTAATTTAAAATTGTAATAGAGGCAATTTTCCCCCATCTGTGTTCAGTACAGCTTAAATGAAAGCCAGAAATTGTTCCAAGGGCACAAAAGGGTCACAAAAATACCTGAAGTCCCAATATGTTTTGGGCAATGGGAGGAGAGATCACAACGGCCATTGGTTTGGGGCTGTACTCAGTTCTCTGATGGGGAACTTTAGTCTGGCCAATCACGGCAGTGCTAACAAGTTGGCCACTTGGTGAATCACTAAAAAAGAAGACATGCATCACCAAAAAGGAAGGCATAAGGGGATACTGATTTGCATAAAACTTGTATGTGCTACTTTATATGTATAAAAGCAAAAATTAGAAATAATTATTATAATTTAAATAGAAACACAATACATCTTGCCCTAGTATGGAAGAGTGTGTCCAAGTGACCTGGGTGCCTTGCTCAGTGTGCTGTCCAGGTGCTGCTGATGGGCAGCTTCATGGTCCAGCTCTTCCTTCTAATGGCTCTTCATCTTTAAACCAGATCTGGACTGGGCAGCCCTTCAAATAGAAGACATCTTCAAAACAGAGGACAGTCCTCTGGCAGCCCTTCAAATGGAGGACTGTCCTCTGCAAAAAGGACACCTGACCACTCAACTGGCAGCTGGGCCATGCTTTCTTCTGACTCAGGGTGTGGCTGACATTTGTTTGGGTTTGGCTGCCTATCGTGATGCAGAGGAGGGGAGAGTTGCATTGTTTGGTCTTGCAGGTAGTTGAGATCTGAGGGATTTCAGCCCAGGCTGTTGCCAGCTATGGAGCAGGCCTGCTGCGGAGTAATTCTTAGACTGGGAGCACTGAACACTTCAGAGTGCCCATGTTTGGCCCACACTTTGCTCTCCTCATCGTTTCCAGGATTCATCTTTCATCCTGGGCCACCTGCTTAACACAATGTCTGACTCAGCCTGTTAATGGTTTTTTTTTCTCCTTGCTAAATTGAGGCAGCCAGTGGCTCCCTTAAAATTCAGGTGTCATATTCATGTTTCATGAGGAACCTGGTTTTTATGGATAAATTTTATGTTGAGAAATGGACTGTAGGGGAGAGCATTGCACATTAAGGAGCACTATGAATTATGCATGAGGCACAGCAGTCAGGCCTCAGCAGTGCCTTGTTATGAGCAAAAGAGAGCGATATTAACAATTTACACTGTACTCCAACTCTTCTTTTTCATAGGGAAGCAATAGCAGTGGTGGTGCTAGAAATGAACAGTGTGTGGCTCCTCCTCCAAGCCCCTAGGGGCTTTCAAAAGAGATTTGGCAACAGGAAACAGAAGACCTGTTTGAATGCCATGCAGGGGCCAAGTGCAGCAGGAGGGGAAGGACACAGCACTTTTATAAGTCATTTAGCAGTGCTTTGCTGAGAGCATTGGGATTGGAACGAGGTTTACAAATCTGTGCATTTATCCAATCTTTATACGGGAGCTGTGTGGCCACTGCACAGTTCGGTGTCTAGATGTAGTTAGTTCAGGACAGGGTGCCTATCAAATCCATAAAGAAAATACTGAGGGCATGAGGAGAGCCACTGATAATTTGGCTGATGTAATGCTTAAAAGGGTTGGGGTGGAGAGTGACAAAAGACTCCAAAACACTTCCTGCAAAGTAGACTTTTGTGTCCAATTGCCAGCTATTTCTGGCTCCTTTAGTATTCAGTTTTATGTGTGTGTGTGGCGGGTGTGGGGGAGAGAGTGAGATAGAAAGACATTTCCTCCTAGTGATAAAGGAAAGATAGGTGTTTATGAGGTTTGTTACTAGGACAAGTGACCCAAATGCTCTCCAGCCAGAGTGAAATTTCAGTGCCTTTAGCTCTAGAGATGTATATGAATTTTGCTTGCAAAACATGTGAGCATGCCCCATTGAAATCACGAGAGTGAGGCACATGCCCGCCAAAAAATTTAATACTTGAACACATGCTCACATTTGCCTTGTTACTGATTCCCACTTAGATTTGTGCAAATTTTCTCTCTGGACTGAATCTAAGTCTATGGAGGAAAGTTGCACACATTTGATGAAACTTGTGCAAATCTCCTGTTTGATCGCTGCTCAATTTGCTCAAGTTTCCTGTTTGTGCAGAGTGGGCAGTGATCACAAACGCGAATGGGAATCGGACACGAGGGAGTGGCAAGACAGTGATTGGAGAATCTTGCCAATCTCGAACATTCCTCTTTAGCTCCCAATCAGTGGCAAGTTGCTTTTGTTATGCCTGTCTGATCTTTTCTTCTGTATTGGCTAGGGAATAAAGAACTCAGAGGGGACTTGCCCCGTGTGTTCGCTGAGCCCTGCTTGGCCGGCCCTGTTCCGAGGAGCCGGGCCGGATGAGCGCTCAGCAAAGTGCACTTTCCAGAGCCTACAGAACATGTACAATTACCCTGGCATGCCATTAGCCAGGGAATTGCACACTTTCTGAAGGCCCCCAAAAGTGTACTTCGGCTTCCCCCCTCCCCACGTGCCAGTCGGGGCCTTAAAGGCCCTCTTAATGCAAGGTGGGAGGACGCAATTTCCCCAAGGCTGAGGAAATCACATATTTCCCCCCTCCACTCTAATGGCGGTCCATGAGCAAGCGAACACTGCACTTGCGGGCTCAGGCAGATTTTCACCCCAATGCTGGTATTGGCACAAAACTAGAAGTGTGGTTGTTTTTCTTGCCAATCATATTGGAAGATCTAAGGATACAACAGATTTGTGTATAATAGGAATTTATAAATTGGAACATCAGAAAATATTGTGGTGCAGTAGGTATGTCACTAACTACAGATATTTATTTATTTGTTACATCTATATCCTGCCTTTCTTCCAAGAAGCAAAATGCAGGATACACAATCCTCTTCCTCTCCATTTTATCCTCACAGTAACCATCTGAAAATGAGAGTCAATGACTGCCCCCAAAGTCACCCAGTGGGCTTCATGGCCGAGAGGGGAGTACAGCTCAGATCTCCCCAGTCCATTTCCAATACTCCAATCGTTATTTATTCCTGTGGGTCATGTATTCTTTTTGTGATGAGCCACATTTTCTATAATATGGCCATATAATTAAACTCTGATGAAGTAAGTTTTACTAGGGATGGTGCAATAATTTTGCAAGTTTGATTTCTGACACGGTCCTTGGGTATTGCAATATTAGTCAACTATCCTGAACCCACCTTCTGTTCGTTTCTATCCAATTTACTTTCCTTCAAGGGAAAAAAATCTGCAACTGGATGCACATCTGATTACATCTATGCATAAAGTAGCCACCTGTGGGTATGTATGAACTTGTGTGTTAAGAACAGGGATGCATATCTGAATACATATCCCATTTAAAACAAAGTGCAGCATCTGTCTTTAAATGCATATTCCATAGAATGTAATGGACAGCATGTGCATTTTGATGTATATTCATTTGCACATTTAGTTTACATTCATAGTTGTTAAAACCAAAGATATCTGATAAGAGAGACTGTCGTGCTCCCATGGATATTTGCAATGATGGGACAGGAAAGTGGAAATAAAGGAACAGTTTTCTACATCCCTAGAACTTATGCTATGCCTCTATGAGGCCTCTCCCATGAAAATTTCAAAGTTTTTACAAATAAGAGAAGTTTTTATAGTGGAAATGAACTATTAATATATTTTGTGGATAGGAAATTTGAATCTTAGCACCTAATTGCTGGTGGCATCTGTGGCAGCTTCTTTCCCCACCCTTGTGCACTCCAGATGTTGTTGGACTACAGCTCCAACACTCCTGACCGTTGGTCTCACTGGCTGGGACTAATGAGAGTTGTAGTTCAGCAACATGTGGAAGGCAGACAGGTTGAGAAGAAACAGGGCCTTTAATGTGATTGTTCCAAGACAACTGAAAAATTTACTGGAGGATATCTGATAAGCTGCCTCTGTTCTGAGTTTCAGCAATAAGTATAAAGTGTAAATTACTTGGCTTGTGTTTTGGAAGTTAGGCTGATGAGTGGATTTTCGGTTGAAATGTATGTACAGTGTTTAAAACATTATTTTAAAACGTTTATCTCAAATGTTTTGGTGTTTGTGAGGTGGCTCAAATATGTGGATCGGCAGCTTACAAATATTTAAAATAAACTGCTATGTTTTAGGCCTGATATGCAGAGATGCTATGGATGCCATTTCTTTCTCTCTTTTTTTTACTATGATTAAAGTGGTGGGCAATTTGAAGAACCAAAACGTCCCACGCTAGGCTCTGGAAAATGAAGAGAAGTCTGCCCTAACATCTCCTCGTATATATTGGTCCTGAAACTGATCATCATCATTCCGTTACCTAATATCTTAATTTTTATCTGGCTGGCTTTTGAATTTGTTGTAATGTTTTAAATGTTTGTGAGGTATCAAAGGCAGCAGGCCTATGTCCAGCACTTGCTGGGGAACATGGGTGGGAGGGTGCTGTTGCACTCCTGTCCTGCTTGTGGGTTTCCTGTGAGCGGCTGATTGGCCACCATGTGAACAGAGTGCTGGACTATATGGACCCTTGCTCTGATCCAGCAGGGCTCTTCTTATGAAGTTGACTTTATTATTAATGTTTTATGCTTTAAATTGTTGCATTTGTTTGTTTGTTTTTAAATCATTTTATTTTGTCAACTTTGTTTTTTTGTTTTTGGAAAGCAGCCTATAAATATAAGAAATTAACAAATTAAATTAAATGATACCTATAGTAATTCTTGCCCTCAGCCATCTCCACCCCATTACTCACTATTTTCATTTGAGGGAACAAGCAGATCTTCCCTTATTTTGGCCTTGTCTTTATGTTCTTGATTCATAAACAACAACAACAACTTGTGGATGGTACTGTAATTACAGAAAACATTTCTGCTCAAACCAGTTGGAAAAGCATATGTACATTGCAGCAGGCTTCTGTGCACATATCCGAGATGGTAGCTGCATTGCATTTACAAATAGGCGCAGTTCACATGGCTCTTTCCTGATTCAAGTGCTAAGATTGCCCATGCATAGGCCTGTTTGAGGACTGACAACAGCACCGATCAGCAGTTAGGAAGGAGAAGTGGGTCAGGTGCTGCATATGTACACAGCTGGATCAGGACTTTCAGGTTTGTTTATCTCTTTTGCAGATCTCTATAATGCATAGTGTGGCATCCTATTAAAATAGTGATTAGAATTGTTGTCCAGCATTTACAAATCTCATTAGAGTGCTTTATTGACTGTAGATTGCCATACCACTGGTTTAGGATATAAAACCCCTCGTACACAGTTATTTTAAAACTACATCATCACTATTTTTCTACTAGAGACTTACTGGACTGTTCCAGTTTCTTTTTACTGCAGTGTGTATCTGTAAAGAATTAACCCATCCTTCTAAAATGTAAGCAGTAAATCTCATGCTGTTCCCTAATTGTTTTCTTTTTGGCAAAATGTCCTCATAACGTAATTACATGTGTGCCCAGGGGGAGTATGGAAGTGAATTACAAGGTGCAAACTGCCCTCGGTTTTTATTTCTTCTCAAATGCCCCATAACTCAGTTATAGGTACCTATTTGGGGATAATACAATTGTATAAGTAAGGTAGCAAGAGAAGCGAGCTTGTGGCTCCAGATACTGCACACAGTTTACAAGGCTACTTAATTCTTTCTTCTCTGGTATTTTTATATGCTTTCGGTCTCTCTTTGACATGGAGAGAGTTCAGATGCTGTAAAGATAGATACCTGGTTAGACTAATGGGAATTGCTTTCAGGACTCTTCAGTGCCAGAATAGGAATGATTGTGAGTGTGTACGTGTATGTGTGCATACATCCAAGGATGCAAACTAAACTACTCAAAGTGATTACAAACAACTATTACTTGTTTTTAATGTTCAATGTTTTAATCTTTGTAAACCACCCAGAGAGCTTCAGTTATGGGCGGTATATAAATGTAATAAAATAAATCAATAAATAAAATGTTGCTCATCTTCAGAAGAGTTTACAAATAGGGTGACCATATTTTGGACACCAAAAAGGAGGACAACATGGTCACCCCCAAGGGGGCGTGTCCAGTATCAAGGGGGCGTGCCCACCCGAACATAGCCTTGGTCACATGTCTGATTTTACAGCACATATTTAAGACAAATCTGTTCTACATAACATCTTAATGTTAAAATCACTGAAATAAAGAACAAGTGAGAGATTCAATGTATCACTCACTCCTACTTTTGTAGGTTTTGCTGTACTTTGAAGCTTTTGCTATACGCTGTGTGTTACATTCTCCCCTTCCCTCAAATATCTTTTCTGACTGTATCTTCACTCATTGAAAGCTGCTGTTGTTGTTAACAGGGTTTTCTACTGCCCCCAGATCTGTTTCAAATTTGGTATGGCTAAAGCTCTACCTAAAAGCTATCATGGTGCCAACTTTCAGCTCTTTATCTTTAAAAATGACAGTTTTAAAAATAATAATTTTAAAACCTCATTTTTAAAAAAAATCCTAAAAAATCAATGGATGAACGGATCTGTTTCAACTTTGGTGTGGCTAAAGCTCTACCTAAATCCTTTCATGGTGCAAAGTTTCATCTCTTTATCTTTAAAAATGATGATTTTAAAAATAATAACTTTAAAAACTCAATTTTTAAAAAATTCCTTAAAAAATCAATGGATAAACGGATCTGATTCACATTTGGTATGACTAAAGCCCTTCCTAAGAGCTACCATTGTGCCAAGTTTCATGTCTTTATCTTAAAAAATGACGGAGTTATAAGCATTTTTGTTAATTCCCATTAGAGCTGCTCTTTATAAAAAAAATCTGGATTTCCCCTACCCCTCCTGGATTTGCCATCAAAAAACCCAGACAAATCCGGGCAAATCCGGTCATATGGTCACCCTATTACAAATGCCACATAATTTGTGTTTGTTGATCTTTTACCTCCTTATCATATTGTATTTCAGAACAAGGAGTAGAATGAATCCATTAGTACTCCCTGGTTTCTTTCTCCAACTCTGTTGCCCTCTTGTTTTGTTGTTTATTCGTTCAGTCATTTCCGACTCTTCGTGACTTCATGGACCAGACCACACCAGAGTTTTCTGTCGGCCGTTGCCACCCCTAGCTCCCCCAAGGTCAAGTCTCTCACCTCCAGAATATCATCCCTCCATCTTGCCCTTGGTCGGCCCCTCTTCCTTTTGCCTTCCACTTTCCCTAGCATCAGCCTCTTCTCCAGGGTATCCTTAAACAGATAGTAATAATAGGTGATAGGTGAAGTAGGCAAAGACTGCAGACACCTAACGCTAGTTTTTGTTGTGTGGTATGTATTTTCAGTTGCAAATGGGTAATGCACCAAAAGGAAGTGGGGGCTCTTGTTCTTCATCCTTTAGAGCAGGGATGGGGAATGGGTGAAACTTCAGATGTGGTTGGACTACATTTCCCATCATCTGTCACCATTGGCCATGCTGGCTTGAGCTGGTAGGCTTTGCAGTCCAACAACATCTGGAGAACCACAAGTTCCCCATCCCTGCTTTACACTATTTTGGGGTGGTCCTGTACAGACCCATACAGCACTTTAGGAGATGCTTTTGAAAACATTTAGAAAGAAATATTTCCCCAGATACACATATGCTTTATGCAGCATTCTGTTTTTGTTTTACTATATAGAAGTCTATGGTGTGGAACCTGTGGCTCCCCAGGTATTATTGGACCAACTCCTGTGATCCCTGACCAGTGGCTGTGCTAGCTGGGAATGATGGGAGTTAACAACAGGTGGAGGGCCACAGGTTTCTTACCTCTGATATAAACGGTAAAACAATGTTTATGTATAGAAGTTCCCGTAGCCTCCCTTCCAAATGCTAATTACCATGTTTTCCTGGAGAAGCACACTCAAACAAGAGATCTTCTTTCCACATTAGCAAGCACTATCTCTAATTCTTCAGTTGCCACTTAATTAAATTGCTGCCTCTTGTTTTGTTTCTGATGTAGTCCGATAGCTACTTTGCTATACACTCCAGGAAATAATAAACTATTTTACATTCGAGGCCGGACATAAAATACCAACAAGATTTCTGATTATTATTATTTTAAAGTTAAAGCTGCTATCATATTCCATGTTGGAAAGAGCCTTCCTTCTATGAAGTTAATTTTCATAATAGTAAGCAAAGCAAACTCTGTCTTGAGGGGTATTTTGGAACAAAGGAGAACTAGCCAACAATGCATGGCTGCCATTGAATGAAGGCGCAATCCTAGAATTTATCAGATATCCTCTAGTGGCTTTAATGGACGCAGGATTAGACTCTTGATCTCCAGAAGCAATGCCAATCAATCGTATGAGAAGGTAATAATAGAGCCAAATGGCCATCTGCACATTATGCTGATTTGTCTGCCATTATGGATGACCAGCTCAATGCCCCTTCCAGCCCAGAGTCCTTCTCCTGACAGAAGTCGATTCCATATGCTGGAGAGAAAGTAGCACATTGTCCTATAGTAGATCATATAGTTCACTCAAAGCTTCTAGCAGGCTTATGTTTGAAGATGTTCTAAACAATGAGATTCATCCTCTGGCCAGGTTAGCTTATGGCTTGCAGCTTCAGGGTATTCCTAGCTTTCATGGATTTCTGAAGTCATTTTTCATAAAATCTGTTTATGTTATATGATGCAGTATTATGCTGCACCCTAACACCATAAATGATGGAAGTGGATTGTGCTGTTAACATCTTCTATTGCACTTCTTCCATGACGTCTGGGATTGGGTTCTCTAGTTGCAGTATTACATGAAAATAGGAGAACGTTAAGTTTTACTCTTTAAGAATTGCAAATCAAAATGTGAGTTTTTAAAAGTCTTGTGCTTTTAGCTCTCCGAACGGAAGATTGCCCATGAAGCACTTTCAAGGTAGAGCCAAATTATTCACTTTCCCCAGTACTGATCAGATTGGGCAAAAGCACGGAACTGCAAACACAGTGGAGTATTTCATGTATTTGGCTGGGTCTTTTTCTCTCCCATCTGCCATCTCCAAGTATGCTATTGTATGATGATAACGACTGTATGAACGAGCAGAATGTGGCTCAACTTGGCAGCAGTTTCTGTAGTTGTTACGTGGCAGGTCCAAAGACACATTACTTCAATTGCAGAAATAGCTGCAAAGTGTACTCATGTACTACCAGTTCACACAATAGTTCTCCATATTATTGTGGATGTGTTGGAGCCAAATTTATGCTTCCCAGGGCAGTCCCTCCATCCCCCTAAAAGTGTTACACAGAAAGTTAGGAGACACTGCTGAATGTGGTGAGTTTTGATCCCTAACATCGGACATAACATAAGAGCCATGCTGGATCAGTCCAAAGGTCCATCTAGTCTAGCTCCTTCCTATCTCTCCTCTCTCATCTCACACTATTGCCCCGCTCGTGCTCTTCGCTCCTCTGATGCCATGTTTCTCGCCTGCCCAAGGGCCTCTACTTCCCTTGCTCGGCTTCGTCGATTTTCTTCTGCTGCCCCTTATGCCTGGAACGCTCTTCCAGAACATTTGAGAACTACAAGTTCAACTGCAGCTTTTAAAGCTCAGCTAAAAAACTTTTCTTTTTCCTAAAGCTTTTAAAACTTGATTTTGTTCTGACTTTATACTGTTAGTTTTACCCTACCCAGTGCCTGTTTACCCTACCCTGTGCCTGTTGGCATTCTCTTCCCCTCCTTATTGTTTTATTATGATTTTATTAGAATGTAAGCCTATGCGGCAGGGTCTTGCTATTTACTGTTTTACTCTGTACAGCACCATGTACACTGATGGTGCTATATAAATAATAATAATAATAATAATAATAATAATAATAATAATAATAGTCCAGCATTCTGTTCACACAGGAACCCACAAGCAGGACACAAGTATGACAGCACCCTTTCTCCCATATTTCCTAGTAACTGGTGTACATAGGCTTTCTGCCCCTGCTACTGGAGGTAGCACATAATTATATGGGCTAGCACCCATTGATAGCCTTTTGCTCCAGGAATTTATCTAAGCCCCTTTCAAATCTATCCAAATTGGTGACTATAACTACATTTTGTGGTAGTGGATAGAGAGAACTTACACAAGTGGAGTCTTTCCTCCCACAGAAGGTCCCTTCTTCTCATGGTAGGGAAGTCCTAGATACCTGCACAATTGTGGGTGAGTGGGTGCAGGGGAATGCAGCAAAATAACCATGTGAACTGCTCCCAGTTGAGTTGATAGTAATAACGACTGTCACTGGACAAGTTGGCCTATTTCTTGGGCCTGAGACTGTTAATTCTTGTGAAGTCCCAAAAAGATGCAGCACATCTAAAACCTGAGCCACTTAGCCCTTGATTTAAGGACATGTCATGTCTCCAGAACTAAAAGTTATGTATTCTAACTCTGTTTTTTACTTTGCTCAACTTTTGCTTTTGCTCAAAGATTCCCTTTTTTCCAGTATTTTCTTTATCCATAAAACGTGGGTTAATACCTGCTGTGCTGCCATTTGGTAATATTGTGCACATTTTGCTCCTGTGAGGCACCCTGAAAGAAAGCTCACCACTTAAGTTGAACAAACTTGGTATATTCCTTCAAAACTATGGCACTCTTAAAGCTCTTTAGAAGAGCACTATGACAATGCCAGAGATGCTCTTGCAGCATTTGTGCTGAAATGCAGAAGCCCATTTCTTCTGCCTTGGCAAGTTGCTTTAGGTGTGGGACTCTGGAGCAGCAGGGGTACTTCCCGATGGGAAAGGAGTTGTTCACCCTCTGGACCATTCAGTCTTTCAAACATCTTGTCACTGCAGTACTTTCCACTGCTATGCTGACTTTACAGTTTTGGCAACAGGGTTGGCTCCATGAGGAATTGAGGTTTGCAGAACTTGGAATGAGGTCACAGAGCTGACACTCTAGATTTCTGGCTTTTATATGCTTAAATATTAAGGTGAAAAGCAAATGTAACTACTGTGCTATAAGCATTTCAGGAACATCTTATAGTGTGTGTGAGCACACACACCCCTCCCTAATGTATCTAAACAAACACTACTATCTCTCCCTTTCCCTGCTTACTGGTATGCACCTCCATGGAAAAGAACAAAGCTTTCTTAGTATGAATAATTGTGTTGATCTCTTAAAATGTTGCACTGCCCATATAAGGGACTTCTGAATAAACACATCCTGAAACTCCATGCAGAGAATATCTAATTGAACCACTGCAAAGCAATAACAACATTATATTTAGAAATAAGAGCATTGCAAATAAGGTTCCAAAATAATACCCTAGGGCAGCAACCCTGAGATAATTAAGGTAAGCCTACTTTCTACACAGAAAGCTGTTTTAACTGTTATTTGCTTCAGCGTTCCAGTTTGCAGTAGAAGATTTATTGCATGCAAAGTGTTCACAGGTTCTTGCTTTCCTTCTCTGGAGTATTATGGGATGAGACTTGATCTTTGGAGACTTTGAAATGTTCACATTTTTTTCTAAGCCCACTTGCTCCACACAAAATCTGGCTCCCAGAAATTACAAAAACTGACCTGTTGTGCAAAGAGGGTGGAGACATCTGGACATAAGGGCTGTTACTCAGTGCTGACTGCTGGGGTAAGACCGCTCCTCCCTATTCTCCAAGGAGTATCATCCTTGGTCCTGGCACTGGGTATTACTGTGCTAGTTTCTATGTGAAAGACTTTGTGAAATTAGTATTAAAGGAGGAAGAATGTTGCTGACTGTGTCTTCCAAGTAGTTAACTGGGTAACACAAGGAGCACAACATTCAGAGCCTCATTGTCACACTCTCTACTTTATGGATCATTCATAAAAAAACACCTTCCTTTGTTTTCATTTGAAAATGCATTAGTGATTTCTTTATCTAGCGTGTAGTACTTTGATTCCATTTGGCTTGTTTACACCATTAAGGTCAGGAGGATGGAGCCATCAAGGGAGAACCAGGCTGAGTTTTAAAATGTTAACTGGGGAGCCGGGTTTTATAATCGCCAGTGCTCTTAAAAGCACATCATAATTTTTCATTTCTCCTTCCTTCAGGTGGAGAAATAATACTAACATAGGAGGGGGAGCATATCCAGCTATACACCATGCACTCCCTGAGTACCAGCCTATAGTGCTATTAGGCTGATGGCAACCAGTCCTTATCCAACCATTATTATCTGCTCTACTGCTGTTTTGATTTTCACTTGAGTGAGATGCACCTGCTGCAACATTCATTTCCGTTGGGCCAAAAATCCTGAGACCTTGAGACAGGTGTGAGATTAACCTTTGCCTTCTCTATAATTACACCAGCAAATGGAAGTGATTTTTTTTTTTAACTGTTGGCATGAAACCGAAAATAGCCAGCCTGCCTCACAGAGGGGAGAACACACATTTCCTAGCAAGCAAGCTGGTCTTCAGTAAAGCAAGAGAGGAAGCAAGCAAGGGCATTTGCTCCCAGACAGCAGGTGCACACTCCAGGTACAGGTGCGGATGGCTGTAGCATGTACTGGCACGTTGAGCTCTTTGCGCATTCTTTCCTGTTATCCTGCCCAACTATTTGTGTAGCTGCAGTTTTCCTAGGGATGCTAATTTCATATATTGAAGTGTAGCTACCTTATGCTGTCTCTAACTAGGAAATCATTGTTACGAAGCTCAAGGCTTCGTAACCTCTTTCTGCCTCTACCCCTCTTATACTGTTTGTGCAGATACAGCCCTAGATGGTGTGTGGTTTTCCCCTAAGCACACAGTGCTGTGAAATGCTAAACAAAGGAGCAGCAGAATAATTTTATCCTAGTGGGAACCAGCACAGAGGTGGAGATAGCAAGTTCTTAGGACATGGTGCTTAGCATTCTAATACTCTCTTGGCTTGCCTCTTGCAATGAGTTTGGGGTCAAAATGGAGTGGGGATGAAATTGCTTCATTCTCCTTTAGTCCCATAATCATCAAAGGGCTTTGTCCTGGAGTGCAGTGACATTCACCCCCTGAGTACAAAGCAATATAGTCCTCACAGTGGATTTATGACTGAACAATAAAGTAAAACACACAAACACACACACACACACTTTCTTTCAACCCTCTACTCAATTAGGGTTTCTGCTGGGTCTAAAGGGAAACAAGCGTCAGACCTGCTTCATTTGGGGGTGCAGCACCCTTGTAAGGCAGTGGGGGTGTCAATCTGGCACCATGTTACTTTTCAGAAAGGCTGGAGCACTTCTGTTGTGCATTGACACACACACCGATCCTGCTCCCCCTCCCCCGAGTTCTTCGTCTTTCATATCCACATGCACAGAAAGGAAATCACACATTACTGCTGTGCTGAAAATGTCTCCCACATTTTGTTAACCATCTGCGTTCAATTTGATAAAAAAAGAAATTGCTTTTGAAAAAGAATTCTAAGGATAGGGAAAAAAATCAAAGAAATTCTCATGGGTTGCTTTTGGGGTTCTCGTGCTTAATTTACCTGTGAGGTGGCTGAGGAGTGTGTGCAAGTGTCCTGTTTTTCATTGTACAGTCATCTCTCCAGCAACCTGTAGCCTCTTCAGCTTCCCACACTTTAATTAAAGCCCAGGGGGAAACACCATGGAGTAATTCCTTCCATAAGGCTTTTTTCAGATCAGGAGGCTGCAGAACAATGGAGAGGTGTGTAACAGAAAGAAGAGGCACATGCAGCACCCTCGGCAACACCCTAGGTAAGCCTCAAAATCATCACAAAAATAAGTTATAAAACACCCTTAAAATAGGGTGACCATATGAAAAGGAGGGCAGGGCTCCTGTATCTTTAACAGTTGCATAGAAAAGGGAATTTCAGCAGGTGTCATTTGTATATATGGAGAACCTGGTGAAATTCCCTCTTCATCACAACAGTTAAAGCCGCAGGAGCTATACTAGAGTGACCTTATTTAAAAGAGGGCAGGGCACCTGCAGCTTTAACTGTTGTGATGAAGAGGGAATTTCACCAGATTCTCCATATATACAAATGACACCTGTTGAAATACAACTGTATTTCAATATTTTAACAATACAACTGTTAAAGATACAGGAGCCCTGTCCTCCTTTTCATATGGTCACCCTGCTTAAAATAAACCAGAACAAAGGAAGCAACTCTTATGGGGGAAGAAAACGTTCAGGAAATTGGAGGGAAGATTTTGGCACAGCACTACTAGCTCCACCTCTTCCCTGGAGCTAGACACAACACTGCCCTCCCTCCTCATACCTGCAATGTGGTGGATATAAAATGGGGGCCAGCCTGCCAACACAGTTGATTTGCCACTAAATCCTTCAAACCCCCTGGTAGAAGCTATGCCACAACTCCTGCCAATGGTGTGCCCTACCTATGAGAAACAGTTGAGAATATTTCCTCTTCCTGGAAGAAGTTAGGGTAGAGAATTTCAAGAGACCATACTGCACACAGCTCTATTGCAAATAGAAAAGTAATATATTTGAGTTGGAAGAAACTCAGGCCGTTTCTACACCTGCCTTTTTCCCCTGAGATCGTCCCTGGATCATCCCTGTGCATCCAAACGACACACAGGGGATCCCCGGAGCAGGCAGGGACGATCTCTCCATTTTCCTGGGATAACCCTTAGGTGTAGAAAGGGCCTCAGAGTTGAGGGACGTGAGTTGAAAATGCAGTATCTGGAGAAAGTAGGCTTTAAGCTCAGGTTATTCCTGGACCACGGTTCCAGTGCCTAGGGCTCAGCTGCAGAACACTGACTTTTTAAGAAGGGAAGACCTTTGGCCATGTGTATAGCCTTTGGATTGGGGAAAGCTGGTTTCTGAGCTCAGGTAGTGCGGCCTCTATGCATACCAGAGCCATGGCTATATTCTCTCTCTCTCTCTCTCTCTCTCTTTTAGAAATGAAGCACTGAAGGGAAGTTAGGGAGAGGATATTTCACTGATCAAACCCAACAGGCTGGATAATGGCCATGTGGCATGTCTGTATTGTGTTTATCACTCCCTATAAATGTCACAGTGCTGGCACTTTATTGCTTAATTTTAGCAGAAAATATTGCTTGGTTCCAAATAATCCAACATAAAGGAATTGTAATTTGTCCACAAGAAAGCAAAACGGAGAGAAAGGAATGAGCTATCTCCCTTAAGTAGGATAAGAGATTACTTGGTCATGACTGGCATGCATGTAAAATAGTACCTAATTACAGGCTACTTGCAATTGACTGAAGGAAGCTTATACATAGCTGTTTCTCTTCTCACCACCAGCATGTCAGTTGCATTTGGTTAGAATTCAACTGTATTATTAGTAGCTTATTTGGGATATAGATTTGTATAATGTATGTTAGAAAATACAGCTTTCATACTACAGACATAGCTTCATTCATTCATTTATTCATTCCACCTTTTTGATGGGAAGGTGGGAATACAAAATAAATAAATTCTGCCGGAAAAGGTGCTCCAAGCACCTGACAATAATAAAATACAAATGAAAAACAACATCATAATTAAAACATAGTATAAAAACAGACCAATTAAAGAAAATATTATTTAGAGACTCCCCTGGCTGCATTTCCTCCCTCTTCCCCATCTGAGAATTGTTGAAGTGTGAAAGAGGAAGTACAGATTCCTTCATTCCTTAGACCAGGGTTGCAGGATTTCCAGCCTGGTATACAAATCTGGCCCTTCCCCCCCCCCTTTTTGTCATCCGAATCAGCTCCCAATCAGTAGCCATGCATGTCAACAAAAAACAAAACAAAAAACCAACGCTCCAGTGGTGGTTTGAAAGAAACTTTGTTTTAGGAATGACTAACTTTCCATCCTAGGGTAGGATGGCTCAGTTCAGCCATGTGCTCAGCAGCCCATGAGGCAGGGAACAACAAGAAGAAGGAAGTAGAAGGGAGGAGACAGGAAATAGAAAAACAAACATCCCTGCCATCCCCTCCCTCCTTGTTCAGATACACTTTAACTCTTTAGCTCCAGGTTCAGTGACCTATAGCCCAAGTTCTGCTAACACCCCCAACTGCTGATTGTTTGGTAGTTTCCCAGATTTTGCATCTCCCCCCCCCATTTTACAAGGTTGGAATGCCCCTCCTAAGACTTAGTTACTGACAGTAAGAGCCTTCAGCTACAATAGGGTGGCATTTTGGGTACGTTGACTCCACCCCTTTTGCTCTACCCTTCGTGGGAATTCTACTCCCAAGAGCTTTTCTGAAATGGAATTCAGCAGTTTGGTGGGGGCGGGGGGAGATGGTTCAACACTCCTGCTGTAGACTTAGAACTGAAGTTCCCTTCTGCCTGAATCCAAGTTTGGTTCAAGTATATGAAATTCGCACACTCTCCTTTCTTCTGTACATATATGGCTGGACTTGTCCAGTGGTGGAGAACAGTGCCTGCTTCTATGAGGCAGATTTTACTTTTTGACTATAGATGTAAAAAAATGACTGTTTTTCATATCATTCTATTTATTTTTGTTGAAAATGTCTTCCTCACTCTTTAACCTGTAGGCTGTCAGAATAGCTATCAAAAGATTTTTAAAATACAATGAAATAATGGAACAAAAATAGAGCAGCTTTCAAAATATGCTAGTGTGGGCTCGGTCAAAACACAGTCCAACACTAAATCATCTAAACAGTCTGGGCAAATAAGAAATGCCCAAAAGACTTCAAACGTGGTGCCAGACAAGTCTCGAACATTTCAAAATAAGGATGCTGCAACTTCCACCTCTGAAGGTGGAAGACCGAATGGATGGCTCCCAAGGATAATAATGTCTGGAGAGGTCCATGCAGGAGAAGAGGCCTTAGAGTGACCAGGGTACCTTGGATTGCATCTGCACCAAATGTCAGCTTCCCATCGGCTATGAAAATATCCTGAAATGTTGACACCCTGTGAGCCAGAGAGCTAATGCACCTCAAACAGATCTATCTGTCTATCAAATTATATATCTTCATCCTCTAAGCCTGTCACTAGAATTTAATTTCTTTTGACAGAATCACACACAGACTACCTCTCATGGATAAGTTTTCATATCCTCAGTATTTAAATTAAATTTTAAACCACTCAAGTCATTAGGCAATGCAAAATCTTGCATGAATACACACCTGCCCTTGTGGGTTTGGCAGGGTTGCCCACATATTTAGTTTTTAACAGCTTTTAATGCTTTATGTGTGTATGTTCTGTGTTTTAGAATTTTAAATTTTGTATACTCGTTTTTATCTTAATTTTTTAGAATTTCTGTAAACCGCCCAGAGAGCTCTGGCTATGGGGGCGGTATATAAGTGTAATTAATAATAATAACAATAACTAAAACAAAAACAAAAAACAATCTACTTGAGCAATGAAAGAGACTTAAAACTGTTTATTTACTTTCATAAAATTAAGCAGAATGGTAACATATATTAAAAAAGCATAGCACAAAAATACAATTCAAAAACACTTAGTGGCACAAAAATGTTTAAGTGGGTTTAAAAACAATTTTACATTTTTTAAGGCACATGTTTGAATCAGAATCATACTAGAGTTGGTCTCAACTGTCCTACTGAAGTCAGATTGAATTGCTGATGATACGTTACTAAGCTTTATGGTCACACAATTTCACATTTATATCCCACATACTCATGACTCAGCAAGAATTATTAAATTGCAGCAGGAGGGAATCCTTGACCAGCAGTTTCCAACAATAGATTATTTCTGTTTCAGGTTATAACTCAGAAAGAGTATTTACTTCATTTCTCAGAATTTAAAACAATACATCTTTGAGTTTCGAAACAAATCTCTTGACCTTAGTTCATGTTTAAGTTTCCTTCCTTTTGACCCACACTGACTCTACACGATATTTGTAATAAATTTATTTGAACCACAGAATCTTTCTTCTTTCTAAAGATTATCTATAAATACATAGTTCTTTCTCTGACTCCTTCCATAAGAATGCAATATTTTAGCTTTTAATTCTCTGTGAGGTGCTAGTGTAAAACCCATGTCGCCATGGGTGCTAGTAGTCCTGCTCCTTTCCCGCTTTTTTGCTCCTCTCTAGAAAGGGGCTTCTGAATAATGCAAATGTGGCTCCTGCAAAGTGTATCTCCCCTCCGAAATTTGCATACATCTCAGCCCTTCGCCCTCTCACATGCAGCCCGAATGGCTGTATACACAGGGCTGGGGCTGCCATAGAGGCCGCTCAGGCAGCAGCCTAGAGTGCCAAATAAGGGGGGGGTACCGAACGGGGCGCCCAGAAACCATTCTCCCACAGCAGCTCCGGGAGGGCGGCTTCCGGGTGCGCCGTTCCGAAGCTGCCCCCCAAACCCAGCATCCTGGCTTCGAAGCCGGGACGCTGGGCAGCTTTGGAACGGTACACCTCGCTGGAAGCCACTCATCTACCTAGGCCGCAAAATAGTCTGGCACCGGCCCTGTGTATACATCCCCTTCCCCGCTGGCGGCAACAGCCTAACTACGAGGCTGCACCCAGGACCTGCCTTTGCACCACACTGATTGGCTGAACAGGGCTATCTGTCATCCTGCTGGCAGAAGGGCTACCATGCCTGTTTGGTGCAGAGGAAATGAATTGCTTTTATTTATTTATTTATTTATTTATTACATTTTTATATTGCCCAATAGCCGAAGCTCTCTGGGCGGTTCGCAAAAATTAAAACCATGAAAAGCATAAAACAACCAACAATTTAAAAACATGAATACAAAATACAATATAAAAAGCACAACCAGGATTAAAAACACACAGCAAAAATTGATATAGGTTAAAATATATGTGGAATGAGCTCTCTGGGGAGCTCATTGCACAGCCAGGGTGCCACAGCAGAGAAAGCCCTCCTCCTAGTAGCCACCTGCCGCACTTCCTTTGGCAGGGGCTCGCGGAGAAGGGCCCCTGTAGAAGGAGAAAGTTAAATTTCAAGGTTTGAACCTTTTCTAATTTTCAACCTTTTCTGCATGTCTACACTGATCAAGCTTCAGTTTAAAATAAAAATGAGCAAAATCAGTCTAGTAGAGCTTGAGTAATAAGACTTACACTACCATATTTGTATATAAGATAAGAGGACAAACAAAGCAAGGTCAGAAAGGAAAAATAATGTTGGCTAGGTACTCAATATCTAGGAAAAACAAATTGTACGGCAATGACTATGTAAGAAGCAAGGCTTCTGGGGTGGGAATCAATCAAGCAACAGAAAAAGTGTGAATTGAAGCCATATTTTCTCTAATATCCATGACAAATAGTTACAACAAAGAAGTTAATGTGAATGTATTTACCTTGTTCTTGAATTTGTCATTCCAATAAGCAATAAATAAAACCCAATTTTGTATAAACTCATTATCTTTCTGTCTACCTTTAAGACAAATAATATTAGTCAATTTAAGGAGCAATCCTATGCATGTTTAGACAGAAAAATTCCTCCTTCTTCCAGCATTCACCATGCTGGCTGGGGAATACTAGGAGTTGTAGGACTTTTTCTGTCTGAATCTACATAGGACTGTGCCCTTAAATATGTATTGGAATTGTTTTTAGCTGTTGAAATTGTTTCAAATTTGGGGGTATTTTATTTTCTTGTGAGTTGTTGTGAACCACCCAGAGAGCTTTAAATATTGGGCAGTATAGAAATAATAATAACATTGCAAGTTCCCCAAATTAGATGACACCAGTTCAGTAGAAAAGAAGACTTCTCTTCTAGGCAATGGCAGTCTGTGCTGATATTAACATCTTCAATGATTTTTTGAATATGAATATCAAGTAGTTATCTATATAAACGTATCAATAAATAATATATGAAATCCATTTATACATTGGATACGAAGTCTTGACATGATTAATAGGTGCTCTTGATGAACAGGAAAATTGTTGGTCTCAAGAGAGTCAGTAAACAATTTGTAATTATGAGGAGAAGGTTTACTGTGATGTTTGTTGCATTCTGTTTACATGTTAGAGAATTGAAAAGGTTGTCCATAACAACAATCTTGTGTATGTTGTATATAATCTGGAAAATTATTTATTTATTTATTACATTTCTATATCACTCAATAGCCAAAGCTCTCCAGGAAGTTTACAACAATTAAAACCATAGAATATACTATATAAGATACAATTTTAAAGTTTAAAACTGCAGTATAAAATGCCTGGAAAAATGAAAACATTTTCATCTGGTGCCAGAAAGAGCACATCATAGGTGCCAGGCAAGCTTCTCTGGGAAACTCATTCCAGAATTGGAGTGCCACAACAGAAAAGGCCCTCTTCGTAGTCACTACCTCCCTTGTTTTTGTAGAGGCTTCTGGAGAAGGACCATCTTAAGGTCTGGGCAGGTATATATGGGAGGAGACCTGGGCCAAGGGCTTTGAATGTTAATACCAGCACTTTGAATCAGCCTTGGAAATGGACTGGCAGCCAGCACAGATTTTTTTTAAAAAAGTCCTGGCATAATACGATGACACTGGCCAGTCACTGTTAACAACCTCTCTGGAGATTTCAATCTCTCTGGACCAGCTGGAGTTTTTGGACCATTTTCAAAGGCAGCCCCATGTATGATGCATTGCAGTAATCCATATGAGAGGTTAGCTGTTCATGGATAACTGTAACTAGACTATCTCTGTCCAGATAAGGACATAGTTAGCATATCAGGCCAAGCTGGTAAAAGGTGTTCTGTGTCACTGAGTTCACCTGTGTCTCTAGTGACAATGCTGGGACCCAAAGCACCCCCAAATTTTGAACCTGATCCTTTCGGGGGAGTACAACCCCCTCCAGAACAAGTTGAACATTACTTAGCCTGGCAAATGAATAACTCACTAACAATATCTCCATCTTGTCTGGACTGAGTCTCAGTTTATTGACCCTCATCCAGTTCATTACCCCATCCAGGCACTGTTTCTGGTCAGCCACTGCCTTACCTGGATTTGATGAAAAGGAGAGGTAGAGCTGGGTGACACCTCCAAATAACCTGCCCCACTGGTCTCATATAGATGTTGAACAGCACGGGGAATAGAATAGAGCCCTGTGGAACCCCATAGCATAGCTGCCAAGGCAGAGAGTAATAATTTCCCAGCACCACCTTCTGGAATCAGCAGTCCAAGTAGGAGTTGAACAACTGCAATTCAGTGCCTTCAACTCCTAACCCAGGCAACTTCTCCAGAAAGATACAATGGTCAATGGTATTGAAAGCCCCGGAGAGATTCATGACAAACAACAGGGTTCCACTCCCCTAGTCCATCTCTTGTCAAAAATCATACCACAGGGTGACCAAGGCAGTTTCCATTCCAAAGCCAGGCCTGAAGCCCAACTGAAATTATTTTAGATAATCAGTTTCATTCAAGAGTTCCTGGACTTGACCAGCAGCCACCTGCTCAAGCATCTTGCCCAAGAAGAGGATATTGGCTACTTGCCTTTAGTTGTCAACATCATCTGGGTCAAGATTAGGCTTTTTCAGGAGTGGCCTAATTACCACCTCCTTTAAAGAAACTGGCACCACTCCATTTCTCAAGGAAAATTTTACAAGCATCTAGACCCAGCTATAAAACCCCTTTCTATTACATGCAATAAGCCATGAAGGGTAAGGCTCAAGCACACAGATGGTTGACCAGACTTGGCCAAGCACCTTGTCCCCATTCTTGGGCCTCAACAACTAAAACTTATCCAATAAAACTCGACCAGATGGTACTCTGGGCACCTCTGCTAGTGGAACTGCATTAATTGTGGAGTCCAATTCATGACGATTTTGAGCAACTTTATCTTCAAAATGGCACACAAACCTGTCACAGCGTGTTACCAAGGAATTCACCATTTCTCTCCCTGGCCCAGATTGTAGCACTCCTTCACCACCATAGATAGGCTCGATAATGAGCTCTAACCTGTGTATGGTCAGATCAGATGTAGCATGAGTTTTCCTCCACTTGCATTCTAGCCCTCTTTCCTCTGTGTCTTTAATCAAGATGTGCTCTTTTTTCCTTAGAATATGGAAAGTTCTCTTCTCATCTGTTGAATGAGGCCATAAACCAGACTTCTGCAATCTTGTGCCTTCCATATGTTTTGGAATACAATTCCCATCAGCCCCAACCTAATGGTTCAATAATAATAATAATAATAATAATAATAATAATAATAATAATAATAATTTATTTATTTATTACCTGCCTCTCCCTCTGGATTGAGGTGGAGAACAACATAGAATACAAAAATATTATAAAATTAATAAAACTGATTAAAACATATAAAACTAATATATAATTGAAACAACAGCCAGACATCTTAAAATTACTTTGCGTTTTTTAAATTAAATGGTTTTTTAAGGCTGCCTTTAAGGGTAGAACCTTCACAACGTGGCAATGGGAATTATGGTCCAAAACACCCGGAGGGTAGGTACGAGGTTAAGGAAGGTTGCCATAAACAAACTGGTAATTAGCATTGCCACCCATCCCATACTCAAACACTACACACCCAGGCACTCAGTGCTAGAATAATTTGGGTCTGGACAATATATTAAAGCTGCGTTGGAGGTGCTGCTGAAAACTAGGTTCCTGTAATGAATTCTTTACCCTCATCTCCACTGAGACAATTTGAAGTACTCATCATGTGGGGTGCTGGCAAGCTTCCTGAGAAGAGTCTTAACTAGAGGTTGCCAGGAATTTGAAGAGTGTGTGTGTGTGTGTGTGTGTGTGTGTGTGTGCTGTCTTGGATGTGGTCAAACCTCTAATGGCGATAAGAAATGGTGTTGCTTTGTTAAATATTCAAACGTTTTAATTTTAGAAAATGGACTTGATACAGAACCAGTAGCAGCCAAATGTGGTAGATGTTGGAGAGTTGTATATTGTTCTTCCTTGAATGTTATATTGCTAATGATGAATCTTTAAATCGATATAGAGAACTGTTATTGTTCTTCTTTTTAATTTTCCTCACTTTCTGTCATTCTCTCTGTTCCATTTCTTTCATTTTTGCTAGCTCTAATTTTTCTTTTCTTTCCCGTTTTGTTCTCTTCCATTAATGCCTTGAAGACTACTATATTGGTTTGCTATAATTGCTGAATTAATTACACTTTGTATGATATATCGTTTTTAATATTTTCCTGTGAAACATTTCTAAAGGTGCGCTGTTCAATGCAGGAATAATTATAAAACAGCAATTAATTTATCTTGGGCGGGGTGGGGTGGGGAATCAAGAATAACAAATTAAGGCAAATGACTAAACAGGGTTAGAAAAATCCTAAGAATGATGAGACGAATAAAAATGTAATACAGGAAAGTGAAACTCTTTTCAGCTCTCTTCATGTCTTGTGAAGATACATTTGGAGTAGGTGACTATGATTTTATCTTTTTTAAAAAACAGGGATCACTTAGCAAAACATCCCTTGCCATCCAACTCTCATGTGCCACCCTTCCGTATCTTGTCTGCCAAAATCGCATCAACAACACTAATGCTGATACCCAGTTGCTAGTCTGAACTTTTCTTGGCAGATACCAACTCCCCATCACCTAAGACTTTTCCCATGTGCCTCTGCTGGCTCTCCAAATTCTCTCCCATGCCAGAGGAATTGCCTGTATCCTGCCAGCCTGTCTTCTGTGTCTTCTTCTGTCACATCTCTTTTTATTGACTCAAAGACCACCTCTACACATTCCAGACTCTTTCCTCTTGGCTGCAAGAGCAGGCAAATTGCAGATTACTCTTCTTCCTCACTCTTTCATATCTGCCTCAGTTGCTAATATAATCAGAATAGAGGAGAGGCTGGTGCTTTGGCAAACAGTAGCATCCATTGGAAAGTCATTATTTCCTGTCTCTGAAGATACTTTGATCATTTGGATGGAGGTACCATTGGTGACTCCAAAGTATATAAGGCTGCCATGAACTAGAGTAGTTTTCTTTCTTTTCTGGATCAATAAGTCCTGAAGCTCTGTTGCAGAAGGTTAATCAGTTTTTGCTCTCTCTTTGTCTCTTTCTTTCTCTCTCTCCCCGTTCCTTGCCAGAAATGTATATTAAAAAGAATTTCTTTGTTTGTACCATTGCCAAAGAAATGGCTACTCCTGCTCTTCTCCATGAATTTCCACAACAATAATACCAGCCTAATGCCATTTCTTAAAATAGTCTTTTCACCTGAGTTGTTACTCCATAATGTTAGTCATTGAGCAGCATAGCTTCCCATATAAACATCCCTGTCTTTTATTTAACTTAGCAGAGAGAGTGCTTGCAGTTCCATTAACATTACTAGTAGTGTCACAATTCTGGACAGTCTTTAGTAAATTGCCAGCAAAACACCACTTCTCTCTGTTTACAAGATTAACTGTGCTCAATTTCTGCTGCTTTAGGATACAAGAATGGTTTACCCTGAGCCCCAAGTCTACTTGTCGGAATTAATTCTTCTTTTTCCTAGCTGGTAATTGTGAACTTGTTTTTGACAATTTACTAGTAGAAGGAGCCAAGGTTTTGTTGTTGTTTTTTTAAAGCAGCAGCAGAAACAAATAAAAATCCTGTTATGCCCAGCCCCAAGAAGCCCCAAGAGAAAGCAGGTTGGTTAGCCAAAGATTTTGTGCTGCTGATTCCCTGAAATGTTGGGATTATTTTCATTTGCTAGCACATACTGTACATATTACACTGCTGAATGTTGTGTTTTCATGAGGGAACAAATGATTTCTAAAAAAGAGAGTGGAAAGTTCTAAAAAAGAAGAGCATGCATGCTCTGAGGAAATATTCCAGAGGACATCAAGGTGCTAACTTCCCTCACTTCCTTTTTCACTGCCTCACCTTAACTAGTCCCACTGCAGTTTTTCTTGGCTTGATAAAACTGCCCAGGTTTTACAAGTCATGGTAATTCTGCTGCTGGCATTTGTCTTTTACATTTGCGACACTCTGAGGAGAAACAGGTTATCATTTATACCTAAAGCCTGGGAAAAATTGGCTTTGATGGAGGTTAAATGTTGTGTTGACATTTTGATCAGTGTTCTTCACAGGTCCTTTCAAGAATATCTAGTTTTTATTTTCAGTGTTGTTTGTGCAAAACATATAACGCCTTATAACGTTCTTAAAGATGTTGGTTTTGTTTATGTTATTTTATTTTTTAACTTTAAAATCAGAGAAGGCTGAGGATTAAGAAATGGGCCATACAGGAATGAGCAAAGCCTGAGTCTTCTCAAGGTCATTCCTTCCTTTGCCATCTCACAAGAGATGACCATCTATTAGACCCAAAACACCAAGCACCAGGTGTATTGCTGCACCAGTTCAATGGAAGGTCTTTCTGATTCAGTACAGAAGAGAATCTTTAAGTTAACAAGCAACAGAGGCCTTCTGTAAAGTAGGAAAAAACGCTTGAGATTTTACACAATAGAATTAACATACTGGTAAAAAATGTATTGTGTACTGTGGGCGTTCCTAGACCAGGCCTTAGGGCGCCTTGAGAGCCGGTTTCCCTGCTGTGCTTCCACATGACGCACAGGGGAATCCGGGCCCAGGCCGCACTGAAGCCTCCTCTAATGCGCCATAAGCGAAGTCGCTTATGGCACGCCTTTTCCCCAGCCCCGGCCTGAGGCGGGGGCTGGGGAACGTCTAGCTACTTCCGTGGCTTTTTGCAGCTACTCACTTACTCGCGAGTAGCCGCAAAAAGCCGCGGACTGGCCACAGCGCTGAGCGCTGTGCCCATCGGCCGGGGGAGATCCTGGTAGGGAGAAGGGGAAGACGACACAGGACAGACACACACTCATGCAGGGAGAAGGGGAGACGACACAGGAGTGGATGGGGGGGGTTAACTAAAAAAACCCCTTACCTTCTCCGCAGTCTTCGGGCCGCATGTGGCCCCTTTAAACTTAAAAAAAAAATGGCGGACACTGCAGGGATCCGACGTCCCTGCGCGTCCTGCGTCTGGAAGCCCGGGCGGTGCGCGCTAACATCAGCATGCTGCCGCCCCGCCTCCCTGCCGGCTTATCCCGGCAGGTCTAGCAAAGCCCTGTGTTCACCTGTTCACTTTGCTTTTAAGTAGTTTGGATTTTTGCATTTAAGCTTAAATTCACTTACTTCTACTGTGCAAAACAAGTAGCCTCTGTTCTGGATGATTTTTCTGCAACCATTCTTTCTTTTTTTAAGATGGTAAGTGGTCAATTCAACCTAGGTTTTATGTCTAAATGCACATTTTAACTCTGCAGTCCTGTGCACATTTTTGTGGGAGGGACACCTGTTGAATACATTCAAACTTACTACTTAGTAAAACTGAATAAGATTGGCAAAGAGTTTATATTACATTATCAACACCTGATCTAGTAGATCACTCTGTCACCATATATCACTCAAGATGGGGTACAATTACTGCACCAAGATTTATTTATTTATTACATTTTAATCCTGCCCAATAGGTGAAGTTGCAAACATAAAACATTCTTGTGCACACTTCTCTGGCATATACACATTTTAGAACATACAACATGCATATTGTCAATGCAGATTTTAATACGTGAACATTGATCACAAACTTCAGAAAAGTGCAGATATCAGTTTTAAACTCCATTCTTCTTCGTGTATAAGTTCAGGTATAGAGAATTTGGTAAACTAACATGAAAATGGCAACTGAACAAATTTCTCCCCTATCCCTATTCAGGAAGGGTGCTAGGAGGCCTCTAGGCTCCTTCAATCACTTGATAAAAGCTGGTTTAATTTCTGAGCATCCAGCAGACATCTGGGCTGCTAACTGATTTTTGCTCAAAATAATAACAAGTCTGGCAATATCTACCCATCACTAAACAAAATACACATGCACCTTCTTTACATCCAGTGGAGACTTTAGGCAGCAATTGGACTTACTATAAATACACCAATGTTTTCAGCAGTACATATGTAAAGTGAGAACATGGGATCTACCTTTCCAAACAGCTGTTGGCTGCAGCTGCTTTGCATATATCCTGTCCACTGGACATTTGGAGACACACGTCTCCCATATGCATGTTGCGTATAACACTGGTGTCACCATGGCAAACACAAATTCTGTGTGAAGCCCTGAGAATCAACCCACAGTGCTTACACAGGTTATATTATGCTGGGAGAATAGATATAGCCATACAATATTTGTTGTGTAAGAAACACCTGCATATGTTTGAAAGTTTGTAGGTGAAACCAAGCATCTGGAATGCTGGGTTTATTGGTTTATATGAGCAAGTGGGTCAGAGTAATTTGCATGGGGAGAGACCATCGTGAGCTATCCCTTGCTGCTTCCGTGCCAGCAATTTCCCCCCTTTTATCCTCATCTGTGTTCACAAAGTCTGCTAACAGTCATATAGCCTTTACCCAGGGTCATGTAAAGATTATTTTTTCCTAGTAGACCTAGACAAAGTATTGAAATGGTTGCTCCACAGGGGACTCTTCAAGTCATCTGAAGGTGAGCTATTAGAGAGAAGTCAGAGCAGCAACAGCTTTCTATCCCCTTTGCAGTGTTTCACTTGTTAAATAGTTAATGTGATAGGAATGGAGCTTTCCACCAATATCCTCTTGCTCCAGGCACTTGCCATTCACTTGCATTGAGCACTAGGTTTTTAAGGGGTCATTAATTAGAAGCAGTTTCTTTTTGGCAAAATTACAGACTTAACTGTTGCCTCAGGGAGTACATGGCATTGAATTAAGGGGAATTCCTGGCTTACCTCTTCACTGAGCCCATCTTTGCACTAATGTTAATTATAAAAGATGGAGTCCTGCAGGCTCACACAGGGATTCTTCTCTGAGCTGTGAACAATCCAGAATGGATTCCACAGTCAACTGTGGGCATGCAGTGGTAGCTGCTGAGAGGCCTCCAATGCAAGGTAGAGGCCTTGCAGGCATGGTAAGGATAGCATGGATTCTTCATCACATCAGAGTCTCCAGAAAACATGAAGTGATTCCAATCATAACCTGGAGATTTCCATGCCAAGGCAGGGGACTGACCCAGGGCCACCTCTCAATTCTATTTCTGTCCTTGTTTCATAAACCTTTAAGATGCAATCCTATGCATGTTGAGACAGAAAAAAGTCCTACAACTCCTAGCATGCCTCAGACACTTGTATAGGATTGTGCTCTATGTTAGTTAAAGAAATCAAGGGACAGAAGAAACTGATCATTGCCATCTGTCAAAAGGATGAGAGAGAGTCAAGCATGTCTCACAAGGAAGGTACATGTCCTATCACTGTCTCCAAAGAGGTGGTAATCCAAGTAATGAACATAGATGGCTTAAAGAAAGAAAGGCACCATCATGATCTTAATACTTAATTAAAAATAGAAAGCGAGTAAATAAGAGAGTGAAAATCCTGGTTGCTTTCTACCCTTTTCCTGTCCTTTTGTATATTCCCCCTTGCTCTCTAGCTCTCTAGTCATGTACCACCTTGCAAACCCTGTCTCACACACATTATCCATTTATTTATTTTATTTATTTTATTACATTTATATACCGCCCCACATCTGAAGCTCTCTGGGCGGTTTACAACAATTAAAAATAGTAAACATTAAAAGTATACAATTTTTTAAAAAAAACATAAAAAACAGTATAAAAACAACCGTACAAACATGGACAAAGGTAAATATAACCCCCACCCCACCACCACCATCAGACACACCAAGAAACAAAACTTTCCATTAGATTAACTAACTATTTACTTACTTAAATTGATGGAAGCTAGTAATGGAGGTGGTGGACAGCTTGCCTGGGCCTATTCTCCTCGCACACAGATAGCTATTAAAATGAGATGGGCCCCATCCCAACTAGTGGCGGCAGCAAATAGTGATTGGAATGATTATTTCCCCTGGTACATTCCCCTGCAGGACCTGCCCATCACCCCACTTGCATGGAGGAAGTAACCGAAGAACTCGGTGCTCCATGCAGAGAGACTGTATCGTGTGAATGTGCCACTCATGCCATCTACTCCCTTTTTGGAAGAAAGTGATCATGTGAGGAAGAGGGCTTTGGTGTCAGTAGATCTTTAAAGTGCAATGGGGTGGAGTGCCTGCTTCATACCTTCTTTCCTTGCTGTGGCAATGATGTCTTCTTGTAGGGGAATTTGAATGTATGGATCCGGGCTTTATCTCATCCAGGTTTTTCACATTCTTGTTACATGGATAGTTAATTCCTGCACTGAACACTTTAGGGTTAGTACAATCTATAGTTGTGACTTTGTTTCTCTGAAAACCAAGAACTGCTACTTTGGGGGTTTCAGGTTTATTTCCAGGACTGCTACAGCTGTGTAAATAATATGCCTTCATAATTTATAATTATGTTAAGATCTTTTATTATAGACAATCGCAATGAAACATAGTTGTTGTTTTTTATATGGAGGGCCAGAGCTGCTGTTTGGCATTATAAACTGGGAAAGGAGATTATTTAATTTATAAAGACATACTTATTTAATGGTGCTTTATTAAAGAATTCTGAAGAAGCCATGAAAAGTTTATATAATATTTATTTCTCCTAGTTTGCTTTTTCCATCAGGGAAATGCCACTTTGTTTTAGACGAGAACCACCCTGCAATATTGAAAAACTGCAGAAATCCAGCTTTACTTCCACATTTCCCCCTCCTCAGACAGCAAGGGAGAGTATGTAAATAAAATTGGCAAACATAAAATTGCAATAAAATACAACTACTCCATGAATTTATAACATGAGGAGGTAAAGTAATAAAAAGCTATAAATTTAGTGTCAGTCAGGCCCCTTTATCAGTCTGTATAAGCAGTGTGTACATCAGGCAATGCAAGAAGGGGATTAAAGCATTGTGTATATACACTCCCTGGGCAGTTTGCTAAGGTTTCCTCTCAGAAGTACACATAAAGCAACCAGAGAAACGATTTACTAGCTGACTGGGGGGGAAACCAGGTCCCGCTTCAGGATTTTGTAAGCCCCCAGGATATGTATCACACCCTTCAGCTTCATAAGACACTTCCCAGAATATTCAGTAGGCCCACCTGACCCTCTGAAGAGGCCTTTTGTGGATAGAGGGAGCTGCAGGGGTTAGGAGGGCAAGGGAATGATAATCGTGTGAACTTGCGTTCCACTTGTGTGATGTTGGATAGCATCCCTTGGGTTTTGCTTAGCTTTTAGTCCTCTGCCTCTGAAGTGGTGAGTGGAGAGAACTTCACTGTTGAACATGCCTCCACACCAGAAAATGCTCTTCTATCCTAGGTAGATTCATGAAGAGGCAAATACTTACAAAGACAAAGGAAGCATTGTTCAGTGTCCTGTGATACTGCTACTGTGTTCCTAGCTTATTCAGAACAGAGGAAGAAGAGTAAGAGTTTACCCCCAAACTCGAATGTGTTTCAGTGTTCTATATCTGAAGACAGCCAATGTAGTGTAGTGAACAGACTGTTGAATTTAAACCACTGCAGGTAAGGTTCAAATCCTCTGCTTAGCCGTAAAGCTCACTGGATAGCCTTGAGCATGTAACACTCCACCTAACATACCTGACAGAGTTATTGTAACAAATAAGAAGGCTACATAATTAATGATATTTGATCACATAATGCAAATGAATTATTTGCCATTTTCACTTTTGCCCAGTCCCTGGAAACTTGAAAAGAAACTTGAAATTGATTCTGAACCTTTCCTTGTTTTCTAGTGAATTTCAAAGCGATCAGATGATGTCTTTGCTTTGCAAAATGTCACTACTTGTCATTACAGTGTGATTATTGTTCATAAGACTGCTATTGATCAAGTCAATCAATGCTTCATGCTGCAGGGACACCTCCTGCCACAAGCTGGGAAAGCTACATTTTGTTTGAAGTCTATGTTTTTAAAAGCTATTTCTCCATAAACAGCATGTTTGTCCTCCTGCAGTGACTTGTTACGGGAGATGCAGAAAATGGTTCCTATCAGCATCTTTATTTTATGGATATCATTAATATTATTCATGCTTCAGGCTGCATAAACATTTCATATTTCAGCATCATAAGTTTCTGGGATAATAAAGAAAACATGCTTGTGTGTTTGGAGTGGAATGCATGACATTTAATGCTTGAAAAGCTAGTTAAAATGTAATCCTTTGGTTTCACGAGGAATTCTAATCATTCCCGTGGTTGGCAGGAGAGAGAGAGGTGGGGGGAGGGAGGGAGGGAGGGAGAGGAGGTGGAGGGGAAAGTTTGTTGCATGCCCTTAGATAATCATTTTCTCTTTCCAATGCATCTAAGAGTTTCAGCCCTTTAAAGGATGTATTATTCCTAAAGAAGCAGGTAAGAAGACAGAGTCAGAATGGGAAGCTCAGTATTGTTTGCTTCAGATTGGTTTTCTGTGGAGTTATTTTGTGGTATGCCACAAAATCCAATATGAGCTGGAATGAGTCTTTGACTTCAGTTTGTGAATTATTAGATAAACCCTTCCATGTCATTTAGAGACAAATCAGATATCATTCAAGGACTTTTTCATAGCACCACGTAAAAGATTATATGTTATGCCAGCTCTGCAAAGGGGTGTAGTGAATGTGCCTATGACAATGAGTTGGTTTACCCCCATGTGTACAATTTTGTGTGTGCATGTTTCTGGATGGTGTTAAAGATTATGAGTTAGCTTGTCTGTCAGTCAGGGGAGGGTGAATCCATTTCTCATACTCTGCCACAGCTACATTACTAAGGAGTACATGCTAACTGCTATGAGGGAACTTAAGAAGTAATGAGTACAGAATTAAGATTCAGAAACTGAGGAATTGTGATTCAATTCACCATGTACATTGATAACTCTGTGCTTGGATCCTAACTTTTTGCTCAGTTAATGAAAAGAGCTTCCATTCCAGGAAGGAGAATTGCTTTCACAGAAGGAGGTATTGTGTAAATGGAATCTTCTTCCATTCACAGAATGAAAAGTTAGGTTCCATGCCAATAATAACAATAACTTGTGTGCCTAAAAAGTGTGAACCAAACATGCTAGCACTGATGCCTCTTCCTAGACTGTGGTTCCTTCTACATTTTATAGTGCTGTAAAGGTATCTGGACTTTCACTGCCCTGGAATCTCCACAGTGGATGTTCTAGCTTATAATGCTGTTGGACCAGCTACTAAACTTCATTGTAGTTTAGTGAGTCAGAAAATATCGTGCCACTCCTTGAAACCCATTGCAAAGACAGTGGATTCTTTAACTTTCTTTTAACCTTAAGATGTTCAAGCAGCATAAATTAAGCTAAAAATATGAACCAGCCTGATAGAGAAGAAAAGTTGCTCTTGAAACTCATCTGCAAGCTATTAAAGCCAAAACGGGGGGCAGCAATACATCTTCTGTCAAACTCTATATTTCAGCACCAAGGACAGCAGCACAGATTCCTGCGTTGCAAGCAAGTCTTTCATTCAGATGTTTGTGGCTTATATTTGGGGATGTATATATATATATATATATATATATATATATATATATATATATTTAAAAAAGCTATTTATATGTCCCTCATTATTATACTGCCAGAGATCCTTGGGTACTCGCACTGTCCTTAAAAGTCAACTCAAGCTGACGAAATGAATTATCCAAGGTCATATAGTGCTAAGGGCTTTTCTTCCTGATGATTTTGCTGTTTGTATGTTTCACAATGGCAGTTTTTTTTCCTTTTATGTAAGAATTTATTCCAGCATTTTAAAAGCGTTATCTCTACTGTCAGGCTATTCTATGATGCACACATTATCAGATTTTATAAACAGATAAACAGGCTGATTTATATGCTAGACAAATATTTCCTTGTTCTATCAGAACTTCCATAGGAAACATCAAATCATTCTGTGTTTGGAGAGTTTTTATCACTTCAGTCACTAATAATTTCATTAGTTAAAACCCATTCCTTATTGTAAACCATAGTTTTATACATTCTTTAAATCAGGGATTTGACCAATGTCTATTTTCTTGGGACACTTTATTCATCTGGGGCCAAAAGTGCATTTTGCTACACAAGGAATCAGGCTCCATAATAAATTTGGTCCCACCTAGCAGTTAAGAGCTTCACAGTTGTCTCTGTATCTTACAACTAGTAAAGACTGTTTTGTTTTCTTATGATTGAAATGGTGGAAATGAATGAAATGAATTTTACCATACTTCGATAGGGTCACCAGAGGCCATATAAAATTACTTTAAGGGCCAAATTCGCCCAGTAGGACTGCATGTTAGCCATCCCTGTTTTAAACTAAAGTTGTCTAATAGATTTGCCCAATGGATTGCAAGTCGGCTATCCCTATTTTAAACTAAGGTGGTTAGCATCCTTAGTTTGCTTTCTGCTATTTGTTCCTTTGATATAAAGAATAGGAGTTCTGATGACAACCTGCCATTTCTGATGGCTATTTTCCACAGATCAGCTTGATTTCAGAGCTCATAAACCCAACTTTCCCCCTTGATCATATTGATTTAATTATGGTCCATCCCAGCTGCATTTTGGAAATGACATTTGAGGAGTAGATGACTGAGTTTTAACATTTTCAATTTGGCATGGTTTAAAACTGGAACCTGAAGCAGATGCAGATTTCCATCCTCACTTTATATTCCTCTCTCTTTTTCTCTTGGATATGAATTCACTGTACATTTTCTGTTGAAAATTATCTAACACTCTACTTAAAGTCACCACTTCACTTTAATTAAAAGTTTGGAAATATGCAAGTTTAAATGCTATTTTAACCATCAGTTCCAGAGGGATAACTAAGTTAGTTTCTTGCAGCAAAAACAACAGAGTTTTGAGGAACTTAAATATTAACAGATTTAGGGTGCAATTCTGTGCGTGTTTAGACAGAAAGCACTGCTGGTTGAGGAATGCTGGGAGTTGTGGGCCTTTTTTATATCTAAACAAGTATAGGATTACACCCTTATTGTGGTATAGGTTTTGTGGCTTGGAACATCTGACATGAAATGGCATCTAATCCACCAGTGTTTATGCTCCAATAAATCTGTTAATTCTTAAGGTTCTATAAGACACTCTGTTGTGTTCTGTGGTTTGTAACTCATTCCCTACTATAAAATTAACTCTGATCACTATCTTCCCACTATTACCTTTCTTATTTAAAAACTACATTTGATTATATGATTTTTGTATAAGGAGCAGGACTCATTTAAGTTGATGACAGATATCACTAATTAAAATTCATTATGAACAGATGTGCTGAATATGGAGTTGGACCATTGGTCTATCCTGCCCATTGTTGACTGTTAGTGGCTCCCAAGGGTTTCAGTTACGTGCTGCATGAGACATCATGAGTTCTCTTCTTCAGTGTTTCGCCAGCCTCCACAAATAGATCACTTGTGTGCACTGTAAATACTCAAATAAGGAACCAATTGCGATATATGAATCATCTTTCATTTGTGTAGCAAAATTGTCTTTAACATTATGAACTGTACCTCTGCCTACAGGACAGGGCCACCAGGAATCAAGACCAAGGGTCCACAAATATTAGCTTGTCTCTATTTGTGCTTGCTATTAACCCCTCTCCTCCCCAGCTCTGTATTCTTTGGCATGTGCTGTTTTTATCTTCTCCAAATGTCACAGCAAGAGAAAACTCAGAGGAGGGTATGTGTATTGCTAGTTGTCTTTCTCTCCAGACTACTAGGGGCACTTACCTGTGGCAGGCGAGTGAGTGGATTTGAGGCTGTCTGGTTAAGACACATGACAACTTGTAAAATTCCAAATTATTTTTAAAGGATACTGATAAAGTTGCCTTGGAACATATCTTTTGAATATGTATGGAAGTCAAAAACATTGTTTGCATTGGTAAATAGAGTAAAGTTCAGAATAAAAATTAATGCAGATGGTTCTGCTGAGTAATACACTGACATCTGTAAAATGGGGGCAAGGCAATGGTTTTGAGACAGGTCCATTGTGCCACGCTGTCTCAAGTTGGCAAGACTCAGTTCCCAGAGTTGTGAGCCAAAGCTCATCCCAGGAACAAAGCTCAAGGCAAGTTTACATTTACTGGTGTTCCCAAACAGAACCAACACTCTTTGCAGCATAATATTCTGGGAACTCCAGGCAGCAGTCTGATTAATACGGTTCTAGTTTTCTGAGATGGATCACCAAACAGGGTAGCAGGTCAGGCAGATAGGAAAGGTGTCCAAGTAACAAGTTGGGAAGGAAAGACAGGTGAACAAGCAATGGAGACACAATAGCAAGCTTGTTGAAATTTCCCAGAAGGGTTGCTAAATAGTGCCAGCACCCAAACAGGCTAAAACTCGTTAACAAGCAGCACATGGGAGTAAGGCATTAAAACAAACAGGCCAGGAAAATTCAGGGAAGAGGTTCAACTCCCCCATTGCCAGGGCTTGCGGCCTTGTGATCTGCTGCTTGGTCTCAGCTTATAATTTGAAAAATGGGCGTCATCCTAGGATGCAAATAATGTCTTTCGGTGCCACAGGTAAGTGTGTATTGCAACTTCCCTTTCCACATTGGGAATCCACATGGAAGGAAGGGAGCACACCAGATGCGAATGAAGTATTGTAGCAATTTTTCAGTGATGTAAACAAGCATAAGTAAAATTGTTGGTATTTTTAAGGGGTTGGCTTATCCTAATGCACAGTTCCAACATGTGCTGATTTTCATGCTAAGGGTTTGCAAAAGCGCTGCAGATTGTAGCTTTTTGTTTCAAACTAATTTCTCAAGCAGATAACAAGGATGTGGGATGGCAGGCTAAACAATTAGTTTCAGAGAGCTTTTAATTTTTAATCACCACACACTGTTTATCATCTTCAGAGCTGCAACGAGTGGCAGCTGTAATTCTCTGTGATTTACTCAATCCCATACATCTGAAACTCATTCTATTCCTCAGGGTTGTAACAAGTCTCGATGTAGTGGGACAAAGGAGAAATAAATGACACCAGGACAAAATGAAGGAGTGTTAAAAGGAAAATACAGCAAGCAATAGATTTTGTTTTAAACTAACACCATGAGACCCGTCATGGAGAAGCAGCTGTTGTGTGCTGTGTTATTACTTACAATGGTGCAGCTGACATGCCAGGAAAACTTGCCATGAGTTTGGAAAGGAGGTTCAATGTGGCTTAGAAGCCAAGCAAGCAGGAGGACAAGCACAGTTGGTGGGGGGACGGATTATCTTTCTTTCTTTTTTTTACTTTGGCACTACAAATCATGGCAGCTTGCAAGTGACTTCTGCATAGTGTGGGTAACATTTCCTGCTATTTATTTACTGGTTTAATTAATTAAAATATTTATGATATACCTTTTCTACTATTCAAGGCAATTTACAGCAAACTACATGCACACAATACAGTTTACAACCAAAAAAATTAGAGGAGCCTGAGATTTTTAAAATCCCCCTTAAGAAAGCTTGTAGAAGTCCCAGAATCCCTCTGACCAAAGGCATTCACAAGCAGGTGGATCTGACTAAAACCTAGGAGAGAGGAATGTAAAAGCACCTCTTGGGAGAGGTTGTTCCATAACACTGGAAGAACTGAAGAGAAGGCCCTTCTCTTGTATCTCCTGGAGGGCATTCAAAGCCCCTCCAACTGGATGACAGGCAGGGTCCAGTCAAAATGATCCTCTCTGAGGGGAGGAGCTATCCCCACATTGGCTCTGCCTAGCAATGGCTGAACAAGGTCCTTACTGAGGTCCAGGAGTTCACAAGTATAATTGTCTCAGGGTTTGTTTGTTTGTTTCATTTTATAAGATTTTCCTCTCATTGTCCTTCCTTCCCTCCCCCCTTTCCAACTTAACAGCCAGGGAAGAGATCAGGTGGTCTCTAGAAGCAGCTGCATTTTTGCTCTGTGAGGGAGGGTCACCCACACCAGCGGTTTATCTTAGCAGAGGCCTTGCAGGCTGCCCCATCCCAGCCAGGCAACCGGAACCTTTTAGTAGAAGTGGGAGCACTTAAAAGTGCTGGCTGGGCCCCAAGCTCTCTCTACTCAAGAGGAGGCTGGGCTGTCTGTTCTTTCCACCACTCTAAATCAGAACTGGTAGGCCTGGTGCATGCAGCCCTGCTCTTCCTAGCTACAAGAGCCAGGTTCTAGGAGAGAGCCAGGCTTGGGAGGGCCCTGGGACATCCCCCAGGGGCCTCCCAAGCCTCTCTCTCTCCACTTTCCAGAGTTCACAGATAAGGTTCGGAAAGCTGAATAGACCAATCGGGCTAAAGGCAAAGTTTCCCTTCAAGTGCCAAGCAAACATTATTCACTGCCTGAAGAGGTTATGGATTCTGTTAAAGAGCCTATGATGGATGCTCTGGCCTCTTCTGCCATCATTTTCATGGAGGGTGAGGGTGGTCACAAAGACCCCTATCACAACCAGGTGGAAACTGTGTTGTGAAGGGGATTTGAGGCCTCAGTTGCAGCTGTTAGAGGCTCAGTCATTAACTCTACCTTTGGACAGAGGACCTAGCTGAAATGGAAGGAGCATCTAAGTCTATCAACGATAGGCTCAAAAAATTTTCCCCAGCTGCAGCCTTACTAGGACTCCTCTCTAGATACTATTCAGTTAGAATGCAGAAATGTGGCAGCCAACTTTGTGGTTTGGAGAAAGGTCGGAGGTTAGACCCTTGTCCCCAGGCCAGACTGTTTAATTATGCTAGTTGCATCTCTGGACAAAGTGTTGGTAGAAACTTGAGATAAAACCAAGGCTTTACTCACATCCAAAAAGGATGATAAAAGAGCCAGAACGCATCAGACCTTTTGTTCAGTTTGGGTTCAGAAGAAGTCCAGATCCTTAGGTGGATATTGGTTTTGAATTTTAAACCTAAGAATTTTAAGATGCTGTGATTGTTATTTTAATATTGTATTGGTTTTATATGCTCTTTTAACTAATTTTATGTATTATATTTTATTTAGTGTTGTTCCCCGCCTCGATCCAGAGGGAGAGGCGGGTAATAAATAAATTGTTGTTGTTATTATTATTATTTTTATTATTATTAGGCTGATGAGTTCTAGGCCAAAACATCTGGAAGGCCAAAACTTGCTGTAAACAACTGGGGAAGAAGGAAGACAGCAAACAACAACTGGGGGTAGAAGGAAATAATATATGCCTTGTATTTAGTCCCCTCCTTGCTTTGAAATGGAAGTTTTCTTGACATCATTTGAGTGTCTCTCCTAAACCCTGCCTGATCTGTTTACTTGTTTCTGTTTATTGGCCCTTAGCTTCCCTTCTGATGTAGCTTAGCTCTGTGTCCCAGTTTGCCATTGACATGTACATAGTTGGGCCTGTAGACCCTCATGCTGCTATTTAGGAGTGTCATCAGTCCTTGCATGCTGGTCCATTTAAACTGAGCATTGGCATGGAGTCAGATCTACACTTCTGGCTGCTGCTCCATTACTCAGTATGCTAGAGGGCAAATTTACTAAGGTACTGCATATTTTCTCTAGACTGCACCAAAGTGACACTCTTATACTTTGTACTTGACTTGTGGAACACTTGCCAAAAAAGATTGCACTCACTGATTTCTCTGTCTATCCCTTTGTCTGGTATAATGTATTCTTCAGCATGCATTAATTCAATGGGCTTCAGTTCCTGCTAGTTTTGAGTGAATCTCAAGAGTCAAGGATATGGAGCACATTGCATAATAACATTTAGCTTTGTGTCCATTTCTACTGTCAAACTTCAATGTTAACACACAAGGTCTGTCAAAAGAGCCACTTGTCCTTGATGGCTATAAAATCAGACAAGCTTGAATAAGATCCTTATGGCCATTTAAAAAACAATCTGCTTTTAATATCTCATGCATCTGAGTGAGCAGTGCACAAAAACCTTTTCATCTTAGCTAATGACAGGGAGGATTTAACTGTTGTCACTTAAGGGGATTTGTTCTCTCACATGTACAGTAGTAAGAACTGGATTTCAGCTGGGTGAGACGAATAGGAAAGCTCTGCATTCTCCTTCCTCAGAGAACAGGCTAGCGTTAAACAAATCTTCCAAAAAGAAAAAGAAAAATAGTGTATTTAAAATTAATTTGTAAAATCTCCCATAGTGAGTCCTCTCTTAAATGTAAAAGGGATGGAAGTATTCATCACAGATCTTCAGTAGGTATTTTATCAGTATTCAGTATGCATTTTATCCCTCTTTCCCCCCTCCCCCAATGATCTGGGAAACTATGCCTGTTCCTGAAATATAACATCACAAGGCAGCAGACCTAAGGCTGCAGTCCTATACTGTTACCTGGGAGCAAACTCCATTGAATTCAGTGGGACTTACTTAAGATCATGGTCTAACACTCATAATGCTTGGCCATTCTATATCCATTCTTCAAATCCAAAGATTTTTATACCTCTTTGGAAAAACCTTCTTCTGTGTATTCATTATTTATCTTTTGGGGGCACGTATGTCCAACAAGAATGATGGGAGAGTTTGAGAATTAAGGGTCCAGTGCTATGTGTGTCCACATGTATGTACGAGCCAAAGCAGCCCATGGGATTAGTTCAAGAAACGGGGATGAAGAAGGGAAGTGGAGAGGTAGTCCTACGTTCATCATCTTCATGCTTCCTTCTCCTGCATCCCAACCACTTTCACTGCTGCCATTTCTGCACTGTAAGCAAGAACAGAGGTGGTTCTGCTGGTGCCCTGCACTTCACTTCCACCACAGTGAGGACATTAGCTCTGTGGACAAAGGGCTGTGGGATGAACAGGTGCAGACAAAGCACTCTCCTCGTTTTTCCACTCTGTAGGTCTTCATCCAGGCAACTACTGCTATCACTGTGATGCAGCAGCTTATATGGTAGGAGGTGTGTAGGTCATTTCTCAAGCAAGATGATGTGGCACTTTGCATTTGATCTGCATAGCTCTGTCTTGCCTGTCTGAATAGTCCCACTTCACACTGGAAACAGCACTTTTATCAATGTGGTACTTTCCAAGTTGTGTGCCTGTGTTTTACCATAAGAGGTGCTTTGTTTGGGGATTTACTTTTTCCTAGCATCACTGTCTGCCTATATATGGCTTTGCGAAGATCTTTTTCTTGTACATGCTTTTCATGCAAAAGGCCCAGATTCAATGCCTCCCATCTCCAGGTAGAGCTGAGGAAGCATCATTCCTGAAACCTTCCTGTGTTCCCATATTCCCAATGATGAATATTGTGTAGTTTCCAAAATGTGGAGTTTCTTAAGGTGATCTTTGATAGGAAATTGTATGTGTGAGCGAGCGAGCAATTTTGCATGTAACAAGAAGCAATCATGAGTGAATTTCCCCGTGGGGCTTCTCATCACGATGCCAGTCGCCACTTTGAACATTTCAGCTGTGTGTGTGTGGGGGGGGGGGGTGATTATCAAGCCATAAAACAGGCCATGGGTTCTGAGTGGCTTGTAAACCACCCCAACAACCCACTTTCTCTGTGTACGCATATAATGACAAGCTGGGGCACACCCTCATGGGCAAATTCACTCACGGTGGCTTGCCATTACATGCAAACCAGGTCAGTGTAAAGTAATGTAAGATCATAGACTACTTCTATAATAGGCTCAGTTGAGCTTTGATAGTAAACCTTACCCAGCATATATGATGTTTAAGCCTCTGCCTGATAGATAGATTCTGTCCAGATTCAGTGAATAGATGACTGGTTATCTGGTGTTCCTGGACTGCTAGATTTGCCTTCATGAGATTCCTTTGCATTTTGAATATTGAGTTGGATATATTGCTTCATACCAATTTGTTGCCCTCCAGATGTTTTTGTCTACAACTCCCATCAGTCCCAGGCAGCATGGCCAAGGGCCAGGAATGTTGGGGTCTGTAGTCTAAAACATCTGGATGTTTGAGGAAGCCTGCTCTCTCATTCTGGCAATTATTTAGAGCCAGATTGGTTCTAACATTTGTAGTAGAAATGTCAGGGGTGAGCTGTGTTACCTCAGACCAAGGGCCCCGTCCAGTCCAGTCCAGTCCATCTCAGCAGCCCATTACAATAGCCAGGACAGCTCATAGGCAGAGCATGAAGAAACAGGCCCTAAAGCCTGAAGGGTTCACAGAGTCCACCGTTGCCCCTACTAATTTAGGACTCAGACTCCCAGTGCAAGCCTCAGAGTCGTGACAGGTGCTTCTGCTCATACTGCCACCAGTTCTTTGGAGTACAGAAGGGATGGGCAGATTTCAAGCTTGTTGGGTCGACTTTGTGTTTTACTCAAATCCTGAAATCCACCAACTGAAGCCAGGTGCAAAATGGTGGCTCAGGCAGGTGGATTAAGGAACATATGCTGAGCCCAGGAATGTGTGATTGGTACCAGTACCATGCTCACTTCATAGGGGTGGAGCTTCCCATGCTGGATGAAATAATTATTTCTGGATGAAATAATTCTCTCAGTATTTTCAAAGGAGATTTTTGGTTTCTTAGCAGGACAATGCCTTGAAATGATCAGCTCTCATTTCTTTTTAAAGTGGTCAGCGCATGTGGTGAACTTGAGGAACTCCGGGAACAGAATGGGGCCCAGCTACTGCTGTTACATATCTTACAAATGCCGCTGGAGTGTTTAAAAAATACTTGATTTTACTTGGTAGTTAAACATCATAGTAGAATATGCTCACAGAAAACTGACTTAAATTATTCTGAAACCTTAGTATTCTCCAACTACGGCCTATAAGTAGATGTAAAATACAACTTAATAGAAAAACAGATATTTCTCCACAACATCCTATGTATTATGCATGGCCAGTATTAACTAGGCTTTCTTTTCTTCTGTTACAAGTGGATTTACTTATAGTTAAATGAGTCAGCACTGCTGTGTATATGGATCCTAATCTGGTAATGAACCCCTAAGCTTTTGATTAGATGCATTTTTCTAGACAGTAGAAACAATAAAAATCACTCAGGGGCACCAAGATGAACAATGAGGCCATTTCTGCCATCATATTGTAAAACGTGAGCAGAACTAAAGCCTCCAGTTATATGCTTATATTAAAGCTATTTGAGATTCCTTTGTTTATAATGGCGCAAGATCAATAGAAGTATATGCATTCTAAATCTGAATAATCTGTTTTCTAACCTGTTCACATAATCAAGAAGCTCTAATCCTATAGCCCTCTTTCCTTCCCCACTGTCCGAATGTGTCTGTGTGTGAGAGAGAGGAGTGGGGGCAGATGAGTTCGGATGATGAATGAGGAAAACAACACAGTCACTTGTTTCCCCCAACCGTGTTTGTGTTGGTCACATTTCCGGGATTACCCTAACTATCTGCACCACATCCCAGTTTGCCATGTTGTCCAAATCCAGCATGGGCGTACTGACTTTTCACCCACCATGTAGCCCATGGCTTGTAGTAAATTTGGACAACACAGTGCAGGTAACTAGAGTAATCCTGGTCACATGACAGGCACATGCAAGGGCAGGGGAAAGAACTGATGCTATGGTGTTTCCCCTGCTGATTGTCTGAACCCAGCCAGAACGAAGGGTGTGTGTAAAGCAGTGAATTCATGGTTTGGTTAATCTTTAGGTTAAACAAGTCTATTTCTAGAGATGTAGATACGTTTTGTAATTCCTTGGCTCAGAATAAAACCTTGGCTACTTGTAATTCTTGTTTTAGGAATGGAGTGAGCATTATGATCCTCAAGGTCTTCCCTGACTTTAATTCTAATTTCACATATGCACCAGGCCTTGCTGCTGCTGGTGGATGTTCCAGCAGCAGCAGTGATGGCAGCAGAAGGGTAGGGCTGGTTTCTCCATTCCCTCCTCCCCTATCACTTTTTCTCCCTCTGTCCTGCCCTGGCACCTTGAATTCTGGGGAATTTAGCTCTCCCGGGGACATCTAACATTGATAGACATAGCTGAGAAAAATGGATTTCCCAGCATTCTAGGTGGAGGAGAGAAGAGGGGCTGTCTCCAACCTCCTTTCTGGCCATGACAACCACCCACAGACAAGGAGGGGGGAAGGAAAGAGAGCAGTCACCAGGTAAAGAGGTGTGAGGGCAGGCCATTTCACATTTGAAAATGCACAAAGAAATTGCCGCTCTGCACTCCTGTCAGGCCCGGCCCAAGGCATTTTGACTGAGGCAAAACACATGATGGTGCTCCCTGGACTGGTAGTTGAATCTTTCTTAGACATTGCCAATGGGGCACCGTCCTCCACCCCACCTGAAGGTAGCAGGGTAGATTAGGGGTCACAAGGCAGATTGTGTGGCCCACAGCTCTCTCCTCCATCACCTTGCAGCTGCTGGGGCGGCTGACTCACTTTGCCCAATGGTAGGGCGTCCCGTGATGCTTGTAGATATACTTTGAAGAAAACAAATCACCCTGTCCAAATGATGGCCTTTCTTCATCCCTTGAACCCCCACCCCCAATTGGCTCACAGTTAATAAGAATTGCCTTGTTCACATAAATATCCCCCTATGAGCTGGCCAGAGAATAAAGATAAAGAAAAGAGGTGGCAATAGCAGTGTATCTGTTGTAATTGGGTGGGATAGAGGAGCTGTCAAAAACTATTACTCAGTACCAACATCCAGAACCAGCTGCATTTTAATTCAAGGGGGGATAAATGCTACCGTCATCAGGAAGCTAGCCAAAGGTGTCATCTTTGATCAACAGGACCTGCTTCACACAGTTCCTACGAAATCAATACAGGCTTGGTACTTATTTGCTAATATATATCATGCTATCTCTGCAGTCTTCCTTCCCCACCCCACCTGTCAGTCTTTTGTTTCAGTGATTAGTGTCTCCTTTCACTGTGACAATTTAGGGGGCTTCCAGAAGACAGTAAAGCTATCAAAACCAGCCCTGTTAGTAGTTTTGTTTTTGTTTTATTTCACACAGCAGCAAGCTCTGAAAACTGTCAGGCATCATCATCTCTCATCACTCTTCCGTGAATTGTTTGGCATTGCAAACAAGGAATGGTGGGGAACTGTGGCACTGTGGGGGAGGGAGCGGCACATTAATAACCCAGTACAATTATCCATAAATCGCAGATCCTTAGCGGTCAAGAGGAAAATATCAAAACAGGCAAGCAGCAGTCAAACAGCGAAAACAAAACTTTTCCCGTGCTTGTCAGTGGCTCCTCCAAGATCCCTGGTGTTCAATTTCTCTTTAGCTGATGTATCTGGCTTTGCATGGGTTGGAATAGCCTTGAGTTTGATGCAAGATAGCTTTTTAAGCACAGTTACATAGCTGTACCGCAGGCTTCAAACACAGATACATACTTATAATAGTTACAATTAATTAATGCATTTTAACAACCAAATAACCTTGATAGGAAAACCTGAAGGGTCCACTTAGTATGAATGTCAAGTTTCAAGTGTCTAAGTTTCATGGTCTTGGCGCTGACATCAGACACATACCCATTATTATTATTATTATTATTGACTAGCAAAAGGACTTGGCTTCAAGTGGGTTGGAATAGCATTTAATTTGATATAGTGAAGCTTGCAAGGAAACTTATGCAGGTGTTAGGATTGAACACATTATGCCCAGCCCAAAGCTACTAGCACTGTGGCCGTGTTCCCTGCCATGGTGTACCCCTAAAGGCCTCTGAGGGAGTGGTCTGCCCATTCCATTTTCCTGAAGAGGAGATGTCCTACAGCATGGGGTGGTGGTAGCAACTGTATTAACTCTGCCCTTTGGACTACATCTCCCTGGCTTCAAACTATATTGACTGCAATGCTATGTGCTGGGTAGGGAAGTCTGTCACCTAGTAACTGAAGATGGTACTGCAGACTTCAAACACAAGGACACATAGAAACCAAATAACCCCAGGGTATATATCCTTAGTGTGCATGCCAAGTTTCAAGTAGAGATGTGTGACCCTGGGAACTCCATTCTATTTAAGCCCAAAGTGATTCCACAGAGTATACAAATTCCGCAGAGTTTATGAATTCCAAATTACATTTTAATTTGTGCAAGTGGGAGGATCTTGAATTTGTGCAAAGGGTGGCCTAATTTATTTTAAAAAAATATATTTTCTTATTGGCGATCTTCTGAAAGAGTTTGCTTGTCCTGTATGTAGCCCTGCAGAACCATATTTCCCCCTTGTATGTATCTTTGTCAGTTTCATCCTCTCCACACACTGCTTTGTTTAGCCCAGCAGAGCTATATTCCCAACTTGCCAGGCTCCTTTGTAGACACACTTCCCATAGCAATCCCTGAGCTGTTTTGAATAGTTGGCTATCTGGAAGTGAAACGGTTGACACAGCCTCTGGCTTTTCTTTGCCAATTGCAATAAACTGGACTACAGCTTTGCCGATAGCAATAAACTGGACCCCACGTTTCCAATATCTGAACTGCCTACATTTTTCTGTGGATCTTTTCTTAGTCTCCAGCTTTACAGAGACTTCATTAGCTTCTCTCAGTGTGTGCATATCCTTTCCGCAAAAAATGTCAATTCGAGCAAAGGCACTCTGCTGAAATCCATGGGCTTAATTTCCAATCCCTGATGTGTGGTTGGCTCTCTTTGTGAGGCTGGTCCAAATCACTTCAATTGCTTGCCTGTAGAATGGAGATCACAACACTTCCATGCCTCCTTCTCTTTCTCTCTCCCCCCCCCCCCCCCGGCCTTGTCTCTTTCATAGGAAAGCTTAAGGGATCACAGACACTCGCTTAACTGTGTTCATGTTAAACGCACCCAGCACAACTGTGCATCAGTCCTGGTTACATCACTGTGAGATTTCAGTGAACAGAACCATGCATAATTGTGAGAATAACCACAGCTTTATTGTGAACTTCCTGGATATTGCTGCTTCTGCTAATGATGATAATGAAAGATAGTGGTGATGAAGATGATGATGATGATGATGATGATAATGATAGCTTTGTTAGCAGTTTGACTAAGTTATCTTGTTTCTCTTTTGTGTTTTCTAGCTGGGAGGCTGTGGAATTCTTGGAGTTGGCATATGGCTAGCTGTTACCCAAGGAAACTTCGCTACCCTCTCTTCTTCCTTCCCTTCCCTGTCAGCTGCCAACCTGCTGATCATCACGGGGACTTTTGTAATGATCATTGGCTTTGTGGGGTGCATAGGAGCCATCAAAGAAAACAAGTGCCTCCTGCTTAGTGTGAGTATAAAACAGTGGGTGTCTCTGTTGTCTACCTGCATCCTATCTTGTGGCCTCTGTCCTATATATTATATATCCCATCTTGCGCATATATTAGTGTCCAGCATGTTCTTGAAATGAAGTACTGTGCATACCAAAGTCCAGCACAAGCAATCGCCGTGCTGCCATATACTGAAAATGGCTAGCTGTTTTCTTCTGGGATAACGCATCCATATCTAGTATGCAGTAGTTATGTAGAATATTAAAGATATCTATTAACAAAACAGGGTAATATGCATCTAGGTTATCCACCAAACTGACAAAAATTACCCATCAAAGCTGCAATTTAAACCAAGGATACTATACTTTGAGCTAGATAATTTAAAACTTGCAGATTTCATGCCTTTGAAGATACAAGTGGGAACACATATAGCAATATATTCGTATTTGGTTATTTCATAGATAAATCCTAACCCATGATCAACACAAATATAAAAATGGAAATCATGCAAAATTTGGTTCACCTAGTTTTTAACTATTCTCTATTATTTTCTTTTAACTAACACATCTGTAAAATAGTTTAATAAACTCTCTGGAACAGTTGTGGGAGAAAACAATGCACAGGTTGAATGCATGTTCAAGACAGAAACAGATAAAATCTATGAAGGAAATCTTTATTATTATTATTATTATTATTATTATTATTATTATTTATATAGCACCATCAATGTACATGGTGCTGTACAGAGTAAAACAGTAAATAGCAAGACTCTGCCGCATAGGCTTACATACTAATAAAATCATAATAAAACAACAAGGAGGGGAAGAGAATGCAAACATTTTCAGTTCTGCTCCCAAGGTTGATGTTTATTGGGAATGGCACCTTTTTGGGGGGATTTTTCTTGGGGTCTGACTGATTGCCATATTTCTTGAGCCCTTGGATGGCAAGTGAGCATGCTAGTGAGCATTTTACCCTATCATGTGTGGCTTGCCTGCTTGAACCACCTAGTCTTATTTCTTTTAATGAAACTGTATTCTTTCTATTTCTACTGCATTCCACAGCTGGTTGACTGTTGGGAATCCCATAGCAAGTGAAAATTGGTTTCTTTTTCTTCTGCAGTAATTAGGTATTAGACTGGATGTGGTAGTATCCAATATTTTTGAAGAAAATCTACTATTGGCATTGAGCATAGCCTGAGATCCATAGAGACCTCTCTAGAATTATGTAGATTATTTTACCACTGGGATTAATTTACGGGGCATAATGAATTGTTATACTGTTGCAGAAAAAAATTAAGTCTGCAAAAATGTTCATAAGGCTACAGCTCAGACTGTTAAATTAATCTGTGCTTACTATTCAGTATAACTGACAGCCCATTGTTTCATTTCTCCCCAAAAATTGCCCCTAGTTTTATTAACCCTTCTTGATGATGTTTGGTTTTTAAAAAAGATAGCTTAGAATTCCATGGACGAGTTTTCTCCTACAATTGGGATTGATAATTTTTAAGGTGTATTTTAAACTCTACTATTTTCTTTCTTACTTACTTACTGTGTTTTGATACCACTGAAGTTCTCTGGCAGTTCACAAAACAAAGTTTAAAATAATAAAATACATAATAGACCTAATGCAACAATGGAAAATCTAAAAGACATTAAAATAGCCATAGAATAAAACCAAGGAAAACCTACCAAGGGTGGGCAGCAGCAGTACAAAAATTTTAAAAGCAACAATGGTGTTTTTTAAAGCTGGAAGACAATTTCCAAGCCCTTGTTTGTCATTCAGCATCTCTTTCAGAGGTCAGCCAAAGTGAAAAGTGATTTGTGAATATATTCTACCCATTTCTTTCATTAACAGCAATTAAAAAGGTAGCAAGGCTAGGCATCCATGTGAGCTGGAGCCCTATTCATATGTGCACAGGGTTTTCTCCTGCAAACAGCCACACTCAATGCAATTAATATGTGGACAGGGCTTCTGGGTTTATAGAAATCTGGGAATTAGAGCTGAGAATGCCACGGCTTTGACTGATCTGTCAGCTTCCTGCACTTCAATGAATATTTGAATATATTTTATATGCACACCTTTCCTGAACAGCAAACTGCTGGGAATCAGTACAGACACTCCATTATAGTGTTTTTCAAATATGCTCCAAGGAGCCCCAGGGTTCCTTGGAAACTTATCAGAGTTCCTCAGTGGGAAGATCAGTAATGGCAGACAAGCTTCCCTGAAAGATTGCTTCACCGCCATTACTGATCTTCTTCTGCAATGCATAGTCATAGAGGGGGATGTTGTACACTGAGGGAGAAGCCAGGGGAAGGGAGAGAGAGAAATGTGAGGGGGGAAAGCATGAGGGAAAGGGAGATAAGGGGAGAACTGCCAAAAGTCTGGGAAGGGAAAAGCCAAAATCCAGAATTCGCAGAGGGCAAAGAAGAAAAGCTAGAAGCCAGAAGCAGACAGACAAAAAAGCAGCCAGAGAGAGCCAGAGGAAAGGGGAAGCAGCGAGTGAGAGTTAGAGAGAGAGACGGAATCCAGAGAAAGCAGCCAGACAAAGACCCTGTTCAGACAACATGCTAAGCCATGGTGGTTAAGCATTTGAGCTAAATATTATGGTTCAGCATGTCATCTGAACCATGACACAGTGTGTCATGTGAACCATTCCTAGCCATGGTGGCTACATAACCATGATTTAAACATGCTCCCCATTTGCTGCAAAAAAAGTTAAACGGACTAACTGTGGCTTAGCGTATTGTCTGAACAGGCTCATACAAACACCGGGCCCATACAGAAGACACCATATACCATGGCTTGAACCGTGGTGGTTAAGCCAGAAAGTCAGGCCATGTTCAGAAGACACCTTAAACCATGGCTTTAACCATGGTGAATAAGGCTTTTTGTTTTATTCACCATGGTTAAAGCTGTGGTTTAAGGTGTCTTCTGAACACAGCCCGGCTTTCTGGCTTAACCACCATGGTTCAAGCCATGGTATAAGGTGTCTTCTGAAGGGGGCCACAGACAGAGAAATCACTCTCTCACACACAAAGCTCGCTTGTACATGCACACCTACACACACAAAAGGGGGTGCCTCCCTACATTTTGTGATTGACCATGCCACCTTCCCACAGCATAGTGAAACCCAGGACATTTTTTCAAAATGTAAAATATGCTCATGAACCCCAATATTTGCCTACTCCTGTATTATGCACTGTGAGAAAGCCAAAATATGAGATGAATGGGTTGGAAGCACATTATATTTGTCACACTTTAGTCCTATTGAAGCTTATGTTACCCATGACTAGCTTGTCCCATTGATTTGAATTGGACTAGAGCTTGTCTAGCATAGTCTAGATACAGCCCAATGGATTTGGGGGGGGGGGGGTTAGGTCACATAAAGCGCTGTCTCACTAGCCCACATTTAATGACTCCCCGCCCTTCAAAAATAATAATGAAATGGTGCATCTCAATAGAAATGGAGGGAAGGACATTCAATTTCAATAGAATATAAAACATTGCTCGAGCTATTTCACCATAGTGGATTTAAAGGATATAAGAATCTCCTGGGAAATGGAAAAAATGAGACAGGCTTTTTCTAGGGGCCACTCTTCTATTTTCTCTTGTGTCATTTATATGATTATGATATTGTGTTCATAATTCATTGGAAAAGCACCTGAAGTCAGGGACAACTGTTTTACCAGTAATATACAATAAATAAAAACTTACCTGATTTGGAGCCAATACCGGTATATTGCAAGTGAGTTGAATTGCATCGTTTGTGATCTGGGTGACCCTGACGTTTTACGTGTTTGAAATAGCTCCTTAACAATCTTTGCCTCTCTTTAAGAGGTAGAGAAAGGACCAGAACTGAATGCTACTTTCCATTCCAGAGCAGTCATTCACATTAAATCATTCCAGTCAGCACAATTTAGAGCAGGGTGAAAGCTAAAGATGAGAGGCAGAAGAAAGTTAGCTTAGAGGCTATTCTGTTCCCATTGTTTCTTGATTTTCTTGAAGTATAGTGCACCTTAAATTGAACCTTGCCATGTCTAAGAGGAAAGCTGTCATCTTGTTTTCCTGTGCCTAGTATGGTGTGCATTACATTGGACTGTGTGCCATTTTCTTGTGTAGAGTCTGTGCTTTTTTACGCAGCAAAAACAATTCCAGGAAATTCCCAGGAAACTCTTAAACAGATTCCAGAAACCCAACTATATGGATATTGTAATGGGGTTGGTCAAGAATCTTCAGTGCTGAAGAATGCAAACCCCCTGTTGGAAGGCATTTAATAAAAGTAGATGCTGGATGACAGAGAGGGAGGGTCTGTACATAGGAACAGAGGAAGCTGCATTACATTGAGTCAGACCATTGGTCCATCTAGCCCAGTATTGTCAACACTGACCAACAGCAGCTCTCCAGGGTTTCAGGCAGGAGTTTTTCCTGGCCCATATAGAGATGCTGGGAATCAAACCTAGGATGTTCTGCATGCAAAACATGTGTTCTGTGACTGAGCTACCTCCCTGTTCCCAGCCCTGCTTGGAGATATCAGGGGTTAAATCTGGGATCTTTTGCATGCACAGTCTGTGCTCTTCTGTTGACTGTAGCTCTTTTCCTGTAAGTAGAGCATATGGGGTGAAGGTCAGAATAGATAAACAGTAGACCAACTAGATGGATCTCTTCAAACAGCAGACCAATTAAATGGACCTCTTCTTTCCCTGTTTATTGAAACAGCCCATCTCACCATTTGGGCTCCATCCAATCCTCCTCCTCTTCTCTCTCTATTTGCCATTATTTGATGTTCATTTTTCAGAGCCTAGATAAAGCAAAAGGCCTTTTTTTGCTCTATGCTCTCATTTGTTTTAATTAGTAAACAGAGTTATTGTGAAGGCTCAGACAAGGAGATGTAAATTAAGATAAAACCCAAGACTTCACAATTGTTGTTTTTCCTTTTCAACTTCCCTCAACCTGTTCTCTCTGAACTGAATAATATAAGGGGACCTCAGACTAGGGATAAGTGGGAAATTTGTTCACCAAATTTGCTCTTCCCAGACCTACACATGAACCCAAATACAGTTATGCAGTGGTATTTGCACTTTCCCAAAAATTCATGATGCAGTTTGCTAATCAAAGAGTACATATGGATAGGTGAAAATGCCCTCAAAAGCCATTATATTAGGGGAAAATCATTTGCCCAAAAATGTGTAATTAGGAAATGTGTACATGCATTAGAAGAAATGTGCAGAGAAATATGAATGAATTTTCATTTGTTTTTTAACGAAATAATCTGCAAGTTGATGTGGAAATAAGATGGAACGAATTTAATGTTTGAAAAATGAGAAATTGAGCAAAATTAAACTTGACAGATTCATCATCCCTACCTCAGACCTTTAAGTTTGGATTTGAAGAGCAGTTCTCATTGTCCTCCATGTTGGTTCTTCTAACAAGACAAAGCAAGTCAGTAGTTAGCATCTTGTGCAATGTGTATTTAGTTTGAGGACCAACTCTTTGTTACCTCAGAGAGGAGGACAGAACATAAAAAAGACTAATGACTAATTTCAGTGAGCTAGTCACTAATCTCTGGTACTTTGTGAAGGGGATTCATCTGCTTGTAAGAAAAACTTTTCATGCTTGGAATGAGACCCAATTTGCATTTAATTATGCCTGGTTGCATATTCTAGCAGAAGCCGGGCAGGCAGACATAGTATTCAACTTTTTGCCTATATCCTCCACTGGTTAGGGGTTACAAAATCCAGCAGATGCTCAAATCCCCCCAGAATTAGCCACCTCTTGATCTGCCATGGTATAAATGCTTCAATGCTGTGTAAATATGGTTTTATTGTTTTATGTATTATTGTTTTGTTTGAATTGTTGTACTCTGCCTCAGTGACGTGTGTGTGTGTGTGTGTGTGTATCATAGAATCATAGAATAGCAGAGTTGGAAGGGGCCTACAAGGCCATCGAGTCCAACCCCCGTGCTCAATGTAGGAATCCACCCTAAAGCATCCCTGACAGATGGTTGTCCAGCTGCCTCTTGAAGGCCTCTAGTGTGGGAGAGCCCACAACCTTCCTAGGTCACTGATTCCATTGTCGTACTGCTCTAACAGTCAGGACGTTTTTCCTGATGTCCAGCTGGAATCTGGCTTCCTTTCACTTGAGCCTGTTATTCCATGTCCTGCACTCTGGGAGGATCGAGAAGAGATCCTGGCCCTCCTCTGTAATATTTTCCCAGTACAGGACTGCAAAATCCTGCAGCAGGGGCAGCCACTTGGCTCTATCCATCCCTGGTTCAGAGGAGAGCACTCTACCCCGGCTGCAAATGTTCCACACTTCTGATGTGCAGAGAACTTCTGATGTACAGAGAAAGTGATCTTGATAGGCTGGAGTGCTGGGCTGAAAACAACAGAATGAAATTTAATAGGGATAAATGCCAAGTTCTACATCTAGGAAATAGAAAACAAAGGCACAGTTACAAGATGGGGGATACTTGGCTCAGCAATACTACAAATGAGAAGGATCTTGGAATTGTTGTAGATCGCAAGCTGAATAGGAGCCAACAGTGCGATATGGCTGCAAGAAAGGCAAATGCAATTTTGGGCTGCATTAATAGAAGTATAGCTTCCAAATCATGTGAGGTACTGGTTCCTCTCTATTCGGCCCTGGTTAGGCCTCATCTAGAGTATTGCGTCCAGTTCCGGGCTCCACAATTCAAGAAGGACGCAGACAAGCTGGAGCGTGTTCAGAGGAGGGCAACCAGGATGATCAGGGGTCTGGAAACAAAGCCCTATGAAGAGAGACTGAAAGAACTGGGCATGTTTAGCCTGGAGAAGAGAAGATTGAGGGGAGACATGATAGCACTCTTCAAATACTTAAAAGGTTGTCACACAGAAGAGGGCCAGGATCTCTTCTCGATCCTCCCAGAGTGCAGGACACGGAATAACGGGCTCAAGTTAAAGGAAGCCAGATTCCGGCTGGACATCAGGAAAAACTTCCTGACTGTTGGAGCAGTACGACAATAGAATCAGTTACCTAGGGAGGTTGTGGGCTGTCCCACACTAGAGGCATTCATCCATCAGGGTTGAACTCGATGGCCTTATAGGCCCCTTCCAACTCTGCTATTCTATGATTCTAACTTTTCCTCCAACTTTTTCTTTCATATATTTTGTGTGCTGTGAAGTCTTATTGCTACAATTCAAGCCTGGCGCTTCTACTAACTTCAGTGTGAATTATATAATTTGGCATGAATTATATAAATTTGAGGGTTCAAGACATATATGTATATATGACAGTTTTAGTATTTCCATGAAAAAGCATTTAGGATTCCTTGTGCGGAAGGCTCCTCAGCTGCTGAGAGTTCTTGAAGCCCCCATTAAAGTGCAGGAAATAAGCCAGTTCCCTCTTGCTTAACATCTGGCTCACTAAATCATCTTAAAGGGTTCTTTGCTTCTTTTTGCCACCAAGATGCCTCCCTTTTAAAAGCTCAGTGGTGATGTCTGTTTAGAGCAGATATTCCACACAACTCTGAAATCCACATTCATTCATTTATTTTTCTGTACTGAAATGTAAGACCTGTGATTTCCAAAGAAAAATGCTGCTGGCCTTTGAATCTAATTTAGGAGCTATTGACCTCCTTTTGCCTTATTGGAAGATCCCAGCCCTAAATGTTTGAGAGGGTAGGAAAATGTGCACTTGGTGATATGTAATTCAGTTCAGCTGCTGGTTGCATACAAAAGCAGATGGTACAACCCTTGCATGCTAGTGGAGATTGGTGGCTCCGATGTCAGTGGGGCAGTGAATCTGCTCTGGGCTTCATTCAGAACCTGTCAGAATTCTAAAGGAGCTAACCAAGGTGCACTAAAACCCAAAGTGGTTACTTGGATGGCTCCTGCATAGTTTTGACAGGTTCTGAATAAAAGCTGGAGCAGATTCATGGCCCCACTGACATCGGAGCCACCAACCTCCACTGTTGTATGCTCGATGAGGCCAAAGCTTATGACCGTCTTTCTGTAGATCCTTTGCATCCTGGGGAGGCTTAGTACTGAGGGGGGATTCCAAAGCTGCTCCCTTTCTTTAAATTAATATTCCGCTATTCTCTGTCCATGGTTAATGAGAACAAGCAACGTTGAGCACGTGCCTGGAATGTGACAGAGATCTGTGGCTTTGGTATTTTATGACATTTTATTGATTGGGAGTCTGTTTTCCTCCAAAAGTCATAAAATACTGAAAATGCCATAAAATGCCAATTAAAACTGCTGCCTGACATACAGTTCAAGGGACCGTTTCCCCCCTTTTCTTGATTGCTAACTTAATAATACCAAATGATTCATGTTGGAAGCTCAAGTGCGTAAGGTGAAGATTCACTCGCCATGAACCGCCATCCTTGATTTATGAGCCTTTTGCATTTTAGAAACGGTGTTTTGCCTTTGGAAACTTGCAGCAAGTGATACGGACCTTATGCTAGAGCTGCTTGTTGATTGTGCAGACTTTCAAAGCCTACACATTCCTAACCTGAGCCTGGACATCAGAGAACATGCTAAGCCATGGTTAGGCTGCTAATCCTTTTACAGTAAATAGTTAGTGAGTGTGTTTAAAATATGGTTATGTAGCCACGATGGTTAGGAATGGCTCACATGACATGCTAAGTCAAGGCTAACATGACACGCTAAACCATAATGTTTAGTTCAAAATGCTTAACCACCATGGCTTAATGTGTCATCTGAACAGGGTCTTTAAAGCACTTGTTTGCAGCCCCTCTGCAGTGTTCTATTCTTAGACACCAGCCACACTGCACACCTTTGGCAGGTGTGCAAATATTCATTATTCTGACAAAGGCATGTATCATTCCCACTGCATATCTATGGTCTAGACTGACAAACAGCAGATGATATGGCTCGCCAGCTACGGCCTCTTCTGGACAGGGATAGCTTAGCCACAGTGGTTTGTGCATTAGTAACCTCAAGACTGGATTACTGCAATGCACTCTATGTGGGCCTGCTCTTAAAACTGCACCAGAAGCTGGAGCTAGTGCAGAACGCAGCAGCTTGGCTGTTCTCAGGAGCTACCTCTTTTCAGCATATAACTCCTTTACTGAGAGGATTACACTGGATACCAGGCCAGATTTAAGGTTTTGGTACTAGTGTACAAAGCCCTAAACAACTTGGGATAAGGATACCTGACAGAGTGCCTTCCTCATTGCGATCCTGCCCGATCACTGAGGTCGTCAGAAGGCATGCTCCTGGTGGTTCCACGTGGACCTGTGGCCTGGTTGGAATCCACCAAGAGAAAAGCCTTTAGTGCAGTGGCCCCTTCTCTGTGAATCTGCCCCTGGAGGTCGGGCAGGCACCAACACTAGGCTGCTTCCAGCACCTCCTGAAAACAACTCTGTTTCGAGAAGCCTTCCCCAACTGACTAGCCACTGTTTCTCTGGTTCCTTTGTTTTTAAATTAAACAATTTTCATTTGTTTTTTTATCTTCTTTCTTTTACTGTTTTTACCTATGTTCACCGCTCTGGAAACTGTGTTAGACAATTGGGCGGTATATAAATATTGTAAATAATAATAATAAATAATAATATAATAAACCACTTCAGACTGCAGGTGGGGATTGCAATCATGAATTAATGCTCCTTCATAATCATTATTGTCCTTGCACATAGAAACTTTGAACACCAATAAGAAGGCTTCCTTAGTGTGCTTAGAATTGCACTGTAACTTAATAGCCTTCTCCCTATCATCTAGTTTTCTATGTGCAGGACATGGAAAACTGTTCATATGGATGAGCAGTCTATCATGTGAGTCCCCACTTGCAGTCTGAAGTGATACATTCTAGACACAGGTTTACATGCTATACTATTTCTAACTAGTAGGACAGTGACTTGCTATGAACTCAGTCATTTATTTCTAAAAGATTGGTCATCCTTAGAATAGCTTCAGTAACAAATTTGAAATTTGCATGGATCCTTACTCTAGAGTAGGGATCTAGAGTAAGATACTCCTAAATACTCTGAGCATGGAACTGTCTTCCTCGTGAGCTCTGCCCCTCTCTCCCTGTTCTGCTCACCCTAGATGAGTTGTAGAACAAAAGTTATACCAATTTTTACAAATTGGGGCAGCTTTTCATAAAATTGTTCAATTTGCAAACCTTACTCTGAACCCAATATTTAATATTTTATAGGACTTTGAACTTGTCAGCACAGAATGTTATGTCTGGATGTAGGACAGGTACGGCTAATATAATACAGCATAGAAGGCCTAAGGAAATGTCACAATAGCAACGTCAACAACAACTGGTAAAGAAAATGTGGAGAAAATTGTGCAAAGAGGCCATTTATTTCTAGGAGTAAGAAAAGAAAAATCTCAGAACTTTTCTGAGAAAAACGTCTTCTGAGAAATGTTGGGTTAGACCAAGTTATCATTTTTCAGGGCTCAATACTTTCCTCAGGATCTCCCAAATCTTAAATTTCTGAGGAGTTTAAATGCAGATGCTTATAATACTGCTAGTTTTTGAAAGCTTTGTAGGAGGTGTGAGGGTGGCTTTGTTGTGTCCTGCTCTGGAGAGGACCTGGGGCTAGGGATATAGCAAAATCTGTCCTCCAGTTTCCATCTTTCTGCCTCATCCTCCAGACATTTTATAATTTTTTCTCAATTTCTTTTAGTGGCGTTTTTTTAGCTTACCTACCCGCTGCGAATTAGCCAAGGGTGCTTTGTGTCCCCGTTCCCCCCCCCCCCATTCTATTACACATAACTCCATTGCTTGGCAGCCTCCCAGGCTGTCTGTGCTTTCTGATCTGAAAAAACTCTATGAGAGGAATAACCTCATGATCCCACAGCTTTAAATGAAGGGTGGTAACCTAAGGAGGCTGCATGCCGCCATTTCATAAATAAGGTAAGCACAAAGACCCTGAACCCAACCCATGAGAATTTATCTGAAATTTTCTTCTCCTTTCAATTTCTTTTCAAAAACAATTTATTTTCTATCAAATTGAATGAGAATGGTCAGGAAAAAATGGGGAAATGTTCAGAATAGCACTAAAATGAACTGCATCCTTTCCCTCAGTTTTCTCCTCCAGATACCATCTTAGATACTGAAAATTTCTGTGGTAAAATATGTCTCACTGCAGTGTAAAAATAATCTTCTTTATGAGTTTCTGTGTCAATGCTTTGCATTGGGATTGTGTTGTCTCAAGGCATAAATCTTTCTTATATCAGCAGTCTGCAGTCCCACTGAACCATTGCAAACTCATTTTTATTCTCCATTTTTATCAGTTGAGTTAGGAACCTCTCTTAGAAGCAAGTTGCAAGAATTTTTAATGTTCTGTACCCTATATAGTCTTCATTGCCCTTTGGCCACTCCGGTTACTGTTATACCTTGCACAGAAAGGCTGGTTGGAGCTCTGAGATTCCATATTTCCATGTTTGATCATAACAAACATAAAACTGTTTCTAAACATGGATGTTAGGGTAATGATCAGTGATAGTGGTTTGGATTTAGTTATTCAATACATGCAAAGCTGGCTTATACCAATTCAGATGATTTGGTCATCTAATCTAGAAGTGTGTCTGACCATCTGAGAATCCTTTTAACTTTTTATTTGGATCTTCTCCATGGAAACCACACATTCTGACCTATGGCCATTCTAGTAAATTATATGACTCTTCATAGAATCGTATTCCATATGCAGAATCATGCTAAGAAACACAGAGAAGAACCAAGGCTCAAATGTTTTGTTTAGAACAACTGCAGCACTGTGGGGAAGGCAGAGTGAAATCTTTGTTTCCATTCTTAACATGTAAAATCATGGCAGAAGTGTAGGAGAAAGATATACCAGTGGTTAACTTGCAAATCTATTGGCACATGTTATTCTTCAGTGTCAGTATGCTTGGAAAATTCATGCTATCTTTCTTAGGCCTTTGCTAGACCAGGCTATATCCCAGGGTGATACCCGGGATCGTCCTTGTGCATCCAGATGATGCACAGGGGATCCCGGGCTCAGGCAGGGATCAACCTTCCCTGGCCCCGGGACATAGCCTACCCCTTCAAGCCCGCTTTTTCCCACTGTCTCAGGTTGAGCCTGAGATAGCGAGCGTGTGGCCCATTTTCCCAGCTCCGTGCAATTATTCGCGCGTAACCGGGAGCTGCGCATGGGGCGCAGTGCTCCTTAGGAGTGCTGCGCCCATCAGGGGCAGGGTGGGGGGAGCGGGGAAACCCAATTTTTAAAAAAACAGCCTTACCTTGGCACATGAGCATTCGTGCATGTCGTCCCCTTTAAAAGTAAAAAAAATGGCGGGCGCGATGGCTCTCTTCGTGAGGTCGCCTCGCCTGATGTGTCAATGAGGGTGACATCCCACAATACTTGCATCGCAGGGACTCCCCTCGTCCATTGCGGATTTACTGGTAGGTCTAGCAAAGGCCTTAGTTTCAGTTTCACCATTTGTAATGCGGGATGAATTATACTCACGTTAAAAATATATATACATTTTTAAAAGACATGATGTGAGAGATTAAGGGAATACAACCGTATGTTTTCTTTGACCTTTAGCCCACAACTGACGTGCTGCATAGCAAAGTGTCAGCCTGCAATCACCCACCATCTCCTTTTCCTAACAATATCTCTGAACCCAATGTGTGACCCAGAGGGATTCATGAGAAATGAAGATGACAGGGGCTGGAGGCCCTCACTTTGCTTTGAAGTGATTGCAGCTGCTTGTAAGGAAAATAATAATAATTAAAAATGGACAGGGTAGGGCAACACGTTAGAAGACAATCAAGATTTCTTGGGGCACGCTGGTAACTAGGGATATTATATTGCATGTCTCTGACATAAGAAACTCTCTATTTTCTTTCAGTTTGGAGTGGCTACCAAACCAGGTGTAGTGGTATGACAGAAGATTCCTAGATATTTTACTATAATTCCTGGGAATTTTGTTCTATTTTTCCTTATCTATGTCAGTGACAGAATAGATTATAAACAAGGGATAGGCTAGTAATAGGAAGAGAGAGCACTTGTCTTCAGTAATTCTAAAGCAATTTTGCAGATATTCTTTGCCACTAGCTCTTCTGCAGGATAAAATAATTTGTCTTCCTTCTGCTGTGCTGCAATTGCAGACCTGCAAAATACTTAGGCTGCAATCCTATAGCTACTTCCTGGGGAGTGCCCCCCATTAAACTCAGTGGTATGTATTTCTGCATAAACACGTATAGGATTCCAATGTTAGGCTAGTACCAGTTGTGGATAGTAACAACGTGAAGGTCGCTTTGGTGAATTGGTGGTTATGATCCAGAACTGGCAATATGCTCCACTGTTAAGCTTAAACTTCAGCCAAGAGGAATTGAAGATATATCTTAATTTAAGCTTCTTGGGGACAAATGTAATAAAGTTGGAGAATACGGTGGTAGTGGTGGAAAATTATGTTTCTTCCCTCCAGTCCGTCTGCTCTTTATTTTAGCATGGAAACTCAGAGGTTGAAAGGTTTGGCATTGATTCAGTCAGGTAAGAAATAAAAAGTCCTGATAAGATTTTAGCCAAAAGGATTTTGCAATAAAGTTTGAAATTGAGTGACTGAAGATAAAGGTACAGTAGATTTTAACTTGTAGGAATAGTTTTCAATCAAGCCATAGCTCCATGATTCAGTGACACTGCTGTATATGAGTGTGCCTCCATCTGTGTGTGTTTGCCTGCAGTGGAGGAACAGGATAGTGCCTACTTTTATTTATTTATTTATTTATTTATTTATTACATTTCTATACCGCCCAATAGCCGAAGCTCTCTGGGCGGTTCACAAAAATTAAAACCACAATAAAACACCCAACAGGTTAAAACTACTTTGACAAAACCTTACTTTTCTTTAGACCCTGCCTCAATGAAACTCAGTTTAAGGAATCGCCTAGAAGTGTAGTGATGGGACATTATCTAAAGTCTACTTCTAGCATTAGATGGAGGTGAAAGCATGGTAGAACATCCCTTTACTAACCACCTGTGTTTTGGGTACTCTGGTTATCTCTGCTGCCCTTTGTTGTTAAACATTATTGTTCCCTTTTGCTGGAGATGGAATGAATGCATTGAGAGGGACGGATAGCGTTTCCCAAAAGTAGTTCAGCCTCCAGTTACTTTTTGTGATCCAGATGCAGTTAATAACTCTATTGGCTTTTACAATTCACTCCTGCACATCCACGTGCAATCTTTATATAAACATTTCTACTTTTTGTATAGTTTTTTCTGTTTTTATATGTGCCACTTTTCAGCCTTATGGACCTCCAAGTGGCTTACAACAACAACAACAACTTGCATAAAATAACAACATAATTTTAAACATCTGTAGCACACATGTGTGTTCACTCACACGCACATGCACGCAAGATCTATGATGCACAAAAGAAAAATCACTGCTGAGAATTCAAAAACTCCTGGCGGAACAAATGAGTTTTAATGAAATGCCTACTGAATGGCTTTGAATGGTAATGCGTTGCTGAAGCTTGCTCTAATTCCCCTGTCCTTTGAGAGATCCCCGACAGATTAAGAAAGTTTGTTGTAATTAATTTACAGCTGAATTCTTTGCATGTTTACTCAGAAATAAATATTTCTCTCTGTTTAAGAACATCTAGCTCTAGTTGCCTTCTCTCCTTTCTTTTTTCTGGTCATTAATAGCAATCTTATCTCTCTAAATCAGGGGTGGAGAACTCCTTTCAGCCTGGAGGCCCAATTCAATTCTGAAGACGTTTCAAGCGTGGGCGGGGCTGAAGGCAAAGTGGGGAGCAGGGCCAAAATAAGAAACATAGCAGCATCTTTTTAGCTTCAAGCTCTACCTGCCAGTAAACCGCTCAGAGGGCTTCGACTATGGGGCGGTATATACATTTAATAAATAAACAAACTAATCTACACCAAGCAGGACATTGCACTATGAAAGCGGTATATTAAAGGCAGGAGCCACACCAAGCAGGATATAGCACTATGAAAGCGATATGAAAGCAGTAGATGGTATGTGTCAATGGGCCCCAACAGTTGCCAATGCACTTCAGTACCACTATAAGGCAGTAGTGTGGCTCCTTCCTTTTATACACCACGTTTATAGTGCAATATCCTACTTGGTGTAGATTAGGCCTTAGACAAAGCATTTCAGCCTTTTAGAATGGGTGGGTGGGTGCAGTGCATAGGGCCCCGGAGAAGGAGGCTTGGTCATTTAGGAACTCCACAGGGCCAGATTGGAACCCCAGGAGGACGGGATTTGGCTCTAAATCCAAGGTATTTCAAGAATATAATATTGGGAATAGGAAACAAATGACTTTCATAAATGTAGTCAGATATGCTGTGGGTTAGGTAGGTCACAGAGCTATCCAGTGTCTAGACTGGAGACTGACTGCAGTTCTGCACTTCCATGCCATGGAGAAAACCACATGTGACAGCTGCTGACATTTTTGTTTTTCTGCTACAGCTCCTTGCACAGCTGAATCTGTAAGCTGGCTTCCAGTTTAAAATTGGCTTGCTTGTTGAGCGATGTAAGTGGTTGTGGTAGAAGCTTCAAATACACTTCTGGCAGCATGCGCAGTTCTCTCCTAACATGCATACATGGTTTTGTAGGATCTCAGACTGAAATCAGTGGGACTTATTTCAGGCCCATAGTTGGCCTAACAGTTCAGGAGTGCCAAAGGAGTACTGTGGCAGTTCATCTGGTTTGCAAGCCTTTTAAAGACAGCATTGTAAACTACATTGTAAAAGAAAAGGGGGGGCAGAGAAAATATAGGTGGGGAAGGACTCCCCCTAGCCCACCCCTGGCTACAGCCCAAGTTACTTCCCAGCATAGGCGTGCGCAGCACATTTCATTAGGGGGTTCAGCCAGGGGTTGGTTTTTTTAAGGTAAACATTGATTAAATATATAGTAATAAAGGACTTTTTTCCATTCATCAAACAAACAAAATAAACGAAAACTGAAGTAAACTGTATTTTTTTTAATTAACAAGTAATCTGTACTTTAAAAATACACATTTTAAAATGGAGACTCTGAATACTGTTTTTTGCTGTAGTGATAACCAGGCATATATAAAGATATAGTCAATTTTCACCATCTTTAAATTTAATCAGATAATGACCTAATCCAAACTTACTAAAACAGATTCACATTTAAAACAGTTTCTATCACATTAACAACAATGAGTGTCATCTTAAGTTCCAGCACCATACATAGAATACACCATACATCAAATGCCCTAATAATGATTTTAAAAGATTGCCCTGTGTGCTGCTGAGCAAAGAATTTGGAATGAGGTCCAGGAGAGAGACTTCTGGGGTGAATATAGTGAGGACGAGGGGTGGCTGCGAGCCTAGCATAAGAGAGGGCTGGCTGGAAAGATTTGGAAAACTTGGGGGAGTGTAGGAGATCTGGAACTAGGGGCATCTCTGGAAGGCCGCGAAGGGGCTATTGGCAGAAGACAGGAGATGAAGGAGAAAAGAGAGGATGGGAAACCGTCACAAGGGCACATCAGTCTTCTTTACTGATCAATTGTAAGCCGCTCCGGGAGACTTTTAGGCTGAGGTGCGGGATAAAAATACTCTAAATAAAATAAGGGCAAAAGAAGAGGATTGGCGTAGGGGGAGCCCTGGGGAAAGAAGAGAGAGAAATGCCCCTATGTGTGGGGCTAGAAGAGGGAGAGAGGGTGCAGACAGGAGAGGTATGAGTGTCCCGGAGGGGAAAGGAAACAGAGGTAATGTTTAGCCTTGAGGAGAAGCCTGAGGGGAGACATGATAGCACTCTTCAAATACTTGAAAGATTGACACACACAGGAGGGCCAGGATCTCTTCTCGATCATCCCAGAGTGCAGGACACGGAATAATGGGCTCAAGTTACAGGAAGTCAGATTCCAGCTGGACATCAGGAAAAACCTCCTGACTGTTAGAGCAGTATGACAGTAGAACCAGTTACCTAGGAAGGTTGTGGGCTCTCCCACACTAGAGGCATTCAAGAAGCAGCTGGACAACCACCTGTCAGAGATGCTTTAAGGTGGATTCCTGCATTGAGCAGGACTTGATGGCCTTATAGACCTCTTCCAACTCTATTATTCTATGATTCTATGAAAACAGTAGTGTAGATCCTGCCTGAGACACCTGGGCCCTGTACACCTAGGAAACCCAATGCATATTGTTCAGTATCTAAATTATAGCCAGCTCTTGCCAGGGCTGGTCCAAGACATTTTGCTGCCCAAAGCGGAATAGCAAATGACATGACCCCCCACCCCACCCCTAAACTCACAGTGCCAAGCCAGTAAAGTCATTTTGGCACTTGAGGCCAGTGGACAACAGCTTATTATGCCATAATAAAGTTGTGAGTCTTCCAGATCTCACAGGATACTTTACAGCTTTTAAACACAAAAGAAGAAGAGGACTATACCACAACCTGGCCTTGTGGGTCATGTAACCAGCAAGTCCAGTCCAGAAAGGAAATCCAGACACAAGCAATTCAAGCCAAACCACACCACATACCCACATACTGTATAAGAAGTCCTACAATTCTCAGCATACCCCAGCCAGCCATGCTGGCTAGGGGATTCTAGGAGTTGAAGGACTTTTTTCTGTCTAAACATGCATAAAATTGTGCCTTTAACTTATCATGTCACACTAACAGGAATACAGGAATCAAATAGGATTTCCTTCTTCAGTGGGACACACTTACTTAGGAGTAAGTACCATTTTGTTATAGGAAAGGATAATATATTTTTAATTAAAATTTAAAAATAACTATCACCTGGTACAGAGTTTTCCTATGGAAGACCTGGCTGGTTCACTGTTGTAATTATTTGATTGGGACTGAAGTAGAAGGGCACTAATTTTGCTGTACTTATTGTCTTTAACTATGGTTAAATATCCCAGTGTGGGATGTACTTACTGTCTTTAAATATGGTTAAATATCCCACAGTTACCTTGCTATTCTATTTCTACAATTCTTTTTCTCCTGTCCTTTCTTCATCCTCTCTTCATTTTCAGGCTGCATCCGGTGCACATTTACCTCAGAGTAAGTTTTATTGATCTCAGTGGGGCTTACTTCTGAGTAGACATACATAGGATTGTGCTGCAGCTCTGTTTTAAAGTGACACAAGAGACACACATACCATATTTACCAAAAGAATGGCTTGAAAAATAAATATTGTAGAGCTAGGAACAGTGTAGGCCCCTGACTGTAAGCCCCACCGCTGGCCGGCCTTCTCCCCCTCACCTCCTTCGCACGTGGTGCTCTTCTCTTCCTCCTCGTTGCTGCTGCCAGCTCTCCTCTGTGAGGAGAGCTGGCAGCAGGTCTCTTCCAGTGGTCTCTGTGAATTGGAAATAGGAGAGCAGCCCTTCTCCCCGAACATCTGTCTTTGCCCCTGAAGGAACGCGCCTGCCTGACGAGTGAATTGCGGAAAGCGCGGCAGCCCCTCGCCCGCCGGCCACTCTCCCTGCTCTGGCCCTTCGCAGGGAAAGAGAAAGGCGGAAGGAGGTAACTGGGGAAAGCAGCGGAGAAACGCACCCACAAAGGTCTCCGCTCCGCAGGGAAGCCCAAACGGCACTTACTGGCCCCGCCATACACCTAGCCAGGCCCCGCCCCCGCCAGGCCCAGCAGCAGGAACCGCAGCTGCGGCCACAACGAGGCGCGGAGCCGGAGGAGGAGCAGGAACCGGAGTGGGGTGGGCGCAGCCGCTGGAGGCTTCTGACGGGCGGCACTGCACATTTCCCTCTGACCCGTCTCCAGAGTGACGGCGCCTGGCTCGGCCCGCAGCGGCCTCAGAGGGGGTTCAGCAAGGACGGGGCAAACATGGCGGCGGCGGCACATTAGGGGGTTCAATGGAACCCTCTGCATCCCCTGTGCGCACGCCAATGCTTCCCAGTAACCATGATCAAGTTGCAAATTCATAATTGCATGTAGTTTCCAACCTATCATCCATCTTAGCATCCTGACATGCTCTCCCCCCACTCCTCCCAATTCAGGTTTATACCATGTGTGGATTGGCTCTCCAAATCTCCCTTATGTTCAAACAGAGCTTAATGTTTTAGAAATTCACTACATGTTCCCTTTGTCATTTTTGAAGGAGCTCTTTCCCCCCCTTGTAGTTACACATGAACTTGCCTGTTATTGTCTTATCAGGATAGCAGGGGGAAACAATAACTGTGCTATTTTAATTCTGGGTTTGTTGTCTAATGCTGTGTTGAGGTTAATCATCAAGTTTTATTTTTATGGTGGTGAAATGGGCTTGCTTAGCAAAAGAAGCTCCCCAGAGAACAAGCAAAAAGACTAGATAGGCAGTAAAAGATCAAGAGAGCATTCCCTAAAGAACTGGGGTGAGAGGTGTGGACAGGAACAGCAGGAGTCAGCGAGACCCAAATATTAAATTCTGTTATATTCCTGAAAGTAAATTGTTAAATTAAGAATTTGATTATGTCACCTTTTCTTGTAACATCCCTTGTTGCTGAATGCAGCACAAAAAAAACTTCCCACTTTGTTACACATGTACCTCTTGAACAGCCTTGGAGAGAGGTTGAAGCCCTGAACCAGCAAAAATCCACATCCCGATTCTTGTTTCTTGATTCCTCGTATCCTGTTGTGGCAGGTTCAGTTTTCCTATACATGCTATTTTTCAGCACAATTTTAGCAAGCACGTCTACAAGAGACACCTTTTTACAGACCACAGACATTTTGCAGGAAATAATGAAAGCCAATATGGTACTGTGGTTAGTGTCAATGTAGACACTATGCTTCAAACCTCCATGTAACCATGAAGCTCTGGATGACCTTCGGAGGGCCATTACCCCACAGACTCACCTACCTCACAGGGTTCTTTTGAGGGTAAAAAGGTGGGGGGGAGCAGAGAATCATGCATGTTGACCTTGAGTAAAATGGAGGAAGGATTTTTAAAAGTAAGAAAACAAATGAATAAATAAAGTGACAGAGAATCAGATCAGCCGACAGAAAGCTCTGGTGTGTGGGCTGGTCCATGAAGTCACGAAGAGTCAGAAGCGACTGAACGAATAAACAACAACAGCCCCTTCTTAGCCATGAAGATATGGTTGTCTTAATTACTGTCATGAAACTTGTAAATGAAGTCTATGGTAAAGCTAATCATGAACTGTGGTAGTTGAGTGCACAATTAAATAGAGGAGGGCCACCCTCTCTCCAAAGCAAGATGCCCAAGTGTCACTGCAAAGTTGGATAATGGTATATCTATGGGGACAGGGGAGGAATGTGTTGCAATCCATGGAAAAATGCCAGGAATGTCTTAATCACTGAATTCATGCAAGCTTCTCCTTAGCTGCAGTGGTAGCAGGTCATTTGACTTTTAAAAACTTAAACCTTGGTTGTCCTTCTCAGTTCTTTGGCCTCTTTCCATATGAGCATCTTCCATTGGGCTAATATGAGATATTGTCTATGCCTTGGTGACTTTGTCATAGTTCTTGCCGAGGTCATTTGGGCTATACAGTCGATGCCAGCTTCAGGTTTTTGAGGGCCCTTGGGCAAGACACCCTCAAAGCCCCCCCCCTTCAGTGAGTCCACTTCCTCAACACCACTGTCAGCTGCTGCTATTGCTACAGGTCCTCTTTTTCATCATTGTTAACACTTGCTTGCTTGGCAGGCAGAGGGTCGGTGATCAATTAACCCATTGTCACCTTTGCTGTTTATCTTGGTGTTGTAAATATTGAATAGAGATATAAGGCAAGATGAAAGAATTGGAGGGTAATCCCTGCTCTTGATGCCAGCCCGGTCCTGTATACCAAATCAGAGTGCAGGTGGGGCTCACATGACTGAATACTTTTCCATTCAAAAACAGTCCCTCCTCATAGGGAATTGGTTGTCAAGAGGAAAGGTTCTAGCCTAGCCATCTACCTTGGCATGCTAGTTTTCTGTGTTCAGGGAGTTTTCTGATATGGGGGAATATTTTGTCATGTGAGTCCCAACTGCATCAGAAGTGGTTCCATCCAGACACATGTTTGCCTCCCGAGCAAGAACTAGGCTTGAAGAAGACAAGTTCTTTTATGCATGGAAGTATGTGTTGCACAACATCAGGAACATGAAACAGATTTTGATATTTCTGGGTTTTTGTTTCCCACCCCCTCTTCTCTTTTCAGTTTTTTATCATGCTGTTAATTATATTTGTGCTAGAGCTCACCGTCGTGATTCTCTTCTTCGTCTACACAGACAAGGTATGTCAAAAGTTTCCCTCCACCCTCTTCTCTCCCCTTCAGCAAATGTCTATGCCTCTTCCCTCAGAAATCAGTGATGAACCCTTTGCCTTGGTATGCATATCATGGTGTGTGTTTTTCAAGACATTCCCTTTCAGGAGTACTGCACTCTGAACACATAAATATTCTTCTGTGATGTGGCTTCACTCTTCATCTCTCTCTAGCTTACTTGCAATCCAAGGTCAGACATATTAGTAACACAATAGCTATTTAAATACAGAGAACTCTAATCAGGAGAGGCTGATGAAAAGTCGTGCACTAAAAGGCAGATAGTAATCACATTAAAATGTTCTTTATATGTGTTGCTGTGAAAGTTTCAAATTGGACATGGTAAGCATTCACTAGCAAATGTGAAATTGAGAAACTGGACATTGTTGCTATATGCACTTGTCAGGGATGACAATTTCTGATGTCTCCTGTATTGTTCATACTGCACAGCATTAATATTCAACAGAGAAGGCTACTTTGATGACACTCCCCAAGAGGATGGGCTTCTACTACCACACTCCTCAAACTAGCCCTACCTAGATACCTAAAAACAGGGTGGAGTCAGCCCTGCCACTCTAGCATTTTGTCCCAGTGTATTTCCTTCATCTTTTTAAAGCAATACTATCACTTCTTCTTTTTTCCCTTCTCATCTCCTGCTCCCAGCCCAGGCAGAGTACTTGTGTGTGTGTATGTGGCCGGGGGTGGGTGGGTGGATTGTTGACATCTCTTGCCAAGAGCAGAGGTTCAGCAAACACCCTGCCCTTGTCCCCAGCTTCCTAAAACCAGGCTGAAGAGGGGGCTACTTGTTTTGGGCAGCAAAAGCACACTGGCTGTAATCTATCCCCATCTATTGCTTATCCCATACTGTGGGTAACAAGATAACAATGTTTACATTTCATGTATGTGTGGGGTTTGGTATATGTGTGGATTGCTGTTGTTTTGTTGTTGCTGGTGGTCTTACTCTTCCTCAGCTAGCTCAGTTAGGAATTCTTATTTCACAACTAAAAGGTAGTGATTTGCCCAAGGTTTCCCTCATCCAAACCCAGTAGACTAGCCACTGTACCACAGTGGCCTGGTTCAGACAACACACTAAACCATGCTGCTTAACCACAAAATAAGCAGCATGGTTTAGTGTGTTGTCTAAACCAGGCCACTGACTGAGTTGTTAAAGTGTCAACGACTTCACTGCCCTGAAAGGGCAGTTTAAAACTATAACTGATGATGATGATGATGATGATGATGATGATGATATGTAAACCGTGTGCCTACCTAAAAGAGGTAGAGTATTAAAAATTCAGTCGCCATGCAAAATTATTTATGTTGTCAATGATAATTTTAAATTACTTATATGCTGTAATGGCTTATGAATCAGTTGTAGCCTCTTAAGAGAGAGGTTTATGCATAATGGAAGGCAGATTAATGAAAGGATCTGTACAGTGTGCAGCCGCGTTCCAGAAAAAGCTAACACCACACTTGGTATGCTAAGAAGGGGGAAAATGATGAAGAACATTATAATGTCATTATGTGAATCAATGTCTGTGTGCAGGAACTTACTGGGAGTAAAACAGAGTGATACCCCCCCTTCCCTGCCACCTACCATCACTGTAATCTCTGTAAAGGACAATGAAAATTATTAGAAGGGCGTGACTGAGAAAGTATTACAAATATCATTGAGATTGTTTGGGAAAATAACATGTTAAGAGATATGCTTATGACAGTGAAACCTTGCCACATTCAGAGCATGTGGCAGGGAGGGATGGGAGAGATTCATCCTGCCACTCCCCCACCCCCATCCCTCTGATTAGTTAGCTGAGTGAGTGGGGTGGTCTCCCATCTCAACAGAGCTACTGGTGGCTAGCCAGCCCGCCTGTCCTCCCTCCATCCCTCCCTCTGCCAATGATGGAGAACAGAACAGGCAGCCAGCAGGTGAGGTCTTGAATGATGAAATGCTCCCCCTAGAGGTCACAAATCAGGCTAGACTAGAACTCAGCCCCTCTTCCAGTGTGGTGACCTTGGGATCATCTGGAGAGTCCTTACCTTGGCCCTCCTGCGTACCTCTTTGTCAGCTGAATTAAACAGGTATCTAGCTACCCGCAGCACTAGATCCCCCCTAAGCTATAGCCGTAATTCACTAGCCGCCGCCACCTACTGAGTTATCAAAGCAGTTCTGTGCCAGAGGTTGGGAATGCATGCCTCGCCAGATGCTATTGGACTCCAACTACCATCAGCCCCAGCCAGCACAGGTGATGGTCAGAGGTAGTGGGTGTTGTAATCCAACAACATTCTAAACTGGCATAATTGGCAGGTAGGTCATATCTCACATGCTGCACAGAATCCATAGTAAGTGGCAATAGCTGAGCCAGGAATGAAAAGCCTATCTTTACCCTCCTGGCATAAAGTGCAATATAGACTCTGAGGAGCATAGTTGGCTAACTCTAGAGACAGTCCAGCACAGGCCATGCTTATATAGGCTAGTCTTCCCCAACCTGGTGCCCTTCAGATGTTTTGGACTTCAGTTTCCATCAGCCTTAATCAGCCTGGCCAGTAGTCAGAAATGCTGGGATTTGTAGTCCAAAACAACTTGAGGCACCAGGTTCAGAAGGGTGGTACAGATTTTTGTCTCTGAAACTGACCTACAGGCATGATGTGATTCAGGATTTTGGGTTGGGATGAAACAAAGGTAACCCTCTTTGCAATGTGTACTGTTCTCCCCAGGAAGGAAGGACGGAAGATAAGCAAGAATGCCAAGATAAAACAAAAGTCAGACACAGATGTACACATTGTATAAATTTCTACAGTTTCATGTTCTGAAGCTGAACTCACATTACACCTGACATCTAGTTTTCTGTGTATAAATATTGTTATTTTGGAATAAAGGAGCATAGAGTCATATGAGCACTAACTTACATACAACCTGAAGTGCTGTGATCCAGAAATAGATTTATCATCTTAGTGAGTACTAGGTGTGAATCTCATTCTAAAGCAGCCTTCCCCCAACCCGATGCACTCCAGATGTTTTGGACTTCAATTTCCATCAGCCCCAGCCAACATGGCAAATTGTCTAGAATGCTGGGAGTTGTAGTCCTAAGCATCCCCAGTTTGGGGAAGGCTGTTCTAAAGTATTCTGGAAGTTAGTGACTAGAGGGAATTTGTGGTACCCAGAATTATTCATATCAGAATATTGCTATCCCCACCTTCATCAAGGTTTGTGTTCCTTTCTGAATTGAAAACCTGTTTTTAAGGGTTTTAAGATTTACCTTAAAAGGAATCCAGTATCCTGATTTTCGCATTCCTGTAGCCATCTGCCTGCTGAGGAGGAGGAGAAAAGTATTGCTTGCTGTCTATTGTGAGGAATATAACTAAAAGAAGTCAACTTTGGTTCTGATCACCAATGCCTAGAATGTTATCACTTTCACATTCAAATCAATCAGTATTAGGTTTGCTTTCAAATAAATCTGTTTTCAGGCGAAACTGGATCTTTGCTTATTATGTAGCAAACAGCTACGTACGTTGTTTTCTCCTGAAATAATTACAGGAATGGGGAGGGGCAATTCTTACCAGGATGGCAGTGTGCAGGTTGATTATCTCTTCACTTCCTGACTGCAATCAGAGTCCCCCACACACGTTGGTGTGGCTAATATAGCTTTAGTAAAAAAAGGAAAAGAAAAGAAACGTTGGAAACGCTTTCTCCTAAGGTTCCTAGCCACATTGGGGGAGGTTCACTTCCATCATGGTGGAGAAATGAAGACATACACCTCTCCTCACCATATGCTGCCTTCCCAATAAAAATCCCACCTCCCCATGCAACTTTAGGTTGCCTATGTGTCCTCTTTCACAGAGGACAGTCTCCTATTTGGAGAGCTGCCAAAGGATTGTCCTCTGTGTTGAAGGCATCCTCTGTTTGAAGGGCTGTCCAGTTCAGGTCCAGTATAATGATCAGAAGGAAGAGGTGGGCCTTTTAAGATGCCCATCAACAGCACCTGGGCAGCAGACTGAGCAAGGCACACAGGTTACCTGGAGCTCCATCACATCAGCATTTTATCGCATTCTGTCCTGCCTGGTTTGCCGTTTTGAAACGCGATACTCACACGACATTGCGTCTGTCCTGCAGTCACTTCCCATCTTCCCCTCCATTTTCTGTCTTTTTCTAGGGTGGGGAAAGTGCCATTTATTTTCTCCATGTGAAATAAAAGCGCCCTTCTGTCCCTGTGTATTGTTGCTCTCGTGCTATTTTGTTTTTGTTGGTGACAAAAGAGGAGGGTGGGGTGGTTCTCCTACAGTTTCTGAGTCTGTCAGTCAAACAAATGGACTTGTGCTGAGCTAGTGGAACAGACTTTTGCTGCTCCAACTCCATCCTCATTGCCCACAGAAACGGCACTCAGCTGATTAAACACTGAATCAGTAAAACCCTAGACAACAAAACCAGAGCAAGGTGCTGGGGGGAGATGCCCATGTCTATCACCTGACAAGAACCAATGAACTGGAGGGGGAAAGAGAAGGGGCGGGGTGAGGCAGCACAATAGCAGAAGAGCAAACAAATGAAAAGAGTGTTCACTGGTACAGCGGTGATCATGAAAGGGACCTTCCAGGAAAAAAAGTAGGTGTGATGGAGCTCCTGGTCACAGCCTTCCACACTATGGTGAGGTGCACTGTACTTCTATTTAAATAATTCTGATATCTAAATGTGCAACTATACATAAGCATGAGTATCTTCAAATTATGTGCAAAAAAGGTGTCCTCTCTTTTGGATGATGCATGTCCTCTTAGTTGGTGATTCACAAGTGGCCACCCTAGTAATTATTTAACAAAAAACAAGATATATAGCTGATTGCTGGGTATGAAACAAACATCTGGTTTGGCCATCAGGGGGGCTTCTGCGTACTGAATGTATCAAGACATAAACAGGTGTCTGCGGCACCGTGAGGGGTCCTCTTGATTAGCTCTGTTACATGCAATCGTCCTTCATATAAAATTGAAATAATGATGGCTGCTTCTTGGCATTTGGGAAAGTTAAGCAGAAAATAGACCATTTTTCCAGACCATTTTATGTGAGACCATTTTTCTCACATAAAATACTTCTGATAATTTGGTCCCACTTCACAAATGAGAACTGACATCATTACCAAATTGACATTACTGGTGTGGGACCACTTTTTTTAAAGGATCCTCTCCATATAGATGCTGATAATTTCTGACACTCTAAAGGAAGGGGGACGTAGATGGAATTCTTGTCAGCCTTTGAGCCAAGATTAATGCACCTGAGCTCTGTACTTTAGTTACATGGATTCTAAAAATAAAACTACCTAACAAGTAAGAATACTGAGGCCTGCTGATTTGCAGTAACGTCACCTGTGGTTGATTTTGCTACTTCACCTCTTCATGGGAACCTCTCTTTTTAATCCCTCTTCTGCTGCCTCTGCAGAAACTGTGATAACCTAGATCTGCAGACTAAGAATACCTTCAGACAAATAGTGACATTAATATGTCTCTATTGCAAAGCAGACCAGTGCTATTGGAATCACCATAGCATATGTTTCAGCAGTGGCACTGGCATAAACTAGCAACAAGAACAAAACGTGCTCATGGTATGTTGTTAAGAGCTGGTTTGTTTATTTATTTATTATAATTTACAAGAGAGACTTTCTTCCTATGGCAAGGAGTATGAAAAGTTCTCAGGATCTTGCTGAAAGACTGTGTTGTTTGCATCCATTTCGTCTTCTTTTTCTATTGGGGAATCTTCCAAAGTATTTTTTAATTTTTCCTGAAGCAAGGGGATGCCTTTTACACTGAATCAGATTGATGTTCTTTTGTGTCCAGTTCCATCCATCATGATACTCAGTTCTTCTGGGTCATGTCTCTCTTACTTGAAATACATTAACTGGAAATTCTAGGAATCAAGTCTGGGGCTTCATGTATGCAAAACCTGTGTATGTTGTTCCTGAGTGAGCGAGTTCTCTGAAAAGAAAGATTGTCCATATAATTCATTCAGTCAGATTTCTTCAGAACTTTAGCTCTATTCAGGCGTTCCTAAGCAGCTTAGATTAAACACGCAAGGGGAGGGACCTCTTGCCCTGCTCATGTGTTTTCACTACAACTTTCTGAAGAGGGGAGCCTTCTGTATCTGTGGAAGCTCTCCATGCAATTTTGAACACTGATTCTCCTCTTCAGAAAGTCTCCCTCCACAACTAGAGTGCAATGGAAACGTGCAATGAGGGGGGTGGGAGTAGCATGCTGCTTCTCCTTGTGTATTTTGTCTAACCACTTTAGGAACACCTGAATAGGGGTTCTGTTATATAGCTATTTATACCTTCAGGTTGGGCAAAGCAAGTATTCTTTTCTGCTACATTACCTTCTCCTTGAAGCCTTCTTGAATTATGAGTTTCCAAGCAGAAACAAACCTTTCTATATGCTAGTCATCACAAGAATTAAAAGCTGTTCACCTCTTTGTTCTTACTCCACTGTTTTCCATTCTCTTACTCTCTGCTCTGCAGAAATTGGGCTTCTGCTGTCCCCTGTTGTCTCTTTTGTCCACTGCCTTCTCCATGTCTTCTGCTGTATTTTTCTTATTTCTGTAACAGGCCCTTCTCTCTTCACTAAGCAGCTTACCTGTCCACCTTCAACACTCCTCAATAACTTTTTTCCAGATAAAACTTTATCCTCTTCATCATATCATCTTGTCCACCACTACCCCTGACTCTACTGCGTGACCTAACTCCCACCCCATACCTGATTTTTCCATCTAAGATTGTAATTCCTGTCCCTTCTGAGTTTTGTGCAGCCCAATAGTTAAGAGAAACTATGTTCTAATACTTTTTTCCCCAAACTGAATTGCAGGTGTGTGATGCACAGTTTGTTTCATTCGTTGTACATAATCCCCCATAGTTTGTCCCCCATGACGTTAATGCGGAGCATGCCCCATGGTGACTGTGCCTAAGTATGTGTAACTGAAAGAGCACATATTCTTCCTATGTTTGCCCCCACCTCCACTTCCCTCTTTGCCCTGTTGTCTCCTCTGTATTGAATTATAGATTGTAAGTGGCTGTGGCAGATAGGTTGGCAGCCGCTGAAGGGGGAGAGGAGGAAATTTCAGGCATTTCAAGTGGAGAGTGGGGCAGAATGTTTGGGTGGGAGGAGGTAAATGCCGCAATGGAAGTGGCAGGAGGAGGGAATTTCAGGCATGGGGGAAGTAAGCATGGTGGGAAGGAAATACCAGTTGTGAGGAGGAGGTAATCCCTGTGGCGATGGGAATTTGGGGCAGGAGGGGATAAGTGTGGTGGCCAGTGTCCTTGGACACCTACTCAACATGAGAAATGTGCTCACACTCCCAAGAAGGTTGCCTACCTCAGTTGTACGCATTCCTGGGAAGGAGCTGTCATATCATACTCTGTAAGGCACCTATGTTCCTCCAAATGTTGTTGGACTCTATCTCCCATCAGCCCCAGCCAGAATGGCCAATGGCCAGAGATGATAGAAGCTGTAGACCAGCACCATCTGGAGGGCCACAGTTCTTCATCCCTGCTCTAAAGCATTGTGCAAATCATGATGATGATGATGATGAACCTTACACGAGAGATGGATTGTTTTTGCCTTGTTGTTCACAAATTCTCTGTATATATCTTTGGGGTGAAACGATTGAACAACGGTGCCTCTGTGCATATTTCAAAAAAGCATCACATGGGCTGGTGTGAATTAGAGAGAGAGAGAGATTAATTCCATACAGAGCATGTGTTTGCAGGGTGGGATTGTTGCCATTGCTATTCAGAGCTAGTGCACATATTATAGTTGTTTTCTCAAGTCCAGGTACTAAGTGCCGTAATTATAATAAAACAGCTAAAAACCGAAGCTTCACTCTACTCTCAGTCACTTTCACATTGATAGTTATTGTCTCCTAAAGTATATTTGTCTTGATTATATTGCAAAGAAAGTCCTGATTAAATCTTTCCTCAAGCCAGTCTTAACAAAATGTTTCCTTCTTATTTTTATTTATTTTATTATTGCATTTATATCCCGCCTTTTTTCCTCCAAGGAGCCCAAGGTGGCATACATAATCCTCCTCCTCTCCATTTTATCCTCACAACAACCACCTTGTGAGGTAGGTTGGGCTGAGAGTCTGTGACTGGCCCAAAGTCACCCAATGGGTTTCCATGGCCAAGTGGGGACTAGAACCTGGAACTCCCAACTCCCAGTTCAACGCTTTAACGACTACACCACACTGGCTTGTCAGTACGCCATGCCTCTACAGTTTTGTGCTCTAAGCACTCACCACCCTCAAACTATATGTAAGATGTTAAATTACTTTGTACATGGAATCATAACAAGGGAAAAGCTCAGTTTCTATGAATGTTGGGCACTATCGATTTCGTTGCAACAGCTAATTACCTTGTGCTAGGTTGCATAATCAACCTCTAGCACAGGGGTGGGCAATGCACAGATGCAGACCACATGACCATCCCCCAGTGCCCCTGGAAATAAACTGAAAAGCTTTTTTCACATCAAAATAGTGGCTCCAGAGTGTGTAAACAGCCAAATTTATCTTGTTTGCATCCTAATTTTGGCCCTTTGGGCACTCTAGCCACTATGGAGTGCCAGATGGGATAAATTTAGGTTGCAAAGAATCTAAATCTAGCCACTGTAGCACTCTATAATGTTATGCAACAAATCAGTGATTTCAGCCCTTTTTTTCTTTTCTTTTGGCCATCACACAGACTGTGGCTCATGGTGGGGGCCTGGAGTGAAAAAATGGCCCGAAGGCCTCCGGAGTTTCCCACCCCTGCTCTAATGCAATGCAAATAATGTTTGTTGGTATGACTGGTTTCCCCAGAAACCCATTGTAGCTGCAAACACTATTGACATTGTGTTAAAAGTTACTTATGCTAGCACAACGTAATTTATGTTAGTGATAGTGTTGAATTGGATACTGGCTGTATGTTCTGTTGGTGCCCAGTTGCAGCGTGGGATAAAAAACGTTGCTGCTTCCTTAAAGTTTTTGGAAATTCTAAATCGCTTCCTTCTCTTAGGGCCTTCATACATTATACAGGGTAAATCCAATGCACAAGCTGCACCCACTATTAGCTCCGAGATTAGTGTACCTGTTCAACACTCATGTTTGCCAGCGTGCATTTGCATTCACATGTTACATTGTGAGGCATACACTTTAAAATATGCACTTCCAAATGCATAATGTGCAAAGAGGGGCTGAGCGAATTCCAATTCTAAGAGAACAACACAATCTTTCCTACTGGAAAATCCATGTAACTTCAAGAGCACCTATCTTACGCTATCCTCCCTCACACTATTTCAAGTCTGTACTACCAGCCCTCCCCACTTGAAGGGCAAATGTAAGTATATCAAGGATTATTACAGGCACATTGTTTTTAGAGCGTTGGCTCTGTAAATAATGTGTCAGTAATAACTTATTCTGCCCTCCCATTTTTAACAACTGTATTTATATTTCTATTATGGATGCTCTCCCAACGGCAAAAATAAAGGCTAGATTTACTTGCTTTTTCAGCATTATATATCATTCCCCAATAGGCATATTTATTCAGGTGTCCTCAGTCTTCTGATTTATACATAGAATGGTGGTACTGCTATTTAACATTGCAGACTTGGAATGATTTTATTTTTATGTTTAAAAAAACAAGTCAACGGAATTTTCTTTTAAAATACAAAGGGTGAGAATCAGCAGGCTAGCTTTATCATAAAGATCATACATCTTATTGGGCACAATTTGCGGTTTCAAAGGTAAAATTTGCAAAGGAACTTGACAGAACTGAAAGTCCAATAAAAAAACACACACCACTTAGCACAAAACTAGATACTCTCTCAGCAAATGGATATTCCCACAAGATAATATGAGAACAGGAGGACTTATTGGGAAGAATGACAGAAGGAAGATTTGCTTCACCCTTCCTGTACCTGCCAATTATCCCCTACAAATGCCTCCCTCCTCACACATTCCTTTTCCTTCATCTGGGCTTACTTTCAGTCTCATATCCCGGCTGGGGAAAACATTAATTAAAAACTGTTGGGGGCATTGTCAGAGAAGAATCTGGACAGGAGAAGAATTAAGCAACTCCTCCTACCTGCTGATTCTTTCTTGTAAGTGCTTTATAATACACCTATGTTGCTATTACTAAGAGAATATGTAGTTGAAGACATTTGGTTCAGAGATAAAAGTGTAATGAAAAGTTCAGGGGGGATTCTTAACTCTTCCTGGCTCAAGTTAGCTTCAAGAATTGGAATACATATTCTCATACAGTTATCCCCACCCCACATTTCCAATTATTGGTAGATTTATGGGTTTTAAGGGGTTGGTTGGGGTAACATGTAAATATTGAATTTAGCATGTTGACATTCAGTATTGTTGTGTTGCTACAAAGAGTTAAGATTTTGGTTTGGTAAAGCCTCAGAATTGGGTTTCAAAAGCAATATTTCAAAGGATTCAGAATTCTAAAAGTTGGATTTTCCAGATTGCAAATACATGTGACCATTTAAGGTCTACACAGAGGTAGCTTTTGGATGGACAAAGCCACCTAGAGCTGGCTGGGGCGGATCTGGGATGAGGGAGTCAAGATGAGCATGGTCCCTTTGAGGACTGGCGCACAAGGACTGGCACAGGCAAGATACGGTAAAAACAGAGAGTGTGGGATTTGGCCTACAATTATTATTATTATTATTATTATTATTATTATTATTATTTATTTATATAGCACCATCAATGTACATGGTGCTGTACAGAGTAAAACAGTAAATAGCAAGACTCTGCCGCATAGGCTTACAATCTAAGACATTGGACAGGGCCGATCTTACAAATTGCTCAAGCCATGAGCCAGTAAAGAAGTGGAAGTAGTATATAGAACTGGCCAGGTCACTTGCTATGAACTGGGGCTTCTTGAGGCAACCTGATGAGCTACAGGAAGGTAAACAAGGAGCTAAGATGATGCAGGGTTGCTCTTCAATCATCAGCTGCTTTGCACTGCATTGGGCATCTGATGGGAGACAATAGAGGAGCCAGGGCTGGAGTGAGGTATCTGCCTCCAGCTACAGATGTTGGGAGGAGGGGAACAGCATCAAGATATTGGAAGGCAGCAACGTATAAACTACCATAATTGACCAATCCTGAGTACATAATAAAAGCCTCGTGTAGAGAAGCAGAGAGAGAATACATGTGCATATGAACACACATGGGCATTCACATGCAGAAGGTGTACACACACATAGATAAAAGCTGTATTCAGTAAATCAGATATTGAAATCCATAATTTTTATGCTTCAATCCATGGAGGCACATATCATCTGTCATCCAATAATAGTTTGGGGCAGGGAGATCACCTGTAAAAATCATGCCAATTGAAGAAAATCTCTTTTAATACTACTGGATCCAACTTTTACCAAATACTGTGGAAAAGCTGTGCGTGTGTGCGTGCACACACACAATTTCTCTGTGTGGATGGGTGGGTGGGAGGGAGTGACCTAGGGGAGGGGGTAGTGCCCATGGCACTTTATCAAAATTCCAGATGTGCCCACAGGTCCCAAAAGGTTTGGGAGCTCTGATCTGTCCATTGGTCAAATTGTACCTACATAAATGTGTGCCTTGTTGTAACAAGTCATGTGGTTCTGTTCTGTTCTGTTGAGATCAGTGCAATTTTTCAAGTGGGCTATTAAGAAATGTGCCCTTAGTGAAATCAAGAAATTAATTATGTTATTAATCAAGTGCTACATGAGGTGAATTATTTGGCTAATTCTTGTGATGGCATCAATTAATATTTTAAAATCAAGATTCCCTAACACTATATACAAACCAGAGAAGTAGAATCAATTTTGTTTCCCTAATTTATTAGGCCAAAAGTTAGATTTGGCATGTGCATAAAAAAGCCCAACACCCTATGCTATTATTAGGATGACAAAAAGAATGAGGTGTATGTATAGGAAGCTAGCATTGCTTAAATACAACAAATATGAAATAGACATATAAAATGCATTAGTACTCCCTTCTGGGATCCCCTGACCTTTGGTATTCAGGGCTTAATGGACTCTTGGAATAAAACACTCATGCATTAAAAAGACTCTCCTAAACAAAGGTTCAGTGTCATATCAAATGTTACAGTATCACATCCCAGAACTGATGCATCTGCTTGTTACAGGTAGGAAATCTACACTAGACACACATAGTCCAAGTTCATCTTTTTAAACTTCTTAAATTCTTCACCTGCTCTTTAGATGATCATCACCATCTAAAGTTTTGGAATTTGGTTTTATTTTACTGCCCATTTTTTTTCAGCCAGACCATTCCATAAGGAAAAAGCTACTCAATGACCGTGTTTGGATGACTGTGGGGGTGAAAGAAGCCATTGTGGCTTCTTTTCCCCACTCCCATGGATGCTGGGTGATCAACTGCAATTTGCGTAATTACATATGATGCAGCACAGGTTACTGTGTTGCTAAACCTGGCACAGTGTGTGGCAGGGGTGGCTTCTTAACCACACCACAACCCAGGACTTGTAGTAGGGGTCAAGTCATTGGTGAGAAGCCACCCTGCCACGCACTGCACCAGGTTCAGAAGACATGGCAACCGGCGCTCCATCATGGATAATTATGCAAATCACAGTCATGTGTGCAGCACAGGTGGGGGCAGGGGAAGGAGCCCCAATGACTTTTTTCACCCCTGCGATCATCCGAATGCAGCCATTAATTTCGTTCACATGACTGCAGGGTGGTTAATAATAGATGTCACAACATGCTGCACCAGAAAGGGTAATTATATAAATCCAGCTGGTATGCAGCCAGCATGTTCAGGTTGGTTAACGAGCTTCTGTAGATTTTATGAACCAGTCCATTGACATTACCTCAGTTGATCACTGAAGTGATGACGAGCCACTCTGGGAACCTCTCATGCCCAATCCTCAGCTCCTACTTGTGGCTAGGGGAAAATGTGCAAAAGATGTGGATTTCACCTTGGAAGTTAACAAGCATTTTATACCAGTACAGTGTCATTGTCTCTAGCTCCCAGTCCATTTCCAGGCCCAATTTCCAATGTTGGTTTTAACCTTGAAAGGCCTTCACAGCTTGGAGATATGTATTTGAAGGATTGCCTCTTGCCACATGTACCTACCTGGACCATGAGATCTTCATCCAGAGGGAGAGGCGGGTAACAAATAAATAAAATTATTATTATTATTATTATTATTATTATTATTATTATTATTATTATTATTATTATTATTCATCTGAGGCCATTCTTTGAAGGCCCAACCATGTGAGGTATGGCAGGTGGCAACAAGAGAAAGGGCATTTGCAGTAGTGCTCCCCACTACTGATGGAATAGCCTCCCCAGAGAAGTTGACCTGGCGCTTGCTGTAATATCTGTTCAGCACCAGGCAAAGAGCTTTCTATTTTCCTATTCCTTTTCAACCATGGAGCTATCAAAGTAGGGATTGGCAACTTCAGTGGTTGGGGGTGGTGGTTGCATTGTCCCTCCCCGCCCCCAGAACCCATTGCAGTCCACAGGGCTCCCTTGACACTGCTGCTGGAAGAGGCCGTAGGGTTGAATTCCCAGTGATTGTGGTGATGGGGAAATTGCTGGGAATCTGGAGGCACGGTGGTGATATCCAGTCAGGGCTGCAATCCACCCACTATCGGGCTACATATTGGCCACCCCTGTTTAAAAGTTTTACCCCTGTTGATATTTATTCTTTCTCTCCCATTTTCTTTTCTTTTAAATTTATTTTATTTTAAAATAATTTTTTCTTTTTTTAAAAAAAAAATCTTTTCTTTAAAATTAATTGGTGTTCTAAACGTTGTGTTTTGTTTTATTGCATTGTATTTGTTATTTGTTATTTTTACTGTGTGAGCCACCCAAAGAACTTCTTGTTACAGGAAGTTGTATAAACAATACAAACAAGAAGTAATTAGTAAAACAAAACAAGACATGGTGAGCAGTGGCTCATGGCGCGCTGTTGAATAATACACATGCCCTTAAACTGCTTCCAGCTACTTAAATCTGAAGCACTAGCGGGTATGGCGTCTGTTGAACTGGATTTGCTATGAATGAGCCAGATGCCCAGTCAGCAAAAGGTCAACAAGATAACAGTGATCATGAGCAGCACTGGGAGAGCCGAGTGCAGCATTTCTGGGAAGCAGACTTGCTTTCTTCCATTATTTATGAAGGCCCATGTTTCTAAGTCATAAAAGGCCATGGTCAGCTCTGTTTCTGGGTTGTGGTTGTTAGGGAGACTATAGTGTGTGTGTGCGTGTGTGTGCATGCACACCTATGTACAGTGTAGGCTGGTGTCTCCGGTTTCACTGTGGTTGTCAACTCTAAAGGAGCCATCCAAAGCACAGAAACCTATCTTCTAAATGGATTCAGCACCTTGGATAGCTCCTTTAGCATCCTGGCTAAAACCCAGAATGGATTCAGAGCTCCACAATATCCCAGTGGCCGTGGATTCAATTTGTGTTCCAGCTATAGCTCTCACCTTTTCCCTTATTTTATTTATTACATTATATACTGCCCCATAGCTGAAGTTCTCTGGGCCTTAACTCCTGTCACTCCCACTTGCATTTCTAGGAAGAGAGAAATAGCCTCCACTAAGGAACCAAGTGGCAGCACCCACAGATCACCTGGTAGCCACTGTTCCACAATCAGTATGGATGGGGCTTCATTTCTCATGGACCCCCAATTCAACACCTCACACAATCAGGATGGGGGGTTTGGTCAAGTTGGCTTTTGCTCAACTTGACAGATTTCCATGCTTACATTTGGGCCCTGCCTTGGTGGCGCCAGGTTGCCACTGTATTTAGGGAATCCCCACACTTTCTCTGCTGCGGGATGGCGGCAGCTAATCTTGATGCAGATCCCTAGCTCACACTCAGCTCCACTGGTTTGTTCACTGTTTCATACTCTTGCTCTCATCAGCCTCTTGAATTGGCTCCTCTCAGCAATTCCTTCTGCCTTTCCCTGGTTCTTCTAGCAACTACCATGCCCTGAATTCTCAGCCAGTACTCCTGAACCTTTGAAGTCTCTGGATCTAGCTGCCCATTCCTTCCTTATATTTTCCTATTCTCCTTACACCTCCTCCCAACGAGGTCCATCAGGGTCACATTAGAACCTGGAATTAATAACTCAAGAGGACTGTGAAGTGAATGCAGCTGAAGACTGCATGGTGGCTGTTGCACTTGCACCACTCCTAAATAAATTGGGTCTGGCTCCAAGGTAGACTAGGACATATGGAAAGGGGGCTTCACCAATTTGGGTCTCTCAACCCCACATAGCAAAATCAGCTTTTCAGTGGAGTGCCTCGTAGATCTAATCACCTGTTAGCTAAAGGGATGAAGAAAGGACAGACCTACACTGAGTCTTGTTCCACACCTAGAAGATGATAATCACAGAGGGGCTTCATTTTCATGGCATTTGGCCCCGAGTAGAGAGGTTGCTAGAAATTGTAATGACCTTTACACAGCTCAGTGTATGAATTTCTCCTGCTCATGGCTCCCAGTAGGGCTGTGCACGGACCTCCCGATCCGCTCTGGATCCCAATCTGCAACTTCCAGATTGGCTCAGCTCCGCCCCGCACCAATCCGCCTATGGTCTGCTCTGCTCCACAGCAGGGCTCTGGATCAGAGCTCCGTGTTCCCCCCCCCCCCATAGACTTGCATTGAAAATCAAATGCCTATAATTTTTTTGCTTTTAATGTTAGAAACCTCAAAAATGGCACCATGAGAGCTTATCCATGTATCCACATTCATGGCCAGTTTGAAGCAAATCTGAGTATCCAGTGATTTTGGGGGAATATTTGAAAATCCCCCACTCCATTTTCAGAAATGCCAATATCACTGACATTTTTCCAGATAGAAACTTGAAAATGGGCACCCTCACAGCTGCTACCTAGATCCTCATTCATGGCAAGTTTCAAGCAAATCCGAGCATGCCCTCATTTTTAGTGATTTTTTTAACCCTCAACCCTAACCCCATTAACAATCCTTTTCTACATCTCTGTCAGTTTTCACATTAGAAACCTCAAAATCAGCACCATGAGGGCTTATCCACGTATCCACTTTCATGCCAAGTTTGGATCAAATCCGAGCATCCACTGATTTTGGGGGAATATTTCAAAATCCCACACCCATTTTCAAAAATGCAAATAGCTCTGACATTTTTTACAGATACAACTGGTCAGCAATGCCTTTTTCATCATGAGGAAGGACTAATACTAATAAAGTATTTATTATTTGGGGAAATGGGACAAGTGTGTATTGTGCTTTGCCCAAACTTTATTTGAATGCTCAACTTTATTTGAATGTTTTTTGCACTTAACAAGCAGTGCACAGCAAACACACACACACCAAGCTAAATGCTCAAACTTTATTTGAATGCTTTTTGCACTTAACAAGCAGTGCACAGCAAACACACCCACCCACACCCACACCCAGCTAAATCCTATCTCCTCCAAACAAACACAGCTACAGTACATAACTAACTAACCCTCCGAGAAAGGTAACTGGCTCTGGTTCCCTATGGCTTAGTCCCCCACCTCCATCATTGGGATTGGAGGATGCTTCACATTATCATCACGATTGGGAGTTCAATCTGTCCATCAGGTGGAAAAGAAGAGCTTCCCCCTCCCATTTTACCCATTCTATAAAAATTAATCGCAAGCAAACCACACGATGAAAAATGCAGAAGATCAACGCAAATGACCCCCAACAAGCACTCTCTAAGCACAATAAGTTTCATGAACATAGATTTTAAAACAAAAAAGTTATACGCGCATTGTTCTCACAATGCAACCCTATGGGGAAAACCTTCCAACATGGCGAGGGGAGCTCCGCGAGGAAGCGGGTCGATCCACAAATGGACGACCTGCCCCACGTTGCGCCGCTGCCCCCCTGACCCGACCCGACTCTGCCTTTAACAGAGGCAAATCAGGCCGATCCGATGCTACTTCTACGATCCAAAGTGAAGCGGAGCGCAGCCCGATTTCCCAGATCTATTAAGAAACAAGTGCCATTTCTCAAAGAAAACTTCTCCAGCTTGGAATGTTGTAGAAGATCTTGAGCATGTGTGGCCAACCTTGAGCACACTATCTGCCCAAAACCAGCTGTATTTTAGGCAGAAAGTTTTTTCTTGATAGCACCTTAATCTTGGTTTGACTTCCATTGATTGCTGTGAACTGCAGGACCAAACCACCTGATCACTAGTTATGAGTTTGCTTGAAATCAATATGGAGTTTGTTGATTTGGCAAGCAGTTTATCCAAAGGGTCCATTCTTAAACAATTCTGGGAATTGGAAGGAAGCCACAGAAACTGTGATTGCATGGATCAAAACACAACATTTTGAAGAGGCAGAAACGTTTCTCTTAAAATGTAGCACTGTGCAAAACTATGTAGAGATTGACATCCAAGTTAATTCAGCCATTGTGGTCATCAGGCTGATCTGTCCTTACACCACTTACTTGCTTCTCTCCTTAACGTTGCTATTATTATTGTTATTATTATTATTAACAATTTCCCCACCACCATTTTTACAACTCAGTCATTCCTTGGGTTTTACACAATTCTGCATTTTATTATTTAGGCAGTCAAGTCCAAAAGCACAAAACATCTAACATGAAAACAAATATTCACAGCCTAGTAAAATAAATTAATATCTAAGTCAGAGCCAATCATAGTGGTGGTGGTGGAGGAAGATGCATCAAATGAAAAAGGAATGATTAGGGTTGTGTATTGAAATCGACAGCACATTTTTTATTTATTCCAATAGCATTTTTGAAGTGTCACTATAAATTTAAGCCAACATTAGGTGTTGACAGTAAACTAACTGTTTAACAGTTTTACATATACAAAACGGAGTACAAATGAATGCTCATGTTTTGTGACTGTAATTGGGCCAGTGGATAACAACCTTTATCTCACGCTTGACAGCTGCCACTGAAAATAATATGTTCCAAACACAGCACTTGAATTTAGTTAGAATTTGAAGCCAATATCCTTCCCTTATTTTAACTCAACAGTGAAAAGTATGGGAAGAACTCCAGTTGCACTGAGAGGCTTTTTGGTCAGACATATCTCCAAATGGTCAGCTTGTTGGTTGAGTTGTCAAAAGCATCCAACTAATAATTGATGAAGAATCAGAATACTAGATGAATTCAAAGAGATCTTGAGATTCTTGGTTGTTTTATGATGGTTTTAATTTTTGTGAACCGCCCAGAGAGCTTCGGCTATTGGGCGGTATAAAAATGTAATAAATAAAATAAAATAAATAAAATAAAGAAGAAATATATCCAGATGTGTTGTCACATACATATCTTAACTTCATGGTATATCTCTGCAACAGACTAAAGTCCACGCTTCTCTCTCCCTTGAAAACCATGGACTCTTTCTTCCATCTACCAAGGAGAGAGAAAGACTTATTTTCATCCATAATCCTCAAAAGCAAACCATCACAGAGGCTGCATGACACCTGAATCCACATAGACTGTATGAGAGAGGAGAAAGAAAAACATTTTCTGAAGTTGGCACCTATTCAAGCCATTTCGATTGACTAACTAGGATGCCAAGTGTTTTTATCCATGTGTACGTGTGAAACCTGGAAGCAGGGCCGGTGCCAGACTATTTTGCGCCCTAGGCAGGTGCACCGTTCTGAAGCTCCCCCCCCCCGCCCCGCCCCACCCCAACCCCAGCATCCTGGCTTTGAAGCCAGGAGCGGCTTCTGGCTGGGTGCTGGCTTCAAAGCCAAGATGCTGGGGTTCGGGGGGGGAGCGGCTTCATTCGGCGCCCTCCTTTGCTTGGTGCGCTAGGCCGCTGCCTGAGCTGCCTCTATGGCAGCGCCGGCCCTGCCTGGAAGAACTTTGAATCCTATTTGATTGCATGCTAGTTTTCTCCAGACCAGCCCCCATCTCCCTCAGTTCCCAGAACCAAACATAAAAAGGATAGTTTTGAATATTTCCCCCATCTCCATTCATTTTGCCAAGGAAACTCTGCCATGTATATACATGCTTTTGTTCCAGCACTGGCAAGGATAAAACTGAAGGCTTATATAGCTAGAACATTTTGAGCCCCACCCAGGGCTCAGGTTCAGGGCATTACAAGCCCATTGGCAAAAGTCCTATTCAGGAGGAGGGCCTTGCTTCTGAGGAGTCCCCTTTTGTAATCAAGCACTACTCATCAGAGGAGCCCTATTGGTCTTCCTCTTGAGGAAGCAACACTCTTGGGGCTTGGTGGTTGCTCAGCCTCTGTTTCAGATGTAGAAATCCCCTCCACTTGCAGGGATGGACTAGCATTAATCTCCTCTGAGGGCCCAGGCTCCTCCAGATCTCCTGACATGGGTGGCTCTCCTTGGCATTGTCTGTGTCTGGGAACTCTAGGAGGATTCTCCCAGAACGGGCATGACATCAACTCAGCACATGTACAGAAATGTCATAGTTCAAATGCAGTCTACACATGCCGTAGAGTCCTCAATCTATTCTAAAATTAATAGCAAATGTGTGATAATAATAATAATAGTAGTAATAAATTTATTTCTTACCCACCTCTCCATTCTGATCGAGGCTGGGATTGCTGTTGTAAAACAGCAATCCAAGCTCACTACAAAGGTGAGTGTTACAAATACACAAGTTTTGACCAACAAGCTGACTACAGAATTACGTAGGTAGCATCCTAGTTCTGACCAACTTGTCCTGTTGATTTCAGTGAGACATAATTGCAACTACTTCTGATTTGAGCACAATGTCTTTTAGAGCAATAATTCCTTTATTTTTACTCAAGCGTTGCATGGGATCCAGATTTTCTTCTTTTTGCTAGCTGTTCCTTAGCATCTAAGGGATCTTTCACCCTTGACAGTAGCACACATTTCCTCCAATGATGCACACAAACACACATGAAGGTTTATTCAAAAAGGAAGCTGATTCTACTTGATTGAACAATAAGTAAAATGTGCAAATAATCAATCACGGAGAATTGTTGCAATGATAAGGCATGTGTGTGCATTCTATCATTTCATACAGTCCTAGGCATGCTTACATTTCAACATACAAAGCAGAACACAAAATGGATACCATAGTCATCCATTCACAAGGTTCAGATTGTTCATAAAACAACCCACAGTATGTAGCTTGTCACCCACGCTGGGTTGCCATATTGTGCAAATGTGGCCCATGTCTTCTAGTTCCTTCCTATACAGTGTCTTCAAGCCACTAGAGAATGCATAATGTTTCTAGGTTTGTACATCACTTTTAGATTCTTAGTTGGAAAATTCTACAAAACTACAAATTGGAGTGTTGAATAGTATAAATTAGGAAATTATTTAAATCAGGCAAAATTGTGAAAAATTAAAGCACTGAAGTCTCAAGGAAAAAAAAGGAATTAATTTTCACCACCACCACCCCTCGAGAGATTAATGAAAGAGAGAGACATGAAACATGTCAGAGAAAAGATCTTCTGACAGGGAAACAGATGTTAGTTCGATCCTCCACTTAAACATATTTCTTTTTTCCTTCATAGATATTTTTAAAAGCTATAATAAGACTAGAAGCTTCCAAAATTATTGAAGGAATATTTAAATGCAGCCTTTCAGTGGTGGGGTTTTTTTTTCTGTGACAAAACTAGTGCTGTTCTTTGACAGCACCAAAGGAAAGAGCACGCTGCAATTACCTTCCAGGGCTGTTGTCTTGATGAATATTGCAGTCAGCAGAGAAGGAGCAGCTGATATGTTTTAACAAAGCATTGTAAAAGACTTTCCAAGGGCAGAGCAGTCAAAAAGGGAGAGGGGGAGGGAAGAAAATTGATTTTCCTCGGGGGAAGGGGGACAACAGAATAAAGCAGAAGGAAAATATGTGTCACAAACTACCAAATGTACTGAAGATATCAGTATTTAATAAATGTCAGCTAAAACTGTCCTGCTGCTACCACCAAGAGTATAGGCCATCCAGCAATCAGGTGCTAAAGCATTTGTTAGGATGTGCTCAGTGGAGAGCAGCCTCATTGTCAGTGGAAGTTACAGCTTTGTTGATGCTGATTTATGTACAAGTAGAGAGGCAACCTTTTCATAATGACTTTTGTTATCACAGATGAGCACAGAGAGGTGACAGAAGATGCACTTCTTCTTTTTTAATGGATCATCGTAAGTTACTCTACTCCTGTTCTGGAAAGTGTCAGTTTTCCACATGCAAGATAATTATGTGGCTGAAACATGGGTGATGGATTGTTTCCTGTTTTTCAGAACTAGTAAACAGCATCTGTATGGCATCCATTTTAGGATGTCTCTTGGGTATTGAGTCATTGTCCCACTATATATCAATTTCTGTCAGCATTGGGTTACACTTTACAGGGTATTTAACTTCTGCAGGATTTTCCCCACACCAAGATTTTTAATGGCAGCCCTGTACATTTCCCCCATAAGAACCAATGGTGTATGTTTATTTTATGTATGCAACCCCTGCCTTTTAAGAGAGCTCCTTACTAGATGGGTTACAGAAATTAGGCATTCAATTAAATGGGAGGAGGAGAGCCAGCACTGGAAGGTGGGAAGCAGAGTATCTCATGAACTGCTCCAATTTGCCACTGCTCCCCCTTTTGATGTGCTGGCAATTTCTCTGATATCAGCCTTCATAGGGTGTTTCTACAACTGCCTTTTTTTCCTGGGATCATCCCAGGATCATCCCTGTGCATCCAAATGACACACAGGGGATCCTGGGAGCAGGCGGGGATGATCCCTCCATTTGCCTGGGATGATCCTTAGGTGTAGAAAAGGCCATAGACACATATGGAGAAAATGAAGAGGTTAGATGGCTGAGCAGCAGTGCTTATCATAGAATCATAGAATAGCAGAGTTGGAAGGGGCCTACAAGGCCATCGAGTCCAACCCCCTGCTCAATGCAGGAACCCACCCTAAAGCATCCCTGATGCTTGTCCAGCTGCCTCTTGAATGCCTCTAGTGTGGGAGAGCCCACAACCTCCCTAGGTAACTGATTCCATTGTCGTACTGCTCTAACAGTCAGGAAGTTTTTCCTGATGTCCAGCTGGAATCTGGTTTCCTTTAACTTGAGCCCGTTATTCTGTGTCCTGCACTGTGGGAGGATCGAGAAGAGATCCTGGCCCTCCTCTGTGTGACAACCTTTTCAGTATTTGAAGAGTGCTCTCATGTCTCCCCTCAATCTTCTCTTCTCCAGGCTAAACATGCCCAGTTCTTTCAGTCTCTCTTCATAGGGCTTTGTTTCCAGACCCCTGATCATCCTGGTTGCCCTCCTCTGAACACGCTCCAGCTTGTCAAATAGTGCAGGGATTCTCCCATGGCGTGGTGAAGAAAGGCAGAAGGACAAGGCAAAGACTTTTCTCTATTGCCCCATCTAAAGGGCTTATGGAAGGGTACATTTTGGTTGAACTTTAGGAGATACCTCTTGACAGTGAGAGCAATGGACAATGGTTGACAATGGAACCAATTGCCTAGAGGGCTGGTGGGCAGAGGCTGGGCAGCCATATGTTGGGGATACTCTACATCTGGATGTCTTGCATTGAGCAGAGGGTTGGGCTAGATGGCCCTCCATCTCTATGACTCTAAGGGGTTGCATACAGAGGCTTGATAGCTGCCTTTCATTTGTTCAGTGTGCATGGACACCTTGTAAGGATGAAGAGAGCATCGTGCCAGAAGCTTAGCATGACCGAGAGCAAGAGATAATTTTAATTTATATAGATAGATGGATAGCTGAGTTATTCCTAAAATTTTGATATGGAGAAAACACTGAGGAATACATCAACAGCAATCCCAGAGGTGTTCATGTTACAAATACAAACGAGTCCCATGGCATCTCAAAAGACAAAGACATTTTGTGCATCCAGCAAAGCTTATGCTACAATACTTTTCCAGGGTGCCACTGGACTCTTTGATGTTTTACTACAGTGTAATTGATGAGTTAAAACATTAGGGAGAAGAAGAAGAAATCTCAGGTAGAAAGCAATCCTTATTCATAAGCTAATACATTAGTTTGAGGAAAGTAACTCTCAGCCTTTGTCCTTCTGAGGTATACAACTTTGGTCTGTAGATCATCCACATCTTAGCTTCACTCTACCCTTGGAAAACACCTAATCCTTTCATTTCACTGTTCTCCCAGGCAAAGAATAAAAATAAAAAAAACTGTGATTGGGCTAGAGAGAAGACTGGCATGTGTCCACTGGAGATAAACTGGAGACAAGGGCATAAACTTATTACTGTAAGTGCACCCACAGTCTGAGTAAGGTTGGGACACTGTGGGGAGTTTGGAACGCATAGTCCTTTTGAACCAGAATCTATAAGAGTAGCAGAATCTGTTGGTAGGTTGTTACAAAAATGACAAGTTTTCTTTGTATGATGTTCAAGGAGCATCTCTCTCTCTCTCTCTCTCTGCTCTCAATCCACAATGCTCATTTGCTGCATTAATATCTGTTACAGCAACATGGACTGACAAGCAGAAATGATAGTGTGTGATTGAAAGCCAGGTCCTCCTGGGAGAGCCCCAATGAGGATTCTCTACTTATTCCTCATTAGTCCTGAGCAGGTCTGCTCATGAATCCTGTCACCTTGGCAGCAAAAGATCTCCTTCTTGCTTTGCTGTCTGTGGGAAAATGAATTGTGCAAGTATTGAAATTCATGAAGGCAGACTATTGCAATTAATTTTCTTAAAGTCTCTCTTTATACATTTAGTTTGGAGACAGGGGGGATGGAGAGCAGAGGCAGCTTTTAACTGTTATGAATTTGAAAGTACAATCTTATAAAGCCTTCATTTTTTGAGATGAAAAATTATCTTTAAAAAGATGTATCTCTCCCCAAAAAAACTTAATTTATTTTACTTTAAAAAAAACACACACACATAAGGAACTGAGGAAGGCAGCAGTGTTAAAGTGCTATTAATATCAAGATTTCCATTTTAGATTTGTTTGACATGTAGAAAGTTAGGAATAACTCTTTAAAATGCAGTAGGTGCAAATGATTTATTGGAAGTATAGAACAATGCATCTGCTCTTTTCTGACAATCAATTAGCTGCTCACTTCGGGAAAATATTTGGATGCGTGACGTTGACTGATAAAAGAGTTGGACCATTGGTCCAGCTAGCTCACTACTGTCCACTTCAACTGGAGGCAGCTTCCAACCACACTTGAACTGGAGGTACCTGGATTGAATCTTAGGATGCATGCTGAACATGTAGTCTACTATTCAGGTATTCCATTTTGTGGTTAATGGGAAGAGGAAATTTGTATGCTTATGTTGCAGTAATGCTGAACCAGAACCAGGACCTGGTATCTTTGGGCAGTGCCCAGGGCCCAAGCCCCCTGACAGGCTTGTTGCTAATGCCTGCTCTGTGCCCCCCCCCCCCCACTTTAAAAATATTTTCTGGACTGGTTCTCCAAGCAGCATTGGATGGCTATGTCTAACTGTCATTTTAATTCACACAATTCCCCAGAGCAATGCGACCTTGGGAGCCTTGGGAGAAATTAAAATGGCAGCAAGACGCAACAATAGCCTGATGTTTCTCTGAGTACTGCAGCTGCCCTAGGTGAGCTTGCTGGGGAGCACAGACAGAGGAGGGGGCCCACCAGAGGGCACTTTGCCCCTGGGCCTCTCAAACCTGGATCCATCCCTCTCTAATGTTCTGTTAGTTGCATTTGTGGAAGTGAGTTTGTGGTTGATGGTCAGAACCATCTCTGTGTGTGTGATGTTAGCCCATTCCATCATACAATTGACTCTGCCTGGGATGTAAAATACCAAACACAGGGCACAAATTCCCCCCCCCCCGGTCCCAATCCAGCCTTCTGGGGTTCCCTAGATAGCCCTATCCCGCTTTTCCCCAACCACCAAACTTTTGGTGGAGTTCCTTGGTTTTGTGCATTCTAAAAAGTTGAAATGCCTCTTCTAAGCCTTAGTTACTAGCATCAAGAGTTTGAGGGTACAATTTGCAAGGCATGTGGGGTTTATTTCTTTATTTTTATTTTTGCCCCCATCTCTTTTGCCTTCAGACCCTCCCACCAGTGCAATGTGCCCTCCCTCCGAGCTTCTCCAAAATGCAGTTTGACTCTCAGGCTGAAAGAGGTAGCTTTGATGGTCCAAATGTCCCCCCCCCCAAAAAAAAATTTCAGATGTCTGGCTTCTGCACCGGTAACAGAGATGGCACCTCAGAGACGACTATGCATCCACAGTTGTGTGCTGCACCCTGGAGTAGCTAAATGTCATATTTCTCTGCATATTTCCCCACCTCCCTGCTTTTTATGAGAGATTTAAGGGCATTCATTTTACGAGATCAGCTGTTGCATTTGTAATCCTATCACAAGCACTGTTGTGCTGGCGGCGGCAGCAAGTAAGAAGGATCCTCTAAATATCACGTTGGTGCTCTTCCTCTTATACCGATGACAGCTTTTTAGTGATAGATTTGAAGGTGCATCTTGTTGGGTCAGGTATGGGCCCTTCATCCTGCTAACAAAAAAGCTACTGGATGTCTGCTGGTGGGAGGGATGGTGCTTTCACAGTGGGTCTACTTGTGCATTGCACAATGCATGTGCAGCAGCATCTTAGAGGCACCATTCTTTCCCCTGGCATCATTGGTCTGGGACATTATTTGTTAACCAACTGAAGAGATGACAGTAAATTATGTTGCCTACTAAAGGGTTCTTGGAAATAATGACACCATTTTTTTTTCAGATTTTTAAATGGGTTGTACCAGTATCCTTTTCTTCCACCCTTAAAACTTTCCCTATTGCAAAAGTTCAGAAGTTGACATCACTAGGAGCACTTGTCTCTTGACACATTTGAACATAAGGAGCTGATTTACCATTTCTGATCATAATCATTAGAACTTCTCTTTAGAAATATTAACTGAGCAGCCTTTGGCTTTATTCTGGGCAGTACATCTTGGTAACCTTCCCTGCTGAGGAGCAATGGACTGCATAAACATTGCTCCTGTGGAGCATTTTCAGGTTGTGCCCTGCAAATAACTCCTCATTTTACTGAGGATTATTTGCTGAGCATCAACTGTGAAATTGCTCCACAGCAGTTGTTGCCTAATCTACTATTCTCCATTTAGTGGGGTGGGGGTACGAGTTATTTTGAGTATCTTTGCTCCACCCGCATTAGGACATAAACATAGACCTAAGAGCTCAGAGGTTGATGATGATGATGATTATAAAGGCAATCCTTTTAAGAACAGCACAAGCCTTTATACTGCAGCAAATTTTGCTTAGGTAGACCCACATAGTAGGTTAATGATATGGCTGAGGAGAGTCAAACTCAACTCATTTGAAATCAGTAACAGGCACTGTGTGAATCCAGTGGTTTATCCACATAGAAAGCCTCATTCCTTTTAATACTCACTTTCCTTTTCTTCCTTTATTAGTGATAAACAGTATGTTACCATTTCTCCTGTAAAACCAGCCCTGGCACTTTCTCCAATCTCTGTTTTTTGATAAGATTTTTAAAACTGCAGACAGCCTTCACGTTGTTCTCAGTGTAGGGTGACCATATTTTTGAAACCAACATGGCCGCTCCAAGGGGGCGTGCTCACCAACATGTTCAGCTCCCAAGAGGGCGTGCCCACCCAAACATGGCCTTGATCACATGTCTGGTTTCACAGCACACAATTAAGGCAAACCTGTTCTACATAACATCTTAATGTTAAAATCACTGGAATAAAGAACAAGTGAGACATTCAATGTATCTGAAATCAACTTCACTCACACCTACTTTTGTAGCTTTTGCTATATTCTGTGTGATACAGACTCCCCTTCCCTCAAATATCTTTTTTGACTGCAAATCCTTCACTGGATGTCCATAATCTCAACTTTCTAACATTTAACACTCTTTCCCCATCACCTTTCTCATATCTATTATCACACATTCAGCATACTGCTACCACTGAACAAATGAAACAATTGAGAAGTGCAAAAAAAATCTAGTACAACAAAAAGAAAGCCACACTGTAAAATAATCATAATCTCAAAGCCTAAGGCAAAAATAAAAAATTATTCATACACACACACACACAGTCAAGATAAAATAACAACACACACCTCACACATGCTCATCAAAGGCAATAAAAATTAAAATCCACACACACCTGCACACTCACCCAACGTGGAAAAAGCTCCACAATTTCCCCAAGACAATCTAAAGAAAAAAATTCCACACACACACTTAACCGGGGGGGGGGGGGGGCAGAATAAAAATCCACTCCACACTCGCCAAAGACAAAATCATCATCATCATCATCACCATCATCACCTACAGCCACACACACATCCAAGGCAAACAATAAAATAACGTTAAAAATACAATACCTACAAACCGAAGGCAAAACAACAACAACAACAACAGGTGCTATATAAATAAATAATAATAAATAAATAAACAATTCTACATAGTCAGGCCTGGGCGGGGGAGGGAAACAAAAAGCCCGAGGGAAACAACAAGGCCTGGCCAGGAGAGAGGAAGTAAGCCTGCCATGGCCATGTACCTTGTTCCCTGATCTCACCACCCTGCTGCTGGTTCTGCTGCTGATGCTGGGCCATGTCCGCTCTGATCGAGGCAGGGAGGGGGCGGGGACCCGTTCCTGGAAGTCTGGGAATGTGTCCCTCTAGCCCCCTCCCCCAGCATCGATGGAGCCTTCTACTTGGCCTGGGCCAATCGCACAGGCCAAGAGAAGACCCCATCAAGGCAGGGAGGGGCGGGGATGTGTTCCCGGAAGTCTGGGAACACGTCCTTCTAGCCGCCTCCCCCCACATTGATCTGGGGCCTTTACTTGGCCGGTGCGATTGCGCCTGCCAAGTAGAAGGCCCCATCGATGCAGGGAGGGGGTTAGGAATGTGCTGGGTGCCTGTTTTCCCTGGAATTTGGGGGGCAGGCCCAGTTGCCCCAGAGACCCTTCATTTTAACGGAGGTCTCCAGGGTTTTCTGGGTCATCTAGTCACCCTATCTCAGTGTAATGAACTTCTATGCTTATTTGCTATATCAGTACAAACTCCCCTCAAGACGCTAACCAATCTGTATTTCACTGTAGCCTCTGTCATGTGATTAGGTGGAAGCAGGGTCATGTCAATGGCTCCGCCCCTGACATCATACAGCTTCCCCGCTGCTGTCATCATGTCTTGAGCCTGGATGTCCTTAGAGGGAAGCGTAGACACAGGGTATTATCCAATGTTAAATCCATGTAGAGTACACCTATTGACATGAATGGGACAAGTAAGTCTTGATTAACTTAAATCTCATTCATTTCAATGGGACTATTCTATGTAGGACTAACATTGCTACTACCTATAGACCTCTATGCGAGCTGCAATGTCGGGGCAGAGCTTTTATGTGCTTCCTTCATGTGATTAATATGTAGAGGTGGGGCTCATATCTCTGCCTCACGACTTATGGATAAGTAGTTAACATGTTTGAATAATCACAGCTTCCCAGTGCTTGTCATAGTAACAAAGTAAAAAAAAACACATATATTCACTTGTGGAGTATGATAGCATATGTGCAGGTTTCAAAGGATGCCAGTGTAGGGAATCCACAATTTGTAAAATGCCCCTGATCTTTTGTAAGGGTGCCTGTTAATCACGTTTGAATGTGGAAATTGCAGATAGCACATGGTAGCCTGATTTTTGGAAGCTTCTGTCAGCTTCTTTGACTTGCTTCACAGGCCTTTGTCAGGCCACATAGGTGAAATTATTTACTGAAAAAGAGAGCTAATTAATTAATTAATTAATTAATGTATTAGTTACATTGCTGGTTTTGTTGTTGGTATTTGTTAGTTTCATTTTTAGGATGATTTGTGTATATGTTGTGGTTTGTTTATCAAAATATTTATATACTGCCTCTCCACATCACTAGGAATGCCAGAGTGCCTAATAACAACCACTTATACTTATTTCAAATTTAAAATAATAAAACACAAGCAAGAATAGCAGATAAAATTCTCAAACACAGAAACCAGGGAAATCAATGCTTTTAGCTGGCATTGAGATGCAGTCAAGGTGGGTCCCAGATGAAGAAGCTCCTCTCATGTATTCCTGCCATCCACACCTTAGACAGTGGTGGGATAAGCAAAGGAGCCTCACCAGCTGACCTGAGTCAACACAGGCAGGATTGTGTGGGAGGAGATAGAGCTTAACAGTACAATCATATACATGTATCTATTCAGGCAAAATGTGCATAGGGTTGCAACCTAGGTGTCCTGGTTCCAAGCAATTTCATGCATTAAAGGTGATTAACCAGCACTCTGAACTGTTAAGCTGATGAAACAGAGAACTTTCATGGCTCCCGTTAACAGCTCCAGCATTTTGCACCAGCTGAAGTTTCCAAACATTTTCCAAAGCCAACCCACTGCTTTTGAAAAGATGTTGTGAGCTGCCTTGAGCTTGTGGAGAGGTGAGATCTAGATGCTTTAAATACATAGTCTCCCACCCCAAATTCACCTAGTCTCTCTTTTTTTAATGCAAGGAAGAGAGGTTTGACATTAGTGGCTCAACGATAATCATTCATTAAAACAGAGAATATAATTGTTTCTGAAATTATTTATACAGCACTAAATAATGAAAGTTTAAATTGGTTGGAAGCTGTTTGTTTGTTTGTTTGTTTAAGTGTATCATACCTATTTGCAAGCATATGGGATCTTCTTAAACTTCAGCTAACCCCCCCCCCCCGAGGTTATGCTGTATGATCTTCCACAGGAAAACTTCACTGAGGAAAGAGAGAGATCTTTTTGCACCCCTCCTCACACCTTTCTATCATTTCATCATGAGTCACACTCCATTAGTGTCTTAATGTTTCTATCAATCAATGGTGGATTCACCAATGGTGGTTTAAGTTTAAAATTACTTGAGAAAGCTTAATGAAGCCAGCAAATCAGGAATTATATTTCAAAGAAATTGCCCGTGACAGTTAAAAACTACAGGGCCAAAGTAATTTCAAGGGTGGCACATCCTTCATCTTCCCTCTTTTCGCTGTACGTTATGAAATGGGTAAAACTAGAAGTGGCTCTGCAGGAATTGCTCTTAACCTTTATAAAGGAGTCTGAAATTATTTCTTGCTGCAGGAACTCTCCTGTGTTCTGGATTTACTCTCAATGTAGCAGGAGAGGCAGTTCTTTCTCCTGAGAAAAATCACGGATCATTTTTTTTTTTTTATTTATTTATTTATTTTATTGCATTTCTATGCCACCCAATAGCCGAAGCTCTCTGGGCAGTTTACAAAATTAAGACCATTCAAAGTATAAAATAACAGTATAAAACCATAATATAAAATACAGTATAAAAGCACAACCGAGATAAAAACAGCAGCAATGCAAAAATACAAATTTTAAACAGCAAAGTTAAAATTAATTTATGGACTGTTAAAATACTGGGAGAATAAAAAGGTCTTCAACTGCCGTCTAAAAGAATGTAATGTAGGTGCCAAGCGAACCTCCTTAGGGGAGCTCATTCCACAGCCGGGGTGCCCCACAGAGAAGGCCCTCCTCCTGGTAGCCACCTGCCTCACTTCCTTTGGCATATGGTATCTGATAGAGAAATTCATCCTACCGCTTGTGTGCATGGTGTGGAGAAAGTGGATAGAGACATCTCTCTCCCTCTCATAATACATTCATCTTGGGATCACGACAGATAAAAGGAAGTACTTCTTCACATAGTGTTTAGTTAAACTATAGAATTCGCTACCACAAGATGTAGTGATAGGTGTGTGTGTATGAGAGACAGACAGACAGACAGACACACACACACACACACACACACACACACACACAGGTCTTTATGCAGAAGTCCAGGAACAATAGGTCCAAAGTAATGAAGCATAGCTTCAGGAGTTACCAGTGGTCTAACAGGGAGAAATTTCTGATAGTAATCAGCAACCATGTTCTAGAATTTCACTGTTGAACATTCTCACCAAAGATGAAAATATGAACCAATCTGACCACAACCCTTCATATGATACTGACCATCGTCTGTATGTATTAGCTGAAGCCTTGCAAGGGCAATGTATCATCTATTGAGGGTTGGCAGGCCACTCACTTCAGGTGGCAAGGCAGGGTTAGGGCAAATTGCACCATTCACCCCAACTCCTTCCAGGAGGGCCCACAGGTGCAGTCCTGTCTCCTCCAGGCAGTGCTCTAGAGAGCCTCACCAGCTGTTCTTCCACCATGGCATGTGCCACACTGAGGGAGCGGCCGACAGGTCGCTCCAGAGCAGTCACTTGCCTCATCACACAGATAGTTGTGCAGTTGAAAGAAGTGTCTTCAGGGACCGCGCAAGAGCTCCCACTTCTTCCAGCCATAGGTCTCTCTGCAGGCCAAGGCAAGCAGAGGGCAGGCAGCTAAAAGGGGACACTATGCAGTGGGGAGGGGGAGGAGGTAGCAGGGGAGGAGGGGGAAGCGATGAAGTGGTGGTGATGTGTGTTCTCTCATGCCTCAAGCAGTGAGGGCTTGCACCAAGGCTGAGGTTTGGAGTAGGCAGATAAAGTGAAATTGCTTGGAATAAGAAGAGGATTCTAGACAAGACATTTGTCCCGACTGTAGCTATTCCGACTAGTCATTATAGCTTCTTACTCCATTTTTGAGTTCCAGAGTGAGTGTGTGTGTAAGGGCTGAGAGTTGCATTTATATAGTTAGTATAGTGACAGTGAGATGTGAATCCTGCAAATTTCACCAAGGCTTAGTAACCCACACAGAGGGAGAATTCCTTTCCAGGATGGCTTGTGTAACTGCATAGATGGACATTGATTAGCTTTGACTTACGATAGTTTTCTTTGTAACCAGAAGCTTGCCCCCAAATCATCAAGCAATGAGATTGTTTCTGGTAGTACTCATATTGGATTTGTTCTGTAAAGGCTCATGTCATTTGCAAACAGGGCTGCTTTATGTTATGTATGACTAAATTTTAAGCTTTGGATGTGCACTGATTAGTACTAAAACAATAGAAAGGAGTTCAGCAGAAAAGGCATATAGTAGTGGAGATAATGGGCATCCTTGCTGAAAAGGCTTTGAATTGTGATTGTGAACAGAGACAATTGTTTGAAGACCTTGACAATTAAATGCGGCAGCTTTAAAGAACGTTGGGCCAAAGCACATATTCAGGAACAAGAATTTAAGGCCATTAGATGTGATCACAGGCCAATTCCTGACAGAATTGCTCTACAGAGTTATGGTTATGATCTGTGCTTTATGTATAAGCTATAGTGTGTTGTAAATTGTGTGGCAAAGGCTAGTGTGGGATGAATCCCATTTGGTCTGTGTTAATATGTTGACCAATTATTGCATTCGACCTTTAAGTGAGAGCTGCAGTTAAAAAAATGCAGTCCTCAATACTTAGAGACATAGGGCCTGTTTAGACAACATGCTAAGTTATAGTTAGGCCGCTAACCCTTTTGCAACATGTGGTTAGGGAGTGTGTTTAAACCATGAATATGTAGCCACCATGGTTAGGAGTGATTCACACAACATGCTAAGTCATGGTTCACACGACATGCTTAAGGCATAATGTTTCACTCAAAATGCTTAACCACTGTGGCTTAGAGTAACATCTGAACAGGGTCAACTTTTCGCTCAAAATGCTTAAACCAACATGGCTTAGCATGTCATCTGAACAGGGTCTTACTGTAGCTCTATAAAACGTTGGAGCAACTGAATCCTTGTCTGGTCTTGGTATGGCTGCATTGCACCATATCATGTGTGCATAGATTTTCATCTGTGCTGGAAACCCATCAAGGCTACGAGATTTTCATAGTTTTAAGTTTTTTAACATGGCCTACACCACCTCCTCCATCTAACCTATTCAAGGCTGCCCTATGCTCTGGTGCAATCTTTGGAATAGTCAAAGAATCCAGGAAAATATATGTTTGGTTGAGGGGTGGCTATTCAGATGTATATAAGATCTGATAATATTTCAAGAATACAGAACAGTTCTTGTCTTTCCTAATAGTAAGGGTGTTCATTAGAGTCCTGAAAGCCATCACTTGTCTTATAGTTTGAGCATCTCTGAATCTCCATAGCAGACATTCGTCATCCTTGTTACCTAGCTTGAAGTGTGCTTGATTAGTATACAGCAGTGCTTCTCAGTGTTTTGGATGTCGTACAAATTCATGCTGCATGGCTGTCCAATTTTTGTATGTTTTGTGTGAACCAGTTCTCTTATGTTTTGTTCCACATTTTGCAGTAGAGTTCACTGTACACCTGAAACCAGTCTTTCTTCATGTGTGAGGCAACCAGTAAGAACCAACCCCTAGCTACAGCCTTGAATGTATCCCTAACTACTGAGGGGGAGGTTTCAAGATGCAAATTATCAGAAAAGTATCAGGGGATTAATGAAAAGTTTATTCTGAAGGAGAAGAATATGTGTCCATGTGTCCACCCACTCCAGGGGTGAGGAGTATGCAAGATAATTGAGATCCACACATGATCAGACCATACTTTATGGGCATCTTGGAGGTCCGATGCCAATTTGTGGGACAGAAGGATCATATCTATTCAATGGTAAGATAAATATTTTTATGCTGGAGTAGAATATGTCATCTCTTGCACTGGGCTAAACAGAGGATCAGAAATCCACAACACCTGCATGATCTTTAAGAGCATTGGTATGCCCTGTGATTTCCTGTTTTTAGCTTTATCTAAAACAACATTGAGGTCACCGCTGAGTATTAGCTTTCCTTCTCCAATTGCTGTCAGTTCAAGAAAATCTCTCTAAAAGAATTGGATTTGATTTGTAGTGGGACCATAATTCTTTGTGATTTATGCGTTTTGGAATCCAATAGGCCCTTGAGAAAAATGCAGTGGCCAGTGGTCTTCATTGTCCAATAGAGAGTTTTGAAATTGGAAATGGAGTAAGACTTAGGGACAGGTGAGCGTTTAGTTTTCATTCTTTTTCAGTAAGAAGTTACAAAAATTCTCTAATTTCTTCATAAATTGAGATGGAAAAAATGTAAGGTTTAAAAAATGCAAATGTGAGAGAAACCGAAACTGACAGATTCATCCATCCAGGCCCCTAGCTATTAAAAGTCTGGGTTTGAACCCCTGTGCGCTCAGTCAGGCTTCTCATTCCCAAATATATAGGAGGCTTTCTACTGATAGATGGGAAAGAATGAGTTATAAACACAGCACTTGTTTACAATTTCTGTTCTGACAATCATAAATGCTACTTTCCATGTCATGACGTAGCATAAGGAACCATTTCAGCAAGTTGGAAAGCCAGATGAACGTGCACATGATGCTTCTGAGCCTGTTTTTTCTATATTTTTTACATTTTTTTCGCATATCATTTTTTAAATTGTTTCATAAACATACATGACATAAAAGCATTTCATAGAGACATAACATCTAAGGAAAATGAAAAAAGAGAAAGGTAAAATAAGGAAGATAAGGAAAAGGAAAGGAGGAAAAAAAGCAAGCAAACCAAATTATATATAAAATATACACAGACCAAATTTAATTTTTTAAACAAAGTTAAAGTTGAATTTTAAAGTCAAATTTTAAGATGGCTGGCTTTATTATAATAATGTATTAGTTTTATTTGTTTTAATCAGTTTTGTGTATTTTATAATATTTTTGTATTCTATGTTGTTCCCCGCCTCGATCCAGAGGGAGAGGCGGGTAAGAAATAATAATAATAATAATAATAATAATAATAATAATAATAATAATAATAATAATATGCCTTCCCACCTCTAAATGTCAGACAGGTATGAAATCGCTCTCTCTATGCTGGGAATAGCTGTACCAACAGAGTGAGAATTCTGTTTCAGTTTGTTTTAGATAAGAATTTACCAACATTAGCAAATTTCTTCATATTCAGGAAGGAAAGAAGTTACGATTTAAAAACACTCCAATGCAGATGAAAGCAAAGTCCACAGATTTATCCATCCATAGTGAAGCTGCAAGTATTATAACACTCCACATTTTTTTCATGTTCCACTGATGATGAATTGATTTCCAAATCAAGACTTCTAAACAGTTTGGCCTCGATATCTGACTCATGGATTTCCTGCCACATCAGAATATCAGGGTGTTCTCTATCAAGGAATCAGGCAACTTTAGTGTTAGACAGTATTTGCAGTGCCTTTACATTGCAACATGTACTTATCCACAAAAAGGGATTCTACTTAGAAACTACGTGTCATATGTGCATAAACATGTTAATGACTTAATTAAATGAGAGGGCAAATGAGAGTTGGTATCTGTAATTATGCATTAATGAAACAAACCTAAAGTGAGCTTCCTTATCAGTGTCAAAACTCACCTCAACAATCATAATACAAACATTAACAGTACAGCAAAAATAGAAATAAAAAAATATTACAAAGGAAATACTTAAACCAGTAATATATAGAGCTGTTTTCCCGTGATAGTGACTTAATGTCAAATGGGATAGATTTTCATATATATTATGGTTCTATATATATTTTTACCTGCCTTTTTTACAAGCTTGAAAATAAGGCTTGCATTCTGTAACAACCATAGATATCTTCTTGACTGCTAATGGGAATCTCCCTCCTTCTTATCCAGGGATTTGTTTGCTTTTTAACACCTATGGTCCTCCATTCTGTTACACGTGTGACTCATGTCATTTAAGGCATTCCTGGTTGCTACAGGAGATTCACCCAGGTACCCTGAGATTGGGTGAAGCCTGTGTAGAGGGAACCTCAGCAGCACTTCTATTGCATATCAGGCATGGCTTGGCTTGATGTTTGTTGGAGCAGTGGCCAGTATTATAAGACACAGCTCCTGAATTTACGCCACATTTCAAATTATTTCTACTTACTAGAGTGCCTGGACAAAATGCCAGTGTTCTATCTATTGTTGAAGTATTTTAACACTTTTGATACCCTCATGAGTGAGTCAGACACTGGAGTTCAAGCATCTATATTATATTCTCATTAACATCCTCTTGGAAGGTCTGGGCCACATATTTCATTAGCTATTTCTGCTATGTCATAAAAAAAAATTCCTGCCACCTTATATTGGCAACAAATTGTTAATGGCTTAAATCCAACACATGCATATAGACTTCCCTTCACACCACAGGACTTCCCCTTGCTCTCTTTCTCCTGCACCCCCCCCCCAAACACCCTAAATCTGCTCTGCAGGGTCTCCCAACCCTTCAAAGCAGATATGGTGAGCTGCAGGGGGAGGAGAAACTGTTCCACCAGTGGTTTCCGTTCCACTGGCAGATGACCAGAGATGGATACAATCCTATGTCAACACCACCACTAGTGAAGCTACTGTCTTTAAAAGAGCGGAATGAATTGTTTTCCCTCTAGAAGAGAAAGCAAACAAAAACAAATGAAAGCAAAATGAAGTCTGAGGCTATCCTGTTCTACACGGCCTGTGGAAGTGTCCCTAATTCCTTTATCATTCATGACAGATCTACCTTTTGGTGGGAGTCTCTGCTCATTCTGGTGAATGATGAGATAACTCACCACTTGCGACAGAGGCTATGTCTGGATAACCTTGATCATAATTGGCAGTGCTTAGTCTGCCTGAATTGCTATCAAGATCCATTAAATCCAGCTTCTCCCATGTGGTGCCTAAGATGGACTAGCGAATGGTCATTCTGGCCTAAACATCTGGCATTAGGTGAGCATAATGTTTTTGAAGTGAAGCAGAACCCATTTTTCTCTTCCATATAGCATATGTATGGTACCCTTATTTCCTCACTACAGAATTGACAGGTGGTGCTAGGATGTTATTTTAACCTAGGCTGTGCTGTTTATGACCCTGGTGCAAAATGCATTTTATCGTGTGTATGTCCCACTAAAGTCAGCTCTGCTTATCAGTGAACATTGTAGTTGGGAAGGCATTTGTTGCCGTATGCCTTTTTAAAGATATAGAAAAATTAAGAAATTTCATGTGCATGTTCACCTGGTTTTCCAGCATATTCAGATTGCTTATATGACGTCATGTAGCATTTATGCTTGTTGGAACTGAAATTGTAAACCAGTGCTCTGTTTAGAACTCATTCTTTTCCATCCACCAGCAGTAACCCTCCTACATATTTGAGGGCTTAAATGTTCCTAAAGAGTTCCCCCCCAACCTTTGCAACTCCCCCCCCCTTTTTAAACATTTTCGAGTTTCATTAAAGGGACATTGGGGGCAGTTAGACCCCAATTAAAGTTAATATTTTAAATTAAATAAACAACCCTGCACATCCAAATATTGGGGTCCAAGTGACTCCAGACATATACTAAAAGTTGTAGCTGCAATGGCTGCAGTATGTTGATGCAGGAGGTGATCTTTATTTCTTTGTTTCTTTTTTGTTTCTCCAGAAGAGAATGTGTGTTTAAAAAAGGATAACTAATGCATAGTTCTGTGAACCCTCTTTAAAAAAATCCAGTAGTTATAAAGCAGGTATTACATGGATAAATATTTAAAATAAAAGGATATTTTACTACCGACTTGTTGGTCACATCTTTAGGGAGTTTTGAGCTGAAAACATGCAGGTATAAAAGTCTAAAAGACTGTTCATGGCAATGACCAATAAACAAGATTGCTGCTTTGTGTTGATGCAGCAGTTAAGGTAAAAGATGTTAGCTTGTCACTACAGTTGACAATCTTGCAGTGGCATTTCAAAGCAATGCATGTTTTTAAATTATCTTGAAAGACAGTCCCTTTGAAGTAGTCTAACCAAGCTATCAAAACTTGGATACCTATGGCCACAACTAGGAAGGGCCACAACTGCTAAAGCATCCTAAGCTTGTGAAAGGCTCCTTATGACACTAATGCCGCTCGAACACCCAGAGAAAGTTCCAGGTCTAAATGCACACACACAAGGGGGAGTATGGCCCTATCAAGACTTCAGCTGGAGGAGGAAGGAGGGAGGCCATTTTCATCAGTTCCCACTGCAACCCCTACCACCACCACTGCACACTCTGTTCCAGAGGGTCTCCCAGCCCTCCAGAACAGGGAGCATAGAGGGCAGCAGGACAGCTGAAAATCTTCTCTTCACCCCCCCCCCGCCACACTCCCCCAATTCTCCAGCAGGCGCATCCCAAGGGCAGAGACTTGTGGTACATCTAGAATCCATCCCCTCTGGTTTATGATGCATTAATTTTCATTTATTGTCAGTCACCTTGGAGGCCTGTTACCAGGCAGAAAGAGAAATATTGTGTATTTATTTTAGTTCAAATATTTCTAGGCCAAATAAACATATAAATAAATATAAATCCACATATAAACGTTGCCAGGGTGCTTTGCCAAAGATTTAAAATAGCAAGTACTTTGCCAGAGGGGAAAAAAATTCCTCCTCAGCAACACAAAGAATGTTAAGAACATCCATTTTGGGGGAGTTCTTTCTGCAATCGGAATCTGTCTGTTTCTGTGGTCTGCTTAAACATGATTTAAGTTCCATATGCAAGGTACTGCAGGCTATTCAGGTGTATCAGAGAAACTGGAACTGTCCAGTTAATCTGCTGTATGGATGAGTAAACAAATGAGGCTCTGCGGAGAAAGAGAAAAGTCCAGCTGTCTTGAAAAGTGTTCAATTAGCAGTCTGTTAATGGGATCTGGACATATTGGTATTAAAAAGGAGCACTCAGGACACGGTAGAAGCTTGATTGAAACTTGTTTAGCACCCTACAACACCTAGCATGGCTTTGGTTGGGAATCTGAAATCTAGAAGTTGTTCTTCTTTGTTTCTGGGTGACAGCAGCTGTGCCTCCTGTGTTTCTTCCCTGCCAGCTTTCCCAGATGGTGCTCATGATTTCCAGTCTGCTGGTGCCAGTGGTGATCACACACAAATCTGTTTGCGTACTGGTTCGTAGGTGGCTCAGTTTTTCTGATGAACCTTGACCTCCCTGGACAAAGAGCAGAAGATGTATTTCAGATACTAAGATGTGACTGAGAAACAGCTCCAGCTTCTACCTTCGGTCACTTAGATTCCATTGCTGAAAAGAACTTTGCAAAATGCAGTTATGGTAACTGCATTAAAGTACATTGCTCTACAGGGACATACCTTGTTCTCTCGAGCAATAGTTCTCAGACCTTTGTAGGTCAGATCTTTGAATCCACTTCCATTCTCAACCCCCTCCCATATCTGTAAACTCTGATATGAGACCTAGTAATGCACCCTGTTGGCCTAAAGAAACCTTTGTTTATAATCAGAAATTGATGGCACTGGAAGATGAAAGCAGTGACCATGAGACTAAGCTTATTTCAATGGGACTTGCTCTTAGAAATATGCTTAGGCCTGGAGCATACAGTTCCCCTTCAATTAATTTCCCCCACCAACAGTCAATTCCCCTCCGCCTTGAAAAAGAAAGAAGAATCAACCCCAATTTTTCTCATGCACAGCCTCTTGACCTTGCTTCCAGTTTAAAGAGGCAGGACTCTAGTAAAAGAAGGCACAAAAGGAAGCTGTTGTCCATTAGCAGCCATCCACTGTTCAAATAGTCAATCTGCTTTCACCACCATCCCTCCGTCTTGCTATAGTGAAAGCGACCATATTGCACTCAGCTAGAGTGGCCATGTGTCCTACTTTACAGGGGAGCTCTATTTGAAGGGATGTCAAGAGAAAGGCTTCTATTAGAAGGCAACCTTTGTTTGAAGGACTGTCCAATCCAAGTCCAGTTTAAACATAAGAAAGGAGAGGTAGGGCCTTGAAGTTGCTCATCCATCTAGACAGCAGTTTGAGCAGGCCATCTGGCCACAGTCTTCCTAACTACAGTGAGATGTATTGCATTTCCGTTTAAATTATATTACTTCAAATTTTGTATTTATGTGTACAAATTAGCACATACAATCACACTCAACATACCTCCATAGGGTGAGGGAAGAGTAAATCCTGCCAATAGTTTTTGTGCTCAAGCCTTAGGTCTTGAACACTATTTTGGGATGGGTAGAGAAAAAGTAGACAGCAGTGTGTGTGTGTTTTGTTTTTACTGTGGATTTTTTGTTTGTTTGGGGGTATTTGCTCTTGAAATGTTAAGTTTGGTGTTCTGTGTACCCTGTGACAGATTCCACAAGTGCGTTGAAAAAAAGGGAGTCTTGTGTACCTTGTTGTTTATTCGTTCAGTCGTTTCCGACTCTTCGTGACTTCATGGACCAGCCCACGCCAGAGCTTTCTGTCAGCTGTCGCCACCCCTAGCTCCCCCAAGGTCAAGTCTGTCACCTCCAGAATATCATCCATCCATCTTGCCCTGGGTCGGCCCCTCTTCCTTTTGCCTTCCACTTTCCCTAGCATCAGCCTCTTCTCCAGGGTATCCTGTCTTCTCATTATGTGGCCAAAGTACTTCAGTTTTGCCTTTAATACCATTCCCTCAAGTGAGCAGTCTGGCTTTATTTCCTGGAGTATGGACTGGTTTGATCTTCTTGCAGTCCAAGGCACTCTCAGAATTTTCCTCCAGCACCACAGTTCAAAAGCGTCTATCTTCCTTCGCTCAGCTTTCCTTATGGTCCAGCTCTCGCAGCCATAGGTTACTACGGGGAATACCATTGCTTTAACTATGCGGACCTTTGTTGTCAGTGTGGTGTCTCTGCTCTTAACTATTTTATCAAGATTTGTCATTGCTCTCCTCCCAAGAAGTAAACGTCTTCTGATTTCCTGGCTGCAGTCAGCGTCTGCAGTAATCTTTGCGCCCAGAAATACAAAGTCTGTCACTGCCTCCACGTTTTCTCCCTCTATTTGCCAGTTATCAATCAAGCTAGTTGCCATAATCTTGGTTTTTTTGAGGTTTAACTGCAACCCGGCTTTTGCACTTTCTTCTTTCACCTTTGTCATAAGGATCCTCAGCTCCTCCTCGCTTTCAGCCATCAAAGTGGTGTCATCTGCATATCTGAGATTGTTAATGTTTCTTCCTGCAATTTTAACTCCAGCCTTGGATTCGTCAAGCCCAGCACGTCGCATGATGTGTTCTGCATACAAGTTGAATAGATAAGGTGAGAGTATGCAACCCTGCCGTACTCCTTTCCCAATCTTAAACCAGTCCGTTGTTCCGTGGTCTGTTCTTACCGTTGCTACTTGTTCGTTATACAGATTCCTCAGGAGGCAGACCAGATGACTTGGTATCCCCATACCACCAAGAACTTGCCACAGTTTGTTATGATCCACACAGTCAAAGGCTTTAGAATAGTCGATAAAACAGAAATAGATGTTTTTCTGGAACTCCCTGGCTTTCTCCATTATCCAGCGGATATTGGCAATTTGGTCTCTAGTTCCTCTGCCTTTTCTAAACCCAGCTTGTACATCTGGCAATTCTCGCTCCATGAATTGCTGGAGTCTACCTTGCAGGATCTTGAGCATTACCTTGCTGGCATGTGAAATAAGTGCCACTGTCCGATAGTTTGAACATTCTTTAGTGTTTCCCTTTTTTGGTATGGGGATATAAGTTGATTTTTTCCAGTCCGATGGCCATTCTTGTGTTCTCCAAATTTGCTGGCATATGGCATGCATCACCTTGACAGCATCATCTTGCAATGTTTTAAACAGTTCAGCTGGGATACCATCGTCTCCTGCTGCCTTGTTATTGGCAATGCTTCTTAAGGCCCATTCAACCTCACTCTTCAGGATGTCTGGCTCTAACTCACTGACCTTGTGTACCTTAAAAACTAACAATTTGGAGCAGGGGGGGCCCATAAGCTTTCATGGACACTGTCCACTTCATCAGATGCATGAAGTGTTAGCATCTGAATTCATATGCAGGGAGTGGGGAGCGGGGGGGGGGGGGAGAGATGTAAACTGTCATATGAGCAAATTGAAATGCAGATGTACAGACAGTGAAGGTTACCTTAATAGTTGCCATTCGCAAAGCATTCTTGGGTGATAATACAAAAATCATTGCAATGGTGAGGCAATTAACTTATGCAGTATGGTAAAAAAACAAAACCCTTGTCTTTATTGAAACCACATGAAATAGAATTGAATCTCTTGATGATTTGTACTTCAGCAATTTCACATTAGTATCTGTCTTTAAAATTCCTTTGAAGCAAGTGTGTTGTTGTCTGCTGTTTGTGACTCCAGATCCTTTTTCATCGTCCACTTTCTACTTCCCTTACTTTTGGATGTGATCTGTAAACACCATGCCATCTTTTGCATTATGAACATGAATTCCAGCATGTCTCCCTGCAGGATCCCCTGTGAAAAGAGAGATCTGAACCTTAAGTCTGTGACAAATGCTGTCTTTGATAACTGATCTCAGGGGCTGCTTGTTTGCATTGATGCCCTGATGGAATTACAAATGGAGCTGGCACCTCTTTGCCTTGAGAGGTTGTTGCGTGTGTGGTTTCAGCACCACACTCTGCTTCCCCCTTTGATGTGCTTTGGGGAAAGACGCCAAAATTTGAGAAAAATCAGTTGTGCTTAGCTAGCAGCTGTGAGTTAATGCATGTCAGGGACTGGAATAGAAGACACTCTGCTTGCTCCCTCCAATGTGCCCTGGCCCATTGTTTTGCCTTTATGTATCACCACAATCTTGTAAGCACTGATTATGTTTTGCATCAAGGTGCAAGGGGAAATGGATTGTTGGGCTGACCTATTAAGAGAGTCCCCATGGTATTTGCTTCTCTGCCCCTCTGCCCTTAAGTTGTCACTCAACTTTTTCAAACATTCCTTGTATTCCTAGACAATTTCATTTGTAGCGAAGGGTAATTCAGTGAGGATTGTATGTTTTCTCTGACAGCCAGTGATGACATTTATTTATTTTTGCTTTCATAATGTTAGATATTTAAGATTGTGTATGGATTTTTTTGATTCCATCATGTGTGAAAAATGTACACCTGTTTTTTTTTCATTGCATGTGTAATGTGTTAATTTTCAACTCTGAGGTAACAGAGATGTTGTGAACTTATCCTTAGACTCGTGTGTGGGTGTATATACACACCCTGAAGGCAGGGTTCCTGCAGCTTTAACTGTTGTGATGAAGAGGGAATTTCACCAGGTGCTGCATGCATACAAATGACACCTGCAGAAATTCCCTTTTCTATATGACTGTTAAAAATACAGGAGCCCTGTCCTCCTTTTCCATACGGTCACCCTAAACACAGTATATCCCTATCATTGTAGAATTGGGACTGAAACTTTAAGTCATTCTCACCTTAAGCAACAGGTGGTGTGTATGTTAATTTCCCCTTCCATTCCCCTTTTTCAGATCAGTCTCTCAGATAGCGCAATAGAGGAGAGTTGTTTTTCTGTAATAACAGGAAACATTTGAATAGTCTTCCATTGATTTCATTCCTTTAGCTCTAGCAAAAACAGAATTATTATGTTGAGCGTTATGCCAAAGAGCCTTCTGCATCTGGGTCTGAGTATACACAAATGCAAGTGGAATGGTAGAGGCAGCATATACTGTATATCTTTTCCTCCAGATATGCATAATCTAGCTACAGTTACAGAGCAGAAAGAGACACACATTTTGCCCAGGCTGGACACACTTTTCTTTATTATTACGTCACATGTTCTAAAGCTAAGCCTAGCACTAAAACAATGTTCTCCCCTGGTAAGCATGGAAGTGGGGAGGGAGGAAAAGATATATATGCAAGTTTCAAATGGCACAATGATCTCAAGCTGTTTTACAGTTTCATTTGTAATCCAAATGCAGATAACATCTTGAACCAGCTTCATATAGCTTGATTTCTTGCACATTCCAGCACTTGAGTAGGTCTTGTGGATCTAGCTGAACATGTGTTCCTATTTAGCTCTACCTTTTCTTGATAAATACCTTGCCAAAACTTGTCCAATGCATGCTTTATGCAATATCCCAAGCCAGGCCAGACATTTGGGGAGCTGCCATCTAAGTATGCTGCCTCAAAATGATGAGGTTAATGGTGAAATCTACTTTGAGAAGAACAGTGACTTAGAGAGCAGAGGACAAAGACCTCCAAATTTGGTCACAGTAGAATTAGGTCAGTTTACGCTGTCTTGGAATCTCCAGCAGGTTATAAGAGTGTTCCAATTTTAGTCCTCAAATTGTATAATTTTTGTATTAATACATTTTCTCATTTGCTTCTAAATTACTTAAATGAATAATACAAATAATTGGCACAAAGGCTATTCTCTTGAGATTGCTCCGTCGAATGGCTATGTGGGCATACGGCCAAGTCTTCCATCTCTATATAAACCAACAATTCTTCCTTTGCCGGCTGACAATTCCTGCTTGGGATTATGTACTCAATGTTTCTGTTCTGCTCAATTTAAAATCATACATTGGTCATTAGATTTAACAATGGAAATGATGGGTTTCCCTGCTGATTTCCTTCTGCCTAATGTAGTAGGCTTTGTGATAGCTACTTGGAATCCTATCTCAACAGACATATTCATCCTAGGTTGTGGGGCTTCTTCTTGTTCTTTTGACATTGCAAGTTAACACCTGGTTAACAGATAAAAAGTGTGGCTTATGTCCTCACTTTTTTGCAGGATTTGTTGTGCCACCGTTAAAGATGGAGTGATGATTACTTGTGGGCACAAAATATTTTTAATCAGTCTGAGCTAAAACGAATAGCAGTTCAAAGATTAAGCTGAATTGTAGTTCACATTAACTTATTGCCTCTTCAATATGAAATGTATTTTCTTTATTTTTTTTGAGGTTACACTTGAGATTCAAGTAAAAAATTGATTTTTCAGCTGAAACAGCCTAGATACAGAGGAATGATCTAGTAGCCCACAGCTGGAGGAACTTCCTGATAAGTAAAGCTATAGTAAGGCAGATTTGAAATTGGCAAGTATAGCATGGACACAGTTTTGATCATTCAAAGCTTGTTGTAAAACTAGTAGCTACACTCAGTTTCCATGTAACCAATGATCCATCTATCACCAGAGATTTTAATTTTAAAAAATAGAAAACTGAGATTAAAAAAAAGCTTTTGACTCTTCCATCCACATAGGTTTATATGACTGCTTCATAAAACGTTGGAGGTCTCCTTTCAAAAAAGGAAGTAGTGCCTGTGTGTGTGTTATTATTTAGGGGTGTGCACGGACCCCCCCGCTCCGCCCTGTGGACCGATCCAAAAATTTCGGATTGGCTTGCTCCGCGCCGCTCCGCCCATACTCTGCTCCTCTTCACCGCGGAGCTCCGGCTCCGAATCGGAGCTCCGCAGTGGAGGGGAGTGGTGCTAGGTAAGGCCGTGAGAGAAGGGCGGCAGAGCCCGGTAAGGGACCAAGGGGGAGGGAGGCCTTACCAGCCTCCATCCGCAGTCCGTCAGCTTCTTCAGTTGAGCCCGCGGTTCAAGCAGGAAGTCTGCATGGGCGACAGCGACAGCGGCAGGGCCCGGTAAACCCCACTTACCTTTCCAGCGGAGCTCCGGATCGAGGCGAAGGATCCCCCTTCACCTCGATCCTCTTCGCCACGCTCCGCCGGCCCCCCAATCCTCTTCGCCTCCACCTTAAGGGGAGGCGAAGCACCCCGCTCCACTTCTAATTCGCTGGTCCGATTAGAAGTGGAGCATATCCCTATTATTATTATTAAAGCTATTTTCAAGCCATCTTCCAGTACTGATTCTTTCAGTTCATCCTCTAGTGCTTCTCTCAATACTGAAACTGTTTTTATAGAATATTCTACACAGAAAGGCATTCAAGTAAAGCATATGACTAGTGAAAATTCACACACTTGTGTTCTAGTCAGTGTTTTGCTCTGCTTTTTGGCTTCTTGAAAGAGGTAGAGGAGGTCACCTCACCAAAGCTCCCAACTTCTTGTGATTGTATAATATATATTCCTTAGAATTTTTCCATGGATCCACCATGTCGCTGATTTACACAGGTATGATCATGCCCAGTTAAAAGTCCATCTTTATTGGCAGAAGAATTAACACAAGACAAAGGGCACATTTGCACCCGTAGGGCTGTAAACATTCTCTCATATAGGCTCATCTATCTACCCGTGGAAAGTATAAACATTGCACAAAATATAAGTCTTCTCCCCACAGACTCTACCTCTCTACAACGCCATTTCAATCTCTTACCCATTACTTATTGATGGGGCATATTCATAGAAGTGGGCAGTTTCCACCCATGAAACAATTTGACAAAAAGTAACCCACCCTAACGTTGGCAATGGCAACCCATTTGTTAAATAGGCCAGCAACTTGCCTGTTCACCAGCAGAACTGCCACAGGGCAAATGTTTGGCTGAGTCCTGACACTATGTGCTTTTCTCCCTTGTGTGTGCATATGATGTCATTGGATCCTCTCCCCTAATTTCCCCCAAATTTTCTATTGATGTGAAGGAAGATTGTACATATAAGGTCCTGCAAAGTCTGATATTTTATCACTTGCGCTTGTTGCACGCCGAGGAAGTAACTCAGCATCTTAAACTACTGGTTTACTATTTTGCTTGCTGGGAAATCTCCCCTTAATTTCCATCCCTTTTTAAAGCTTGGAAAGTAATGTCACAAAGACTTCCTCTTGGTCAGTAGCGTGCTGTGTCAACGAAACACATTAGGGCACAACCCTATGCATGTTTAGACAGGAAAAGTCCTACAACTCCAAGCATTCTTCAGCCAGCCTTGCTGGCTGGGGAATGCTGGGAACTGTAGGACCTTTTTAATGTCTAAACATGCATAGGGTTGCACCTTTAATTCCAACCCCATTCAGGTTTTAGTAGTCAATATGAAATGGTACCAGCTGAAAAATCACTAACTGCCCAGAAGTTGTGGCACTACCACTCAGGGTGGGGTGGGTGTGGCAGAGGAGAAATCCAGAAACCCATCATTGAAAATAACACATTACAATTACAAACCGAGAAACCTTTATATTGACAGTGTATTTCTGCAGAATAAGACCTGGTTCCATAGTCCAGTGGGAATCTGCTGTTAACCTCAAAAGTCTTCAGCTAAGGTGTTAAATTCACCTCTCCCTTGGCAGGTGTGTATTTGGTATATTTTCATGTCCAGAACTTGCTGCAGCCTCAATCTGAAAATGATGTTCTGTGAATCTTTCACCTTCATGGCAAGTTCATGTACTGAATAATGTCCCACCCCAATATTAAGCTGTCCTCATCTAGTAGTACAATCAATCACATCTTTTCCCCAGAAGGAAGCAGGGCTCCTGCAAATGACCTTATAGATTAGGTGCTCTCTATTTACATTCAATTTCCAGCTCCACGCTATCTGTAGAGAATGATTATCAAGGCATGAAATTAGAAGTTTCACCCAGTGGGAAACAATTGGATATTTTGTCATTTCTTTACAGCTTCTTCTCCCTTGTTAGTGGGAGGAGGGAAGCAATCATCAGAAAGGTCAGAAATATTTACTTACCAATATTGAGACACTGCCGAGGCGGCTCTCTTCAGTATGAAATAATTGCTGCTTGGGATCTCCGTAATTGGGGGGTGGGTGAGGGGAATGTGACGCTGTAGAGAGCAGTGGGGCCTGAAATTAGAATTTCTGCCCACAGGTGAGAATCCATGAGAATGCTGCTGGTAAGCACAGCCAAAAAAAAAAAAAAAATCAACCCTCTCTTCCTTCATCCAGGCACTTTAGCCCACGGCTGGACAGTAGTAACGATGGCATCAAGGAAATACTTAGAGTGAGCAAGAGAGAGTGTGATTATGGGTTTTTTAAAAAGCCATGCGATTGCGATACTAAAGCATGAAGTGCCTGGTCCAAGCAAATGTGGAGAATAAACAGGGTGCTTATGCCCCTGCCGATTCTCTTATGCCTCGCCAATTCCAGTGTGCAAGTTGCACCACTGCCTGTGCAACGGCAACGTAGAGCTTTCGGAACAACCTGAAACAAGCAGAAACACGCATTTCTGGAAAGAGGCAGGTCAGTGGAGCTCGCATGAAGGAGCTCCACCAACCAGCCTCCTTCCAGAAATGAGTGTTTCTGTTTGTTTGGGGGCCCCGCCTAGGAAATGCTCAATCTCCCTTGAGTAAGGGGTAGTTCTTTGCGCAACAGAATTGGCAGGATTCACCACTTGCAGAAAGGAAGTGGCAGGGCATAAACGCCCCATTGGATTTAAACATCAGTGCCTTTGGGAAGAAATGTTTGGTTATGTGATGCAGGGGTTGACGAAGTACAAGAACTTTCCTTTCATGCAGATATAAATTTGATCTTAGGGTTGATGTGGGGCTCAGGGAGAAATATGAAGCTGCATACATGTGCTGCTCCATACGGTCACTGTTATGGCAGCACCATTGTCCATGCTAGGCAGAGGTTATGTTTCTACACACCCCATAGAACAGCAGCAGTTCATACAGGGCCTCCACACAGTCCCAACGTCCCAGGAGTTTGCTAATGGCTCCATATGCTCCCATTAAGTGGGGCCACTGATTGAATGAAGAGCTCCTTTGCCAGACTTGGGATCATGAGGAGCACTCCTGGCTCCCTCCTATACACACAGGTTCCAAGTCTCCTGCAGAATTAACAAACCAGGCTACAGCAGTACTTCCAGCTACCCCTCTTTTCAACTCACACAACAAAGCAAACCTCACCAATTTGGGTTTCCCTCTGGCAGGAGTTCCTCAGACTTTTTGATATCTTCCCCAGTTCCATAACAACTGGTTGCAGCAGGTGGCGTCATGGCTCCTTCAGGAACCCAATGCCTGTGTTAACTCTCCAGCTTTTGCCCAGTTCTATTCTCATGTTATTTTCCATCCACACCCATCCCCTCAGTAAAAAATATGTTGATGGTAATGGAGTTAGAAAGACTCCAGCAATGAGTGCTGGGTGTCTGACATGAAACTACTTATTTCCCAGCTGTTTCTCAAATACTATGTGACCCACCTAACATTTTTCAAAATACGTTTCCCCCCCCCCCCTCATCTATTCCACATTACTAAAACAGTAGGTTGGATCCTAACACCCTTCCATAAAGAGGACTCTTTCCATCCATGGAAGGCCTTTGATCCATGGAAAGTTTCCATAGGGGGGTCAGGGAGGCAACTTTTACCTTTTCTTCCATTCTGCTGCAGCCCCCACTCCCCACTGCACTGGAAGGTACCCCTACCCTGCACAGCAGACTTTTGGAGAGTGCAAGGGTCTGCAGAGGGAAGGAGGAATCAAGAAAAGTCTCCCCCTTCTGCTGGGGCAGCATCTCCTGAGTGAAAATTCACTCAAGGGTTGCTCCCATGGGCTGAAAAAGGTCTCGATCCAAGCCAGAGAGAGTGTCAGTGTGTCTGTCTCTTCATTCATCCATGGGTGTAAAGGACTCAAAAGCTTATTATGCCGCTCTGAACAGCCAGTGAATGGATTGAGATGGGATGGGGAGAGGAATAAGAAAGGGCCAATTTAAAGTCAATTATTCAAATACAGAATGTTAAGGATAAGTCTCAAGCATATGAACATATTTGGTCTGCTGGAAAATACAACACCAGGCATCTGGGTCACTTGATAGATTTTTAAAATTTTGTCTTGCATTTTTTCACAGTAGTCCACATGACCTTGTGACCTAAGACTAGAATGAGCTGTCATCACTTACATGAATTCCATTACTATAGTATAGTCTCTTGTGCACTTTATAATTTGTAGTATATTCATCCCCATGGGATTCCCCTGACCTGCAGAAGAGATTTTAAACCAGGATTCAGCAATAAAATACATTGCTTCTGCTCAGGCTGGGGGGTGGGGGAACAAAACCAAAACTACAATTTCTGTGTTGGGGGTGCATGCTGGGTTCCAGGATAGTGGGCAGGGGACTAACCAAACTCCACTGCACCTCGATACCCATTCAGTCTACCTGTAAAATGACTGTCATTCAGGTTAACTGTTTATGGCTCTGAGGGCTCGTGTCCAAGGTGATGGTCTCCCAGATGCTCTCACCCACTGCTACTGATTTTTATTTATACAGGGTGCACAGTAGTGATCCTCTTGCATGGTACAATGTTGAGCAGAAATGCATGGTTAAGCAACCTATTATGGTAAAAATAAGAAAATGTGTTAAGGCACACCTGAGCTAACAAAATATTCCTCTGGACCCTTCAGGCATTTTATAAATGTTGACTTGGGGTTATTAAAAATTATTGATCTGAAACAAGGCATGAAGATTACATTAAGTAGGGCATCATCTGAATCCTAGTCAGAGGGATTATCATGAGATGTAGCTCTGTCAAATGGCTTGCAGAATTGACTGAAGAAAAACAACCTTGACATTTTGAATTTCATTAAGCTTGCTGCTTAGACACTTTTCGGTTTATCAGCCTGGACACCCCTGTTCCATATTTCTTTGTAAACAAATTTTAGGCCTATACAGTGACCACCTATTATAACAATCAGCTTTCATAAGCATTAAGAGCCATTTCCAAGCTAGCACCAGATGCCTACAGTTTCATGGGGTGTGTGTGTGTGTGTGTGTATGCATGTATGCGTGCACGCAACCTCCTTCCTTGGGATGAGTGATCATGCAATGGTCGAATGCATGGAGGTTCTCAGAATTCTTCCTCAAAGCTTGTTTACCTCACTTGCATTCCCGAATGTGAGCATCTCGCCCCTCCATTGGGAAACTCTCCCCCATTGTGCATATTTTTAAAAGTGCACAATTTTTCCCAATTGTAAAAATGCTTTTAAAAGTAATACAAATTATAATGCACATTTCTCCCAATTGAAAAATGTGCATTTCCTCCATGAGCCTAAGCGTAAAAACACACATTTTTGGGGAAGTGCTCAAATGCAGATTTTTTGGAAGTATGCATTTATGCAAGAGTATAACGTTTATTTTAAAGCCCTTTTTCCTTATACCATGCATAATAAAAACAGACAGGATTTCTATTTGCCCTTGCCACACAAGGGAAAGCGAGTCAGACTCTAACAATGTTTATATCTTCATTAAGAAATGAGTTTTATATAGATTCTGAAACTAATAAATTCTTAAGCAAACAGAACTGTACAAATGGAAAAGGCAGGAATAGTCCCTTCAAAAGCTCCTTTAAACAACACATGCACAGAGAGAGAGAGAGAGAGATGCAAACCCATGCATCTTAGGTATAAAGGAAGAATATATGATTGTAGGGAGTGAACTTGTGGGAAATGTTTTAGCTATCTTTGGCCCTGCTGGATCAGACCGAAGGCCTCTCTCTAGTCCAGCTTTCTGTTTCCACTGTGGCCAACCAGAGCCCACAAGCAGGATATGAGCATCGTAGCATTCTTCCACTTGGGCTCCCTTGCAACTGATATTCAGAGTTTTATTGTTTCTGATACTGGAAGTAATTAATAGTAGTCATGAATGGAAGCCGTTGATAGCTTTATCTCCCATGAATTAGACTAATCCTTTTTAAAGGCCACTCAACTTAACTGCCATCATCACTACAGCTTCTTTTTATCTGTCCTGAATCTCCCATCATTCAGTTTCATTAGTTGAAATTCTAGACCCCAGGTTCTAGAATTATAAGAGGGAGGAGTTTTTCTCCGTACTTTATTCACATTATGCATAATTGCATACACCTCTGTTGTGTCCCCTCTCACTTGCCCTTTTGTAAGTTAAAAAGACCCCAATATAACTTTCCTTCTTGGGGAATTGCTTCAGCCCCTTGGTCATTCCAGTTGTCCTTATCTGCACTTTTCCAAGCTCTGCACTCTCCTTTTTGAGGTGCAGTGGCTGGAACTGTACACAGTATTCCATAGGTTTGTATTATGCCACCTTAAAAACTCTTTGTTGTTTTTGCTGCCCCAGACTAATATGGCTACTCCTCTGGGAGTGGTTGCAATAGCTAACTGAAGTTACTTTCATATCAGACACACATTTTTACATTGGACAACATTTATTTGCCACAATTATCAAACATCCCACTTTCAATGCTGTCATCACTATGACTTCCCATGGGAAACTCAGCTAAAACGTGTCACTTTGGAGATTACAAAGGCTTGTCTACTTACATGCAACTGTATGTGCTTTGTTTCCAGATTGATAAGTATGCTCAGCGGGACCTGAAGAAAGGGCTTCATTTGTATGGAACCGAGGGAAACATTGGACTAACTAATGCATGGAGCATCATACAAACAGATGTAAGCTTACAATTTTATCCTTCTTTTCATCGTTTATCATCAACACACACACACATCTGTCTGATTGTGAATTTCCAGCATAATGAGGATTTCATCATGGATTCTACAATATCTGTTTTTGGCTCCCGATCCCCCTCAAAACCTAACATGTAACATTGTATTTTACTTATGGACCAGGCCCTATATCTTAATGGTCCTTTCCCCTAGCTGCACTGAAATTTACTTATAGCTAGAGTGGGTGACCATATTTACCTATAGCTAGATTTGGGGCTTAATTTCATCTGCATGCTGCTCTTCATCATGCAGACAGCAATCACTGCTTTTAAAACTCAGCTAAAAACTTTTCTTTTCCCTATAGCCTTCAAATATTGAGTTTGTTCTGACTCTATACTGTTTAGCTTCACCCTACCCGGTGCCTGTTTACACTTCCCTGTGCCTGTTCGCATTCTCCTTCCCTCTTTATTGTTTACTGTGTTATCTGTACAGCACCATGTACATTGATGGTGCTATATAAATAAATAATAATAATAATAATAATGTATCCTTAGTTGCATGGGCAATGCAAATCCATTACAATAGAACCAAACTGCCCCATCCCATGAGTAATTATAATGCATAGGGGTGTCACATTTCTTTTATAATTTTGAGGCCCTATTAGGATGCCCTTGAAAATAAGTCATTCAATAAGACTCCTGCATTTTCATACAATTGAACTTTTTGATTTCTCCAATTCTGATTCTTCTCTACTGAACCTGAGGCACCTTTCAATATGCCAGGGGGCAGAGGAGGAGAGCACTTCAGCTATTTATGTATTTATATTCATTTATTAACCTATTCCTACTCCTCACAGACTGACCACATTTACATAGAGATAAGTCTCATTGATTTTGGGTGGTGTAACCAAACTCTGTAATTGGGAAGTTCAAAGCATGAATTCCCCCTTTTGGAGTTTCTAAGCTAATTATGAACCGAGACAAACGTCTCTGAAGTTTGGTCTCGGTTCATAATTACTTTGGCTCTGGCCCTAGCACCAGCCCTCCCCACTGCCACATTGTCTGTTCCTTATTGAGCAATGGCAATGAAACCAACTGCTGCAGTGATGTCTATTTGGTGGCCCCATGCACTGTGGGTACCATCACCCCTGGGAATTGTAGGTGCCAGAATCCCCTAGGAGTCCAGTTTCCCAGAGATCCTGAGACCTCACTAAAGTAGGGTGACCATATGAAAAGGAGGACAGGGCTCCTGTATCTTTAACAGTTGTATTGAAAAAGGAATTTCAGCAGGTGTCTGTTGTATATATGGGGAACCTGGTGAAATTCCCTCTTCATCACAACAGTTAAAGCTGCAGGTGCCCTGCCCTCTTTTAAATCTGGTGACTCTAGTAGAGCTCCTACAGCTTTAACTATTGTGATGGAGGGAATTTCACCAGGTTCTCCATATACACAAATTACACCTGCTGAAATTCCCTTTTCTGTGCAACTGTTAAAGATACAGGAGCCCTGCCCTCCTTTTCATATGGTCACCCAAACTAAAGATTCCGAAGCCCTGGGAAACTACAATTCTCAATAATACTAGCACCCAGTTCTTGTAGAATTCAAAATCCTAATCAAGGCAGCATTAGATCATCTCATTGCTTGTGTCACACTAGAGAAACTTTGTGGAGAGGAAATGAGACAGAGGTTTAAAAGAGGCCTGGGGAAGTCAGAATGGGACTGAATAGCCCAGATCCATTCTGAATCTAATCTGGAGAGGTTCACCTCTTCCTAATTGATTTCAGTGGGACCTGCTCAGTTTGCAGCCCAAGAGCCATTCAAATAGTATCTTTCTACAAAGTGATTTTCTTTATTCACCCCATAATTAGATACATGCCACACTGAATCATATAAACTGGTGAATCAGCTTTGTGGTCACTTTATTTTAGGCAAAACTGATTAGTTGGGATTTTTCTCTTAACTGCTCATACTAGAGTTGTGGCATAACAAAGAGGGCTAATTCACATGACTAGTACATCATACAAAAATGTGTTCACAGATAGGGAAAACCAGCTCAACTACAATAGTGGAAAAACATCCCTAAAGCTGATTAAAGGATCAAGCTGTGTTGATCTGTTGCCTGCCTAATCAGGGCTGTCAAAAACCCTGAGGTGTAAGTGCAAAATGCCTAAGCATGGAAGTTTGCCATAAGGTTCAACAGAATCCAGTTTCTCCCATCAGTGCCCATGTAGGCAGCATACTATAGATATCTGAAGAACGGGAAGATCATTTCTGTTTATTCTACCTATGTTGAACACTGTTCCTGAGCAGCCCTCACTAACAGTTTTTACTGTTCCCTCAGCAGTGGCCATATCTCCCACTATGAAGCCCAAAATAATGGTGACTCACTTTGTTTGCATATCAATATTTAGGCCTGCTTTTAGTGATTGCCTCTCAAATACCTTAAGATTGGGCATCTATAAATTTTCAAAAAAAGAAGGAATTGCAGTCTTGAATTTAATAATCTGATAACTGTGGTTTTTTTAGTCCCTCTTCTGCATGAGCATATATTTTTCTGTTGACATAATAATAACTATAACAACAAATTGGACAGCCATATGTATGCAGTTGTGCACTTGCACAAGATTGACGACAACAGCAACAACAAGGAATTCCTGAATCGGTAAGACAGCAGGACTTGGCAAAGCCCATCATGTTCATCTAGAAAAACTGCCATGAGTGTGAAAAGAGACATGATAAAATAATAATAATAATAATAATAATAATAATAATAATAATAATAATTTCCTCTCACTATGCACTGCACTATTTTGGGCTGCCTGAATTATTCTGTCCCTCTCTTAAAATTTGTAATTGCTCCAGGTTTAGCACAATTAATCACTGGAATCCTTGTGTTTAAATATTCCTTTTGTACTCAGCACAACAGGAGAGGTTTGTCATAATCCCACTGGCTTGTTCTCTTTCCAGCTTGGGTAGCTACATTGTCTGCCAAAATTCCTTTTGCACATTTGCATGGATGTGCATTCCCAATCCAAAATTGCTGTGACATATTGCTCTGCACAAATAGGAGGATGGATTTATTTTTATGAACATCAGGAAACCAAGAAAATAAGGTGGGGGTACTGCAGAGTGCACATATTAATCCAATTTCAAGACAGCTAGTGGAAAGATCAATAATCTATTTAGTATGTCCCATGAGAAAATAGAACCATCTAAAAATATAAGACAATCATAATAAGAAATTAATTTCCTGGAGCAACTAATTTTTTTTAAAAAACACAAACAGATAGGAACCCAATTTCAAAATATTGTTGATGCTATCCAAACTCCCTTTGTTTCCCAATGTGGACTATGGCAGGGAATATTTTACATTATACGTAGTAGAAAATAAACACCCAGATCTCTCAGCCTTTTGAGAGAGGACACTTTATTGTAAAGAGAAGGTACAACACCAAACTCCCAATTGTTAGGATTAAAAGACTGTTTTGAATCAGCCTAGTCACATGTCATCATCGCCGTCCCCCGTCCCCCCCCCACAACATTACTTACTTTCCTGTTTTTCTTGGCTGAAGAGGAATTCTGTGGGCATCAAATGCCTGTGCGTCTAACATTAGTTTCTTCACTTGACCAACAGGGTTACACACACTTTTGATCAAAGGTAGCTTTCCTTTTCTTGTTCCACCAGATGGAACTGAGATACTTTTGTTTGCTGATGTATGAATTCTCAGGCTGCATTTTGAACACAAGTCTTCAATTAAGTTTCTTTTTAGAACTGTGACTTCTCAATTAGTGATGGGCAGCCCCTCCCCTCCCCTTCCCCCCCTGCCCAAATTGGCACAGAATAAGCCAAGGTCTTCTCCCACACCAACTGGAAATCAAATCAATTTTTATTTATTTATTTATTTATTTATTTATTACATTTCTATACCGCCCAATAGCCGAAGCTCTCTGGGCGGTTCACAAAAATTAAAACCATAATAAAACAACCAACATGTTAAAAGCACAATTACAAAATACAGTATAAAAAGCACAACCAAGATAAAACCACTCAACAAAATTGATATAAGATTAAAATACAGAGTTAGAACAGTAAAATTTAAATTTAAGTTAAAATTAAGTGTTAAAATACTGAGAGAATAAAAATCAAATACTCCCTTAAATGAGGGTGTAATGGCCCCCAATCTTTCCAGATCCCATGAACCTTTAAGGCCTCTTGAGCCCTCCCCCCATAATCCTTCACCCCATCCCAGTTTTCAGCTCTTGATCCCTTCTGACATCCATCAGAAGCTCTCAGAGAACTTAGTGCTCCTGGTGCCATAGCTGTGCCAAACACCAGGCAAAGGGGGAGATGGAGGAAGCAGCAATAGTAAGTAAAATGAGCAGGTGTTTGGAAGGTGCAGAGTTCTTATCTGGCTTGGATTAAAATTCTGAGCTGGAGAAGAACTTGCAGGAAGTGGGCTGAAATAATAATAGCTCATTGTGAATCATCAGCGTTTGTATTCTGAGCTAAGCTACAAACATGGCAGCATTTCTACTCCCAATTCATGTGCCTTCTGTAGAGGAAACAGCAAGGTTTCCACATAGCCACACACATTTGGCTCTGTGGACTCGGGACCTGAGTCCACATCTGGCAATGGAACAGGCATTGTTTGGTTTATTAAGAGCCTCCCCCCTCCCTTTAGGATACTCAATTGTTTCAAAGTAATAAAACAAAATTATACAGGAACTTAATTTGTTATTCATTTTCTCCGTCTTAAAGGCAGGGGAATGCTGAACTGCTTAGAATACAGCAATGCTAATTTGGCAGATTTGAATATGTTCACAGATATCTGATCAGATAAAGGTTCGAGGAAGGCTATAGTATAGGAGTTGCAGTAGCAGAACTGAGGAGTAACCTAGGAAAGCAAGTGCAACGGATATTGCTAATTAGATGAAGACTGTACGGACCCACAGTTGGGGTAAATAAATAATAATAATAATAATAATTAGAGAGCTACAAATAGATTCATTTGGCCCAGCCACAGTTTGCGGCCCTATTTCAGGTTTGTAGAGTATGAGAGAATGAGAGAATCTTGAACTCTTCCAGCAAATATTCTGCCTGTTTAACCAGAGCTGTAAATCACTCACTTTCATGAAGCCCCACAATTCTCATCCTCATGCTGAGTAGGTACAATGGAAGAGATACAAATCAAAGTTTAGTACTCTGCTACTTGAAAAAGTTTGCTGCCTGCAATCTCAGTTCCAAGATCATGAATATCTATATTACTAAATGTCAAAGACAATTTCAAGGCAGAGCATGTGTGACTCTGAAGCCACTCAACTTTACAAAAATATAATAAAACATGTTTCATTGCAGTAACCATTTCATTTGCTCTTCATTTTCCCTGGTGGTAATAGCGCACTTGAAAAATAAAATCATTGCGCTCTGTAGTGCTGACAATCCAGTGTTTGACGACAAACAATTTGCTGAGTCGTGGATTTTTTTTCTGGGTTTTTCTTTACTGATGTAACTTTAGCTCTCTTTTACTTTTGTGATTAAATGCATAGATCTCAATAGTAATGCTTTCTCAGGTTTTAGTTTACAGCTAATTTGGGATTAGCTAACTGGCCTGTGAGGTGTGGGTTGGACTTCCCCCATCCTCGGGTGGAACTGTTTCCCTCTCCCCTTGCATTTCCAAGCCCATCTGAGGGATTAGGAGCCATTTGAAACTACCAGATTTCTGGTAGCGCCACCTATGGCTCCTGATACAACCAAACCTCTTTTTTTACCTCATTTTTTGCAGTGCTTGTCCCCACCCACTATCTGAAGTAGGGGAGCATATCTGGAAACAAACTGCTTTTCCTTCCTTCCAATCAACAAAGGTCATCTGTCAGTGAGTGGCTGATCTGCTGTGATGTCACAATGGACCTTGGAAGGCATAGGGCCCTCCAGCTATGATAGCTTTGATGTTACAGGGTAGCTAGACAGCCTGGGGTCGGGAGGAATTAGCAAATTTTGTAAATTTAAAGCACATCAATATTTGAATTAGAAATAAATGAACTTGCTCAAGAGAATTGGATTGAGTAACTCACCCCTCCAGGTGTTTGCAGCAGAATAGTGTATGAATGAAGAATCCAGAAGAGATATCTGTTGGAATCCACTTGCTCTCTCTAATGGACCAGGCCCACTCGACTTGGCCCTCCAGTGGCATCTAAGCCCTTGTGACTTATTGTCTTATTGCTTCTCCACCCTTCCCCACTCCTCCCTTCAGTTCAGATGCTGTGGAGTGTCAAACTATACTGACTGGTTTGAAGTGTACAATACCACACGAGTGCCAGATTCATGCTGCTTGGAATTCAGTGAAAATTGTGGTCTCCATTCCCCAGGGACCTGGTGGAAAGCTGTGAGTAAATACTTATGTCAACCAAGCTGACTTAGAATTCTATATGTTCCACAGGAGGAAGGAAAAGAAAAGGGTGTAGTCTTGCAGTGTGGCCAGACACTGTCTATCCTTCCATGCTGAGGCATGACATAGCATCTCTCAAATGACGTTGTAGATTTGTATGACTGCTTGACAAACAACTAAGAGAAGAAGCCTTGGCTAACAAGTTTACCTTTAAAGGGTGGAAAGGGAAGCAAAAACATAGAAAGGGCACAAGAGCACAAGCGAAGGCCAGGGCACAGGGTTAATGTAAGATTTCTCTTCTTGCCTATCATGACTTTTTCACCTCAATCTCACTAACAATAGGTTCTTTGAATGGCTACAGCTTTAAAAAAAATCTGAAAAATTATTCTATTGCAGAGTTGAATGTTTGTACTTTGAGACTGGGGGTGGGGGACACCCTCTGAAAGCCCTTCATTCTACCGATTCGCAACTATTGCAACCCCTCCCCTCCCCTGCCTTTGTTTTGGTGGCCATTTTTTTCCTGTTTCATTTCTCTTCATGGTCATCTACTTTTGTATAACAGCTCGCACTATATTTGGATTGGTTTATTTCACTTTACTGCTAACCTTTCTTTTTAGTATTGGCACTTTTATCAGAAAAGTTATCTCAGTCATAGAGGGTTAGATCCAGAGCTGCCCCTTCACCAGTCAAAGAGCTTCTTCCACTAGCAGAGGGAACTGGGATCCAACGGTGGCTCTACATGGGAGGAAGGGGGTGAGGCAGTGATTTTCAAAGAGTCCTGCAACCCCTCCATGCCACCACTCATGCTGTCATTGACGGCTCCCAACCCTCCAGATCAGATCTTTGGGGTCGTAGGGGGGCTGCAGGGGTGAGGGGGAATCAGGTATCATTCAGTTTACAGAGTTCCACTCCACACAGCTCTGGATCCAACCCATACTAAGCTGTTGCACACAAGCAGGTTACCATGTAATAACATCCATCACATAATTTTTTTTTTATCAGATGGAGGTTGTGACAGATAAAGGCGCAATCTACACCAAGCAGGTTACTGTACTGTGAAAGTGGTATATAAAAGGCAGGAGCCACACTATAGCGGTATTGAAGTGCACTGACAACTGTTGGGGCCCATTGACACAGACCACTTTCATACCGCTATATCCTGCTTGGTGTGGCTCCTGCCTTTTATATACCACTTTCATATTGCGATATCCTGCTTGGTGTAGATTAGGTCATAGACGCAAATGTCTCAAAAATGTGAGTTCCAGAGACTGCACTCCTCCATGGTATCCAGTCCACATAGACAGAGACCCTTAGCCCATGCTAGTTACCAGCCCAACCCCACAGCTGACAGGGATGACTACAGAACCAGCTATTGTGATATAGTCAGCACATGCTCCAGGATTCCATTTTGATTTAATTATTTTTCTGGGAAATATTCTTGCAGGTCCTGTTACATACTCTGATACCCAAATGGAAGTAGAGGCGGTTGACATGTTTTCAATGTGGAAAGAGCGTTGGGTTTCGGAAGACCCAGCCAAAAATCACGATCAGCCAGAAAGCTCACTGGATGACTTAAGCTGCAAGATACTGTCTTGCTCAATATATGTCACAAGATTTTTTTCAAGGCTAAAAGAAAAGCTTACTGTTCTAGAAATGACAGATAAGGATTTAATTTCTTTATGTGCTGGCTCAAAAAATCCTACTAGAGATGATCAGTGCTCAGGTTTCAGGTTTGATATATCAACAGCAGGGCCAGCATGTCATCACAAGGGGATGAGAGCGGGTGGAGGGGGGACGGTAGAGACACACCATGAAACTTCTTAATGTTTTTTGATTATTGCATCTTGCACACAGCATCATCCTCCCACTTGCCCTTCAGGTGTATGATCTTTCTGAGCCCCTACAGCCACACTTCATTGCAAGCTAGTCCTTTGGGATATTTTGCACCTTTGTTAGAATCCTGAATTGACACCTCAGTTTACCCAGATTGATCTGATTTGCCATTTCTACTTGTGCCTTTTGACTTCCATCATGCCAAAATGTTCTTGGGTAAATAAATATTTTCTCTCTCTCTCTCTCTCTCTCAGCCTTGTTACGAAACAGTAAAAATATGGCTCCAGGAAAACCTGTTAGCAGTGGGAATTTTTGGATTGTGTACAGCTTTGGTTCAGGTACAATTTTATCTTATTGGCTCAGTACTTTCTGTTTTATTATATTCCAGTGATGTGAAGGGTTTAAATGTATCTCTCAAATGTATTTAGTCTGATATTAACAGCACAATTCTTTACATGTCTACTCAGTAGTAAGCCCCATTAAGGTCACTGTGGTTTACCCTTTCGTTGTTTCTATTGTTTACACTTAGGAATTTGTAGGACTCATTGCTAGATGAAGTAACGCACTGAACAATACTTTATATAAGTTCCTTTTATTGTTAAAGAATAAAATTGTTTGACCTGTGGGATACTGAACAAATTCAAAGCAGGGGGAAAAACCATGGATAATTACTGGTCCTCCCCTCCCCTTTGATTTAGGTAGGGATACGTGGCCAATGAAACATTAAAATGGATGTTCAGGATCCCAATCTAAAATTAGTTATGCTTAATTCATTGATTTCAGTGGGGCTTCAGTAGTATTATCTTTCACTGGATTTGGCCCAGATATGCAAAGGTGAGAGTTTACAGTTTAATATAAGAAGAGGGTTACCTGAGAGTAGCTGATACAGCCTGTCTTAGAAAGGCTTAAGAATCAGGATATCCTGTCTATGAACTAAGCAATAATAAAACAATGTTTAATTTTGTGTCTCCAGATTCTTGGATTGACATTTGCAATGACCATGTACTGTCAGGTTGTCAAGGCAGATACCTACTGTGCATAAAAAAAAAAAAAAAAAAAAAAAAATCGGAGTCCATCAGCCATGGCTCACCTCTACAAGTTGAAAGAGGACACTTCTTCATGCTCAATCATAATTTTTTCTATGTAAAATAAACTGTGTATAATCCTCTCTGAAAATTTTGTGAATCACCCTAGTTTGTCGCCACCATCCAAAAGGAAACGTCAAGGAACTCAGACTTGCTTAGACAAAAGAAAGTATTCTCTCTAAGTAACAAGAAAGCTAAGAAAGAAGAAATTGCTCCCTTTTGCACAGACTGTGGCATGTGTGAAGAGGCTGATTAAAAAGAATTCTTGCAGGCTGCTGCTATCAAATAGAAGTTTTCCAGCATGGTGAAGCCAGCAAATTCCAGGAAATACAGAGAGTCAACTGATTTGTCAAGATGCCTGTGGAGGAACTTGGAAGTGTAATTTTACAGCAGTTTGTCTTTATAGACAGCATGTCGGCTCAAGGAGTATGCTTTTGAACTCTTGAGATTTCACCATGGTGTGGGATGTCACTGGGAATCTTTTCTGCATAAAGTGGTCTCAGAGTCATGTTCTCTAAAGTCAGCTCAGATATGAAAAGCAGGCCCTACCCTGGGCTGATATCTAGGTTTGTAAGTAGAAACTGGGTTCATGTCTTGCAGATTAAATGAGTAGCAGTATATAAATGATAATATGTGGAAATTTATATACAAAAAAATATAAATCTTTAGATACACAATGAGCATTCTAAAACTAAGTGAAGTAGTCTAGCAGATGCCTACAGAAGCAGGGAAGGGTTCTCCCCTGATCTGTATTCCGAGGGACCATGCATTCAAAATGAAAGAATGGAGTATTATTTCTTGGGGGAGAAATATAGGCCACTGGGAAAGAAGTACTTCAGTAAACAAGAAGCAAGTAGTTTTTCTTTTACTGTCTTTTGCATTGTCTTTTACACGTCATTCCTTTTTCAACTTATCTTGCATCATTCATTTCCAGGCTTGAAGTCCCATCAAGAGCTGTCAGCTACTTGTCACTGATACACCATTTCATTAATTCGCTGCGTGATAATTTCATCTTCAAATAGGATGGGCTCACAGACATAGGAAAAATCCTCAACATAGACCTGTTTCAGTTTGTTTGTTTTTCAAGCTTGTAACCTGCTGTTTTACTAACTAAATCGAAAGATCCCAGAAAGACTAAAATAGTTTGTATAATTTCCCCACTAGCAAAGACAGAGATTTTACACAGGCAGTAATTTTCCTGCTCTGCATGTCAAGTTTTCAGGCTGACATACATCTACAGAACCTTCTGTCTTTTACAGGCATAGGGTAGCAGAGAGGCCAAAGCAGCCTACAATATTTTGTGGAGTATTTCCTCTCCTTCTCAGCAGCAAACCTTCAGTCCCTGCTGCTTAGTGCGGGATGTTGAGTCAGCTGAGGTATTGTGAGCAAAAATAACAGAGCAGTTAGGCTGAGCGTGACTAAGAATATATTAACACCTGCATGCTGGTAATAATTAAAGATCAGAATGTGTTGTATGTAAGCAAGTATTGAGGGGAATATATAAATCTGTGACCATGCCCTAATACAAATTTGTGACCAGGCCCTACTACAGACAACTGCCCTGCCTGGTTTGTTTATAGAGAGTGGATAGGCATTAGCCCAGTCCTTCCCATTCTCCCCCACCCTCTCATGGTGCTATGTCATCTCTAAGAGAGGCTGTGAACATGCAGCCCTGGATTGGAACCTACAGGTTTATGCAAATTAATCCCCATCCCATCTATAAATGTTGGGAGTTGGGATCCCATCAGCTGGGCCATGTTCAAGTGTTATTATAGCTTGTTGGTTAACTCTTTGGATACAAATGGTAAAATACTCCATTGAGCATTTAACACTCACAACTTTCTGAGGAGCTTTCAGAACACAAGATGAGACCTTTGCAGTTGAGAAAGGGTGACTGGACCTACATGGCCAACTCAAGGTTTTCAGCGCCAGAACAGGATCCTTCTCCTCTACGGCCAGAAGACACAACCAACCACCTGCTGAAATTACATAGCTGCACTGCACATGAGGACATTTGGTCAGAGACGCTGATTCAGCTCAATGCTAGTGAGGTGCATACAGCAGGAAGGCAAAAGGGGGCAAGATAGTTCAGCTAGCTGATATATCTCGCAGTAGGTTTTCTAATGGCAAATATATCAATCAGTGTTTGCAATCCAGAAGTAGAGCTAGCCTTGGTCATTTTATACCAATTGCCATGGTATATACTTGGCCATGCTAGCCTTGGCCATTTTATACCAATTTAACTGTCATGTAGTGCTGAGAATTGTTTTAGGAACACCCAGTATTGCCCTGGCACAAAGCTATACTACACATGATTCCCTGAGGTAAGGAAATGATTGCTAATCCACTTCAGATCTATAGCATAGGCACACACCTGGTTGAAGACGTGAACACTAGCAGCCAACTGATGGGTGCACTTCCCCAAGAACTACATAAATGGCTCCCACACAAGCATGTAAAGCAGAATTGGGAGAGGAATTTTTTTGAAGATCTGAAAACATCAGCCAATTATTGGTGAAGGGGTTGACATCACAGCTCTGAACCTTGACCCAATAGGGCCGTTGGTCTAAAATCTTATGCAACAAGCTAGAACATATCTACCAACTGAGATGTGAGCTAAGAGCCACAAGCATGTCAAGAAGCAGAGTTATTGAAAACATACATAAGTTTCACAGGTAAAACTAGGAATTGAACCTATTCTAATTCCCTACCATGCATCCTAATCTTTCTCACTACCCCTTGTCCTTACTGCTAGCTGTGTATGCTTTGGATAATTATGTCTTTAAGCTATAATTTATATGTTATTTCCTTCATTTTTCCATGGTATTTGCTCCCTTCACCTCCACCTTTCCCTTACCTTTGACCGGACTGCAACTTGGGAGTTCCATTGCTGTTAGCTGTTGTCATGGTTCATTACCACTTTTGTACTCACAAGCATTCCTGTTGACAGCTGGTGGATTCCCATCTCTGAAGAGCAGAATAATGGAGCGATGAACACATTAATAAAACATTGGTTCTAAAAAAGATTAAAGACAGATGAAATCTATTTGTAGAGATCCCCATCATTAAAAATTAACACAGCAGTCCTGATGGCTCATACGATAAGAGCACAGAAGTGATGGTATAGAAGTGAATGGATGGGAGGTCCCACAAGAGATCTCTGTTAATCATTTGATAGTATTGTCTCCAAAGACGATGGAGCTAGCATAGCCAAACAGCCAGTGTTTTAATGCTCTCACTTTCTGAATTCTGCATCTCAACTGACTGAATGTGTAATATTGTTTGGAAATTCAAATTCAGAACATCCCTGTGGTTCATCTCTGCCATCCATTACAGAGGTATAAGGACTCTCATTTCTCCACCAGCAACCAATCATGTAAACTAGAGTTGGGCAGACTTCAGGCTTGTTTGATCTACTTTGGGTGGTGGTTTTTTTACTAGAACCCAAGAACTACCAGAGCCAGGCGCAAGACATACATTTAGAATTAAAGAACAGGGTAACTCCAAGCATACTAGGATTTTTTTTTTCAAGATGAAAACTCAGCAGGCCTCAAAGTCCTTTCACATAAAAATCCACTCCCAGGTACTTCAAACTTCCTTCATTTCAGCAGCTTAATTTCAGTGGGAAAAGTCATTTTGCTTCTGCTATTATTCAACAATTGGGAGTCAGAATTCCTTGCCCATCTACTGCACATCTCCAGAGATCTACCAGTAAACCCCAATCTACCTTCTGCTCACCCCTGATGTAAACAACGCACCACCTATAAAGCAGTGCGGCCCTTAAAAAGCAGGACTCAAAATGTCTTCTCAGCAAGCACAGCACATTGTATTTGCATGGAGTTGATTCTGATTCATGGCTCAAGAGGCCCTGCCATACTGCTAGGCCTTATTTATTTAAGCATTTTTATGCCGCCATTCAGCCAAAAAAGGCTCTCATGGCGGCTTACAAAAGTATTTCTTGACAGGCCTTGTGTAATGGATACAGAACAGAAGGCATCAAATGCTCAAAACTTTGCCACATAGTGTGCATCTGCGAAGTAACTAATCAACATTTTGAAAGCTGCTGAAGAGAGATTTTATGGGGCAGGCCCAGCCATCCTGGTGCACTTCACTTTAAAACCAAAGGAACTAAAGCGGACGATTGAAGGCTGCGCACATTGATGAAGCTATTTGCTCAAAAGAAGCTCTTCTAACATAACACTGCCAACCTTGGTGCTAAAGCAAATACTGGCTGCCTGTAACACAGAAATCGACAAGAGTTAGAAAAAAGAGCTCAGCCAACACCAGCCACCCAAGCTAGATACCAGTAGCTTACACGTACGGCAATGAACTCTTATTCTTGCTCAATACGTTCCATTAACCAGACACTCAAACCCTCTGCAGTTGTTGTTTGTTTTAGGCGAGGAAAATCATTCAGCTCCTGAATGAGCAACTCCCTTGCTGATGAGCCCACAATAAGCAACAGAGTTTGTAAGAAGTTCTCCTGTACACATGTCCCATTCAGCTAGTTAGTTACACATGCATCCAAAGCAGCATGGAAGAAATCAGTGCAGTTGTTTTTCTATGTTATAAGCACAGAGCTTTTAAAATATTCAACATGACCAAAGCCATTTAGGGTTCAGCTGTTGAGTTGGCCCCTAAATATATAGGCTTGGAACCTTGGTGCTTTGTCTCTGGCCCAAGGCCCGGTGGTTTATCGTAATCCCATTGAAGTCAATGCAAATTAGGATGTGGGTTTACATTTCTGTCTATCATTTGTTGGCACTGTGTTGTTTGTGTCCACTATGAATATACAATGTGTGCTTTAATATACTGTAAAATAACTATCGATAGCTGCCCAGTTTTGTTATCTGTTGGGGGAAGAAAGGATTATTCAGCTCCCTGCAGCACAGAGTTAATGAAAATACATGCTATAACACTGGTTTATATTACTTTTGAGTTGTATTGCTGTATGGCCACAGCACTTGTACATAACCACAGCAAAAGTGAATTTGCCACAGATGCTATGGAATGAATACGCACCTTAGGAGCATAAAGGCTTTTTGGAAGATTGTGCAATGATGCCTCAAGAGGTTCTTGGGCAGAGACCTGTAGTGGGTTAGGGTTTTCTGTACATAATGGGATCTGCATGCAAAAAAAGGACACTGCTATATACTTGAGTTCACAGCTGTGCTATAAAAAGTACAAAGAGGAAAGCTGCAGCAGAACTCAGGTATGTTAAGATGCAGGTTTTCCAAAACCCCTAAATGACATGCAGGCTGATTTTATGAATGTTAACACAGAACAAAGTCCCACTGAACTGCATAGGATTACAATTACAATGTTTGGAGCTTACGGGCCATTTTACATACTACATGAAGTAAACCTGAGTTAACCACCAAGGGTTACACTTTACAAAAGGTATACACTAGATGTGACACGTGGTCATGTGTAACCAAGAGAACAGAAACAGCACGGGGCGGGAAGAAGCTGCGAACGCTTTCCTCACTGGCTATTTTGTCACTTTCAACATTGCCTTCCAAGCTGCTTTTCTTCTTCTTATTATTATTATTATTTATTTATATAGCACCATCAATGTACATGGTGCTGTACAGAGTAAAACAGTAAATAGCAAGACCCTGCCGCATAGGCTTACAATCTAATAAAATCATAGTAAAACAATAAGGAGGGGAAGAGAATGCAAACAGGTACAGGGTAGGGTAAGCAGGCACAGGGTAGGGAAAAACTAACAGTAGAAAGTAACAGTATGGCCCCCTCAGGAGAAACAGTATGGCCCCATTCAGAAGACACCTTAAACCATGGCTTTAACCACGGTGACTAAGGCAAAGGCCTTACTCACCGTGGTTAAACCATGGTTTAAGGTATCTTCTGAATGGGCCCAAAATCTTCTGTTATAAGAAGAAAAGCAACTTGAGGAGTCAGGTTAGAGCAGGAAAAACACCCCTGTCGTCTTTCCTCCATTCAAATTGGGAGCCTCGCAAAGTTGTTTTGCATTAAATAAATTTGTAAAAAAAATCAGGCTAGAGATGCATGCAATTCAATATCACATCCAGTTTGGCTCAAGGATTTGCTGCAATCCCGCCTCCACAATACACATCCACTACACCTGCTTGCCAGCACATTTGTCACATTCAAGCTTTGCAGTTTGCGATGCGCACAGAAAACATCTCTAGTGTATACCATAAAACGTAACGTGTGAAGAGTCCCCTAAGTCCTATTGACGATGTGAGAGAATTGAGCTCCTTGGCATCGACATCCTACACTTTTGTAAATGTCCTCCATTTTGCAAAGCATTTTTAAGCACCTAGCTCTATTTCATTTCAGATTCCATTTTGAATATAATTTTTTTCCAGTGTTACCTGTTCCTGTCCTTTGTAGCCTTCCTTGGTTTCTTGGATATTCTTGCTGCAACAAAAAGGAATGGTATATTTTCATGCACCTCATAGGAAGAAAAAAAAAGCTATACATTATTTTTTAAAAACGTATTAAACATTCTTTAAAGTTTATATGGAATGTGTTTGTATTCTTTTTTATGTGTATAGAAAATAATACTAATACTGATGTATTTAAAAAACACTTCATGTTGAGTTTACATGGCACATTTATCTATTTCTAGGTGTTTGTTCCCATTTGGGGGACAATGGGGGCTAGTAAAGTTGGTATTCTCCTGAACACGACCAGTGCTTTCATGAAACACAACCTGCAATTCAATTTCAAGACTTTTTAAAAGAATAAATTCTGCAATCAGGATTACTGTTGCAAAAAGGGAAATGCACCAACATTAATCTGTTAAAAAATTGCTTAGCACTCTATGAATGAAATTGGTTTATAACTCAACTGGCCCAGGCCTAGTGCTGACGTCAGCATGGTGGCATTATTGCTACGTCTTAGGAGCATAGTTTCAACCAAATATTAAGTCCTTAGTCATTTTAATATGCTTTGTCCTGAAATTTATTTCAGGAACTGAATATAATTAATATTTCTGGTGACTGAAAGAATGTCATGCCTGAAAGTACACTCACACAAAATATCAATTTTTAAGATATAAACATCTATGTAAAATGCATGCACACACACACACACCCTGTAATCTTTGGATATATTAGAGGTTATTACATTAAACTTCTCCAAAGGAATTGTCACCATTACAAGTATATGCAGCTGGCCATTGAGAGTACTAGATTTTCATGTCCTAAACATAGGTTCAATAATCCAGTGAATGGGATTTCAGAGATTTCCATTTGTGGACATCTATTCCTGGTACACAAACAGCTACTGTGGGGATGGGGGTTCCATATCCTCATCACAAATGAATCAATGAACAGATATCCAGCACTATAAGGCTCTGATAACCATCAGTTGGAAGGGGGGGGGAGAACAGGCACAAAATGCAACCCAGTTACTTGCTTCCCTCAGCTGACCATCAGCATGTCAGAAATGGCCATGTAAATCATCTGTTGGTCAGGAGAGGGTACTGCACTCAATCATCTCTGAATCAGAGGGGAGGGGACCATGGAAGCCGCTTTATGCAGCTTCCTGTCGGGTCTCCAGGCCCCTTCCCTCCCCCTCTCCAAAGCCATGCCTAGATGGGCAAAATCACCCACCTAGACAAAAATGCAGGGTGGCAGGAGCTCACAGGTGCTCCGGCCACCCCTGCATAGGATAGCTGACATCTTCCAATTTAGGAGGCTGGCGACTATCCAGATAAGATTGCGCCCTAACACAGTCATCCGAGTATCTGATCAACATAGATTATCACAAATTCAAGGGATGTCAACTGGCAAGTGAAAACCTGTAAGATACAGAAGTCACAGTCAAAAAGGGCTGCTTTTCATTTCACAATTTTCAACCAAAAAAAGAGTTCCTTCATGTTACTACTATGGTGTCATTGGGTGTGAATTGCAAGTCCACTCCAATGAATTAAAAGACAATCCCTCTAATATACGTAGATCATGACCAGAAGTATTCATGTACAATTTCAATGAAATATTGACAATTTGGGACCAATGCTTAAAATCAGCAGAGATGTTAGGTTCTGGCAGGATTTTTTTATTTCTAAAACCTTTTAGTAGTTCTATAGCTCTCAAGGTGATGTGCAACACACACACTCACCCAAAAACAGGAACAAGTAAAATCAAAACAACGTAATTAAATAATTGATTAACAATAATCTATTAAAACAGCAATTAAAGGAGGGGCTAAAACAAGCACCACAAGAAACTATCAGTCTTTGCCTCTACAATTATATATAAGGTTGTCATGGAATGGCAATAACCTGTTTCATGAATGGAAGGGAAAATGGACAAAATCAGGTGCCCACAATCTTTTTTGCTTTTCTCTTCCTGTGGCCTTTCCTGCTACCACCAGGTGGAAGCGTTTTTTTCACTGACCACCTCAAACCAGCCTGAAAACTCTCTGGTCTTGGGTATCCAATTTAGGTAGTATGGGGGTTGGCTATTAAATTTTACTTAATAAAAGCATCAATTTGAAAAAGTTTTAAAATCTGAATGGATGCATACACACACACACACACACACACACACACACACACACACGAGTTTCTTTACATTTTTTTAAAAAAACTGCTACCTTACTGGGGTTTTCTGCTTCAGTTTTTTCCCCCTGGGATTATGATCAGTTCCATTATATTGAATACTTCTTCTCTCTGTATGCTCCATTCACTTTAATGAATCTGTGGTGCAATTATAGTGCAATGCCAACTTTACACAGGGCCAATTTTGCACTTTTTTAAAAATAGCTAATTATCTCTGTTGTTGTTGTTGTTTTAATGGGATAAGCGGAAAGCATGGGAGACATCCTGGAGTTTGATGGCAACATCTAAAGAACCCGCAAACTTTGTGAGTGGCCAATCATGAACGTACAATAAATCGCTCATCACTCATGTAGGGAAGCTCTCACACACAAATACAAACATGTGAACAACAGGATAATAAAACAACTTGGGATAAACACATCCAGCTAGGCAGAGGCCCTATTCTATCCACATCCCTTATCTGAGCACTATCTTATTGTCATTGGTCTAATTCTCTCAATCAGTTCTCCACTTCCAGTATCTCTGACTCTTTTGTTTCCTCTAGGACACTGCCCTTCTTTTCTTTGTTCTCCCTCTTTTACTCTCCCTCTCTCCCTTCTCTTTGTTTTTGGCCTTTATCTTCCTTTCCCACTCTCTTTCCCCACTACTCCAATCAATCAGGAGAACCGTTTCTTGTTAATTTCTGCAAACTAAGTTTTTGTTTCCTGAGTTAAATCTCTCTCTCTGTGTGTGTGCGCGTGTTAGTGTTACTTTCTGTATAACCTCCTGCTTCCTGAGCAAAACTTCCTGACTTCTAAATTGTAAGTAAACGTCTACCATACTAACTGTTTGGATGAAACTAACTAAAACACACACAAAAATTAACTCCAAAATACAACCAAACTAAATGAAAAAAATTAGAGGACAATTCTGGTTCTTCACAAGGGTTATCAGCAAAGATCCCACATTTCCCTAATCATAATAATAGTATTTTTCTTAACCATCAGATTGCATAGGGTTTGCCTTCCCTTTCTACCATATATACTTTTAGCATGTAAAAGCAATGAATGGCCTTCAACCAGTGGGTCATCATTGCTCAATGAGAGTCACACCATGATCACTATTTTTTTTATGAGAAAGACAATGCTGAGATATAAAAAAATAGAAGATGGCAGGCTGAGAAAGATGGTAAAAAGTTAAAAGCAGCTCCCATGTTAAATGGAGGGTCCTTGGTGTGTGTGTGTGTGTGTGTGTGTGTGTCTGTGTGTGTGTACACAAATTACAATATAAAAAGAGAAAGTTAAAATGCAGTATTGTTCCTATATTTATTTCCCCATATGTATAATGATTACAATTTTAGTTTAGGCCCTCATTCAAAAGTTACTGGAGAAATTTAGAAGAGGTATTAGTGAAATTCATAGTTCAGGAGTTTAAAAGGGTTCAGTTTATGAGAATTTATTCTGCTGCTCTTCCCTCCTGCTTCCATTATTACAAATTCAATAACTGTTTCAAAGCTCTTTCCAACATCAATTCTGCTGTTTAATGAATCCATTGTTAGTAATCCAAACACATGAACTTTAGAAAGATAATATGGCAAGATGCTTTGACTTCATCATGCAGACTGCAAAATGTACAGTCATATCATCAGAATGATCAAAGCAAACTCTTGCATTGGAAAGCTAACAATGTAGATATCTCTCTCTCTCTCTCTCTCTCTCTCTCTCGGATTTCAGTTTCTTCTCCTAGTCAGATAAGATCAATCATCCTTGCCCACTTCTCCCCACACCCAACTAACTTACTTTCCAGTGCATACGTACACATTTGTGGAACATCAAAAACCTGAGCAAGTGGGAGAGTAGGGAATGAAACTGTTTGAATTCACAAAAATAACCTGCCTAGTCAACCTCTCCTCACTGCAGGCAAGCAGTGTGGCGTAGTGGCTAAAGTGTTGGACTGGGAGTTGGGAGATCTGGGTTCTAGTCCCCACTGGGTGACTTTGGGCCAGTCACACACTCTTAGCCCAACCTACTTCACAGGGTTGTTGTGAGGATAAAATGGAGAGGATTATGTATGCCACCTTGGGTTCCTTGGAGGAAAAAAGGCAGGGTATAAATACAATAATAAATAAAAATAAATAAGCAGTTGAGTGGCGTGTTAGTGTTACTTTCTGTATAACCTGCTTCCTGTAGTCTTTTTGTCTGTTTGTCAAGAAAGGCTTATTTAGCTGACTCATTTGCACAAATCTAATGAGATTTTACTTCGAAAAAGCTGCACTAGAGTGCTTAGAACCAAAAGATAATTCCATTAAAAGGACTTCAGAGTGGTATCTTGAATTGGACACTTCAAAATTAGTAGAACACAGTGGCCTAATGCCAAACAAAAGTAGTCATGATTAAACCTCATTTAACTTGTCCTATTAATTTTATTTGCTTCTGATTTCTTATTTGCTTTTATATTTCATTATTATTTTTGTAGTATATGTGTGTGTGTTTAATATATGACAGAGAATGCACCTTATAAATGCTAAAATTAAAATAAAATAACCCATCAACACTCCTATGTCCATTAAAAGGAACTTGGGTAATAGGTTAAACAAATAGCACAATCAATTGAACTGACATGGGGATACAATAAGGTATCTTGGTAAAGGGCAGCTGGAGACATACATGTGTTTTATTAATTGGCAGATATATTCACATCCTTTAAGGGTTTGACCGATTTCCAAGTTACTATTTGAACTTGAGCACTACTTTCTACAGTTCCCTAATTTCATCTCATTAACTTCAGTTCAAATGGTGCCCTGAGAAATTATGGTGTTACTCTACTCATATGACTTGATCTGCATATTTTTGGACTTCTGCTGTCATGCATGTCAGCATCTGCCCCCCACCCCTGCCCATCTCCCTGGTTGCTGTCTTGGACTGCTTGGAGGCAGCTTAGCTGCTTTGTTTTGAGAACTTTGCTTGAGAATCTTGTTAAGTCTATGGAGTGTTTTGTTTTCAGTTCACTCTACTGAACAGAGTTGACAGAACAAAAATTTCACATTCTTTGGAACCCTAATATAAACCCCTGAGTTTTAGGGCTACCTTCTGGTAATTTACACAGCGTCTGAAGGCTCTTATTAAGCATATGGTCCACTAATTCTTTCAATGTATTCCACAAATAACACTTCGGACAGTTTTTTTATTTAAGTCTTTAAGCTGTCCACTTAGCTGAAGGCCAGCTTTAACTTTGTATGGGGAAAGGTAATACAAGTTATGGTCCATCTTCCTATTTTTTTTTAAAGCAAGCCCAGAGAAATTGCTTAGATTTATTATAACACACTCCTGCAAGCAGATCAATATTTTCTGAGCAGTGAAGGCAAATCTTCATGAAACATGTCTGCAAACTTATTTTTAATAAGAGAAACCATTTTATGTAGTGGCATCACACTTAGTAATTACTTCCAGCAAGCTTCCTTTTCTGTTATGCTGAAGTTATTTGCCAAAAGCGGCTTACACAGTCCTTTCTTCAAGGCAACCCACATGGATTCTCTGAATTGCACCTGGTCTGGCACAGCAGCACCGCACCCAGGCCATGTGGCTGGTCATGTAAAGAGAAGCCAAATGATCTCAGACATCAGTTCCACCTCTTTTAAAACTTCCCACCTGGTAAACTGACCATGACTCCACCTCCAGCTCTCAACATGTCCTGTGTGTCTTCAGGGATTAGGTAAATGCACCTCTTCCAGGCTACTGATGTTTTAATTACAATCTCAGCAGAGAGGGGACAGGAGAAAGAGGAGAGGATACACTAGCCTTCCCTGGTATTATCTGATGCAACTTCCTCCACAGTTCAGAGATGGTCCCACTTTTCTTTTGGCTTAGATAAAGAAAATGAGACAGTAGTAGTTATATGCATTTCAATTACAAGTGATTTTGCAGGCCAGATATTAACAAACAGATATTCACATTGATCATGGATGCAGTGGGGAGAACTTTGTGATGAGATCAGGCAGTAGCCACCTCTGGGGTTCATAAAATACCAAGGTTTTCTGCTGTTGCTGTTTGCAGCTTTATTATTATTTTAGCAAAGTAGCTATGGATGGATCCACAGGTACAAGTAAACAAATAAAATTAAATTTTAAAAAGCCCAAATATACAATTAAACAGACAGACTCAGTAATAGGGGCAGGAAAACGAGGAAAAGGGAGGAAAAGTGGAGGAAAAGAAAAAGCGTCTCGACACATGGTGGCAAAACGTTTACAGAAAAAGACGAGAATGTGCAAGGCAACCAGGAAGCACAAGGTCAACAGGACGCAGCCCACAGCATGCAGTGTAGACTTGCTACACTGCATCTTTGCCCACACAACCTGCAGAAGCTGGTGCAGGGACAGCCTCCTTTATTGTGAGCCAGTTAGGACTCGTCTCATTGGCATGTAGAGACTTAAACTAATGAAATTCTTACAACGCAGAATCTAAAAATGTTCAGACAATCTGCTCTATTGATTAATTGAATGCTCCAGTGCCTTGTTTATAGGAAGAGATATTGCTGCATATAAACAGAAATAATAGATGACACCTCTATTGTTATTGCTGATGGTGCACAAGGCTTTTTCATTTTAATTTAGTCAGTTCTCCCACTGATGTTACCGTTTCCCCTCAATGCTTTACAATGCATTAAACACAAAATTGAAACTTAAATCGAAAGTGCCAGCACTCTACACAAATATATGCATAGTAATCTTGTGGCAACATAGTAGAGAATTTACATTTAATTGTTTGTTGAACTATATGGGCAACCTTGGGTCCATTTATTTTGGAATGCATCATTTACGCAGGAAAAACTTCCTACCTGAAGCCAGGCAATTCAGGAATGTCTAACCTAGGAAGACTCTTTTTTGTAAGTATTACAACTGATCTGTGTCCTGAATGTTCCCCAAATCTCTCTCAACTTATCCCAGCTTTCCTGTCAGGCTTCCTGTCTGCTTGTTAATGTAACCATAGAGTGAGCAGCTCTGCTTACTTTAATGTGCCAGAAATTGTTTTATTCATTTTCACCTCATTCCTTCCTGACTTGCTGACATTGTCATCGTGATACCACTTAATACAAGTCCAGATTTTAGGAGACAAAGGAATTAGTGTAAGTACATGCCCAGGTTGAGTGGATGCCCTAGGACTAAAACCGTTCCCAAAATCTCACACCGCAAACAAATTGCAATGATGATTTATATTCAAGAAGAAGAGAGAGAGAGAGAGAGAGAGAGAGAGAAGGATTCCCTTGAGGGGCTGCAGAGCGACAGTGCCTAAGCATATTTACAGATTATCACTGGGGGCTTTTAAACCCTGCTGTATGCTTCCATTAATCCGCAGGGCGGCTAGCCCAATTTCACATTGGCACGCTCTCCATGTAACAATAGAGAGCCTATTAAATATTAAGGCTTTAATCTTAAGCACTTTTGTGTGATGGAGCAGTCCTAAACAGTGCAAAGGCAGGCAACGTTCTCCAAGTACAAAGGAGTTAGCTTCTATAGAGAAAGCTAAAAGCAAGCAGCCAAGGACTATGTCAAATAAGTTCACTCACTTTAATTGCTGCTGCTACAGAATAGTCCTCCAGCTGTTTTGACCTACAGTTCCCATCAGCCCTAGCTACCATAGCCAATGGCAAGGGATGATGGGTGTTGTGGCCCTCCAGATCTTTTGATCTACAAACTGCTGATCCCTGTATTAGACCCATGATTATTACTACTACTAACATGTGGCTGCTTGTTAAGGACGCAAGCTCACACAATACTCCTGCCTCTAAATGCTAGAACTACAGTCTTTGTGCCGTGTTTCCCAACCTGACATGATCGTGTCTGATATAAGTAGGAACCTCGTGTCTGGATGCCAAATACAGGCTTCTACCTCTTCTCTCCACCTGACCCCAGTCCTAATAATGCAGGGCTTATCAGTAACATGTGGCATCTTCAAGAAAGATGGGCCTGCTTCAAAAGTGCCTCCCACGTAAGGATGAATGGGTCAATCTATTTGCAGTCATGTGTTCATGAATCCATTCTCCCCATTTCAGCACTAAATTGGTGATCCTTAACAATCTGCATGAAAATTCGTATTGAAGTACATTTCTTTGAACCTATTTTCTCACGAATATGCATTTATACATGTATTTTTTCTTCAAAGTCTGCATGTATTTTATCCTAAAATACGCATTACAGGGTAAAGTACTTTCAATACTTTCTCTTTTTTTGAGAACTGTATCACAAAATTTGGTGAAGGGCAAATCCCACAAGATAATTTACTTTCCAAGCTGCACATTAGTCCAGGAGATGTGGGTCAGGTCTGTTTGCATCAGAATCCACAAAGACCAAATTCCTCAAGCATCTCTCTTTCCACAAAGGGATGTAGTGGAGAGAGCTCCTTATGGTATGAAGAATACATGACTTCCCATCTATCATGCATTTCCAATGCAGCTCCTCCAGACACTGCTGGTTAGATCTCAGGAGGTGAGAACATCCACACTTTAGAACTATGAGTAAGCCTCCCTCCCTCTACTATGCATTTTTTCATTATGTTTTAATCCACCCAATACCCAATGTTCTCTATACCGGAAAGGTGAAAAACAGCTTGAGATGCTTTCTCCCTTTCTTCTCCTGCCTGATTCAGAGCAGCAACCAGCTTCCTCTATGGAGTTGCTCTGAATAATGGTGCTGATAGAGAACACAAGAGCTGACGCAAATTTTACATTTTGAACTGCAAACTGGATTTCCAAATACACAATACACCTGCAGAGCATCATGTGTTGTTAGTTTTATTGTTTTAATTGCTGTTTTCTTGCTTTTAATATTTTTAATATTTGATTGCTTTTAATATTTTATGTATTTTATTGTTGTTAGTTGCTTTGTGAGGGCTTCTGCCTAGAAAGACGGCCAAGAAACATTTTAAATAAATAAAATAAAAATAAATAAATGTATAAAGGCCTGTAAAATTACAGGTGAGTGGGGGTGCAAGATGCTTCCCCAGTCACTGCTTCTGTATACTTTTCAAGGGGAAAAACTTGATTTATATGTCACTGGCCTTCATAAAAGATGATGCTATGTACAGTTATTAAGCATTTGGGAACTGGTTCCTGGGTATAAGACACACAAAGCAGCCATAAGAAACACACACAGCTATTTATTGCTGCCCAAAGGCTCTGAACACAAGAAAAAACATGCTGGATTAGTGAAACCAATGTTCCGTCTTTTCACACAGTCACTCTTTCATTGCTGGATTTAGCAGCAGGTGATCTGGGCAGGTATCTGTAGTGCCAGGATTAGAGGGTGTCAAAGCCCTATGAGGAGAGACTGAAAGAACTGGACATGTTTAGCCTGGAGAAGAGAAGATAGAGGGCAAACATGATAGTACTCTTCAAATATTTGAAAGGTTGTCACATAGAGGCGACCAGGATCTCTTCTCGATCATCCCAGAGTGCAGGACACAGAATAATGGGCTGAAGTTACAGAAAGCCAGATTCCGGCTGGACATCAGGAAAAACTTCCTGACTGTTAGAACAGTATGACAATAGAACGAATTGCCTAGGGAGGTCATGGGCTCTCCCACACTAGAGGCATTCAAGAGGCAGCTGGACAACCATCTGTCAGGGATGCTTTAGGGTGGATTCCTGCATTGAGCAGGGGGTTGGACTCTACGGCCTTATAGGCCCTTCCAACTCTACCTACTCTCAATAGTGCAAAACAGGTCCTCTTCACCTGTAATGTTGCCAACTCTGACCTGTGTGGTCAACTTTAACTCTGAAGTTGCTTTTTTTTGTCTTTTAATTCATGGGGAAATTCACATTAGCACCCATTTAACCAACAGTATGTATATGAGGGTTTATTATGAAATCCATGGATGTAAGGATTTTTCTTTTAGTTTTTGTTAAATATATCTGAATTTATATATCCATAGCAATGTACATATATAAAAAAATGACTTTCCAGCAATTTTACGTAGGCTTCAACAGAAGCATTTATCCTTCCAATGTAATAATATCGGTGTTTCAGACATTAAAAGGGCATGGAGAATACATTTACGCTGACCATTCATTAATTTCCATTAAACAGGTAAGTAATTTAAAACAGCATGTACATCAGCGAATATTAAAGACTGTTCTAGGTCAAAACATATCCATGTAGTACCCTCCTCCCAACAAGAAGCAAGTATTGGACATTGCCAAAACATATGTTTAAAAGAAGCATTTGCTATATTGCACTGCCAGCAATTAGCCAAATTCAAAAAATCCTAATTAAAGAGACATTGTGATGCCCAATAGACACAAAACAAAAATTGTTGCTGAATAACACACAGCTTAAAATGAATAAATACGACAAGTCTAGATGCCAAAGCTGTGATCCACATATTATTAGACAAGTGTAAATTATGCACACAAGTCCCCAGATGTGCTAAAATGCAATAAAATGGTATTTAAAAGTTGATCAAATGGACAGGCAGCACTGAAGACACTGCTCACCTGGGGCACCATTTAGCCTAGGACCAGCCCTCTACTCTCTCTTTGTTACTTGGAGGACCTTGTGGGCTTTAACACATAGAAACCTATTGCAGATCATTGCAATTGCACTGTTCAAGAAATATTCACTATCTCCATAGCACTCATGGATCTTCTGATGTAAAGCCCCGGCCAACACAGAGTAGGATAAAAGTCTGGACAGCCTGTATGTTTACCTGAACTGCATTAAAATTTACATCTAAGTCAATATCATCCATCAGTAGGGCAGCATACCCTGATAATTATTTATTGAAAATGAATAATATTAAACTTTAATGGCACTCAAGACAATCCACTTTTACAGAAGTTATTATAAAGTAAAAAAATATGTTAAATATAAGAATGCATGGAGAGGCAAAAAAACAAGTGGGATCTGGATTGAAAAGGGAAGGTTTTCAACCCAGGGAAGGATCTGGGTGGGTGGGGATAGACAGATAGAAGCATATATTTAGAACAGGCAGAATTTGGATGCGACAGTAGGCCATACTTTAGCATTATGAGAAGGAGCTGCAGCAAGCCTCAGGCACATGCACTCCCCACTCCCTCTCCACCCTGCCCATTAGGAGGAGGAGTTTGGAAGTTTTCACTTCCTTTTTTAAAGAACCACAGCTTGTTGGGTCATCTATACCTGGACAAACTGTGGTTAATCTGAATCATAGTTTATGAAGCCAGCTTGTTTTCACTAACCATAGTTAACATTAACCACAGCTTACTGTTTGGTAAACTATGCTTAATCTAAAATGGTTTCTGATCCCCACACATGCCTGAGATTTAGTATTACATCTGAAAGCCCCCATAGTTTGCTTGCATTTCACTACATACATTCACATAGGCATGTACAGCAGAACCAAAGTGAGTTGCCAACTGGGTGAGAAGCTTCAGCTGGTACAGAATGCTGCTGTCCATCTTTTAATGGGAAACGGCTGGTGAGCAAACAGATCACACCTGTTCTGAAATATCCAGATTGGTTTAGTTCTCGCCTTAATTCAAGGTGCTGCTTTTCACCTTTAAAGCCCTATATAATCTGGGCCCTGAATATTCTCAAGGAACACCTTCCATATGATTCCACTTCCCTGAGTTTTAAGATCTGCCAGTGAGACCTTGCTCCAATTTCCATATTTTTGCGAAGTCTGACTATCATCTACCAAGACCAAGGCCTTCTCTGTTATGACCCCAGAGCTATGCTCAAAGGCATAACATGCAAACTAATGTACAAATAAACTGGTTTGAATGCACATTTCAGTCTTGCTCTGAGTTGAATTCCTTCCCCCACTCCCCCTGCAAAGACATCAAATTTGCAAACAACAAAATACTGCAGGGCTTACTCAGGATATTTTCTGCACAAGAACAAAACAGGTTAACACGCAGAAACAATAACCACAATTAAACCAAAACAAAAAATATAGACTTGTTCTTTAAAGATTATTAAGCTTAAGAGTTGCTATTGTGGGATCATGATTCTATGTAAAACTGCATGGTAAAATTATTCCATTGTGGATTTTAACTGAAATTAGGGAGTTTACTAATAGGGTTTCAAGCCAGCAAACACACACACAAGTTTTTAAATCCTCTCCAAATTACTTTCAAAGATCAGCCCTTTGGAGACATGAATTGACAGAATCACATGTTACTTATGTAAGCCCAAGAAAATAATTACTTTGATAACCTCGCACTGTGGAACAGCCTACGACATGTTAAATGAAATGAGATAACATTTCTTTATTGGGATCTCAACTACTGAACTGGTTTATTATCTACATTCAACAACAGCCAAGTCAAATTTGTGTTGCCATCTCTCTGTTTGCCTTCATCCAAGGTTTGGGAGACCTTTCTTGTCATAATGAAATTCCTTTACCTTATCGCTTTAGATCTTGATGTCTAACTTCACCCTGGCAGGAATAAATTGGAAGTGCTTTGCTCAAATCCAAGTGGGCAGCATTTATCAAGAAGATAAATACCAAGTGTTTCAACACCTTTGACAGCTGATGTGAGTAGGAACAAAATGGAATTAACCCTTCAAGACAAGTCCTCAGCTGCAACTATGAGCATTCTCCTCAAAGCTTGCAAAGGAGACCCCATACACAACTAAGTCAACAAACGAATTCCATTTAAAAGGATTACATTATCAAATTTTAATAAACAGCACTGGTTTTTATCAATCTTTACACTAGAAGTAATGAAGGATGACAAAAAAAGGGTTTAGGATTAAAATGAATCCAATCCTTACATTAACTTAAGTGCACAAAGGGGCAAAAGAGAGAATGCAAAACTAGCAGTCTCCTTAAGACTTCACCAACAAGCCCTACCAGACTCACAACATCCACTCCTATCTAATTAATCTAACTAAACTGCAAAAATTGCCAGCATCCCAGAATACACACAGCTGTCTCTACCACCAGCCAAGGAAACTCTCCTAAGACTCCTGTTACAGGCTAAGTTAACCATGAGGCTGTACAAGTCAAAAGACCTTCGGGTGTCCTACAGAGAAGTCATTTGGGGCCTTCCCCTCCCTGGTTATGACAATGCAATGGAAGTGGAGTGAAAGGGTAACAACAGCCAGTGGGACAGTATCTGAGAGAGGCTGAAACATGGGCACTGGGACTGACGGCATGAACCATTGCCACACAATCAACACTGAGCCCCATGCTGCCAACACAAGTCTTGGTTCCAATCCTCACCCCCCGAAGTGATACATTTGTAGCCCCTTTTGATACACTGCTTTAAACCCTACTATTCGTAGCTCAGTGAGCTAATCCTGAGTCTCCCACAGACTGCTTGGAGTTCCTCACTCACCTCCGGTCTTGTGTGCACAGCTCTTTTGCAAAACTTCTTTCTCGTTTTCAACCGGTTCTCAGGCTCCAATAACATTTTAGCAGGCAATGGGTCATTTCATCATCTTATTCTGTCACAGCAGCTCCAGTCACTCCAGATGACATCTATCAGATGTACTTTGGACCACCTCTGATGTCTGAGAACCCTAATGGCAAAATCAAACTTCCCTCTTTGTAATTATTCCGGCAGTAAGCTTTGTTTGTTTGTTTGAAAGACTCACCCCCATCACTTTAAGAATTGGTTACAACTAGTGTTAATAAGCCAAATAAACCCACAACATTAAAAACAAAAGAATCAAACACTGGAAATAGCAGCAAAACACAGGGAGTGGAGTATTCTAAATGCATGTAAGAATGCAAACTAGTTCTGAAAAGTGTTGTCTACCACTTCTTGCTTCAAACCGCTACAAGCTCCACTATTGGATGTATCCTCTATTTGAAGCCGTGGCTTCTTCTTCCAGCTGGAATGTCATATATATGAGATCACCTGTCCTAAGCGTTATCATATTCTAGCACATCCCTTCTCAGTGGATGTGCCCAGGTGGGCCTCCTTCTAGAGAGGCCCATCTAACCCCAGTGCTTGCGATAGAAGAACAAGATTTTTTTATTTGGATAGGCCTTTGACTTTGCCACTTATCAGTTCTCATGCTGTTCTGTATTTGTGGAGGGTGTCTGTCTGCCATATGAGACCTCCTGTACCCGTGAGACTGTCCACGTGAACCAGACTGCTGGAAAATCTACACCCTGGCTCACATGGAGAGCCCCATGGATACAGGAGGCTCCCTGCCACAGAGAGTCGTCCTCAACAACTAACGAGCAACAAATGCAATGGGGGGGGGGAGAGGTGGGGTTGGAGTGCTTCTTCTCATGTCTTGCTTTTGAGCCATTTTTAAACATCTGAACAGGGATGTACTCTGTCACTGATTCTATTGACTAGTTTTTATTTACTCTCATTTAAATGTCTATATTGTGATGATGGCAGCCTTGAGTGCCACGTGTGGAAAGGCAGGATATAAATTTGATGAATAAATATCACACTCTAATGTGACCAAGAAATGGAATCCAGGGTGGATTTAGGCAGATACAGCCTAATTTGTTCTCAATGTGTCACCATTGAGTTTTATGGAATAAAGTAAATAGGCTGCAATTTTGGACACAACTGAAATAGTTCAAGCCAGACAAAGGGGTCTTGTGGGGAAAGACTAAAGAGAAGAATGTTTTCAGCACTTTCTGGATCTCCTTTCCCAGACAAATTCCATACTTGCTGGCAGAAAAGTCATCAAGATATTCCTAGTTCAGAAGGTTTTTGGAGGATGTGCTGAACAGACTTGCAGGCCAATTTGACTGCTTATGTGTTGTGTTTGAAGTTTTAACAGAGTTTTAATTCAGGGTTAACATTTTATGGATTGCCAGAAGCAACGCAAGAACATAAGAAGAGCCCTGCTGGATCAGACCAAGGGTCCATCTTATCCAGCATTCTGTTCACACAGTGGCCAACCAGCTGTCAAGCAGGTATCCACAAGCAGGACACGGTGCAACAGCAGCCTCCCACCAATATTCCCCAGCAACTGCCTCTGATACTGGAGGTAGCTCATAGCCATCAGGACTAGTAGCCAATGATAGCCTTTCAGAACTATCCAAATTGGTGGCCATCACTACATCTTGTGACAGTTAATTCCACAGTTTAACTATGCGCTGTGTGAAGAAGTACTTCCTCTTATTTGTCCTGGATCTCCCCCTATTCAGCTTCATGGCATGACCCCGGGTTCTAGTATTATGGGAGAGGGAGAAAAGTGTCTCCCTATCCACGTTCTCCACACCATGCATAATTTTGTACACCTCTATCAGGTCTCTCATTAGCCTCCATTTTTCCAAGCTAAACAATCCCAGCTGTTGTAATCTTCCCTTTTAGCTGCCTTTTCCTGCACCTTTTCCAGCTCTGTGTATCTTTTTTTTTTTAAAGTATGGTGACCAGAGCTGTACACAGTATTCACCATAGATTTGTATAAGGGCAGTGTGATACTGGCAGTTTTATTCTCAATTCCTTTTCTAATTATGCCTTACATGGAGTTTGCCTTTTTTCCCCTTTTCTTTTTTTTACAACAGCCACGCACTGGGTTGACGTTTTCATTGAAGTGTCCACCACAACCCCAAGTTCTCTTTCTTGGTCAGTCACTGCTAGCTCAGATCCCATCACGTTACACTTGAAGTTGGGACTTTTTGCCCCAACGTGCATCATCTTTCGGTTGCTTACATTGAACTGCATTTGCCATTTAGATACCCATTCTCCCAGTTTGGAGAGACCCTTTTGAAGCTCCTCATAATCCCTTTTCGTTTTAGCCTCCCTAAATAATTTGGTAGCATCGGCAAACTTAGCCACTTCATTGCTCATTCCAAATTCCAGATCATTTATGAACAGGTTGAAAAGCATTGGTGCCAATACAGATATCTGTGGGACCTCACTATTGACTTGCCTGCCTGCCTGACATAGTACAAATAGTACAAAACCTCACCTCCCTCTCCCCATGCCGTTTGTTGCACTTAATTTTAACAGAAATTAGACATTTATAATAGGTTGTTCCATTGATTATGTCCAGCAGCCTACATTCAAAAGGTACAACTGGGGAAATGCCATAGCTCTAAGCAATGAAACACCACTATAAATAGGATGCAAAAGGCAGGATGTTTCATCTTTCACTCTGACACCAATCAGCTAAATCTCTCAAGCATGAGTCTTGATTATATTATACCAAGGCACATAAACATAAGTGTTATTACGGGCCAATTATTCAGCCATTTTTGAACCAGCTACGGTCTTTGACTTTATGACCCCATGCAGCAGTTAATTTCTCTGGCTGATTGCATGCTCTGCATATAAAACATTTTGAGTTTATTTTCCCCCTTTCTAAATTCACTTGATATCATTTCCATAAAGTTCCCCCTTTCTGCATTATGCAGTATAGAAAGAGGGACTGATCACTTTTCAGTGAAAAGATTCAGGAGCTTAGGAGTGCAACCCCCGCGCACATACACATGTTGATTGTCGGAGGGGGCTAGGCTCTTGCAGAAGTGTCCCCCACTCCCTGCACTAGCATCTACAGGCAGAGGCCCCCAATGTAACCATGGAGAACTCCACAGGTGGAAAGCTGCCACTGGTGATTCACCCTCCAGCAGCAGCAATCATAAGGGCCCAGAACGAGACATTCCAGGGATGGGACAGAGAATCCAAACGTCATCTGTTCCCCCAAGAGGGGCCTGACCCAGATCCCTCCCATTGTAAGCAACAGGAAGAGGGAAAACTGCTTTGCTAGGGAAAAAGGAGAACAAACTCACTCACACCTCCACCTTTTTCCCTGGCTGGCTGAAGATAAAGCCTGGTCACTCTGCCCCACTTGACTCCATTTAGGATTGTTCTGCCTGCACGCCTCACTGAACCTCTCAGTGCCATAGGAAACCAAAAGACATATAGCAATTTGTTTTGTATTCCTTATATCCCCCACCCACCAACCCCCAGATGCTGGATATTAATTTCTTGGAGTGATAAGATAAATACAATACATGAGAGCCCAGAGAGAAAGAGAGGTGGGAGTGGGGTGGGGAGAGACGTGACCACCTAACACAACTGGACTGGTATAAACACCAATTGTTTCTTGCATTTTGTATTCGCATTTATTGCACTTACATCCCGCTTTTTTTCATCCAAGGTGCCGTACATAATCCTCCCCCTCTCCATTTTATCCTCACAACAACAACCCCGTGAGGTAGGTTGGGCTGAGAGTCTGTGACTGGCCCAAAGTCACCCAGTGCGTTTCCATGGCCAAGTGGGGACTAGAACCCGGATGTCCAGACTCCCAGTCCAACACTTTAGCCACTACACCACACTGGCTCTTCTAGAACCTTGCCTTCCAACAGAGATCAGGTGCTCTCTTTCAGATATTGAATTCTGCAAAAGAATGGGTAAGGTTCAATTCTACTCCTGCTCCTTTTATCTTATCCAAAAATACACAAAAAACGTGACCCTCATGCATTAATGAAAGGCATGTTAAAAAGCAAAAACTGTGCCTTGTTCTTTCACTTCAAGAACAGCAGTTTCTGAGCTTGGATAGAATCCAGAGTTTGGAACTTCCTTGAGGTGTGAGAGCAGCTTGGTGTTCACTATCTTCTGGGGAGCTTCTCCTATGTGGATGGGCTGCTATTCCATTCAGCCACAACAGCTAAACGGCAATACTGGCAAAGAGAAACAGCAGCAGCAGCAGCAGCAGCAGCAGCAGCAGCAGCAGCAGCAGCAGCCCCACCCTAAAGTGATAGAAATTTGCTCCAATTAAAAATCTGAGTCGATATTCCCCCCCCCCCCCCCACAACCCTGCATATCCTTCCACTCATCCTTGCAGGTTGGTAAGATCGTTGGTAAGATCATTGGAGCAAAATACAGCACTCTTTGCATACATGAGCACTATTTAAAACTGAAAACGACAGTCATTTGACATTCAAAGAACAGAATGCCCATATTTTATTTATGTCATGCACACAGCCATTGGATTAAAATCAGTGTAACAGCTGAACACATCATGCTCTCTAATAATGCAACTATTTGGCCAGACCAAAAGAGGACCTGGTATGATTTGTGTAGTCTAATCTCCCTCATAATAAATAATATAGTATTCTCGTTTCTTCAGCAAGATGTTACAGTATCTACACTGAAAGAATAGGCGGAGCTGACATTTGGAAGCCCTTTCAGCTGGACAATGAAGGTGACACCAGATATGGCAATGAGCACACACAGCTTCCCTGTTGACTTCACTAAGCTGCTTGGAAAGGGCCGTTACAGGGAACGGAGGTAGCCAGGGTTAGCTCGTGGCTCCAATATCAGTGGGGTGGTAAATCCTGTCAAGGTTTCAGTCAGAACTCTAGGGGCTTCACACTGGATGTAGCTCAAAAGTAGAGGACATGTTTACATGCAAAAGGTCCCAGGTTCAACCCCTTGGCATCTTCAGGTAGAGCTGGGAAAGTTTCATGTTTGAAACGCTGAAAACTCACTGCCAATCAGTGAAGACAATACTGAGCTCGAGGTAACTTCCTATATTCAGTTCTGAAGAAGTTAGAATATCGAGGCACTTCAAAAGCTCTGAGGAATCCCTTTTACCTTTCCTTATTGATCACCAGTGGATAGAGGGAGGGTTGCAGGCCTCGCTTTCCCCCTCGGCCCTGACACAGACGCTGGAGGAAAGGCAACATCTGCTTCTCACCTCTGCCCATAAGAAATTTGAACTGTTATTAGATTTCCAAAATATGAAGGAAATTTGGTGGAAAATTATGGTGATTTATTTATTGAAAACATTTATATCCCACCCTATATCAATAAGATCTCAGGGCGGCGTACAGATAAAAGCATACAGTATAAAACAGTAAATATACACAGCTAAAAACAAATATGTGTTACGACATATTTCCACATTTCAAGTTATACAAAATTAAACAACAAACAAACAGATTTCAGCTCCCCATATTTTTCAGGTCTGACTTAGGTGCTTTGCATATGTGGGTTGCGATTGAAGAAAAATGCAAAATAATGTTTAGATTCTGTTAATGGCATGCAACAAAATCTATATATTAGCTGTGGCCTTCTGCTGATCTATTCTACCAAGTTTGTGCTTTTTTGTACTCATGTACTCACATTTTTTGACAACTGCAGTCACTAAACACACAATGGCATTTCTTAAACTCTTGAACTTCATCAACCAATGAAAATAAGCATTGGTAATCAAAGCAAAGCGTCAAAACTGACCCAGTGCTAATGAAGATAGTGATGGGATTTTAAAGGCAATTTCCTCATTAATGATCTTGTCATTTCACTTAGTTATAAAGCAGCTAGCAGCGAAGATGACATAATGCAGAGGTATCAATCTATCACATGTCAACCTTGCTTGGTGCTCATATTTCATTACCCGCATCTCACTCCAATAGCTACTGTAAAATTCATGGCTTTGTGCTGAGAATTTTGTCAGGAAGGCCAAGCAGAAGAGGTTCAGAATTGACAAAGGAAGACCCGGAGAATGGCAGCTGCTGCCATCTCAGGCAGAAAATAAAATATACAGTTGTAGGAAACGTTAATAGTTATCAGTGTGGGGGAGAGTTTAAAACAGGGGCATCAGAATCAAACAGATAGAAAGGCTAAGCATCCTACTTAGCAGATGCCCAGTGTCCACTCATATACAGATATATATGCCAGCCATCCACAAGCTGTGGGCCAAAATTCCTTTTTGCCTAATTTCCAATACAGCATCACCACACTGCAACTTCAAACTCCCTGCAATCCGCCCCCCTTTCCATATGCCTCTGCCTGCCATCCAAAATCCCTTTTCGTATCAAAGCAGCTGCCCCGCCCCCATTCTGACAGGTCCGTCCCTACCATGAGGCAGATGGAAACGGCTGCCTCAGGTTACAAACACTGGAGGTGACAGAAAGTTGCAGTTGAGGTGTACGTGGACAGAGCTGCACATGCCAGTAGCTTGCCCTGAGCCCTGGAAGTGGCTCGCTGCTTTCAGGTACAGTGAGGGATACCGTCCTGTCACCAGTGTTAAAAAGTAAGATTGAACTCCCACTTGGCTTCTGTAGGTGAAGAGCGCCATCTGGTCCTTCGCCTCAGGCAACAAAATCCTCTCAGGCCTGTGAGTCCTTGTTATCCAACAAGTCCCATCCTTCACCAACAACAGGCCACCAATGCTCATTCTATATATTTCTCTCTCTGCTGAAATACTGGGAAATTGTAAATTCTGCATCTCTTGCCACCTGTGCTGTTTATTAAAACTCCCATCATTCCTCACCACTGGTTGGCTAGGGCTGATGGGAGGTGTAGGCCAAAACATCTGGAAGGCCACAAGTTGCCCACCTCTGACCTAGAGACTAGTATGGGGTGTGGGTGGGCAGGGAAGAGTCCAACTCTTCCCTGCTTGCCTCAGAAAAGATCTTGACACCCACCTCTACTGTACAGAAACTGCTACTGTGGCAGCAGCTGATAAAGCCAGGCTATAAGCAATCGTCCCCCTTATACTTGGGATAGGGGTGGGGGTATAGGATTTATACCCTATTTTAGAGACCATTTGCGTGAAGCCCCTATCAACCTAGTTTCCAAAGCCCCAAGAGACACGGTAGATATGATTCCAAAGGAAAGAATCATTAATTCTGTATAGATAAGGTTTGAAGAGCCACAATAAACATTTCAAAAGCTTTTATCTGTTGCTACGCAAGCCCTAAGGCTAAAAGCAAGCTGCTGCTACTTATATATAAATCCTGTTTAAATTTAAAATGTGCCTGAAAGGCCTTTTTTCACAGCCCCCTTCATGTAACAATTGGCCCTTCTCTTTCTGCGCTGTATAAGAGATACCAACTTCCATTTTCCTTTTTCATTGGAAGACATACCAAGAATCAGCTGGTACGATTGGCTGGCCACCAATGCTACCGGCAGAGCCCTCCATGGTTAAATGTAAAAGCAACAATGAAACACGCTTCCCCAAGGCAGGGGCCATCCTCAAGCTCCGGTATTGGTTCACACGAATCCACAATGTGGCCAGGATACTGTTTTAAGCACAGGGTTTGACCGCACCATTTTAGATGTTTCACACAGTAAACCTGTCTTCACCAATAATGATAAAAAAAATCTCGCATCCAATGAATGAGGCTAGCCTTCTTTTCTTCATATTGCTCTCTACATAGTAGCATCAATATACAGTACAATGCCTGTATATTGTGATATGGGACAAGAGTTCATATTGCACATCCTAAGCTTTAACATTTAGGCACAGCACGTTTTCCCCGCCAGCTACCCAATTATCTGAGAACTTACTGCCTTGTTCATGCCCAGCTCAGATGTAGGGCACTCATGCATTGAAGTAGGAACAGGGCCATGCAACTGGCTCTGCTCCGGATGTCACATTCCTGGACTCGCCCCACCCCAACCTTTGGGTACTCAGCGCTGAAGTCTGAAAAGGGCGAGGTGAACGGCAAAGCTCCACTCCTGCGGAAGGACCTGAGTGCCCTACAGGCGAGCAAGAGGTGAACAGGGCTTCTATCTACTGCTTCTTTAGGTTTGGAGGCTTTGTGGAATGCGATATCTGCTAGAAGAAACTAAATCAGAAGGTGGCATCTCTTAATAATACTTGCTACTTAGAATTTTAAAAACATTTTAAAGCAGGGGTACGCAACATTTTCTGCCCAAGGGCCGCATCTGATGTTTGCAGGGGGCAAGGAGCTCCCACCACCACCACACACACTTCCTCTGCCTCCATAAATCTCAGGATACTGAGATGGGGAAGTTTAAACTATCCCTCCCTGCCCACTGAGGTCTAGGGATTGCTGGGGTGGGGTGGGGTGGGGTGGAAGCCTCTCCCATCACCCAGGAATTACCACTTGAGGTTGTTGTTTCTCCCCTGCTATCAGCAGCAGGAAAACAGTGATCTTAGAACTCAGGCATCAGCAGCACCCGTGCCCCTGCAGGCCAGATTATCAGCTGGGCTGTGGAGAAAAGTGCATGGGTTCCCGCCAGCTTTGAGGGCTGCACAGGGAGTGGCCAAGGGCTGTAGGTTGTGCACCACCACTTTGAAGCATTAAAAGCATTTCACCTATGTTTATTTCAGTAATCATCACAACAAGCTTCTAAGGTAAGTCACTATCATTATCTCCATATTGCAGATAGAGGGGCTGATAGTGAGAGACAGCAGTTTACTGAAGGCTGTCTACTGAATTCGTAGCAGAAGGAAGATCTGAACCAAGGACAGCTGTGCTCACAGCTCCATCTCTCTGCCACAGGAATGGTCATAAATCTGACAATGAGAAATACCAAAGGGAACAAAGGCAATACTCTGTAGGCTCAATCTGGACAGGGTCAACGTGCCCAGGGAACTACCTTAAGGCAAGAAGCTGGAACTCAATTCAGTAGAGGAAGGGGCAGAGCTTGGCGTTCTGTCCCCGGCATCTTCAAAAAGGGACACAGGTAGCAAGACTAGAAAAGCTGAAGAACTTCCAGAACCTTGGAGACCTCCTGCTGGTCAGAGTAATAGACAATATTAATTGACTGGATGGATCAAAGGTCTGACTCATTATAAGAGAGTTTCACACATCTGATTACCTTTGCAGCCCCTTCCACTTCAGCCCTTTGATCTTTTCTTCTTCTTCCCCCACCCCCTTAATTAAGGAAATATTCTCATCCTGCCAGAAGTTTATTTTGACTCTAGAGCTGTTTTGTCCCTCCTAAATGCTTTACTGCTAACACAGGCAATTTGAAACAGCCTAATAATGGTATTGAGCAAAAGTGTGTTCTTGCAATGTGCTTTGCCAGACAGATAATGCGTATATAATTTATATTTAACACAACAAAATTGCCCTATCGTCTTAGATTTACTGCTGGTATAAAACATTTTAATTATTTCAGCAAACAGCATGAGGTTCCTATATTCTACCATACCACTGATAGCCCTTCATCTTTGTACTTTTAAGTGCAGTGAAGGTAATGAAAGGCCAAACCGTTTTCTCCTTCCTTGTATGTTATTTATCACTCCTTCTAATAGTGAACTCAGATAGTTGAGTGCCTATCAGTTTGGAAGCAAAACACAGCCACTCCCAAGTAAAGCAGCAGTTTAAGGGGGAATCCCTAGGTACCCAGAAATACAGAAAGTTTGACACACACACACACACACACACACACACACACACACACACACTTTTAAGACTGCAAAATAGCCTGACAAGGATTTTTTGGGCTTCCATATCTACCAAAAAGGGGGTCTAAAGAAACTGGGCACATAGGGTGAGTCTAACAATTTAGCCTATGGATGTGAGCAGCTGAAAACCAAGTGTTAGAATGGCAACTGAAAATTCTCCTTCCCTCTCCCATCCTCCATGCTCCCCAAGGCCTGAGAACAACATTGCACAGATCTTTTTCCAGGCTGACTCCAGGCATGAACAAGAGCACTCTTTGAACTGGGACAAGAGTGTTTGTCTGTCAGTGGAAGGACAACACCTGTAGAACGGGACTTTTGCATCCTCTTCTCTCCACTGCAGCCTCCTGCACACCCTCCAAATCTACTTTAGAAAGGTTCCCCAATTCTCTGGAACAGATCTGGAGAGTCCGCAGTGGGCTGCAGTGGGGAGACAACGATGCATGTGTCCTGTTCTGCAGGCGGTGACCTTCTGCTGGTGGACCAAAGGATCTGGACCCAACCTCTAGGGGGAAGGGATACACTGCATGGTTTTGTTACAGGTACCACTTGCAAAGAATTATAAAGCAAATAGTCTTTAGAACTGGGAGTACCTCTTACAGCTGAAGTCATTATAAAATTAATGAATTTAAACCCACAACCGTGGACAGCCACATGTGCAAGTGGATGTGTTTTAAACTTTATACTGTAGATGATAACCTAGAATCATGGTCAAATGTCAATTCCAAGCAAAACCAGCTTGTTTGCTTAGCCAGGTGGCAGTAAAAGTTTTCAAAACACTTCTGGATGTATAAGTGCTTCTCCTGGATCCCTGCATAGGGCTGTCTAGGGCTGTGGCCTTAAACGACAAGTCACAGTTCTCCAATCTTTATGGCCCCTTCCCCAAATAGTATCGGCTTTACATGGGAAAAGGTGATGGGAAAATCATGAATTTTGTTTTGCTCTTTTAGTTCAATACATTTACAGTTGAGCTTTTAGCTGATTGTTTTAATGTATTGTTTTGTTTTGACTCATCAGCTATTTTTATTGCTTTTGTCAGCTGCCTTGAGCACCATGTGATGGAAGGCGTGATACAAATTCTCAGATAAAACAGAACAGAAAAGAACAAATTGTTATAGATAAAACCTGTGCACATATCTTGTGGCATATTCAGCAATCTGCAAGCAAACACCTCTTCATCTTAATGCAAATATACCTTGGCCCCAATGTCTATCAAAGAAAGTGTCAGGTGGGTTACTTCTAAACAGGGAAATCAAGAACCCAACACTTGGTTATTTTTTTCAATTCCAAATAGCCTGGATGTTATTTTAATGGGATGAACTCTTCCCCTTCTTTCAGCTGGCATCAATAGAGGCAATGGGATCTCGGGACTTCTGTGAAACTCTTTAGCTTACGAGATGCGTTTAGAATACAAATTTCTCCACTGACATTTGAGAAGATGTTTGTAAGTATTTTATTGAAGGGAATTGAAGGTTATCATACCTGCTGCTGCAATGTTTTGTTATTTCGGATGTTAACTTGATGTTACCTTCGGTATTTTGTATTTTAGATATTTTCTTAGGTGTTTTTTTTTTTTAAAGAATGTGCTATTGTAATTTTCATATTATTGTTAGCTGCTTTGAGACGTCTATTTTTGCACCAAATGCTAGGATACGTATTTAAATAACAGCATAGGAGGGAGCAAAGGGAGCAAATGAAGCAATTTGCCCCTGCCTCAGATCCTGTGCATATTGTTGCCCCCTGCCCTGCAACATTACTCACTGGAGTTCTACACACACACATACTGTAGGTCTTTGTAGAGGCATAGGCAGTGCTCCCAATATCACACCTTCCCAGGCCCAAAAACCTCCTAGAAAGCCCTGCAACAAACAAGTGGTGGAGGGAGGCACAGATCTGTTCCTCTTCCATATCAACAGATTGTAGCCAGGGCAAGCATCTGAATGAAGCCATAGACAGACAAGAGGAGGGGAAATTAACCTAACTAGCTTTCTTCATTAAGCCTCTGCACCCAGGACTACTTCTACTATCTACAACAGTGGTGGGCAGCTTGTGGCCTGCAAGGGGGGAAAAAAACAAAGTTAAAATTCCCCAGTCCCTGGTATTAGATACTCAGGCACACCATTTTCAAATAGCCCTGGTTTGGCCCAAATATCATAGGAGAGAACTTGAAGTGAAATGTTTTAGTTTTAATTGGTATGATTCACTCAGATCATACCGATTAAAACTAAAACCATGCCCTAGGCTCAATGCATTCTATTAAAGAATAAAGAAAACTTTAACACACAGGCAAAACCTTCAGTCAGCCAAGCAAAGCTAAGACATACTTACAGATCTAGCAGCTGTATGGTTACCATTCACACTCTACTGGTGAAGAGATCATTTCACCAGTACTTTGGGGGGTCTTTCCACAATACAGGCAAAGGGATCCTTCTCACAATACAGGACCTCAGTGATGGCCATCATGCACAGGCTTAAAAACATTTTTTTAAAAAAAAAATTGGTGACCTCCTTCTTAATACATATTCCAAAACTTTCAAATCTATTAGACCACGATATAGTCTAGGTTGCCTTTTCCAGGGAAGTCCTACACATTTTCCCCAAAACCATCTCCCTTCTTGATGAAAAAGAGTCTTAGTTCCTCTTTCCTGTAGTCGCTGGCTCTTATTATACTTTGCTCTTTTCAAGACAGGGGAGTCCAAAACTTCAATAAGCCTGTGTGCACCAATGGCTGAGGAACATGGGTGGGAGGGTGCTGTTGCACCATGTCCTGCTGGTTGGTCCCTGGCTGATGGCTGGTTGGCCACTGTGTGAACACAGTGCTGGACTAGATGGACTCTTGGTCTGATCCAGCAGGGCTCTTCTTAAGTTCTTACAATGTCTGCATTTCTGGACAAGGAGAATCTGAATACTGCAGCATCAGTGTTTCTTTGGGTATTTTTTTAATAACCCTTAACCCTGTAACTTTCATACACATAAGGATTCATGCAAAGATAATTAAAACATGTCTTATCAACATATGTATTGCCTCTAATAAGGTTCTGTCATGTATTTGTGCTTCTGTGTTTCCCTACTTGCCCCTTAGACCCTAGCATTGCTACACACTTGCCATCCCTTAAGCCCCCTTCAGTATGTCCTTCTCTTTCCCTTCAATTCCCTTGCACCCTATAGGCTGTCTGTTTCCTATGCCATACTAATAAGCTCCTACAGCCCCTCCCCATCTACGTATACCCCTCATAATATCTCTACACTAAAGAGGAAAAACCCAAGTCCAGAAAATCCTAACCCTTCTATACCACCCAACAGCCAAAGCTCTATGACTAACAGCAAGCACATTGTCTGCATGCTGAGCCTTATGTAGCCAAAGTAGCACCATCCACACACAAGAGAGAGGTATCAACAGGCTTGGGAGAACCCCAAGGTTTGCAGAAATACACACACACACACACACACACACACACACACACACACACACACTTTAGGCATAAAATCTAAAGAAGGGGAAACCGAAACAGCCCAATGAGGACCTAGCATGCTCCACAGCCACAGAATTCCGAATGCCTGGTGGGAGGAAACAGAAAACCCAAGCATGGGGGTGGATGGAATGAAATATCATGGTAAAGGGCTTTGCTGCCTGAAACCTGAACTGGAGCACTCTGGAGGTCCCCCTCGTCATATGAAACACTCATAAAAAACTTTAAAGTAAATGGTAGTGAAAGAAACATGAAGGTGGGTTTTAAAGAAACAACAACCAGGAGAAATGTAAGACAAGAGATATACAACAGTTAGCTCAATAATCTATGTAAATGTTTTGCCAGTTGTGAGTAAAACCAGGGCTCTTTTATTGCCTTCTTGCTGATGCTATCATCACCCTGGACCTGTAATTCTACACCTCTTGTCAAAACAAAGCCCAGGAAACACAATGAAGCTTTCCCACTCCCAGAAAATAGCCAGACTTCACATAGATTGGAAGCAATAATGCCTCTGACTACCATTTGCTGGGGACAAACTTCATGGAGTGCCATCACTACCATGCCCTGCTGATGAGCAACCAGATGAGTTCAGCCCAGATGGTGTCGGAAAGAGAATGCTGGTCTAGACAGACCTTTCACCTCATCCAGCAAAGCAACTGATATGTTGGGACTGGTGTTTTCCTAAAAAAGAAACACCACCACGAAGCAACATTCCATTATGACCTATGGATTTTGTCCTGCCTTTGGGAGCAAGAAAGGTCCAGCAGTTTTCCAGAATGCTTGAAAATGTTTTCTGATCCTTGCAGCTAATATTTAGGGGGAGGACTATTGCTTGGTGGTAGAAGGTCTCAGGTTCAACCCCTGCCATCTCCTGGAGAGCTGCTATCAGTCACTGTAGTAGACAAGACAGAGCTAGAGGGATCAAGGTCTGACTCCATGTAAGGCAGCTTCCTACACTCTTATTCCAGCCTGACCTCCAGTCTGAGAACATGGAAGAACTCAGGACATATTGGCCCTGATCAGAAGACATCTTAAACCATGGCTTTAACCATGGTGGTTAAGCCAGAAAGCCGGGCTGTGTTCAGTAGACACTTTAAACCATGGCCTTAGCTAGACCCAGTGGCCTAGCCAGATGGAAGGGTGAAGATCCCGCGATATTTTCATCATGAGATCTCCCCCTCAATTCACACACGGCATGCAATGACCTCTGATGGAGAGGTGTTGCGCCCATCATTTTTTTTTAGTTAAAGGGCCAGCAGTGCATGAACGCTTGTGAGCAAAGATGAGTTTTTTTAAAAAAATAATTACTTTCCCTGCTCCCCCCACCCTGTGCCCCATGTGCCCCAAACCGCAGCGCCCGGGCTTAGCCAAAGACCGCGGAAAAACAGGGCCTAAAGGGGAGGGCGAGATCCTGGGGCAAGAGAGGGATCATCCCTCCCTGATCCTGGGATCCCCTGTGCATCATGTGGACACACAGGGACGATCCCAGGGATCACCCCGGGATTTCGCCCTGTCTAGCTATGGCCCATGTCTTTAACCATGGTGAATAAAGCAAAAAAGCCTTATTCACCATGGTTAAAGCCATGGTTCAAGGTGTCTTCTGAACGGGCCCATTGACAGCCACCAGCGTAGTTCTCACAGCAGCACCTCACAGATTTTTGGCACAGCCAGGATTTATTTTCAAGTATAACCCCATTGGAAAGAGCACTCCTCAAACAACTGAAGTGTTACTTAAAATGCCTTCTGAATGATCCAGAAATGTACAGGTTAATTGAATAGGAAGATCCCAAGCAGCAAATTATATTTGTATTGATAGAGCACTGGGGGAAAGGGGCCCCTGATTAGGAAAGCTGCTGGTTACTTTACAATACATGAAGCGGAGAGGCTTCAGATGTGAACCAGAGAGGTGAAAATCAATGGGACTTTAATCAGCAGTGGAGTGCAGAGGATTTATTTGCCTGAAGACACTAGATGTAGCCAAGTTCCCTGCTGAGATTAATTCATGGGAGGGGACAAAACACAGCCATTATCCTAGTGACAGCTGTAACTGGCAAGGGGAATGTCAGCAATTCTGGAGTCCGACTGCCCCAACTTCTCTGGTGGCATGCAACAGCCCTCTTTCAGCCAGAGCCACTTCCCCAAACCTCCCTTCTCAGATGCCTCTGAGGTTTCACACAGCTAGAGCGTCTTCGGTTAAAAGGGCTTGGAGGACAGAATAGGTGCAAGTGTTATGCGAAGCACTGAATCGATATAACCCATAGCGGAGTAATTAAACATTTAAAATTGCTACAAGGCATCAGTCCTTTCACCTCACCATCCAGTGGTGCATCTGGGTAATATTACATCCTGGACATATGGTCTTCGGGGGAGGGGGGTTAGACAGCCATGTGTATTACTTCAGTTGTGAAACATACAGTTCACATTTCTCTTCTCCCACCACCACTCCATGCTTTACAAGACTGACCCAGAAGGCCAGCTGCAGAAGACCCATTTGGAAGTGGGCAGCTGATAGGCTTGGGACAGTCAATAGCTAAGAAGGAAAAGGCCTGGTCTACCAAGAGCCTGCTGGTGGTGGTCAGAGTGACAAGCTGGAAGAAAAGCCCCAGAAACGGGGAAAGGACGTACAGGAGGTAGAGCAAGAGAAGGTGCAGCTCAGACGAGAAGCAGGTGCAATGGGGAAAGATGAGCTGCAGCCTGAAAAAAGGGGCTGCTTATAAACTTCTTCACCCCATGTGCACCCGGGGTAGAGGAAGGGTTGGTTATTATGAGCCGGGTAGTCAGCAATAGCCTGGAGATGTGGGTGAGGAAAAATCTCTTCCAGACTTTGTGCCACTGGTACGCCGTGAAAGTCTTAATAAGTGGGATCAGGCCCCTACAGTTAGTGTCCTCGGAACGCAAGCTCCAGCAGTGGGAGTAAACCAGAAATGTGTGCGTTATGAGGGTGAGAAACAGACTGGCTGAGTTGTTCGCCTCTCTTCGTGACCCAGCACTGTATAAGTGGCTCGGATGAAAGACAGAAAGGGAGGCTTTGGCCATCTGTCTTGACAGATTTGGCACAGCTAGCTTTTAAAATATTTCCCCAGAAAAAGACCTGCAGCTGGACGCAGATCGATAGTTTGAACAAACTAGGCCAGAATGATGGTTTAGAGTTCCTTAGGGCACAATCCCATGCATGTTTAGACAGAAAAAAGTACAACTCCCAGAACAGCTGGCTGGGAGTTGTAGGTCTTTTTCTGTGTAAGCGTGCATAGGATTGTGTCCTTAATGACCCTGCCAGCCACAGATGTTATTCTGGAAATCAGAAGTAATGATCTGGAATTGCTAAGTAGCTGGGGACATATTTAAAAGGTGTGACATATTTTGGAAAAGAACACAGACACCACAACAAAGGATGATACAATGCCAGTCTGTGTCTCTGTGTTATCAATTTATGGATTTATTTAAAGTATGTTTATCCTCTTCATTCTCAGTTAAGAACAGTGATGTTTAAGTGAGATAGAGGGAGAGGCAGAAAGCTAGTTTTGAGCTCTGGGCTTGGACACTTAAATTACTGAAGAGTCAACTCACCTCAGGCATTCAACTATTTAACACTGCAATCCTATACATAATTGCTTTGGAGAAGGTCCCACTGAACTCCTTATAAATCTATAGGATTGGCTTGCAAATATTACACCTTGAGTTAGCTTCAAACATTAAAAAAGGATACAAAAATGAAGAGCTCTTACCTACTCTCATTGCAGTCAAGACTTCTGTAATGTTGGTGGCTCTTCCTGCTTTTTCATTATCCATCTCCATACATTATATGAAGCACAATAACTTCAAAGGAGATTCTTTATTGGGAAAATTTGAAACTGATTCCTTATAAATTACATAACATCCCAGAAAAATAATATTCCTCCCTGCATCCCACCCCACCCCCCGTTAAGGTCCAGTTGATTGAAGATAAAATGTCAATGAAGAAAAGAACATGTCTTATTTTAAAGCAAGTCATAAAAATAATCCAGGCCTTGGCCCAGTTCCCAGATGGCTATTCCTGTGCCCAGTTCCTTCGCAAGCTCTAACCGCACTTGGATGGACTGCAAAACAGAAGAGAAACATGATGGATAATTACATTTGCTGAATATTCACATCAGGAACTGATTGGTGTTTTTTGTGGCGGGGGGCATGGGAAGCTGGACAGAAACAAAAATCTAGAATCAGAAGGATGTTGATTTTATTTCAGACTAAGCCAATAAATTAATTATATTTTTAGCCACTAAATAATCTGACAATTTATTCATAGCAAACAGAGGATGCAACGTGCATCGGTTTATTCAACTAATGTATGCATCTGCCTTGTTGTAATTATATATGAAATAAGCTCATGTTTTGGGTGCAACCCAGCTCCATTAAAATCAGATTAGGCCCTTGGCCATACCGCTCTTGGTTTCAAAGCAGAAATATGTGTACCTTCAAGGTTGGGTAGAAGACTGCATGCTTCCCTCCTTTACTTCTGTAACGCACAAGAAAAGAAAGAAAAAACCATTCATGAAAATTGATAACACTGAGAAGCATCTCTTATCTATTTCCCCTCAAACTGGTTTCTTTCCAGAGAACAGCAGGGGTGGGGCAGAAACAATGAATTAGAGATTGCTTGTCCAATAAAATAAAATTAGTAAGTACAAACAGAGATATGGAGAGTGCAGATTGTACTGTTAAGTAGCCTACAACCTGAAATAACTCATAACTAGTAGAACTATCCACTAAAAGCAACCAAATTATCCACTGAAAGCAACCAAAGAATAATTTCAACACACACTACGCTGATAAACTTCAGTGTCTCATGGCATCCAATCCTCCAAAGGCACAGTTAGGGCCAAACTACATATTCACCTGGGTTTTTTTAAAAAAAATGCTTAAACTGGCTTCTCACTGTTGCTATCATCTCTGCCCTGCCCCCTGGAAGCTACATTTTACAGCAAACTTAGAAAGATACTTTTCTACAAAGAAATGGCATCTTTGGGGTATCATTAATTTCCACTAAAACATAACATAAAATGCAGTGGCTTCTGAATAATTCTAACTAGACTGACTGTTATAGCAAAGATACGTTTATAATAACACCTTAATAAATACTTTTGTTTTTGTTAAGGAACCAGCACTTGCTTAATGTAGAAGTAACAAGATTCTGTCACTGATCTGATTACATTGGTAACTGCTTTAAGAAATTTAAGCTCTTTTCATTCACTTTGTTATTTTTAAAATAACCAACACCTTTTATTCCTCTAACTTGAGAAAGGTAAAACACTGGAGGCAGCTTCGCTTGTGAGTTTATATAGTTTAAGAACAGTTCTGCATTCATCGGATTTATTAAACAAATTGACAATTAATGGTTGCAACTTACTTTTTGTATTCAAAATAATGTTCAGCTATTTGTTCATCCCAAACCAGTTTAGGCTTATGCTCCTTCAAGACTTCTATATACCTATAATATATATATATATTTTAAAAGGTATGAATTAATACTTTAGAATTCAGTTTCTGTTCAGAACTAATAACTATAACTTTATATTTAACAATTACATCTTCCAAGCACACAAGCTGCATATTAATACTGCTGGAGTTGTTGCACAGCATTAGCCCCACCAAGTAGCTCCACATCCTCAACATGCACAGAATAATTTGCTCAAGATTTTTTTAAACTTTTCACCTCTTATTGTAAACAGGTACACCATATAGGAGGCAAAACATTGGCTTTTATCTTCTAGTATTGGAAATTTTCAAATTTCAATTTTTGTGTGTGCAACCCAATTAAAATTTATATACTTTTAGACAATATTCCCTTCATAATTCTCCTCCCCCCCCCCCAATTGCGGTCATGTTTTACTTCAGCATATTTCCATCTGCCTGTTCTCAGTTCAATACTGGGTCATGTATGATCTTTACAAATAGAAGTCTTATTTTTATCCAGTTACAGTGAAACCTAATGGAAGACCACTTCTTTTTCATTTTATTTTGCATGTTTTAAGTGGGGTGACCTTCATACTCTGCCCTCTACAGTGTTAAAAACATTACAAGAGCAATGGTCTTTGAAGATGAATGCCAACTGGTTATGTCCAAATTCACCAGTACTAACTTTCATGTCTTGCTTTGTTTGAACTCTTACGCACAGCCTCCCTTTCAGTATGACAGTCCTCTGTGTAGGAGACTGAGCTTTGTTTTAGAGTTTGTTGTATCCTCGGTTCAAAGAAGCCTTGGACTTTAAAATATGGATTCAACTACTCCTAAAATGCCAGGATGCATCAGGGTTGATTTGATTTTAATCAAATTGATTTAAATCATGATTTTAATCAAATTGATTTAAATCATGATTTTAATTTAAATCATGATTTTAATTTAAATCATGATTTTAATCAAATTGATTTAAATCATGATTTTAATCAAATTGATTTAAATCACGATTTAAATTGCTTCTCTGAAGCACCCAATTTTATTCAAACCACAGTTTAAACCACTAGTGTGAAAGATTCTATTTAATCATAACATTTTAGTAGAAGTACATTATTTATAATATAACCTTAATACATATTCAGAGATGTCAGTTTCATTAGAAGGTAGGTACACACTAAGCAATTATTCTGGTGTGACTCCCTTTAACACTTTATTAGCAAATGTGTATTAAATTGAAATGTATCATATCTACATAATCCATAAGACGATAGCCTAAAACTACAGGGAAAGCTTGTACAAACAGATGTGTCTTCAAGGTGCACCTAAAAATAAGTTTACAGCAGCAGGGGACAGGAAACATCCCCCACACGTGCACTTCCAAGGCCAAATATATAGCACAACTGTGAGACAATTCCCACCCACCCCTTTGCAGCTCTAAGCTGGAGAGCTTGTTGTCATGTGCATTTTCATGGTATCCAGAGCACCTTGTAAACACAATACTTGCCTGGACTTGGGGAGCACAGGAGAGGACTATCCCTGACCTTATACATACTAAATTGTATCTCTCCCCTTGGAGCCCTGACTGGCGCTGATGCTGGTTTCATTTCAGTGACAAATGAAAACATGGCTGTTTATCAAAGGCTTTGAGGGCTAAAGCTGCACATCATTTTAATTGTTTTTAAATGCTTTTAAATGTATTGTTGTTGTTAGCTAGTTAGTGGTTTTATATGTTTTTAGCTGTGAATATTATTTGTTTTATATTGTTTGATTTTATCTGTACACCACCCTGAGCTCCTAATGATATAGGGCAGGATACAAATGTAATAATAATAATAATAATAATAATAATAATAATAATAATAATAATAATAATAAGAAGAAGAAGAAGTAGTAGTAGTAGTAGTAGTAGTAGTAGTAGTAGTAGTAGTTTGAGTCAACCAATATGTAGGCAATGTGATGATCACTCCAAAACAAAACAAACGACCACAAGTAGCACATCCAGTTTCAGAGGCACAACCCAATATCAAGGACAGGACTCCTTGAGGGAGAGACAGGTAGCTAGTGACCGCAAGTTTTCAGTTGACTACTAAGGCCAGCCAAAATCTGTGAAACCCTCCTTTGCATTATTTTATTTATTTATTTATTTATTTATTTATTACATTTCTATATGTAATAAGTTTCTATTATGTGAAACTTTCCTTTTTACTTTCTCTCATTTGGGTTAAGAAATAGGAAGCTGCAGTCCTTTTGAAACTGGAGAAATTTTCAAAAAAATGAAATTCTAAACAGAACCAGAGTCTTTATCATTTGGGTTTAAATTCCAATCTTATGGACCCCCTATGCCAGCAACTGCTGCATCAGGGCAGAAATAGAATACGATCCTTTGCATTCCGGAAGGCAGTGTGGAAAAACAATAGCTGAAGAAACGACGACTAACACTGCAATACTGAAAGCCAGCCCTGCCCCAAAAGCATTCCTGGAAACTCCACCTCTGCCAAACAGTCACTACCCTGCACACAGACAAGCTCACATTATCCATGAATGAAAGACACCAATCATCATGCACTGCTATCTGGAATATCATAACAATGTCAGCCTGTTTACACAATAAAAACACGTATATTTTTGTAATATACGTGGAATTCCATACTGTAATTTTACAGAATATTTCACCATAGCTAACACATTCTAATTTTTTTTTATCATTCATCTCCCTACTCTGCCAGTGACAACCTCTAGCCCTCATTTAAAGAAACCCACCATCACTTGTTGCGGGGTGGGAAGATGGCAGAGGGGAAAACCAACACTCAAACATAATCCCCTGTGCTGCCCTGCAGAAAAATGAGATAACAAAGAGTTAAAGACTGCTTTAAGAGTTAAAGACTGCTTTAAGAGAAGAACCTTCAGCATCTTCTCACACACCCTCCCATCCTGAGGACATGGTCCTTCCGCTCTAAAGACAAGTCCCCATCAGAGTTCACTGGGAGCTTTCCATGGTCCTGACAAAGGGCTAGATGTATCAAGGCCCAGTCAAACTACAGTCTCTGTTATCTGATGTGAGCCTGCTTACAAAGACAATGCCTGGCATGACCTCACCAAAAGAGACTATACCTGATGTGATCTTCCCATCATTTCCCCTGCAGGACCCACACCACACCGAAAAAGGATAACCATAGTTTGGTCTGGAAATGGACACTTCTAGAGGGCTGCATCTCTCACTGCCACCACCACTGTCAGGCCAGTGTTGCTAGAGGGCAATAACTTTTTTTATTCCGTTATTTTTGTACTTCAATTGTATTTTAATGTGTTTTATTATTTTTAATCAAGTTTTATTTATGATTGTAAACCACTCTGAATTGCATTTTTCTTGGTAAAAAGGTGGGGAACAAATAAAAATAAATAAATAAATAAATCCATGACAGAAGGGTATTGATCTACAGGCAGGGCCCTGAGAGGGGTGTGTGTATGGATGTGCCAACAATTTTGTTGAGTTGGTGAGCTTCTATACACCCTGCTATGGACAGCACAGGTAAGGGGGTGGGTGTAGGAGTACATGTAATATAAGGAGAAGGGAGCCAAGACCATTAAAGGTCCCTTTCCTCTTTCTAGATTTTCTCTCAGCTTGGCTTATGTGAGTACAGCATCTCCTAGCTCTTCTCTCTTGATTTGGTGCTGATGAACACCAGGTCATTAAAAAACAAAGCTCTTTCTCTACAGTATGGTTAAATCACGGCCATTCTGGGCATTCCCTCCTTTTGAGGAAAGCTTAATTGGAGGAAATAATAATAATAAATAATACTAATACTAATACTCTCCAGCAAAGGAGATCGAAAAAACGTCCCAAAGAAAAAGAAAACCAAGAAGGCAAGATGGCTGTCTGCTGAGACACTAGAAGTAGCCCAAGAAAGAAGGAAAGCAAAAGGCAACAGTGATAGGGGGAGATATGCCCAATTAAATGTAAAATTCCAGAGGTTAGCCAGAAGAGATAAGGAATTATTTTTAAACAAGCAATGTGCGGAAGTGGAAGAAGACAATAGAATAGGAAGGACAAGAGACCTCTTCCAGAAAATTAGAAACATCGGAGGTAAATTCCAGGCAAAAATGGGTATGATCAAAAACAAAGATGGCAAGGACCTAACAGAAACAGAAGAGATCAAGAAAAGGTGGCAAGAATATACGGAAGATCTGTATAGGAAGGATAATAATATCGGGGATAGCTCAGACGGTGTGGTCAGTGAGTTAGAGCCAGACATCCTGAAGAGTGAGGTTGAATGGGCCTTAAGAAGCATTGCTAATATCAAGGCAGCAAGAGACGACGGTATCCCAGCTGAACTGTTTAAAATACTGCAAGATGATGCTGTCAAGGTGATGCATGCCATATGCCAGCAAATTTGGAAAACACAAGAATGGCCATCAGACTGGAAAAAAAATCAACTTATATCCCCATACCAAAAAAGGGAAACACTAAAGAATGTTCAAACTATCAGACAGTGGCACTTATTTCACATGCCAGCAAGGTAATGCTCAAGATCCTGCAAGGTAGACTCCAGCAATTCATGGAGCGAGAATTGCCAGATGTACAAGCTGGGTTTAGAAAAGGCAGAGGAACTAGAGACCAAATTGCCAATATCCGCTGGATAATGGAGAAAGCCAGGGAATTACAGAAAAACATCTATTTCTGTTTTATTGACTATTCTAAAGCCTTTGACTGTGTGGATCATAACAAACTGTGGCAAGTTCTTGGTGGTATGGGGATACCAAGTCATCTTGTCTGCCTCCTGAGGAATCTGTATAATGAACAAGTAGCAACGGTAAGAACAGACCACGGAACAATGGACTGGTTTAAGATTGGGAAAGGAGTACGGCAGGGTTGTATACTCTCACCTTACCTATTCAACTTTTACACAGAACACATCATGCGACGTGCTGGGCTTGACGAATCCAAGGCTGGAGTTAAAATTGCAGGAAGAAACATTAACAATCTCAGTTATGCAGATGACACCACTTTGATGGCTGAAAGCGAGGAGGAGCTGAGGAGCCTTATGACAAAGGTGAAAGAAGAAAGTGCAAAAGCTGGGTTGCAGTTAAACCTCAAAAAAACCAAGATTATGGCAACCAGCTTGATTGGTAACTGGCAAATAGAGGGAGAAAACGTGGAGGCAGTGACAGACTTTGTATTTCTGGGCGCAAAGATTACTGCAGACGCTGACTGCAGCCAGGAAATCAGAAGACGTTTACTTCTTGGGAGGAGAGCAATGACAAATCTTGATAAAATAGTTAAGAGCAGAGACACCACACTGACAACAAAGGTCCGCATAGTTAAAGCAATGGTATTCCCCATAGTAACCTATGGCTGCGAGAGCTGCACCATAAGGAAAGCTGAGCGAAGGAAGATAGATGCTTTTGAACTGTGGTGTTGGAGGAAAATTCTGAGAGTGCCTTGGACTGCAAGAAGATCAAACCAGTCCATACTCCAGGAAATAAAGCCAGACTGCTCACTTGAGGGAATGGTATTAAAGGCAAAACTGAAGTACTTTGGCCACATAATGAGAAGACAGGATACCCTGGAGAAGAGGCTGATGCTAGGGAAAGTGGAAGGCAAAAGGAAGAGGGGCCGACCAAGGGCAAAATGGATGGATGATATTCTGGAGGTGACAGACTTGACCTTGGGGGAGCTGGGGGTGGCGTCAGCCAACTGAAAGCTCTGGCGTGGGCTGGTCCATGAAGTCACGAAGAGTCGGAAGTGACTGAACGAATAAACAAACAAAAAAATACTAATACTAATAATAATTTTTTTATTTATTTGTTACCCGCCTCTCCCTCTGGATCAAGGTGGGGTACAACACTAATAAAAAAAACCATAAAATACATACAACTAATTCAAACGTTTAAATCCTCTCTATATACAGGGACAATGCCAGTGAGCAGTGTGTCCCATATGTATCATGGGGAGAATTTTTTTTAGTATAGGTGTATGCACTTGCCAACATGTCATCATACTTGCAGCCATTATTAATTATTCTTACATGTCTCAAATACTGCTAACCCACTAATCTTTGTAATTGAGTTTTGGCAAAATGTGGTTTCTTTGTTGAAAGAGTTGCCTTGTCACAAAATGTTTGACTTCACATAGATACGTTGCTTTATTTTTATTGCATATAGGTGAAGACAAAGGATTAGCAAAGACCGAGCATTTTTATTTCAATCTGTGGTGTCAAATCTGTGGATCCAAAGAAAAAAAACACTAATCTAGCCAGACCCATAAAGTAGTACACGCTCTAATCCATTTTACCATGAATGGAAGGGTTCACATGAGAAAACAGATATGATTTATGTCAGGTGCTGTTTATACACAAAATACTTTTGCTGGGGTGTGAAAAATGCTGGGGCTCTGTAACATTTTAGAAAGGTGTGATCTATAGTAGTGTAAAAAGGAATTTATCTATTGAACATGGCTTCAATTCTCATCGAAGATTTTTTTCAGGTTTTTTTATGAGTATCACAAAGAATAGAATGTGCAGACTTATATCTTAAACTCTACACTTAGGACTTTACTTGTAGGCTACCAACTTCTAAATCTTCTTCCATCTACTTTAAGAGCCAATTTTGGAAGAAAACATTTGGAAGTGACACCAAGGGCCAACACACTCAAATTGCCAGCTGTACCGTTTTAATTGGCATGTCTTCCCAGCAAAAACCCTGGATTGTAGTATGACGAGCATGGTAAGAATTGTTAGGGTTAATTCACAACTACCTTGTGTGCCTTCTGCAGAAAAGCAGTATGTAATATTTAACTTAATTCACAAACAGCAGTAATTTACTCTGGAAGTTGCTTCAATAGTAAGGTATTTTACTTCTGTACTGCACGTTGCCCTCTGCAAGGAGTAACGTCTATTCTTTTCACTGTGGACGCATTAGTACCTACCAGGTCTAAACACTTTGCTGCTGAATTACTGTTACACTATTGTAGTGAACACACCTTTTGCGAGAGATCTCTAAGACAGCACTTCCTAGAGAATGGCCCTTGGTAGGACATGGTCATAAATGCCATGGGTCATGACATTTAAGTTACCCTGCACTTTTTGAGAGTAACAGCAGTAGCTATTCCACATTCTTGCGAGCTAACTGAATAATGCAGGAGTCCTATTAAAAACAACAACAGAAGATTCAACACTGTGCTTACCAGCACTGGGTACTTTAAGACATTGTTTATCTAAGCAGCATTAACATTTTAATGCAAGCAGTGACCACATGGAAACGTTACATTTCTAAAAGAAATTCTTAAGGGTGAATCCTAAGCATGCTATGACAGGAAGAAGAAGAAAAAAGGCCCTACAACACCTGTGCTGGCTGGGGAATGCTGGGAGTTGTAGGACTTATATCTGTCTAAACACACATAGGATTGCTCCCTAAGACTGAAATATAGCATGATCCAGAGTAGCACTCATGTATTGTAAATACAGGACATTCCTGAATTTCTTGGAGTACTACCCTCTCATCAATTGTCCTTTTTTAAACTCACAACTCAACCTCCTTTTTAAACTAACAAGGTAACACCCCCACCCCACTCCACTAATCTGTTGATTTAACACAGGAGCCACCTCCAAGGAAAATTCACTCTCATGCTATTTTATACATGTGCAGAGTTTCCTTTAGGGGAGGTCTCAAGGAGAGAAACTCCAAAAAGTGAGACCTGAATGCAGACAGATTTCATGCACTTTTCTGGATTGCTGCCATAAACTCTCCGTCACCCACCATGCAGAGAAAGCACACAAAGAAAAAAGCTGGATGCTATTCTAAAATAATTGGATAGCTTACGCAGTAGCTTAAAAGTTAGAATGAAAGTGCCAACTTGCAAACTTCAGCTTTTGATGCCACACTTAAGTTAAAAATTAAGGAAAATACAAATAACTCATGGAACCAAAATTAGTTTTAAACTGATATATGCTTTCCCAGGCTAATCATACAATGAATTCACAGTTGTTTACACACATTTAATATCACTTTCTGATTATATAGGTAAGCTTAGTACAAGTATTCATTTTGCTGTATTCCATTTTAAATTATTTCTTTCTGCAACTAAAACGTAAACAGTAATTTTCCTTTTTGCTTCAGTTATTTGTGGCAATTGCTCATTAAGTGTTGTTTTGTCTTCTACAGCACTCGTCTGCGTTTTTTTATAGCATCAAGGATTTGCCTTCTAGGGGATATAACCAGACAGAGCTTTTTATCTTTACTACCTAGTATTTGCTCGTTTACCCATAGATTTTTCTCTTTGGTTTATTTGATCTAACACTTTCATTTCATTTCAATTATTACATTTCTATATTGCTCCCAAAGCCAAAGCTCTCAGGGCGATTTACAAAGATTAAAAACTTTAAAAATACAATGTTGTAACATAATATATAAACCATTTACAGAAAACACATACATGTAATCCCAGAACCCATTAAAAATCCTATGCTGTCAAATACCTAACAGTAGAGGAAGGTCTTAACCTGGTGCCGAAAAGATAACAATGATGGCACCAGGCAAACTGGGGAGATTCCATAATTGCAGAGCCACCAGGGAGAAGGCCCTCTCTCTTGTTGCCACCCTCCGAGCCTTCCTCGGAGGAGGCACTTGGAGAAGGCCCTCAGAAGATGAGCATAGCATACAGGTAGGCTCATATCAGTAGAGATGGTCTATCAAATATTACAGTCCTGAGCTATGTAAGGATTTATAAGTCAAAACCAGCACCTTGAATCAGGCTCAGGAATGTACAGACAGGTCATGCAAGCCGGCCAGAATTGGTATTATATATTTGAAACATCTGGTCCCCATTATCAATTTGGCCACTGCATTTTGCACAAGCTGCAGCTTCCGAACCCTCTTCAAAGGGAACCCCTTGTAGAGCACATTGCCGTGATTTAATTTGGAGGTTACCAGAGCACAGAGTACTGAAGCCAGGTTATCCCTGTAAAGACAGTTAGGCCACCAACCGAAGCTGGTAGAAGGCACTCCATCTCTCTGAGGATACCTGAGCCTCAAGTGTCAAAAATGGTAGCAATGGGACCCCTTACTGGAGAATCCATGGGGCTGAGCAATATTCACTAAGCATCACCTCCTGAAGCAGACAGGGTGACCAAGGCTGTTTCCGTGCCAAAACCCAGCCTGAATCCTGACTGAAATGAATCCAGATAACCCATCTCATCCAAGAGTATCTGGAGCTGGTCAGGAATCAACAGCTCAAGGACCTTGCCCAGGAAAGGAACATTTCCCACCAGCCTAAAGTTACTGAGATCTTCTGGGTCCAGGGAGAATTTCTTCCAGGGTTGTCTCATCGCTACCTCTTTCAAGCAGTCCAGGACAACTCCCCTTTGAAAGGTCACTCCTTAAAAGCAGGTCTGGCCTTAATAGTTTACTTCACCTTGATAGAATAAGACCGTGGCTTTTTAAAAAGCCAACATATGGCCGGGAAGATAGGGGACCAACAGGTTAATGCTAGAGTAATTTTCTTGGCCTAAGCAAACACAGATCTAAGTGATGGGGAATATGCTCTCTGTGAGCAGAGAGAGCATAGGCTTGTTTACTTAAGATGAAATTGACTTTTGATTGTTGAGCAAGCTCTTTGTTGGCCTAATGAAAAAAGATAGCCACATGAGCAAAAATTATTTAAATTAGGTTCTATATTTCAGTTTCCCTCCTTTGTTCACCTCAATTTGGAAGAGGGTACTACTGCATGAATAAGTTTTCCTTCTAGATTTTCGAATCTCTCTATTAAAATAACCGTAAATTGATTTTGCGGTTTTATTATAATTTTGTTTGTTTTGACCTCTGGAAGCTGCCTATAGGAACGTTGGTTATAGGGTGGCCTATAAATTGTATAAATGAATATTAAATAAATTAAGCTGCAATCCTTGACACTCATATGTGTGGTTGGAGGAGAAACATGCATACAAATGAATGTGTCTTAAATGTTTTTGTTTGGTTTTGGTGCTCATCCTGAGGCTAAAGAGGCAAGCCATTTATACAGAAAAACAGCTTGCTTGTGGCACCTCAAACTCTGATGATACGCCTAACTAGTCCCCCACCAATATGACTATCTAGGATTGTGGCCTCAGCAATTAAGGAGCTAAGTTCACTCATGGGTATTTTTATATTAAGGAATTATCTAATGGATACTTGGATACTAATTAAAATCTGGACATTTACCCCACCCCACCCCACCGGACAATGTGTGATCTTACCAACGTATTTCCTAAATTAGAACTTGAATTTGCCTACCTGGTGATGTCTTACAAATCAAGTATTCTTTCCCTAATAAGTTCTTCCCCAGGTCAGAATGTAAAATGAGATTGTGCACATGTTCCTATGAATACAGCAGCAGTCAGGCTGCTTTGTAAAGAGCATCTGCAAAAATAGGTTCAATGAACTGCTAAGTAAATCACAAAACATTTTAAAGTGTTTATCTGCCTTAAGTTTAAGTCAATTTTTGGCCACGTCTTTCTGAAATTAGAAATAGCATAGACTTGTGGGCTGCACATGGTTCCCAAAGGGTGGTGGTTAGAGTTTCAACTGAGGGTAACCTCAAGAAAGCTCCAGAGCCTTGGGAGCCCAGGTTGCTATGGAACCTTGAGCTTATCAGACCAATCAGGGGGGAAACTGCCCAGACCAAATCAGTGACAGTTTAGGCAGAAGCCCTTCCTATACACTCTGTAATCCCTCTATTTTCCAGATTATTTCACCACCTTACAAGGCCAGTGATTGATTAATGATTATACATTGTTGTTTGAAACAAGCAAAGAAGCAGGCATAAAATGAATGATTTTAAATGCAAATGTTGATTTCCACAATTTCTTCCTTTAAAATGTTCATTTTAAATGCAAGTTAGTTAGTTTTTTCTTTTATTGTTAGAAATGTAGATGATGATGATTAGAGGGTACTCTGAAGCAGCAATGGGGAACTTGTGGTCCTCTGGATGTTTTCGCCTACAACTCCCATCAGCCATAACCAGCATAACCAATGGTGTGGATCATGTGAGCTATGGGCCAAAACATCGAGAAGGCCACAAGTTGCCTACCTCTGCTCTGAGGGCTTCGGAGTATTCCTGGGTATGTCCTGAGTTCCCTAGAGCCTTAAGAATATCTATCACATTTGCGGGGCGGGGGCATTTGCGCAGCTTTGTCTGACTTGTTTTAAGTTATTGGACAAAAATGGATGAAATTTGTGAGAAGCAGTTGAAAACAACTCAACAGTATGATGCGCTGCATCTAACATGATGAGCAGAGGGGGATTTCTGCTGGGGGAGGAGGTGAGCCCTCCCATCTCCATACCTGAGAAGTCTTGAAGAAAGGTTATAAATGCTCCAAAGCCATGGAGCCATGGTCTCATCCATATTGTGTGCAGAGGAAAGCCTACCCATCATTACTTGGAACTGGTGACACCCCAAAGATCCTGAAGAAGTGAGTCCTCTGCAGCCAATTCCTTCCATCCCTATGCCCCCACCGCCCCCCTAGGCTGAAGGGAAGCAAGTAGCAGGCAGCTCCCTTTCCTTCCACTTAACTCCCAGCCTTAGCCATCTAAGAGCTCATAGCCTGTCCACTGTTCTCTGGCAGCATAAGGGCTATGTGCAAAGGCAGTGCGCAGGAGCATCCCACAGCCCCTTATGGGTTGAAATGAGATGAATGTCAGTGCCAGTTGGGCCTCCAAGAGGGAGGGCATTCTACAGCCGGGGTGCCAGAACAGAGAAACCCCTCTCCCATGTCTCACCATAGCATCTGTCTTGCATTGGTGGGATGCGGAGGATGGCTCCTCCAACAGACCTCAAGTCTCAGGTAGGCATATACAGAAAATTTCTGCCAATTCTCCTCTCCCACTACAGCCCTGCCGCCACACAACACGCCACGTTTCCTCCTCCTCCTCTCACATTTCCTCACCCAGTCCAACTAGGGAGATCAGCAGAGGGAAGCCTATCACTTGCTGAATCAGGAAACTTGGACCTAGGTCAGATGGCACCCACAACTGCATCTGAGCTCGGATGCTGTCGTTGCATGACATTTCTTTTAAAGGAATGCGTGCTTGGATGCTCATCCTGACGGGGATGTCGCTATGGACGCACAACCAATTGCCCATGACATTAAAACCAATGCAGCATGGATGGACTTCATTTCATTTTGCAGTTCAAAGGCTTATGGGGGGGGGGAAAGAGCTGGGAGCACGAGGGCGGTGCAGTGAGGAGAGGGCAGGTCTTGCTTTAATTTAAGAAGCAGGATGTTCCTGTATCCCACACAACTCCCTTCCATCTGTCGAAATGCCCCCTTTCAGCACCCAGGATGTCTGCAGGTGGGATGCTCACTTTATAAACAGCAGCAGCGATTATTCAGAGGGTTTTTTGTTTCTAAAAAAGCCTCTGTGTGTTCTGTATTTTTAACATGAAATTCGAGTACCATCACTGGTAGAAGAATAGCTCCCCCTGGTGCATGAGTGCAGCTAGGAACAAGGGAATTTGGAAAAACAGAGAAAAATGCTAAATTCTTTAGCGCAGTATATGTAGAAGACATATGTAAGACCTACATCTTTTATCAATCATCTCTGATAGGCAGGGCTCAGTCCAACCCTTAAAGGCCAAAAACACTCTTTGTAGGGTCCAATCTTCCACTGATAGTTTAACACTGACAGGACATTAAAGTTCCACTACTGAGGATGTTTCCTCTAAGAAAGTATTAATTCTGGAAACCAGCATAATTGGTTTGTGCCATGGTTGAAAGACGCTAGCCTTAATTAAGCAAGAAATTAATGTGTCCAGCATTGGGATTCTTCTTCTTCTTCTTTTAATGTGGCTGCATGACTGAAAATTGTAAGATTCTAGAAGGAGAGCTCAGAAATATCAAGAGATCTATGGCAGCTGAGATTGTGGACGAGTGCTGTAACAGAGAAACTGACAACGCAAAAAAGGGGCGCGAAGACAACACAGCAACGATGGAGACTTCAGTGCAATTTGGAGATGTTCGACACAATATGCAAATGAAAATAAGGAGAAACTGAAATCACCGACCACACATGACAATTTATGGAAAGACACATTGAGCTGAAAGAAATCTAGTAACATCTGCTAAAATGTTGGATTTCTAATTGTTTGCATGTTTTCATAAGTTTAAAATTAATGAAAATATATTAAAAATATATATACATAAAAAGAAAGATGTTAGTCTTGGCATACTAACTGATATGGAAGCAGGTTGTGAACACATATTTAAAAATCAAGTCAACTTATATGTAACGTATATATTAATAAATAAATACTGTATTTTCTATATAGGTTGTAAGAAAATCTTGGAGTATCCCGATGCTCATCTATTTAACAGTTTCCTTAGTTAAGATTAGTTGATTGGAAGCACTCTCATGGGCCAATAGTAATACATACAAGGTAAGCAGGAATTAAAAGAGAATGTCATTTAAAGGTATATTGGATAACCAAGATGTGCAGCCCAATTCTAAACCCCCTTACCTAGGAGTAAGCCCTACTGAATTTACTTCCCCATAAATGTGTAGGATTGGCCTGCCAATTTTCCTAAAAACCAGAACTCAATTACCTAGCCTGCATTAAAAAAAATACTTCAGAGATGTGTTCAAACAGTGCTTATCTCTTTGCATTACTGGATGTGCAAGAACTTAAATGATAAAAGATGTAGGTGCAAAGAAGGGAAGCAATCTTAATGGCAACATCTGTCTGCAGTATCATCTATCGCCTTTTCATATTTGGTTTGTTTGTTTTTTAATCCCAAAACTTTGGGGAATCTTTATTAATTCACAAATACACATTGCCTTCTAACAAAACATTGCAGCACGTTTTTAATTAGAAAAAGAATCCCACTTAACTAGAAAGGGAAGATGGGAAAATATTAAGTACTACTTTATCAGACCTCGGCGTTCCTATAAGAAGAGTAGCTTGAGGCAAGAAAAGCTTTCCTTCACCACACCCCAAAACTTTCCTTCACCATATGTTTCAAGAGCTATAGGACTATTGCTTAGGAATCCTTACTGCCCCAAATACTTCATTGCCACCAGCTCTTGGTACTGTAATCTCTACAGAAATAAAATCTCAGTGGCCTTGCTAAGTGAAGAAATCGCAAACAAAAATAAACACAGAAGTACGTTTGCAAAGACTCAGTCTGCTTCTCTATTATAAGAAGCTACCCAGCATTACAATAGAAATACTTGACAAATAAGACATTTTCTATGGCCTAAAAACTAACGAAAGCTGAATGAGTGCTTGACTACCTGATTTATACTCCAGGTTTTCAAACTAAAATACAAAAATGAAGTTGTTGTCCCAGATATATGGTAGCACAAAAATATCAGCTACAGGTGGGTTTTTTAAAAAGCTATAGAATCAAGCAAACAATACAACCACTTAAGAACGTACAAACTGACTTCTTCCATTAGACCAAAGTCCAGCATCGGAAAATCCAACAGTAGGCGGCCAGATATTTGTGGATAGCTCATAAGCAGGGCATGATGGATAGCCAATCCCTGTTTGTTTTCCACATGGCAAGCAGAGCAGTACAGGCTTTGAATATGGGGCCTGTGTGTAAAGCTCTCTTCTTGGTTAGTATCCATTGGTAAACATAGCATCTGTGAATGTATGTAGTTCTTTTAAAAGCACCTGTGCCAGCAATCATCATTTTATCTAGTGGCATTTCCAAGATACCACAACATTCAATGGCAAAAGATGGAATGCTAATGGTGTCCCCCTTTCTAAGTTGCAGTTATTTGTGTCATTATTATACAAAGCCGCATCCCCCACGGTAGGCATGGCTGTTAGTCTGACAATCTCTGCTCCTTCCCACAAGCTGGTATTGTCTAAAATCATACAGCTGCACAGAGAAACTGTTTCCATTGACCTCTGTGATTCAGAAACTTAACTTGTTTTCAACATATGACTCCAGAAATAAGCACATTTCAGTTTTCTATTCACCCCACATCTCCCAGCCCCCCCACCCCCAGAACCTAGAAAAGTTTTGATATGGGCAAAACCATGACCACCATTGAATGGTACCTTTGGAAATAGCAATACCTTGGACCACAAGATAAGTTATCTTAAGGACATTCATGGAGGGAAAGTTCCCCATCTTGACAAGCCCTTCTGATGAGTCAGTGGCCCGCTTGAAAAATGTGGGATGGGGCACAAGAAACTGCTGGGGAAGGGCAGAATTGCTCAAAATTGGGGAGACCTCCACCAGATTCAGGGCATCCTCCCCTCTTCTCTCCCAATGCAGTATTCCACATTGTTCAGGAGGGATCCTCAACACTCCAGAGGGTCTTCCAGAGTAAGGAATGGGGGATAAAACTTTGTTTCTATGAGATTTCCCTTAATTTAGCTTGATCCAAACTAACACCTGCACTAGATTTAAGGCAGCCCTGGACAAGCTGCCCCCTGCCTCTCCCCCACACTCTGCTGCGAAGGAAGACAGCTTCACTCAGCACTTCTTTACTCAATGTCACTTCCTATCCTCACTGTTTCCAAGGCCAGGCAGTAGTGAGCAGTGGCATGGATAGGAGGCTGCACTCAGCCTGGAGCTCAGCAAAGCAGAGATGTGCCAGGTGAAGTGAATATAGTGCTACCACCATCTTTATTACCCCAACTACTTCACTCCGTGCTTGTCATCAAAGTAACTTTTTCAAAGGAGTAATGGTGTCAGCCACAGTGAGTGCCAAGCTGGGTGCTGATGCTGGGCTGTCCATGTGAGTTTATATTTTATTAGATATAGTTCTCTAGACTATAGCAAGCATTTTATCACAACATTAAACAGAAAGGGCCCATTTTACTGATCATGGCACTCTGTTTAAAGAGTGGGGGAAGTGCATGCTTAAATAACTGGATGGCTCCTGTTCAGGGTAGACTGCAATTTTTTTAAAAAAAAGAATCTGTGAGGCAATTTATTATAATTTCCCATTTTCTTCATAGGAAACATATTTCATAATTGAGGTTTTGATAATTTCTCTTTGGTCTCCTCACAGCCAAAATACTTTGTAATGATGTATTTCATTTGTAAATCAAATACAATTATGTACCATTAATTATACTACAAACTAAACTAACCGGTCTCTTATCATAATGGGAGCTGGCCCCAAATAGAACACACAGCATAATCTCACAACCCATTAGAATATTGTAACAGGATCCAATGCCAACTAAAAAAAAATATCTTGCCAGTCACTTCTCTTAACCATAGATATTAAAGCCATGTTGGCAGATGAGTTTTTGAAAAGTGTTACACTCCTCACAAGTTCTTAACCCAGACTACTGGTATGGCATAGAGTTGCACGTACCCCAATTAATCACGCAAGGGCTCTTTTCAAAATTCAGGGCTTTATTTCCTTTTTCTTTTTTAAAAACTTGATTAGTGCTGGAAGCTGATTCAAAAACTACAAGTAAATTTACATTGTGGATCCCTCCCCCTCCCCCCCCACCCCACCCCCGGTCTTACTGTACACATGCATACAATTCAAGAGGGACGGAAGAAGTAACTGAAAGGAAAAAAGACAGAAGACCTTTGTGTTTTTTCTAGATGCAATAAAAATAATAATTTTGGCCTTCCTTTAATTTACTGTGATTTGGATTATTTTTATATAACTAATTCAATAGTTCGTTATTGCACTTCAACAACCCCTCTCCCCACGCACACACAGGCCAGGTGAAGTTAGTTATGACTAAGCCCCACATAAACCAACAAAACATGCTTGTTGCAACTAATAAGGCTGATTGCTTTCAATGAGTATGTTCATTCAACCACTGCTTCATAAGACAGGGCCACCTTCCCACCCTCCCCTGATGTGCTGCCTTCAGATTGGAGATCATAGCTTGCATTAAGCAAGATTTGTCCACTGCTTCCGAAACAGGGAACTCTGGCATAATATCAGTTAACAACCCAGGATAAATTAGGATCTAAGCCTGGATTATCCTGGTTTGTTAACTAACATTAAGCCTTTTCCCCCTAAACTTCAGAAAAAAGCAAGCCAGGATCTCCAGCTCCAGGGTGCCACATGACAGGAAGTTGGAAAGGCAGGGGTGAAAGAGGAGCATGCGTCCAAGGATTCATAAACCACAATTTATGAAATTGTTGACAAGCATCTGTGCGTGGCCTTAGTCAACACTAGGTTTAGTTGGTTTGGGGCCACAATGTTGCTATTCTGCAGCTAGCGCTTGCTTGTGTGTCTATTCAAAAGAAAACTGAAACCACAGAAGGAAGCAAAGCAATGCAAGACACAGAACTGCCTTATGAGAGAATGTTCGCCAGTTAGGAGAAGAGAGAAAATCGATCACCATGTTATGGCTGTACAATTCACTTAGGGAGGAAAGCAGGATTGCTATTTTCATTTTTATTTTTTGGAAGAAAAAGTCATGCATGCACCCAATCCATCTGCAAGGAAACTGAATACAGTATACTAGTTTCCAAGAGAAAGAGACAGGATACTTTTCATTAGCAGAAGCAAACTCAGAATAATTTAACTCTGGCACCTCTTGAACTTAACTAATTGGTTGCTCAAGTTACTCTTCTTCCAAATACATTTTAATAAAATTATGCAATCACCATGTGTGATAAGCACTAATAACTCTTATGACTTATGCATCCCAGAGAAATTATAGAGGCTAATGAACCTTGCTGTTGATTTATCACACAGGGTAAGTCAGTCCAAAACATAGTCACCAGGAAATGATTACAGCTAAATGAATGCAAAACATCGCAAAGGTATTTACTGGTGATGAAAATGTAGCAAATTAAATGTTGCCTGGAATTTATGTATTAATTTACTCAAGAGTGTTTCAGGAAAAATAAAATTAGTACAAAACAAGCATGTTACTTGTTTTGATTCCATGCAGGCTCTTTGAGTCAGACAGAAGAAGGTCCTTAATCATGTGTTTTAACATCCTCAAAAGTGCTTTATAAGCGTTGTCTAATTAATGCTTTCTAAACTTCCTTTTTCTTGATGAGAAAATAGGCCAAGGTACTTAATTATTTGCTCAAGGTTACCAACAGTTGCCAATGAACACGGGCAATGGATCTCTCTGGAGAATTTCATTGTTTTAATCAAACTACACGGGTATTTGAATCTGCAATGCCTTCTGATCTTGACATAATTCGCCATTTTAGTTTTGATTTTGTAATGTGTATGTCAGAAGAGAATTGGCCCCAATTCACGATAAGGGTTTGCAACATTGAACTCTAAGTTAACATATACTAATTGTAAGCCAGTTTCATTATAAAATGTATCTGTAATTTTGGGGGCATGGTATGCCATACTAAAGATAATTCTTTAGTGAAATCAGTCCCCCAACCCAAGTTATTAAAAACATCACCAGATCATTTGGATCTTGTTTACATGTTTAACAAGAAAACAATATTCCAACGGCCAATGGCTGTGGCCCATGAAGGATCAAGTTTCAAATTTCATAATATTATCAACACCCCTAAATTACTAAGTAGGTGCTGCTATCTGTACTTTGCTTCCATTTGAAAATACTATAGCTTTATCTGTCATCACAGATACTGCTGAGATTGCAGCCATCTCTTCCGAAGTGCCTTTTAGTCCAGTAATTTCTTTGGAAAAGCACATTTGGCTAATTCATTTTAAATGTGCATAAACTGAACTGTTCAACTTACATGATAAAAATGTATACTATGAATGAAGGAAAAAATGGTTGACTCACAACTCAATGTGGTCTCTCTATTAATTTATGTTGATTCGTTGTTGTTTTTTGTATTACATTTTACTTTGTATTCGGCTGATAATTGTCAATAAAAAAAGACATCACACATAAGGGTGATTGCAACTATCATGGAAATCTTAGAGATGCTTTTATTCAACTCTGAAAAACAAGTTGGCTAAACACTACCTCTGCTGGCTAGGGGGAAAGCCTTTCAGAACTGTACCACAGGCCACTGGGAGGCAGCATCTCAAGTTTCCCAGGATGAACACCATGGCAAAGGGGAGACCAACTTGGCCCCATCCATCAGCCATGGTAGGAGCAATTGAACCTCTCTGCCAGAAAGAACATTCAACTCCAACCAACAATTTCCTTCAGTCTGGAGAGGTGAAGGGCCTCACACTCTGGCCCCAAACATGGGCCAGAAAACCAAGGCCCAATGGGAGACTACACTTCCTGCTTCCCAGTGAGAACATCACGGCAACAGCAAGACCTCATACTTGGCTTGGTAGGTAAAAGTAGCCAGTGCTGTTGCCACTGCTTGGCTCTCCCACTCAGCATACTGGCTGATGCATTCTGCACTAGCTGCAGCTTCCAGATCAAGCATAAGAGTAGCCCCACATAAAGCGTACTACAGTAATCTGTAATTGTGCTCCATAAATCATGAACTGATTTTATCCTGGTTGTGCTTTTATATTGTATTTTACATCATGTTTTTATACTGTTGTTTTATACTTTGAATGGTTTTAATATTTGTGAACCACCCAGAGAGCTCCGGCTTAGTTGAGGGAGGAACAATTCAGAGTTTTAACTCATGTTGGGTTAAAAAGTTGTTTATCCCTCAACAACCCAACATTTCTGGGTTGTTTAGCAAAGTGGGAACAGCTACCCAACCTTGGACCATCTATCTCAGTATTGTCTACATTGATTCAAAATGGCTCTCCACATTTCAGACTTGACTTTCCCAACTTTACATGGAGATACAAGGGCTTGAACTTGGGACCATTTGGTTGAAAATCATGTGTTCTGCCTGAGCTGTAGCCCATGCACTTGCTTCTGCATTGCTCACAGAGATTTTGTTGGACCATAAGCTCAGTCAAAAGAATCCAAAAGTCATCCTAGTTGGTAACAGGTGAATTGGGGGGAGCTTGAAGAAAAAATTGATCTGAAAATGCTTTAATGCTCCACCCAGAAATTAAATGCTATTCACTGCATGGTGATGAATAAGGAACTGGGTGGGAGAGAAATACTTGGTATGAAAAATGCTACTTAAGGGGCAAGGAGTGCCTCATGCTCCATGCTTTAAAAGTTTCTGCAAATTGGTTGGCACATGGGCAGATCCTATGTGTGAGACTGCACAAAGGCCACAAAGGAGAAGAACACTAGTTGCATTGTGAGGAAACCTCCCTTTCTTCCGTTTCCTTTCTTCCAATTGTGTGGTCTATTTTTATATTGGTGGCTCTTTAAGGAATAGAGGCCCATAAATATAATCCATGTAGGCTATCCCAAGAACCAGGGGAGCAGGAAATATAATAGGCAAACATGTTCACAAAAATAATCTGAGTTTTAAATAATACAGTGGACTCCAACTGTATGGCAATAAAGTTGTTCACATACCCACTGGTTGGGATTTCACTGCCACTATTCCTTTCTGTTTGCTCCCATGCTGAGAAGAAAATTAATGTCTATTCCATATTCCTTTGCATTTGGATAAGGAAATATGGAGGACACTTCTTTTCAAAAGAGTTTTGTACCCAGATATTTCTAATCAGAAAGACTGAAGTAATTATAATCTACCACAGAACCATTGCACTTCCTTTTCAAGATTCCCTGGGAGAACCAAGCAATATAGTATTGTTGCATCTTCCAGTGGCAATTTAAGATTAAACTACAGCTGGACAAGTGAAAATGGTAAAAGCACAGCCAGCAATACTTCCACAAGAAAGCCAGCAGCAAATTTTCACGTGAACACACTCATGAATATCTGTTTATTCCACACCAAAGCATTTCATCACTTATAAGTGATGTTAAAGACAAAAGCTATTTCACAGAACACACTTTGAAGGGAAAGCCAAATTCCTCAACTCATACACACATAAATGTCTTAATATGCATATTGCAAAATTATGCTCAAGCGAAAGTGGAATTATATTGGTTTCCAAAGAGGATTACAAATACATTTATCAGAAACGGTTACATTCCCCAAGTGCCATGAATCACATAACTTTTTTGTATTTTCAGATAGTTAAAAAGCCATATCCTTAAAGCATCCAAAATCCATAGAATGGAATAGAATTAAAGACCAGAGTTTCTCCTGCTACAAGCTTTGTTAAAATAATGCATTGACTAATGGAATTGAAACACATGGCAAGAGATTTTTATGCAGACATGTTCAGAACTTTAGGTACAAAAGCTGCGTAGATCCTTTGCTGGCTAGAATACTACCTGTTTTTAATTACCAACATATCAATGGAAAGCCTAGGTAATAAAAGCTGTCTGGATCTTCCATTGAAATTTGCAAAACAAAATACATCCCTTGCCACAGTCACTTGGCTATAAAATCCATCTGAATATATAACTGGAACCTGGGGGATTTCAAAGTATACATTAAGAAAATTAAGAAAATTAATGTATATTAAGGTAGCTGAATTGCTGGTTATTTTTGTGTCCAGTTTTGCTTCAGATTAGTGAATAAACATACTTAGCTAAATATTCACACTATGGGCAAAATTTAGACACAAGCAGACGGCAAGGCTGTTGCGATTTTGATGTCACATTTTGGTGTTTTTGATGATTCATGTTTTTGAACATTTTCAAAAGAAAAGAAAGAAATAGATCAGTGCCTGTCACTTGGCTGGGGAAATTTAAAACATTATCTCCCACCTTCTCACACTTGCCAGCTATAAATATTTTTAAATGTTAGCTGCTAAAACTGTGCACCTGTGAATATTTTAAAAACATACTGCTGTTACACTTAACATGATCTGTTTTCCCCTGACTTCTCCTGGAATAGCTCCAAAGGTCTGGGTTAGCCTCTGGCTGCCCATTGATTGATAGAACGTTTCAAATCTTCAAAGAAAGATTCAGTCCCCGCCTCTTTAGCTCCCCTCCAGCCTGAATTCCCCAGTCCAAGTAATTGCCAAATCTAGAAGAAAACCCGGTCCAAAAGGACAACAGAAGACATTCCCCCTCCAAAGTAACTAAGCCAGGTCCCAGTAGGAGAAAGGGACAGCAACCAAAGGATATTGTAGAAAACCCTTTACTAAACTTGTCAACAAATGAGGAACACCAAATAGCAAAAAGGTATAATGGAATAAAGTATGAGTTTAGAAGCAAAGTAAGCAGTAAAGTCTACCTGGAGAGGCAGAAGAGAGATCTCGTTCAACCTCCACCCTCTAACTAGCAATAACAAGTGGGATTGGAGCTACTCTGGGAGAAGTTGGGGAAAAACAGCTCATGGTAGGTTTAACAGCTGTATTTTCCTCTGACTTCTCCCTACAAGCTCCAAAGGTATGGGACATAGCAAAGCAATAGCATTACAGGGTGGGAAACAACAGAAGAGAAGGGAGAAAGACCATCTTCCCCAGATTCAACAAGGAACAGCCCAAAGTACTAATGACTGAAGGCTGCCTTGGCATCTAACCACCCCTAAATAATGAAATGAGTAACAAAGGAGTGATCCGGAGCCCACATGGCTGCCCTACCCACCTCTTTCCAGAAAGCTCAGGAATGAAGGTTCCTTGCAGTAGAAGCCCCTCTAGTAGAATGTGTTAAGATTCCTGTAGGCTGAGAGGTTGTGATGCCTTCTATGTCCCTGCATTGAGATCCTTGATCCACTATAACAAGGGAGGGGCCCAAGGCACTCTTGTCTGTCTTGTTACAGACAAAAATAATGAATAGGGCCTGATATACCCTAAAATATCAGGCTGGTACAGATGATGTAAACTTTAAGAACCCTGTGTAGGTCAAGGGAGTGCCAGGCCTTCTCACAAGGAAACTGGGAAATGGGTAGAAGGAAGGAAGGACCAACTCTTGTATGTGGAAACAGACATGGGGATAAAGCCAAAATATAGGAGGAAAACCACCCTGTCAAGTGAAGAACTAACATAAGGTATACGAAGTGGATAGTGCTCACAATTCAGAGGTTCTCCTGGTGGATGTGACTACCACCAAGATGGCAGAGTTCAAGAAAAGATAGAGAGTGAGGTGGCAACTTACACAGGGGTTTGAAAAGAAGTAAAGTAAGGGCCTTGAGAACGAACATGAAGTTCCAGGTAGGAGATCTATGTAGCCTTGGGGGAGCCAGTTGAGAACAGCCCTGGAGTAAGTGACACGAGTCTGGAATGTAATGCCCTGGGAGCATTACAGTCCTGCACACAAGCTTATGCTAGAAATCTGGCACCTGAGAGTATTAAGTTTAAGGCCCTTGTCCAACTTGGATGGAAGGAACTGTACCAGGGGAAGCACAGAGACTAAAAAGGATTGGTACACCTGGAGATGAAGACTTCCCAAGTGGCCCTGTAGATCCTTGAGGTGGTGGGGGCCCTAGAGCTGCAAAGGGTGGAAATGGCCTTCCTGAGTACCCCAATGCCTCTCAGCTGTTGTGCTCAACCTCCAGGCTGCCAACCCAAGGAACTCCGAAGTTCCAATACAGGATGGGGCCCTGGCAAAAGAGGTCCCTGGACAGTGAGAGGTGGTATGGATGACCCACTGCCAGCTTAGGAGATTGGGTGGGTGGGGACTGTCTCTGAGGCCAGTATAGGGCAACAGGAATTATTTCCACCCCTTGAAATTTAAGAGACCATTATACTCTCTGATTTAATGTCTGGCACGTCCATTCATTTTTTAACCCAAATTAAGTATTGGACCCATAGATCAACAATGAGCTATGTGAAATAGTGATTATTTTGTTGTAAACAAAGTTATTTCTAGTCACATTAATGGCAGATACACATATATCATGAAGTAGCACTGTTTTTTTGTTTTTCTTTGTTTTTAGTAGCATATGGTGCTGGAGCAAAGATTCTTCTCACAGCCTTTAAATACAAGGTAGGTCAGTTGGGAAAGGGCTTCTGTTAGACATTTGCTCACTATGAACATCATGCTTCACACATAAGTCTAAGAAAGACAGAGGATTCTGTAACTGGGTAAAATCACTCGAGAATAAGTACTACTCTGCTCACTTTTCTCCTACCAGAGATGGTGTCAAAGGTGCACCTTCATCAACTGTGTCAATGTGGGCTCTACCCCATCTGTTAAAGGACCAGCTCAGCACAGAAGACCTATAGCAAGATTGCTTCAAGGTGCAGATTTATCCCAATAAATACATCAATATCTTTCCCATTCATTGTACCTAGTAACAAAGCCTACTCTACCCCTCCTCCTGGCATTTTTTTCAGAGGTGCTCTTGTGGTTTTCTGTCGTCCCTCTCCAAATAGTATACATATGTTTTATGGCAATTCTTAATAAAAGAGCACATTTTATTCTTCACTGCATCTCAGTCGCTGGTTCACAAACCATCGGGATTAATGACATGCATGCTCTTCAAACGACCTGTTTTCTCAAATCTTTATAAATCATTAATATTCTCTAGACATCCTGCAAGAATTTACTAATTCAGTTGGAATGTGTTTTCGCTACCCAAACCGAGATGCCAACTACTCCTCTACCTCTTACACTTACAATTTTTGTGAGACCCTAAAGCTTACTGGTTATGATCCAGACACTGCTAATATCTAAATTGATCCATAGGGTGCTTTGCAGCTTGTTAAAGTTTATTAGCCATTGCAGTGTATCAGTAAAAACTGTTTAATTGGCTAATTACTACAGATGTTGTTGTTAGTGGTGCTTGAGATTTTTGCAGTGGAATCAGCTCCTGAAAGCCCCTTCTTAGCCAGATAATCTGCATTGTTTTTGCATGAATATTTCTAAGCCATTTTCAAATGTAATGTATTGCTAAATTAAATATATAGTGGGGCAGTTAGCTAGCCAACCTGCAGCCCTGATGACTAGCCATGTCTTTTGTTAGAAAAACTGCTTGGTTAATCACCCAGAATGTTCCCTCAGTAGTTAGGAAGCAGCTGGATCTCTTTTGAATGTTCTGAATGGGAAACCTATCAGAGCGTGTGTGTGTGTGTGTGTGTGTGTGTGTGTGTGTGTGTGTGTGTGTGTGTGTAGAGGAACAAAGAAACTGCAGTTCTGAGTCATACAGAGAGATGAAAGTTTTGAGCACTGCAAGGCATACTTGGGGGCGCTGTGCAGCCTCTCTAAGGAGCTGATGTGGGGTATGATACCCAACATCATCATAAATCTTGAGTAATCTTTCCTCAACCGAAAAGCAAACCTTGCCCTGGAATTTCTCACTGCTTAGGGAAGTTGAGAACATGAAACTACACACACACACACACAGAGTCACCTTGGCTACAGAAGACTTTGATTCATATTAGAATAAGTATTACTATTCTAATAATAGTAAGCTGAAATGTTTTGCTTTAAGATTTCAATGTTTTAGTTTTGTTAGTCTCTCCCTCTATGCACACACACAGACACACATATATTGTCTGAAATACTGTAAAATGCCCCACCCCACCCCTCTCTCTCTCTCTCTCTCTCTCTCTCTCTCTCTCTCTCTCTCTCTAATGTTATAGACACAAACACTCATACACACTCCTTGCCTGGTCCTTCCCATCGTATATCTACCTCTCTTTTCCCCTCTGCTGTAATAGGATGCTATCATTATGTGACTTTTTTCAACATCACAGGAGTGCTTTTTCCCTTGCTAGGAAAAGGTACTACATCTCCCAACACACAGCACTGTTAGCAAACATGGGGAAATAGGTTGGAAGAGGAAGAGGGTGAACATGCAGGGGAAGGTGGCGCACAGCAAAGGGAGGGAGGGAGTGGATGAAAACCCTGTAATCATTGGGCCTGTTCAGACAACATGTTAAGCCATGGTTATGCCGCTAACCCTTTTGCAGCAAATGATTAGTGTGATCATGTTTAAACCACTGTGGCTTAGTGTGTCATCTGAACAGGTTCATTCTGTGCAGGGTTTCCAGCATATTGAGGGGTTCCACAGTACTCCCTCGATTCACACTTTTATTTTTTTTTACCTGCCACTGCACCCTAGGAGCAAAATAAGCACTGCTCAATGTGACCTGTTTATTTTTTTAAAGTTACTCTCTTGCAAAGAGTCAAACCATTTCTCCTTTTCAGTACTTGTTGCAGACTGAATGCAGATATGTCATTAGCATTCCTCCTCCTGCTCCCCCTGCTTTGCCCAAATTTGATACCTTTTGAGCAAAAATGATTATACTTAAAGGAGCACCAAAAGAACTGTAATACCTCATTACTCATATGTATGTTCCCAAACCGAGCTGAAAATGAATCAGTGATTTATATATTCATGATGCTTTGCAAAGCTAAATTCATACAATTAATAAAAGCAGGAACATATGGCTCGGAATACAGCCTTACGGAATAATTATATTATACCCATACTGGAATAGATTTTGGGAGCTGCATTTCAAGAAAATGAGCAATGTCAGAGAAAGGAATAAAATAGTTCAGATTAACTCTATATTCAGTTCACCAGACCTGCAAATATCTTATTCTTTCAAGGTATCAAACCATCATGCCCTTGCATTTCTTAAAAACTTTCAGGGAAACAGCATCAAAGAGCCAGAAGGTTATACTGAGGACATATTTGAAACTTGGTCAATTGTAATTGACAAAAGCATTGTTCATACAACACACTAACCCACCCAGTGTGGATTGTTATTGAACTGTGGGTTATCATGTTGTCTGAACGCAGCTCTTTTTCCGCAGGGTAGGTTATCGTGTTGCTTGAACACAGCACTTTTTCTGCAGGGTGGGTTATCAAGTTGTCTGTACGCAGCACGTTTTCTGTGGGATTGCTCTTAACCATGCAGTGTTAAATTATTTTTAAAATGTATTCTTGGTGCTCTCGTTTGCTAATTAAGAGATAGAAGGCCTTCTGTTTAATACAGCTTTAAAGTTTCAGTTGAATCGTATCACAGGACCCTTAATTTGTATACACAAGTTAAGACTGGTACCAACTGTGCCTGCAAATTCAGGCAAATTTATCACATCTGTATGCATGAAAATACAGCCTGTAAATTTCCATGTTCAATATTACTCGGTGATCAGGTTTCACAGACTGATGAATATAATTTCCATAATGAATCAGGGGCAAACATAAAATTAAACAGTACACATAGTTACAAATAAGATAAAAATAAATTAACAGACCTACTTTACAAGCCCTCAAGAGACTCTCAAACTTTTGTTAGGATATTGTTCTGTAGAAAACTAGCACAATTGTAGAGAATGATTTAGGGACCAGGATCAAAATGTGCATTTCCAAGCACTATGCATGACATCAGTACACAAAACACCTAAATATTAGGGAAGCATTCCTAAAACATTAGAAGAGGGTGAGTGGAATTGGCAGGATAACCTACATTAAAATACCACCAAATATGTGAAAATTAAAGAGAAAATGTTCTGATTAAAGATACACAAATGCTGATAGATTCTTTCATACAAAACTGGCACAGAAGAAGCAACTATTTGTATTAGAATTTCCATCACATAAAGTTGTGTTCCTTTGGATGGATTGTACAAGTGCACACAGAAGCGGGCCAGGGCAAGGGAAATACTGGAAAGAAGGAAGGAAGGACATAAAAGTGATGCATCCCCCAAAAGACACTACAGGACTTGTGTAATACATTTTCTCATATAAATTCCATTACAGATACCACCAATTGTGGGCTATTAGAAAAATAAGTTGGGATTTTATAAGGCTCTACTATAAAAGAGGATGTGATTCTGTAGCAAAGTGTAAAGATGCACTCAGAAGTGGAGGGTGGAGAAAAGAATATAAATTCTGCATTAGTGAGAAAAAATATCCCAGCAGTGAACCCTTCAGACTATAACCTCTGCTTCAAACACTCATAACTAGGATACTGCACAAGACACCTTTAATTACCAATCTAAGTTCTTGATAGAAATCATTTCAAAATTTAGAAACAGGAAAAATAGACTGATCTATTTTTCTGACCTATCTGGTTTAGCCAGGATCCAATGCATGCACAACAACATAGTTAAAAGCAAAATAGCTGCAGAGCTAACATAGCGAAACCAATACATGCTCACAGAGTGTCTAGGTTCTCTGCCTCCAACTCATGATGTTCTGCATTGACACTTCCACATTACACAGGTATGAAAGACAACAATCTAACACTAACAGTCAAGCAAACCCATGGTGGCACCTATAATTTCAATAAAACATAGTATTTTAATATAGAAAGATGACACAAAGCATAAAGGCCCTTTAAGGTACACATTGCTTCTCAATCAAGAACAACAAAAAAAAAAACATTTCGGGGAAGAACTAATCTGGATTAAGAGTAGAGTATAAACTCTCCTTTCATTTATGGCTGTGTAATCCAGGAAGAATTTAGGGATCAGCTGACTTGGCACCAAAAATTATCAGACCAGGCTAAGCCTAATCTTCCCATTTGTTTAGGTCATAATGTATAACCTACTTCATTCAATCATATAACCTAATTCTTAGCTTTCATCCTCCCTTCAGAGATCTGGCTTTTTCTCACTTCTTCTCTCCCCCCTGGCGTTCCAACATGAAGCACACTTTTATTTTATTTATTTATTTATTTAAGGATTTTTATGCCGCCATTCAGCCAAAAAAGGCTCTCATGGCGGCTTACAAAAGTATTTCTTGACAGTCCCTGCCCACAGGCTTACAAACTAAAAGACATGACACAAAAGGAAAGGGGACTGAGAGGGAGGAGGAGGAGGGGGAAAAGGAAAGCAAATTCAGGCACTACAATCTTAGTTGCAAAGTTCAGCAGTTACAGTTGACACCCCATCCTTCTTTTCCTCCTCCTCTTTTGAAAGCTCAAGAAACATTTGTGTCCTTTTTTGCTGCTCTCCGCCAAGGATTCCCAAGTTGCATCTAATGGATGCTAACTTAAATGCAATATGCTGGCAAACTGTGATAGTGATTTCGTACCTTACTCCAACAAAATTGTATTGATAGACATCAGAATGAATTATGGCTTGATCTAGTTCTCATATCATCCACTAACTCAACATATGTGTTGGTAAGAAACAGATTGGCAGTCACTGAATATACACACTGTTTATAGACAAGCAGGTACCCAGAAAGAATCTGGATTATCTGTGTATGGGGGCCTAAATTAAGACACCCAATACTCCCCAGAAGAAAGGTTTCAGTGGTGCTATGGTTCAGTTGTGCACACCCCATGCAGACCACTCCCAAAGTACTGAATGCATATCGTGTATTGTTGAAATGCATACCAGGACACTGAGAAGGAAAGACAAAAAAATAAGAACACACCATCACTACCACACCTACGTAAGTACGTGATTTCCACAAGTTAAACTGCAGTTGGTGGAAATTCTCTGCTTGGGAACACAATTATTACAACTGGAACAAACCTTGCTGTGTAATTTGTGCCAACACTCACTTTAATTTCCCCAATAGTCACAGCCTCATTACTGCCAGATTTGTGCATCTCATTATGATGCTGACATTGGCATTTGTGTGTGATTAGTGCTGAAATTACAGATTCATTCTGATTTAGCATGGTCTTTATTGCTCTTAATTAAGCACCGAAACGTGAAAACTGTTATGACATTTTAATTATCTGAACGCAAGACTATTTGTATATTTTCTTTAAAAATTTATACATCTGCCGGGATCCGTCTCTGAATCAGTTACAAGCAACTGATTAATCTAATGCTGGAAACTAAATTTCCTCAGCTCCATCCCCCAAATCCATTACCTCTGGTTAACCATCAGGTTAACTTGTCCTTGATGCACAGAAATGGTAATAATGTGAATGTGATACTGTACAAAGTTTTTAGAAATTATTTGGAGAAGTAAATATATGAACACCTTGTCTTAAACATTTTATTCATCATGCTAAAATAAAACATTCCACAAACCATTTTTTCTTCATTTTTTTCAATTTTTTCAGAAAAAAACCCAAAAAGGCTTTGGGGGAAAAACGAGGAGGGGGGGAACGTTTCCCCCCCTCCACATTTTTCTGAGTTTTTTTCCGGGCCTTCACATCTCTATGTGAATCACATAGATATAGAAATGACTTCAGAGCTCCATTTGAGAAAGATATTGAGCAGTATTTAATACTTCCCCTGAAGTAGCAGAACCTACTGTTAGCACAACTGAAAACTAGCCGTTCCTCAAGCAATTGGAATAAAGTGGAAACACTACTTTCTGGAATGGAGTAGGTCAGCAGAGCTCCCAGAGCGGTCCCATTCCGAAAATGAGCATTTCTGCTTTAGGACGTGCTAGTTCCTGTTGCACTAGCAATTGGTACTGCAGGCACATTAGAAAGACTGGAGGCTGAGTGGCATTACTACATGCTGCCTATTTATTTTAAACTCTCATGGCTTTAAACATTGCGCTGAGGACTGATTACAGTTACACAATTTGAAGTTCAGGCTGTCGGGGGGGAGGAATAAAGGTTATACAGAATCTCTAGGCATCCTAAATACATCTATAAGGGGACCTGTTAAAGTTTGATGTGTGTGTACCATCGACTGATGCAGGGGCGAATCAGTGATCTTCATTTTAGAGTTTGACAGGCACTGTATTTATTGACAGCTCATATTTTTCTCACGGCCAATGCCACCGTTGACAGAGAACAAAGGATGGAGTCCAGGAAAAGTGTACTGTCATGCGATAATGCAGAGATGGGCAATGTTTCAGGGCCTAAAGCCACATTCCCACATGGGAAAGTGGCTGGGTGGGAGGGTGTTCCAATGCCACTAATGTGGCATTAATATTTGTAGAATGCCCAGCAGCAGGTAGGGCCAAAACCAAGAGTGGGCAGGAAAATCCCTTTTCTTTGTCTTCGTCTCTCATGTGCACAGAGCCACTTACACACACACAGAGTCTCCCTGCCCACCTTCCTCACCAGCAACAGTGATCTTAGCTGCACCAGAATCACTGGGAGGGGTGTGAACTTAAAGTCTCTCCTCACCCCAAGGGCATGAATGTCTAAAACAAATAAAATGTCCCAAGAGCTCTTGATGAATTGGCCAGCAGGGAAAAGTGGTACGGGCTGCCCAGGCCATATGTAGAACAGCCACAGATTTCCCACCTCTGTGATAATGTATGAAGCTATTCAAAAGAAGAAAACATCCATTAAGTGGACCTAATGTGACTGGCAAGTAGACCCAGATCAGCTTCACAGCACTGTGACTGTATTTGTTCTTAGTGGTTCAGGTGAGAGGGGGAACAACAAGGACAAAGTGGTAACATTTGATTGAATGCAAATGACCTGAGTATTTATTTGTTTATTACATTTTTATACCGCCCAATAGCCGAAGCTCTCTGGGCAGTTCAGTAAAGTTTGTTCCTTACACCTTCATCCAAGAAGCTGAAAATGCAGTTTCCAGAACATATACGTCCACACTTCCAAGAATTCTGCCATACTGTGGGGAACCAACAATCTACGTGTAAGCCTTAAACTAGGAGTGAGTGACCACTGACTGTACTGGCTAGGGGTTAATGGAAATTGCGGTCCAACCATATCTGGGCAGCTACCCTGTGTTATACTATGGTTACAAGGAACATGGGTTAAAGAAACCATGATTTACACCTGTGAAGATTTAACATGGAGGAGAAAAAGCAGGGAAATAGCTCAAGAAAGGGAAAAAGGAGGGACATGTTAAATCTGTACCAGGCTTTAGAGTCATAATCCAAGAAGACTACATACTAACAATATTCTTGGTTTCTTTCTTCTTTTTAAATGTTATTTAGAGATAACTACCAAGCTCAATGAAGCAATAAAGAGAAACAATTACATCTTATATCCTTTCAAACATAGCAAAATGTACACAATACACAAAGCTATGAAGTTGCTTCGTTTCGCTCATTTGACCATTAGGTGGCATATCCCAATACCAAGGGGGACATTGCCATTAAAGCGTGGCCACTACATTCAGCAGTACACTTCATTCTCGATGTAAAGAAATGAAACATTGGGTACTGCAGAGGAATATATCAAAATTAGTGACACCAATGTAATTTACATGTCCTTTAGGACTAATTGGATGGGGAAATGAAGGAGGAACCTAAACACTAACTATAAAACTATTGGCCCATCTTAAAAATACAAAACCAAGTTAATACTAGATCCTAATAATGTAGGGCGGGACAGACTTGACCTTGGGGGAGCTAGGGGTGGTGACAGCCGACAGAAAGCTCTGGCGTGGGCTGGTCCATGAAGTCATAAAGAGTCGGAAACGACTGAATGAATAAACAACAAAACAAATGTTTTAAATAAATAGAAATACAAACAAAACCTCTCTCTCTCTCTCTCTCTCTCTCTCTCTCAGTCTGTGTCTCACACACACACCAGCAGCAGCAGCAGAAGCAAAAAGGGATATGCCAGATAAGGGCTCCCAATGAGTTCTATAGAACAAAATAAAATAGGCTGCAATCAGGGACAAAGTCAAGAGGGGCAAAAGGTGACCTTATCATGGCACTAGGATTACTAGAACCAGACTTAGCCTTTCATCCCAAGGGCATGAATGTCTAAAACAAATAAAATGTCCCAAGAGCATGCTTTTACTTTCTCCCATGGCTGCCATCCACTCTACTCCCCTCTGGCCATGTAAGTACTGGCCTTGAGGGCAATATAGCAGCAGGCTCAAAATTCTGGCAGCCACACCTGGCACTGGTAGCCTAGCTTGCATCAATGAGTAGGCAACTGTACCTGCTCAGGCAATATAGCCCTCTCTTCTCTTGACACAGCTCACCCATCATAGCGATGGCTATTTCGCTAGTTCACAAGTAACAAAGCATCTCATCTGAAATTATTCATTTCCTCTAGATAACCTTAAGAGAGTTCTTTCCACTGAAAGAAATGTTATGCATTGAGCACACATATTCTGTTAACATGAGAAACCACCCACGTTTCTCACAAAAAAATTAAGTAAGTTTTTTTAAAAAACAAAACAAAAACACCAACAAACAAATAAACCAGGAGTCTTCTTTTTCTTTTAATTGAAGAGATGAGAAAGGTATCTGAGAAAAGAATTTGATTTGCACCAGTTCAAGTGAAGTGTGTGTGTGTGTGTGTGTGTGTGTGTGTGCGCGGGCGTGCACACTCTTCATGCCGCTTATGCACAATTACAGCCAGACTGGGATATTTTAAGGGAGATGTGATTTTGATAGCTGTGAAGGATAAAATAGTCTATAATAGCTATAAAGGATAAACTAGTCTATAAAGGTTTTGACAGTTCCTTGTGTTGAAGTATTGCACCATTAGAATCCCCCCTAAATTTAAAGCAATGGTTCCTCTATTTCCAGCCCCTGCATCTGAAGTGTCAAACCCTTCACCCTTACAGTACTTACTTCATCTTATTAAGCAAAGTCCTAAATAATAGAAATGGATTTTATAACTGTAATATTATTATTTCACTGGAGCACAGTCTGAATAATATGAAGTTGTCAGTCTACAAAGCATTGGTAACATAAAAAGTACAAGTTTAGTTCTTATTCGTAAAATCTTTGGCGTGAGTTTTCAAATCTAGTTTTTAATAAATGTCCACTAAACATTTAAAAAAGCCAGTTGTTAACAAATATCCACTAAACAGTTTTAAAAAGCAAGAGAGAGATACTTCTTTATCTTTACATAAATCTTTTAAGGGACTGAAATGCAGTTAATTAAAGAAAATTACTTTATTTGCCCCAGGGGAATGGAGATCATGCAAGCGTAAAGATCCAGGTTTTTTGTTTTGTTTTGATCTGATTTTTGTGCTACAAATGTTTTTGGAGACAAAGCAGGTCAAATGGCTTATCCATTTCCCCAATTCAACAATGAGCTAAGGAACATCATTCCTATCATGAAGTAGTAAAGTGTAATACTGCTTTCTAACAATACAAACAATAATATAGGTCATTTTCATCTCATGTGCCACTGATCCAGAAATCATAAAATCTCTCCCTCCCTCTCTCCCCACCTCTCTCTCTCTCTCTCTCTCTCTCTCTCTCTCTCTCTCTCAAAGTCTTAAAAAGAGAGAGTTTTACCCTAGCATCTGTTTACCAAACACGTTGCACATAATATTAAACTAGAAGCATGCTTTTCTTAAACAACCTTTTAACTTTTGCTTTCAGTCTGTGTAAATGATTTGTTCATTAAGTTCCCCATTTGTAAACTCAACCCTCTCTGCCACCCTGGATACCCTTGCCAAATCCCAGATACTTCATGTGTTAAACAGTTTTCTGATATGCCTACAACTATATCTGCATTCAGGTATGTTGCTCACGTCTGGAAACATTGCTTAATGGGAGAGCGGGGTTGTGCCAAGTAGCCCTGCCCTGGCACACAGTGTGCCAATCAGCCCCAGTTGCACAGGGTTCCAAAACATATGGAAGCTGTCACATGAACAGCTACTCATGAAGGCTCCCTCTGCAGACGATTGTGCTGTATGCATGGATGCCAGGGGGCAAAACTAGTCACTGCTTGCCTCATCGGGATGAGGCTAGCTGACACAATCCTACTTCCACTTCACATGGTTTTTCCAATGTGCGAGCAACACTCCTAAACAAGGGCAGTGTTTAATGGCCATTTAATCATTGTGGTGCTTTCTAAACTGCGCAAGTAAACTCTGTTAGTTGCCTGTTCCACTTAGATGTAAGAAGAGCAGCAGCATGTGAAATATTATTTTTATCTTTCTTTTCTCACTCATGGCAGTTTTTCTTGACAAACATGTCGGGCCTAAGGTCATCCTCAGGGGTCTTTCTCCGTGAGCCCCAGCCAAAGGAAGTAAGGCAGGTGGCTACCAGGAGGAGACCCTTCTCTGCTGTGGCACCCTGGCTCCTTAAGGAGGTTTGCCAGGCACCTACACTATATTCTTTTAGATGCCAGGTGAAGACCTTTTTATTCTCTCAGCATTTTAACAGTCTATCAATTTAATTTTAATTTTGCTGTTTTAAATTTGTATTTTAAATTTGTATTTCTGCAGTGCTGCTGATTTTATCCTGGTTGTGCTTTTATATTGTATTTTATATTATGTTTTGATACTGTTTGTTTTATACTTTGAATGGTTTTAATTTTTGTGAACCGCCCAGGGAGCTTCGGCTATTGGGCAGTATAAAAATGCAATAAATAAATAAATAAGTCATGCTGTCCTTTACTGGCTCAGAAGCTTCCTTACTTTTGAACATGTTTTGAGTATGTATGCTTTCTGGATGTTGGCATGGATGTATTTTAGCTTATTATTATTATTATTATTATTATTATTATTATTATTAGTGCTGTACCACCTTGGTATCCAACTTCAATCAGAGGTGCTGCCATGCTTCAGAAGTCATATTTGGGATCACCAAGAAAGTGGAATATCTGATCTGACAAAAAACATAATACTGCCTCAAAACTCCACACTTATATATTCCCCATGCATACTGTGAGTGGGTGCATCAGACACATTTTGAATCTGAAACTTAAAATTTCACTATTCAAAGGTGACATCAGATTACAAACAAAATAGGCAAATGGAAAATGCCAGACAAGTCAGCCCAAAGCACAGTATGCTGCATAAGTCACATTTAAGATTACGTTCATTTCAGCAAAAGCAGACAAATACCACAAGATCCATGATTAGAATTGTAATGAGTTTTTGTTACTCCTATTCCATGAAGAACTTCTGATCTCTGTTCTTTTAGCCCAGCTTGCCTTGCAGCAGACTGAAGAGATTTTGCTCCTACTGATACTACACAGCTAATTACTAGATCTATTAAGTAGAAATAAAAATTAGACAGGAGACTGGATAACAAGAAAGAAAATCTTTAAACATTCATGTTCACCTCACAGTATCTCTGCTGGTGGTAACTAGCAAGAAAAAGTGCTCTTCGTGGAAAATGCAGGCAGAACGTGCACAGAAACAAGGAACCCTGTGGCTCAGAGAGAGAGAGAGAGAGAGAGAGAGAGCACTACAATGAGAAAACAAAAGTCTTCATCTCCTCTATGCTGGCCTGCAAAAATCAATTATACATCCAAAGGCCACATCTGCACATTTTAAAATGGCTTTAAAATGGTTTAACATCAATCCTTTCCTTAAACTTCGGGAATTCCTGTCTTGTGATTAGCCAGGGACCTTAACAGACCTTTGGAATGAAATTTTTGAATCACAAGAACTACTGCACAGTCAAAACAGACCACAAAATGATCAGGAAAACGGACTTGAAAGGGTTATATAAAATAGCAGAGGATAGTAAATCTAGTGCAATTTCCAAAAATGTTGTATTTAAGTTGGGACACAATAACCTATGCTCACTGATGGAGACAATAAAAATTCGATAACTGATGGGCATTTGCAAGGTTACCGTCACCTGCTTTAACACTACAATTTCAAGTTGCAAATTCTGCTTTTCAGACTGATAGCCTAAAGCAACACCGAATCCTTTTCAGCCAACTGCTGTGGTAGTCAGATGTTAAAAAGTCACAAAGCATGACGACAATCCAAACAGGGGTTCCTAACCTTTTTGGGCCAGTGTGCACGTTTGGAATTTTGAGAACATGTTGGGGCCCCATCAGTGGTCACAAAAGAGCCATTACACAGTAGGCAAACCAGTCAGGCTAAAAGACAAAATGCACCCAAGAACCTGAGCACAAGGTAGCTCTCAAACACAAAGCTCTCCTCTGAATATTCCATTTTCTGCTCCAGTACTCATTTCACGGAAGGCAAATGAGTACTTATACACGTAACTTATTCGAGAGACTGGGCATAAGGCAAGCAGTTGGATCTCAGTCTCAAATGCCAAAGCACATATTTGACCCCACATAGCACAAACTACTCATTTCCTCAAAGGAAAACTGGTGATGCTCAGAGAAACCTGTATCCCACCCACAAAGGACAGAGAGACAAACACTTAACATACATCCATACACACTCACACACACGCAAAATATAACAGAAAATGCACAATAAAAAGACAAAACACACCAATACAGAGATAAACTTTGCTGTTTAAAATCTTTATTTTAAATCTGTATTAATTTCTGCACTGCTGCTTGATTTTATCCTGGTTGTGTTTTTATATTGAAATTTATATTATGCTTTTATATTATTTGTTTTATATTTTTGAATGGTTTTTTATGGTTTTAATTTTTGTAAAGCGCCCAGAGAGTTTCGGCTATTGGGCGGTATAAAAATGCAATAAATAAATAAATAAATAAATAAATGATAAAACATGCATTTATACTTCCATTGCTAGTTCCCCCAACCCCTGTACTGCCCTTCTCCAATCTGCAACACTGGGCCTCCAACCCCAACTCCCAATGTTTCCTGAGTATTCTCCTTCACTCTCACTCATACTCACATTTCCCAAGCTGCATTGGCTTTGTCTCTTTCTTTGTTGGTGATCAGTACTTCCCTTTGAAGCAATCCAGGCCACATCATCATCATCTGCCCACTTTTGTTTTAAACTGAAGCTTGAGCAGTGCAGACAAGCAGAAAATGTTGAAACTTTGAAAAAGTTCAAAGTTAAAGCTTTGGGCATCTCAGAAAAGGAGAAGGAAGGGGGATGAGACAAAGGAGAGGTTAATGCATATGACCCACTGGGCATCTAATGTAATGTGTGACACAGTGTGTGTACGCGTGTGCATGTGTAATAATGCTTACTCCTGTGAGCTCATAAGAGTGCTGGGCCAATGAAAAGGCAGGCACAGAATGTTGGGGAAAGGGGCTGAAGGAAAATCAGTTGTGGATAGTTAGAGAAGGAGGAAGATGACATTGGGGCATTCACCAATGCTCAACCTAACAACCTCACAGGGTTATTATGACAATAAAATGGAGAGGAGGAGGACCATGTAAGCCACCAAAGGTTCCTTGCAAGATGAAAAGAAAGGTGGGATGTATATTACTATATGTCTATTTATAATTGTATTTCAGTGGCAAGGGTAAGTGGCTCCACAGGTGACTAGGGAGGTATCTGGGTGTCACATTGGGGGCTGTAAAAAGTTATACTTGTTCTTTAGTTCTTTTTTCTCCCCTAAAGACACAATACTACCTCCTTCCAGTGCTTCATAAGGTGTTTTCAAAACTCCTCTGGCTTAAAAGAGAGAGAGAGAGAGAGAGAGATTGTGGTGCAGCAAAGGGAATGGGGTTGACGTGGGGGAAATAGCCCCCTTAACATATCTATAAAGTATATGTGTGAAGAAGCTTCACTGCATCGCAGTAAGTTTAAGCTGACAGATCAGTTATGCCCAAACGAACAAGCATTAAAATAAATGTTAAGACAATTCAGAAATATCATAAATCCTTCTGAATTAAGGATTTCTAATTAAAACTTTAATGTGAAACAAAGTTAATGTGCTTAGCTTTTCAGTGCCTATAAGCCTAATAAGTCTTGCTTTTTAAAATTACATTTATGTCTGTTAATATGGCAATTAAAAATGGTCAGATCCAGCAATTATTATTAGAAGTGATCATAAATGAAGATAATAATAAAAAAAGAGATGTGTGATCAAATTCAGAGTGATCTAGCATGCAAAAGCAGAGGTCAAGGATGATTAACTAGCAAGTGAGGTAATGCCAGAGGCCAACAAAAGCGAAGGGCTTTTTTGAACGAGCGATTTATAGCACGCTCATGACTGGCCACTCATGGAAGTTCTCGGGTCATTTTGACAATGATGTGAGCCTCCTGTGCCTCTCCTGCTCCTTTTCCTGGTTATTGTTTAAAAATAAACCTAGGAAAACCCGGTTCTGAAAATTGCGCTACAAAACACCCACTAGAGGGCACTGTTCCCATTCAACTATGTGAACTGAGAGTTTTTAAATTACAGCCCATGTGGTTGCTGCTCTCTTCCCGTGTAATTCAGCTTGTTTCAAATGTGGAAGAGAAGCAGGTAGCAGAGTGACGTTAAGAAAAAGTGATTTCCCCCTCTCTGAAAGAACTCTTAATTTCAAATTGAAGAGTTTAAAAAGAAAGGAAAAGAAAACAGACGGAGGGAGTGGGGAGAGGTCACAAACACTGTGACATGCAACAGTCAGGAAACTAAACTGGTTTGCAAATGGATCTAGAAACAATGCTTAAGACATCAGACATAACAAGTGAAATAGCATTTATTGGCTCAGCAGGATTTCTATTTTGTTGAAACTTTAACAGAAGTTTTAAAAGATTAACTATATAGCAAGATGTGCTCTTAAGTGCATCCTTTGAACTCTACGTGGAGGAAATAGCAAGAGCAATGATATCTTCAAAGGTTTCCTATTAACTGAACAATACATGGTATGCATTTTTCTTGCTGGTTTCTTAGTTGTTGTCAATGCTCTTTGAGAGTCCATGGCCACCAGGACACGGAAGGGAGGTTAGATAGGACATTAATAGAAAGCCTAGGCAATTCTCCATTAAAAGAGGTATATTTAATCTTGGATGTAACAAATGAATAGAGTTTGCTAGTACTGGTCAGACCTTCAGAATTCGATTGAAAATCATTTACAGCTCTTGCTGTGTAGAAAAACTGGAAAATATGGAAAACAGAGAGAGAGCTACCCTGGTTTATGAGTAAAATATCAAAACTTGGGGCGGCACACTTGTGAATTAATCATCAGCACAAACAGAATTTTGTTTTACCTCACATAATCTCAAACACAACCACCTTATTCATTGCTTTTGAACCTGAACAGGGCAAACGTATGCAGAAAACAAGTGGTCCAGCCTTGCCCCTCTCCTCTGTGGCATTCATCGCCCTCTACTCATGAAGGGTGACTCTCTGAACATGAACGTCTCTTCTATCCAAAGAGGGTCTCTATGCGAACAAGAACATTGGAAAATCAATGGGGCTGGAGCACTTCTTTTCCTCACATGTTCGTCCTATTCAGGTTCAGAACACCCAAATAGGGTTAGTGCTTTCCTTAAAAAGTCAGTTCACACATTCAGCTGTAATCATGCGTTCGATCGGAACATAAGAAGCAGTCTTATACTTAATCAGAACATTGATCCATCTAGCTCAGTACTGTTGAAGCTGACTGGCTGCAGCTTTCCAGGGTTTCAGGCAGAAGGTTTTTTTGCCAGCTCTACTTGAAGATGCCAAAGACTGAACCTGGGACCTTCTGCCTGCAAAACATCTCTACAATTAAGCTATGGCCATTTCCCTCCTCAGGAACAGGCCTGCACCTGAAAAATCAAGGGATGTATATGTGAACTGGTTTCACGCTATAGTTCCAGTTATAAGAACCATGAATTTGCCTAGAGTAAGCGAAACTGATAGGCTTTTTCTCATTTTAATTTAATTGACCTTCAGAGGATAAAGGACTAACTGACCAAAGAACGTCTATTTCTCTCAACCTTTATTGGCCCCAAGATGCAGCACTATTGAGTGTAGCAATTATGAAACCTAATAAAGTTTACAGGGGTCAGGGGTCCTTGCTTTGAAAAATATATTTAATTATATGGTACTTTTTCACCTCGTCGTGCATATTAAAAACAAGCACAAGCCTGCAGTTAACCAGGCCATCCTGAATGATTTTTTATTATAAGAAAGCAGAAGAGTTTCTTTCCTTCAGCAAGGAGAACACACATGGCTAGAAATATACTTAGTATATAAAAGGAAATGCACCACAAATTGACACCATAGCATTTCCCAGCCAATCATATATATTCACACCAATGATTGTAAAATAATCATTTCAGTGCTCCCTATGGTATGATTCAGACATAATGGAAACTATATGTCTGAGCCACAGACTGGGTACGCATGACCTGCCAGCCAATGATAGCTTGTTTTCTGGAGCAGCCAATAATGGGTTAGCGTATCACCTATGAGCTGTGCCCCCTCCCCCCATGGTGTGTTGCTTTCCTCAAACAACCCACCCTGAGAACCCATGGCCTGCAGCAGGGATTGCTTTACCTATGGTGAGTTAGCATGTCATCTGAGATGCCAGCCTGGGCTACAGCAATCGCCTACAGAGACGTTCAGCAAGAGCGGCCAAACACACTGCCAGCAGCTCTGCTCGTCTGGAGCAATCTCTGTTCCTGAGATCTGCCTAGCAACAGAGTGTGCCTGCTGTCGGCACTCCAACCCCTTCGCCACCTGACTCCTCGCTCCCCCACCACCACCTTTGGTGCTGCACTCTGCAAAGCTGGTTCCACTTGCATGTGTGTCTAATTGGCAGAGTGACCTTGAGCAACTTGTTCTCCTGCCACATTCAGCTCTGTCTCCAACTCCAACTCAGCTCCCCTCCTGCGCGGTTCCCAAACACTTTCACATGTGGATAAATTTTCATTTTTCCATGAAAATGGAAAGTCGCACAGTTATCCAGTAGGGCATGTGGAGGCTACCCATAATGGGAATCTATATTATTAAATGTTGTCCTATTCCGGCAAACTTTCAAGAAGTTGGACCCCCCCCTTTTTTTTCTTTGGTGCAATGCCCAGTATTAAAAAAGCCAAATTAGCCCCTTTGTGCAGCAATAAAAAAAATATTTTTATTCTGTGTTGTTAGTTTGTTGCTGGTGAGTGGGGAGCCAGCAAAGGTTTGGAATTCAGGGTGAAAGGTAAGGAATAGGGACTAGAGAGGAGGGGGGAGCGGAAAGGGGAGCACACAGTTTGTTTCACGGTTGGATAAATCCTCACTTTTCAGGAAAGCAAAGTCATACCCAGCAGTGCTTATGATGTCTCCCTATAAGGGGAACCTGTACATTAAATTTTGCCCCATTTCTGAAAACTTTCAAGGGATTAGAGCACAAACACACGCAATCCCCCTTTTGTTATACGCAGGCGGAGAAAGGAGACCTAGCAACGGCTTGGGAATTGGGGCAGTGGGTAGGAAGGAGAGGGTAGGAGCAGGAAAGAAGATCTTGAAAACCGGATATGGATACAGAGCAGCAGGTAAGGATCGACACCGGATTGAGAATGGGGGGAAGCCAGCAAAGGTAGAAGAAGCACAAAGTGGACCACTTGGAGACAGGCTTCTGATGTAGTGGCGATGCGAGGGACAGTGGGACATGGGTTTCCACAGCAAAGGAAGCTGGGATACATGCCTGGCCGAGCGGGAGGAGGGGCGAGCGAAATAAACTACACTGTGTAGCTTGTTTCTCAGATTTTCCGTTGGGAGCACAGTAGGTTGTTTGGCATAGCTTGCCATCTACCATGGGTTATTGAAATGTGTGAAGAGGCCTACAGTGAGCCTTGTGCACTCCTCATATCTCGTCCCTTCTCCTCTTTTTCATAGTCATGAAAAGAAGATTCTGCTTTTAAGCAAATCAGTTTCCCATTCCATCCAAATTTAGGGAACTGTGCTTCCTTTAAACCATGGATTGGGAAACATCAGCCTGTCCCATCCCCCCCCCCGCCCCGGGGGGGGGGAGGAGTTCATCCCACCCACAAGCTTCTTTGGTTGTTTGGCGATAAAGGTTATTTAAGGCAATTACCATTTAAATGCCCTCAGAAGAATCAAGTTGCTACATAGAACCGAGGTATGCGTCTGGCAGGCAGGAGACCTGCTTGCTTGTGAGTATGCAGAGGCTTGGTATTTGGGATGCCATTTGAAACTGCTGCTGAGTGATTTGGTCATTTTTAGTTCTGAGTAGACATGCAGAAGCCTTATCCTGCTGACTTCTGAGCAGGCTGTAAATGGTAATAACCATACTTAGCCCTGTTCACTCTACATCTGGCCCCACCCACAGATGGAGTGCGGCCCCCAAGACCTTTCCCGTGTTTCTATTTGGCCCATGGGCTGAAGAAGTTTCTCCACACCCCGGTTTAAACAATAGGTAGTGAAAGCAAGCCAAGGTGTTTACACTATGTCCTAATCGGATCATACTGCCACTGAATCAGTGGTTGCTAGAGAGAATCTCACTTAACAGCAGTATTCAGTTGATGCATGTGCTTTATTGCATAAGACAGAAAGAAAAGAATCAATGTAAAGATGGGAGAATAACTGCCAATATACTGCAGCACCTTTGAGACACATTGTGTATCCCTGTCCAGGTTGCATCTTGGTCATGTGCTATTATCGTCTCACAGTTAAGTCTTGCCTGACTTTTATGAAGCTACATCCCTCAATCCTTCAAAACACGTTTCCAAGATCATGCAGCTGCTCCTTTAATGTGCTTCATTGTCAAATTTTTAGGGAAGTTCTCACCTCTAGCTGTTCTAAGTATAACTTTTTATTACCCACTATTTACAGTGTGGCAGGCAGCCAATAAAGCTCTCAGTGGAATTCTACATCCTTACACAGTTTACAAGGAATTCTCTTTTGTCTTTGAATAGGGCACAATTCAATGTCAAATTTATCAACTGGCAATTTATTATAACAAACGGTCAGTGCATAAACTGACATAAAAAGACCCGCTAAAGATTTGTTTAAAACACACAGCCTGAATCTTGAGGATATTTCAAATCAACCCAAAAGCAACTAGATATTTACTGTTGTACTCAAGTTAATCTACAAAATGTTTGGAGTGTTTCCCTCTTAGCTACATTTACACGTTCATAGAATCATAGAATAGCAGAGTTGGAAGGGGCCTACAAGACCATTGAGTCCAACCCTCTGCTCAATGCAGGAATCCACCCTAAAGTTGTTCTACTGTACTGCATGACTTCAGTCAAACCTGCAAAACTCTACTTTCAAATTATGGAATTAGGGGGAAAGTGTAATGAACTGAAGCAGGAAGGCAGAAGGAGTTGTTTGTGGTGGCAGCGGTTTGCAGAGTGGTCCATGCTCACACACACACCAGTGGCATGCAGCTGTGCCTCACACTCCCTCACCCCCAGCATTCCTGCACGGCAGCTCACAGTTCCCTACCCCTGGCAGCAGTGGAGGCTGCATGTCCTCCTGCCTTAGGCAGTACGTCCTGCGCTAGCCCAACCTGGCTCGCTTCAGGCAGGGGGAGAAGTGGTTGGAGCAACTAACTGCAGGAAGGGGAGGTACAAGAGGGTAAGATTTAGTGCTCTTATTTTAGATGTGAACTGAAGTCCCTGTCATGCACAGCTTAGCCCAAATCTCTAATAATTTATAGCAACATGTAACCTCAAGACAGTAAAAAACAGCGCTTTCCAAAAACTAACTCTCTAGAAACCTTGCCTGTTACCAAATATTGGTTCCCCCGAAGCACTCAGTGCTGAGTAGTCCATGCCATAAAAATTCAGCCCCAGAAGAATTTTACTTCTCCATTTGGATTCTGGATCCAGCATCTGAACACAAGCTCGCATCCAAGGTAGAGGGGAATTAGGTCCAGGCCTGTAGAAACAGCAAAGAAATAAAAGATAACGTGAAATGATAAGATTTCCAAAAGAAGCAGAAGCAAACATTTTTCTTAGGAAATCAATACCTTCCAAACTATTTGCTAGCAGAAAGATGTGGAAACTTCTGACATGTGACACAATGTGTGGGATCATGGAGACACAACACGTGGGAAATAAAGCTGCAGGAGAGTTCCTTGAGCCCTCATCCTCGTTCTCCACCACTTTGGGAAGAACAGGAAGGTTCAAGCATCTCGACAGCAGCAGGAGAAACCCTGCACCCCACCCTCCCCATTCTTGGTGCCCCACTCATGGACAAGATGTACATGTTCCTGGGAGCAACTGGAGCACCATCAATTGCGACACCCCACCCAAGGATGGCACGTGCACATCCTGGGAAACACGTGGGTAGGCACCAATCACAGCTCCCCACCCAGAGCGGCTCCCTACATGCTCCCTGGGACGGCTGACTCATGCCTATAGAGCCCAGCTGGACAAGAGTGGCAGAGGTTTCTGCTGCTCTTGCCTCGTGACTCTGTACACATGTGAAATAGTCAACAGAGCCCGTCACACAACACAATAATCAATAGTTGTGCACACAGTTAACTCTGCACACGTTTGATTATTTGCATTGGTTATTTCGTGGAAATAACCAACAGTGGTGTGGAAAAGGTTCACCAGACGACACAATAGTAGACTGTTAAAGCAGTGCTTGACTATTTAATCAACCGTTGACTATTGTGTTGTCTGAACCCAAAGTGTGTGTGTGTTTTAAAAAAAGGCTTTTGCTGAATCCTTGACAGTTTGCTTGTGTTCTCACATTTTTCTGTCTCTTTTCAATTTGCCCATTTGTGGCTGGAGACATCTGAAATTTCAAAAAACCCAAAGAAAAAGGAGTAGATTCTACATAATATGGAATTCTGCCTGTATTTTTCCTAGGACAAAAAACTAAATGATTTCTCTTATCTTGTGTGCATGCTTCAAGCTGACAGATGAGATAACAAGATACAAATATTTAAGACACTGTTCGCTAAAGCAGGAAGAAAATATTATTTTGCGTATCTCAAGTAACTGTCAGAATTACTTCAAAACAAAGAGGGAGAAAAACAGGGTGAGTCGGACACCTTCATACACTGTATTGGAAAGGATTTTAGAGACCTGCCTACCAATGTGAAAACAAGACTCTAAAGTTAATTATATGCCAGCCAATAGGATTTAGCAACTAATATGTTTACTAAGCATTCGCAAATGAGAGCTTTCATTACTTCAACGTACAGTAGCTCAGTTCTCTCTCTCTAATTTCCTTAGAAATAACTGCTGATTATTTACTATTCATTGACAATATTTATATCCTTGCCTTTCCACCACCCAATATTCAAGACAGCTCACATTTCTTAGAAAATAAAATCCCATTATAATTTAAACCCGGTTAACATTCTAAAATGTAAAACTAAGCAATTAATGAAAATTTAGCAGCATATAGAAAGTAAACATTGAATTGTTAACCCTATTAAAGATTGCAGCCGTAGTATTAGCCCAATATTTATACTACATAGTGGTAAAAAATGTCCATTCAGGACTGATGAGAAAATGCATTGGCAGGCTAAACAGATATGGCTGCAATCCTAAGCACACGTACACGTATTTAGGATTGCATGTACTATGGAGTAGGCCACATTGAGCTTGATGGGATTTACCTCTGAGTAAACATGTTTAGAATTAGCCTGTATATCACTATTAAAAACCCACCAAGGACTGCATCGAACTGTCCTAAAGAAAGTCAACTTTTTAGCAGAATGCCCTCATGTTTTCAGCCTGCAATCTACCATCATTCTATAAATGCTAAAGGATATTTATTTATTTACAATATTTATTTACTTACAATATTTATATACCGCTCCCCGTTCAGAATTTCAGAGTGGTGGACAAAACAGAATAGAATGACAAATTAAATGTACATTTTTAAAAGAAACAAAGTGCAAAATAAACCACGGCTTGTCATTAAGGGAAGGTGTTAATGGTGGATTGATGTGAGCGCTGGTATCTTTGTTAATATCAGAATTATACAGCGGTACCCAGTTCAGTGTGCTATTGTTTTCTGCTCTTATTGCCTTACCGTTGCGGCGTTGAATAATCATACGTCATGAGACTGAAGCTGTCCACTACCGGGGCTAGCTGATCGAATTCTTTCTTTGTAAATACACCCAATTGGTTGGATCTTTAAAAAAAGAAAAGAAAAAGATATATATATTCATTTATATAGCAACATAGATAGATAGGTGTGTGTGTGTGTGAGAGAGAGAGAGAGAGAGAGTGTGCATAAAGTATTATAAAACAGGTCCCTACCTTGAGATTATAATCAAACTTTTGACACAAGGCAAAACAGAGGAAGATGAAGGAAGTTTAGTTCAGTAAGACTTGCTCCCGAATAACTTTGCAGTCTTTGGATCAAACTAGATGTGATGCCATTCTTTCAATTAGCAATAGCGTGAATGGTGGGATTTTTGTGGGGAGCTTAAATAGCAGGCAGGGGAGCCAACCTGGATTGGGGCGGAGGGACGTAAATGCTATTTGCATTGTGAAGAAAATTTCCATTGGCACAAATAGGAGCTTTCCTTCTACTGTGAATTGTAGGAATGGGGGCCCTGATCTGAATTCCAACCACACGATGGGCAAAAGGGTTAAAGTCCCTGACCCACCACCAAAGCCATCATCTGCAACTCAACACACACACACACACACACACACACACAGTTTACAAAATCCATTCAGTCAATTGCAAATTAACCAAAAACGGTGTCACATCTAATTTTGCCCTTAGGATACAATCTTCAATGACACAGACAGACAGACACAGTACATAGGAAGCCGCCTTATACTCAGTCAGACCATTGGTCCATCAAGCCTAGTACTGCTGACACTGACTGGCAGCAGCTCCTCAAGGTTTCAGGTAGGAGTTTTTCCGGCCGTTCCTTAAAATGCCAGGGATCGAACCTGGGACCTTCTGAATGCAAAGTAGATGCTCTACCACTGAGCAGCAGCCCAACATGCCCTGCAGGAGTCAGTACAGCCTTACCCTTGGCCTCAAGTTTGCTGCTGCCAGGGATGAACGAGAATTTTATTTGAGCTGGTGAAATAGTCAAACAATCCTGTCTCCAACCTCGAATGCAGATATAAGTGGTTTTAATTTTTGTGAACCGCCCAGAGAGCTTCAGCTATTGGGCGATATAAAAATGTAATAAATAAATAAATAAATAAGCAATAAAATGTGTTCTCCAAAAACGTTTGCAAATTCTCAGTCATGCAGTCGTATTTGAAAAATGTGCAATTTTTTAATCAAATAAACTGATCACAATTGTGTAGTTTTGAAACTGTGTGATTTCACGCTTTGTCTATGGGGAGTTGCGCAACTTCGGAAACGTTGGAAGTTGCACAACTTTTGGGCCCAGTTTTCTATTTGACCGTGTTCGATTTGTGCAGGTTTCCCACTCGGCCAGTTGAATAGATATTGCAAATGACTGCAGTAAACGAGATAAGGATGTTTAGCTGAAGTTCAGAGAATCCGAGAGAACACGAACATTACCCAACCATAGCTGCTCCATTGCCAAGTGTGACGTCTGACTGGGCTGTTAGTTCCAAGCCAGGCCCTTCTACATCTTCACTACAAGCATCCATAAACTAATCCCCTCATGCCTCAATGTATGGCTATGCCGGGGAAGCAGTCTGCACGCTGATGACTACACGGTCGGGGAGCTAAATTCGCTTGTACATGCTTATAGGAGAAGCACTGAAGAATCTGCTTTGGATAAGTGGACTGGGCCCTTGGAAGAATAAATACTCTTATGGGTCACATCTATATAGGTCCTTAAACCCATTGACTTCTATAGGAGTAAGGCTGGAACCTAAACACCAGGAAACATAAGTTACCGAAATGAACATGAGTCACCATGACATGTACAAGTTTAGGATGAGAATACCAAACAGTTTAAATCTCTAAGCGCTCTCATCGAATGCGATTGTAAACTGTACTTATATGGCAAGTAACCACAAAAAAGATCTGTCTATTGTAATAAAAACCACCAAGACTCCCACTGCATCTGAAAACCAAGCACATTTACTGTGGAATAAGCTTTTGCAGACTAGAGTCCACTTTGATGGCACATGATGTTTTCCCCAAGAGACTGTTACGAAAAGGAGCCCAGTCAGAAACATGTTAGGCAAGAAGCAGGCACATATGGAGGAAAGTTATAGTATTACCTATCCTAAGGACCTATCCTATGCAAAGACCTAGAGCACAAGAGAAAAGGGGATACCCCATTTACAGGCTGCATACCTATATTAACATGCTCCAGAGGGGTAGACTTATGTTGTTGTTTATTATTTATTTATTGCACTTATATACCGCCCCCATAGCCAGGGCTCTCTGGGCGGTTTACAGAAATTCTAAAATTGAGATAAAAACAAGTATACAAAATTTAAAAATCTAAAACACAGAACATACACACATAAAGCATTAAAAGCCGTTAAAAAACTAAACATGTGGGTGGATTAAGATGTGCCGTTATATGCCTGGGCAAAGAGGAAAGTCTTAACCTGGCGCCGGAAAGATAGCAGCGTTGGCGCTAGGCGAGCCTCGTCAGGCAGATTGTTCCATAGTCTGGGGGCCACCACCGAAAAGGCCCTGTCCCTCGTTGCCACACTCCGAGCCACTCTTGGAGTAGGCACCCGGAGGAGGACCTTAGACGTTGAATGTAGTGACCGGGTATATTCACGTCAGAAGAGGATTCCGTCAGGTATTGTGGTCCCAAGCCATGTAAGGCTTTATAGGTCAAAACCAGCACCTTGAATTGGGCTCGGAAACATACAGGCAGCCAGTGCAAGTGGACCAGAGCAGGTGTTATATGGTCGAACCTTCTGGTTCCCGAAATCAATCTGGCCGCTGCATTTTGCACGAGCTGCAGCTTCCGAACCGTCTTCAAAGGCAGCCCTACGTAGAGTGCATTGCAGTAATCTAACTTGGAGGTTACCAGAGCATGGACAACTGAAGCCAGGTTATCCCTGTCCAGATAGGGGCGTAGCTGGGCCACCAACCGGAGTTTGTAAAAGGCACTCCGTGCCACTGAGGTCACCTGAGGCTCAAGTGACAATGATGGATCTAAAACAACCCCCAAGCTACGAACTTGTTGTTGTTGTTGCAACAACAGACTAACACAACCACAAAGAGTCTTGTGGCATCTTAAAGAATGAGAAATTTATTTATTCTGTCATAATTTTATTTATTCTGTTCACATCTGAAGTTGCATGCAGTGTCAATCTCAAATGGGCCAATTCAATCCCCTCTGACAATGCTGTTTACATCCCCCCACAACCAACCAACCCCCCTGCAATCCTCCCATGTGTATATAGTTTGGCCCATTTGGGAGTGACACTTTATACATCTGACACAGTGGACAGTGCTCTCAAAAGCTTATGCAAGAATAAATAAATTTGGTTGTCTCTAAGGTGCCACAAGACTCGTCATTGTTTATGTTTGCATACGTTACTTTGTCTTTTTCACCACATTGCCACTAAAAGCCTAAAATTCACAACCATTCACAAAGCACAGGAAAGGTTCCAGAGTTTACAAAGGTTTTAGAATAAAACATTTCTATATTTATTTATTTACTGCATTTATATCCCTCCTTTTTTCCTCCAAGAAACCCAAGGTAGCGTACATAATCCTCCTTCTCTCCATTTTTATCCTCACAACAAAAACCCTGTGAGGTAGATTGGGCTGAGAGTCTATAACAGGCCCAAAGTCACCCAATGAGCCTAAATGACCAAGAGGGGACTAGAACCCGGATCTCCTGACTCCCAGTCCAACACCTTAGCCACTACACCACACTGACTCTTCCTACAGAAGAGCCCAAAAACATTTTTTAAAAAGTCTCAAAACATGCATTAATTCAATAAGTATTACAAAAATCTGAATGTTCATTTAGCAGAGGCTGTGCACGTTATCCTATAAGCTAAAACCCCTCCCCTACATAATGGGTTACTCAAATGCAATTTTGCCCTGACATCTTGTTGTGCTGTAACAGTATGCGCAATGAAGCTGAACCATAAATATGCCCGAATGACATTCTTCAGTCAGGTCAGCAAGTGCTATACATAAAGAACACAATAGCAACAAAGGCAATTTACCTCTGACAGAGTTTAACATTCAAGTGACTACTTTATTTTGATGTATGCTCTAGCTACCTCATGTTCTGAGAACCAATAATTTAGTTGTCATGTTAAGGAGCGGCCCTTTCCCAACAGAAGTTCAAACACAAATTAAAAGCAATCATCCCTTCTGGGACTCACTTGCACCCATCAGTCTTCACAGTAGTTTATCTGGCATTTGTTGCACATTTAAATTGCAAACACTATATGAATGTACAAAATGAAGGGCATCTGTTATGTTACAGTAACCTAAATGCCTAGAAGCAAAACAATTTCTTTCCCCAAAACTTAGCACTATGCATTTGCTATAAATATATTGTCATTATTTTGGGGGCAGGAATGGGGAAATGAATTTATGCTGCATTTTATTAGTATATAAAGCCTTTTATTGTGCATTATATTACCTCAGATAGATTAAAAGAGCATGGTATTCTAATGAAGCTGCAATGCAACTCTTTTTACCCAAGCAAAATATTTTAATACGCATCTTATAACCTAAGTAACTCTTCCCCACATACAGTATTATTAATTATGCTAATTACTTGGAATGTGAGCAGAATTATTCAAGTTTCTTTCCCCACCCCCCACCCCAAGGCGGAGAAGACAAACCATTTTCAATAAAGTTCATTGGATGGATCACATGAATAAGGAAACTTTAGTACTGTTTGGATTAATCCTGCCTCCAGGTGAACATCTGCAAACTACATGGAATGTTCTCCCTCTCTCTCAACTTGAATGGCTAGCATTCCTAGTCATCAAGAGGGAATAGTCACCCCAGTGTACTCAAGAAGGACCCGATGTTGCCCGTTATTTATTTAAGAAATTTCTTACCCGCTTTTCCTGATAAAATAATCCCAATGCAGGGTATAAACAAAAACATAGTAAAATAAGGCAGCATGGACAACACACACACACACACAAGCAAACAGGAGAGAACAGAAACAGGTAAATAACTATTTAGACAATGCAGCAAAATCAAAGAAATAAAAACTCAATCAAAACAAAAAGAAATAAGTCTTTAGCGGGTATTGAAAGCTTGTAAGACTTGATGCTGCCCCTATATTTTCTATCAATATATTTATTTTATTGTATTCGAACCCTGCCTTTCTATCAAAATATAATTAATAAGCATAACTAAAATTGATTAAAACAATAAAATACAATAAAGTACAATAAAAATAGTCAACTCAGACTATATAAAGAATTACATTTCTCCAGCTCCTCCCACTCTCACACAGCTAATTCAAGCACTCCCCCCTCCACCATCCAATCAGCACTCAGGCATTCAACCCCCCCTTACATACCAAAACTGTGACTATAAATTATAGGTACATTGAGTTACTTCCTGGAACTTTATGCCTAATATAACCAATAACGTGACAAATATTTACATTTAATGCATAATAGGCAGCTGAACATCACAGCGTGCGTAAACACACATGAAGGCCAAGTAAATCCCTTGCTAAATCAATACCTGCCATAACACATAGAATGAAAAACTGAGCCAATGGGAGGGGTGTGTCAAGGACTGTAACATATAGTTTTGCAATTCAAGGTATCATTTCATCCTATTCTATTTGTCACAATTTACCCTTTCATCAAAATGTATGTTTTTTAAATTTTTTTGTGGTTTTAAATTTTGTATATCTGTTTTTAATGTTCATTGTTGTTAACTTTTGTAAACCACCCAGAGAGCTTTGGATATGGGGTGGTATATAAACGTAATAAATAAATAAATGTATAATGAGGTCAATGAGTAATGCCGAAAAAGAAAGAAAAGGGGATCTCTGGTTAACAGGAGGGCAGAATGTGCATTTGGGAGGCAAATCACATGTGTATTATCACTCATGACATTCTCAGAACCACCATTGTACAACGGGATAGTTACCTATGTACATTTCATTGATTTCATTTCTTTTACTACATTTCTACACCACCCAATAGCCAAAGTTCACTGGGTGGTTTACAAACATTACAAAACACTAATAGTCATTGCTGAGCCTCTCCTCCACACATTTTTCTATCCCTCTTTTAAAACTCTGCCAACGAGGGGGCCACTCCACATCTTGTGTGAATGAGTTCCACGCAACAAGCATGGACTGCAAGAAGTAGTGCTTTCTTTTGTATGCCCTGAATCAACTGTCAATCAATTTCATTGGATAGCCCTAATTATGAGAAAGGACAAAAAAAAAAGGGCTCTCTCTATCCATTTTTTCCATGCCATGAATAATTTCAGAAACTGATGCCACATCACCATTAGTTGCCATTTATCACCTTCCACTTATAACCATCCCGTTTCCCGCCATTGTTCCTTCTGCCTTTTTTCTTACCGCAGAAAACCCATTAAGGAGGGAATAGCTGCACAATGCCTTTTAATTGGTAGCACTAGGAACACTCTGTCTGGAAGCAGCCCAGGTATCCTGCTGCCCCACTACTGTACCTTCCCCGTTTCTGACATAATTATTGAAAATAATATTGGGCTTAATATTTTTAGCAATATGCTCCTCAATACATATATTTATTTTTGCTTGCCTTACTGTTAACTTACTTTTGTTTTCCCAAAGTTTGTAGTCCTTGCATTTTATGAAAGAAGACTTCTTGCCTCTTTGATAATAAAAAGTGATAATGTTGGATTTCTTTGTCAACTTTCCACTTAATATAAATGCTGAATTGGATAGCACTGCAGCCACTGTTTGTTCCCAATGAGTTCAGCAACACTTACATCTCACGCTATATCTGAGCACCTCCTCTCTGGCTAATTCAGTCATTTTGGTCAATCTTCCCTAAACTGATGCCCTCCAGGTGTTTTGGACCACAACATCCATCTGTCTCAGCCATCATGGCTAATGGTCAGTGATAGTGGAAACTGTAATTCCTAACATCTGGAGGACACCAGGCTGGGGGGGAAATTAATACCATTACACTACCACTTTTTGCATTCAATTCATCTGCACATCATCTGTAGCTTTTTTAATTTTTAAAACTTGGTCTTCCTTTTTGGCAACAGCTAGAACATCAATTATTTTTAAGTTACTTAATAAACAACTGTGCAGTCACAGCTGGTAAGATGGCAATACAGAGATCCTTGTCTCTGGAAAGAAACCTCATGCTTGTAGCCAGGTGAAATTGACTGCAGTGATAAGATGAACTGTTCTATTGTGGCTCGTGAGATGGTGAGGCAATGCAGCTCCCTGAAAGGTCACCTGGCACAGAACATTAAAAGCATTCAAAAATTTTGTACTACTGGCAGATAATATTGGATATGGCTCATGGATGAATGCCAGGACTCTGACATAATTCTGTTGAAGAAATAAGTATGAACTGCTGGTGTACTCCCAAGAAAGGATGAGCTGCATCCTATTTCATGCAGCTGATGGGTTTACGCTGATTTTCTATGGGTGTTTCCTGCAGTAGAAGAGAAAATTGCCAAGGGCAGACGCACATCTCAGAGCTCTTGGGGACACAAGCCATGCTTACTGCAGGAAACACCAATGGAATACAAAAACATACTGGCTCTGCAGCATCCTACAGTGAGAAAACGTATGGGGGTGGGGGGAGACCTAGAAGCCACATCCTCAAAATACTGTGAAGTATTTTCTCTACAGGAACACGTGTTTTCATATCATATTTAAACAGACAGCTGACAGAAGCAAAATACATTCCACCGAGGTGTAAGGAGTAGGGTGGCTAGGTGCTCTCTTTTACAGAGGACAGTCCTGTATCTGAAGGGCTGTCTTGTCCAAGACCAGTTTAAAGATAAAGAACTAGAAGAAAGGAGAGGAGGGGCGTTGAAGTTGCCCATCAACACTTATCACCTGGACAGCAGATTAAACAGGCAGGCCCACAGGTCACCTGGTCACAGTCTTCCGCACTATGGTGAGATGCACTGTACTTCTATTTAAATTATAAAAACATATATACATTTGCATCTATACATATAAGCTAGCATATGCAAATATGTGTCCCTTTTTGTCCTCTTTTTTGGGGTGATTCGTACATGGCCACGCTAGTATTGGCATACCTCTTTCACTATGCACCCTGGCGAAGGAAAGCGACTTTCAGTACGCACACCAAAACAAAGCCTGGAACAGCAAGCTCATCTGATAACAGCATACAGGAGGGTATGAGAAAACCAATGCTCCAAGCAACAGGTAGGCCCCATTGAAAGCAATATTCCTAAAAACAATACAGTGAGCAACGTAAGCCACAGCATGGTGGAGCAGACCTCTACATAGACCCATGTTAGGTCCTTGGGCTGGAGCTGGTGACCCATGTAAAGCCCCCAAAGGCAGCAAGTCCACATAAAATCTACAACAGGTCAGGAGTGCAGTCTAAGCAGGTCAATCCAGAGCATTGAGTCAAAAGGAAGAAACAATAGCCACATCCAAACCTGCGCAGGAATTCAAATCCAAAGCAGCGACTGAAGGTTAGGTAGGCAAACATTCACATGCAGGCAGAGAACAGAAACCAACAGCACTTGTGTACAAGCCTCTCAGCGCCTCTTCCTACTTCCTCAAAGAGGACATATGGAAAAGCTAGACCTGAGCCAAAGTGCTGCTGGCAACCCTTCCCAGGCACACGTTCAACAGCTGAGGGTCTGAGATCCAGAGGCCCAAGTCCTGATAGTAGGCAATGAATGTTCAGACCAGCCAGTTCCCAAGCATGACAAAGTCTCTAATCGAGTAGTTGTGTGCAAGAGGGGCAACAGCATGACACTGCTGCTGAGCCTTGGCATCTGCAGTTGGTGGTGATGGTTTTTGTTTTTGTTTTTTTTAAAAAAAGAGTCTCTCCAAGAACAGAGCAGATGCTATGGAGACAGATGAAGTGATGGTCTGACTGAGCATAAGGTAGCTTCATATGCCATTCTTCGCTCATTCTTATTACCGCTGGCTCAGCCTTTCATCACACAAGGCAATCCAACGTTTTCATTTCCAGCCCACACAAATATATGCATGTACACATATCCAATATTCTTCAAAGCACTGGAACATGACTGGCGTCTACAGCCTTCACAGGGATGATGCAGTGAGACAGAAAACCGGGAATATTTGACATTCAACTTATTTTACCACGCTCCACATCACACTCCAAATCGAAACTAATGTACGGCAAATCGGAAAGGCAATCAGGGTACTTGTGAAGTAGGCGTGCCAAGCCAACGAAAGCTACAGTCCTATACACATTTACTAGGTTTAATTGTAATCAGGATTTGCTTCCGAGTAAATGGGTTTAGGACTGCCAATTCTATTTGCATTTTAAGAATTATCAATCCTAGTAGTGAAAAATGAATTTTGGGAGGAGAAAAGTCTTGCTAGCCTGTCAATATTTCAGATTGCTATTGAGAGAGAGAGAATTCTCCACTTTGCCCTCAGGCTCTGGACTGGGTGCAATGTTACCTGGGCAAGAGGCCAACAGTGGCACAGAAAGAATAGTGTGTTGGTGGCCCCTCTCACTTGAGCACCAGGTCACTGTGTTGCTGGAGCAGCACAGAATGAGCCAGGCTGCTGAGTTAATAGAAGAATAAGCCCTGAGGCAGTCAACCACTTAGGTGCCTTTCTGCATGGGAAGCCTTTTAGGCAAATGCAAATGCTGTTTGGTTTTTTAAAACTGCGTTTTCAACTCAAAAGACTACCAGTGAAGCTTACATTCGTTTTTAGCGTGACATGGCAATTCAAATATCAAGGAGTTTTCAGAGCCTTGTTTAATTCTCAGTCAGAGTAATTCCAAGGTCCTGCAATCATTTACTTCAAGAAGCTCCAGCAATAAATAATTGGGAAAGCAACCAAGTATACATTGTAAAGAGGCAATTTAGATTAACCAGTTGATGCACCTTGATGGGACAAAGCAGATACTGAAGCAATTATTAGAATGGACAGCATAAAGTGCAAGAGAAAACAACAACTTTGGGTTTTCTTAAGGAAATTGCTGCTTATGCTGATTTTATTCTTGCATTCCTAGGGGTCATGCAAACACTCCTCTGGATAAAGTAACTTTCTTTTGAGCAGCAGTGACAACCCACCCCACTATACAGGGAGTACCATTGTCTGAAAACAGGAAGGACATGGGGACTCACCGACAAAACTAGACACTGGAGCAGTATCACCATTGTCTGGAAAGTGCTGCCTTGTCCCTGAGCCTTGACAAGGGAATGGGTGGAATGACAATGAAGCTACAGATGTGTGTTTGTTCATTGAGGCAGAGGCCATATGAGGCAAACATTGTTTGTGACCTAGAAGTGTTGGCCTACAAGGTCATGTCAAGATCAGTACAAGGGGAACTAGGCAGGAAGGGGCTGGGACTTTTGCCCCATGAGAAAAGACTGTAAAAGCTCTGGGAAACAAATGGCAGTATTTGGGGTATTAAGCAAATACCACATAAACACCATGTCCCTTCATTAGTCGCAAGTGGTGTGGATCTAGAGGGAGAGTTCCCAAAAAGAGGCTAGACCACCACTAAGGAACCAATCAGCTAGCTTGAACTATCAGGGTTTCCAAATATCACAATGGGTGTGAATTTTAAACTATCTGGTACGGGAAGAGGTCTAAAGCCTGACAACACATTCACTTCAAGGTCATTTTTTTTCCAAAATTCTGAAGACTGAAACCCATAGCCCTGCAAAGAGGATTCTTGAGGGAAGTAGACCTTTGCTGGCAAATATTTTTTAAGTTTGAATTATTCTTTCTCCTGTCTTTGTATTAAGGATATATTATTATTATTATTATTATTATTATTATTATTATTATTATTATTATTTATTTATTTATTTATTTATATAGCACCATCAATGTACATGGTGCTGTACAGATAACACAGTAAATAGCAAGACCCTGCCGCATAGGCTTACAATCTAATAAGTTGTAGTTTGTGTATGGTGTTTGTGTACAAATGTTGCTTATTAATAAATAGATAAATTGTACTCCTATCTAGTTGTTACTTGTCATTCAATGCCAAAGGCAAACCACATTCTCAAACTTTTAGCCAGGAGTTCCTGATGCGGAGTGTTACAAGCTGGCAGCTTACAGGCACCGGAGGGTGGGGAATTCAGCTGACTCCCCCTTCCATCTACAATCCCACAAAACATATCCTACTCCATTCCCAAGGATCTTCAGAAGGGGATTTTCAGAGGGGTGCAGGAAAGCCCCATTCTATGAACACAACTGAAAGGGAAGTTAGGATGCAAGTCAATATTTCACAATACCAGTGAAACTATTTATTTATTTTTAATGAGAATACCAGACATGTTGATGATTAGATTATGTGTTCCATGACTAGGCTATTATATAAATATCAATGTGTGTAGTAGCTCAGATGAAGCACACACAGCATGGCTGCCTAGCACATCTGCAAGCTACCCCAAGAAGTCATGGCTGTGCCATAGAAGTCAGTTTGCCCCCAACTTATGCTCTAAATGAGCGTCTCCTCCCATGCTATCTATCATCAATACTCTGGGACAGTATATTCATTCAAAAGAATTCTCTTACTGAGACTTTAATTAGAATCTAAGACTTTGACTACATTTAACCTGGCTTTAAATAATATAAGCCACCAAGAGTATTGGACAATGGTTAGGGGGCTTCCTTATAAAGAGCCTGATCACGGCTCCATGTAACCAAATACTGCATTCTGAACCTCAGGCCTTTCACATGCAAAGCTGATAGTTTATCACTCAACTACTGGGGAAGTCACGATCATTACACTGGTATAAAATTGATGCAAAGTGGTTGTGTAGATATGCCTTTCATTCATTTCCTGTTCGGGCTGCAAAGATATTCCTCGTGTGAGTGTGCTAGGAAATATGGCATTCAAAAAACTGCGCAGAAGTTGATGGTGCACAAAGTTAAAATCTCACATCTTCACGTTCTTTGAGCCACTCTCATCAGCATCTGCTGGGCATTAAGAGCTACAGCTCCTTCACTAATTCTGGAGAAGCATGCATGCATGCTTGACCAGAAACACAGCTAAAGTATGAGAGGAAGATTGGGAGGTGTGTGTGTGTGTGTTTATCTGACGTTCCAAAGCCATCAACAGACAAGCACTGTTGCCGTACTTCTCATTATGCTGAGAAAAGAGAACCATCTGATAAGGTTTTGCTGAGACTGCAAAGCTTTAATGTGCTTTCTTCAAAGATGGGGATGTACAAAAGGTAAAGATAAAAGACAGCTGCTGAATTGAAAGTTTTTAACTACACTTGTCCAGCTTGTTGTTCTTTTTTTAAAAAAAAATCAAATCACAGAGGTGGATCGCTGCTCAATCAATCAGCTCTCTACAGAGCACGACAGGTGCGATCAGGCACACACAATGGATATCTACTCACTTGCATGATTTCCTGCTGAAAGAGTAACCATTGCAAAAGTACGGCAATAACCTTTGCAGTGGGTCAGTTCAAACAAATCTGCAATGACATGATGCCTCTTGCATACTAGATTCTGGGGACAAACAACAATGGGAGGAGTGTTGCTTTATGCCTTCATCACCTGCTTGCAAGCACTGGACTCTATGGACTGGTGGTCAAACCAGCAAGGCTCTTCCAATGATAAATCAGGCAACCTATTCTTGCTTAACTGTGGAATGCAAAGTGGAGAGGCCTGCAGAGCTCTGCTGAGACAGTGTGACTGTATTAGAATTGTTCAACTGCAATAGCATCTGAATAATTAAGAATGTAGCACATAATTAAAAGGGGTATAAAACCCTCCATGCCTTTATAACTGATAAAATGCACACAGGATTTCCTGAACTGTTGTATTTCTGTAATACTTTTCAGTGTACGGACTGCATTCATAATTCATCGTTTCATGCCAAATAGTAAGGATTGGAAAATGTTTTTGTTACTGCAAAATCCTATTTACAAGACATGATATGTGGTCCCTAACAAGTATATACACCTATATGCCAATATTTAAAGAACTGCCTTGCTTGATCAGACCAGGACTATCCACTCCAGTACTCTATTTCCACCTGCAGCTAACCCCATGCCTCTGCAAACTCACAAACAGGGCAAGATGAAATAAACTTTTCATCTCACAAATAAAACGTGGTGCTGTTGAGCCTCCAACATCAAAACGAGGCCCAGATTTGTCAATACATCAAAAGGTAAAGGAAGACAAAGTCCAGATATCTGACTAGTTCATTGAAAACCCAAGGTAAGCATTACATATGGCTACCAGTGATCTTATGGGATTACAAAAATAAGACCGACAGTCAAAGCTTCATGCTGCAGGAAATATTTGTAAAATTGCAAAGGGAGGATGAATTTTGTACAAATAGAAATGATGGATGCTTATTTAAAGCACAGCTGTATTTTTCAGTAAGTTAGTTGATAAACACAGCTGGCCTTTAACATTTTAACAGATCAACCAATTTTTCAATAAACCTAAAGTGTTAATCTAACGAGATAACCTGAAGCAAATGACAATACAGTTTCACCATTTGCTATGAAGATAGCGGCATACAAGGCGAGATTGTATTGCACCTCTCTCCAACAAGAAAAAAAAAGCCTCCTAGACAGTTACTACGATTTTGCTAACTGAACAACTTAAACAATGATATTATGTGGATTATTTTTTTAAAAGGAAAATCATTTTCAAAAAAGCATTCCTTTACAAACTGAGCCAAGAGTGAAATACAACTCTCTGCAGGAGTAAAACAACATCTACTGGAACAGATACAAAACAAAGTAATGGCTTTTTTAATTTACTTTTTTACAAAGAACCAGAAGTAGCTTTTGATGCTACAGAAATAGAGGGAGACCATCAGGCACTTTTGCTCAATGTTTGCCAAGATGCATGTTTTAAAGAAGCTTGAAGAACAACTGCTTAAAACAGGAAATGCTGGCAATAAAAATGGTGCCAATCTCACTTGTCCTATAGTCCGTTGCTAGATGAAATGTGCTCTTGTTGCATGCTGTTGGAACAACTCTTGCTCAGCAGGCCAAAGGATGTTCGTTTTTGAACCCAAAAAGTAGCAACATGACTTCCTGCTAACATACAACAGAATTCACCACTAATCTACCTCACCTAAACCCAAAAGCTATGGAACATTTTCAAAATGGGAATGATCACTGTAGCAAGAACAAGATGTTTGTACTACAATTAAATTGTGAAAATAAGGGTAAATAACAAGAAGCTCCCTAATTTATTTATTTATTTATTTAGAATATTTATATACCACTCCCCATTGAAAAGTTTTGGAGCGGTGTACAAGATAAAATGAAAATAAAAAGAGAATAAAACAGTTAAAACAAAATTTAAAAGAAGCAAAAACAGAAATCCAAGGCTGCATATTAAGGAAAGGCTTCTTGGAATAAAGATGTTTTCAGGAGGTGCCGAAAAGAGTACAAGGTTGGCGCCTGCCTGACCTCCAGAGGCAGGGAATTCCACAGGAGGGGCGCCACCACGCTGAAGGCTCTTCCCCTGGTGGATTCCAATCGGAGGATGGATCTAGGTGGAACCACCAGGAGCAGGCCCTCGGATGACCTCAGTGACTGGGCAGGTTGGTAAGGGAGAAGGCACTCTCTCAGGTATTTATTTATTTATTACATTTCTATACCGCCCAATAGCCGGAGCTCTCTGGGCTGTTCACAAAAATTAAAAACATTCGAAGTATAAAACAACAGTATAAAACAGTATCCTGGTCCCAAATTGTTTAGGGCTTTGTACACAAGTACAAGAACCTTAAACCTGGCCCGGTAGCGAATAGGCAGCCAGTGCAGTTCCCTCAGCAGAGGAGCTACATGCTGGAAAGGGGCAGCTCCAGACAACAGCCGAGCTGCAGCATTATGCACAAGCTCCAGCTTCCAGAACAGCTTCAAGGGCAGCCCCACATAGAGGGCATTGCAGTAATCCAATCTTGAGGTTACCAATGCCTGTACCACCGTGGCCAAGCTATCCCTGCCCAGGAGAGGCCGTAGTTGGCGAACCAACCGAAGATGGTAAAAGGCACTCCGAGCTGTGGCGGCTACTTGAGCCTCCAATGACAGAAATGGGTCTAAGAGTACCCCCAAACTACGAACCTGTTCTTTCAGAGGCAGAGCAACCCCATCCAGAACAGGCAATGAGCCTGTCTCCCAGACTCGGGAACCACTCACCCACAGGGCTTCCGTCTTGCCAGGATTCAGTCTCAGTTTATTGGCCCTCATCCAGCCCATTACTGAGTCTAGGCACTGGTCCAGGACCTGCACAGCCTCACCTGATTCAGTTGTCACAGGGAGATAGAGCTGCATGTCATCAGTGTATTGATGGCATTTAGCTCCTAATGACCGCTCCCAACGGCTTCATATAGATATTAAATAACATTGGGGACAAGATGATGCCCTGCAGCACTCCATAGCTCAATTGCCAAGAGGCCGAGGACTGGTCACCCAATGCTACTCTCTGAAAACGACCCCGTAGGTAGGACTGGAACCACTGTAACACAGTGCCTCTGATGCCCATCCCACGGAGTCGATCCAGGAGGATACCATGGTCGATGGTATCAAAAGCCGACGAGTGATCGAGCAGGATTAACAGGGTTGCATTCCCCCTGTCCCTCTCTCGATAAAGGTCATCCATCAGGGTGACCAAGGCTGATTCAGTCCCGTAACCAGATCGGAACCCAGACTGGAATGGGTCTAGATAATCAGTATCCTCCAAGAGTGCCTGCAGTTGTTCCACCACAACCCTCTCAAGTACTTTCCCTAAAAAAGGAGTGTTAGCAACTGGGCGGTAGTTACCTAATACCATCGGGTCCAGGGTGGGCTTCTTCAAGAGTGGTCGCACTACTGCCTCCTTAAGGACAGCAGGGACCACCCCTTCCCAGAGAGAAGCATTTATCACCCCCGGACCCACCCAGTCAGACCCCCTCAGCTTGCTTTTATAAGCCATGAGGGACAGGGATCGAGAGGCAAGTGGTTGGTCGCATTGCTGCAAGCACCTTGTCCACATCACCAGGCCGCAATAACTGGAACTGATCCCACAAAAATGGGCAGATGGTGGCATCGGACACCTCAACTGGAGCTGCACTAACAACAACGTCAAGCTCACTGCGGAGAGAAGCGTTCTTGTCCTCAAAGTGTGATGCAAAAAGGTCACAGCGGGTCCTCGATGGGGCCAGGGCCCCATTTGCTAGAATGCTAATGCATTCTACTCATTGGCCAACATCTGAAAACAATTCTCTCCCCCCACCCCATTAGCTAGTTGAAAAGATATGGAAGGGTGTGTGTGCTTGCGTGTTATATTCTCTCAACTTGAAACATTATTATTACAATAATGTTGAATTTTTGTTCTTTTTATAAAACTTTTGGTTCGTTATAATTGTTCACCCCGTTTTTTACTTTAATATTTATACTATAGTAGTTGTGTGCCTTGTGCACTATTTTTTCTGCATTCTGTTTGTATCAACTACTGCCTTCTCTATTTATACAGGGGTTATCTACACAATGTACTCAAGACATGCACGTGCAGACACATACAACATTCACGTATCTATGAGATGGCACAATTAGTAGTGTGGGTTCCATTCAGGAACACCAGAGTCAACACATTTTGGAAATCTAACTTCACGGCTTTAGTCTTCATAGAATAAGAACCACCTACAGGTTCTTGACAAAAAGAGAAGTTTGGGGGGGGGGTTTGGTGGGGTTGGGGGGCGTTTTTGAAGTAAAAATGATCCTCTTTTTAACCTGACAAATCAAAACAAACTGAACATTATGAATTTGAGCCCCCTCTCCATCAGATTAAAACACTGGCTAAGACGGCTGCAACCTCCAGCCCACTATCTCAGCTCAGACAAGTACTCATTGCACATTTCCTTCTTTCTGAGCAGTTGTGTAGAAATAGTGCCTGCATGTTTCTCCCTCTATCTCTCACAAAATATAGGGGCTAGATATTTATTTCTTTGTTTTATTTTAAAAGCAACTGAATATTCAGGGGCTAAAATCCTGAGAGGCCAGGTTCCCATGGGCCACTACAGAGTTACAGCTCATGACAAAACATGTGTTTGCATCACAGAGTGAAATCACAGTGTATGTGGCCACCATTCTGAATATGCAACCCCTCTTGGGGGGTTGTTGTGTTGTATGAACCTGGTGAATGTGAGATGTGAGGGTTAAACAACCCTCACATAATCCATGGACTGTTTAGGGTGGGCACCACAGCTCACTGTGGGCTGCATTTGGCTGCACCTGGTCTCTCTCCCCCACCCTATAACTAACCTGCTTACCCCAAGGAATGTCATCACAAGTGCTAGGATAAGTAGACAAAAGGTATTACCTACTTTCTGTCCCATTATTAGCCAGAGGAAGTAGTCCCACCCTCTCCCTTCAAGCAAGAACAAGAGCAACAATGGTAAGGTCCCTTCAGAGTCACTGCCACAGGGCAATAGCTGTTTCAAATTCTATGACAGGTTTTCACTCCCACCCCTTTAGAGTTGTCTTTTTTAATGTAAAATTTCAAGGTATTTGTCTGAGCTGTTCAGAGACTGGGAGAGGTGACTTGAATACATAAATGAATAAAGCCGTGGTATTTTTAAGAATGGGGGATGGGCATACATCCTGATTCTACATTTCCTCTGCAATTCAGATAGTTGTTGCTATTACTATTCCTCTACACACTCCAGGCATTAACCATTAGAGGCTGAGTTCCTATACACACTTACCTGGAAGTAAGCTCGATTGGACTTAGTTCAGAGTAAACATACAAAGCCAAACCTGAACTGCAAGTTTCCCGAGGAACTGCTGGTACCTGCTTTCACCTGCCAATTCCCTTGCCTTTCAGGTGTTTGTGGGAAGGCAGCACTTCAGGATGCAGCTTGTGTTATTCTCAAACAGAGGAGGCCCTTTCAGCAAACCAAACAAGCCATATAACAGGTTAGTGGATATTTTCTGATAGACAAAGAAGAGAAGCATCTCACGCCATTGCTTTTAATAGCCCAGCAAATACTGCTTGCCTGCAAACTGATTCTCCCTCGAAGGTAATAAAAAAAAACCAATAAAAGGAATACACACAACCTGTCTTCAGCTGTGAGGTTATTTATGACATACCCTCACCGGAAAGCAGCCTTTAATGCCCTTGCTTCCTAAATAAACAAATCCTCAACAGTTGCTGAACTTCCTGCATGAATCATCGAAAAGTAGATCCCTCTTTTTGGAATTACTGGGGTGCGTTGCAAGCTAGCCAAGCAAGTTCTGGTTCAGCATTTTAGTTATCCCCCACCCCACCCCTGCTAACAAGCTCTGAGCTCCACCATACCTGAACATTTATCCTTGCATTATCCCCCTTCGTTTACTTAGCGTTTGAAAGCCTTACGTTTCATTCATCTTCACACCGCTCCTCGGAATCGCTATTTCCCCCCACCCTGCAGATCTCATTTGTATAGGGTGACCATATAAAAAGGAGGACAGGGCTCATGTATCTTTAACAGTTGTATTGAAAAGGAAATTTTAGCAGGTATCATTTGTATATATGGGGAATCTGGGGAAATTTCCTCTTCATCACAGCAGTTAAAGCTGCAGGTGCCCTCCCCTCTTTTAAATCTGGTCACTCTAGTATAGCTCCTGCACCTTTAACTGTTGTGATGAAGAAGGAATTTCACCAGGTTCTCCATATATACAAATAACATCTGCTGAAATTTCCTTTTCTATGCAACTGTTAAAGATACAGGAGCCCTGTCCTCCTTTTCATATGGTCACTCTACATTTGTACCTCCCCTTAGAGTCTACTGGTTGTTCGCAGGGACACCTCGCCCTGGCACGCCCCCTCTCTTTCATCAGCAACGCCGCCCTCCCCCAGAACATCGGATTGAGTACAATGGGATAAAAATACATGTAGAGGGTCGAGTGCATTGCTGGAAAAACTGTTCCTTCCCCACACTTGGAAACCTCGCAAAGAGGCAGGGAAGAGGCGAGTTCAGGGCAGGAATGGATGGAGTCATCTGAGTCCTTTGTTATGCAATGCACCATGACAGCAGGCTATAACCCTGGTGAGGTGGAGCTCTATATGAGGCATTCAGAATTTGCAAGAGGGCACTTTGACTGGGCCAGCTTCCCCTACTACATAACAGTACATGTGCATTCCAGCTACATGGAACAATTCAGCTGGAATTCAGAACGAAAATGTATTATGTTCTCCAAAAACAAACAGTTACTTAGATAAATATATTTAGTTACTGACTGACTAAATTACAGGGATGAGAATCCAATTAAGTTGTTCCACTGACAGAACTGCTTTCTTTAGTGAAACAGGGAGGGGATGATTCCCCCATTTCCTTACAGCCCTCCCCACACCCTCAAAATGTGCTCCGTAGGATTAGGGAACAGATTTTCGGGGAGGTTGTGGGGGAAGTAAGGAGGAGAATAAACTGTGGTTCAAGTAGAATGCTGGATTGTGGCCAGAGCATTTAGGGCCGGCTCACACATGCATGTCCAGAACCCAACACAAACCAAAACTTATCACTGGAGCGTGCTCATACATTTGGCCAAGAGACTTCAAGAGTTACATTCTCACATGATGTACAGCCATCGGCCAACCAACCATATACCATCAAAATGTGCAATAAAAGTGTGCAATAAAGTGCGCATGATGGCCCAGGAATGAGAGATCTCTCAGCTCATGCCATTTTGAATTCAACAAGATCAGAACTTCCATTCTCAGGCATAAAGTGAAGGAATTGCACAGATGTCACTGGAAAGTGGGGCCCAAGGACCATCAAAAGGAATCTAACATTTCCGAATAGTTTACATCAAGTAGCAAAGCTTTGCTGTGTTTACAAAAAAGTATTAAGTTATTGAAAGCTCAGTGGTAATTTAGTCAACATGCGCTTCATGGCTCACTGCATCACAGCATGTTTAGTAGCATACATCTGTGCTCAAAACCCTGGGTTCCCCAGAATGCAGAATGCATCACAGCGAATCAAGATTATGAGCTGAAAGGACCCGACAACTCACTGACTAGATTTAGTTTCTCTAATCCACACTGTGATGTAGTGTTTAGAGTGCTGGACTGGGAGATGGGAGATCCGGGTTCTAGTCCCCACTCAGCCATGGAAGCTCACTGGGTGACTTTGGGCCAGTCACAGACCGTCAGCCCAGCCTACCTCACAGGGTTGTTGTGAGGATAAAAATGTACGCTGCCTTGAGTTCCTTGGAGGAAAAAAGGCAGGATATAAATGCAATAAATAAATAAATTATCCAATGAAGGGCTTGGGCTCAGTACTGGTCTAACTCAGTACTCAGTACTGGTCTAACGGCTATTAGCCTGGCAAACAAGATAGTCAAATTCAAAACCAGGAATGTTGACATCTTTCTGGGGATCAATGCTAATTACTGCTAAGCTAAAGCCAAAGCAGCTTGATCAGATTCCAGTGCTATTATGTGTTTAGACATCTAGAGTAACATCATGCCATGGTGTCGGGGAAGGCCACTGTCGGGCTAACAAAAAGGATTGACAGCCAAATCTCCCTTTTCCATTAAGACAGGGATGGAAGAAATCAAACTATAGTGGCACATTGCAGTAGATGCGGGGAAACAGCAAAGCAGCCAGGAACAGAGCATAGAACTGGAGAAACCGGCAAAAGACTAAAATAGGTAGATCTAGAAAGATCAGACTCAATTGATTTCTTTGTTGTACTGCATTTGGGGGAAACCACATGGTCCCTACCTATACATTACCTTGGCTTAGTTTGACTCAACCCTGATATTCTGTCTCTTAAGAGTTAAACAATTAAGCATGCAACCTTATGTATGTTACGACAGAATGCTGGATGGGGGATGATGGGAATTGCAGGACATTTTTCTGTCTAAACGTGCATAGGATTGCACTCTAGCTCTCTCCAAGTATAATGGAAAAAAGAAAGGAACAAAGAAGATGGTACCAATGTAACAATAATATTATTACTGCACTCAGAGTGAGGAAGTCCAGAAAGGGCGGATACTACTTTGATGATTACAGAGTTATTGTTCTTTGGTTACCTAACTGTACTAATTAGTCATCTTTCTTGAAGTGTGATACCACATTTATGGCACTTACGCCATAATCCAATGAAGATACTAACATTTGAGACAGAACATGGGGAGCAGCAGTATGAAAGTTAAGTGTTAGCTAAAGTTGCATGATACTTTGCAATTCTTGGTTTCTCAGAGCTCAGGGCACAGTAGGGGAGGGAGAAGAGTTTATGGATTTTGCTTTATCCTTAATCCAGAGAATACTGCAAGGGAATATCAACAGACATCATGCCTCAGGTCTCTAAAAAGAAACATTGTGGCTAAATATTTTTTAACAAAACTTGCTAAATAATCACTTTTATTTGAAAATTACACGACTATTTAGCCTATTTAGACTATTTAGCCTAGAGTTCCTATTGCCTCTTTTGTTATAATTGATTTTCTAATTTGATAGTAAGAAAAGAAAATCTGAATTATTTCCCCAGGCTTCCCATCCAGTTAAGTATTTCCAGACCACAACTTTGAGTTCACATATTCTATCAATCTCTCTCTACATTGTTCTTCTTGCATGGTGCCCTTATCATGTCCTTTACTTTTCTCTCTCTTCGCCAAAAATGTTCTTCTTTGCTCTTTATCTGCATTGAGTAAAAGAGCAGAAGAGACACTGAGACAAGAGGGATTTCTAAACCCTCACAAAATATAAAATAAGCTCATCAGCACACTAGATTTGGTCGGTACAGATAAAGAAGAATTCCTGCTAGTGCTGAAAGACTTGCATTATGAGCTATCTGGGGGGGGGGGGGGAATGTGAGGAAAACACATCTATCGTGGTGAACTTAGGGCTCATCTACACCAAGCAGGATTTACCACTACGAAAGCGGTATGTAAAAGGCAGGAGCCACACTACTGCTTTATAGCAGTATTGAAGTGCACTGAGAACTTTTGGGGCCCATGACACATGCCATATACAGCTTTCATACCACTTCCATAGTGTTATATCTTGCTTGGTGTAGATGTGTCAGTGCTCTTCAGCACCACTATAAAGCAGTAGTGTAGATCCTGTAGTGCACTTCAATACTGCTATAAAGCAGTAGTGTGGCTCCTGCCTTTTATATACTGCTTTTATACCGCTTTCATAGTGGAATATCCTGCTTGGTGTAGATGAGGCCTTAGTCTTGTATCCTGAATCTGGTTGTCCATAAGCAAAAAGGTAAACATTCTACCTGTTCTGTCTGCCTTGCAATATGATGTGCTGGCAAGGATGTCAAACTTTAATTTGTCATCTCCCCTGGTTTCATTCTAGATTACAACATCTTATTCCTCTTCTGGGGTCTTCTTCCATAATGAAGCTGTAAGCATTTCTTCTGGGGGCTGTTGACCAACAACTGTCTTCAATGCTCCTATGACCTTTCCAAAACTTAGCATCTGCATCACCTACTTGCAGTCAGGTCCAGCTTTTTCCTTTTGTTTGAAAAGCTTACATTTCATTTTCACTTTTACACTCCAGATGAATGAGCCATCAGCACAACTGACAGCCTGTTCAAGGCTACAGTTGACTGATGAAACCAGAACCGAGACATTGACTTGCAGAGGGTCTCTTTTAGCCAGAGCTAGTATATATGCCGATGCCTTTTTTACGACTCAACATTTTTCATTTTGAGAAGGCTTGGAGCAAACTAAGCTGGGAATCTTAAAAGCTACCTGTGTGACAAACCATGCCACAGAGCCTGCAGAATTAATGTAACAACGGAGTGGATGGGTGGTGGAGGTGAGTGTTAGAAACCTCCTTCTCTGATAATGCACGATTGTAGACGTAGGACCATGATAAAGGTTCTTCAAGACAGGAATCAAAATCTATTGTCACTCCATCCAAACTAGGAGACCTAAAAAGGTAATGGGCCTGTTCAGACAACATGTTAAGTCATGGTTATGCCGCTAATCCCTTTGCAGTGAATTATTAGTGAGCATGTTTAAACTGTGGTTATGTAGCCGCCATGGTTAGTAATGGCTCACACAAATATTATACGCTAAGCCATAATATTTAGCTCAAAATGCTTAACCACCATGACTTAGCATGTTGTCTGACATGGTCAATATATTCTTCTTGCCAGATATTTCTCCACTCTCAACTCATAGCATTTATTTTTATATATAAAATTTATACTGCCCTTTACCCAAAGTGGGTTCAGAGCAGTGTACAAGATAAAATAGCACATTTAAAAATACGATAAAACATCTGTCTAAAAATAGGAGGGATGAAAAATATCTCATCAACCAGCTAAAACTATGCCATGTTGGAAACATATTAAAATGCCAGGGCAAATGAAAATGTTTTAAAATGGCACCTAAAAGAATATGAAGTTGATGCCTCAGGAGTGCATTCCAGAGTTGGGGTGCCACCACAGAAAAGGCCCACTCCCCTTGTGCCTTCATAATGTGCATCTCTTGCCAAAGTCACTTGGAGAAGGACCCCATCCAATGATCATAATGCACAAGCAGGGAGGGATTCAAATGTTTCAATAAATAAATAAATAAATGGTACTCTGGCCCAGTGCTGCCACCTGAGCCTCTAGTGACAACATGGAATCCAAGAATATCCACAAGCTGCATACTTGCTCTTTCAAAAGTGACTGTACACCAGCTTCCCAAATCTGAGAAGCATCTAACCACATCTACAGGAGACATCTACTCAGACATGGGAACCATCTTATTGGGATTCAGCTTCATTTTATTAGTCCTCACCCAGCCAATTGCTGCATCCAGACAGCAGTTCTGTGCCTCCCCAGCCTCACCTGATTTAGATGACATTGAAAATAGAACTGGATGATGATGCCCCACTCCAAAACCTCAAATGATCACACCCAGCAGCTCTATGGTAGATGTTAAAGAGCACAAGGGAATAAGATGGAACATTGTGGGAATTCACACCTCAAATATCATAAAATTGAGCAATAATTGGCCAATGCTACCTTCTGAAAATGACTCTGCAGGTATAAGTAGAACCACTGCAAACTCGAGAATGCAGTGACTTCTTGCATGTGCAGTTGTCTAACCTGCACATATCTGGCCTTCTCCCAGATATGCTAGTTTTCTGCCTACAAGCCCCCATTTAAGTGAGCCCATCACTTGCAGTCTGAAACAGTTCAACTGAGAAGCAGGTTTACCACCACCTCATCTGCTCTTTATGATAACGAGGCCCAAGAGATATAGTGAAGTGGTATATGCAATACCATGTATTTCATAGGGGTTGCCGTGAGAAGAGAAAAGCTGTAAAGCCCAACCATGAAATGGATTAATTTTCTATTTTACATATTGAGAATTAAATGGTAGTGAGTTTGCCAAGGTCACCCAATCAATTCCTCGTTCGATTTGAGTGTGCATCTCTCATGTTCAAAGCACTGTATCCATGCTACACTATTGATGACTTGACTTCTGTTATTTCACTAATTATACCTTGAATGTTGTCTGTGTGAAATCTTATGGAAGAATCTGCATGAATAACCAAATTGGGTACTTTTCATATTACAATGAACATTTAGTGGAATTCATTGTAATATTTTACACTTTTCAGATAATGATTTTATCCCTTATGTGTTCAGCATCTCCATTTTCCAGCAATTTGATCTTTGTGTGAATGAATAACAGAACCCCCTTAAAAATATAATTTAACTCTTTTCTGTCTTTAGGTTCTAATCAGGACACAACACAAAAGGAGCACTGTTTTTAGCCACTGGGGGTGTTCAGCTGAAAAGAGAGTTATTTTTACAAAACAATCTAGGTCTACCTTATCAAGCCTCCACCAGATACAGAGTCTACAAATGTGATTTGATTCTTTGTGGTATCTTCTACCGTGCCTTTTGCTGAATGGTTGATTAAATCTACTCCAAGTCCAACACATGAAGGATATTAGATTATTAAAAGTACACTTTCCATCATTTGTAAAGGTTAGACTCAAATTGACTCTAAAGTGACAATGAATAAAGATGACATAGTATTAAATATGCCAATGAAAAGCAGATTTCAGCAGGAGCTCAGTAATTCTATGAATCTAATTTACCACATATTGCCAGTCTGGCACTTTAAAAAAAATCAAAATCAAAGACGAAGTATTTTTATGGATTCTGCCTTAAAAGCAGGAGGAAGTCTTTTCAAGCCAGCCAACTAAACCCTAGTTCAAGACACAGGGCAGAGAGTCCTTTAAAAGAGCAGGAAATGCCTCAGTATTGTATCTATATAGTACCAATGTACACAGCGCTCTACAGAATATCATGAAGGCATGCTATAGCTCAAGCAGGCTGATTCCCACCACCACCCCATTGGCAGAAATCACTTGAATCAATGATACTTTAATCCAATTGTGATAAGTCTTATGGACTGGAAGTCAGATTGTCACAATAGTTTTCACTGCTTTAAGCACAATGGAATTTAAGACTAATGTTTTACTCTGTACAGCACCATGTACATTGATGGTGCTATATAAATAAATAAATAAATATAATAATAATAATAATAATAATAATAATAATAAATTTGCCAGCTCCTCCGCCCCCACCCTCTAGGCATAACATGCTCATGTTCAAGTGTCCAAAAGATGCTTGAGACCAAGAAGATGCATATGGAATTCAAAAAGGTTTGGATTCTTATGTGGTGCATGCACAGACGACGATGCATTCTTAGTAATGATCTACTCAGGGGGAGCTAATGTTCTATAAAAGCCATTCCATCTGAACAGGCTAGTCCACAAGCCAAGTCAGGTTAGTAATTCTGCCTAATTCTATAAAGAGTGGGGTGTGGAGTGCAAGAGAATATTTCCTTTGGAAAACTGCCTGCATTCTACTTAACATTCAAAATATATGAATGCCTTTTTCACTATCTATTGTTTGCTGCAATTATCTTAGCTCTTGAAAAGAATACACTAGCTTTATGAGAAGCTTTGTTATAATAATGACTGATAATGTAGCAGCCGCAAATGTGTTTAAGAGCACTCATTTGCTTTCTGTAGCAGACTACAATTAGCAAACAGGAGCAATCTGCTTTAAATTTAAAATAAGCAGACTGAGAGATCTACGATTCTTCTGCTCTTAACTGGGATCTACAGGCCCTCCTTGTATTGTTGTGCTGTTTCCATACAGACTACATAGCAAGACAGCAAGATCCAGGTTAAGTATTGTGTGGGTCATTTGAAAGAGGCATACAGTAAATCAGGGGTCACCAACCCTTGGGCCGCGCAGGTGAGCTGCTTTCACCCACCCACCCCCACTCCAGCGTACCTGAGTGCGGGGCGCCATCTCGCCTGCCCAGCCAAAGCGAAGCCAGGACACCGGGGTGGGGTGGGGCGGCTTTGGAACGGTGCACCCAGCCAGAAGCCGCTCTGGGAGAGCAACTTCCGGGCACGCCGTTCTGAAGCTGCCCGCCCCAGTGTCCTGGCTTCACTTCAGCTGGGTGCCCACCCAGCCGAAGCGAAGCCAGGACTCTGGAGTGGGGGTGCGGGCAGGTGGGGGCTTCCCAAAGCCATCCCCTCAACTGCCCCCACCCCCGGTCCGTGGAAAAATTGTCTTCCACGAAACCGGTCCCTGGTGCCAAAAAGGTTGGGGACCGCAGCAGTAAATGACACCGGCAAGAACCAACGCTCAAGAACAAATCTTAACGTGAGACATTTTTCAAGCATCTTGTCTCACTGGAGTACAAGCAAGACTACATAATACTTTAATCCTCTAGTATAATGTATGAGAGGGGGGGAAAGGGATAGGACCAAGGATTTGTGCATGGATGAGTCTCAGAACTGCTGCACACACAGAAACAAAAGGCCAGTGCAGTTTCACTCTGCAAGGCCTGACACAAGTAAGAGGTGATGGAGGGTGAGAGTGAAAATAACTCAGTTTACAAGTAACAAGAACCCACTGTGGGGGAATTTCCGCACAAGGCTTCTTATTGTTTTGGCAGCCGCAATTTTGAATATTCAAGTTATGTAAGGAATGTGCTGTAGCTCGCTGTTACATATGAACCTGGCAAGGGTGGGTTGTTGGTGGGCTCGACAAACCATCCAGAACCCATAGGCTGTTCTAGGGGCGAGTGGCTTGTCAAGCACCCCAACAATCCGCCTTCACGTTTTGCACATAAACAACAAGTTATGGGTCCACTTGCCAAGGCTTGAATATTCAAAATGGCCACCAGTGCAATGAGGAGGCCCACAGGAAAATTCCCCCTGGGTGGCTTCTTGTTACATATGAATCAGGTCATTGAAGATCAGGATAGGAGGAGAGCGGCAATCCTATCCCTATCAACAGGATGCGAACAACCACCACCACCACCAATGCCACACCTACTCCAACATAAAAGTGTCAAGAGCTGAAACCTAACCCCTTGGTAAGCCACATGATGAAGACTAGGAAAAGAGTGGGAACTAGTTTCCCCCAGTGCTGGCATCCACAAAATTGAGCTGATGATCTGTATATTGCTAAAGGGAATGAAGTTCTTTTAAATGGCTATTCAAATCTCAGTCTGAAGTACCAAGGCTGAACTACAGAAGTCCGACACCATCTTCTCCATCAGATGCCATCAAGCACTTGAAGCCACCCATTGGCAAATATGGCTTAAAAAGTCTCAGTGTTTCACATTCATGAAACAGGAGTAACACAGCGCCTTTGCTAAAGGCGTGTAAAGGAGGAGTAGGCACTGGGGGGATGATGGACACACACACAGTAAAAACAAAGAAAGGCAGTACAATTTAGCAAATACATAGATCTGGGGTGTGTGTTTTTTCAGATTGAGAGTCCCCTTCGGAACTGTTTAGTACTAGTGAGGGCAGCTCCTTTGACGTACTGTTACAGATCAACTTGTGAAGTCTCCACCAGCAACATTAAACATATGACATGTGCAAAAGGAAGTTCAACTCGATAAAGATTACTTCTTTTGTTATAGGAAATCTGCATTTCTTTGTCGTGTCTCTCTTCCCCCTTTACCCCGACTCATTTATTGCAATTATACCTGAAAGCTTGAGAGATGTTTTACACACCATGACAAATATTATTTTTTTCAGAAAATGTATCAAATCTACATTTGAAATTAAACATTCTCATCAATTTGGTTTCCATAGCATGTTTCAGAATACATCTCACATTAGAGTTCTTTGCCACAACACTTATTAAATGCCAAGGTGCATTGTTCCGGGTTTCTGCAGCTGAAACTCTCCCCACGGCCTGAGTTTGTTATCCCAGCGGAAGCTGGTTTCAGGCAGCTGGCTCGGGTCGACTCAGCCTTCCATCCTCCCGAGGTCGGTAAAATGAGTACCCAGTTAGCTGGGGGAAAGGTAATAATGGTCGGGGAAGGCAACGGCAAACCACCCTGCTATAAGGTCTGCCAAGAAAACATCAGCGAAAGCTAGCGTCCCTCCAAGAGTCAGTAATGACTCAGTGCTTGCACGAGAGGTTCCTTTCCTTTCCTGGACTCAGAGATTATATCCTAGCGCAAGCACAATTCCTAACCTAAATCCAAGAATAGTTCCCTTTTCTTTACCAGGGTGCTGAGCCTGGCATTTTTCTCTGTAATATAGAGGGGACATTTGCTTCACATTCCAGGCTGCGTCTCCTCTGGGCTTTCAATAACAATAAACCCAAATAGCTTGAAGGAAGCTGAAAATAGACTCGTCAGGGATTTCCTTTCAAAATAAGACTCACCCTGGCATGACAGCAGGAGGGATGACAAGCATAAGTTTAAGTTGTGCCCGATGCAAAGCTTCCGAGAGGTGAGTGAGCAAATGAATCAGACCCCTGAAATGCAAACACAACATTAGGTTGATTAGTAAAATCAGGGCACAAGACTCCCTTGTTTTGAAATTCTCAGCTTAAAATCTCTTCCCAAATGAAACACTTGGCCCTGCCTGCTCCATCAACAATCAAAATAGGATGCAGCAACAGGAGACAGGTGAGAAGTGGTAGGTTTTTCCAATCTTTAGGTTAAAGTACATCTGGTCTCTTTCCCCAGTTGCTTGCTTGGGCAAGTGAACTCAATGCTTGCAAAGCTCTCAACAGAAAAGCGAAAGCCCTGCTTGGACTCTCTTCCTCCTGAAATGGTGGCTCCCCCTTGTAGCGATCGGGCAGGGTGGCAGAAATGCTGGCAGTGCCAGGCTGCTCCCTTTTCATCCTCCATTTGCTACCATACAACAGATTTGAAGCTCCATCATCACCAGCACAGACATTTAGTTAGATGTGCTTAAGCATTCAAAGATAACCCACTAATAGGCATTATTATTATTATTTATTTATTTATTTATTTATTTATTTATATAGCACCATCAATGTACATGGTGGGGTTCACACAACACATAAACCCACCATGGGTTACTGTGTTGTCTGAATGCAGCACGTACACCACAGAGTGGCTTGTTAACCATCCAGGGTGGCATAGAAAGTGTGTGTGGGGGGAGGAGGTGAAATCATCCTCAACAGTGAGGGGGTGGGCAAGAAATGATTCAGTTATCTACTCGTAGGGTGTATGCTTCAGAATTTGCCATTAACTTAATAGAAAAAAGTGAATTTGCTGCTTGAATCAGAAGATTTATTAAACATTCAGAACTGCATATTAATTCATGAACCCAAGAGTGAGCTAAATGGACATGTGATCAACTCTACATCCTGAATGGACAAAAAACCAACAACCCACTTCTCTCTCGCTGAATGAGTTCATCTGGTCTCTTTGTTTGCTTTTGCAACTTTGAAAAGGGTAACATGTATTACTAGGTTGTGTAGAGAAGTACACCACACCACACACACACACACGCACACACACTAAAAGGAAAGGGTAGAATCAGTTACCTGGGCTTTACCACTAGTATTTCAGCCGTTTTCAAGGCATCAGGGAATATGACGGTTCCTCCCAACTAATACAGGCCAAAAAGAGATTGTGGCCTACACAACACACAGCGTGATTTTATACTCTTTGGAGGATATACATCAATGTGAGATTGTGTGTGTGTTTTACTAATCTTGTATTGTATAGTTGTACCTGATTTATGCCAGAGGTAGGAGAAGGATGGCAGTTTCTTTTCTAAGAAAAATAGCCAGGAAGATTTAAGTACTGGCAGACTAACTTGTCAAGCCATCCCTCCGGCCCAAGAGCACTTCATGCCGATTCAAGGGATTAGTGGTTAATGCTCAGACTTCATTTAAGTATACTCCCATTTGTCACCCAAAATAGACTATGTAAATCAAGTGTGCACACACTCTAGCATCCCCAAACAGCCCTTGCTGAATGCCCATTTAAAAGCATCCTATAAATTACATCTCTGCTCATCTCAACAGTAGTCTTTAGTGCCCTAGGACCATATTTTCCCATATTATCACTGTCAACTTGGAAAGGAGGAAAAATACACATGGTGCATTGCATTTTTTAAAAAAAAAAAAAGTATAATGAGATGGGAGCAACCTGTCTTCATGTCAAAACATTGTTAAATATTCATTATGTACTTTGCCACTGTCAAACTTAACTTCAGATGTTCCTCTAAGGCATATGCCACTTTATGAATTTATCCTCAACCAATTAAGTTCTTTTGTCTTTGCTTTCTGGCCACAGTTCCATTAAAAAATGCCAGCCTTCTGAATATACAATGCTGCAGTTCTGCCTTTTGCCTCCTCACCCTCCACCTCATTCATTAAACATATACTCATACACTTTGGCCATCACAGAGCTGCTTTGTCCTACTTGAAGCTGCTAATGATGCTGACCTCAACAGAAAGTTTATCTCACCATACTATTTGCTGCATGTCCGTAGAGTCTCAATTTAACTATAGCAAAGACTCAGGTCTGACGGTCACTCTCCCTCCTGGGAAACGCTTGATTTCAGGAAATTTTAAAATAAATGAACATTTCAACAAAATAAAACTGCAGGCAACTAATAAAAAGTTAAACACAAATTTGAAAGAGCCATCTCAGTTCAAGAATGAGTTATTGCCGGTTGTCCTTTCCCTGTACTAGGCAATGCCAAGGAAGGAAGCCAACCTACTGTAAGCCTTTGATTAATAGGTTAAATTTCTAAGGCTCAGACTGAAGTAATGATGTGCCAACAGGTTTTGTTCTTTTACTCCCACAGTTAATAAGATACCTGAAGGTCAAATGCAGATGTTCCTACAGGATATAGTGAAGGCAGCACTTTGCAAGCCAACTGTGTGAGGGTGGCACCACCTACTGCCTACTGTAGGCCTGGACAATTCAACACATGTGCTTCTTTCTGCACAGAATCAAGCTCAGGCCTGTGTTACAAATCATGACACAAGGCCTCCATAACACATTCAATGGTTAGGAGCAAGGAGTTGTAATCATGCACAAACATTTGTTTGCGAGACAGATCTGGGAAAGGTCAGGTCCACCTGCCCTCTGACGATTCCAACCTAACTACAGGCTCAGAAATCAGCATGCGTTTCAAAAGTCAGGAGAGATGAGATGAGACTGGCAGATAATGGATGCAATCTAGCAGGAACTTCACACATACAGAGCAAGGAAAGTACAACTGTAAAGTGGAATTGGGGGAAACAGCAGACAGCTTTTTGCAGACATGGTTCCGGAGCCCAGTTCATGAATCACATGGTTTGTTGTTACAAGAAGGTGCCATGGTGGGCAAGTGCAAAAGAAGGACATTTAAAACTTCTGGTCATGCTTTCAAATGGAGTACAGCAGCTGCTGCTGCTTCCCATTATGTCTAAATATGGGAAAGTTCAGTTTTCTAGAACAAAACAGAGAGGAAATTTAGCACAGTGGCAGAGCACCTGCTTCATATGCAAAAGGTCCCAGGTTTGATCCCAAGCATCTCCAGGTAAGGCTGGAAAGAATCCTACCTGGAACCCTGGAGAGTCGCTGCCAGTCAGTGTCAACAATACTAGGCTAGATGGATTAACGGTCTGACTCAAGATAAGGCAGCTTTCTATGTTCATATGGGAACTAATGACTGTGATTTTATGGTTTTAAATTAATGATTGTTGGTATAGTTGGTATAGTTTCTATTGGGTCTGTGACCACATAATAAAATGTATGTAACTCCGTGCTCAGGGTGAAAGAGATTTGACGCTCCTGCCCTCAGTGCTCAGAGGCCAGAATATTTCATGTGCTAGTGGTCTTCAACTGGTCCAGACCCAGGATCCACCTCAGATTCCCAACCTGCAGAATGGGGCCCACTTTCCCAATTTTACTAACTATGCCTATATATTTTAAATATGTGTATGTTTTAAATAACTCTTTTAGCCTGTTGAACAAAAGACTGTGATTTTATGGTTTTAAATTAATGATTGTTGGTATTGCTTTTATTGGGTCTGTGACCGCATAATAAAAAATCTGAAATCAACTTGGTAGTACAAGCAAAACAGGAGCCAACTCTGTTTTCAGATCTTTGTTTTTCCTGTCATCTGTGGCTAAAACAAGTCAGTTTCCCGTATCTGGATGTAAACTGGTAAATATAATTTTCCTCCAAACCATGAGCAGAAGTTTTACATTTTCTTCCCTTGAGTTTGAAGAAGAACAGAAGGCAAGAAGAAAGCACGTGAGCACACGGCTCCTGCCTGCTTATCCTCACAATGCTAAGCCATGCTTTCACATTACATCTCCCTGGACTGCTCTCTCCATTCTTCTCTCCACCAATATGACAACAGATTCATCTCAGAACAGGTTCAAAAAGGTACAAAAAGTGGGGAAGCAGAAGCACTTCTAAGTTTCCCAGTTCTGTTTTAATGTGCCATGTGAGTCTCATGGATCTCACCTGCTCTCACTCTAGACTGTAGCTGACCCCAGGGGCTCAGTGAGCTGGTTTGGATTTCACAACCACCCATGGGCAGTGAACAAGCTCACTGCCTCCGGCACACTCTTCACTTCCGCTTTCTATTAACAACGACTCATTCGTAGGTCCTTAGTGTGGCGTCCAAACCCAAGCACTTCTGGTTGTTCAAGGATTAAACAACCCAGAGTTCACCTACAATTTGTGCTTGGGTTAATGCTGGATAGTTTAACATCTAAACAACCCAGCGTGTCTGGGTTGGACATCACACTAACAACCCATGAATGTGGTGATCGTAGGTTGTTAAATGAAAGTGGAACGGAGGAACACACTGAAGGCAGTGGGCTCACATCCACCTACCAATTTGTGGGTTAAATAACCCACAGATTTGTCTTATCTGTGAATCAGGTCAATATCTTGCCATGGACAAGATGGCCAATTCCAAGGACCAAAGAAAACCATAATGGCAGCCATTTCTTGTGTGCATTCACCTCCATGATACCAAACTACCATGGTAGTTTAAATTAGCCTTCCCAACCCTATTGTTCTCCAGATGTTTTGGGGGACAATTCCCAACATTCCTGACTGTCAGCCACGCTGGCTGGAGCTGATAGAAGGTGAAGTCTAAAAGGTCTGCAGGACATCACATTGGGAAGTCTGGTTTACTTTTTTCAGGATCCAGTTCCTGCATCTTTCCTGATTAGGAAAGTACAAGTTTCCCTGTAATTAGGTAAGGACTTAGAAGAACTCTAGACACTTTGTATATAGCATATTCAATAGGAATGCATACAAGTGTCCTGAATGTGGGTTCATCTGTTTTTACAAATCTCTTTCCCTTCTACACTATTATTAAAGTACAGCAGCCTCATCCTCCTCGGAATCTTATCACTCTATGAACAAATTGCTGATAAGGTATTGTGCTGAATCAAGAAGCCTTGCCTATGGTAGGAAATAATCTCTGGGTACTTTAGCTACAAATCCTTGCTTTCTGGTCACCCATAGGTTATTAGGGCTTGCACTGAAATCAGAACTCCACTCCTTTCACCTTGCTTGAAATAACGCCCAAGTTATTGTTCACATGAACACTTATCCCAAATTAAAAGAAGCAAATCCTCAAAACCCAATTAACCATGAGTTCTGTCAAATTATTTCAGCCTGATTAAGAACACCAACAAATAAATGTCAGACACTGAGAAATAAAATGGTAGGATAAACCTATTGATGGGTTCAGTTCCATTCTTTCTTACTTGTCAAAACTAAAGAAAAATTATGACCCGTAAAAAGATTAGTGGACCACAGGAACTATCACAATACTGCCACCTTGTGGATATACTATGAATAACACAAAAGATGTCAAGTACGAGAATATACTTTCATACCGGTTTTGTGTAGTTTTACTATAATCAGAATTATGACATTCCCAATGTTAGAAACAAGTATCATCATACAACAAAATCTTGAGTCTGTCATAGCTCACCAAGAGTGATTTTACAGAGACAGTGGCCAGGATCCAGAGAGCTTCTTTAGACATGATCAAGGAACTCCACATGCCCAAGGAAGTTAAGATTTTTCTTTTTGGAATAAAAGATACACACAACTACACTGTATTACAAACTGCTTCTGAAACTTTTGCCAGGTTCAGAAGCCATTTCTCATGCAGCATAGACAACTGAGAAAGACACATCCATGGCCTCCTTGGGGACATGGAACCAGATTCATATTCCTTTCAAACCTGGCTACTGAGTTTAAGAAACAGTTCTAAAATACTGGAGCTGAACTCAGCTTCAAATAATTAAAATAAATTTTACATATCACTTAAAATATCTTCTGGGGTGCATATTCGCTCCCATGGGATGATGCTGTGCATTACCTATTGCGAACAGAGAATGTGTCCTGAAACATAGCCAACATTACCCTCTGGCTGTGTGCACTGCGAAGGAGGATGAGGTGGGCAAGCCTTCTTGCTCTGGCAGAGGAAACCCCAGTTCTGTAAGCTTCTAAAGACAACAAAGGGTTCCCTGGTAGATAGTTGGACATCCACCGGGAAATCTTATGTCATAGCTAGCATGCAGTGGGATTTAGCACTGGATAGTAAATTTGTAATGGTTTTTGTTTTACCTTATAGGTTTGGTAGATAACATGCAATGGAAATTAGTATCTGAAAGCATTTGATAGATAACATGCTCTTGATGTGCATGAATCAAATCTAGATTGACATTTGGGTATGGCTCCCACACACACAGACCTTTTAGCTTCGCTTCCCTGTATGGAAGTAAGGCAGGAAAACCTTGGCAGTTTGACAGATGTATATTTCCTTCATAACTTCCCTCTCTGCACTCCAGGGAAACTGACATGGAGAGGGAAAGCATAGTCAGTTTCACAGATTGTTGAAAAAACTTCAACTTTCCATCAATTCTCAGTGTCATTATTGTGGCTACTGTTCTGATAAGGAAAGGGGAGAGATGGTTGGGGAGGGCAGAATTCCTTCAAAACAGCATGCATGCATTATTGTACACAGCAATACTTATTTTGTTTGTTTTTTTAAGATATTGACAAGGCAATGGAGACATAGGCTTCCCTTGATCTTCTGAGTTCTGCAGGACAGCAGCAGGGAGGCAGAAGCACAGAGGAAAACAGAAATGGTGTGTGTAAGAAGGCTAGCTGAGGGACTTCCTCTAGGAAGGCCGAGAGCCAGTGTGGTGTAGTGGCTAAGGTGCTGCACTGGGAGTTGGGAGATCCGGGTTCTAGTCCCCACTCGGCCATGGAAACCCACTGGGTGACTTTGGGCCAGTCATGGACTCTCAGCCCAACCTACCTCACAGGGTTGTTGTTGTGAGGATAACATGGAGAAGAGGAGGATTATGTATTCCACCTAGGGTTCCTTGGAGGAAAAAAGATGGGATATAAATGTAATAAATAAATAAATACTAAATAAGTCCAGTCACAGGACAACATGAGCCACCATTCAAGGTAGACAAGTGGGAGAGAGTCTAGCTAGAAGGAATGTACTGACATTTAAAATTGGAAATCTGTAACCAGCAAAAGGTGGAAAGAGCAATTAATTGAAGTGGGAGAAGATCCCCAAGTAATAATTAAAGTGGTTTAAAATGCATGGGTGACTTCAGCCTAATCCTACTAGACCCAAGTGCTCAAGCTGCTTAGCTTGACAAGGAAGAGCGTTAAGTATGTGTCTTGTGCAGGTGTTCTGCACAGGGCCTAGATTTTTTTAGATACTGAACAAACAATAATATTTGATTATGTATTAAAACAGACTCAGTAAGACAGATTCGTGGAGCACACATCTACAAAGTACTCCAAGAATTGTGAATCTGGCACTGGGAATTCCTTAATCCGGGTCAGAGTACATTTACACAAAAACATCAATTGGTTAATTTGGAAGGCTTGGTTGAGATAGGACTTCCAATTCATGCTTCTAGTGTTGGGGAGAAGGCAATAATAAAAATATACACAGAAGCACACCAAACAAGAAGATAAAAACACTGGGAGGCATGTGGGGAAAACAGAAACAAGGGGCAGATATAATCATAGAATTGTAGAGTTGGAAGGCCATTGAGTCCAACCCCCTACTCAATGCAGGAATCCACCTCAAAGCATCCCTGACAGATGGCTATCCAGCTCCCTCTTGAAGGCCTCTAGAGTAGGAGAGTCCATGACCTCCCTAGGGCATTGGTTCCATTGTCGTACTGCTCTAACAGTCAGGAAGTTTTTTGCTGGAATCTGGCTTTCTGTAACTTGAGCCCATTATTCCGTGTCATGTACTCTAGGATGATCAAGAAGAGATCCTGTCCCTCCTCTGTGTGACAACATTTCAAGTACTCGAAGAGTGCTATCATGTCTCCCCTCAGTCTTCCCTTTTCCAGACTAAACATGTCCACTTCTTTGAGTTACTTAGGGACACTTGAAGCTGAGGACCATAATCAGGGGCAGTGCCTCGGAGGCAATCAGAGACCTTCCTATTATCATTATTTATTATATTTGTACTCTGCCTTCCTACCAAAAAATGGCACTCAAGGTCGCTTACATAACCACTTAAAATTGATTGAAACAATACATTAAAATGCAAAAAAAAAAAGCATTAACAATGATAGAAAAAAACATTTTTAAAAACGGATCTTTTGCAACCCTGCAACATGTTGTCCATCTAAATCAGAGATAGCCAGGCAGGCAACTCCTTCCTCTAGGCTGGCTGAGATAATAATCTGTGAGCCCAGCAGACCCACTCCCAGATTAAAGGGCTTCTTAGATAAAGCAGTCTTTGCCTGCCTGGGGGAAGGACATCAAAGAAGGAGAAAACCTAGGCTCCTTTGGGATGGAGGTTCACAGCCCAGAGGAGGCCACCAAAAAGGTCCTCTCTTGGGACGCCACCAATACACACACTGCCTGGGCAAAGCAGCTGCTTTTGCCAGAGCCATGTTTTCCCTTCCTTTAGAGCAGCGGTTCTCAACCTGTGGGTCGGGACCCCTTTGGGGGTCAAACGACCCTTTCACAGGGGTCACCTAAGACCATCGGAAAACACATATTTCCGATGGTCTTAGGAAACTGTATTGACTGAACTATGTCATGTATCATCTTTTGTATTATTAAAGCTATTGTTATGTATTATTTTCATTAGCAAACCATCCCATGACAATGGATCGTGTAGAGAAGAACGAAAATAATTTTATGGTTGGGGGTCACCACAACATGAGGAACTGTATTAAAGGGTCGCGGCATTAGGAAGGTTGAGAACCACTGCTGTAGAGCTACCAAAGTGGGACATCGGGGGAGCGGCAAAGACACCAATTGCTCAAGAGACGGGTCTTTTGTAACCCTGCAACGTGTTGTCCGTCTAAATCACAGCCAGCCAGCCAGCCACTCCTTCCTCTAGGCAGGCTGAGATACCGCTGGGTGGCTCCAAAGCAGTGTCTTGTGTGTGGCTGTTGACCCACGGGCAGCATCATTTCCTCGAGCAGCGGAGTTGCCCAGATGCTCAGCTTCTAAACTGGCAGGCACCCCTTGGCAGCAAAGGGACGTGTGCTTCAAAGTCCTCTTCCTCGGAGACCTGCCCTCCACAGGTGCCTCTTCAAATTTCTTCAGCATTAAGCTGCTCTGAAGGGGGATGAGGGCATCACGGCGGATTGGCAAGGGGTAAGCAGGGTAGCAAAGGGTGCCTGATGCACATACAGGCCAAAGAGGCTGTCCATCTCTGCTCTAAACAACAAGCTGGAACAATCAGCAGTGCCAAAACCCTTCCTCTGCCTCTTTTCTCAGAAAAACCCTGTTACACTCAATGGGTTGGATCCAGATTTAGTCATACTCAGAGTAGACTCCTTGAGTCTTGGGCTCCTTGGAGGAAAAAAAGGTGGGATATAAATGTAATAAATAATAACTATACAAATCTAATAGATTTCAATGGCCCTGACCAAATCTAGATCCAACCCAATGGGCCTGTTCAGATGACACACTAAGCCACGTTTAGACCTCTAACCTTTTTGCAGCAAATGGTTAGTGAGTGTGTTTAAACTGTGGTTATGTAGCCACTATGGTTAGAATTTTATATTTATTTATTTATTACATTTTTATACTGCCCAATAGCCGAAGCTCTCTGGGCGGTTCACAAAAATTAAAACCAACACACTAAGCCATAATGTTTAGAGCAAAATGCTTAACCACTCTGGCTTCATGTGTCATCTGAACAGGGTCATTGTTTCCATAATGGCATCCTAATTCTTGGTCCCTATCCAAGAGACCTGCCCAACTAACCCCCTCCTAACCTTCAGATGTTTGGTTAAGAAGGAAAGCTATTGGTTACTGGAGAGAGCCTAAGGCTAGTTCCTCCTGCATTTTTAGTATTTGTGGATTTAGTTTGGCAACATATTATTTTCAATTAAGATTGATTTTTTTAAAAAAATGCTTATACATACATACACATAGTAAGCAACTCTGAGAGCTCATTTGGACAACTAACGAAAGGCATAAAAATGGTGAAAATAGATACAATTGTAGACTACCCTTCGGGAATGCTTCAAAGCATTTAAACGTTATGGAGTAAACAACTGTATAATTAAGGTGCCCACAACAACGCACAGCAGGGGAACAGGGACCTATTTTAAGGCTCAGTCTACATAGAGAGTTTCATTCTGCATTCTAGGCAGGGGTTCAAATTTCCACTTGCCACCTTGCCAATGTGCCTTCCCCTCTAGCTCGGTGCCAAGAAGGGACAGGGGATCATCCTCACAATTCTACGAAGCTTCAGAGAACTCAATGAACCTACATAGAATCAAAGCATTGGAAGTGTCCTCAGAGATCATCTAGTCTAACCCCCTACTTAATGCAAGCTCTGCACAGAGTGTCAAAGATTCCCACTGCCCTCTCTGCCCAAAATGACTAGCCTCTAGTTGGGGCTGGTCATTTTGGCAGTGGGCAGCCAAGTGATTTGGAACACTTTGGTTGGCTGCTGCCAAAGCAGCTAGCTCCTCCCAGTTGCACTAAGCCCTCAAGCCCCAACATCAGCCCTTGTGTCCCCCCACCCACCCTCAGACATCCAAAAGTCTGGAGAGGAGAGGAGGCAGGGACGGTTCCTAACTTCCCACAGAGGTGCACTGAAAGATCAGGGACTAAGACTGCAATCTCATACACATCTACCTCAGAGTAAGCTGCATTAAACACAATGGGACTTCTTTTCAAGTAATCATGCAGAAGATTGTATTGAAGGGAGAAGGATAAGAGACTGGCAACCACAAATTTTGGCTTGGCTACCAAAACCAAGCAAAATTTGGGATCCTCAATTATAGGAGCATCTGCCGAAGGCTTGAATCAATCATAACAACAGAATGTATATGGTCTTCTGCCCTCCCCCAACCTAAAGTATATTTCTTCCTTTAGAAGGTAATGCATCATCCTTCACTCAAAGAACATGTGTGTTCTGCCTTTGCTGATGCAGTTAATCTACTGTTCACCTTCTCTGAAAACAGCTCTTGAAAATGTTTTAGTCTTCTTAAAATCCTACTGTCAGATGTAAGAACCACATTAAGGCCAAGTAATTATACCTGTCATACTTAAGGATTTATTTTTCTCAAGCAGCTGCAAAAACCATGTAGAAACCATCAACATTACTCTTTCAAGCACCGCGACAGGCCTTTTTGTGCCCTGAAACGGTTGGCCAACAGCAATCAGGGGATCATTTCTAAAGCCCTTGACTGAGACACCTAGGTTGTCTTTGTTGGTATCTCTGTTGTTAAAAACAAAAAGAGCTACTTGAGGCAAGTTTTGACAAGCAGAAAGGGAGACAGGAACAACACTGGGAAAGTCAGCAGGACCTGGATTCATACTTCATCTTTCCTAAGACCATTTTTCCATACTAACTGCTCAACACTTGGCCTCAGGTTATTGGATTTCACAGGTATCACAAAAACAGTGCCAGCAGAGTTTATTTCTAGGAACTGAGTTACCAGTTCACATAAAAAAAAAGAAGGGAAACACCTGACATTTGAAGATGCCACCTTAGAAGCTGCAACACACACTTCTTCCATGCCGCTCTAGTAACTTAGGAAAATCTGGGCCACCTGAAAGGAGTACAAGACTCAGCTTCTTTCCATGCTGGTATAATCCGTTATAATAGCCGCAATTGCAGGTTCCTACCTTGGGACATACATTACCCTAAGGGCTTCTCTACATGAGGCTTTTATCCTGCTGTTGAGATTGGTCACTCAAGGATGTTTGTGGGTCCTTTGTATGATGCCATCAACCTCCAGGACCTATTCCGTGTTTTGCAACCTTTTCAACAGCTTTATTTGTAACAGGGATAATGAGCTATTTTAAAATAACAATTTGAATCTCTGTGCCTATTTAAGAAGTTGCACTATAACAGCTACTATACCACAACAGCATCTAGCAGCACTATAATGAAACATATAGAATTTACAGATAAAGGAAATCCCTGGAAAATAAGGGGAAAGTACATGTAAATAGCCAATCTTAATCCCACAAAAAATCCGGAAGCAGAAGCTCTGGAGAAGTAGAGAAGCCCTAAGTTACTGAAGCAGCACACACTGAGGGCATTCCCACAACTTTATGATATCAGAAAAGACCCTCAACGGCACTTAGTGCTGCAAACAAGATTCTTTACTATAATATACTATAATAATAAACGAACCCCACTGATTTCAGTGAAATTACTTCGATGTAACCATACTTAAGATCAATCATAAAAGGTCTAACTAAAAAATGGGGACTTACGTTTGCTTTTGATTTCCTAGCTGACTCCAGACTTCAGCCACAAAACCATCAAAGTTTTCACTCTAGAATAATAAAAATATTGGAGACTGTTCAGAATAAATGCACAGGCAAAGATCATGGAGACAATTACGTTACTTTTAATTACTTTATTTTTGATTATGCCCAAAGTTGTAGATGTCTGCTAAAAACCTTTGTTCATCTGGCCTTTGGCTCTTAATGCATTTATCAGCTGTGGTGTAATCTTTTCGGTGGCAGCTGTTTTGCAATTTAATTAGAAGTCTGTGTTAACTGCTTTTGTTTTAAGCTCTGTCATTATTTATCCAGTTTATCTGTACTCCATTTTAAATCCTTGTAAAATGACTGTTTATGACTTTTGGCGAATAGATGGCAGTGAATTTATACACAAGCATGGTGCTAATGCAATGTTTCATCATATCAGTATGTATTGTGCCAGTGTATCTAGAAAGCACATAGTGGACCTATATGTACCGGAGTGCCAGAATTTAGCTTAGCTCCATTTTTTTAACCAAATGCTAAAGTAATTGATCATAAATGGCTTGGGACCCAAATACCTAAAGGAGCACATCCTGACAGACCCACCTGTCTACACTTTAAGATCATCAGGGCAGGCCCTTCTCTGAATTCTATCTATAAGAGAAATGCATTTATCATCTACAAAAGAGAGGGCCTTCTCTGTGGTGGTGATCCAACTTTGAAATACCCTCCCTCAAGGGGGACACCCGTCACCAACATTGCACTCTTCTTGGTGCCAGGTTAAAATCTTTTTATTCACCTAGGCATTTTAAATTTGTTTTTTCAGCTAACTGCAGTTTTTATGTTTCGCAATTTCCCTATATTTTTGTTTCTGCTTTATTTTTACTGCACTGAGGATCTGATTTTTGTGTACACCATCTCTGAAAATCCCTTTTGGATGAAGGTGCTGTCTATACACTTTAAAAAATAAAATAAAAATAGCAAGATAAATACTGGGCATTAACAATACACTTATAGATTTCCTTCCCCATTTAGGAGTCAGGAACACATTGCAGCATATGCAGTGAGTTGGTGGGGGAGAATTCCCGCCAAAACTTCCTCAGCTATAGAAGATTCCCAATCGAGGCTCCGTGCAGGCGCAGAGCCCATATGTGTGATGCACAGAGGCTACAAAGAGGAAGAACACATTTACAGACTGGCTTCCACATTTAGGAGTCAAGTTTCATTTAGGATGCTATCCTTTACACATTTTGATGGAAAAAGCCCTATAACATTTTTCTGTCCACTCATAAGACTGAACCCTCCTTCACTTCTGAAAGAGATGTATAAAACAAAGTTGTCCACCCTAGCAACATGTCACTTACAAAGTAAAAGTGTACACTGCTCATGTATCACACAGACATTTGGTATTGTACTGACTGTTTTACTTCTTGTAGATATGAACTTACCTTGGCTACTTGAACCATGTTATTAGAAAGCTCTTCTATCTCATCTTCACTGTCAAACACACTCTCAAAGTCCTGGTAAGTCCACCCTTCAAACAAAATCCGTGGTACTAAGGATTTTTTAACAAGAGAAAAAATATTTTTATTTTTATTTTCTGTTTTTCCAATTTTGCTTAAAGAGTTTACTCATACACACACACACACACACACACACACACACACACACACACCCTATATTTTTAAATATAAGTTGACATAAAGGGGAAACGTAAAAGGGGGGCATGGGAGCAGGGGGGAAGCATATTGTACTGTACTGGAAAATGAATTAAATCTAATAAACCGTTACAGAAATAGTTTTCTACACAGTTAGAATTGCTTTAATTTATAATAGTATCATGAAAGCATGCCTCGATGGACATATTTCCTTCCTCATCTCCTACAACTATTTCCAAGTCCATGTATAAACTTCACGTTTAAATATAGGGCCTCTTCTTTATACATATAGGAAAATTATGGCAAACACACACACACCTTCCACCACAGTGGCCATGGCTAGACCAGGCCTACATCCCGGGATCGTCCCGGGATCATCCCTGTACATCCAAATGACACACAGGGGATACTGGGAGCAGGCAGGGACGACCCACCCCTCTATTTGCCTGGGATAATCCTTAGGTGTAGCTAAGGCCTTAGCATCTGTGGGCCTTCATGTGGCAGCCCATATGCTCAGAATAACATCATTCTTATCAATTAAGCAACTGAGTCTTCTGTGTGTGCAGAGGCCCCACATCACAAGTATCGTGGAAGGGGTCTTGGCTCTCCCATTTGGCCACTACGTGGACTGGATCCTTGCCCAAGACAGACATCTGAACCAGGCCTTAGAAGATCATGAAAAATGTGTGACATATAACTCACCAGAACAAAGAACAATTTTCCAGGTGTGCTGAGAGAGCTATAAAAACCTGATACACTTTAAAAAATCTGCCAAATAGGGGGCACTAGCTTGGTCATCATTCCCTATAATGTTAAACATTAATAGTCTGGGGACTTCAGTTAGGAAGTGGTGGTTTTAGGAGGTTAAGAAAGAAAAAGAAAAAGGTGATGGTTTCTCTTCCAGGCTGACTAGATCACTCACCAGAAAAGAAAAAAAAAGGGTCACTTCTTTTCCAGGCTGAATAGGCCATTCCTATTAGGTGCAGGGGTTATACTGCAACATTTTGTTGCGGCTCCCCACTTGTCATTTACATTTTTCAACTGCAAGAACAGCAGAGAAACACCCCTAGTCTGCAATCCTATACATAATTACTTGGGAGTAAGTCCCATGATGTGGTTTATTTCCAAGTAGACATATATGCCTATTTGGATTGCGTTGCTAGCCGTTATAACGAATGAGTGAGACAATTTTGCTCAGTGGCTGGGTATAGCAACCCATATTAATTAAAATATTTATATACTGTCCTTCAACAGAATTGGTTTTGAGGCGATTTACATAATTAAAACGTAAAGGTTATAACAAATGGATAATTCCTCAACATTTTAAGTAAGAAGAACATAAGAGCACTCCCGCTAAGGCAGACCAAAGGCCTCTCTAATCCTACTTGCTGTTTCCTACAGAGGCCACCCAGTAACCTATGGGAAGCCCACAAGTAGGTCATGAGGACAGTAGGGATCAGCAAGCCAGGGGGTGGGAAGACAGAATCCAGGATATTACAGGCTAGTTAGATCTCAAATAAGTCACCTATTTTGATGTTTTTAGCATTCTTCTTGACTTCCTTCATCCAACCTGTTTGAAGATAAAATAAGATTAAAACATGAACCTGCCCAGTCTCAAGGAGCCACTTCTCCAAATGGAACAATGTCTTTTAAGCTTCTTCTATTCTGGGTCCATCAAAGTAGTAAGGGCTAGCTCAGGGGTAAGCAACCAGTTGTCCTCCAGGTGTCTTAGCCCCTACAACTCCCCAAATCCTTGACTGTTGGCTATGCTGGCTGGGGCTGATGGGAGATGTAGCCCAGAACATCTGGAGAAAGCACCAGGTTATCTACCCTGAATGAATCATTATGCAAAAACGAATTGCTATCCACCACTAGGGAAGCATAAATTGCTAAGCAATTGTTTCAGTCCCAGCACAGAGCAACCCATAGGCATATGCACTCCACTTGGTACAATCATGTTTACTTTTGGCTGAGTCCAGAAGCTACATATGAGTATACCAATGCTTTGGAATCATTTAAGGCAGCAAGCATATGAACTTTACTGTGAAGCACCAGCATTGGATATGACTTAGCCTACCTGTATTCACTGTTAGCTGCAGCAAATTTACAAGCAGTAATTATCTGATATGCAGTGTCACGCAAATTGAACATTAGGCATTAGTGACCTCAAGGTTGGATTACTGCAATGCGCTCTAGGTGGGGCTGCCCTTAAAGCTGCTCCGGAAGCTGAAGCTAATGCAGAATGCTGCAGCTCAGCTGTTGGTGGGGAAAGAATGAACTGTCCTTTACAGCTTCTAACATCCTGCAGAAGGTGTGACTGGCTAGCACCTTGAACAGGAAACTCTCTTGAAATGGAATAAGGATGCACTGCAACATTTTGTTACAGATCCGAATTGTATATCTAATTTCAAACAATCTTTAAACCCACAGATCGTTAGATTTCACACATGGAATGTCAAAGTCACCACATTTGGGGCATTCATTGTGATGTACATAGTCATACACTGACTGCTCTATCACTTTCACTGCCTACTTTGTGTATCTGATGAAGTCAGGTCTGGCCTATAAATGCTCATATCACAATAATTTTGCTTAATCTTTAAGATAACCGACTCTCTCTTGCTTTTGGATGAATTTGGCATGGGAGTTATAACTGGAGTTCCTAGCTCAAGGAAATATGTTGGATCATGATGTGCTCAGAACACACCCTGTGCTGCATACGACACATCCAGTTTCTCCAATTGCTCTGTCAAATTGGCTGCCACTCTAGATTTTATCGCTCCCGACCCTCCACAAAGAAAAGCATTTTGCAGCCCAACTCAGCATATCTGCACAATGCACATTAAAGCCAAACTGTTAGACACGGTGCCAAAGGCACTGAGATCATCAGGCATCAGATATGAAGTGCAGAATGAACACCTTGGTCAGCATCATGGAGCCCTGTTAACTGGAACCTCTCCTTGCCCCTTCTCTTCACCTGCAGCCAGACTGGCGAGATCGTTGTGAATTTGCTTCCAAATATCTTAGCAATGTCGTAGCCATGGCTGTTCCACTAGCAGAGGGACAAAGAACATAGATTAGGACAAGATCCACCACAGACTATTATTTAGGACTTGAGCTGAATTATAGGTAGGAAAGACTAAGGATGCAATCCTATCCTGACAATTAGCAGCCTCTGAACTCAGAGGCTGCCGAGGATCTAATGCAGGGAGGGAGGAAAGCAGAGGCTCTGCACTCCAGCCTCCCTGCATTTGGCATCTTGGAAGGGGACAGAAGGAGGCTGGGGCAGCCATAGGAAACAGAGTAATGTAGCCAGCCCATGTAACCGAACAGCCCATGGGAACGCCCCCTTTACCCTATCTCTGTACTCCATTTTCCAAGAACATTTTCCAAGAACAGAGAGTAGCTGGCATGGTTCTCTCCGCAGTGGCTATGAGGGGGGTGGGCAGGGAGCAGAGTTTCCTTGCTCCGAGCCCTGTGTCCAAACTCTGACCCAGGAAACCGAACCCACCCCAGTCGCTGTCTGGTAGGCATAGGATTGCTCTCTAAATTAATATTCCCAATTCCAGTTTAGGATTTACTTGTTAAATTGCCAAACCACTCCTCCCCCATAAAGAGCACCCAGCATTCCTACAACTGGCTGCATCTCCACTGCTCAGTCACTCAGTACTTACGGGTGTAATGTAACCCAGAACATCTCCGAAGAAATATCGCTCTCGGGCTTTTTTAGCGCAGTAGCTTTTGTGTTCCAGGATAATATCCTTTGCCTTTGTATCGGTAACGACCAAACCTCGGTCTTGTACTGTTTTACCAGAATGTTGAGTCTGCCAACAAACAATTATTTTAGAATTTACAGAATTCACTGGCACAGGATACAGTGATAGGCACTAGTTTAGATAGCTGTAAAAAAATTAACACATATTAAATGAAGATAGCTGCTCATGGACCTATTAGCTATGGTAGCTACAGAAAAATTATATGTTCTGAAATCATGTACTTCTAAATAACAGCTTGGTGTGGTGGGTGGGGTAAAACCACAGGGAAAAACTCTTCCCTTCATGCTCTAATTTTCACTTCCCGAAAACAACCGATTGGCCTCTGTTGAAAACACAAACTAGGAGTAGTCACCAGTCCAGCCTTCCCCAATGTGGTGCCCTCCAGGCATTTCTGACTTCAACTCCCATCAGTCCAAGCCAGCATGGCTAATGATCAAGAATGCCAGGACCATTTCACACAACTTTCCTACACAGAAGTCAGTTCCAGGCAGAAAGTTGTATGAATCTCACCAGTAACTAATGATGTGTGATGAATATACACCAAACCGTTTTGCTTCGGGCACGCACAATGGGAAGCTGCAATTGATAGGGATTGCTCAGTTCTGCTCTCAGTTCTGGGATCTTAGCCTCTAGTGCAGTGGTTCTCAACCTTCCTAATGCCGTGACCCTTTAATCCAGTTCCTCATGTTGTGGTGACCCCCAACCATAAAATTATTTTTGTTCTTCTCTACACGATCCATTGTCATGGGATGGTTTGCTAATGAAAATAATACATAACAATAGCTTTAATAATACAAAAGATGATACATGACATAGTTCAGTCAATAGTTTCCTAAGACCATCGGAAATATGTGTTTTCCGATGGTCTTAGGCGACCCCTGTGAAAGGGTCATTCGACCCCCAAAGGGGTCCCGACCCACAGGTTGAGAACCGCTGCATCTAGTGCAACTTCCCCCAACTTGGTATGGGAAGAGGAAGCAGTTTTTATTGTACTAAAGGCATGGTGGGCTGGGGAAAGTTGGGAAGTTGTAGGACATTATTCTGTCTAAACATACACAGAATTGCACCCTTAATGATCACCCGCCTTATTTCCTAGCTACTTACTATTGTTACATGTTATTCAATACTTATCACATGTTGCTTCCACCAGATGTGGCAAGTAATGTAAGGTTGTTAGGCCAAACACCCCTAACCTAGCAACCTCCAGATGTGTTGGATTACAAATCCCATCATCCCCAGCCAAACATGGTTATAGGAAATGCTGGTTAGGATGTGTGAGAGAGAGGGTGCCAAATTAAGGGTTCCATCTGGAGGTTGCCAAGTTAAGGGAAATCTGCTCTGCTGCAATCTTCCATATTTTTGCTACTTTTTAATATTGCATTTTATGGTTTTTTAATTACTGTGGGCTGCCCAGAGGGCTTCAGCTGTTGGGCAGTAGAAAAATGTAATAAATTAACAAATACAGCCTTTGTACTAAGAGCATTTGCCCTACAAAGCTACCTGCCTTGAAATAAAGAGGCTGTTGTGAAATGAATGGATTTCGGCTAGGTGCTCTCTGTACACATGCAAAGGCAACACCACCAGGGCAGAGTACAAAAATCCACACAGCAACTGATAAGACGTGTCACCAGTCAAAGATGGAGGCCAGATAATTAAGCACCATCCCCCTACCTTTTCCTCCAGTGTTTTCGAGGGCGCTTTTTTTGCATCTGTTTTCGACAACGTCGCATCAACCACCTGAGAAGCCAGGGCAAAAACAACAAGCCCGGTGCAGATGCATTTCATGGCAGCTTTTGCTATTCCAGTCACGTGTAATTTCTATGGCCAGAAGATAACAACAGAAGTTTGGTTTGCGTAACAACCTACTTTAGATCAATAAAATCAGTTGCTGCCAACAGTATGAACAAGTGGGTGCCATCGTTCCATGGAAGAGCATGGTGAGCGTGCCAGGTTCTACCTCTGACATCTGCAGTTAAACCGGGGGGGGGGGGGGGTTAGCCTCTTTCAGTCCAAGCACCAAATTCAATTTCGGAGACACTCTTGGGCCCACAGTCCAGTGTTGGGCGGGGCCAAAATCAAAAGGGGGCAGGCCAAAAACACCAGCATATTTTAGGTAAAAGCTCTTACTGCTCACAGTCCAGTGGTAGGCGGAGCCAAAATCAAAAGGGGGCAGGGCCGAAAACACCAGCATATTTTAGGTAAAAGCTCTTACTGCCAGTAACTAAGCCTCGGGAGAGGCATATTAACCTTTCAAAATGGGGGGGGGGGAGGGAAATCTGTGCAAAACAATTGGTGGTTGAGTAGAAGAGGGTGTGGCCATTTGGGGAACCACAGAGGACTGGACTGGGTCCTGAAGGAGGCGGGATTTGGCCCACAGTCCTGAGGTTCAACACCCTTTGAAGGATATCAACTAACTGGACTGAGAAAAGATCTCTGCCGGGCTGGAAAACATGTGCCCCCCTTCAGAAGTTTTGGCCTACAACTTCCACCATCCCTCACCACTGGCTATGCTGGCTAGGCCTAATGGGAGATGTAGGTTGCTTGATAACCATGCAGTGTGGCTTGTTAGCCACCCTGAACAACCGAACAAGAAGCCATGGGTTCTCAAGGTGGCTTGTTCGAGAAAATTAAATCACACTGCATTGCTAGCAAGCCACCCTGCAGAAAATGTGCTACATTCAGACAACCGATAACTGACCCTGAAGAAAATGCACTGTGTTCTGACTACATGTTAACCCACCCTGTGGAAAACATGTTGCATTCAGACAACAGAATAACCCATGATGGGTTAGCACGCGGTGTGAACCCAGTCAATGAAATACTGGACAAAAAAGACTGAGATTATTACTTACCCTAAATTAATATCTGTATCACTTCCTTCTAATGCAGAATTATTCAGACATATTATTAGAGGTTGCAATACTGGCCCTATTTCCAAAGTATTTACTTTTTAATTTATCCAAAACAAATTAGGTGCTGTTGGGAATGCCAGGGCCACTCTTACTGTATTCAGTATTAGCCTGCGGAGCAAGTTCAACTGCTCTTTAGCAAGTAATATAGCTAATAAATAAAACAGGCTTGCTTCAGCCACAAATTGTCTTGCTAGATCTCCATTTGTGAAACTCAATAGTTCTAAGCCCCTTCTCAGAAGGTGCCCAAACTTCGCAATCACAAGTCAATGAAATAAGCAGTTACAAGAAAGGAAAATGACCAGAGCTATCCTTGCTTTCAAAATCAGCATGAAACCAGAATACAAGTTTTCAGACACAACATCAAAACAATCTTTGAAAGTCTCTTGTACTTGTGAATGTTTTTTTAAAAAACTTGCAATGTAGATCCAATGTAGTGTCTAATCAGGTTAAGTTTTATATTTTCATTGCAGATGCCAGAAACACACACAAGGCTTGTAGTGTCATGTGATCTCAAAAACAACAAGACATATCTCCTATGAGGCACTACTGCATTTGCAAGCTGTGGAAGTGTCATTATATCCACTTAAAGAGACTAACAGATTTATTGCGGCATAAGCTTTTGCGTCTCTAAGCCCATGAAAGCTTATGTTATAATAAACCTGTTACCCTTGAAGACGCCACAAGACTGTTGTTTTTTGCTGTTTGGAGTCAGAAAACTGCGCACCCCACCGCCTCTTAGCTGGTGCAGAGAGAACCGTGCTGGCCATCTCTCTGCAGAGATGGGGGGAGGGAAGGGGGCACACCCAAGGGGTGGGGAGGGGAGGAGATCAGGGCGGCAGCCGTGTGACATTTCTATGGCTGCTCCAGCCTCCTTTCCTCAGAGGCACAACTGCTAGACAGGCGAAATCATCCATTTAGCTGAAATGTAGGGCAGCTGGATCACAGAGACACTGCTCTCCTCCCAACCTGCATCAGATACTCAGCACCCTCCAAGTTCAGAGACTACTAACTATCTGGCTAGGATTGCACCCTAAACCAGCCACCCCTCCAGAAATTATAGCCTCTGTTATGGTTGACGTAGGACTGCAGTCGCTAGTCAATTAATCAGCTAAACTGATTGGGGAAAGAAACAATTTGACTAAAACGGTGCCAGATCCGCCAGGCTGAAAAAGTTGTCCCCCACCTCTCCCCTGATTGGCGTGACAATTGTTTTAAACAGGCAGTTATTCTTTAATTGACTAAGTTTTACATAACTGGTAACAGGCTTAATCTGATAGTTTAGCATAATTTCATAACCCACTGCAGAAACTCACATCAAACAGCTGACCAACATTTTTAGAATGAATTTGAAATTGTTACTATAAGAAGCACGCACACTCTACTAAATAGTGAAACAATGGATACTTGTAAACAGACGTTTAAGTTGAAAAATAATTTTGGGGGTGGGGAACAAATAGATTTAGAATTAGTTGACAGGGAAAAATATTTAATCTGAAAAGAAAAATACCTGGGGGGGGGGATATTTACTCTGAAAAGAAAATCCCTGCAAATTTTGCAGAAATGACTTACAACTTATTATAAATATTTATATCCTCCTTTGCCATGAATCATGTCCAACAATTAAAAATGCAAAAATATTTATCACAAAAGATTAGCTTCCTTATCAATTCCTTCAAAATTCCTATTTTGTATTTTGACATTGGGGTAGGTAGGTGTCCATGAACACTTTTCCAGTTACCTTACAGCAAACTCCTACAGCTGTCTATTCAGAAGGACTTATTGAGCTCAATGAAATTTACTTGCATGTAAGAGGGCATAGGATTTACTCTTTCACTACATTCACCCTCTATCCTTACAGGGGTGGGGTGGGGGCTCTTGTTGGACAGCAATGCTATGCTTACCTGGAAGTAAACACCATTGAACTCAACGGGGATTACTTCCAAGTAGATACATGTGAAATTGCAGTTTTAGTCACTTTAGTGAACCTCTCTCCTCAACTTGGTGCCCTCTAGATGTGTTGGACTACAACCCCAAGCTGGCTGGAATTACAGATCCACATATTCAGAGGGGGGAAACTAATTAACACAGCATGAGATTTGGGCGGGGTGGGGCAATGTAAGTCGATCCAAAGGAGAAAGTCGACCCAAGGGGAAACACATGTCCCAAATCCACCACTACCAACACCCGGTAAATACAGCGGACCCCCCACCCCACCCCAAGGCTGGGAGGTGGGAAAGAAGCAATTGGATCAGAACAACAGAGAAAAGCTTCCTTCCTCGTTTTTGCCTATTTATCCCTGCACCTCAGCAGCCAGAGACAAACCATGGCACAAGGGCCACCCCCATGCACACGCACTGTCCCATTCCGACTTAATTTGCGACACGTGTTGGCGGCCGCGGCTGCTGCAATAAACCACGGGGAGAGAGGAGAAAGAGGGGGGTGGCGCCTGCCTGCCTGCCTGCCTGCTTTTGGAAATCCCCTCCCACCTTGTTAGCGACTCGTGTACGACCCTCGTTTTCCCTCTGCAAACCGGATCTTCCTCAACTCGGAAGTGAAAGCCACGGTTTGGGAGCCAGGTGGCGCACGCCTTTTAAAGGCACCGCACGGGCTCCTCCTACTGCAAGAGGAACGTGGCTTCCCTTCTCGACGCGACAAATGGAAGAGAGGAGGAGAGACCGCTCGAGTCATCCTCATCTCCTTAGGGCTGCAATCCTAGGCGCGCGTACCCGGCGATCCAGGATTGCTTCCGAGTCAACGTATCTAGGATCGGGATACACACCCAGTCACTCAGGCTGCAAGCGAGCGCTTATGCTGACATACATGCAGTGGAGGCTGGTGGCTCCGATTTCGGTGGGGCTATAATTCCATTCTGGGTTTTAGTCAAAATCAGCCAGAACTTTAAAGGAGCTTCCAAGATGTTGACCCCATTTGAAGGACAGAGTTCAGTAACCTGGATAATTCTTTTAAAGCTCGGGCTGATTCTGACTGACACCCAGAATGAAATCACAGCCCTACCAAAACCGGAGCCACCAGCCTCCACTAGTTACAAGGGAATGGGTTCATTGAAATGAGTGGCATGTTTGCAAAGGATGATGTTACTGTCAATTATTACCTCACAAACTACTTTCCTTCAAAGAGCATTAAGGGTTTCAACCAAAAAGCAGAAGAGCAGTTCTGTGATTACTAAGAAGTCCTGTTGACTTCATTGGGGCTAACTTTCAAAGAAGTAAGGCTGCAATCCTATACACAATTCCGTGGAAGTAAGCTCTGTTTAATTCAACCGGACTTACATCTGAGTCAATATGTATAGGACTGTGTGGTATCCCAAAAACAGCCTAGGAAGCCGTGATTGAACATGAGGATGGATACTTATAGTGCTAATAATCAAAAGTCATTGGGCAGTTTTTCCACCTTTCCCTTCATAATGGATTTTCTGGGTGCTTTTGATTGAACTGCTCTGCCTCATTCACAAAATTTTATGGAGTATCCAGACATGGTCTTCCAATTGCAATCCTCCTATATTTTCCTATAACTTCTTCCATCTTTTTTCTTAATATAAAAAATCCATAAGGAAGGAAAGATGGAAAATAGCTGCATGGTGTCTTTAGACTTGGAGCTGTCCCTCACAAAGAGGAAAATCACGTTTGCTTACCATCGCTTCTCCACCCGTGCATTTGCCCCTCATTACTTCTTCTTTTGAAAGAAGGAGAGTGAACATCTTGCACTTGGTCCATTCAGTGGGCCATTTTGATCACGCTGCTTCTCCTGCACACAGCAGGAGATAGCAACTTTCGTCTCAAAATATAAGTCAGACTTACTGGGGTGTGTTTTTGGTGGCATGAAGAAGGCTAGAAGGGGCGGGAGGTGCACAGGAGGCAGACGACATTGTGAGAGGGACCCACGAAAATCTGTGAGTGCCCAGTAACAAGTGTGCAATAAAACACTCATCTGATGGAGCTCTCTGTTTTAAGAAAGAAGATGGAAGCAGTGGTGGTAAACATGGGAGGATTACAAATGGAAAATAATGTCTTGCTGTTCACATGTAATTGGATATTTAATAGCTGTGAAGATTTTTTCTAGTTTTTCTACACTAAGTGGGTTTTTTAAAAAAAAGAAAAGAAAAAGGTGGGAGCTGCACATGCAGAAATTCAATTTCAACACAAGTAGCTAGATCCTGGCAATCTGAACATCCTATATCTGCTTTTCTATGCCACCAATTTGATGGGCCACAAATATGCATTTTACTTCTTATTTCTGCACATCTTACCCAGGGCTGAGTGTATTCCACACAAGTTCAAAATTAGAACAGAATGTGTTTCTCAGAATTCAGCTCTTCCTGCAAATCTCAGCTTCCTTTTTTTACTTTAATTTTTACAGAGAGTGCCTGACTAGCATTTATAACTGCAAATATAGTGTTATGGGGTTGGTCAAGATGACCCAACAGGATCCCTTCCGACTCTTGTTTCTGAAATAGACCTATCAGTGTGGGTGCCCTGGTGCAATATCTCTTAAGACAATTGATAGCTGGTAACATTATGGCGATGGGCTATCCTTGCTCCCACTGAAACACAAGAAGGCATAAGGGATGGGCAGAGATGACTCAACTCTCCACTAGACAAGGAGAGGGGTTGAGTGCGGTCTGTGTGCGTAGCAGGAAGGAAATTAATGCTGGAACTAGGTCTGAAAAGTAGACAGAGACCTGACTTGGCTCTCGGCAGGAAATCCTATGGCACTATAGGTTCCCCTAGAAATCTGATGCAAAACCTGAATGTGTTGGAGTGCTAATGCTGAGAACCCTTATCTTATGGTCAGCCTGCATAATGGAACACAATATTAATAAAGGTTAATATAATATACCACATAACACAAATGCTATAACACAAGTGGATGAGTTAGTATTCCAGCAGACATGAAGCAGAGTTTTGGTGCCAGCACAACTACCCTGTGCTGAGCAGCAGCAAAATACATTGTGCAAAATAAATATAAATAAATAAAATTCTGCTTGATTTGCATACAGACTGCCAAATGGTCTTGGTGGTCCATTTTTATTTTAGGCTCAGAAGGCTCAAAACTCTGATCCTTACTTTGCGGTTTCACCTTCAATGTGGAAATAATACATTTTGTCAGCACACAGGCTGAAATATTTTGTACCTGAGAAAACGCAATGCTTGAGTTAGTTAATAGTAATAAACCATGGTCTGATGCAGTAGACTGATTCTATCCAAAAACTGTGAAACATGACATTTCACACAGATAAACACATTAGTTGATAACTTCTTATTCAGGTTAAATTTATATGATTTGTTTCCAAGAGCACAATCGTTTGCTTGTTTTCTCAGCTGTAAGCCCCACTGAGTTCAATGAGACTTTGGAATGCAGTCCAAATACCACTTTTCCATTTCTACTCACATGTTAGACCAGCCTCCCCCATCTCGGTGCTCTCCAGATATGTTGAACAGCAACTCTCAGCTGACTGGGGGATTCTGGGGTTTGTATTCCAGCAGTTCTGGAGGGCAGCAGTTTGGGAAAGGCTGTTTTAGATCGTTGACTAACAATGACGATGCTCTAATCAATATCAGACCAAAATTGGCAACTGTCATGAGAGCAGTTTAGAGTTAGGGCTAGGCACCAAGAACACAAGAAAGAGACAAGGCAGCACTAACATAACTCTACCCCACCCTCCCAAATCTCTGTGCACCACCACTAAACATCTTTGTCAATAAAGGGAAAGAAAACTATTTTTTTGTTTTTACTTACTTTCTTAGGTTGCAATCCTATTCTCACTTACCTGGGAATAAGTCCCTTTGAAGTCAATAGGCTGATTTATACAATTAAACAGCCCTCTAGGGCTTATACCCATGGTAGGTTGCAGCATATGCTGGCAGCCATTTTGAATATTTAACTCACAACCATGGTTTGTCATGTTTTTCAAAGCCAGGTACCATGGGTTAAACAAACAGGCCATGAGTTCTGCAAGGGTTGTTTAACCCCCATAGAACCCACGTTCCCCGTGTTTAGATGACATAACAAACTGGCAGTTTGGATCTTCAGGATTGTGTCTGCAGGCACCATGGCTCATCATGGCTTAAATAAGCCATGATGAGCTGTGGTTAGGGTGACCATATGAAAAGGAGGACAGGGCTCCTGTATCTTTAACAGTTGTATTGAAAGGGGAAATTCAGCAGTTGTTATTTGTATATATGGGGAACCTGGTGAAATTTCCTCTTCATCACAACAGTTAAAGCTACAGGTGCCCTGCCCTCTTTTAAATCTGGTCACAGTATAGCTGCAGTATAGCTCCTGCAGCTTTAACTGTTGTGATGTAGAGGAAATTTCACCAGGTTCCCCATATATACAAATGAAACCTGCTGAAATTTCCTTTTCAATACAACTGTTAAAGATACAGGAGCCCTGTCCTCCTTTTCATATGGTCACCCTGGCTGTGGTAATCATGTGAACCTGGTCAATGTTGCTTACATCTGAGTCAATATGCATAGGATTTCACTGTTAATGATCACCCACCTATTTCCTAGCCATTCACCATTTTTATGTGAGTATTAGATACCTGCCACCTCCTTCCTACCCCAGATGTGGCAAATAATGCAGCTTAAGATCTTTTAGGCTGACTCTAATTGGCTTTATCCATAATCTTCAAACTTTCTTCTCCTTCTCTCTTTCTACACTATTCTGCTATCTTTCTCATGGCTCTGGCTCCTTCCCTTAAAACAGATAAAACCATAAACAATAGCACACACAAAAAAGGTGTTGTTACAACACACAGCCCCTTAGACCAAAGTGCAATCCAGTTCTGGATAATGAGCCACCTGTTGAAGATATGGGCTGGGTTCGGACGACATGATAAGCAACGGGTGATTAATTGTGCAATTGTCTGTTGCACTGATTATTGTATCATCTGGGGAGGGACACACAACTCACCATGCTTTATTTTCTGGAATTAAACAACAGGGGAAAAAACGGGCCACTCCACTGCTTCCCCAGAGACCCATTGCTTAACATTTCGTATAGAGGGCTCTGTTGCATGTTCTGGGCGTTATTTCGGTAGGCCATAGAGTTCTCTGACAGGAGCGCCCAAAAGTGCCCCAGGTGCTTCTCTACAGCCAGCTGAAGTTTCAGTGGCTGATGGGATAGCCCTGGGAGGGGGGAAGGCAGAGCAATGGCCAGCCCAAAGAATGCTGGGAGCTTCAGCCAGTCAACAGGGGGTGGGGAAAGATGTCATGTGGGGGTAGCACTGAAATAAGGTACTGTGCATTGCCTCTTCCCCCCTCTGTTGCTGAAAGTGTCATCCAAACTCTCCCACATTCCAAACCAGTCATTAAAACTTTGCAGTGTAAGTGTCCCATTGCAGATAGAAGGTCAGCAGGTTCAGTCTTCTCTTTGCTACAAAGAAAAATGCTGCAAAAGAAAAAAGAGTTTTCTTTACCATTTTTCCAGACTATCGTTTCCTTCCCAATGTTGAATATTTAGATGTTACCAGGATCATTGAAGGACATTGTCATTCACTCCACAGATAAATTCTTCATTTGCAGGGTGAATTGCATGTTCCTGGCATTCAAAATACACTGGGATAAAAGTAATCTCCCCCATCCCACCTACTACATCCATTACTAGCTGTGAGGAATGTGGTTCTGCCTACACCCACCTATTGGACAGTCCTGTGACACCACTGGTAAAAAGTGATAGAGTTCCATTCCCACGGAAGGGGAGAAAATTAGAGAGGATGTGGGGAATGACACATGTCCCATGTTCTAGATCACACGTATCTCTTCCTCAGGAGCATGCCTATTTCCTCCCTTGTCCTTTAGTTTACAGGCTGTGTGCTCCTTCCTCCAGTGCTGGAGCACAGTGCCTGTAGTTAGAACCAACAAACCCACAGGCAACATCGCCCCCTTCCCCAGCAAGGCTATTTCCCCTTCAGCAAGACTCCCACCAGTCTTTCTTCTTCAAGCAGGCAGCATCAACATGCATCACAATGGCCAGTTTCTCCGGGCTGGTAGACCATGTCATAATGGCCACTCTTTCTTCTGCAGGCAAGTAGCAACATCATGAGTCACAATGGCTCAACAGGGGTGGGGACTGTCAGGCCCAGGGGCCAAATCTGGCATTCCTGGGTGTAAACCCCAGCTGTCCAGGGTTCTCCACATGGACATGCCCCCTCCCCCTGGCCCTGCCTCCTCCCTCACCATCATTTGGTGGTTTCCAAGCTTTTGTGCATTATTTCCCCATTCTGAAAGGTTGAAATGTCTCTCCTAAGACTTAGTTATTACCAATAAGAGCTTTAAAATACAATACTCCTGTATTTATTTATTTGTTGTATTTTTGACCTACTCCTTTTCCATTCAGCTGCACCCACCACTGGAATGCTGTAGTCAAGAGCTTCTCAGCCTTTGGGGGTGATCTACACTACTGCCTTTAAAGTGCTTTAAATCACTTTGAAAACATTTTGAAAACTGTATATGCAGTGTGGCCTAGGCTCCAACAGTTGTCAAAACTGTTATAAAGCGCTTTAAAGCAGTAGTGTAGATCCTGCCCTGCTCTGCAGGCAGGTAGCATCAACAAAGAGCACCTTGGCCAGTCTCTCACATTGAAGCAGGCAGCAACAGCAGCATGTGGGCAGAATGTCGGTCTCACAAGCACACAGCGAGGCTGGCAGAAATGGAACTACGTGGGCACAGGTTTTTATATGTCACTGAGCATGTGGGTGTAGTCTCTCTTCCTCTTACTGAAGTGGGCAGTCACAGTATGTGGTCACAATGGCCACTAGTGTTTATGAATGAAACGCAATGTCGTATGGGCAGAGAGTCATTGATCGGGCACGGAGAGGAGGAAGACTGGCGAGCAAACACCCAATCTAGTATGGGCTTCTAATGATAAGTACTCCCAAGGTGGTTTAACGCCAAAAGAGGAGGAACGAGCAGAGATTGTTACAAGAGTGTTGGCAGCCCCCTAAATTGAACAGTGTGACACCTTGCGGAGTTTGCCAGAGCTGGGCACAGTTTGAAAGATGTACTGGCAGGATGTAGGAAAGCAGAAGAATAACAGACACTGTTATGCCGCAATGGTGCTTCAACTTTCAGTGGGCAGATTAGGAGAGACCCAATAAGCAGCAGGCAACAGGTGGAGCAGCAGTGGGCAGAGGCAGGGCTTCAACTAATAGTATGTGCCAGGGGGCAGCAGGTTAGGGGAGAGAGACCAGATGGTGGATGGTGGGCCCAGGGAGCAATAGAACATGAGAGAGGAGAAATAAGGAGAGGGGCAGACTGGCATTAGGGAAGGTGATGTTGGGAGCAGAGGAAAAGAATATGTGGGCAGAAGTAGCAATGTTCACTCTAGACTTGGGTTGTGCCACTCACCCCACATCACTGGCCAGCTCACAGCATTCCAGCAATGAAAAGTTAACATTCAGGAACACAAGCTGCTAGAGAAGGGAGAGTATTAGAAAGAACAGGCAATGGAAGAAGACAAAAATGGGTACATGGAGATTAAAAGGTAAATTTTAAAAAGGCAATAAAAACAAAACACCACCCAGGTAAAAAAAGAATAAGACAAGGAATACAGGAGCACTATGAGAGAGTGAGTGAGTGTTGAATGAGGGTGTGACTGAGGAAGCAAACACTGGAGGGCAAAATTCATCAGGCATTCTGCACACAAAATTAGCGGTCCAAGCAAAGGTTCCCAATTAGTAATAGCACCTGCCTGCCCTTGGTTAGGTTTTGCCAAGTTGTGACACCTTCAAGCAAAGTCCTGGGGTACATTTTCCAATGTTAATTCACCAGCCAATTATCATTATTTTTGTTCTTATTTATTTATTTATTTATTTATTACATTTTTATACCGCCCAATAGCCGAAGCTGTCTTCTTCTCCCCTTCTTGTTTAAATTTCTACATAGCTTCGTATTGCACCCTCATGGCAGGCAACTGTGAGGCAACACAAAAACTAAATCTAAATTCCATTCACTTTCTACTTCGTTTTAGTTACTATGATGCTGAAACAAAATGGACTAACTTGGTTGTAGTTCTGTATTAACGAAAACAAAATGCATGTCCCTAGTAGCTAACGCGTAGCCTCAAGATCAACCTACTCCAACCTGGTGCCCTCCAGATGTGTTGGGCTACAACTTCCAGAATACCACAGTCAGCATGGTGGGCTGTGGAATGTTGGGAGTTGTAGTCCAACACTTCTAGAGTGCACCAAGTGGGGGAAGCTTGCTCTACATTGTTGTGCAATGACTTACACATCAATCCCAAACAGTGCTAGTAATATCTGAGGGCAGTTCCAGAAGTCAGAGGTCTGGCGAATTCCAGAAAGATGTTATAAGCATACCTTTCAGAATAACCTCATGGGGCAGCAGAACACCATGTGTACAAAAGGGGAGTGGGAATGATTTCTGATACATCAATTTGGATGGCTTTAAAAGGAGGTTAGACAAATTCCTGGAGGAGAAGGCTATCAATAGCTACTAGTCCTGGTGTCTACATGCTACCTCCAGTATTAGAAGCAGTATGCCTATGTACCCCAGTTGCTGGGGAACCTGGGCAGGATGCTGCTGCTGCATTCATGGCCTACTTGAGGGTTTCCTGTGGGCAGCTAGATGGCCACTGTGTGAACAAAATGCTGGACTAGATGGACCCTTGGTCTAATCCAGCATAGTTCTTTTGTTCTTTCTTTCTTTCTTTCTTTCTTTCTTTCTTTATTTATTTATTTATTTATTAAAACATTTGTATCCTGCCCTATATCACTAGGATCTCAGGGCAGCATACAGATAAAATTATACAAACAACATAAAACAAAAAATATATATACACAGCTAAAAACAAATAAAATCATTAATCAAGCTAAAACCAGTATAGCATTTAAAAGCAGTAAAAACAAATTAAAACAGTTAAAACAATTTGCAAGTTTAGTGAATTTAGCCATCAAAGGCCTTGTTAAAAAAGCCATGCCTTTACTTGGAGCCAAAATAAAGCCAGCACTGGCACCTGTTGGGCCTCCAAGGGGAGGACATTCCACAGTTGGGGTGCCACAACAGAGAAAGCCCTCTCCCATGTCCCACCATAGTATTGGTGGGATGCAGAGAAGGGCTCCTCCAACAGATTTCAAGTCTAGGGCAGGCATATACAGGGAGATGTGCTCCCTCAAGTATTGGGGTCCGAAGCCATTTAGGGCTTTAAATGTCATTACCAACACCTTGAATTCCAACTGGAAGTGTATAGGCAGCCAGTGCAATTCCTTTAAGACTGGTGTTATATGGTCTTTGTGGGATGTACTGGTCAGCAGTCTAGCTGCTGCATTTTGTACTAGCTGCAACTTCCAAGTTATCGTCAATGGCAGCCCCACGTAGAGTGCATTGCAGTAGTCTAATTGGGAAGTCACTAGCACATGTACTACTGCGGCTAGGTTATCCCTGTCCAGGAAAGGCCGTAGCTGGCAGATCAGCCAAAGCTGACCCAAGTACTCCAGGCCACAGAGTCCATCTGGGCCTCCAGTGACAAGGATGGATCTAGGAGTACTCCCAAGCTATGCACCTACCCCATCCAGAACAGCTTGCTTACCCAATTCCCAGACTCAGGAATCACCAGTACACAGAGTTTCCATCTTATCAGGATTCAGCTTCAGTTTATTGGCCCTCATCTAGCCCATTACAGCCTGCAGGCACTGGTCCAGCACCTTCACTGCCCCAGCTGACTCCGATGACAAGAAGAAGTAGAGCTGAGTTTGGGTTTCAATCCCACCTGCGTGGGATTGAAACCCAAGTATGTCGTGAAGACCCATGGACTTGCCAGGTGTGCTGTCTCCCTGGAGCACAGATTAGAGATGTGACTGAAGGGTTACCGAAGCTCATAAAGTCCACAGACACATACCCCTTTCTTCTCATCCATGTGGGAACAAATGATGTCGCCAAGCAGAGCTACGAAGAAATCATTTCAGACTTTGAAGCTCTGGGAAGGAAACTGAAGAACTTTGGGGCCCATGTAGTTTTCTCATCCATCCTCCCGGTTCTTGGAAGAGGATTAGAAAGGGAAAGAAAAATATTCTGGATGAACGACTGGCTACGAAGGTGGTGCCGACGTGAGAGTTTTGGATTCTGGGACCACAGGCTATGCTACTTGGAATATGGACTGCTGGCAAGGGATGGGTTGCACCTCACAAGGGCTGGAAAGAATGTGTTCGGCCACAGCATGAAGAACTTCATCAGGAGGGCTTTAAACTGAATCTTACGGGGGCGGGAGACGTAAACCTCGAGGCAACAATGGATGAAGGCCAAGGCACCACAGTACAGAGAACAGCTCCAATAGTGCCCCAAAATAGTGTCCGCAACAATGTAGGAACAAAGCCAGACTATAAAACACATGGTCTTCGATGTCTATATACTAATGCCCAGAGCATGGGAAACAAACAGAACGAAGTTGAACTCTTATTACATGAAGGCAAATATGACTTGATAGGTATAACTGAAACTTGGTGGGATGACTCCCATGACTGGAATATAGCAATTGAAGGATATAACTTGTTCAAAAAGAACAGAAGAAATAGAAAGGGAGGTGGAGTTGCACTATATGTTAAAAATACCTATCCCTGCACAGAAATACAGGCGGATCAGACTGGGAGCCCCATCGAGAGCATCTGGATTAAAATAAATGGGGCAAGGAATAAAAAGAACATGATAATCGGAGTCTACTACCGACCACCCAATTAAGGAGAAGACGAGGATGAAACTTTTGAGAAACAAATTGCCAGTGTTTCAAGGAAGTGTGATGTAGTAGTGATGGGGGACTTCAATTACCCTGATATCTGTTGGGAGACCAATACTGCCAAAAGCGGCCCTTCCAAGAAATTCCTGACATGTGTGGGTGATAACTTTCTCCTACAGAAAGTGGAGGAAGGAACTAGAGGATTGGCAATCCTTGACTTGATATTGACCAATAGGGATGACTTAGTGGATAAAGTGGCAGTTACAGGAACTCTGGGGGAAAGTGACCACATCATACTTGAATTCTTATGAAGGAGACAAAAGTTGAGTGTAGCCATACACATACTCTGTATTTTAGGAAAGCTGATTTTAATAAACTCAGAACTATGATAAGTAAGGTCCCATGGCAAATGAGCCTAATGAGAAAAGGAGTGCAGGATGGGTGGGAGTATTTAAAAAAGGAAATTTTAAAGGCACAGTTACAAACAATTCCAACAAGGAGAAAAGATAAAACACAACAGAGGAAACCAATGTGGCTCCACAAAAAGCTTAGAGATGACCTGAAAACAAAAAGGGATACATATAGGAAGTGGAAGGAAGGCCAGGCTACAAAAGAAGAGTACAGACAAGTGGCGCAGAAGTGCCGAAATGGCGTCAGGAAGGCTAAAGCTCAGAATGAGCTGAGATTAGCGAGGGATGGTAAAAGCAATAAAAAGGCTTTCCTCAGATATGTGAGTAGTAAAAGACAGAGGAAAGAAAGGGTGGTTCAACTGCTTAATGAGGATGGCAAATTGATAACAGATGACAAAGAAAAGGCTGAAGTGCTCAATTCCTGCTTTGCCTCAGTCTTCTCCCAAAAGCGGGTCTATGACCCGCCTAGAAAAAGTGAAGCAGAAGTTGAGGGGGCAGGATTACAGTTTGAGATTGATGAACAAATGGTCAAAGAACACCTAATTTCCTTGAATGAGTTCAAATCTCCAGGGCCCGATGAACTGCATCCTAGAGTAATGAAGGAGCTAGTGGAAGAACTCTCAGAACCTTTGTCTATTATCTTTGCAAAATCATGGAAGACGGGTGAGGTGCCGGATGACAGGAGGAGGGCTAACGTTGTCCCTATCTTCAAAAAGGGCAAAAAGGAGGAACCTGGGAACTACAGACCAGTCAGTCTGACATCCATCCCTGGGAAAATTCTGGAGCAGATTATAAAGAAGTCAATCTGTAAACACCTTGAAATCAATGCGGTGATCACTAGAAGCCAACATGGATTTGTCAAGAACAAGTCCTGTCAGACAAATTTTATCTCATTTTTTGATAAGGTAACCTCCCTTGTGGACCGTGAGAATGCTGTGGACGTCATATATCTTGACTTCAGCAAAGCTTTTGACAAAGTACCACATGACATTCTGATTAACCAACTAGCTAAAAGTGGGCTAGATGGAACAACTATTAGGTGGATTCACAGTTGGCTACAGAATCGGACTCAAAGAGTACTTATCAGTGGAACCTTCTCAAACTGGGGAGAGGCAACGAGTGGTGTACTGCAGGGCTGAGTGCTGGGCCCAGTGCTCTTCAACATTTTTATTAATGATTTGGACGAGGAGGTGCAGGGAACGCTTATCAAATTTGCAGATGACACCAAATTGGGTGGGATAGCTAATACCCTGGAAGACAGAAACAAACTTCAAAGTGATCTTGATAGGCTGGAGTGCTGGGCTGAAAACAACAGGATGAAATTTAATAGGGATAAATGCCAACTTCTACATTTAGGAAATAGAAACCAAAGGCACAGTTACAAGATGGGGGATACTTGGCTCAGCAATACTACAAATGAGAAAGATCTTGGAATTGTTGTAGATTGCAAGCTGAATAGGAGCCAACAGTGCACGATGGCTGCAAGAAAGGCCAATGGTATTTTGGGCTGCATTAATAGAAGTATAGCTTCCAAATCACGTGAGGTACTGGTTCCTCTCTATTCGGCCCTGGTTAGGCCTCATCTAGAGTATTGCGTCCAGTTCTGGGCTCCACAATTCAAGAAGGACGCAGACAAGCTGGAGCGTGTTCAGAAGAGGGCAACGAGGATGATCAGGGGTCTGGAAACAAAGCCCTATGAAGAGAGACTGAAAGAACTGGGCATGTTTAGCCTGGAGAAGAGAAGATTGAGGGGAGACATGATAGCACTCTTCAAATACTTAAAAGGTTGTCACACAGAGGAGGGCCAGGATCTCTTCTCGATCCTCCCAGAGTGCAGGACACAGAATAATGGGCTCAAGTTAAAGGAAGCCAGATTCCAGCTGGACATCAGGAAAAACTTCCTGACTGTTAGAGCAGTGCGACAATGGAATCAGTTACCTAGGGAGGTTGTGGGCTGTCCCACACTAGAGGCCTTCAAGAGGCAGCTGGACAAGCATCTGTCAGGGATGCTTTAGGGTGGATTCCTGCATTGAGCAGGGGGTTGGACTCGATGGCCTTGTAGGCCCCTTCCAGCTCTGCTATTCTATGATTCTATGATCAGCATACTGATGACACCCATCCCCAAATGACCTCACCCAGCAGCTTCATATAGATGTTGAACAGCATACAGGATAGAATAGACCCCTGTGGCACCGCACAGCTTAATAGCCATGGGGTGGAACAGGAATCCCTCAATACCACTCTCTGGAATCAGCCCTGCAAGTAGGAGTGGAACCACTGTAACACAGTGCCTCCTACTCCCATCTCACAGAGCCGATCCAGTAAGATACCATGATCAGTGGTATCAAAAGCTGCTGAGAGATCCAGGAAGATCAGCAGGGTAGCACTCCCCCTCTTTCACCCGGTCAGAGCAACCAAGGCTGTTTTAGTACCGTGTCCTTAAAGGTTGATGTACAGAAATCCTGATATTTATCTATAAATAGTGTACATTCATTGAAAAACAACCTGCTCTATAGTCTGAAGTAGGCTATTTCTTCAAATGATTATACACTCTCCCATACTGTAATTAAAGTAAATTGCATGAACCTCACAACAGAGAAATGGCCAAATGTGCTTGAAAGAAGGGTGTGCCTTGCAGAGAAGGCTGAAGACTCAGAGGCCCTGAAAGACCTGAGTGCAAGTGCAGGACCCACAGGACAAAAAGCACAGAAACAGGTAGCTTGAGAGGAACAGCTGTCTAATTACCATGGTTCCTGGTGACAAAGTACAATATTAATGCATTTAATTATATTTTTAATCCGCTCAATTATAAATATTCTCTGGGTGAATTACAAAAGCTAAAAAAAAAATACAAACCAAACCAAACAGTACAGGAATAAAATATGAAAAAGCAGTAAAAAATTAAAATGTGTGGGTTTTATTATACACTGGGACATGTATAATAATTAATAATGCTCATATAAAGATTGTGCTGTTTCTGTTATTATGTTGTTATACGATCTACTTTGATTCATCTAAATTGAAACATATGTGTAACATTGTAATGTTTTGGAATAATGGGAAAGGATACAGTTTTTAATTTAACTGAGTGAGAAGTCAAAATTCAAAAGTTACAACTAAGTATTTTAGAGCACGGGAATGGTCTAAACCTTGGTTGATTTATCGTTCCTCCAACTAGTTATGAATAAACTACTTTAAAAAAAAATCTATACTAGCTGAATGGCTCTGGACATGGCTTTATTGCATATAACCATAATCCTTTGTAAAAACATGGCTTTATTACATATAGCAGTCTTTCCCAACCTGGTGCCCTCCAAGCCATGGCCATGGATGAAAGGAATTGTTATTCAACGTATTTGGTCGGCATGAAGGGCTTACTACTGGGTACACACGGATATAATTGTGTTGTAATACTCAAACCTTAAAACTCGCTATGCAATCCTATGCATGTTTATTTGGAGTTTAAGTCCCATTATGTCTAATGGGCTTACTCCCTAGGGCAGATGGCTGGCAACTTGTAGCCCTCCAAATATTTTAGCCTACAACTCCCATGGTCTTTAACCATTGACCATCCTGGAGTCTTAAACCAAACATCCCCACTCCTGTCCTAGAAAATGGTTTAATGATTGCAGCCTAACGAATTGAGCGAGGCTTATTTCTGAGCAGAGACATGGCTGAGATCGCGGGGCTCCATCGGTTTCTGCATCCCGCAGAAACCCTGGGATGTCCCTGCAGCTGAATCCTAAGCATGGTTCTTTGGGAGAACGACCCACGCATTTCAAACGGGGCTTACTCTGAGAGCTTGCGGCCTGAGAGACTGCGCAGAACGGGCACCCGGGCGAGCTCGTCCGCCTGCCCGCCCGCATGCTCGCCTTGGCCAGCTTCCCGTTCCCACAACCACCCCCTCCGCACGCGAGGTGGCGCTTCGAGGGCCTGCCTGGCGCTTCGAGGCGGACGAGGGAAAGCGCCGCGCTTGCGCTCAGGAGGGCGCAGCGTGGGCGGAGAAGCGGCTCCAGAGGCTAAAGGTCCCCGGAGCGAGTAGCGGCAGCAGTCGCCGTCGTAGTAGTGGTGGAGGTGGAGGGGAGAGCCTTTGCTTTGTCGCCAAGATGCCGGCTGTGTCGAAAGGGGACGGGATGCGGGGCCTGGCCGTCTTCATCTCCGATATCAGGAACTGTACGTGTGGCAGCCCCGGGAGGAAGAGCCGCGGCCGGGCGGGTGGGACTCGTACGGCTGGTGGGGAGGGAAGAGGGAGATCTCGCCTTCCACTGGGTAGGGCGAGGGTGGTTAGTCATAGAAAGAAACGGAGTCTCTTTCGCGCGGGGAGGGGGGTTCTGGGGGCTGGTGTCTCTCTTTTCCGGGTGGGGCTCTGTTCCAGCTCCAATACCAAAATCCTGCTTCATTTATTTTTTTTATTATTATTTTTGCCTGCGAGGCGGCGGGAATGACTTGCGGTTCCTTTTCCAAGGAAACGGCTTCTTTGCTCCGGGTTGTCTATTGGGAGGGAGCGTTTGCAGAGCGCAGAAGGGTTATGTTTGCATGGAAATATAACGGGCTTGTGTGCGTGCGGGGAGGGGGGGGAGAGGTGTTATTCCTATTTGGGGTTTCGGGCTACTAGTAAAGATCCTTTCCCCTCCCTTACATGAGAATCTGTGTATTCCGCTTTGGAGGGGCTCAAAGAAGTCCCTGGACTGGGCTAAATCAGTCTGTCTTCGTGGCTGGCTGGCTTTAAATATATGAAACCTGGTTAGCTGCCAATTCAAATCCTGACAGCCTGACCTAATGAAATTAGTACAAATGACCCCAAATCTCTCTCCCTCTCTTCCTCCGTGTGTGTGTGTGTGTGTGTGTGTGTGTGTGTGTGTGTGTGTGTGTAAAAACTATGAGGGATGAGCAATGTAGGAAACACATTCATTACATCTAGTAGGGTGGTGGTATATATGTGTGATGAAAGCAAAAAGGTGGATGCTTTTAGGGAAGGAAGTGTTTCTCTCTTTCGACATTCTCTGTACAAACCAGGAAATTTAATCCAACACTGTAAGTGTGTTAGTGGTGTATTTTATGCCAGAAAGCATAAAGCAGTAAGGATAGGTAGGGGCAAATCCTTCCGGCTTCCTAGGTTCTAATGTTGACCATCTCAAAAAATAAAATAAAAAATAAAAATAAAAAAAATTGTGCAAAATGCCACCAGTGTAAGTCTCTAGAATCGCTTGCGTAAATAATTCTTGAGAAGAATTGGTGTGTTTAAATTGTATGTACTACATTGGCCTAATGAAATCTAAGCCATGTTAGAATAACTGAGTGTAGCTGTTTTGATCTCTACCCTTTCCCCAATGATTCAGTTTAATTCAGAAATTGGAGTGGCACAGGTTAATTGTATGTATATTTAGTAGACAAGTTAGTTAAATTGGGGCATTTTTTGTGTCTAGATAAGCCTGCAGTCATCTAAGGTTTTACAAATTCCCTGCTGCGTAGCTGGCAAAATACTCCTAATCTTCTTTTGGCAGCACGGCCACTGTCTTAAGGAGACCTTTTAAAACAAAGCTAGAGACATCTATCTAAAAAGCCATTAGTGAGCTGGCCAGCGTTAATCTTAAGAATTGTTTAAAGAATGCTAATAGCCATATTGGTAGTTATGCCAACACACATACTCCACGGATATTTCTAACCATGAGGAGTAAATTCCATCTTATCTATCTCCTGCACAAATCTGGCATGTGTAAATGTTCTTGTAGCTGGTGAGAGATTTCTGGCTTCATATACCTTAGAGCTGGGCTTTAGTAAAAAAGGATGAAAAGTGGTTTGCCTTCTAGGGTGCTTCCAGAGACAACAGCTCCTCTCTATCAACACATGTATTAATACAGGAAGCACAACAGGAAGTATCTCAAAGTAGCAAGATTTCTGGTGTAGGGGTTTGACACAATGATGGCTGGTTAGATGCTACCATTGCTGTGCCACCATACTGATGCTTGCATTCTACAAAGGCTATTTGTCATTAGGATGGGGATTGGTGTAGCTGATTTGTGAATGTTGGACACACTCAGGACCTGCCCTACCATTGGGTAGAGTGAAGCAACTGACTCAGGCAGCAAATGTTGTGGTGGAAGTGTAATGGCGAAGTGATGGAGGATAGAGCTGTGTATGCCATGTGACTTCCTCTGCATCCCCTAAGCTAGCTTGCTGCCCTCGGGTACAATGGAGGACATCACTGTTCCTTCACCAGTGTTCATGTATGATTCAGCTGCCAGTCTGGTAAGCTTTTGTCAGCGGAATGGGGAGGGCGCCATCTTGTCCTTTGCCTCAGGCAGCAAAATGTCTTGGGCTGGCCCTGGACACACTGAATCAACTTGCAAAAATACTATCAAAAATACTGGGGAAAATAACATGACAGTCACTGAGTACCATGGTGTTGTTGTTGTTGTTTGTGTGCCAGACTACAATAGAGAGCTGTTTTCTCAATACCCATTTGAAGAAGCTTGTACATTTTTACCCAGCGTGATATGGACAATTCTTGTTGTACTAACTTGGGAAAAAAAGTCCTAGTGATGTAATAGAATATACCTCTATGCAAATGTGGTTAGGGCTGTGGTGTTTAGGAAAAATCCTTGTGTGTGTGTGTGTTTGTTGAGAGAACTGTCTCTCATCTTGCATACTAACCTTGTAGTAAATATACTTCCACTAATCTCATAGTAGAAATATATTGGCTATTTAATGAATTATCAAAATGCTAATATTGCCCACACTAATTCCTTATAGATAGTGCTCTGAGAAAGATTAGTTGAAGGAAAATGTTTATAATCTTACAGTAAACCTAATCTTCTTGGATCCATGTCATGTGTGCTATAGTTTGACAGGCAAAGGGAAGAGGCAGTGTTGAGTCAGACCACTGGATCTGCATAAAATTTTGATTTTATGCAGATCCAGTGGTCTGATTCAATGCTGCCTCTTCCCTTTGCCTATCAAAATACAACACACAGGATGTGCATCCAAGAGGATTAGCTTCACTACGAGACTGTCTCACATCCCTAACACAAGAAAAAGAAAGAAAAAAGCCTAGGGGTTTATAGTAAACCCATCTATTAAGTGAAAGCTTTTAATTAGAAATGCATAGATCAGCTACTTAATGCTTAGAAAAACAAACAAAGATGCATACTCTTGTCAAATCTGTCATATTTCCATATTCATTGCTTTAAAATATACTTTTAATCACTTCTTAAGTGATGGACCACAACAAAAATCACATTGCATGTAAGAGTGTACAAAATTGTACGTGATAGAGGTGTACAAAATTATGCATGGTGTGGAGAATGTGAATAGGGAGACATTTTTCTCCCTCTTTCAAAATACTAGAACCCGGGGTCATCCCATGAAGCTGATTGGTGGGAGATCCAGGACAAATAAAAGGAAGGACTTCTTCACACAGCGCATAGTTAAATTATGGAGTTCACTTCCACAAGATGTGGTAATGGCAAGAAACCATTTGGATGGCTTTAAAAGGGGGGTGGATAAATTCCTGGAGGCAAAGGCTATCAATGGCTACTAGCCCTGATGGTTATATGCTTTCTCCAGTATTCGAGGCAGTAAGCCTGTGTGCACCAGTTGCTGGGGAACATGGGTGGGAGGGTGCTGTTGCACCATGTCCTGCCTTGTTGGTCCCTGTCCGATGGCTGGTTGGCCACTGTGTGAACAGAGTGCTGGACTAGATGGACTCTTGGTCTGATCCAGCATCAGGGCACTTCTTATGTTCTTATGAGTTGGGAGGTAGCACATTAAAATGACAACTTAAATCATACAGTGATTTGGGTGTTCCTTGAAACATTGTGGTGGGGTGAAAACCTTGAGAACCTGAAATTTTAAAAAATCATGAACATATCTTTATCCTGCTGAGCCCATGTTTCTCCTTTCTTTTACTACTGAATTAGTGAGAGGGTGCCTGAACAATCTCATGTTTCCATGCCTTTGTGGAACATATACCTAGTATCAGAGGTGGCCAACTTTTTTCTGTTCAGAGCCATGCCTCATGGATAATCTGATGAGGGCCACATGTTGGCAGTGGGCAGAAGCAGTGGCAAAATGGGTGGGCTACCCTTTTCCCTGCCACCTACTTTTCCTCTTTCCTTCTTTCTCTCCATTCAGTAGGCTGTCAGGAAAAGGACAGATGACTCTTTCCAGAGGTCTGAACTAATTTCACACAGAGGACTTTTGAAATTGGGTTGAGCACCACATGTGGCTGTTGGGCTGCAGGTTGCCCACCCCTTTCTAATATGCTATGTTGAGAGAGAAAAGAAACAATAAGTATGGAATGAAATGTCAATACTATGCTGAAGATTTATCCATAGTACTAAAGGAGTGTAATATACTGAAGCCTGTGATGACGCCCCAATCCATTGTAACAATGGGTTTCATGTAAAGCAGGGAAACAAATGTAGGTCTTAAAACTGAAAACTACTGTGGATCAAAGGTTTGCTTATATGTTGCAGAAGTTAGCTGAGCTGATTGAGCAACGAGAATGAGTTCTGCTATTGGGAAAGCAAATAGTTCTTCATGTCCCAGTGATATTTGTTTATGTAATCAAGGATTCAGTGGCTGTTGTCCTGAAATGATACTTCCAGAGCATTTCATATACACCTTCTGGACATCATAATTAAGCACTTCCAGCTGACTGCTGACTGCTGACTGCTTGTTTGTAAAATCTAAAGCTCTTCTCTGTCTAAATGGACTCTTCTTCTGTATCTGTTTCAGTCGTAGCAGGATTACTAAAGTTCATGGCCATCTATCACAGGATACAAGACATGGTTACAGCTAGGGGTGAGGGCAGCTCTACATACTATAGCAGTGATCTTCACTATTTTTCCAACAGAAGCCAATTTGGCTGCACCATGAAGGCCACTTGGGGGTCTTTCCTGGGCTGTCAGCATCCTGTGTGCTGGACTCGGCTGGAGGCCTTTTCAGTCTTCTCCCCACCCTTTCCTTCATGTCATCCAAGCAAGGCCTAATCAGTCAGTCACCAGGCAGGCAAATTCCAACAGATTAACGAGGTCCCAGGACTGGGATGGATCGTTTTCTCATCACTGAGAGAGTTTTCTGTTCTACTCACTGCTACAAAATCTCCCAGCAAAGGTCCACATTGTGATCTCTCTCTCACCTGCACATCCAATTTCCCCTCCACCTCCAATGTCTGCATAATGCACCACTGCAGATAGCCAATCACATAGTTCTTTGCCTCTTGGGCTCCTTCCCCACCCCAGCCAATTGGCTGATTACTTCTCTGTTTTCCTCTGACCCCTTCCCCCACAACCTTACATCCGATGAGACCCAAAGCCATCTCTGGTAGCCCAGGTCACAGCAGCTGGCCAACTGCTAAAGCAAACAGCAAGGCAAAGCTAGAGAGCCCTTGCTGAGAGTGAGGAGCTCCTGCAGAGGAAGAGAGAGAATAGAGAGAGAGGCAGAGAGCTGCACTTGAGGTAATTGGGAGCTGCCAGTGGCCCTTGGGTCTTGCAGTGTAGAATACTGCACTTTGGATGCTCTACATATTATTGGCTACAGGAAACACCATTGTGTCCTGCTTTGGGTGGTATAAAACTATGGAGAACTAGATAATGTAATTACGTCCCTGCTATAGTCTTGGGCCTTGGAACATTCATTCAAGTTAAATAACCTTGCTGTTGAGGAAAATGCCTTGCCTTTCTGTTGAGGCCATTGTTATAGAGCAGGTAGTGATTTCCTTCCACAATCTTCCAGTGAATTATCTTCATTTAGAATGGGACTGTTCACATGACGTGCTGCAGCTCTAAGCCACAACACCTGCAGGTGGTATTCTGAATATTCAACCCCTGACCATGGCTTGTCTCATTAGCCTCAAGCAGCACACAGGTTATGCAAGGCCATGGTTATGTGAGGTTATGTGAACCCCCACTGACTGGGTTCGCAAGACATGACAACCCACATTTGGGAGTTGAATATTCAGGATGGTGCCTGTGAGCACCTTGGCTGGTTGTGCCGTAAATAAGCCATGACAAGCTGTGGCATGTTGTGTTAACCCAGTCAGTTTGTCTTGTTATTTGAAACCCTATGTCTAAAGTAACACTTGTACAGCTCACTAGGTAGTGCTGCCATTAATACCCTCCCCTAGTGACCTCTATGAAAAGTTCCCATCATGTATTGGTTGGTTTTGGCCCATCATTTTGAGCCATTTCAGTACGGTAGTAAAAGCAGACTGTTCCTATTTCTACACATTTCCCTCCAACTGATAAGCAGATGCCTTGTACTTAATAGACCCAGTGTGTACCAGCAGAGATGATGTTAATATTGTTGGTTTAACTTGGTTTGAAAACAGGCAAGGTATTTCGTAATGAAACAACCCAGACTCTAGGCAAACAAAAGTGATGTCCTGCATTTGCGGGGTAAGAATCTCTGCCGGACACAGAACATCCTCCCCTCCCCAAGCTTTTACGAGTTCACAAGGCAAACTGTGAGATTTCTGTGCCTTTTTCCTGTAGCTGCAGTTGTCTGCTTGTAACACCAATTTTTAAAAAGGGATTCAGGGGGTATCTGGGAAATTACAGGCCGGTTAGCTTGACCTCCATTCCAGGTAAATTGGTTGAATGCATTATCAAAGACAAAATTAGTAAGCATATAGAAGGGCATGTCCTGTTGAAGAAGAATCAACATGGCTTCCGCAAAGGCAAGTCCTGTCTCACTAATCTTCTAGAATTCTTTGAGAGTGTCAACAAACATGTAGATGGGGTGATCCAGTGGACATTGTTTGCTTGGGGCTTGTCTTCATGAAGGGTTTGCCCTGGGGTGGATTTGTAGTAGTTACATGTTATCTACATGACATAGCCGCCATTGCAAAGCCATCCGGGGACAAACCCCAGAAACTCCACTGAAAAAAAGTTGGGCACTTACCCCAACTTTTTTGTGTGATTGGTCACCATGGGCTGGACAGGGAAGGGGGCGGATCTCCAGGAGCTCAGGAGAGCCCTGTGCCCTGCACCTCTGTAAAAATAAAATGGTGGGGGGAGGAGCTGTGCAGATACAGATAATAAAATTTAAAAAAGGAGGGGAGGAACAGGCAGTTAGAGGGAGGAGACGTGGTTAGGGCACCCTGTGTTCCTCTCCTCATCCTTTTTTGGCTGCCTTGTTCCTTCTTGATCCCTCCCGGTGCTCAGCACCACAGTGGAAAGTTCACACTGGCATTCCTTCCCATGCAGATGCCGGGAAGGAACGCAAGTGCGGGAACTGGGGACCTGACAGTGCCAAAGCGCCACCGTCAAGATGGGGGCTTGGACTTCCAAAAGGGTTTTGATAAAGTCCCTCACTAAAGACTCCTGAACAAACCTAGCAGTCATGGGATAAGAGAAGAGGTCCTCTTATGGATCAGTAACTGGTTAAAGAACAGAAAGCAGAGAGTAGGAATAAATGATATATTCTCCTGAAGGGGGAAGTAAATAGTGGGGTCCCACAGGGATTGGTATTGGGACCAATTCTTTTCAACTAGTTCATAAATGATCTGAAACTAGGAGTGAGCAGTGAGGTGGCCAGGTTTGCTGTTGACACCAAATTATTTCAGGTTCTTAAAACACAAATATATTGTGAAGAGCTCCAAAGGGATCTCTCCAAGCTGTGAGAGTGGGCATCCAATGGCAGATGTGGTTCAGTGTAAGCAAGTGTATGGTGATGCACATTGGGGCAAAAAACAAACAAAAAACACACCCAACTTCAAGTGTAACCTGATGAGATCTGAGTTGGTGGTGACCAAACAAGAAAGAGATCTTAGGGTTGTGGTGGACAGCTCAATGAAAATGTCAACCCAGTGTGTGGCCAATGTAAGGAAGGCAAACTCCATGTTAAGCATTATAAGAAAAGGAATTGAGAATAAAATGGCCAGTATCATACTGCCTTTATACAAATCTATGGTGCGACCACACTTAGAATACTGTGTACAATTCTGGTCACCATACCTAAAAAAAGATACTATAGAGTTGGGGGGGGGAAGTGCAGAAAAGGGCAACTAAAATGATTGAGGGGTGGAGCATCTCTCCTGTGAGGGAAGGTTACAATAGCTGGGATTGTTCAGATTGGAAAAAAGGAGGCTAAGGGGAAACCTGATACAGGTGTACAAAATAATGCATGGTGTGGAGAATGTGGATAGGGAGACATTTTTCTCCCTCTCCCATAATACTAGAACCCAGGGTTATCCCTTGAAGCTGATTGGTGGGAGATTCAGGAAAGATAAATGGAAGTATTTGTTCATACAGCGCTTAGTTAAATTATGGAACTCACTTCCACAAGATGTGGTGATGGTCACTAATTTGGATGGCTTTAAAAGGGAGTTGGATAAATTTCTGGAGGAGAAGGCTATCAATGGCTACTAGCCCTAATGGTTGTGTGCTACCTCCAATATCAGAGGCAGTAAGCCTGTGTGCACCAGTTGCTGGGGAACATGGGTGGGAGGGTACTGTTATACCATGTCCTGCTTTGTTAGTCCCTGAACAACACCTGGGTGGCCACTGTGTGAACATAGTGCTGGCCTAGATAGACCCTCGGTCTGATCCAGCATGGCATTTCTTATATTCTCTTTCCTCTCCACTTTTGGAATACAAGTCATGTCTTTATTTTGTTTTGTTTTCATTCATTTTTATCTGTTTTTGTATACCAATGGGTACTCAAGATGGAGAGCTCACAATAAAAATACTAAATCTAACATTAAAAGCAACAGTTAAGTCTTCATCAAAGTCCATATTGGGAGAAAATGCTCACTGGAATAAAATTGCTGTCATTGCACACTGAAAGGCTGGCAGCAAAGGAGCCGAGTGCACCTCCCTAGGCAGGGTGGTCCACCATCTGGACCACACAATGGGTGAAGCTCATGCCCACTCACTCCATCTCAGATTGCAAGGGTACATGGAGATGGTCTTCCATAGCAGAACAGTGTTCCGAGCAGGATCATATGGGAGGAGGCCCCAGCTAATCATAACTTTTAAGATGAAATCCAGCACCATGAATTGAGCTGAGAGATAAAATGGTAACCAGTGGAGTTGATAAAGGATTGGCATAATATGCTCTATTCTTCCACCCCCTACCAGAACTCTGGCAGCTGCATTCTGGATCAGTTGACATTTCTAAGCTGTCTTCAAGAGTAGCTCCATATAGAGCACATGACAGTAATCTTCCCTGAAGGCAACCTAGATCATACATGGCTTGAGGCTAGGTCTGACTTTATCATATATACCAGTTGTGCCCTTATCTGAAGAAGTTGACAAAAGGCCTGTTTGATGCTCTGCCTGTGTATTCTGAGTCTTTATGTGTCATCAGTGACCTAGATTGGGTCTTGTCTTCTCACTTTGCCCACAGTGTTTCTAAGTGTGGGGTGTGGGATAGTCTTGGAAAAGGTAGAGAAATGACATGCTTTTACTTGCTTGCCAGTAAGGAGGCATGCCTCTACAAAACATTTGGTAAAAAATGTTCCCATTTTGTGGCCGATACCAATATGTGCATGGCAAGGAACTAGCTATAATTTTTCTGTTACACAAAGTGTTTCCTTCTACTCCACTTTCTGCTATCTGTAGAAAATATCAGATGGAAGAAAACTCTTAATCAATTCGCTTTCCCCCTGATCATGTATACTCAGGTTCACTCTCTATGACATAGTCTATGGGCTCATCTACACCAAGCAGGATACTATGGAAGTGGTATATAAAAGGCGGGAGACACAGTTTTGCTTTATAGTGGTATTGAAGTGCACTGACAATTGTTGGGGCTCACGATACATCTTCACCAAGCAGGATATAACACTATGAAAGCGGTATATAATATGTGTCAATGGGCCCCAACAGTTGTCAGTGCACTTCAATACCACTGTAAAGCAGTAGTGTGGCTCCTGTCTTACATATACCACTTTCATAGTGGAATATCCTGCTTGGTTTAGATGAGCCCTGTGTTTCCTTGCTTTTCCTTTTCTATATTTTGTTATCTCTTGAATCCCTGTAATGGGTATTCTTTGGGAAATCCACTATGGTTGGGGCATAGAGATCCTTGTTTCTGCACTATGCGCTCTTCTAGGTATACTCCTGTAAAATTCCAAGTGGAGCTTTCAGTATTATTATCATAAAAAGATCTGGCCCAATCAGTTTTGATATTAAGTCCCTGTACCTCAATATGCTGTACAAGGCAATAATGTGACCAGTATAGCTTATTCCCCTCAATTGACTTTGTCCCTGTCATTCAGTTTGTAAAATTCTTCATTAAATTTCACCTTCATGCATTGATCTCTTGTTACAGAACAGGGATACTGTACCTGAGGCCTGTTGGCCAAATCTAGCCTGCCTGGCATCCCAGTCTGATCCTCTGGGATTCCACAGATGGTCATGCCCACTTCACCCTAACTGCCAATTGTTAGGAGTTTTCCCAGCTTTTGTGCAGCCCCTCCCCCATTTTAATAGGTTGAAATGCCTCCCCTAAGGCTTAAGTACTAGCAGTATGGACTTTCAGTTAAATTTTGATAGTATTTTTGCCCCCCACCCATTTTGATTTTTTGCCTTGCCCACCATTAGAATGTGTTTCCTCAGAGAACATCTCTGAAATTGAATTTGGCACTTTGGCTCAAACAGGTTAGACACTCCTATTATAAGAGGAGCTGCCCAATGTGCTGATTGCTTTAACGCAGGGGCAGGCAACATGGGGCAGTCCTATAATTCCTGATCGCTGGCCATATTGGCTAGGGTGTGTGGGAATTGTAGTCCAAAACATCTAGAGAGCTCCAGGCTGCCTACCCCTGCTTAATATATAACTCAACACTTTTCTGATCTGCCTGAACCTAATTGCTGTTCAGAGTCATTATGTTAAAACAAACAAACAAACTGTGTGTGTGTATGTGTGTGATGGTGCAAAGCCATGGTAATCCTTTAATCAAGCTCTTGCTATCTGAAATTCACAATAGGCATATATGATAAGATTGCTTAATGGCCTTTTATGCCTGGATGGAAAAAGTGTCTGCCCTAATTCAGGAAGATGGCTTAAGATCTTCAAAATAGTTTTCAATATTCTTCTTACATCTTTACTTTACAATTATTTTAATGATGATTTTAAAGTAAAGGATAATTTTCTGGTTTTAGTCCTAAGGACATACATTGGAAGCATCTCACTTCTCAGTGTTTTTTTACGGTGTGCATATGCAAAGCCCACCACCTTAGTTCTACTCTTGGGGGAAGTGTGATGCTTTTATTGGGGAAGTTCATCCAAAGTTAAGGCCCTCTTGAATTCAATGGAACTTAGACTGCAATTTATACCCATTTGTCTAGGAGTAAGGCTTATTGAACACCATGAGATTTACTTCTGAGTAGACTTCTGTAGGACTGTGCTGTTAAATGCTTCAGTCTGGCAGGATTGCATCCATAATTGCATGTTCCTGCTGTCTTCATCGCAATGGCTTGATTTTTATTGTGTGTCTTTCTAAATATATTACCAGATTTGTAAGCTGCCTAAAGCTTTAGAGGAGATGGAATATAAATAGACTCCTGCTGTTCAGAATCAAAATCTTAATATGGGGTGGGGGGAATTCAGGGAAGCATTAAGTTGTATTCTGCTTGTGCAGAGGGGCTTTCTTCCCTCTGTCCTGGCACATCCAGTTGTGCCTCCCTGAAAAGTCATGCCTGATCATCACAGGATGTGCCATAGTGCTGCCGTGGAAAGAGAAATCAACAGAAATGGGGGCTTTCCTTCAGTTAAAAAGTATAGTGATGAATTCAGTTTTTTAAATGTAAGTGGTGATACAAACCATTGGCTCCTCTGGCAAATGGTTATTTAGTTACTTCAAGGTTTGACTCCCTTGTCCTTCAGCAGGGCTTTCTGAATTAATTGTATTAGCACTTCAGGGTGATTGTAGAGGGGAATGTGTGAGGTTGTGCATTGTCAAGTAGAATGTTCAATGAGCTACATCAACTTCTTTGATTATGTCAGATCATACATCCATCTACTTATTAAATAAGCCAGCTTAGAAACTGTAATTAAATCAGACTTTGTGTGCACAACAGAATAATTTTTGCTTGACTGGCAATTGTGTGACGTGCTTTCAGTATTATGAGTGGTTGTATTTCGTCAAGTGATATTACCATAAATATGCATGCACTGCTCCAGAAAGATGCCTGCCTCTCTCCTTTGTGTTAGCCAAGGTGGCAGTGTTTAATATTGTTTTAAATACTTCCCTCCCACAGCTAAGAATCAAAAGTATCTACTGCTGTATTAAAGAAATTCCATGGTTCCATTCAGTACGTGTGGCTAAATTTGCGTGTGGCTAAAATGGGTAAAAGAATCAGTGTGCATGGAAAATGAGATGCGTGGAAAAATTATAGTTTAAGCACCAATGTATTGAAACCTTTATTTTATAATAACTATAATTTTATTATAATTTTATAATAAAAATATGGCAAAGAGAAGAAATGGCACATTAAGAATGTGGAATGGATATAAACAACTCAATATTTTTTTTATAGAACTGGGTTTTCTTGATCCAGTATTAGATAAAAGAACCTTTTGTAGGAGTTATGCAGCTATGATAATTATTAGGATATTCGATATCCCATGGTGAAAAGCTACTCTGGCTCAACATACATTATGTTTATTTCCTTTGATCTTGTTTGATTGGATGCCAGCCTTGACCTGGTACATAGGACAGCTAAAGTAAACATTTCTATTGGGAAATCATTCCATTAGATGCTCTTTTTTCCTGCTTGGTTGTTACATCTACTGAAGTGGCTTGGTTTAACTCTTTTTACCCTCTTATCAGGCTTGGCCTGGATTCTGACAGTTCTACCGCTGCCTTTCAATTCTGAATCAGGAGCTACTGAAGAGTTTCTATTGCGTTATAGTTAGCACATGCTGCAGCTTTTTTGTGGGGTTAGCCATGTTTACAGATGACCACTAGAACATAAAGGAGGCGGAGGCGGAGGCGGCGATGTTGTTCCCTGTAATTGAATCAGTTCACTATAATTGAAACTTTGTGTATATAAAACCCAGAAAGCTATGATTTATATTAAACTGACTTCACTAGTGTTCTGGGCCATCATAGTGTTTGATTAACCCAGATCTGAACTAGAGGACAGTGGTCTCAGCTCAGTAAATGGCCTTTGCCTTGCTAAGGGTTATGTTGTCTTAAAAATAGTATTTTCCCTCCAAGGCTTGGTTGGATGTATCATTTGAAGATAACTAGACCAAAAAACAAACAAACCACCTTTTTTTATAAAGTGAGAAAGAGAGAGAAGCATGTTTCCATTGTAATCTTGGCAGCTCTTATCCAGCAGCCTAGCTTATGTAGGCTTGAAAACTGCATTTCAACCCAACTGAGCGGTCATCATGAATTTTTCCACACTTATTAGCTTGTTGTTAAAAGGGGATTGGCCATCTGTAACAAACGGAGGAAGCTCTGCAGTGGAGTAATCTGCAGGGAGCACATCACAGAGATAATCCTCTGCTGTTGAAAACAAATAATGCAAAATGAACCACCAAGGCATGAGGGAATGTCTTGTTGTTCAGACATTTGAGGATATGCTTTCTAGAATTAACAAATTAGGCTTGAATAATACAGTCAGAGTTATTACTTGTGCACTTTCATGAATTTGAAGGAACTGCTGTACTTAATAGCTGCAAATCCATACTTGGTTTGGATGCCCTGTGGTGTGTGTGTGTGTGTGTGTGCGTGCGTGCATGTGTGTTTTGTGAGTAGTGACTGGTTTATTTTACATAACAAATCTCTGATGTAAAAATAAAACTTAAAAGGAATTGGGATGCAAGGCAAGAAACCTTCTTATAAACTGTTTCCCATGAAGGTGGTTTACAAGGTTAGGACATAACTCCTTGGCCTCTCACAAGTGCTTAATGAAGCTGTATATGGGGGCACTGTCACACACCTTGACAGTGACACTAGCAGAAGTGATGAAATCCCACTGTGTGTGTGGCCTGGTTCGCATGATTGGCAGACAGTTAAAAAGCCATGGTGACTTGTTAACTGCTGTGCAAGCTGGTCACATGCCAGGAGGTTTTCCATAATTGCCTTTGGCACTGCAGTTTGTTGTGTTGTGTGAGCCAGGCCAAGGTGGCTTGGTGCCATTGGTAACAAGCCACCCAGACGCCCACAGGCTGTTGTAATGTCTGTTTGGCTTGGTTAAGACAACGTGATAACCCAAAGTCAAGGGTTGAATATGGGCTGAGCATGGGTTGTCATTGAAAAGTGTTTTATCATGTTGTCTGAACCAAGCCGCACTAACGAACCATGGTTTGTTAACCACGAACAACCCATGAGGAGAACCCATGATTTGTTGTTGGGTTGCAAACTGTGGGTTGTTCGTGGTTAACAAACCATGGTTTGTTATCGCATCTGGGTTCAGAGAACACAGTTCAGTGACAGCCCACCCTCAAACCATACTCAAACCTGATTGTGGGTTGTTGTACTGTGTGAACCCAGTCTGTGTGTGTGCCATCCACACATTAGGTAAGTTCACAGGATCTTTTTAAGCGATAGTGGTTTAAATATGTCACCATGGTTTGTGGCACATGCCAGGTGCCCAAGAACTCCCATTCCGTAACCGAAGCCAAGCTTGTATGTTGCTGTGTCATCCAAATCTGGCAAGGGTCAGTTGTTGGTGTGGTTAGCAAACCACTCACAGCCCTAAAACAGCTGATGAGGTCAGTGTCTCTTGCCTTGAGCACACAAATAACCCAACGCCAGTCCTGATTTTGCATCCTACACTACAGTTTCACTGTCAATGCACACAAACAGAGGCTGTGGCTTCCCTTGGCATATTCAGCTACTTTAATTGTTGGAATTAGACTTTGAGGAATATGCTGCGGCTTACAAGGATTTTTTTGTTTCAACGTTGTATGAAATTGAATACAATGCTGTCTCTTACTGTACATCTAGCTCAGCTAATTCTGGCAACTTTGTAGAAAGAGGGTCCCTGGATGTTCCTATCTATCTAAATGACCTTTCAGAGGAAGTGCACATGCCTTCTGTTAGTCAGAAGAATTCAGGGTTTGAAGGTCAGTGTTCTAGTCTGGAGTGGAAAATAACTGTTATTGGTGTAAGCATTTTTGCTTCTCTTTTCCTTGTAATGTGGTGAAATGGAGACAAAATGATTAAAACTGTTGAGGAAAATGGTATTAAGCACACTTACTTTTTATGCTTATGTTGAAAAATATTTAACATTTGTGACTATTGGGTGGTTCTGTTAACCAATTAGATAAAGTTTCCTTGTTATTTTTGGTATGAGTTCTCATTAATTAATCAGTTAAATTTAGACATGAGAAACAATAGTTCTAAAGAGAAGCTTTGGGTTGTATCCCATGATGGCTTTGCACTAGCAGAAAATGCTTCCACTCAAAGATGGGTCACCCAATTTTCACAGCCCTCTGTGCTGTATCTCTGTAGCCTTGTATTGTATTTCCTGTGCTGTTCCAGAGGATCCCCCAACTTTCAGGAGCAGCTTTTGTGGGAAGGGTATCAGGAGATGCAGTGTGCAGGAGTCATGGGCACAATGCAGAGAACCTGGGTAGTGCAATGGGAGTGTTTCCTACTAGTGCAAAGCCAACATTGAATGTAATCCTTCATTTTTAGATGATGTACATGGGTCACAGCAGTCATCATCTTGGAAAAAGCATGCTAAAGAATAATGCTTAGCATTTGTTCTGTGTTACTGGGTGTTCAAAGCTCTTCTCATATATTCTTGGTAATCCTTCTGGGTAACAGAAGCCTATATTATCAACATGTCTCATATGAAGAGGAACTTCTAGCTCAGTGTATTGTGCTCTAAATTGCTATTCTACAATAGCTCTTGGGTGTATATAATATTCCTTCAGCAGCACTTTCATGGTGGCTAACATAAACAAGAAGAATACATTTAAAATAACAATGTGGGCTGTAGGTGGCCATCTCTGTGGAGGGAATTCCACAAATAGAGAGTGGCTGAAGGCAGTTCAGTACACAGACAGATTGGCATGGGGTTGGGCATTCCTTCAGGTACAGGGTCCTGTGCTATGCAGGGCTTTAAGGGTAAGCAACATTTGGAATGTGCCTGGAAACAGACTGGAATCCAGTGAAGTTCAGCACTAGTGAGATGTTTCCACTGGCTGGTCCTAGTCAACAATTCAAAATACAGCCACTAGTTTCTGAACAGTCTTCATGGGCAGCTCCATGTAGCATATTGCCAACAGACCTAGATGTCCCCAGAATAACTGTGGCCAGGTTACTTCAGTTTAGGGTGGTGGTGGTGGAAATCTGACTCCTTTTTGTTAGTTCTCCATGAGTGCAACTATCTGTCACACTATTCCTTTCTATCTTGAATGTGGTGTTGGGCAAAATGTTGTCATTGCACAACCCATAATAATAATAATAATAATAATAATAATAATAATAATAATAATAAATTATTTCTTACCTGCCTCTCCCTCTGGATCGATGTGGGGAACAACACTAGATGCAAATACCACAAAATACATAAAACTGATTAAAAACATAAAACTGATACAATATTAAAATAGCAGTCAAATATCTTAAAATTTATCTGGGTAGGCCTGCCGGAAGATATTACATCCTTCTTGAATTCGAAAAGACTATTATGTTGACGAATCTCTTCTGACAGGTCATTCCACAGTCTGGGAGTGGCAGAAGAGAAGGTCCTCTGGGTAACAGTTGTCAGCCTAGTTTTGGCTGGCTGGAGTAAATTCTTCCCAGAGGACATAAGTGTGCGGGGCGGATTGTACGGGAGAAGGCAATCCTGCAGGTAACCTGGACCAAAATAATATAGGGCTTTAAAGGTAATAACCAATACTTTATACTTCGCCCGGAAACTCATTGGCAGCCAGTGAAGTGTTTTTAGAGTTGGTGTAATATGGTCACCCCTAGTTGTACCAGTGACAACCTGTCTGCCATATTTTGATCTAGTTGAAGTTTCCAGACTAGGCACAAAGGTAGCCCTATGTAGAGCGCATTGCAGAAGCCGAGCCTTGAAGTTACCAGCACGTGCACTACCGTCTTTAGATCTTCTAACTCTAGGAAGGGGTGCAAATGGCATATCAGCCGAAGCTTATAGTAGGCATTAGGGCTGTGCTCTGCTTCTCCTCGGACCGGAGAAGCAGAAGCGGATTGGGGTGCTTCGCCTCCCCTTAAAGCGGAGGCGAAGAGGATCGGGGGAGCAGTGGAGCGTCGCGGAGCAGATCGAGGTGAAGGTGGATCCTTCGCCTCAATCCAGAGCTCTGCAAAAAAGGTAAGGGGGTTTACTTGGCCCTGCCGCTGCCGCTGCCACCCGTGCGGCGACAGCAGCAGAGCCAGGTAAGGGGGCAAGGGGGAGGGGGCTCTTACCTGCATCCGTCCGCGACCCTGCGGCTGCTTCAACTGTGGTCTGGTCTTCCTGTTTGAGTCCTTGGGCTCAGTTGAAGCAGCCGCGGGGCTGCGGACGGATGCAGGTAAGGGGGAGGAAGGAGGGGGTGTTTACCTGGCCCTGCCGCCGCTGCCTGTGTGGGGACGGCGGCAGAGCCAGGTAAGGGGGAGGGGGCTCTTATCTGCGTCCGTTGCGGCCCATCGCCAGCTTCACTAGAGCCCGCAGCTCAACCCAGAAATGTAGGCCGCAAACGGGGCTTACAGTTCCTGGCTGAGCCACGGGCTCTAGTGAAGCTGGTGGCGGGCTGGGATGGAAGCAGGTAAGGAGGAGGAGGGAGGGGGGGCCTTACCTGGCGCTACCCCCCACCACTGCGGAGCGCCGATTTGGAGCGGGAGCTCCACAGCGGAGTGGAGCAGACCCTAGGCGGATTAAAGCGGGGCAGAGTGGGCTTGATCCGCAATTTGCGGAGCGGGGCGGAGTGGGGGGTCCGTGCACAGCCCTAGTAGGCATTCCTAGCTGTCGCATCTATCTGAGCTGTCAGTATGTTTTAGGTTTGCCAAGGGAATGGCTTGGATCCTGGGAGATCCCTTCTGCAAGGTGGGAAGTTCACTGGCCACCTCTATGCTTGTTTTTATAGATGGTATGACTCTCAGCTGCTACATCTGTGTGCCATCACTACTTCATTTGGTAGATGATTGCAAATTGAGATTTAACACATGTCATTTCATGGCTTTTAGCATAACAGCTAATTTTTCTTCATCAGCTGATGTTGGCCAACGCTCTGCATTGTATATCATAGTAGGCTTGGAGGTTGATTTGTAAAATTATTTTCGTAACCTTTGGCAGTTTGTCATCAAACTATGGGGACTTAATTCTATCAAGGCTGTTCCATGCTGCCATGATTCTTCTGCTGCCCTTGCCTCTGGAAATGTTCGTTTTAGTTACTTGATGGACAAGAAGTGAAATGTTTATGTTCACCCCACTGCCAAACAAAGTGTTTTCCTTACATAATTACTTTTCAGATTTTTTTCTGGAGGGGATTTTAATTTAAGAGTCTTTCCATGAATCAAGAATGTAGTATTATGGTCCAGAAAGGAAGCTGTTTTTTTGTTTGTTTTTAAAGTTACTGCATTCTAAACTGGGCTCTATCTATGTTTTCAGGTAAAAGCAAAGAAGCTGAAATAAAAAGAATAAACAAAGAACTGGCAAACATTCGATCCAAATTTAAAGGTAGGTAATGAGTGCATTGTTTCAATGATTTCAGCTCAGAACAAGAAAATCTTATTTTTCATGAATAAAATGATACAAGAGTTTGAAACAAATATTAGGGGCACATTGGGTAACATTAAAGATTGATTGGCTGTTACTAGTTTTTGGGTCCTGTATTTACTCTTCATTTAGTGTAAAAAATAAACAAATCACCAAATGTGTGTCCATTTCAGATAGATGTAATCTGGGAGTAATTTAATTTCTAGAAAGTAGTATCTATGAAAGAGAGAAGAGGATTAATGTGAAGCGCAATTAGAGAATTTTGTCTTCATGGGCCAAAGAATCACACATTACATAATATACTGTGATGATGTGCTTCTGTAGTTTTCATTTGTTGTGGGTGGGAGGAGGTTGTAATATTTAAGAAGCTGTTTATATGGAGTACGTTATTACGTGGTACTATGTTCCAAATTCAGGTAAAGGGCTGTAGCTCCATGGTAGAGCATCTGCTTTGCATGTAGAGCATCCCAGGCTTAATCCCTGGTATCTTCAGGTAGGGCTGGGAAAGAAACCCTGGAGAGCAAGTGCCAGTCAAGAGTAGATGGACCAATGAATCTGACTTGGTATATGACAGCATCTATTCACTTGAAGTCCCATTCAAATATCTGCATGTAGTGCATCATAAAAATCCAGCGGATAGCAAAGCAAACCTTTATACAGGTAAAGCAGTGTTGCTGTGAAGATAACAGATGTTCTGTTTGAGAAGCAGCCAGATGGGCATCTTGGATGAAGAATGCTGGCAGTACAGTGAAGTAGACCCTGGGTGAGGAGATACTGAATAAAAGAAGCTCTTTTGGAATGGAGAGAAACTAAAGCTGATGCCATTTTCAAGACAGAAATATGCATGAGTTGTCAAAACCTGTCACGGATATGGTGGTTTCCAGTTACTACACAGGGAAAATTAAGTTATGAAGGGACTTCTGAAACTTGGATTTTCTTGGGAGTATGCAGTTAACATTGTATACTCTACTGTTACTTACACCACTCTTACACTTTGGGTCATTGCACACCACAATTGCATAGCTCATACCTTGTTACTGTGATAAGAATACTTGTAAGGGATAATGAAGACAGGATACTTAAAGCCCAATTAAATAGAAATGTGGCACGGTTGCTATATTCCCAGTGGCTCAATCCCACATTGCTCCAGGAATGTTCATAAACACATGAGTCAAGGAGGTGACATGGTTCCTTCCTTTTTATGAGCATCATTGGAGTTGTGTGGAATTCCGCTCTGGGGAAACAGCAAACAACCTGCCTCATCCCCCCTCAAGCCTAACACATGACTGAGGATTTGCACTTTGAAAGACATCAAGTACTTGTTATTGGATGATGGGAGCTGAAGGTGGAACAGGGTACAGGTGACCCTGGCTAAGTATTTTGGAGCACTCGGTTACTGAGTCCTTTTGAAGGTATGTTGGCAGAATTAATTTGCTCTTGTCTTCTGGGTTAATGTTTCCTTTTAATAATCTTTTGGGCTACATCCCAATAATCTGGGCACTTCCAGAAGCTGCTGGGTTTTGGATTGCTAGTCACTAATGGAAACAGAGTGGTGCTATGATTCTGGAAGTCACAGTCTTCAACAGCAGAACACTGGAATGGGGATCTTTTTTGGATTCATTCTTTAAAGAACATATTGTAGAAGGGATAAACTGGAGTACTGTAACCTTATTTGACCACCATTTCTAGGTATATTCTGAGTGCTGATTTTTTCCGGTGGCTTTCACCTTTGGAGTGAAAATGCCACACATCTAATTTAGGAAGTGAATAGACTGAATCTATAGAGATTTGAAAGGAGTATAATAGTATGAGGTATGTTCTCCCAGGCAACTTTTTATGCCCCATGGTGGCCTGAGGGTTTGAATTAGGAACAGGATGCAGAGAGGTTTCTGAGAGTTGCCAGAATAGGAATACCTTTTAGGACCAAGTAGAGTATATATTAAATTTAAAAGATAAAAGCGTGGCTTTGTTATTGAAGAGCATCCAGCTGTACGTATGTTGAGCAGTTGACTACAACTCTTATTTTTAAAGTGATCAGCTATGTTAGGGTAGCTAAAATTATGCACAGCTTCTTCCTGGTACCTCACGTGTGAGTGCTTAATAGGCTTTTCTACCATTTAGGCAGAGATGTGTAGGTGAGGGCTTATAAGCCTGTGCTGCTGGAGGTTTTGGCAGGCACTGTACATATGATATTTCTCTTACCTCAGTTGGTACAATGCTTGACTGGTAAAGTTCAGAGTTATGGATTTCCGTAGGCAGAAGTGCTTTGGCATATGAGTTAAACACAGTAAATTTGTTTAGTAATCCCAAAGTAGCAGATTATTACTTGATTCCTGCTGAGCTCTCAGTTTGCCTCCCTTTTAAGCACAGTCATGAGTTTTCCTTCCTAAAACCAAAACATACATTTATTTAAAGCTGCTCATGAAGCAAGGGAAGTAAACATTGCTTTCTATCCATTTAACTGCTGGTTCCTATAGAATAAATCTTCATATTTGGTGGCTAATGGAAGACGGAAATTGTCTATCCATAATTGTCTCTTCCTTCCTTACTTTTTTTTTAAAAATCCTATAAGCAGAGTTTGGGGGGGTATTTTTCACCTTTATTTTTATCCTGGTCTTTCCAGATAAAGGCTGCCCAAAGTGACTCACAACCAAGCACTAAAAGCAATAACCAATAGCAAGAATAATAAAGAATAAATGGCACAGCAATAATACAATTCATTCTTGCTGTATGCTTAGTGTAAAAATACAGGGTGACAAGGGCAGTGCACATTGCATGAGATAAGAAAACATTCTCTAACAAAGCTGTTTAGAAAAGATAGTGTGGTTGTCTATTGATGCAGATACCATTATCAGCTGAATGTGGCATTGCCCTTCTTGGAAAAGGGTTGAGCTTCAATGGTGAACAAGCCATTTCATGACAGTTTGGGCAGAAGAAACAAGTTTGCCAGCATGTGACATCTTCAGGTCTCCTTATAATATCTGTAGAACAGTAGTTTTAAACTGTTTCCCACCTTGCTCCTAAATTGGAATAATACAAAGCTAGTTTTTAAAAGCTGAATGTCCTTTGAAGTGTGTGTGTGTGTGCGCGCACACGCACACACACACACCCAGAGAGAGAGAGAGAGAGAGAGAGAGAGAGAGAGAGAGAGAGAGAGAGAGAGAAAGAGAGAATGAGAATATTTACAGGAAACAAAAAACTAATAAGTAAAACCCATCAGCTCTTAATGACCTAAAATGAAAAACAGAGAACTGAGACATTAATTACCATGACAGGAAGTCAAAATTAAAAGTAATCATGAATAACACTAACTACAATAATAAAATAGAAAGTATAGCAGGATCACTAACCACTAGGGAAGGACTTTTTTAAAAAATGTCTTTAAGCTCCTCAGACAATGTATAGGACAATTTGGTAGAATTAATAGAAATGGGGGAAGTAGCCACTTTTCCAGGGAATCAGCATATTTCAGGTTCAGGGATTTTTGAGGCAATCTTATCTTGGACAAATGCTTCCTTTATTTCATCAAGCCATCAGCTGAGGCATAGAGCACTTCCAGTTCTTGACAGTTACAAATTTGGTTTGTACTAGGAGTTAGGTGATCAGCTCTCTGCTTCATTCTGGCAAATGTTCTGAACTCAAGAACATTCAAGTTCCTGCAATGACCATGATATATTGAACAAACAAATAACTAAACCTACTTGGACAATTCTGCCAACGAGGGGACAATGTTCCACACCCACCCACCCCACACATATTTCTTATATCTTAAACAATAATAATCCTTAGAAATGTGAGCCAGATGTATTGGTGTATAATGCCATCTAGTTAAAACATTAAATGTAAGCTCACCAATATTAAAAGGCAATGAAGAGAAAGGTCCAAAGGTCCAAATTTTATTGTAGAAGTGCTCACCAAAGGGTGAGCCAAAATCCTGTGCTCACTTATCTATAGAGAGCTCTTTCTTCGACTTTGGATCTTTCTTTCATTTTATAGAATATTCTTTTAAAATGTGGAACTCAGTTAATACATATTTTTTTAAAACCTTTGTTTGCACAAGAACTGTTTTGTTTAGAGAAGTCCTTCAGCAGTTGTTAGAAGGATCTAATTTCATGGGATAGTATATTGAAAACAAGATTATTCCTGTAAGGGTTTGAACCCTGCACGTTTCTAGCAGTTCCTTTAAACTAGGAATGGGGATTCTCGAGATGTTGTTAGACTGTGTAAAGAAACTGTATTTCCCTAAGGTAAATGTTTAACATGTTCACGTGTATTGTTTTGAAAGAAGGACTAAAGTATAAAGGGGTTAATTAACCATGAAAGGGGGGGGGAAAGTGTGTGTTTTGCTCTTGGCATGAGCCAGAACTGGTATAGTAGTGAACTGTTGTTGCTGCCACTAAGAGGGAGATGTGAAACTAGGTTCTGGTTTTTATATGTGAATGTGGAATCAAAATTGGTACAACCCAGTAGTCATTTGAACATTCTAGAAGTGTTTATTGGTACTGAGCTTGAAAGAAGATCGGGTGATGGAATGTTGGCCACAGTGAAGCTGATTGACTGGAGGGTTGAGGCTGGAACTAATATAAGGAGCCCTGGAGTGGCATTTAACAGGAGATAGTCCTCAAAGGTGTCTTTCTGAAAGGCCTGAAGAAAACACTAGCCAGAAAGATGAGCAGCCACAAGACCAAGTAACCAATCTGAGGGCATGTGAGGAAGTAGCTGAAGAAGGTTTGCAAGTGAGAAGGTGAAGACTTCTGGAGCAACCTTTGGAGGAAGAGCTGAGGCTCAAGTGTCAGCTGGTGGCATGGTTTGAAGAAAGAGCAGCTGCTGGACCAAATTGATGAACATCTTTACAGCTTCCAGTTTGTAGCCAAATCTCTTACCAGAGAGACAACTTTTCAAGCCCTCATTGCCAGGCTTGTGAGTTAATGGGTGGAGAAGCTCTTGGACCTGCATTCCAGTGGTGGAAAAAGTGGTGGAGCCAAAATCCTGGCATATTGTAGCATAAAGCTCTTGCTGGCAGTAACTAAGGAGAGCATTTCAACCTTTTAGAATTGGGTGGGGTGGGGGGTGGATGGCACAGAAACCAGGAAACCAACCAAATGATTAACGATTGGGGGAAAAGAGGTTGGGGCCGGGGGAAGTAGGTATGGCCTCTAGAGAACACTGGGAGGGCCACATTGGCCTCTGGGCCTGAGATTCTGTATCTCTGAATGAAAGCTTTCATAGCCAAAAACTGGCAGGAACAGTAACATTGTACAAGGCCTTTAAAGATTCAGTAATTATAATTTAGAAAGTTATCTTGTTTATTACCCCTTAATAATTTAAGCATAAAAAAGATTTAACAACTAAGAGGGTGTAAGTGTCATGATGAAGGTAGAATTGGTTTAAAATGGAAATGCATTCTGGAGACTAGCAGGAGGATACCTGAGGGTGTTTCTCCACATTATGTCAGCTTTAATGGTGAGATACCTTAGACATGAGCTGTTCCTTTACATATTGCCATTCACATTATTCCTCAGCACCATTGGCTATGCTGGCTAGGGCTAATGGGAACTGTAGTCAAATAACATCTGGAAGGCCACTTGTTCTCCACCCCTGCTTTAAACAAACCACATCTTTGTAGAGATGCATTTCAAAACATGAATGCAGTGGGCCTTATTTAGCACTTTGGATTTTGTGGCTTGTAAATCTTTATCTAGAGGGCACCTTCAAATGTTCAGATTTTAAGATGAACAGTCCCGATACTGACCATTATCTGACTGTTACAGTATTGCAAAAATGAATTCAGTCTGTCCATAAGCTGTGGCTTGGCATCTCCCTTATTTATGCAAATAAATTGAATTGAAATAGGCAAACCAGCTGTGGCTGTCCAGCTAATTGTGCGTTGCATGTGGCCATAGCTGCTAAACAAATTTTTCATATCTGGTTTGTATGATATAAGTGATGAGTAATGTTTCTAAGTGAATTTGTATGCCAGATAGATTAAGCTGAATAAGAACAAACTATTTGAATTTTCCATATTCTTCCATAATAAATGCATACAAGGATACTAGACCAAGAGATGGGATTGATATTATTGGTTGAGTTCTGATGATGGGCAAAACTGTGAATAGAATGGGAAGTAAGGAAAGAAATGTATTCTTTCTAGTTTTAAAGAACATGTGTCTGAACCAGGTGTGACTCCATGTTTTATACTGAACATTCTGGGAAATATTTCAGCTGAACATGTAATGCTTGCCACAATCCATAGAACACAGGGGGATATGTCTGCTGTGTGCAAAAACAACAACATCTTTGTGCAATCTAGAGATAATTATGAGTAACTGTACTGATCAGTGCTCCTGGAAACCTGTGCTCCTTGGGATTACATGTGCGACATATAAATGTATATTGGGAATCTACTGTCACTTAGAGGGCCTAATTGGCCTTCTTCCATCATGTCATCTGGCTTGTTTATGCAGAGCTAACTTGTTAGAATATGTCACCCACGTACACAGAGGCAGAGGAATTGCAACATGTTGAGACACCTATTCTGAATAAGTAAACAATCTAAGAGACTGTGTCTAGAAACCTGCTGGGTTCGTTTCCTAAAACATAGGCTTTAGCTAGACCTAGGGATTATTCCAGGCAAATGGAGGAGTTGTCCCTGCCTGCTCCCGGGATCCCCTGTGTGTCATTTGGATGCACAGGGACAATCCCGGGATATAGGCCTGGTCTAGCCATGGCCATAGATACTAGATGCTGCCTCATGGGTTTAGATCAGGGGAGGCAACCTGATGCCATCTAAATATCTTGGACTACAATCCTCATAGTTCAGAACCATTGGCTATGCTGGCTGGGTCTGATGTGAGTTGTAGTCCAAAAGAACTGAAAGGCACTAGGTTGTCTATTCCTGGTTTAGCTGATGGTAGAGACCGTTTTACTAGAACTGATTGAAGCTTTTAACAACATGTTTCCAAGGTTGCATAAATTATGTGTTTTATAACTTACTTCATATCCTAGCTTCTGCTAAGTTGGTTAATGTGTCTACAGAAACTGATTTTTGAAGCAAATGTGGAAACTGTCAAAATGTGTGAATTAAGAATGGAATAGCACTCCTTTATTATTGTGTTATTGGTTATGGCAAGTACTCAGCTGAATGTTGGGCATCTTTTGTACCAATGATTTTAACTTGTGTTGATACTGATCTTTCAAGACTACAAGAAGTCTTCAAAAACAAAGCCATGTCATCTGTTATGTTCTCATAGACATTTTCATAGTATTATACCCTTTATAATACTATGTTGCACTGCTATTGCTGAAAACGGCTTTATTAACCACTTTGCAAGGTCAGGCTTGAGTTGCCTACAGTGAAGGATTAGTTATAGCAATTTCATCCATGCAAACAGATGTTGACTTCACATCTTTGATTTTAAAAGTTAATTATGCCCTTAAAGCAATAGTGCTTAAACAACAAATGTAAGTCTTGAAAAATAACAGCAAACTTCTGCTGGCCTTGTGGCCTGATTACAGGGCCATTACACACATTATCCAGCATCACAGTTGTATAAAGTTGGAAAAGAACAGAGCAAGCCATCTTTAAAATATTCAGAGCGCAGAATAAAAATTTAAAACCCATCAAAAGCCAGGCTAAACAAGTCTTTATGGTTTGCCTAAAGTTAGGCAATGGTGGGGCTGATTTGACCTTCCTTAGGGAGGGAGTTCTAGAGTTGGGGTGCAGTCACAGAAAAGACTCTGTCTCATGTCACCACCACTCTAACCTCTCCTGGTAGTCGGACATATAACAGGGCCTCTGTAAATTTAAAGACAGGTTCATACTGGTGGAGACTAAATCCGATAAACAGACAACTAAAAGTCCAGAGTTGACTAAACCAAGTTGCTCCAACTGCTATCAAAAGTATCCCAAAAAGAGTGCTGGGGTTGAAAGGCAATTGAGTCTAAAACAGTGTGTAGAAAACAGTATTGAAAGCTTCAGACATCTCACAAAGTAATTTCAAGGAACTGAAGGAAAATATCTGCTTTTTTCTGTGTTTCTCCAGTCCATTCTAAACATGTCCTCTGATGGATGCCTGTGCAACTTGCCTTCTAAAAGAATTCAAAGCAAGAATCGACTACCTACCTAACCATTGCTTCTTGAAGGCCTTTGACCATGGTTTTCATCTGTCCAGATGTTTTGGCCTACAACTCCCACCATCCCTCACTATTGGCTTTGCTTGCTAGTGCTGATGGAAGTTGTAACCCAGAATGTCTGGAGGGCCACAAGTTACCCACCGTTGCCCTACACACACAGAAGGCAGACCCCCTTCAGACTGACCTGATTATACATTGTCCAGAGAGCGTGGCCAGTGCATGTTATCATCAAATAGGCTGAGGTAGGCCTGCATGTTCCTGCTTGCTCCTTCATGCATTCTGTACCCACTGATACTGAATGTTTGAATAGGGCTACTGTAGACTTGTTCAACATGTTAAGCAACAATTTGCTGGATTTGCCAGAGTACACTTAAAAAGAGTTCAAGTGTACCTATGCAATGCACGTCCTGTTTCCAAACATGTTTGTCGTATTTAGGCTTTTCAGCATACACCACCCACACAAAATTCTGAAAAAGCCCATGATGAAGGCACAATGGTGGACTGTAACCATGCACTGAGGAATTCCCTCTTAATACTGCATGATAGCTTTGACTACCTATCTTAAGATGGTCAATTTTTTGATAGTGTGCCAAGTTTCCTAATGTTTATCATTCACTTTGTATCCTGCATGCTTTCACTCACTTAAACCCTCAAAGCACCTTGTTTGCTAGTTCTTGAAATTTCAATTAAGAACTCATTTTTTAATTATTATTTTATTTTAGAGAACAGCATGTTTGTTCCTCTGTTGGATACATAAGTAGCTTCCTATGTGCATGCTTCGAGAAGTTAATATGCTTTAGAATACATCAGATATGGAGATAATGGATCCGTACACTTTTGTCCTTGTTTAATTGAATAGAAAGCATTGCTTATTAGATCAGTTCAACAAAAGCTTTTCAAAAAAAAGGAAGTCTCCTCTTGACCCAGTGATTGTGTTTGAAAAATGCTGACTTGCATTCTTTCTTCCTGTTTCTTCAGAACTAATTTCAGTGCAGCAAGTTTCAGAACTGGAGGGACAGAGAAAGATGCTGCTGTATCAAGGCAATGCTTCCTGTTGCTTTCTGAGTCACAAAACTCAGAGTTCTGGGAGTCATGGAAACATGTGCTTGAGTCCAAAATGTGGACTTGTGTCATGAGATTTATTAATGTGCTGCTGCTTACAGTGCAAGGTTTGAGGCTTCTCTTGAAGACTAATGCTTGAGTAGTAAAACTTAATGTACCTGATTATATAGTGGAGTCGAAAAGACTTTAGAGAAGAGCAATTGGACACAAGATTAATAAAATCATTAGAAAGCTTTTTATCCTCCTCATGGCTTCTCATAAGGTTGGTACAGCAGTCTTACCAACTATTATTACTTGAGGTATAAGATTGACTGCTAAACCATACCTACGTACCTGCATATTTCTTTAAAACCAATATAAATTGTGGCCAGTGGTGAAGATTGTGGAGAACACGTGCCTATCACAATTGGAATGTGATATATGGGTTATTTTCTTGTGTATTTCCCTCTGATGGGTGACCTTTTGAGAGGTCTGCTTCTGTTGGATAGCCTTCCACATACATAAAACGTGCCTGTTGACAGTCTAAAGCAGCCTTGCCTAACCTGGTGCCCTCCAGATGTGTAGGACTGCAACTCCCAGAATTCCCAGCCAACAAACCTGGGGGATGCCAGATTGGAGAAAGCTGAGCTAAAGAAAACAGTGTGCACAGGCATGTGGCAGTCCTAAACCTAACCTAGTGAAATGAACATTTTATTTTGATTTATAAAGCAAGGTGACTTACAAAAAAGCATCAATACATTTTATTGAAAAGATAATTCAAAGGCAAAATAGATAAATGCAACCTTAAATAGAATAGTGTAGTGGAACATTGCATAAAACTTAAGTATAATCTTGAGGCAACACCACACTGTACCCATGGCAAATACTATTAACAAATATGCTTAGTGTTTCCTGTAGCAAACACCATGCAATATGCACATGTCCTTAAATACTCAAAGCATTTGACTGTATCACAGCTCCTAGGCAAGTTCAAGAGTCTTTGTGACTGCAAATGCACATCCTTTCTCTTTCGAAAACACTGGCATAACACTGCTTTATTCATGCTAAATGTACTTACTAGGTAAAATGTGGAATTGCTCCAAACTACCACAGATGTTGAAAGATCTGCCTAAGACAGCAGCCTTTTTATATCCAATGACATAGGCTGAGTTCAGATGACATGCTAATCAACGGTTGCTTCCCATTCTGTTCCTATTACATCCCCCCCAGTTGATTAGTGTGTCATCCGAACTCAGCCATACTCTTCAACTGGTCTTCCCAATCCACAGAAAATTATGGGCTTTCTTTGTAGAATTGTTTGCAAATGAATGTTCACTTTTGTAAAAGCAGCCTCCCTCCATCCAGGGACACCTGCTTTTTAGAAGCACTGTGCTATGTAAATGTCAGGTTCTAAAGATTCATTGGGGTATATTGTGTTTTCAGATTCCACATTCTGAATTCATCATCTCCTACTAGAATTATAGAATCATAGAATAGTAGAGTTGGAAGGGGCCTAAAAGGTCATCAAGTCCAACCCCCCGCTCAATGCAGGAATCTACCCTAAAGCATACTTGACAGATAGTTGTCCAGCTGCCTCTTGAATGCCTCTAGTGTGGGAGAGCCCACAACCTCCCTAGGTAACTGGTTCCATTGTCGTACTGCTCTAACAGTTTTTCCTGATGTCTAGCCGGAATCTGGCTTCCTGTAACTTCAGCCCGTTATTCCGTGTCCTGCACTCTGGGAGGATCGAGAAGAGATCCTGGCCGTCCTCTGTGTGGCAACCTTTTAAATATTTGAAGAGTGCTATCATGTCTCCCCTCAATCTTCTCTTCTCCAGGCTAAGCATGTCCAGTTGTTTCAGTCTCTCTTCATAGGGCTTTGTTTCCAGACCCCTGATCATCCTGATTGGCCTCCTCTGAACACGCTCCAGCTTGTATGCCTTGTCAACTTACAATATACATCCCAATCCTGAAGTACTACTTAGGTTGTAGCTAACATCCAAGTTCATTTTAAAATGGAAATGCCAGGCGCTACTGCTAATCCAGGTCTTCACATCTGTACCTAGTTCTGCAGTGTGACCCATCTTGATACAGAGTGCTCTCTCTCTCTCTCTCTCTCTGTTTTTAACTCCTTTCTGAATTTGGGTTTAGTCTAGCTATTTGGCTGAGGTTTGTGGCAACTATGCAAGGCTTCACTCCTGAACTGCAAATTGTTAAGAGATTGCCCTTCTGAGATTAAGTTCCCTTTGCTGTGTTTTTGTTTTAACTTTCAGCTGGTTATTACATTATTTTAGATGAATTGAATAAATGGGTAGCAGTTATCTTCTCATCTATCCACTTAACTTTACCTTGATGCTTTGTTACCAATACTGAGACTCTTTGTCAGCTTGGACTTCCCCTTCTGCTTGCAGACTGCCTGCAGCCACTATATGCCACTGTTACACACTACATTCCATGTACAATGACCACTGTTGTCTAGCTTCAAAAGCTGTTCTCTTTTTCGTTGGTATAGGCAAACATCCCGTGTCTAAATTCTTGATGTAAAATAGAAGCTATGTTGTAGTCCAGAGACTGAGGCAGTTGCACTTGCCATAGGGGAAATACTATTTTTAAACTAAGCACTGTTATTCTGATCATAAGGAATCCCTGGCCATGTCTGTAGTACTTCACCAGTTGTTCGCTATGTAACCAGAAAGATGTTCTGTCCGTGCAGCCAACTGCAGTCGCCAGTCTCTTCTATGTCTCTTCAATAAGAAAAACTGCCCAAAGGCAAACATGTTCCCATTTCTCTGCAGTTGAATTGTTAACCCTGTACTTGCATAATAGTCTGCCGCTTTTGCTGTTGTAGAAATTTTGTACTGAACGCCAGATTTCTGATGCTCTATCACTAAGGGTTGTGATAGTCACGTGGCTGAAGTATACGAGCGATTTGAGTTGGGGAAATCTAAGTTGGGTGTTTGCGTTGCTGGCCAAATCATTTACTCATGTCCTTTACAGGACTTTGAGGCCTCTCTCTCTCTCTCTCCCCCCCCCCCTCTCTCTCTCTGTCTTATTTAGGGTGGATTCACATATGCAGTTTCAGATCAGGCTTATTCTAGGCTGCAGGATGCTCTCTACCTAGAATACCTTAACCAAAACCACCACTGAAATATTTCAGGGCCCTTATGAGACTGCCACAACCTGAAGAGAGACTGAAAGAACTGGGCATGTTTAGCCTGGAGAAGAGAAGATTGAGGGGAGACATGATAGCACTCTTCAAATACTTAAAAGGTTGTCACACAGAGGAGGGCCAGGATCTCTTCTCGATCCTCCCAGAGTGCAGGACACGGAATAACGGGCTCAAGTTAAAGGAAGCCAGATTCCGGCTGGACATCAGGAAAAACTTCCTGACTGTTAGAGCAGTGCGACAGTGGAATCAGCTACCTAGGGAGGTTGTGGGCTCTCCCACACTAGAGGCATTCAAGAGGCAGCTGGACAAGCATCTGTCAGGGATGCTTTAGGGTGGATTCCTGCATTGAGCAGGGGGTTGGACTCGATGGCCTTGTAGGCCCCTTCCAACTCTGCTATTCTATGATTCTATGATTCTTTCCAAACTTCTACCTTGAATGGGTCCAGTACATGGTTTGAAGGCATGTGTAGCATTATCCTTACCTTAGATCTGTGTCTAATCAGTGCCTAGATAGGAGACTGCCTAGGAAGCCTATGTACATTGCTGTGAGTCAGATTATGATGGAGGATGAAAGAGATAAGTGTGAAAATGACTACTCAGAGCTAGGCAGGAAAAGAACCTCAACCATTCCCCATTGTCTTTTACCGACACTGCAAGTTAGTGCCAAGCCTGTTACGTGGCCTACATTCCTTTCAGACTTGCATGTTTGCCTGACCCCTTGCAACTTTGCTCTGGCATTTCTAAACTCTCAAAGACCAGATCCTTAAAAATGTTACCTACAACACAGAGTCTGTGAAAATTGTAGCTGCATCCTGGTTAGCCTGTCCCATTCCTGTCAAAGACTGACCACAGCACACAGGTATCATCTCTTCAGAAAATTAAACTATACACCCTAGCTAATCCCAGGTATACAGGATCTTGTCAAGAGAAAGGACCCTGGTGACCTCTAACACAATAATCTGATCAGTGTAAAAGGCATGGGCATAAAGTGTTTGTGTTGTGGGTTTGAGTGTTTATGGTGTTTATTTTGCTTTTAATTGCTCATTAGGCGATAAAGCCCTTGATGGCTACAGTAAGAAGAAGTATGTCTGCAAGCTCCTTTTCATCTTCCTCCTGGGGCACGATATTGATTTTGGTCACATGGAAGCTGTGAATCTATTGAGTTCGAACAAATACACAGAGAAGCAAATTGTAAGTATGTCTCATCCCTGCATAGTGACAATGATGCTGTTCAGACGACATGTTAAGTCATGGTGGTTAAGCATTTTGAGGTAAACATTATGGCTTAGCATGTTGTGTGAACCATGACTTACTGTGTCGTGTGAACATGATTGCTACATAACCATGGTTTAAACATGCTCACTAACCATTTGCTGCAAAAGGGTTAGCGGCCTAACCATGGCTTAGCAGGCCCAGTAAAATTACCATTTCATGTTAAACTCTTAGATGAACTGTAACAGATCAATAAAAGAGCTATTCTTCCTTTATTACTTTCATGTTTTGTACATAACTGAGAGATGTAGTGGTTTCTTCTATATCAGCCTTCCCCAACCTGGGGCTCTCCAGATGTTTTGGATAACATAGCCAGTGGTCAGGAATGTTGGAAGTTGTAGTCCAAGACATCTGGAGGGCACCAGGTTGGGGAAGGCTGCTCTGTAGCACTGGTCTTCAATTGGGGAACAACTTACTACCTTACCCAATGTTGTTTACTTTAATGGTCCCATGGCTATATTTTGGGGAAGACTTGCAAAGGAGAAGAACATGGAGTGGAAAATGGCCAATTATGGGTGAAGGGGAAGTACAATATAAGATTAGATCCCATTTTGCAGTTTGATATTAAAGTGGGTCCTGGGGTCTGGAAAGGCTGAAGCCCACTGTGCTACAGCTTTGCTTAAGTTGAGCTTTTGCCAAATTTGCCAGTTGCTCCAACTCAACTAGAAATCCAGCCACTGAAAGAGGTGGACTTACTATTAATGCATTAAATTATATTGTCCAGAGACAACCATGGCAGAGAGAGTTTTATTAAAAGACAAAACAATATTGAAGTCAGTTGTTCCCTTGGGTGGTTAAATGAAAGCGTGGATGTCTGTTAAACTTCCTTTTATGGGGGCGCTCTATTGTGGGCCAGTTATCTCCCCGTGTGATTTCCAATTACCACTTTAATGAGGAAAAGAAGGCCTGAAACACTGACCTGAATGCCAGATTAGAAGCCTCATAATGAATAGCTACCAATATTGTAAGACTTGGAGACCCTGTTCGACAATCCATGGGGGTTGTCAAGGCTGTGCCGGAGCAAGCAAGCTCCCTACTGCTTGACACTTCCACACGATTTGTAAACCTCCCAGAGACATTTGTAAACCGCCCAGAGAGCTTTGGCTATTTGGCGGTATATAAATGTAATAAATAAATAATGATTTCTGGTTTCCAAAACAACTGTGCTCCATGATGTACAAACCTGGAACTCTAGGTTGTTCAGGGAATTTAACTCATGTTTTGTTGTTGGGTTAAAACTCTGAGTTGTTTCCCCCTGAACAACCCAAAGTGCTGGGTTCACATGTCACAGAGCACAACCGTGGGATGGGACATTTTGTAAGCTGGAAAGAAAGTGGAAGCCACGAGAGTTTAAATGCTTATGCTTGTATAGAGTTTGATTTTAGATGTGATATTTCAGGCTCATAAACTGATGGGACTTTATTAAAACTTTATTTTGACAAGGTCTATGTAAATATGGTTATACTGTATTTCTAACTGAAGTCTCTTGGGCCTATTTCTATACGTTATTACAATGTATGTAAACATTGTTATAATTTCTTATTGCAATGGTACAATAGAGAGGTTTTGAAAGCCGAGTATAATTATATATTGTATTTGTATGTAATCTTGAATATTTGTACATATTAGTCTGAGTCCTGACAAAGGTTCATTGTTGGCTCTGCACACTGGGTTATATATTACACTCCCCCACCCTAATAACCCCCTCACATCACCCATTACACAGTAGTTGTGAGAGACACTAGGGTTGAGCAGGGGCTTTTACCAGCCTCCTTGAATGGCACTCTCATTACGCACACACACACACACACACACACACACACACACACCCCAAACAATTTCTACTGTCTGAACTCTCAGCCTCTAATATGGGCTTTTCATTTCAGCTCATGTCAGATTCCTCTCTCTATGCAGCTATTTTTTATAACGCTTCTAGAGCCTTTTGGTCCCCTCACCTCAGTCTCATTTGTAGTGTAGAAGGAAGAAAAGGGGGACAAAGGAAGCTAGTAATGTCAAATGGGCAAAATCTTAATTATGCCAAATACAATGCTAGGTTACTGACAGCAATTTATCTGACTCTCCCTTAACAACAGTCTAATAGGCTTACACTTACATGAAGGGAGATTATATTGAAAGTATCAAATAATCTGGGAATGCTTGGATGCAATTGTTAAAGTGAAAGCTGGGGTCTAAAGGGCTGTATGCCTGGCTGTGCAAGAAATCACAGGGTCTTCTCCAGCCCTCCCTTCCCTCTGCAGAGCATTGTGCCCTGAAAAGCTGCTCCTGAATTTGTTGTTGTTGTTGTTGTTGTTGGTGGTGGTGATGATGGTAGCTTTGGAGGTGTGCGCATTGTAGTGTGGGGGATGCAGATGAAAACAAAAATCCCCCTGCATGTAGAAGTGCTTTCCACTCAGCTGATATGACTTCTTAAAACTGTGTTTTGATATCTGAACGTTCATTCAGCACTATTCCCACCTTTCTAACTCATTTGAATTTGCCTTTACTTGTATCTAGGGGAAAAATTGTCTACTTCATAACATGTTGGAGTTTTAACATATGGAGATTTAAAATGTAATAAAGAAACAAAAGAACTGATAACGAATTTGCTGACAGCAGCAAGGTTGATCATATCTAGGAACTGGAAGGTGCAAGGAGATTATCAGGTTGAGGACTGGTATAAAGAGATTTGGGATATTGCTATAAATGATAAATTGACATGCAATATAAGAATAAGAAAAGGGATAACAAAAACAAATAATTTTGAGGGAATTTGGAATCAGTTCCTAGAATATGTATTATCTAGGGGGAGTGGAAGACCACCTCCAGAAGAATCAATGAGATTTTGGAAACAGGAATAGATCCCGGGGTGGGGGGGTGCACTTTGTTATGTAATGTTGTAGAAATATCAAATTAGAAATGTTATAAGGACAATTAAGTTATGTATTATGTATTTTTGTTGTTGTCTTGTGTTGTGAATATTGTAGTATTGTTTTAGTGTATTGTTAATCAATAAAATAAAAATTATTAATAATAAAAAAGATAACATGTTTTAGGTTATAACATGTCTTGTTTTAGCCATGATTCTTGAGATGCCTGAATAATCTGTATCAGGGCCCCCCATCACTGTGTGGGCACCTCCAGTGGTGTCTGCACAGCTCTTCACTCCCTGCCCCTTTCAAAAACAAAATTAATAATAATAAAAATATCTTAGGGCACCAGATTCCCCTTTGGTTTTGGACATGCTGCAGATCAGCTGTCCAGAGGACAGGAAAAGAAAGCAAGGCAAAGGGACAGAGAGGAGAGAAAGAGTTAGGCTTGAGGCTAAGAGGTGGTGGTGGGGAGAAACAGCAAGGTAAAGAGGTAAGAGGGCCAGGAAATCATTTCCTCTTCCCTTCTAGTTTCACTATTTCTCCCCTCCCTCTTCACTATCTAGGCCCCTCTGGCAGCCATTATGTCGCTAGCTACATCCTCCATGGGAGCCATTTTTTGTGGTGCCCACGGGAGTTTATTAAATTCCCAAATGTGCCCATGGGTCCAAAAACTTGGGGACCCCTGATTTATATCATTGCACAGGGGCCATTTCTACATCACAAATACTGCATATTAAGTATTCCCACACCTCCTCACTACTAATTCTTCTCTTAATTCCAGGGCTATCTATTCATCTCCGTACTTGTGAATTCAAACAGTGAGTTGATACGCCTGATAAACAATGCAATCAAGAATGACTTGGCCAGCCGCAACCCCACTTTCATGGGACTAGCTTTGCACTGTATTGCCAACGTGGGTAGCAGAGAGATGGCAGAAGCATTTGCTGGAGAAATTCCAAAAATACTTGTAGCTGGGTAGGTAATTTATGGGGATTTCAGATATTAATAATAGAAAGACAAGTGAATTTATTCTGCCCTGCCTGTTTGGCATAGAGGAAATTAGCTGCTATTAAAGCATTGAACTTTGAACTATTTCAAAGTTTCAAAATTTTCTGCACATCTACACTGCTCAAGCTTCAGTTTAAAACAAAAATGAGCAAAATCAGTCTGGTAGATCTCTAGCAATAAGCCTTTTATTACCATATTCTTATATAAGATATGATGTATATTTGTCAGTGTTTTTACATGGATAGCTGATACATGCTGCCTAACTAATGTTCTCCTGCCACAAAAGAACCCATGTGACGCATTTCACATGTTACTGTGAACATGTATTTATCTACACATAGTGATCAACAACTTGCTGTGGGTTGTTCAAAATGCAGTGGATGTGAGCATTCTGATTCCCACGTGCTCACCTGCTCCTGCTGTGATAAGCTCCATCCCTGAATTATTTCTTGCAGAAGGAGTGGGTGCATGCATTGGAACCAGCACACTTGTTCTTTCCCACGGCATTTTCAATAATCCATGATTAATAGACCGGGTCTTGATGATATGCTATGAAGCAGTTCTTAAGGTGAAATCCAATCTTAGAAGGTGTAAATACTTATTTTCCCTCTTCTTTTCTTAGTGACAGACAAAATTTTCAAGTTTATAGAGTTTATTGCTCTTTTATAAAATTACTCTCCCGATATATCTGTGTTGGGCAAATCCTCTGCCTGGCACTCCGGATAACAGTTTCTAATCAAAATAAGTAGTACTGGGCTAGATGGACCAGTGGTCTAATTCTGTAGAAGGCAACTTCATATGTTATACTCATGGCATTCAGGCCATGCAAATACCTCCTGTTATAGATAGCTTTCAGTGTATTTCCAGTGAAACCAATATTTAGTGATTTCCTTTCATTCTCACATGCTAAACCCAATTGGATTGAGGTGTTCTAAGCTACAAAGTAACCTTTAATAGAAAATAACAGTTTCACTGCAACTTCTACTATAAGTTCAGTTTTGTTTTGAAAAATTGCATTAAAAACAAAACATGCAAATGTTATACTCCAACGAAGAATCAAAGGCTTCAACCAGCAAAGATAGCTTCCCAAACCTTGTACCCTACAGATGCTGGCTGGGGATCATAGGAGTTGTAGTCCAGCACATCTGAAGGGCACCAGGTTGCAGAAGGCTGAGCTAAGGGAAATCTCATGACTGCTGTTCATTCTCTCTGTTATCATCTGAATTAGTTCAAGCTAATTCTGGGTATTGGAGATCCAATGGCAGGCTTTTTTTTCTCTTGCAGAGACACTATGGATAGCGTGAAGCAGAGTGCAGCCCTGTGCTTGCTCCGATTATACAGAACATCTCCTGACTTGGTTCCTATGGGAGACTGGACATCAAGAGTTGTGCACCTTCTCAATGACCAACATCTGGTAAGCTCAGTTGCACTTGACAGCTTATATCTTTAAACTGTGAATAATGACTCATATAAGTTCAGTATTTAACTAAATAGAATCATGGTAGCCAATTTTCAGATGGGTAGCCATGTCAGTCTGTTGCAACCAAAACAGTAAGTGTCTTGTGATACCTTAAAGACTGGCACATTGATTATAATATAAGCTTCCATGGGATGTATGGAAGTGTTGCACGAAGTGTTAGCCTCAAATTGGCAGATTTATTTACACATCCTGGAAAGGGGCGGGAAGGAGGGTTGGGATTGTAAAAAGTGAAGTCAGAGGGAATTGATATGCCAGTGGTAATTACCTTAACACTGGCCATTCACAAAACATTAATGGATGAATTTTGTAAATGGCCTCTGTTAAGGTCACTGTCTATACTTGTGGCATTTTAATTCTCTCTGATCTCACTATTTACAATGCCCCTCCCCCAGCAGGCATCTGATGACTGATGAAGTGAGCAGTGTCCACAAAAGCATGTTTGTTGTCAATGTGCAACAAGATGCTTTGGCAGCCAATGTTTTTGGCAAGTATGCCACAAGTCACATCCAAAGTGTGAGATGTGCCATTCTGATGCTTTGAGGTGAAGATGTATCTAGGCTAGAGAGGAGAAGCTTTACAAATTCTCTTTGGATTAACTTGGAATTTACCCATGTTACTCTAAAAAGAAAGAGAAAATATCAAAAGAAATTGGGTAACTGTTACAAGCCAATCTGAGATCTCATCTCAGTTTTTTTCTAACTCCCTAAAGAACCAATAGAACCATTACTTCTTATGAGGCTTGGAGAACAATGCTGGGAGTGGAGGCGAAAGCCAACCCCCATGAATAACCTGCAGTGGGCTGACTGTCAGCCCTGCTTCCCTCATTTTACCCATTTTACTCATTTTCCTATGGGGTATCTATTTCCTACCCCATAGGAACTCGTGGGTGATTTCTCCCCCCCCCCTACTGAGGTGTGACAAAAACCGTGTGAATGAAACCGGGATATGGGGAGGGCCCCCCAAATTGTGCTGAGGATCAAATTGTGCCCCCACAATAAAATTTCCTTCCCCGCCCCCTGTAAACTAATGGAGTGAAACAGCTTTGTTAACCTGCTTGGGGGCTGGTGAAAAAAAACACTGCTAGACTTCCCTTTCTCAATGTTCAGGTATTGAGCTCTCAAGAAAGGAAGTCTAGGAACTGGAAGTCTCATATCTGGCTTGGACGTGAGTTCTTTGAACCTACTGGGATTGAATCTGAGTGAGGCTTGGACAACTACTCCCCTGGGAGAAGGCAGCTGCATAGCAGTCTTCTGGAGAGGCAGGAGGAAGTGTTGAAGCCAGGCCTGCCTGCTCTCCTATTCTTATCCAACTGTGCCACAAACCTATACCACCAGTATCACCACCTGTAGTACAGAAATAACATCAAGGTGTTTTAGCTCTTCCATAATACACAGCAGTATGTTCACCTACATGTCATCCAATAAGCTGCAGCTTTGTCATAAGTTCCTTCCTTTTGTCCATGAGAGGAAATGATCATTTATATAGCACTCCTAATTTGCAAAGTGCTTTATAAGCTCGCTTGTTCAACAGTCCTGTGAAGTAAATAACTAGCTACATATTTATTGATGAGGAATTCTTGCTGAGAGGCAGTTTACGGCCTCACAATCGGGGCTAATCAGGGTCCTCGACAGACATTTCTGACATGAAAACGTTAGACCTACGGCTGACTCTCACAATTCATATTAAGGACCCTTCCTGTTTTCTTTGTAAAAAGACTGAGAATGTATGTTTAGCAGTGCTAATTTTTAAGGTTGTGGTGGACTTGGTTAATATTTAGATTTGGTTAATAGGACAAGGCCACGTATATTCCAGTGACTGGCACGCTGAAAATGCATACTAAAAAGTCCCTTTGTACTGAGTCTTTGAAAAAAAATCAACACTTAAGGAACTTGAGATTATATTTTGCTTCACTTAGGGTCATGATCACAGGCTAGTGAAGACATTACATTGCACTTTTATTTTATTTTATCTTATTTAATAGAAAGACAGGTTGCTTACCTGTAACTGTAGTTCTTTGAGTGGTCATCTGTGCATTCACACATATGGGCTTGTTTGGAAAAGCTCATCCAGAATGAGCACACCTCAACTATGTGCACTTTGCCGAAGTACAATAGGCACAAAGTGTCCGTCCATGGGAGGCGATCTTATTTCCATACTTAGTACACTTTTTTAAAAAGGGCCTTTTGTGCCATGCGTTGAAAAAAGAAGATTGCAAAAAAAACAAAAACAAAAATGATAGAAGATTGCAAAAAAAGATTGCAAAAAACCAAAACACCACCCAGGTATGTAGAACGTTTTTTGGGACTTTTAAGTGGCAAAGAGCACCTTTTGTCAGCTTAGGCTGATATACCAACTGCGCCCTTATCTGGACAGAGATAACCTAGCTACAGTTATCCATGCTCTGATAACCTCTCGTTTGGATTACTGCAATGCGTTATACGTGGGGCTGCCTTTGAAAACGGTCCGGAAACTTCAACTGGTACAAAACAGGGCAGCACGCTTACTAACAGGGACTGGCTGACGAGATCACATCGCGCCAGTCCTTTTCCAGCTTCATTGGCTGCCAGTCCAGGTCCGGGCCCGATTCAAAGTGCTGGTATTAACATTTAAAGCCCTAAACGGCTTGGGGCCAGGCTATCTGAAGGAACGCCTCCTCCCGTATGTACCTGCTCGGACCCTAAGGTCAAGTGAGGCAGGTGGCTACCAGGAGGAGGGCCTTCTCTGCTGTGGCACCCCGGCTGTGGAATGGGCTGTGGAATAAGCTCCCTAAGGAGGTTCGCTTGGCACCTACATTATATGCTTTTAGACACCAGGTGAAGACCTTTTTATTCTTCCAGCATATTAACAGTTTATAAATAAATTTTAACTTGGTGTTTTAAATTTGTAATTTTGCATTGCTGCTGTTTTTATCTGGTTGAGCTTTTATATTGTATTTTATATTATGGTTTTATACTGTTGTTTTATACTTTGAATGTTTTTAATTTTTGTGAACCGCCCAGAGAGCTCCAGCTATTGGGCGGTATAAAAATGTAATAAATAAATAAATAAGTAAGTAATGAAGGTGGAAAAGAAAACTAGAACTTAAACTATTTAGAAGAATAAAAGAATGCCTCAACTACAGAAACGACAATTTATTTATTTTATTATTTATTACATTTATATACCACCCCATAGCCGAGGCTCTCTGGGCAGTTTACAAAAATTAAAAACAATAAACGTTAAAAAGTATACAAAATTTAAAAACCATCAGAAACATAAAAACGACAGTATCCATTTAAAAACAACAGTTTTGGAGTCCATTAAAAAACAAACTAAGCATTGTTAAATGCTGTTAAATGTTAAACACTGGAAGAAGAGAGAAGTCTTGACCTGGCGCCTGAAAGATAACAGTGTTGGTGCCAGGCGAGCCTCATCGGGGAGATCATTCCACAGTCGGGGGGGGGCACCACTGAAAAGGCCCTCTCCCTTGTTACTTGAGTTGTAATACTACTAAATCATTGATTAGAAGGATTCAGTCACAAAACGGAATACAGGCACATGTAAATTCTCTTAAAGATGTTACGTATCTAAGGATGCCCTTAAAATTGCTTCCATCAAAATATTTTGCATACAAATAAAGATGGCATAAAAGAAGTTTCGAAGGACAAGCTACTCAAATACTATTACTGTGATGGCAACCACTAGGTGGTCGAAAGAGAACTGAGGGTTGTGCGGGAACTTCTGTGGACATGTGCAGTGGACGGTAGGGGAGGGTTCCCGCCAAAAATGTTTGTCAGCTTGTAGAAGTTTCCAGAGTGAGGTTCTTTGCAGGCACAGAGCCCATGACAAAGAACATTAAAGAACACAATCCAGTGTTAAGTTTACAACTTCATGAAAAATCAACATGGATTAAAAAAAAGCAATCTTTACCACCACATATTACCAGAAAGAAACAAACACAGAAGCCAGTAGAGATGGGGAAGACAAAGACTTTGGCCATACCACACCATGTAAGACACCAACTGGAAACAAAATGGATAACTGTACAAGAGAAGCTAAATGACCCCCAAAATAGACTGCCCTTGCTAAGCAAAAGACACAAATACACTGTAGAAAAGTAGTATTGCAGTTATATCCAATAATACAATATATTCTCTCGATACATTAATACAATTTCTCTGTCACAAACCAAATAACTTCTTACATTTGGGTAGCCGGAGAAAAATATTTTTTTTCATTTTATCCTGTCGATAATATAGTACTAAGGACCAAACTAGAGATGATGTGGGAGATCTGTGAAGAGGATCTCCCATAGTTTATGTTTTGTGGCAGTGTGGGAGTTGGACTAGATAGAGACTGTGATACTGGGGGAGAGGGTACACCTTACCTCATACCCACACAATTTTGTTTCCTGAACTAAATCTCTCCTTCCCCCAACTCTTCTTTGTTGTGAAGCAGGAATCTATTTTTGTCACATGGGTACCATTAGTAGTTCCACTCTAAGTCCAGTATTGGCTGCTTTGATCTTCAGAAAAGAACAAACTGTGGGAGATCCTTATCATGGATTTCCTATCTCATGTGAAATTTTGTCCTGAGATTGTCCCAGGGAGCCAAGAAGCTTGTGGTGTATTGCATTTACCACTTAGGTTTGCCAGTGGAAGCTTCAGAGTTGGAAGGTGGACACATCCACCCCTAGTTTGCCACCTTCACTGTCACCCTCTTGCCATTCTTGGAGAGCAACACACTTCTCCTTTGGTCACGTTGCTCATGTTTGTATTACTTACTGAAAGTAGCAGCTAGACAAACCTGCTCTAGGCTCTTGGAGTAAGTATTCTGAGGCTGAACTTGGAGGATTGCATTGCAGTCGGGGCTGCCTTTGAAAACGGTTCGGAAACTTCAGTTGGTACAAAACAGGGTAGGCCGTTTACTAACAGGAGCTGGCCAGCGAGACCACATCATGCCAGTCCTTTTACAACTTCATTGGCTGCCAGTCCAGGTCTGGGCCCAATTCAAAGTTCTCATACTAACATTCAAAGCCCTAAATGGCTTGGGGCCATGTTATTTGAAGAAACGCCTCCTCCCATATGTATCTGCCCGGACCTTAAGATCATCCACAAGGATCCTTCTCCGTGAGCCAAAGGAAGTGAGGCAGGTGGTTACTAGGAAGGGGGCTTTCTCTGCTGTGGCACCCTGGCTGTGGAATGAGCTCCCCAGAGAGGTTCAGCTGGTGCCTACACTGTATTCCTTCCGTCACCAAATGAAGACCTTTTTATTTTCTCAGTATTTTAACACCTAATTTAACTTAAATTTAAACTTTGCTGTTTTAATTCCGTATTTTAGTCTATATCAATTTTTGCTTTGTGGTTTTATCCTAGTTGTGCTTTTTATATTGTATATTGTATTTGTGTTTTTAGACTGTTGTTTGTTTTATTATGCTTTTCATGGTTTTAATTTTTGTGAACCGCCCAGAGAGCTTTGCTTATTGGGCGGTATATAAATGTAATAAATAAATAAATATTTATGGCAAAGGAGCAGTCCATGTGATGTTCTGTTTTTTGTATGACTAAGAATGCATAAAAAGAAAACATGGTCTTATAATACTAATCTATTGCACAAAAATGGCAGTGAACATGACACTTGATGGTGCTCTTTCTGTATAACAAATGTGCTTATTAATTGGAATGGATTTCAGGGAGATATAATTCTGTTTTCTTTCAGGGCGTGGTTACTGCTGCTACCAGTTTGATCACTACACTGGCACAAAAGAATCCAGATGAATTTAAAACCTCGGTGTCTCTGGCTGTCTCCAGACTCAGCAGGGTAAGCAGTCTGTTGGTTTAGTCACAAATGCCGGAGTGAAAGTAGGTTCAAGCTAAATTAAGATGAATAGTTTAATCATCTGCTTTTGTCTTATGAAAAACTGAAGTACACGCTATATGAAGGCCATCCTGAAATTTGACAGTATCTGAATAGCCACAAATTCCACTTGCTGTCCAAGATCTCTTGCACAGTGACAGTATTGGACTTGAGCCAGCCAATCACATATTTACTCTTAGCTTTGTGAGAGATGATAGACAGGCACACTTTTATGTAGTGTGCATGCATAATTTCTGGGCGCTAGTATAAACTTGTAACACTCCCACACACATACCACAATCCATCTCATCCACACAGTTTCAGAAGTCATAAAAGCAACATTTCCATTTCAATCCTGAAATTACATTCTCTACATTTCTGAAATCACACTGTGGCTCTCTCACTGGGACTCTTCTATTTTGCCAGAGAACAACCTGCATTTTTTTGCTTGTTTTGTTTACCATAACGTCCAGCGGGAGCAGAGTTCTATGAAGCTTGCTGACTCCCTTGTAATTCTTTGGCTGCTCCTAACTCTTAAAAACATTATTCTCCTGTCAATATTATGATTTATCTTTCATTTTAATGGACCACCGTGGCTTCAAACATCTTACAAACAGACTAGTTCACCTCAAAGCTTCATTTTCCTTGACTTTTTCATTGTGAACTCATTAATGATTTTCCCCAAGTCAACTTCTGTTATATGTCCATGCTCAATTGATGAAATATGTAGGTAATTTTATTGTTCTTGTCCCATAGTAGAATGCCTGCAGTTTGAATGCTAGCTTGCTAAAACTTCTTTCAGCTACTGGCAGTGTGCAAAAAAATCCATAGGGCTATGTACACTTCACTGAAAATTAGTTGCAGTTGTTCTGTGGTAAATCTTGTGTAGTAAGATAACTTTGGGTACTTCATACACTTTTCCAAAAGTAGATTTGAAGACAGTTGTCCTTGGGATCAATGTCCCTAGTTATTATGGTGCTTTGACCCTTCTACCCACTGTCCCTCCCTCATGTACACAAGGAATTCTGGGACTGAAAGTTCTTGAGTAAATGCATCATATAGGAAAGCACAAATAATTCTGTCTCTGGGGCCGGATCTACACTACTGCTTTAAAGCGCTTTATAACAGTTCTGAAAACAGTATATGGAGTGTGTCCTGGGTCCCAACAGTTGTCAAAACTGTTATAAAGTGCTTTAAAGCAGTAGTGTAGATCCTGCCTGATTCTTAACTACAGCTCCTAGTTTAATTGCACAGGCATAATCGCTCTGTTCTTGAGAATATCAGAAGCACACTGTTCAGATTGGATTGGCTCCAGCAAATCTCACAAGATCTGGATAATAGCTATATACAGTAGATAGAGGTAAATAAATTCCCATAAATATTCTCAAGCATAATCTGCAATTTAGTCTCAATTTTCCCCCTTCATAGTAATGGGGCTGCAGCCTGAGCTGGGCCCCCTAGGACCACCAAACCTTAAGTAAAGCCTACTCCTCAGTGCTTGAGCTTTGAGGAATTATGTTTTCTGAAGCATTATTTATGCTCCAGTCTTGGCTCACATTTCTTTCTATTCCCATGGGCTTATCAACCACTGCAAGGCTTTTGGGGCATAGTCACTGGCTTCTTGGTTATAAGTTAAAGTCAAGGAAGCTCAAAAAGCCAGGGTTACACTTTTTTAGTCACTGGAGTAGGAAGAAAATGATATAATCTTTGAGCAAGCCGCTGTGGTTTCTTTTGCACTTTGCCAAATTGGCATGAGACTAACCATGGGTTAATTAGTTAATGGTTAGTGGGTGCCACGCAGTAGCAAGTGCACCGCTGACTTGTGGATGTTTTGCTGCTTCTGCTTTGTTTCTGGTTTAGCAAACAACCCAGGAACGCCCTGTGAGGCAGCATTCTCGCTTGTTCCCGTGCAGCCCGAACAGCCCGTAGATTGTCATTATGCACAAATCGGGTCATTAACTACTTTGAAAATTGTCCTGCATTCCCCAATGCACTATTGAACTATTTAATAACATTATTCTTATCTGGCCTCTCAAATCTCTTGGGCGTTTTCCTCTTAATGAATCACCTCTGTAGATAAGCACAGAAAAAAATTATCAGCATATCTGTCTGTTCCACTGTCACAAGGTTGGTTTGAGCAGTATGGCCTGCAAACTGTACACTTAAAGGAATTGTTGCTCACCATGGTGCCAGTGGCCAATTGTAGGGTTGTTAAGATTGCAGTACTTCCGAGATGATGATGGCCCAATTTCTGCTGGAGGTAGTACTTAATATCTCCAGGGAAACCAAATCCTACCTGTAAACCACAAAGCCTTGTTCTAGAAGCTGCTCTTCCTAATTCCAGCAGTGTGGAAGCTGACAGTGGATACTTGGAGGTTAGGAGCATTAATTATTGCTACCTCAGAAACTTCCAATGCTGAGCTGTGGCCAGGGCCAGCCCCAGACATTTGGCTGATTGAGGTGAAGAACAAGATGATGCCACCACCCCAGTATTGAAACCCACTGGACTAGCAGCTGAAACTTACTTCAGCACTGGCAATGGGAAGTCCTCCATTGCACCTGAGGGCCACAGGCTTGCTTAGGAGGCATGGGGCAGGCCCCATGGCACACACAGCTATATCCTCCAACTACTTGCTCTGCTCAACCCACTCTGCGGTAGGCACTGTGTGTGCACATGTTGGGCTCTGCTCACATGATGCCTGCTGGTGCTGCATTGTAGCACCTGCCAACTGAGGTGGTTGAATCACTCTGCCTAATGGCCGGGCCACTGAGTCCTGACTCCAATTCAGCTCTGTTTGTCAAGATTTCTTGTGACAGCTAAGACCTTGCCTCGGTTTGCTTTTGTAGTTTGTCTTATCAATCTGTATGGATAGCTAAGAATCTGAAGGTTGAGGTTCCCCTTCCTTACTCTCTTCTCTCACCCCAACTCCACAGTAAAGTATAGTCTTCTATGCAAATTACTATAATGACTTGATGTTTTAAGCTACGTCTAAACAGTACTTGCTTCTTCTTGCAGGCAGTCTCATCTTCCTCACTACTGAAACATTTTGGACATTCTGTATGAATGTTTCCTCCTTTTCCCTTCAAGTGCTTCAAAACTAGTTCTTTCTGTCCAGGATTTGTCTATGTATTTTTCCCCTACCAAGAGAAGCACAGTTCACCCCACCCCCGCTCTTTCTAGAAAAACATGATGTAATTGAGAATTCACTGTTCCTAAGCAGAAAGTACAAAAGGCATATTCAAATGCTGTACACTAGTTTGATACAGCTGAGTTTGTAAATATGTCATGTTGGCTTCTGGTCTAAAACAGTTGTTCTAAATTCTTCCTGCCTCCAAAACTGCACAACTGTGTCTTCCTCTATCAAACTTCCTGTCCTCTTCCCTTGTGGCAATGCTCCCATCCTGGCCCATATATCTTCGTATCCATAAGAACAAAAGAACAGCTTTCCTGAGTCAGCTTAATGAGGCCTGCCTTCTATAGCATCCATTTTTATGTTGCTGTTTTTAGAGGAAATATATGACTGCACAGAGCAGTGATGGAGAGCTTCAACTCCAAGTCTTTCACTTCCTGCTTTGGGTGTTCTGACTCTCCTCAGCCATGTGACTGGTAATCATATTAGTGATTTGAGCTCCATTTTCTTGGTGGAAAGATATGGTACAAATCAAATACATAAATAAAATTTGTCTGTCTTCTTGTTAGGTTCCTCTCCAGTTAAATTATTGCCTCTTGAAATAGGAAGTTACAGTGCACACTAGAGATAAACTGAGCACGTGCATGCTAATTAATCTATTGTTCCTTGGTTCTGGTATTGAGTGAGCAACTAGTATTTTTGTGTTCATTTCCTTCTGAAATGTTTTTGCTTTTACATATCTCTAGCCCAAGGGTAATGAATTTGAATCTATGGGCACATTTGGCAATTTGAGAAACTATCCCGGACACTACCACAAAATGGCAGATGATAGCATCAGCCGGTAGCCACCTGACATCTTCATTTCCTAAGAATGTCTCTGAGCCCCACATGTGCCTCAGAGGCATTCATGGGAAAAGGAAATGGGAACAACTCCCCCCCCCCCCTCGTTCCAGTTCTTCCAGCTCTGTCCGTGAGCTTCAGGTTGTTATCAGGGTTACCAAGGAGACAAAAGTAGCCAGACTCATAGGTTTGCTTACAAGGAGACTAATTTATTGGTATATTTCCGCACATTCAAGCATATTCCAATAAAGTGGACTAGACTGTGAAAGCTTCCTGCACAAAGGACCCTTCGGCCAAACCTGGACCCCCACCCCTGGGCAAAGAGCAATTATAGCATAACTGAACTTGGCATTGCTGCCAAGTTCAGCAAGTGATTAATTGCATGTGATTAATAACAAAGCAGCTCCTCATCATAAGAATCTATAGCATAAGTCTACATTGTTGTGATAAACAAGGCATTACTTGGCATTTCTTTGGCACGGGCAAGATCCACTAATTGGGTTTCTAAGGGTGTTATGTCCTGCTTTTTGACTGAACCACCTTGGAATTTCACCGCCTTAGAGCCTCAAGACACCTGACGTTCTTATGAGATCACTGTAATTGTGCTTTTGACCCATCTTTCCCATAACACAAAGGAATGTTGCTGACTGGTACAGACTGAAAATAACAATTTGCTAGCTTAAAGGCAGAAGCAGCTACTCACCCAGAAGCCTTTGCGGGCAGCCATTGTTTGCAAGCCTCCAGGCCATACACCCCCCACACCTTGCTTTGAATAGCTTCCAGCAAGAAAATTAATTTTTTTTAAAAAAAAAGTGGGAGGGGTAAGGTACCTTGGTGGGCACCCAAAAAAGTGTCTGAATGCACACTAGTTCCCTGGCTGCTATGTTGGCTATTCCTAATCTAGCATATCCCCACCACCACTTATGTTTGCCCTCTAGTGGCAGCTTTCATGTCCCTGTGCTCCTGACAAATCCTCTGCTTTATCCATATTCAACTATCCTGCATAGGCCTCTTCAGATCAATTCCCTACATGCAGTTTTTCTGTAAATATATATATATATATATATATATATATATATATATTCTATAAAAAAAATTCTATAAAGTTCAGAATCAGCATTATGTGTTTCCTAGGCTTGACAAAAGTGCCACTGGAAAATCAAAGACATTTTTCTTTGTCTTACAGATTGTGACGTCTGCATCGACTGATCTCCAGGACTATACATATTACTTTGTTCCTGCTCCATGGTTGTCTGTAAAGCTTCTAAGACTGCTGCAGTGCTATCCACCCCCAGGTAAAGTAAGAAAGAATCATGGTGATTTCACATTGTCCTTACATAGCAGAGAAAAGCCATGTACACTGAAAGAGCAGATATTTGGTCAGAGAGTGCGGTGTGTTGGAGGCCAAAATAGTCATCATTACCTTTATATAAGTGACAAACATTTTTCTAAAGTTTACCTACAAGAAAATCAGCTAAATAAAATAACCAGTTTGGTTAAAATACTAGCTTGGTTAAAATACTAGTTTGTAGGTCATGGGAGTGTCGGGGATAAAGTGTTCCATGGAATCCTTGTTGCCAACACATTTGTGCTAGACAATATTACTCTTAGGCCATGGCTAGAACCAGGCCTATATACCGGGATCATCCCAGGATCATCCCTGTGCATCCAAATGACACATAGGGGATCCCAGGAGCAGGCATGGATGACCCCTCCTTTTGCCTGGGATAGCTTCAGCTATGGGGCAGTATATAAAAATGTAATTAATTAATAAATAAATAAATAAATAAATAAATAAATAAATAAATAAATAATCCTTAGGTCTAGCTAAGGCCTTAGTTGGATCAACAGCTAGCTGAACAAGAGTATGTGCTCATTAATGGCTTCTCCATCAACCTGGAAGGAGGTTCCGAGTGCTACATGGTTCTATCCTTGGTTCTGCGCTGCTCAAGATTTTTAGAAATGATTTGGATGAGGATGCAAAGGGGATTCTCATCAAATTTTCAGGTGACACAAAGCTGGAAGGAATAGCTGACAATATAGGAGACACTGAAGATTCAGAACATTCCTGACAGGCTGGAACAGTAAGCCAAACCCTCCAGGATGAAATTCAGGAAACTTAAGCATGATGTCGTGCATATAGGTTCAGAAAATATCAAACATACAAGTATTCGATGGGGTGGGGAGCTGGCTTGGCAGCCATGTGAAAATTATCTAGATGTCCTAGTTGATCACAAACTGAACGTGTGGCTACTAAGAAAAGCTAATGCAGTCTTAGGCAACATTAAGGCACAGTGTTCAGCTTGCAAATTAGCAGTTCCACTCTGTTCTGCTCTGGTCATGTCACGTCTAGAGTACTGCGTCCAGTTCTGGGCAACACAATTTAAGAAGGAGATTGACAAACTGGACATGTCCAGAAGAAGATGGCTAGCGTGGTGAGGCTTCTAAAAAAAGTCCTATGAGAATTGGCTGAAAGAGCTGGGTGTGTTTTAGCCGGGAGAAAAGACAAATAAGCAGAGACATGATGATAGTCTTCAAGGGTTGCCACACAAAAGAGAGAACAGAGGAATTGTCTGTTGCTGTAGAGAGCAGGACTAGAACCAATGGGTGTCAATTTCAGGGAAGCAGATTTCAGCTAAACATTAGGAAAAACTTTCTGATGGCACATACTCTTCTACTATGGAGAAGACTGCCTCAAGAGGTGGTGTGCTCTCTGCTGGAATATTTAAGAAGAGCATGGATGTCCACATGTCAGGGATGCTGTAGTTGCATCCCACATTGCAGATCCTGCAGTGATTGGGGACTGTGTGTGTGTGGCAGGTGGGATGTTGGACTGGATGACCTCCAGGATCCCCTCCAACTGTATGATCCTAAAGCTCACTGCAGGTATAACATTCTTTATCTCTAACTATAGTACCAATCTCATTGTATGGGCACTATATTTAAGGCTGCTAGGAGAAGGGTGGGAAGAAATTCAAGAATGAGGATGCTCTCACATAATGAGTGATTCAAGTTGTAAATTGCCAGGATTGAGAGCAGCAATCCATATAAAATCTAAGAGCTGTTAAAATTTGGATGTGGTCACATTCCATCGAAGTGTGACTGTACCCATTAGCGGAAGGTTGTTTTCCTGGGTTGAAATTAACTTTGCCTGATTGTCTCTGACAAATTAAATGTCAAACAGTTTTGAAGCCATTTTTATCTGGAGCATAGAAGAAGAATAAAAGCAAAGTCCAGTTTGGAAAGAACTTGCATGTAGACGATGCACATATGGAGCCGATTGGATTATTTAGTTAAACATAATGGACTTAACAAAGTTCATTCTGCCCCAGCATTCTGGAATCTCTGCCCACTGCTTATTTGGTCCTAGGAAGCAGACTGGATAGATTAGTCTCTGCTGTAGTCTGCTTTGCCTTGCCCACACTGACCTGATTCGCGCAATCACCGCAGCCCATTGTGACTTATTAGTCATGGTGCGTTGCGGCACCTGTGGGTACTAGGTTGACGACCCGAGCCCCCACTGCCACGGCTTCTCATTACATGCAGACTCAATGAGGGTGGGTTGTTGGGGTGGTTGACAGGCCACCCAGAATCCATAGGTTGTTCTAGGGAGGTGCGTGGCTTTTCAACCACCCACTATCACTGGGTTCGCACATAATGAAAAGCTACGGTGCACCCCTGCTACGCCCCTGAATATTCAAAATGGCAGCTGCCGTTACAACAGCAAAACCCCACAGGGTAGTTCACCCATGGTGGCTTCTTGTTACGTGCAAACCAGGCCGCTGCCTTGTGGAGTATTATGCTATAGGAATGGACATCTTATCCTATGAACCGCAGCGTGGGATTCCAGATCAGTATGGTGACTATTACACATTCCACAAGGTGCTTTCGTCAAATTGTCAGTCTAAAATGAGTTCTGATATATGTCTGATTTAGATATATTTGATACCGTGTAGCGTGTTTAAGCTAAGCATGTATGACCCCGACCAGGGCCTAGATGGGAAGCTGTTGGGAGCTCCATAAAAGCAGCAATGAACTTTTTAAAGAAAGAGGGGGGGAACCATATAAAGCCTTATTTTTAATTGTTTTATTTAAAGTATTGCCAAAGAATTGAAACATTTTATTGTGATAACTGATTAACCCCCTAGGTGCTCTTTGGTTGAAGTCCTGATACTTAGTCTTCCGTGCTAGGCATTCTGTACTCTTTTAAGGTGGTGGGGAGGGGAGAACAAAGCAGAGCTTGGAAAACCAACGTGCCGATGCCATAGGTAGGGTGGGTTTTTTTTCAAACTGGAAAAGCAATGCCGTTTAATGGGTAACTTATGGGTTAATAGTAATACCTGTCAAAATTGCCCTGTGAATTTGCCTAACCATTCTCTTTCTCCCAGAAGACCCTTCGGCACGAGGTCGTCTCACAGAGTGTCTGGAAACTATTCTTAACAAAGCTCAAGAACCTCCAAAATCCAAGAAAGTGCAGCATTCCAATGCAAAGAATGCAGTGCTGTTTGAGGCAATCAGTTTAATTATCCACCATGACAGGTAAGTCTACCCTATGTAATGCATAGCTGGCAGTAACATTTTGAGATTCAGGCATCAGTTATATTGTACAAAATGAATTTTTGAGAGTAGACAGCAAGTTTGTATACTTCTGTCCTTCCTCCACTGTTTGAGCTTGCCCTGTGCGAAGAACAAACATTGATAATTACAGGAATCCTCATTGTTCTGGAGTTTCATATTGCAATATCTTTTAGGAAGTAGCACTTGGTATATGTACTACTGAAGTCCTTCTGCAAGGGAGGAGGGAAATAGATACTCAGAAATATCTACACCTCATTTTAGGACAAAACTAACATTGGTAACTGAGTGTCATTCAGCACAACCAGACATGATAATGGCAGGATCCAACCCAAGTCCTGCTGATGTCCATAAAGCAGTAGGGATAGATGGGTGATTTAAAGTGCAACATTCAGAGGAGGATGGAGGGACTTCAAGGAGGGTTTCCCCCCCACCCATCTTGGAGCTCCACCAGAAGAGAATTACTTCAAAGTGCTTGGGGTGGGGTGGGGTGGATTTGGCTCCATGCTCCTATGCTGTACTTCACTCCTCCTCTCTGCACTGCCACCTTATAGGGGCTGGTGGCAACCTGGTTTGGCACACAGGGTTGCTGCAGTCTCCTCCTAGTTTAGTCTTAATCCATGCATGAGCAACTTGTGGCCCTCCAGATGTTTTGACCTACAGCTTCCATCAGTCCTAACCAGCATAGCCAATGGTGGGGGATGAGGAGGAGTTGGACGCCAAAACGCTTGGAGAGTCACAAGTTGCCCACCCCTGATTTAACCCTATTATTTTAACCTAAACTATACAGCCACACAGATAGATTTATAAAACATTCATGTGGAGGGCCATGTTACTAGGCCAACTTGCCATAATTTTATTTTTTAACTGATAACCAGTATACCTCAGTGGCATGAATGGCATTGCAAAAAATGAGAGTAAGACTACTGCTCTTACTTGATTAACATTTAAACCAGCTTGTATTTTGCACATTTTAGGGCCTTTTATTTTCTCCATTTATTTCTTCATTTGGATTTTAAATGACTATAGTAAAATCCAGTCAGATGGATTTGACAACAAGCAAGTTTATGAACATGATGTGTTGTCGTGATGTAGATTATATCCAGTGATGTAGAATATCACTGAATATAATCTTTCCACTCCTGATGTAGCAAATTGCCTTTTTAAAAAGCATTTTAAAAAGGAAAAGAAAACAATTTTTATTTCACTTTAATCTCTTTCACTTGAGAGGACATAAATCTTCAACCTTGGCCATGACTTGTCTTTTTTTAAAAACACACACACACACACACATCTGCTTAACACTCCTTGCTGTCACAGGAAGACAACAGTTGAGAACAGCTTGTAGCTTCACCACACCTATAAAAAGATATTATAGAGCTGGAAAAAGTGCAGAAAAGGACAACTAAAACAATTAAGGGGCTGGAGCATCTCCCCTATGAGGGAAGGTTACATTAACTGGGATTGTTTAGCTTGGAAAAAAGGAGACTAACAGGAGACATGATAGAGGTGTACAAAATTATGCACAGTATGGAGAATGTGGAGAGGGAGACTTTTTTCTCCCTCTCTCAAAATATTAGAACCTGGGGACATCCCATTCAGGACAAATATAAGGAAGTACTTCTTCACATAGCACGTAGTTAAATTATGGAATTCACTACCTCAGGATGTAGTGATGCCCACCAATTTGGATGGCTTTAAAAGGGGGTGGATAAATTCCTGGAGGAGAAGGCTATCAATGGCTACTAGCCCTGATGGTTGTGTGCTACTTCCAGTACCCGAGGCAGTAAGCCTGTGTGCACCAGTTGCTGGTGAACATGGGTGAGAGAGTGCTGATGCACCTTGTCCTGTTTAGTTGGTCCCTGGTCAACAGCTGGTTGGCCACTGTGTGAACAGAGTGCTGGAATAGATGGACCGTTGGTTTGATCCAGCACGGTACTTCTTATGTTCTTAAGAAATTACAGGCATGTGTTAAATGGTTTTTCTTGGTTAAAATCTATGCAATACCATATACAACTGGTTATCACTTGCAGGTTGTTATTCATATAGCTCTGGCCCAGCTCTTACATTGGTAGAGTGGCACAGCTCTACTAGCCCTGTGGTCTAGGAACATTATAGTTGTTATTGATTATTATTATTATTGATAACAACAACAATAATAATAATTAATAATAATACATTTATATACCACCCTGTCGTCAAAACTCTCTGGGCGGTTTACAACAATTCATCAAAATACAGAATACAACATAATAAAAACAGTGTAATTTTTTTAACGTAGAAAAATTAAAACAGCTACAACAATTTAAATAAACAATGTTTTTTCCTAATACACCTGTTCTAACTGCAGAACATACATCAGGTGGCAGTTACTTCCTGCATTGAATCCTGAACTCCCTGGTGGGAGGATGATGCACTTCCCTATGGCAGGAACCGCTTGGATCAACCCTCCCCTATATTGCAACATTATGTTGAGGGAGCAGAGTTGGGGGTAACCATGACTTTCCTATAATGTAAGAACTGTCCCTGTGTCCGTTTTGCATTACCAGCCCATTCTGGATCCTAGCCCTCATGAAATGCTCTCTTGCCAAGCTGCTGATTAAACTTTCAGCTTTTAAAACAGATTTTAATTACTTTCGGAATTATGTAGCTATGTGATTACTAACTCTCCAGAAGGTATTAGCTGCCATTTTAGAGCTCTTGTAGTGAAGAAACGTCTTGATGCTCACTCTTATTAATGCTCTTCAATACACTCCCCTCCCCCACAAATAGTTTTGTCTTTTTACCTTTTCACGCTCTTTCTTCTGCCTAGTGAGCCAAACCTGCTTGTTCGTGCCTGTAATCAGTTAGGCCAGTTCTTGCAGCACCGGGAAACTAATCTTCGTTACCTAGCATTGGAAAGCATGTGCACGCTTGCCAGCTCTGAGTTTTCACATGAGGCCGTGAAAACACACATAGAAACAGTTATCAATGCATTGAAGGTAACTATTGGTTCTGTGTTTTACTTGAAATCTGGGTTCTTAAATTCATTCATCTGTATTTGCTGTTCCTACAAGGCAAAGAAGCTAGTCACTCAAGTTTCATGCAAACAGCAAAAGACTATGAAATGGTCTTTTCACTGGAAACTTTTCTCAGAGAGAGAGAGAGAGAGAGAGAGAGAGAGAGAGAGAGAGAGAGAGAGAGAGAGAATGTGTGTATTTATGTAAGTGCTCACACACTTTAAAGAGCTTCCAGTGACGACAATTTTAAGAAAATGTTATTGGCATAGTTACAACATGGCTACCACGTAGAGGGGGGCATTAATAAAATGGCTGTCATGGAGTATGTGGCAAGTCACAAAGAAAATCCACTTCACAGAAGGCAAACTGGTGATATGAAAAGACAGGTAACCTGCCCAAGAATCTGCATACAAGGCAGAGGTGGTATAAACAACTCGTTTGAACCCACAATTTTCTTCTCCATCAGAAACCCATTTCACAGATGGCACCTCCCTCTTTCTTTTTGCCAGCTAAATCTTTCTCTCATATTCTTCCTTTCTCTACCTCCACCTACCACCTTGGTCTACCACACTCCCCCCCCCATCTCTCACACACACACTGCCAGGTATCATTATTGTCTCCCCCCTTTTTTTTAACTCTAGGAACCTGCAGAGTGTGCAGACCTCCAGTCATCTGCCATTGTTAGTTTTTAAAAATGTTTTTGAGCCCAGAAGCATTCTGTGGAAACAAAGATGGTGGAAGGCTGAGGTGTGTGCTTTTCTTAGCTTTGCCACCTGAGGTAAAACAAAGGTTGTGTATGTGTGTTTTAATTTTTTTTAAAAGCAGTTGGTGTCGAGGTCCTCATGGGTATTGAGGAAGATGTCTGGGGGTGCCAGTGTGCCAACAGGCTCTGGATTGGGGTCCCCAGAGCTAGAGCAAGACCAGATATTAACTGTTGATAAGCAACAATCCTGGGAGGGGACAGGCATTCTTTAGGAAGTGGAACTGAGAGTACTTGATGGCTTTGCCCTCCTTCACCTCTTCCCACTTTATATTATATCTGGTTCTCTGTCCCTTCCTTGTCCCCTCCTTCCCACAGTTCACATACTATTGGCTATACCTGGGCTCCAGTCTAGTCCAGACTACTTTCTAATCAGCTTGGAAAAGGATCCTACACTTTGTTACGTGTTCTCCTCCCCCATCCTTCCGTGGTACATTATCATGGAACTAGGGATGTACGAGAACTTCATTCCCCCACCCCCCACAAAGTATGCAGACATGCCCTGTTCACAGCACATGTCTGCCAAAAAAAGTTTCTAAATTGCTGAACCTGTGTTCAGGTTTGATTTGTGCAACATTCCCTGTTTGATTTGCTCAAATTTACTCCATTGACTGAATCAGCTCCACTTTTGTCTATGGAGGAAATTTGCTTAAATTTCACATTCAATCGCTGCTCGATTTGTGCAGTTTCCCCGTTAGCACAGAGTGGGGAACAGCGCTCTGAACAGCGATCTAAATGGGAACTGGGGAAAAGATGAGCTAGGAGCCAACGCTCCGAGAATCCTGGCGATCTCGAACATTGCTTATTCACCCATCCCAATCTCTACTTATGTTCCAGCCTTTAACCCACTTTGTGATATTGAAGCTCAACAGCCTTTTTGATGCTATAGATTGCTTAGAATTCTTGCCTTCAAAACAAGCCTGCCTAGTACTGATTCTGGATTTAAATTAGGCCTCAGTTCTCAGTATCTTCAAGAGGTCACTGCAACAGTAAGCTGTAAAACTTGGAGACTTCTTGTGTCTCTTTCTCCCTCCCCCAAAACCATTATAATTCTGATGTTGTTGTTTATAGACGGAGAGAGATGTAAGTGTACGGCAGAGAGCAGTAGATCTCCTGTACGCCATGTGTGACCGAAGCAATGCCCAGCAGATTGTAGCTGAAATGCTGAATTACCTGGAAACTGCTGATTATTCTATTAGAGAAGAAATTGTAAGTTAAACAAATAAGAATTGGAGCTGCCTTAGCAATTTGGTAGAGCCACAAGTCTGAGAGTACAAGGCTTCATGTACTTTTCCCAAGCTAAATGTTATATGTAAGATTTAATGCGACTCCTATACACAAGTGCTAACTTGAATAAATTGTAATTTCTCCATAAATTTCTGTGGCAACTACAGTATCCAAAGAAAGTAAAGCTAGGGAAATTGGGAATTTTGGTACTGCTACCTTTGGGGGCTTTGAAACAATGTGCTCTGGCTCTTAACTTAAGCTATTCAATGGAGTAATTGAATTGTAATAGTTGTTTAGAAATGGTCATGGGGGCGGGGGAATCTGGGCTTCAGAGTTACATCATTTGTTTGTATTAAAGTGGCTCACACCAATACTCTGCAAACATTTTGTGTCTATGCAAAACGAGGAGAAAATATCAATTTTCTTTGCATACTCTTAAACTGAAAGATGATAACAGCATCTCTGAATTGGGTTTTAAATTATACATTTAAAGTGATCACAGCAAACATACTTTACATTTACTTAAGATATTCCTAAAATTATATTGTGTTTAGTTCTCTTTTATTAGTTTAGGGAACTAATTTGCATTGGATATTCTGACTTGGTTCACATGTCACAACAACCCAGGTTTCCCCCCCTCCAAACCCTGGTTTGTGAGTGAAGCAGGAATGAGCATGCTATTTTTGAGCGGAGCTAAACAAGCTAGGGCTGCCCTGTCCCTGGGCTGTGATGTTCGAACTCAGAATTGTGGGTTGTTGGTGAAGAGACAATCTAGAGGTCAAACCCATGATTTGTTCCTGGGTTACACCTTTAGGTTGTCTCTCCCCCAACAACCTTCAATTCCAGATTTGGACATCACGATCAACAACCCAGGAATTGTTATTGGATTGTTCAGCTCATCAGGAGCATGTCAACACACTCACTTGCATCGCATGGGTAGTTGTGTGAACTGGGTAACTCTACCAATGAGAACACTTGCTTATATTAGCTAGCCTTGGTGAAACAGGATATGTAGAAACTTCCATTTTGCTTTACTTTTTTTTTAATAGATATTAATTGTTGTGAAAATTCATCATTGTATGAATGATGATATCTACAACTTAGTGTTAATTGTGTTTGCTCAGGTACTGAAGGTTGCAATTCTAGCTGAGAAATATGCAGTAGACTACACCTGGTATGTAGATACCATCTTGAATTTGATTCGAATTGCTGGAGACTATGTCAGTGAAGAGGTGTGGTACAGAGTCATTCAGATAGTTATTAACAGAGACGATGTGCAAGGATATGCAGCAAAGACCGTCTTTGAGGTAAGGAAATATTATTCGTTGGAGGTCTTTTCTACAGTGTAACCCAAAAATGAAAACTAAACGGTAAAGAATAATTCTGGACTAGTTGGATCTTTGACCTCTCTCTTTAGATCAAAATTTGACATTGTCCTTTATTAACAATTGATTGTATATCCTCTATCCTCTCATATTTGTTTCTGCTGTTTTAATGGGTCTGTCATTTGATATTTGATTTTTTAAATCTGCCTGATATAGTTTATGATTAGTTCTGTAACTTTGCTTTATCCCTTCTCTTAATGTCAATTGCCCAGCACGTAGTGGTGGTACTAATTATGAGTACTTATTTTACTCATATGGAGAAATCCTTGTCTCAATAAAAATTAACATCAGGCTGTTCTAAATTCTGAAATGGGACTCAGACATTGGCTTTCTAGAGAGCTCAGATTATGAAGTAACAGGTTCAACAACTAGAATGATGATGAAGGAAAACTTGGGATTAATCCAGCTGGACACAGTCAAGAGCCTTTATTCAGGCTTATGGTGCAGCAATGATGGCAAAGAAATTGTACTTTTCTGTCATCATTACATCTGCAGAGCTATTCTGGGTAGTAAAAGATCTGTTGCATCAAGGACCACATTGAGGAAGGAGAATCAGTTGTTTGCTCTGACAGGTTTGGTAGATAGGCTTCAGACAAAATTGTTTGCATCTTCCCAGACTTAGATGCCATGGCAGTAGCAGATCCTAGTGATGTACCCTTAGCACTTGTTTGTCCTGTTGCAATGGATATGTGTTTCAGTTCGTGCAGTCTAGGGATGTACAACCATTGGGAATGTGACACCTGCCCCTGTTATTTTGATCCTTGCCATTTCTGGATGATTAAGGCAGCCATAGAAGGTCTGATTGGCAGCTGGTGACCCTCAAGGATCAATTCTGTCCCCCATGTTTAACATCTACATGGGGCTTCTGGGACAGAGGGTCCTGGGGCTTGGAGTTTCTCATCAGTAAGCTCTCCTTTTCATTTAGTATGGTATTGATGTTCTGAACTGGTGCCTAGAGGTAGTAATGGGTTGAATGAAGGCCAATAAATAGAACCATAATCAAGACAAGAAGGAGATGCTCCTGGTCAGGAAGTAGATTGATTCTGGAATAAGGATTCAGCTTGTTTTGGATGTGATTGTCTTTGCATAGTAGACTGGTGTGCCATCTGTACTTGTTACTCAGGTGGTCAGACCTGGCTATAGTAACACATCTCTTAATTACATTTAGCTTGCAGTAATCCAATATGCTTTACATGGGACTACCTTATGTGTATTGTTTGGGAACTTCAGTTCATCCCGAATGCAACAGCAAGGATGTTAGTGGGTACATTTATGCAATTCAGCTCATTCATTTGAGTATTTCGCTACTTTGCAGCAGTACACCATGTTGTTTCTGCTCTGTGCTTATGGCACAAGTATGGACTGCCAGGGTATGTGTAAGTGCATACACAGACATGACTCATATGCAGATTGCCGAGTAGGATGAGATGTTGTATATCTAAATTCAGTGGCCTTTTGATCTCTTCCAAACCAGTTCTTCTATGATTATGGTGGTGTTCATGTTTTTGAACTTGAGAACAGTATTTACTATTCTACACACAAACACATACACATACTTTCCCCCTGCCCCAAGATTGTGATCATTTTTGGGAAGAAAAATAAGTCCCACTCTGTAGTATGACCTGCTAGCACACTACATATGTACGAGTAGCACAAACACCATGAAATGAGAAAAAGCCATATACTAATAGCCATGTTTTGTTTTTTTCCTGCCCAATGTGTTGAAGTGCTACTGTTTATTTTTAGATCTGTATCCTACTTTTTGGGCAGAGCTCATAAAAGAGATCATAACATGCATAAAACCTGAAACATTTTAAGAGTTGTTAATAAAAGAAATGGACCCCACAACGAGAGATTTTGGCTGGGAACAATGCCCTTCAAAAATGGATTCAGAAAGTGGGGGAAGACAAAATGAAATTATTTAGGTTCTTATTAACTGCACAAGCCAAAGGTCAGCGTGGCTTTCAAAAAATCAAAACCAATCTTAGCAGAGTAGTACAACATAAAGTAAATTAAGTGGTCCTAGTAAAATGTCCAACTTTTCTCCAGCTAAAATCACCATCATAATGTTCCCTCATTTATCTTCAGTGAAGAGAGAGATGAATTTACAATAAATAATTTTCACCTTTAAAGTAATATTTTTGCTTGCACTATCACACCACAATGGATTAGGGGGACAGATGGAAGTGTAATTGTTAGCAGCAAGGCAGGCTTATCGCATTGTGTTAGAGGTGGCATAATTTATATAGAAAGCTCTCTCAAACCAAAGGTTTTATCATGCACCTGCAGAATGTGGATCAGTTCCAAATACACATAATTAGTTAATCTTGACAAAAAAAAGAAGAGAATTGCCATGTGGGCAAGACAACAGCCCTGAAATGGTCATGGGCCAATATGGATACTCCATCCAGAACTGACAGCAGTCATGTTGGTGCATACGTACTTTCCAGTATCAATGTCCTAATAGCATGAATTTTAAGTCTACCAGTTCTTCTCCTTCTACCCTCGTGTTGTCTGGTAATGCTACCTGCTCAAAATAGCTTGTTTTCTATCTACAATATTTGTGATGAGTGTTACTGTCATCCACAAAACTCATTATTCCTTTCTTGAAGCAACTGTTGTGCCTTCTATAGACTGCTGCCATGGAGTGCCATTTGCACAGTATGTTACCCCACGTTCCTAATGCGTATGTTTTCTTCAAGAAGACTTACAAAGACTAGAATCGTGATATCGCAACAAAATAGTAATATCAAGCAAAACACAAAGACAGGCACAGCAGCAAACTGTTATCTACCTGTCAGGCTGAAAGCCTGATGGAATAAAAAGAGTCTTCGCTACCTATTAGAAGACCACCAGAGAGGGGCTACTTAGGGCAAGAAGCATGCTTCTTGGTGCTGAGAAAGCCCCTCTCTTGTCTCATCCAGCCATGCTTCCACCTTAGATGGGACATCTCCATTGGATCTTAACATTTGGGCAGGCTGGTATGGGAGAAGATGGATCCTCATTTATCTTGGACCCAGACCATTTAAGGCTTTAATGGTAATCACCAACACATTGAATTTCAGCTGGAAACAAGTTGGCAACCAGTATACCAAAATATAAATTCATTAACCTTATCAACATTATGTTTGTGTACAAACTTATTAAATCTAGCAACTGTTTGATCTCTCCAAATGTCTTTTTCATCAGGCTCTTCAAGCACCTGCTTGCCATGAGAACTTGGTAAAAGTAGGTGGCTACATCTTAGGAGAGTTTGGAAATCTGATTGCTGGGGATCCGAGATCTAGGTAAGAACACTCTCTTGAACAGAGGCAAGGAAATCTCTTTCCAGCATAGTAGCTGTGCAGCCAATTTTAAATGGGTCTGTGGTCTAATTACAAAAACAATAGGTGCTCATTCTCTCACACTCAACTAGCACATACTTCAATAGATGTCCCAAATATATTCTGTCTATATCCTCTACACATACTGTAGATGTATGCATACAATCCTTGTTTTTCAGTTACTCTCATTGGCAGCTTCTGGTTCTGCCCATCGCACTGGTGTGCTTCTTTATGGGAGTGGTGGTGCATGGACCACTTTGAGTCAGCTCTTTTTGATATCCAACACTTGGCGGATGAAGAACTTAAGCATAGTCAGGAGTTCACATGAAAGTGAGGACAGTGCTTGATTTGGCATGTGGGCTTGAAATTATCTATCTCTACATTTGAAGTAACACAGACTATTGCAGCTGTATAAAATAGATTCCTAAAATCCATGGCAACAGAAATTTCATGACTGCAGAACTTCAACGTGGAATTTTTATGTTATAATATCATTATTTCAGCTGTCAAAATGGGAGGCAAGCCCATTTACACTGACCATTTGTTAATTTACATAAAGCAGCTCAGTAATTTAAAAAACCGTGTACGTCAATGAATATTAAAGATTGTTCCTGTACAAAATTTATCCATATAATAACCTCCTCCCAAAAAGAAGCAACTACTGGATATTGCCAAAACATATGTTTAAAAGTAGCATTAGCTGCATTGCATCTTCAGAGTTAGTTGAATTAGGCAATCCCTTATTAAAGAGTCATTGTGGTGTTCAATAGACCAGAAACAAACATTTTTTGCTGAATAAGACACAGCTTAAGATTCACAGATGCAACAGATATAGATGCCAAAGTAGCAATATATTGATTAGGCAAAATGGGACAATCTAATTCCCTGTTCCATTCCTGTTTAAAACCGTGGATATTATATTTATTCACCAGTAACAAGTGTTTATAGACATGGATCGTGGGTTGCTTTTCCTGACCAGTCTCAAGTGCTTCCAATAATAACGGAGACTCTGATGCTGTAAAAGCGGCCGGGCCAAACCTAGATACTAACAAATCCTGCAATTGCAAGAATTGCCATTCAGCCATAGCTCGCAAGTCATATTTGGCATGCAAGACAGCAGATGACAAGATATCATCATCAGCAGTGATACTACAACACTGGAAGGATAAACGTTTTCTGCCTATAAGGCAATGGATTGAGGACCATATAATTTTCCAACATTTGAACTGGTACCATATAGATGCCACTTTCAAATGGATAATTATTTGGATTTCTGGTCCACCTTTGTTGAAGCCTATGTGTAATTGCTAGAAAGTTGTATTTTCATATATATGTATTTCATATGTATTCATTGCTATGGATATATACAAATTCATGTAAAAAAACGGGGGGGGGGGGGAAGTTGTGATTTTAATACTGATTTCCAATCCATCCCCTCTCCATCAAACAAATCATTGTGAATTTACCAAATTCTAATCTTGTTTCTGTGTTTTTTCTCTCTCAGTCCTCTGATCCAATTCAACTTGCTACACTCAAAGTTCCATCTGTGTAGCGTCCCAACTAGGGCGCTGCTTCTATCTACTTACATCAAGTTTGTGAATTTATTTCCTGAGATAAAAATTACCATTCAAGATGTACTACGCAGTGATAGTCAGCTAAAAAACGCTGATGTTGAGCTACAGCAGAGAGCTGTTGAATACTTGCGGCTCAGTACAATCGCAAGTACAGATATCTTGGTATGTCTGTATAATTGAATATGAAGTTAATACTTTGCAACTGTGAACCATGTGTCCAAACATATTATCTCCATCTAACATTTTTTGTTTTGTTTTTAGTTGTTTATTTAAGTGATGTTTGGGGGTCAATGTGTTTCTCAATGCAGAAGATAGGTGATGTGTTGTGTTTCCAAGTAGTCTCATATGGCTTGTTTCCCCTATAAGGCAACAGTGTTAGAAGAAATGCCTCCATTTCCAGAGAGGGAGTCTTCCATTTTGGCCAAGCTCAAGAAGAAAAAAGGGCCCAATACAGTCACTGATTTGGAAGAGACAAAAAAGGAGAGAAATTCTGATGTGAATGGCGGCACTGAACCTACACTTGTAAACGCCAGCACTGCGGTAGGTTTCTTTCAGCAGCATTCAGCCTGTCCTGCAATCTAGGTAGCTGGTAAAAGCACGGGAGTATGTGTCAATCCATATACTCTAGTGGAGAAGTTGTTTCCAAAACTTATTGCTATCTTGCCAATGATCTCATCATTTTATCTGGCTTTTTTAAAAAATGCTTTTTCTTTATGCCTCTTTTTAATTGTGTGGATTTTTATTAATGCCACTTTGTATTCATATGTTTCTGAAACTGTGAGGAGAGGTTATTTATACTTGAAAAGTGGTATGTTGTGTGCGTGGGGGGGGGGGCGGATTAAGACAAAGTATTCAGTATTTACCAAACTATTTTATATTGGATCTTTAATTCATTTCCTGTTGTAAGATGTTCCAAACAGAGTTCTATGATGTTTTATTTATCAGATGTGTTTTCAGTGGGTCTCATATTTATAAAATGTCATTTTTTATTGATGAAAAAGCAAGTTTGGATAGACTTTAGTACATCCTTGATTTGCACTATCAATTTATTTTAAGAACATTCTTAACCAAGGCACTCTAGATTTAAATCATTTTTGTATAGATGTTGGTTATTTTTACTGAAAAAGTACAGGTGATTTTTTGTGTTTTGGGTGCATGTACACACCACACTGCCTGAATCTTATTGCCAGCCTAAAAATGGCTCTACATCAACTTAATGTAGAGGTGATGCTGGACTATTTCAGTCACAGGTCCTCCTGCCAATCTCTCTGAGATTAAAATCAAAATGTAAGAAGAATATGTGATCCAGGAGTGACTTGAGTCGACACGGTGATATACAGTCTTCCTGTATTATACCTTCATTTGGATTGTCTTATGGTCAACTTTGGCAACAATCTACTTTCCTCCCTTAGTCTTCGTGTTTACAATTTTAGTTCTACGTTGCTGTTTAAATTGATTTTGTTCTCTTTTAACTAGGTTTGTCTACTTCTTATAGCTTGCAAGATCTTTTGGGGCCAGTTTGTGGTTTGGAAAGCAGGATATTAATGCTAAATCAAAAATTAATGTGACAAGCCACATTTTTCTCAATGAATAAGCTTCCGCTGGGATGGGGAAAGTGAGCAAGAAACTTGGCTTAGTTTGTACTTCATTGCAATCCTGCTTAATTGTAAAGTATTCCTGTTGTCTCTTATAGTCTACCCCATCTCCTTCAGCAGACCTTTTAGGTCTTGGTGCAGCCCCAGTCACAAATTCTGTTCCACCCCCGACGTCTACGGGTAGCTTGTTGGTGGATGTGTTTTCAGACACTTCTGCAGCTCCTGCATCTCTTGCTCCAGGTTCTGAAGATAACTTTGGAAGGTACATGATAAATTAAGGCATCTTAGGAGTTTAGGGAACTTCTTCACCCCCTCTCTCTTTCCTAGTCACTTCCTGGTACTGCTCTTGCATGTTTCCCCAAGGGAACAAAAATGTTGGTATGTCATTTTAAATAATGTTTACTTGACTATTCTGTACAGTAGGACAGGCCAATTTCTGTATTCATAGGAAGACACCCTATTCTCCAGATGGTGGACTGGGCAATGGAATGCCATCTGCCATACAGAGCAAGCTTAATAAGCTTAGCAGCGTCTAGCAGTACAGGCTTCCTAACTAAAGAGCACATGCATTCAACCATAAGTGTATAAGTGTGCGTGCATTTTATATATTGCACACATGCTATACAAGTCCAAATACATTTTAATCTGATTCCTCACATTGCAGGGGTGTAGACCTTCATATATTTTGATTCAATTGCAGCTGTGATTTCCCCTTATTTAGTATCTTGGTATTATATGTTACATGTCTTTTAGGCTTCAACTTTCAAGAATTGGTTAGTTTTCATGTACTTGTATTCTCATACTTTGTCATTGGTTGAATGTGCCAGATAAGTGAAGTAGCTGTGGGTAGATTGGATTTGGTAATTCTTGGTCAAACACAAGGGTTTTTTTTTTAGAAGTATTGCCAGGTGGAGATGCAATAAAACTTTTCTTACTAGTCAGACTATTACAACTTTCTCTTCTTTTAAACTCTACTAACTGCATTCCCTCTTTATAGTGATAGCTCAGGTAGCTTTGTGAAATAACTCTGGACAGGTCTCTTAATTAAATAAGTGCCCACTTGCCTTATAGATTCTCAGAAAGTTCTCAACACAGCAGCATGCCTTTTGTGTTATATCCTCAAGGTGGGCTATAAATATTTAAAATACATAAATACAAAGGCCAAACTCTGTGACCATCTCAAAAAGAATCCTGTAGTGTTGCAACACAGTGGACAGTCTTGAGGAAAGCTCTTAAGAACTGAGCTATTTGATCTGAGTACAGAACACTGTCAAGGGGGAATTGGAGCAGCAGTTTCTGCAGCTGAAACTCTCCCCACGGCCTGAGTTTGATCCCAGCGGAAGCTGGTTTCAGGCCGGCTCGGGTCAACTCAGCCTTCCATCCTCCCGAGGTCGGTAAAATGAGTACCCAGTTAGCTGGGGGAAAGGTAATAACGGCCAGGGAAGGCAACGGCAAACCACCCCGCTATAAGGCCTGCCAAGAAAACTTCAGTGAAAGCTGGCGTCCCTCCAAGAGTCAGCAATTACTCAGTGCTTGCACGAGAGGTTCCTTTCCTTTCCAAAGCAGATCTCTCACACCCGTCACCTGAGCTTCTTTATACTTAGCAGTTTAAGAAGATATTGCCTGAGTTCACACAACACAACAAGCCAGAATCATGGGTTGCTCTTGAATCATGGGTTGTTGTGGTGTGAAACCAGACATGCTAACAAACCATGATTTGTTAACCATGGATAATCCATGAAGAGAAGCTGTGGTTTGTTGTTGGGTTGTGAACAGTTAACAGTGGATTAACAAACCATGGTTTGCTAGTGTGGTTGGGTTCACACCACAACAACCCATGATGCAACGACAGCCCATACTCAATCAATACTCATCTGTATTTTGGTTTCTCATGTTGTGTGAACCAGGTCATGGTCTGTTGTGGTGGTGGGGAACTGAGTTGTAAGTTCAGCATATATTGCAGCCTTCCCCAACTTGGTGCTCTCCCCAACAGCTCACATGAGCCAGTCAGCGTGACTGTTGGTCAAGAATGTTGGAAGTTGTAGGCCAAAATATCTGGAGTTTACTGGTTTGGGAAAAGCTGACATAGTGGATCATATAAGTTACATCCCCCAAATGCTGTATTTAATGCAGAAGCAGGAGGGATTTTTCCCTCTACATTTTCTACTAACTAACCCCTACTCTCTCTCTCTCTGTGCTGCCTCCTTTCTTTGTGCTGCTTCAATTTAGTCCTGACCTGGCTTCAAGTGAGCAGGTAGTTTCTGAGGAACCAGCTGATGCTGTGCATGATGCTGATGAGCTTTTTCACAAGTAAGGAATACTAAAACCTTGCAGGACTGGGCAGCTGCTACACTTTTTACTTTAAAGAGAAAGAAAGAAAAAAGGACATCTTATCGGATGTATGTGTTAATACTGAGGCCAGAATAAGCAGTATCTGCCTCAGAGCAGCCACAATAAAATATACATGAAACAAATATAGGAAGAGCAATCTTTTATTTTATTTTTACTGTCTCCTTATACAGTTGTTTAATCCAAACCTGGAAGGGCAACACGTGTAACTGAAAGGTGGCACTTCCTTAGTTAAGAAGCAAAGCAATGTTCATAACATGGTCATAGATTGTGGAAATGGTCGCCAGCACATGCATATTCAGTTAGGACTACACAGGAGATGTTTTAGGGGGAAGGAAGTCAATGGAATCCCTTGTGATGGAAGCTTGAAATATTTGATGCTGTAGAACTGGTGGGCTTCTGAATGCGTTGGTGAGCTCAGTCACAGAATGAATAGCTTGAGAATTCGGATGTTAGCTGTTCTCAAAAAATGAGGGCTGATTCACACTTGATGTTGCAGTCAGAAGATTAATATACAAGTGGTGACTGTCAAGTATAAAATAACCATTAGAGATCAAATAATACAAAAAAGGTTGTATCCCTTCAAATACAATTATTTTCCACATGGTTAATTCCTACACCCAGTTACTAAAAATACATCTCTGTGTGAATTCACTGTATAATACTCCTCTACAATGGTCATGCAGTAGAACTCTATATTGTTATGGATGCTTGTAGAATCTAATGTGTAACGTTGGCTTTTACAATACATTATAATGTATTGTATTTAAATTTCCTTTCAGGAAAGTGAGAGCAAAGAATGTGTCTGGTCATGTAATCAATATGTTAGTAAGGATTAAAATAGCTATTACAGATTATAAAGCATCTTATATAGTGCCTGCCCTTGCAATGGCCCAGTGAGTTAGATTTTTTTATATAGATGAGGAATATTTTATCTATGTTACAGATGAGGAATTGAGGCTGCATGCTGTATTCAAGGTCACATAGTGGGTCTTCCAGATCCATGACTGGTGCTCTATCTACTAGGCCATACTGATTCTCCCATTCGTTTTATTGGTACTTCCAAATATTTATGAAACTTGCTTTGGAGAGCCTCAACCTGAAATATTTTGCCCTCTGAATTCTAATTAAATACGTTGGTAGGTAATACTTGAAACTTGAGCTAATTGGTCATCTTCAGGACAGAAAACACCATGCCAACCCCAATTTGGCAGAAGGTTAATACTTAAAATGGCAGTATGTCATGTTCTTAAACAAGTGACATTACATGTATATAAGAACTGTGAGGTAATTTGATCATACATATGTGGTAAGAACCTACCAGTTGCCCAGTCCTCGAAGCATGTGTGTAAGATGTGTTGTGTGGCGTCCTAATGCTTTCTTCTACCTTTCCATGATTAGGACAACTTTGAATAGTTAAGGAATAATGCATACATTGCAATGACTATCTGGCCTGAAGCTAAATTTTTATTTTGATTATAGTCTTGATTATAGTCTTGATTCTTGCTTTTATACTGATTTCTTCTAATATTCCTGGGTGTACATGTGTCTGTCTGTCTCTCTACTCCTTCTACCAATATGTAATGTATCGAAACATAATTCCTATAGTGTGACTACTCCTCTCTTCCTAGGTTCGTTTGCAAAAATAATGGAGTCTTGTTTGAGAATCAGTTACTACAGATTGGTCTGAAATCTGAATTTCGACAGAACCTGGGTAAGAATGGCATTGGACATAATAAACCCCATTCTATTATTTGTTTCCTTTGGCTTATTTTTAAGAAATGTCACATTTGGGTCTAAATGAAGTATCTCTGGATATTCTCTATACTGAAAGAGGACTTCTTGGATTCCTACAGAGTTTCCCCAGTGTTGACCCTTCCCTTCTTCTTCTGAGGATCCTAGGAATGGTTTAGACTAGGGATGGGGAACATGCACCCTCCAGATGTGTTGTACTGCAACTCTCATCATTTCTGACCATTCATCATGCTAGCTGGGGCTGATGGGAGTTGGAATCCTGCATCTAGAGGGCCACAGATTGCACATCTTTGTTTTAAGCTGTTCAGAGAGGCCAGTTAGTTACATCAATTAATGCGTGGAAGGGTGCATCACCCTCGTCTCCCCACCCCTCACCCCACCTTCCTGTCACTTAAGGGTGCTTGGTGCTGGACTGCACTGCCTTCCAGCCTTAATGTTCTTATCATAGGCAGCTTCCACTCCCAGCATCTGTTTACCGGCTGGGCTTCTATAATGTGTTTAGTAATGTGTGCTTTACATAGCTGGATACTTGGTAATAGACTATATAGGGTGCTTTTCTTGGGAGTAGATTTGAGAGGGTTTCCTGTAGCTTTTCTTGCTGGAATCAAGCAAGAATACAATCTTGCCTTGTCTTGATTCTCCCTAGTGATACTGTCAAGTGTCAGCATTCTACCTTGTCTCTGATATTGAAGCTATCTAGGTTTGCTTCAATTGGGCGTTTTATATCATGAAATAGAAGGCAGAGTTCTGGCAATCATTTGCCATAGTACGCAATGTCTGTCAAGTGGTGTGGTGTCTGATGTGATCTGAGGGTTGTTGTTGGGGTTGGGGGTTTTGTTTTTCGGGTTTTTTGCACAGCTACAGAACTTGCAATTTGCAGTTCTATGAGAGCCTATATGCAAATACCAGTCTGCCACATTCTGTGTATAAGTGGTATTAACAGCCCACTTAGTAGACTCACACAGAACCAAAAACAGCAAAAATGTCTATATTTTTGTTGTTGCTAAAATACAGCTGACAGACGAAGACTCAAACTGAATGTGCACAAAAATACATAATACAAACTAAAAACATTGGTAGCCTCCCTTCTTAAAAACCCTAGCACATCTCTCACTTTGACTCTTATAACCACCTCCACTCTGCTCATCTGTTGCCTTTTTGTGGTCTCCTTGCAAAAAAACATTTACTTCTCAAGTCACACCGACCATGTGATGCTTCTCAAATCCCTACACTGGCTTCCTGTCTGTTTCCCAGATCCAAAACAAGCTTCTCATCCTTACTTTCAATGTTTTCCATGGTCTTGCCCCCACCTCCCTCCTTCTCTCTGCTCTTGTATGCTGACACATTCCTGCTTGCAACCTTCAGTCCACCACAATCAGCCTACCCCATATTGTTGGAATTGCTTCCCAGAACACTTGTGTGATGTTACCTCCTTGTGTGATGCTACCTCCTCTTTTCCATGAAGGCTTTAGCACAGGCCCCTATTCTCTGTGACCCTCCTCCAGCAGTGGGTAACTTGTATGGCCCTGAACGTGAGCAGCCGGGGGCCACACGCATACATACACACACACACCACTGGATATGGGCAAGGTTACAGCCTTCCCCCAACCCAAACAAATATACACAAACACATGCATAGCATTTTCCTCATTAATGGACACAGATACTCACCTTCCTTCTCTCTCTCTCTCTCTCTCTCGTACACACACGTGCGCGCACGCACACACACATGTGTGTGTAAACACACTTCATGTGTGTGTAAACACACTTCATGTGTGTGTAAACACACTTCATGTGTGTGTCAGGATTTTAAACCTCCCCTCTCTGGGCAGTAGAGGAGAGGTGGCAGGCTAGAGCAGCTATCTCTTCTGTCCTTGAGAGAAACCATAGAATATAGTTTGCTAGAGAAGCAAAGGACACTCTAGCCCTCCATACTCTGTTGCTGCCCTCTCAATAAAGTTGTTCTTCAGAGAGAAACCATAGAATGTGATGTTTTAGAGCAGCAAAAAGTCTTTTAGTCTCCCACAAGGAAAAAAAAAGTACAGTAGGAGAGATGAAGATAGGATAATTTGGTGTCAGGGTGGCTAAGGTACCAAGACCCCTGATGGCTGTGGATTGGCCACCTCTGCCCACCTGTAATTAAATCTAACTACATTTAACTGTAATAGTATATATTATCCCCTTTTATCCTTGCCTCCTTTTCCTTCCTCTGACTCTCTGTGTTGAATTATAGATCATTAGACCTCTGAGCAGAGATGTCTTCTGTAAAGTCCTATGTTAATTAAACAACAACAATAGTGACCACTTGCTATGCAACCATAACAATAAAACATTTTGGACAGCATAATAATTACAGCAGCTTGTACCACAGTAATAATGTCCCTCAATTCATATTCCTTTCTAATGGACTGAATTAGTGGTCTCTGTGCTTGACAGACTGATTAATTAAAAGTTTTGATTTTGTTATCAAGATGACTAACCAATTTAATATTTTCTATTTACTTTAATACCCAAAAATCTTAAAATGTTTCTATGCTGATTTCCAGAGTTTCCCAATATGTATGTCCAGATCCTATTAGATATATAACTGGAAATCTGTGTCCCCTCCCCAAGCCCAAGCCCACACACCATGCAGGGTTTCCAAAGCAGCCTGGAAATGGTACAAATGCATTTATTAAATTATTTATTAATTCCTTTTAATTTGATGAGTGGGCTTTGTGGTAACTTAGATTATACGTTCAAAGTGTTGCCTTTTTTTCCTTTCCAGGTCGGATGTTCATATTTTATGGTAACAAGACTTCAACACAGTTTTTAAATTTTGTTCCAACACTAATCTGTTCAGATGATCTTCAGTCAAATATCCTTTGTTACATAATGTTCTTGATATGAGAGAGATGCTTTGTTCTGGAGTATAGAAATAAGATTACATGTTGCAGGGATCCCAAGGCAGCAGGAGAAATGGGAGATTTTTGGGATGAAGTGCCATTTGGGGGTTGAACACAATGTAGAGAGAGGTTGCTTAAGAATAACCATGGTGGGCAGGCAGACACCTTTTTCTGTCCTGTGTTTGGCTTTGAGAAAGCTCATACCCCTTCTTTACTCAGAGTTAATTACACTGATAATATGCCTTAATTATAAATAACTCCTCATGTCAGGTCCTTCATACTACAGATGTTTCCTTTTTGTAATTGCTAAGTTAAACTTGTGATACTCAGAAATGTATATAGAACTTGTTGCTTCACTAGTTATTAAGGGATCACTTCAAATGATCTGCCATGCATATATTGTGAAGTTATTCTGTGGAGATTTGACATGACAGTGTTTTAGATTCCTCCCCGGCCAACCTTAATATAATGTTAATTGCATATTTTTTGTGTGTAAATACTAGCTACAAAGAAGTCTGAGCATTATCATGACTGAAAGGGGGTAGGGAGGGAAAGTTTAATCCTTCCCTCTCCTCCACCATGGTCCTGATGAGAATGGCTCCCCACTCCTAAAGCAGTAGCTCCTCCCAAAGCTGCTCTTCCAACAGAAATAGCAGTGGGGCAGGCATGGCTTTTCATCAGGACTGTGGCTGGAGGAGAGTAGAGTTAAACACTCTTCTGCCAGCTGGACTAGAGTGGCAGCCACCACTTTGGTTGCTCTTGCCAAGGGACTCTGTAGTCACTGAAAATAACCAACTGTGTGTGATGAAATAGTCAATGATGCCCAAACACACAACATGATAACCCATAGTTGTTCAAATAATCAACTCTGCACAGCGTTGGTTATTTGCATTGGTTATTTTGACCGAATAACCAACCGTGGTGTGTAAAGGTCCCGACAAACAACACAATAACCAGCCATTGACTATTTAACCCATTGTCTGAACCCAGTCTTCATGTAACTGCTTTGTGATATGAACAGGCTAAATCTTGGCACCATTTTCCAATGTCGGCTTGCCAAAAAATTCTGTTTCCTTAACCTGTCACGTCTGAATCTGCAAACCAAACCTGTCGATCCCACTGTGGAGGGGGGTGCTCAGGTACAGCAGATTGTAAATATTGAATGCATATCGGACTTCATGGAAGCACCAGTCCTAAATATTCAGTTCAGGTATAGCTCTTACTTATTTTTTTAATTCTGTGCATTTTGAATTCAGATAAGATTAGGGATGAAAGCAAGCAGAAAAACTCTTCAGAATTTCAATGAAATTCAATTATACTTTTGTCTGCATCTATATTTTTTCATGTTTTTTTTTTAAATTAGGCATTTTAATTAACTGTTTGCCAATGGCCAAAGGACCTTTCCTTTAAATGGATGTCACTTGCCATTTTCAGATATGGAGGGACATTGCAAAACTTCTCTGTGAAGCTGCCCATCACACTGAACAAATTTTTCCAGCCCACGGAGATGGCTTCTCAAGACTTCTTTCAGAGGTGGAAACAGCTGAGCAAGTAAGATGGTTCAGGTCCTGCATGGCCTCTCGTGGTACATGCTATGTTACTTTGTCCGGATCTTAACCATAACTTCATCCTCCAAAGGGTGCTGCAGCCACAAACTATATCAGCTGTCAAGCTGCTGTAGAACTACATTCACTGCTTTTCATGCAAACTTCCCTGTAGGATTGAACAAGGATGTGGGGGAGGGCCAGTAAAAACCAGCTGTACGTAGCACTTATTTATTATTTATTCATATTGACATTTCTACCCCACTTTTCTTTATATACAAATTTGAAATGGCTTGCAAATTTACCCAAACACATCAAAACAATAAATACAGTAATATAAAGTATCCCAAAAATACGAAGAACAGAATCCTCTGAGAGCCAGCATAAAACAAGTTTAAAATCAGGGAGCTAAAAGCATTAAATTTATTTATTTAAAATTATTTTTCGGCTGGCTTTAAGAGTAAAATCCTCCCAAGGCAATATACATAAAACAAGAAACTAAAATAACAACAAAAGAGTAAAAACTCAATAACAATAATAAATGCCAATAGTAAGACATCCAAAATCCAGTCCAGACATAAAAAAATACAACTAAAGCCATCATTTCAAAAATACAAGAGAAAGCCAACCAAAGCAGGTGGGTCTTCAGAGGTTTCCTAAGGCCTGCAAAGAGGTCCCCCTGATGCCTACCTAACTGTCTTTGGTAGCAGGTAACTGAGAAAGACTTCCGTTGATGACCTCGAAGTGTGGGCAGGTTGGTATGGATGAAAGTAGTTCTTCAAGTAAGTCTGGCCCAAAGTTCAAAACAGCACTCTAAATTGGGCTCAGAAGCACTGGCAAGCAGTGCATTAGGCTCCATTTTCATCTCACATGAGCCACCCATCCAGCCCTCAGCAGTATTTGGGCAGCAGTATTCTTCATCAGCCAAAGTTTGTGAACTGTCTTTAAAGGCAGCCAGACATAGAACACATTACAGTAGTTCAGCCTCAATGTTGGTAAACTGAGACAAGATCAGCCCTCTCCAGATAGGGTTGCAGTGGTGTACCAGGCTAATTTGGTGAAATATATTCCTGGCCACTGCCACCATCTGAGCTTCCCCAGTTAATGCTGAGCCCCGAAGCATTGCTAAACTCGCAAATCACTTTGAAGAGTTGGTGGAATAACAAGATCTTAGCAGGACGCCTGCAACTTAAGAGAACACACCTCTCTAGGAGTTGCACAATCTTGGTGCCACAATAGAAAAGGCCCTGCCTCAGGTTCAAACCAATCATGCTTCTGAAAGTGGTGAAACATGTAGCAGGGCTCTGGAACACCGTGGGTTGTTAGGAATGTAAGAGAGGAGGTGATACTTCAGACACCCTGGTTGTATATCTTTTAGAGTTTTGAAGGTAAGAGCTACCATTTTGAACTGAGCCCAGAAGTGATCTGGAAACCAATGCAACTGTACAAAACTGGAGTCATGATCATTAAAGTGAGTTCCGGAGAACAGTCAGATTGCCTCATTGTGAACCAGCATTACAGTAATCCAATTTGGATGTAATCAGGGCATGTATGACAGCGGACTGATTTGCTCACTGATTGGAACAGTGATATCATTACCAGCCAGTGTCTTTCCCTCCCGCAATCCTTCAGAATAATTTTTGCAACTTTTTAAAAATGGGTTCTGCTTTAAAATATTTTTTTTAAAAAGGACAGGGATGAATACCTATTGAACTAATATGCTTTTGAAAAGTAGGCAGCCCACCTGAAGCATGGGGGAGTGGCAGAATTGACTGATGATTCAACATTTGGTTCATTAGCTGGTCTGTTGCTTTGTGGAAAGCAAGGGGAGCCCAGGCTGCATTGAGGCCTGATTGAGATATATGCCTGTATACGGCCTTCATTACTGCTTCATTGTGAAATATTGGATAACTCCCTCATGTTTGTGTATGCTTTAAAAGTATAGTAAATGTTAACGGCTGCAACCTTGATGTTACACCACAGCCCCCAACAAGAAGTGCAGAACATCTTTAAAGCAAATCATCCAATGGATACAGAAATTACAAAGGCAAAGGTGGGTGTAACAATTTACTTTTCATCTTACTTGGGCAATTATATCTTGTTCTTTAGTGCTGTTGCTTCATGGGTGTCTTACCAGAATGTTAAAAACAATCAAAATAAAGCTGTGACAATCATATAAACCACAAAATAATGCTGGGCCAAAACTTTCAAATGGAACTTTTTTTCTCACGTTCGCAGGAGGACGAAAGTGGGGGGTGGCGTAAAGAAATGCACAGTCTTTGTTTGGCTGCCAAGTTCTTAAAACTTCTGGGTGTGGAGGAAGTTGCATTTATAATGGCAATTGTCAGACGTTTCTCTCTGCCCTCCTCTTTTTAAAAACATATTTCACCACTGCTTGCTGCAATGGTACCCCAGAGATCTCGGAGTCCACATTGCCCCACAACACTTCTCTGCAGAAGGATGCTATGCCACGATGTAGTATCCTTCTAGGGGTAATGTTGGGGTGTGTGTGGAATGGCTTCAGTGCGTTGCTAAAAAGAAAGAAGGTGAGGTGGGTGAAGTCTCTGCTAGGCATTATAAACAGAAGTTCTCCCAGACTTGAAAGTTTAAAGAATTTAACAGGCCACCACTTAAAACAGTTCAACGTGCCTCCTGACTTTCACAGCCAGAGAATTGGGCTGCAAAGTTTGGGAGGCACTTTTGGCCAAGCTGTCACTGAAAAAGAAAAACAGTAAAATACAAAAGAAAACCTAGCAGAATTAAAGCCAATTTGGCTTTATAGGGCTTCTCCCAGCACCAAAAGGGCATAAGGTTAGGTTCTAGAACAAACTCCCGAAAAGAGCATTCGATTGACTGGGATCCACAACTGAGAGGTCTTTCTCCAGTCACTGCCCACTCCTCATCCCTTGAAGCTAGGGACATCTGGTGAAGGGCCTCTGAAGTTTTCCCCTACATATAAACCAACTTCACACACTGTATGTCCTCACAGCTGAGGACATACAGCCTCCCCCACACCCTTGAAATCCATGTGTAAGGTTTTCCCTTGCAGATGTTCACTCCTATGTGCATAAAACATTAGATGTCTGCAGGCAGAAAGCCAATGCATCTATGCCTAATGCATGGATATCAAGGTGGGAGGGGGAGAGGTTAAGCTGCATGACCTCAGGGCAGGGCAAGCAACATAGCCCTGTTCCCTGGTAATTGTATCAAGATCCTCCTCCCATATATAGCACATGAAGGGGGCTACATGCAAGTTTATTTTGTAAAGATGGGTAACTCACTATTTTAAATGAGATGGGTGTTGATGAACTTCTCTGACAAATACAACTGAAGGAGCTTCGGAGTTTGAGTGCCCTTTGTTTCTTACCTTTTGGAGACTAGTGTTACAATTAATTCAGATGTAGAAAGTTATTAATAGGATGTTTAATAATGGGGGGAGGGACAGCAGTTCGCTTGTGCTGAGTTTAATATACTTCCCAAAATACCATGCCTTTAAAATATGTTATAAATAGTTAACTGAGCTTCAAAACCAGTTTGTTTACCTGTTCTGGTGGGAGTGTACACTTGGGTAATTGCTTCACTATTCACTTTTTATTAATTAAAAGCTGTAGCCCCCCTCACAAATTACATGCGCTCTCTGATACTCTGACATTCATTCCTCCAATATTTTCTGTGCTTTTATTAGTTACTTCTTTATATGGAAACTGCTAAATGTTCCCTTCGAAAGTATAAAAAGCAGGCTTATGCCTAGGCTTGTAAAGGACTTCCATTCCATTGCCAACTGCATGTCTGTTGCTTGTAGATGGGAGCAGTTCCTTCTAATGAGCTGTAGCCAGGAGTAAGAACTGCTGAGACTTGATGTTTACACAGCCAATTTTCATACACCCAGGAGTTTCGTATTAGACATTTTTGGGGAAGTCTAGTGTGTGAATCAGTCCACTGCAATTGGAGAAAGCCCCCAGCAATGCATCTGTAGAGTCCCAGTTCAACACTGCACTACTTCAGGTAGTCTGGGGCCCAAGAGGTTTTGGGCCAGTGTCTTAACCTAGAGTGTGTTCAGCATAGTGACCAAGGCTATCATACACTTTTTTGTATGCCCTTTTTCCTTCCTTCTCTCCCCCTCCCCCCGGCCCAAATCTGTATTTTGTCTATTGGTTTCCAGTTCAGCTCTTCTTTTGGCTTTCCTTTTGCAGATCATTGGCTTTGGCACAGCTTTACTGGAAGAAGTAGATCCTAATTCTGCTAACTTTGTAGGAGCTGGTATAATACACACAAAATCAATCCAGATTGGATGTTTGATGCGTCTTGAACCTAACCTACAGGCACAGGTAATGGCTTCATGTTTACATGCTATGTGCTTGAAAGTGTATGCAGCATGGAAGATGCTCTTTTGTAACCTTATGTATATTTCTACTAAGTCTATTCCTGTGGCTCTTGCAGGCATCAGCTAATGCTATAATAGAACTGTTGTTGGAGATAAGCTTTTTAGCAACAATAAACAAAAATAGAGTGAAATTTCTAAGAGGTTCTAGTAGTCATATAAATGTTCTGCCTCCTCTGTTAACATAAGCAGAGGCATAATGCATTCTTTCAGGACCCTGTTCTGGAAATATACCTGCTAGCCAAGTGACAATAAAAACATTCCCACAGTGCCCCTGTGCTACACTTTGACTGGCTTGTGTCTTATTTATTTATTCAATTTGTATCCTGCCTTCCTGCTAAAACAGTGCTCACTCCCATTTTTGGTTTGCACCTGTGCAGAGCTAGATTTGAAATATTCGAAAGCTCTAGAGCTTGGATTCAGTGCATGGGGTGAGCACCTTTTCTAGTCACCACATTAACAGCAGCTATTGACAGATTCTTCATGTGAAACCTTTTAGCTTTTGTGATGGCTTATTGGAGGTTCTTTATAACTTTTCCATGGTTTTCTTTTTCCTCCTTTTGCCTATGTACAATAGGGAGTATATTTTTCTGTTCAAAATTCTATTCAAGCTACTTAAAATGAAGTATTATACAACACAGCACTGTTAACTCAAAGCTGTGCACTTTCTGTGGTATAAGAAGTGTAGCAGGACTTCTAGGTTCTTTTTGGAGGGAGCCGAAGTAGAGCTAAGTGGTAAAGATGCCAACATTTGGTACTCTTAAAGCTAACAAACTAAAAAAAGACTTTCTGAGCAGGTCAAAAGTCATAGTCCTCTTTCTGTAGATCACCTCTCACGATTTTGACCTATATGCCCAGTCAGCCTGTGGTCCAAAAATGTCTAATGATGTAGAAAAGGCCACAAACAGGCCATTGACCAGAAAATAAATACATAAATGCAAATGTTGTGTGTTTAAATTACATTATCAGCCACTGTTCACTTCCATTCAAATCTTACCTGTATAAATGTTTGCTTTTTCTTGAAAGCTTTTTGCAACAGCCTTTGAAAAAGTTGTTCTTCTACTCTCTTCCAGATGTATAGATTAACACTACGAACAAGTAAAGAAACAGTATCCCGGAGGTTATGTGAATTGCTCTCAGAACAATTCTGAACCATAACGCAAGATCAATTCTGATTTTCCATTTTTGCCATTGTCCTTGTCCTGCTCCAGAAACATCTTGTGCACCAGTGTCTGCAAAAATAACTGCCACCACTTTCACATCCCTGCCTTAAAAGGACCTGTCCCTTTTATGTGAAATAAAATATATGTGTGTAACATAAAATTACTTAACTGTGAAAAAAATGGCTCTTAGATTTCTGGTGCAAAGAGGCTGGGAAGTCTTGTGTGTCTTGACTCAATTGTGCTCCATATATTTTGGCAGAAGCTGGTTTTATTAAAATTCACTTTGAATATGATTAACATTGATTTAAATGAAACTTCTTTTTTGCTGGAAGTGCCACTGTAAAATGCTAGAAGCATGTTGCTTTGGCACTTTTTCTAGCACTCTGTTGCTCCGGCAATGAAGTTCTGCTTAATGGGTTGTACTGTTCATCTTGTTACTGTGCTCTGTTGCTCAAGCTTACGTGGCTCAACTCCCACAAAGGAGTGCAGTAGGAGTTTTCGTGGTGTGTGTGGAAGGCACTGCTTTATTACTGCTCTAATGAATTTCACTGGTGTCCCTTTATTTGAAGAGGGCTGTGACAGGGCATTTGTCTCCTGAAGGTCGTTTTGGCGGCATAAGCACATATTCTGATTCATACTTTAACATCCTCACACAACTTGCTTTAAAGAGCTTTAAATTGCACCCATTCTTTCCCCTCCAAGTTCTGCACTACCAAAGAGTACTTGTCTTGTCAGATGCTAAAGCTGGGTTCTGTGATACAAAGGTTTTTTTTCCAAAGCTCTGGTTGATCCAAGTAAACATCATTTCACTTGGGTTGCAAATAATTCAAGAACCACTTACAGTATTCTTACACTTGAAAGTATTCTCACTTTCCTATGCCTCTGCATTCTCCACCCCCCCTTTTCAGTCTATATGTTGCTTATGTGAATTTCCCATTTAATACTTTCTAGATCATACAGGTGGCTAGCTGGCTCTGATCATGGATAGTCAAGCTTATTCAGCCTTGAAATAAATTAGGGGCTTCTGCAAGTATGAAGGGCACTGCCTCCCTTTTCTCTTAAACAATTGTGCCAGAGCACTTTTTGTGTAAGACTGCTCTATTTTCAAAAAGTGTAGTCATGGTGTAGATTGCATTTGTTGCTTTGCACGATGTTTGAATTTGTCACGTATCATACAAAAGCAGCCTGGCAACTTCTTTGACATAAGCGGAATTTTTCATAAGCTAGCTTCAGTCATACATCTCTGAAGGGCTTCTAAGCAATAAATGGTCACTACAATTCTATATGAAAGCGGAGGGGGGGAATCTTCAATGAGCTGCAGTAAGAGCTGTGTTGGGGTGATCACAAATGCCTTTTTTGGTGTGTCTGAATTAGCAGAGTTTTTTCTAAAAACGACAAGACAAGATCTCTCTTGTTCTGGCTGTTTGGAATTGTTATTTTATTAAACATCCTTTAATTTGGGTGTTGATCAGAACCAAAGTAAAGAATTTTGGTCAACTTCTCTAGCCAAATTTGGTGACTTATATTGAAGCACCTTGTAGGGAACTACCTGGCATGTAATCTGGTTAAGTAATAAAATGGGAATGACAACCTTCTATGTTCTCCTTTCACTGGGAAAATTCTAGGAGTTCTTAGTATTTATGACAGGCATGTCATAGTATCATGATTTATCCCAGTGGTATTGACAGCTATAAATACATGCGGTCAGAAGCTTGTCTTGTCATATAGCAGATGTTGGGAAGAACTGCCATCTCATTTTTAACACAGGGCTATCCATCTGGAAGCAGCAGAGGGGCGGGTGAGGAGGTTTCCCTCCTTCAATACATTGTTTTTGCATACTATTCACTGGTACATTTTGGGGGAAGAAATTTGATTTATCCATAGAAAGACGGAGGACTCTAAATAGATGGCTAAATGGTTAACTGTATATATGGATAATCATACTTTATGCAAAATTCACCTCTGATATGAACTATATAGGTATTGTTTTAAAGAAAACGTTAAAAAAGTCTGTCTTTATTGGGATAAATGACTTGATTACCAAAGTTGTGTATCCTTCTTCATCTCAAGCAGAAGTAACTGTTTCTGTGGCTAAAGCAGTATTAGTAATCAAGGTACAGTATTTGTTTTGTTAACATGTGAAAAATACCTGAACAGGATGATGAAATATTGTGCACTTCTAGGCCTACACTCCAGTATGTAATGTGTAGTCATGTCACTTGTAAAAAAGATAAATCACAAGCTTATATGGTGGACTTCCATTATTATGACTGTAAAAAAAAATTGAAAATACATAAATTTAATCATGTATAATGGAAAAATAAATAGCTAGAAGAAAAGCTTATTTCCCTTTCCCATTCTTGGTTTAAGAACTATCAATAAATTTAATTTCACGGATTGTATCTAGTTTAAGAATGGCTGTTCACATAATGAATCTGTTCATCTTTGATATACATCATTTCAAACATGATTTAAATCTTTTCTTAAAGGCTAAAATAAAATAGCAAACAACTTTCTAATTTGTATTTTTCCTGAACAAATATCTGTGCTAATTGATTGACCAAAGGTTTCAATTATGCTCCTAGGTCTTTATAGTACCTGGTAACACAATCAAAGCACCTTGTGATATAGTCCACATTCATTTCTGCACCACAAAATTTGTATCTGCTTAGTGGGGCAATTATGAAATGAAGAATTTGCTGGATTGAGCTTCAGGTATTGACCCTCCTCTAATCCATTAATAAATTAATTACATTTCTATACCACCCAATGGTTGAAGCTCTTACTGTGTCCAGGCACTGGTTAAGTACCTCCGCTGCTGCACCTGGATCTGATGAAAAAGTCGTATATCATTAGCATACTGATGGGACTACACTTTACATCTCTGAATGACCTCAGTCAGCAGTTTCATGTAGATGTTAAATAGCATGGCAGACAAGAAAGAAACTCGCAGGATTCCAAAGCATAAATGCCATGGGGTTGAGCAGAAATCCCCTAGCACTTACCTTTTGGAAACAGCCATCAAAGTAGAAGCAGCATCGCAAAGCTGCACTGCCAACATCCAGCTCAGACAAGTTCTTCAAAAGGAAACCCATGTTTGATGGTATCAAAAGCTGCCGAAAGGTCCAGAAGAATCAGCAGGGTCACAGTCCCTGTCTCTGCCAGGCAAAGGTTATTCTATAGGGTGATCAAGGCAGTTTCCAAAATCAAGCCTACAGCCTGATGGAAATGGAACTAGAAAATCTGTTTCATTCAGGTATTTGGATGTGTTCAATCATCAACCCCACACAAGTACCTTGCCCAGGAAGGTTATTAGCCACCAGCCTATAGCAATTCAGATCTTCCAAGTACCAGCGATTTTTTATTTCTAGAAGAGGTCACACTACACCTCCTTTAAGGAGGCTGGGACCACTCCCTATCATAAGAAACACTTTATAGTCTCCTGGACCTAGCCATCCATCCTCCTCCTAAAGTCATGAAGTAGGATGACCATATGACCAGATTTGCCCGGATTTGTCCAGGGTTTTGGCGACAAATCCAGGAGGGGAGGGGAAATCCGGATTTTTCCAATCTTCCCCAGCCAAAGAGCAGCTCTAATGGGAATTAACAAAAATGCTTATAACTCTGTCATTTTTAAAATAAAGACATGAAACTTGGCATGATGGTAGCTCTTAGGTAGGGCTTTAGTCATACCAAATTTGAAACATGCGTTCATCCACTGATTTTTAAGGAATTTTTTAAAAATTGAGGTTTTAAAATTATTATTTTTAAAATCGTCATTTTTAAAGATAAAGAGATGAAACTTTGCACCATGAAAGATTTTAGGTAGAGCTTTAGCCACACCAAATTTGAAATAGATCTGCTAATCCGTTGATTTTTTAGAATTTTTTTAAAAAATTGAGGTTTAAAATTATTTTTAAAACTGTCATTTTTAAAGATAAAGAGCTGAAAGTTGGCACCATGATAGCTTTTAGGTAGAGCTTTAGCCATACCAAATATGAAACAGATCTGTTCATCCATTGATTTTTTAGAATTTTTTTAAAATTTGAGGATTTAAAATTATTATTTTTAAAAAATGTTATTTTTAAAGATAAAGAGATTAAACTTGGCACCATGATTGCTCTTAACAAGGACTTTAGCCATGCCAGGTTTGAAACATCTGTTCATTGAGTTTTAGGATTTTTAAAAAAGTTTGAGGTTTTAAAATTATTATTTTTAAAAACTAACCTTTTTAAAGATAAGGGGCTGAAAGTTGGCACCATGATAGCTCTTAAGGAGAGATTTAGGCATGCCAAGTTTGAATCAGATCTGTTCATCCATTGTTTTTTTAGGATTTTTAAAAAAAAGTTCAAAGTTTTAAAATTATTGTTTTTTAAAACTACTGGAGCCATATCCTTCAAACTCAGGTTGTCAAACCTCCTCTTTGGGGTGTTGCACGTTGAGCAGTTTCAGCCCTTGGCATTAAGGGGATCTCCAGTCTTTAGGTAAGAAGTCCTGGGCAAGCAGGGCATCTTTTCTGTTGCAGATTTGGTGTGCAGTCGGGTACCTGAAGCTCAGCAGAGGCAAGGCATCCACAAATCAAAATGTGGGAAAGGAGAGGTCAGTCAAAGCAGCCCACAGGGCAAAACAGAATGGTCCACAGGCTTTTTTCTCAAATTTCCACATCATGGGTGATGAAGGTCGTCTTTAGAGAAAAACTCTCATAAATTGAAAAACTCTCAATTTATGCAAGCTATCAAGGTGTGTCATCGTGTTTCCTTACCATTGCTTCTCCGCCTGAGCTTTTGTCCCTCATTACTTCTTCTTTCGAAAGAGGAAGTAAACAACATACATGTGGCCCATTCAGTGGCCTATTTTGATCACACTGCTTCTCCTGCACGCAGCAGGAGTTCCATCTCAAAAATAAATTTAGATTTACCGGGGTCCTTTTTTGTCAAGTGAAGAAGGCTAAAAGGGATGGGAGGCACTCAGAACGCAGACAACGACATGAATAGGACCTGCGAAAATCCGTCAGTGCCCAATTATGAGCATGCAATAAAACACCACTGTCTCTGGAACTCTTCATCAGGCAAACTTGTTACAAAATCCAGAGGGAGGAAGCAAAGAGGGCTGTTGAAGTCATAGTGGCTGCAGATGGATGGTCTTGAGATGGAACAGGGGAGGAGGAGTCTGCAGACATTCAAATGAGGCTCTTGCAGGTAATGTGATGTTTTAAGGTTTCACCTGGAGCTGCGTTTAGGACTGGGGGCAGCAAGAAAGGCAGAATGTGATTGCCCCCATCCTATGGAATTCCCTGCTTCTGGAGGTCAGTCAGGCACCAACTTTATATTCCTTCTGGCGCCTCCTGAAAATGTCGTCGTTCCAAAAAGTCTTCCCTTAATGACCAGCCACAGTTTTATTTGCACTTTGTTTCTTTTAAAAGTGTAATTTTAATGTGTTTTTATTCTGTTTTTATTCTTTTATTCTATTTGTCCACCGCTCTGAAATTCTTGAATGGTGAGTGATATATAAATATTGTAAATAAATAAAAAGTTTGACCCCTCCTGTGCAAAAGCACACAGGCTCCCTTATCGTCGGAAAACAGAGAGAAACTAGGCAGTCTTTGTATTAACAAAGCTGGAGATAATTTTAGCTGCCATACTAGGATTTTTTTTAAAAAAAAAAAGTCCATACAAGCCAAATTGGATAGCTTTACCTAGTAGTTGTAGAGGATGTTGGCCAGTTAACAGTAGGCCTGCATAATTTCAACAGTATGTTAGGCCTTCCTGTTCCAGGACTTTCCCCACAAAGTCGCTTTGTATAGCAACAATCTCAAGAGTTTCCTTTGTCCCAAAGTGTGCTTGTGTAAGTTGAAAAAACGTCATGTTCTGTCTGTGTTCAGATGCCTGTAGGATTTTGACAGTATTGAGCAATTAACAGTGTTAAAGCTATTCATTAGGTAGGAACAGAAAATTAGCTGGAAGATGTGGCTATTGATTGGAAAAAATGCTATGGACAGATGTTACTTGAGAAACCCTTTTGCAGAGCCACCAAGGGCAGGTTCAGGCCCCGGTGAAAACATTTTTGGGGGCCCTCCAGCAAGGGCAGTCCAGCTAAAAATCTTTAGCTGGCATGGCCCATGGGCAGGAAGCTGCCATCCCAAGCAGCAGGAGGGCTCCTGGACGAGGAAGGCTGCCCAAGGCCCAGGCGCTCCACCTTCGCCCAGCACCATTGGAAAGCCACTCGCTCCCCCTGCTTTGGGCAGGCCTGCTTGGCTGCCCACTCCCCCCCCCTTGATGAAGCCTGGGGAGCAGGACTGGCAGACCCCTGGTAGCAGCTTCCCCCGGGCCACACAGCTGGCTGGCTGGCAAGGGGCACCCTTCGTGGTGAGAGATGTACCGCAAGTCCTGCGGCACTCAGGCAGAGCGGAGCCCTTGGCTGCCTCTTCTCCTTAATTCCTGCTCCTGAACCCCAAATGATTCTGGGGCCCTCCAAGCACCCAAGTGCCAGAGAAGCCCCACCCCCACCTGCCCCCTGCATCTCCTGTCAAAACGCAGAAGTGAATGTTCCTATATTATCATTACTTTCTTTGAAATTCACTGATTTTGCAATGGATTTCAAAAACAATTGACAAATAATGATACTACCAAGAAAGACAAAAACTTATGCAACATAGTCAGGCCCCCCTCGGGGGGGGGGGCTTTTGGACCACCAGACCCCATTAATTTGTACCGGCTTCCCTAGACTCACCCCTGTCGGCCCTGCCCTTCTGCACATTCATTGAATCATGTGGAAGGATTCATATAAACCTCCTTAGTGGGATTTGCTGTCAAAAGGAGAAAAGTTACACATCTGAGGCATATTAATAAAATAAAATTTATTTTATTAATAAAATATTAATAAAATTGACAAACTTCAAGTGTGTGGTATAGTGGCTAAGGTGTTGGACTAGGAGTCGGGAGATCTAGGTTCTAGTCCTCACTTGGCCATCGAAACTCACTGGGTGACTTTGGGACAGTCACATACTCTCAGCCCAACCTACTTCACAGGGTTGTTGTTGTGAGGATAACATGGAGAGGAGGATTATGTACACTGCCTTGGGTTCCATGGAGGAAAAATGGTGGGATATAAAAGTAATAAATAAATAAGTTCTCTCAATCCACACTGAATCAAACAATAATAGGGCTGTTCCTGGATCATTAGTATTGTAGACGTATTTGTTAGCCATATGACAATGTATGTGGTTGTGTAATAAATGTATAAAAACCTCATAACTGTACAGTTATCATATCTGACTGCTAGATCGCACTGTATTTATCTTGCTTAATGTCCCAGTTTGCCCTGTGGCTGGCTTTCATGTCATAGAGGGCCTTTTGTGACACGCTTCCTTTCATCATTGTACAGTATGATCTGGCCATTTTGAAAGCCACTGCAGGCAGTCACAAAAACATCCAGAGGCATACCAGATAGCAACTAACTTTTGGCACAGCAGTAACATGGTCAGCTTGCTCTTTATTTAGGTCAGTAAAATTATTATTCTTCATTCCCAAAGTACCTGAAACTATCACTTAAGTCTAGGTCTGGGTTGGGCAACCGGCAGCCCCCAGCCTAATTTCAAAAGCCCTCTGCAAGCCTTCTGGCAAGAGTGATGTATCCCATCCCTGGCAGTCCATGGGGGGTTGGGGGAAGGAAAGAGAAAAAGGGATGGCAGAAAGAGAAAGGAAAAAAGGCCATCCGTGTCCATTTCTGGCTCTGGTGCACCCACACCATTGACCTGCAGCCTCTCCCACTGCTGGGCTACACCCCCTAAGAGACTACCCCTGAGGGAGTAAGGCTCTCATCATAAATAAAGATTGCCCACTCTTTGTCTAGGTCAACTCTTATTGAAATAACAAGTACAATAAGTAGAAATCAATCCTGGCTTAGACTTCTGTGGAAAATCTTGAGAAGTTGACTACTTTCAAGTGGTCAAATAATGCCTGATTCTGTGAACATGAGTTAGAATATTATTGCTTGAATAGGGAGAAAACACCTTATATGAGTTAAATGTTGCTTCTGTATCCCACTTCCTGCAGTTTATTTCACTTTTGGTTTGGATTAGCTAATGGTAAGGAAACGAGCCATTAAAGAATATAGAAGTGGCATTTCTATTTTGATGCATGCTAATTTTGAATAATTTCTCTAAAGCACTTGTGAAAAATGCATGTCTTCTAGTAAAAAGCATTAAGCAACTCTGGACTTTTGAAAACATGTAACCCTTTCTTATAAAGTGCCGAAACTCTATATACAACTACATTTCAATGAATCTGCCTTTAAGACCAAAACCCTTTTAAATCTGGGACAAGCATCTTAGCCTGATTGGCTCATCTGTGGTGGCATCATACCAGTTACTCCACTAATTTATGGGCTGCTTTTCACCTGCTTCATCTTCCCATCCTAATAGTTATCACCTTCCACAATAAAAGAGCGCTTTTATATGTAATATTCCATAATCAGGTATTTTAAATGATTTCTCTTTTCCTCTACCTGATCTGTCAACCTTCTCTAAAGCTCTCTTGGTCTGATGTAGCTTGGAATCTATCAACATGGCTCTACATTTAGTTGCCTGTCTTAAAATGGTATTTATTCTCCCACTTGACTTGATGAGTTTTCCCATTCTGCCACCAAGCTGTACAGTATTCTGTGTGTTTAGTGGAATTAACACTACGAAGTAGATCAGGGATGGGGAACCTCTAGCTGGTGGGCCTAATCTGGCCTGTGGAGGTATCCCATTTGGCCCATGCAGCCACTGTGGACTCCACTGGAGGAATCTCTACTGTTATCTGTAATGGTGCACAAGTGAATGCTGCCTGCTTCCTCCAATTACAAAGAGGTTGTGGGCATACATGAAACCAGGGACTTGGTCAGCATTGTGAAGAATGGTCCCTCCCAGCACTGGCTGACTCATCCTTTGTATGTCTCTTGCCACCCCCAACAGGGATGGTAGTGTGCAAACAAGGTGCCCAACTTGGCCGGCACTAGGAGAGGGGTTCCTTGCTGCTTTTTGTCCCAATGTGGCTGATGGCTATGTAATTAGGGTCATCAAAAATGAAAGGAAACCCCAAATAGCAAGTGAAAAAAAAAAAGCCAAGGGCAAGGGGTGGAAACGGAGATATGTCTAGGAAATATTTATTTGTCAGTGTATTCACTCTAAATAAAAAGGGATTTTACAGACCTGAATGGTAAGGGTTAACCAAGCTCCTGTAATGAAGGGAGCGAATTGCATCAGCCAGGGTGTGCTGATTAGCAGCACCTGGGATGTTGCAGGTCAGGCTGGAAATCCTGTGCATATATTCTGTAGATAATGTTCATATCGTTGTTGGGTAGTCGATGAAGTCGGTGGTGGTGGATGGTTGTTAGGAATTATATTTGTGATTAATTGGACCAGCAGACTCTGTGTCTTTCTTCGGACTGGAAGAAGGGAAGTGCGTACTCTGACATTATTTGTATTTGCCAACGCGTTTCGGGCATATGAAGTCCTTCTTCAGGAGATCATTTTGCAAATTATACTCTTACTTGAATTGCCCTGAAGAAAGACTTCATATGTCCGAAATATGTTTGCAAATACAAATAAATATTTCCTAGACATATCTCCGTTTCTACCCCTTACCCTTGGCTTTTTTTCACTTGCAATTAGGGCACAAACAGATGCTCCCAGTGATGTCATGTAGCCCAGAAGGGGTCCAGTGAGGGGCAATTTGCCCCCCTCCCACACACCTTAAAGTACTTCCCCAGCAAGTGTGCCCTGCATTTTACAGGGTGGAGTGTTCCTCTTCATCTACACATTGTGAAGGGTGAGCTGGAAAAACCAGGTGAAAATTAGCTGTAATTTTTGATATGGTTCAGTTAGTTAAAATTTGGGGACATATTTAAGATTATACATGAAATTATTTTTTCCTTTTCAGAAAGATTATTTCAGTCTTTACTAACCAGTAGACCACTCAAAGAATTTATCCACTAAGAAAAGTGAAATTATTTCTCAACATTATTAGTTTCTGTAAATTGTCATTAGAGTGTGTTATGTCTATAGGAGTACCTAAGGAAAACTTTTCACAGTTGAAACTGAATCACACTAGGGGTCCATAGTTTGCAATATATAACATAATTGTCTTTATAAAATTCTCTTTCAGATATAACTGATATAGTTATTTTTGTAAAATTGACTGCCAAGAATAACTGACACTGTTCTTGAAAAATTGACTGATTGGATACAAGTTATATGGATGTTTCAAAAAAACTAATTGGCATAATTGTACTATTAACTATTATAAATTTTGTAAAAAGAAAATTTTAACAGGCCCAGTGCGATGTTCTCAGGTTCTTACATTTGGAGTGTTTATTTCGAATCAGAATTTCAGCCAGCCATGCCCTTTTCCATCCTTCCTCCCCCCACACCCTGGTCTTCCATTCCATTCTATTCTCTATCAGCATTTCATGCCCACTGAGGATGCTCAGTCCTCATTGGACTGTTCTGAATCCCCCACCTTTAATTTATTTTCTAGTTCTTCTTCTGCAAACCTGGGGTATGCCCCAAGCTTTCTGTTACTGCCGCCTTGTGTGTGGGTGTTGCCATTTTGGCTACATAAATATGAAAATGAATTTGCTATTAGTAGCTGTTATATGTTTTAATGTTGATGTCGTTATCATGTTCACCACTTTGATAATTTTGTTGAGAAGTTTTAGATAAATTTGTGAAATAAATAAATAGGATTACAATACTCAGTTGCTCACCATTAGAAATCTGAATAATCAGCTAATCTCTTTATTCAACCTATTAACTATTTTACAATGCAGGTAGACATTGCTTTGCTGAAATAAGGCAAACATATCTTTCATCAACTTACTCCCAAAATAATGAATAAATAACATGATACGTTATCAGTACCAGCATTTTGGAGAGTACATCCTAGTCTCCTTCCCAAAGTTTGGACCAATTCATATAAACAAAGAGATCCTAGTGCTAGATTTTGTTTACATTGTAAGTAAGAATTAATGGCTTATTTTCAGCATCCTTTCAGTTGGGTCTGACTAGTGTATACATCCATTATAGTTGCATATACAATCACTAAATATTAAGACTTCTTTAAAAAGCGGCCTCCCTTGGTTTTCTGGGTCCCGACAAGGCATCTCCAGTTCCTTCTTGTAGTATGTTTTTGGCATGCAGCACCCACACTCTGTCTCCATTGTCATGTTGTCAAGATTTGGCCTATGAAAGAGAAGACACTTTTTGTTTAGATATTCTGTGCGCATGTCTGCACTAAGTCGCTTTTTAAAAATAATAATAGAGGTTGTTCCTTTGGGAGTAATATAACTAAGAAACTATTAAAGTTCTGATATTATTTACTAAAAAACTCACTGTACAAATAGCATATGGTAAGCCTGTTCTTGGACTATATCACTTCACATGTTTGAATGCTCCCTCTTTGGGATAAAAATACCCTACACATAAGAAACCTAACATGTCAGTGAGAAGTTGGGAGTTATTTATATAGTTGTAAAAAGTAAAGGAGAACATTCACTCATGTGACACCTCTCACAGACATCAGTTTCCCAGAGGACCTTTTCTTCTGTCGCCCCCAGATTGTGGAATGGCCTGCCGGAGGAGATTCGTAAAATTAACTCTCTGTGTGATTTTAAGGCAGCTTTAAAGACTAGCCTTTTCCGGCAGGCCTATCCAGATCAATGTAAAATCAAGAATTTTTAAGATGTATTGATTCCTGTTCTATTGTTGTTCTCCATCTCGATCCAAAGGGAAAGGCGGGTAAGAAATAAATAAATATATTATTATTATTATTATTATTATTATTATTATTATTATTATTATTTCCAATCAATCGTGGTGATATAGGGTTGTTGTCATTGTTTTCATTTTACATATATTTTATACACATATTTCCCTACATGGAGACTTAGAGTGGAAGGAAAGTGATGTATGAAGGGGACCTAGAGTTGAAAATAAATCAAGGAAGAGCACTCATTCCTAATTGGTTTGCACCCCTGGCTGTTTTCTACAACAAGCAAATCCTAGACCCTAAAGATACAGCCTCCAGTCAAGAGTCAAGCAGCAGTGTGAAGATTTCCTTAACAATATGCACTCCTACCAAAATCAAGAGAGGTTAACCATAATAAATGAGCTTTAAAAAATACAAAAAGAACTACTAATATGCCAGGGGTTGTAACCAAAGAGAGTGTCATTTCTGACTGCCACCTGTGGAACTCCTTCCCTAAGGATGTTTACCTGGCACCTACTTTATTATTGTGCAGATGCCACCCAAAACTTTCATTATCGGTGATAGCAAGTTGTTTACTATTTTTAAATAAATAAATGAAATAATAAAAAATTAAAAATATAATGAGCTAGGACTCCATGCTATGCATATTTAGACAGAAAAAAGTCTCACGACACCCAGCATTTCCCAGCCAGTCATGCTGGCTAAAGAATGCTGGGAGTTGCAGGGCTTTTTTCTGTCTAAACATGCACAGAATTGCACCCTTATGTTATGTTACATTGGTGCTGTACAGGAATTAAATTATATTGATAATATTTACTCAACATTAGTTTTATTGTATAATAGGAAAAAAAGCCCCAATGGTTGGACAATTTGTTAAAGATTCTTACTTTGTTGATGATGGACACATTCCTTCACAGCGCATCAATGTGAAATTTGCAACACAACCCTTGTAAGTCACTGTTGTGTCATATGGAACAGGTTGACATTGCCCTGTCAAACATTTAGAAAAATGGCAATTAATGTACAAGCAACAGTGTGAGCATGGTGACTTTTCTTCTGGCAATATATATGAGAGCCCTTATTGACTTCTGCTAGTCATCAATGCAAAGTGCTACTACTCAGTGTGATGAAAAGGGATAGTAAATTCCTTTATATCCAGTCTCAGCTGTGGCCCTTTTAGATTATGCTACTTAGGGCATAATCCTATTGTTTCCACACTGGATGATCGTAAGCCTCTGAACTCGGAGGCTTACAATCATCCAGTGCAGAATGGGAGGTGCAGTGGAGGTGATCCTCGCCTCCCCCATCTTCTCACGCTGCATTTTTGATAGACAGGCTTTTTTTGCCCATCTAACTGGGGTGTTTCAGAGGGGGAGGGAAGGAAACTGGAGAGGCTCAGGATAGCTCATATCTTGGTCTCTCCAGTCCCCTCTGTCTGCTCACCAAAATGCTCTCTCTCCTCTCCAAGGCAGCTGGCACAGTTCTTTGCATGCCAGCTGTGAGGGGAAGGGGGAGGTGGGTCTGCACTCAGATTGTCCCCTCTGAGATCAGAGCACTGTGTCTGATCTGGGAATCCAAACTATCCTATGCGTCCCCAGACTTTGTCTAGAGGCCATAGGATTGCTCCCTCAGGTTTTAGTACAGTGGAAGTTAGTGCACATCCTCTTTAATTCCTTCTGTAAATCTATGTAGGGTGACAATTTCATAAAATTAGATATGTGAAGGGGAACCTGGTGGCCCTTCATATGTTGCTAGGTGACCACTTTCATTCCACGATCCCTTACCATTGGCCATCTTGGCTGGCACTGATGAACTCCAATCTAGTCTAACAAAATCTGGAGGCTTATAGGTCCAGTAAATGCAAGATTTTACTGGGTCTATGAATATTAATTTGACCAACTACCAAAGAAATGCATTTTTGTTTTTAAAAAAGTGGGATGTAGCTCTGCTCACAAAACTAGCTTACTTTATAAGAGGGCAACACAATTCAGAGAATGACACATCCATATTAAAAAAAATGACCACTGTTCGTTTTTGGAATGATTAATTCAAGATAGGGTTCAGCCCTGTATGTTCCCCACCCCAGTCTTATAAGCAAGAAAGTCTAAAGAAGAAAAAGAAAAGAACACAGAACGGTTTGACATATGTGAGCAAATATGTTCTTCAGTTCAAAGAACATGTGCTTTATTTCGGCCCTGGTTAGGCCTCATCTAGAGTATTGCGTCCAGTTCTGGGCTCCACAATTCAAGAAGGACGCAGACAAGTGGGAGTGTGTTCAGAGGAGGGCAACCAGGATGATCAGGGGTCTGGAAACAAAGCCCTATGAAGAGAGACTGAAAGAACTGGGCATGTTTAGCCTGGAGAAGAGAAGATTGAGGGGAGACATGATAGCACTCTTCAAATACTTAAAAGGTTGTCACACAGAGGAGGGCCAGGATCTTTTCTCAATCCTGCCAGAGTGCAGGACACGGAATAACGGGCTCATGTTAAAGGAAGCCAGATTCCAGCTGGACATCAGGAAAAACTTCCTGACTGTTAGAGCAGTACGACAATGGAATCAGTTACCTAGGGAGGTTGTGGGCTCTCCCACACTAGAGGCATTCAAGAGGCAGCTGGACAAGCATCTGTCAGGGATGCTTTAGGGTGGATTCCTGCATTGAGCAGGGGGTTGGACTCGATGGCCTTGTAGGCCCCTTCCAACTCTGCTATTCTATGATTCTATTTGCTGTGCAGTCCAGTTATATGCATGTTTTCCTTGGCAGCATGTGCCACTAGTTTCAATAGGTCAAGTTAACTGTGCAGATGATTGCAGCCCCGAAAGTCAACAATTTTTTAACCCCCACATTTTACTTAGTGCAACTAACTTGATGGTGCTGTGGTGACCGGAGAGGTTATTGTTGTAGTATTGTGGCGAGGAGCTGAAATAAAAGCAAAGCATGTGAATTAAAAAACAAAACTCAGTGAAATATTGTCTGCCCCAACCTGAGTCTACTTAAGGTCAACAAGAAGTTGTTTATTATATTCTTCCTAGTTCAAATTACACCCTAAATCACCATCCATCAGAGATCCTGAGACCAAACCTTTTGTTATTTTAATATACAAGTGAGAAAATCAAGTGACCAAGCTGATGGCAGGGATAGAGGGATACAACTATTGCCATTTTTCACAATAACATTTAGGCTACATGCCTAAGCACACTTCCTTGTGAGCAAGTCTTACTGACTTCTGAGTATACATATATATGATTGTAACTTAATGACAAATGCATAGCATGTTTATATCATGCCTTTGAAAGGTATGGAAGTAAGATGTGCAATGGTTTCATATTTCACAAAGAAACATAGAGGTATCCTTCCTCTGCACTGGAGGCACCTGAAAGGAAAGGAAAGGAACCTCTCATGCAAGCACTGAGTCATTACTGACTCTTGGAGGGACGCCAGCTTTCGCTGACGTTTTCTTGGCAGGCCTTATAGCGGGGTGGTTTGCTGTTGCCTTCCCTGGCCGTTATTACCTTTCCCCCAGCTAACTGGGTACTCATTTTATCGACCTCGGGAGGATGGAAGGCTGAGTCGACCCGAGCCGGCTGCCTGAAACCAGCTTCCGCTGGGATTGAACTCAGGCCGTGGGGAGAGTTTCAGCTGCAGAAACTGCTGCTTTACTGCTCTGCGCCACACGAGGCCACTGGAGGCACCTACTTTGGCAATATTCTACCCACCTTTAGCTGATAATTTCTACAATAATAGCCCTAACAGAATTTCTGTTAATAAGATATACAGCGGGTTTGGACCCATGATGAGTTGTGGTGCCTGGAGGTGTAGGGGGTTGATGTGTTGTATGAACCAAGCCAAACAGGTTATGCAAGGGTTATTTAGTCCTTGCATAACCCAGACTCACCAGGTTTGCATGACACAACAACCCCTGAATAGGGACTGCATATTCAAAATGATGGCTCTATGCACTGCAGCCTCACTGTGGTTTAAATAAAAGACTGTTATCTGAAAGACTGCATTCTCCCTTATGAGCCTGCCCGTGCTTTGAGATCTTCTGGGGAAGCCCTTCTTTCAGTCCCACCATCTTCACAGGCGTGCCTGGTAGGAACATGGGAAAGGGCCTTCTTGGTGGCTGCTCCAGTGCTCTGGAACCCTCTTCCTGGGGAAGCTAGACTAGCTCCCTCCTTGATGTGCTTTCAGAAGCAGGCAAAAATTTCTTTGTTCCAGCAGGCATTTGGCAAATAATCTGGGCCTCCGTCTATGTTAAGGACTTGTAAAATTTTTGTGTATTTTAAATGTTTAATGTTTAATATTGTAATATATTTTTAACTTTTGTATATTTCTTTTCCTAGGTTTTAAAATGTATATGTTTTAAATTTTGTAAGGCCGCCTTGAGGCACACTATTGGGCAAAAGGCGGGATAAAAATAAATTATTATTATTATTATTATTATTATTATTATTAATAATAATAATAATAATAATAATAATAATAATAATAAACATAATAAATAAGCCATGGTGGGCTGTCGTTCTGCAAACAGCTCCAGAGTGTGAATGTTTCAGAGTTGGGAAAGTTGGTGAGGCATTCCTAATAACAGAAATTCTCTCACTTTACATCTGGTTTTTTTCAGATATTGATACATAAATGCAAAATGCATATGTGTTAGCTTTGGCTGAGAATTGCTCACACTGGATCAGTGGTTTTACTCCATTGCCGACTGCTGCTATTGTAAAACTAGTGAAATGCCTGTCATTATGATGGTTGTAGAAATGAGAGCCTGTTGTGTGTAGAAAAGGGCACAGGAACCTCTTGCCCACAAACAGCCCTGTCCTAAACCTATTAGCTCTGACGCAGACATAGTATCACACAGCCAGTAGCAAGTGTGAATGTACATTTACATCTGCTTTGCAAGACGAATGGGAACACATATCCACATCCCGTAATGCAGACAGTGATCATATTGGATTGTTTGCACCCAAAGGAATCACACTGTGCCTGTACATTAGCATCAAACTGGTGTGTGAGCAAGAAGCCTGCTTCCTTGGTTGTATGCCCTATATTCCTTACAGTCAATCACTCTATTACATTGATCCAAAGATCCATGCAATGCCATGTGTGTGGGAGAGTGACAGAGAAGAGAGAACACACAAAGATGTTTTACTTAATTTTGCATTTCAATAGACATATTCTTTATATACAAATGCCATTCCCTACTAGATGCGCTAGCTGCCTACTGTAATACATTGGTTTAGTGCAATTATGACACATATTACTCTGCTGCACATTACTACTGCCACATAGAGAACAACTTTAAATTACCCTCCAGGGCAACTCATGTCAGAAGCTGAGCATGTAGATTGTCTCAAAATATGGCTCGGTTTATTTTCTTGACTCCAGTACAAACATACAAAAAGGATGTTTAACCTTTGGCTAGCTTGCACATCACAGCAGAATTAAAGTGAGTCCTCTGGTTAATGATTAGCTTAGTGAAGCAATTCTGAATTAAGTAAACTGGCAAATTTAGTCAGCTTTAGAGAAGAAAGAAAATTGAACAAGAAAACAAATACCATAGAGAAGGAAGAAGGGAATCCAGTAATGGCAAGAGCTTGATAGAAATAGTAGAGATGTTGCCAGCTCTTTCCTTACAGAAAAAGATGCTATTAGGGGTGAGATTTCTTGCCAGGGAGCATGGAGTTTCCCTCTATCCTTTGCCTCCTGAATTGAACTGGGAGGCAGAGAAAACCTCAAATCCCAGGCTTGATGGCAGGAAATGATCAGGAATACTCAGGGCTGGGCAGAGGGGCCCCCAGTGGGGCCAGTTGGCATGGGCCTATGATTTTGAGGGGGCCTACTCCGAGTCCCCCTGGGCAAAGTTGCTTGATTTTTCTGTTGTTGATGAATTTGCCCACAGAAAAGCACGTAACACATTTCTGAATGTGAAGAAGTGATGTCTTATATACATCTTGAATAAAAGTGCTTGTCATTACCTTTTTAATAAATCGTTCTAATTCATATGTATTTAGAACTTATTAAAAAATACTTAATGAGCAGTTTGAAATGGGGCCTACATCTCCTATCTGGCCTGGGCCTATTACCAGCTTTGCCTGGCCCTGGGGATACTTACAGAATTCCATGCTCAAATTATCCCTGGAATTTGGGCTGTAACACAGAGGCACTGGTAATGTTACAATTTGCAATTTCTCCCAATTTTTATTTCTAGAATTTGTATACTCAGAAAGGCAGCACTTAAAGAGCCTCATAGAAGCAAATGTGTTATATTTGTGAGGCAGCTTCCTTAGGCAACTGGTTTTAGGTGTCATGAAAAAGCAGCAAATTGTTGTTTAATTATTACTGTTATATTTTTACTAGTAGGATTTTCTGCCTCAGATGTTCAAACAAACTGGCCAGACATAGGAACTGTATTCTTTGACTTTGGTGAGTCATCCTCATCATTTGCTGCTCTGTCTCAGGCAGCAACATTTCTTGGGCCTGCCATGCCAGCAGCAGAATCTGTTGAATAATAATATACTCATCCTGAACTGCCTATCACAGAGGACTGCCTATTTCTTAGGGACTGCTTATTATTACTTTATAAACTGGCCCAGATATTACGATCCTTAGGAAAAACCCTTTTGAGGGCCCCAATATCTGCAGAGGCTCATTTGTGTCAGACATGTCTGAAAAAGCTTTCTCTTGTTGCTCCCAGGCTGTGGAAAATGCTCCTTCAAGAACTAAAATGGCCGCTGTTTTCTTGGCTTTTAGAAAGAGTGTGAAGACACATCTTTTTAATCTAACCTTTTAAAATGATGTAGTATCATTACGTTTTGCTGGTTCTAAAGTTCTTATTTTTTTATTGTTTTATGGTTTTATATTCTTTTAAATAGCTCTGTACCACCGTGATGGCTTTTCTTTTTTTCTTTTTTAGCAAATAAGACAGTATATGACTATAACTAAATAATAAATAAACAAACAAACCTTTTCATCCCACACAGTAATTCTAAAAATCTCTTCTCTTCAAAAAGGGTAAGAGACAGTTTAGTTCATTATACTGCGGTAGTGTTGGGATTGTCACAAAAAAGTTCTCAACAAAGTAGCAGAGTATATCTTGTGATACATTTTTTTAAAAAATAGAAGGCAAGTGACTGGATTGAAAACAGGAATTAACTAACTAATACCAAAAACAACACACACACACAAGCACATATTCCATTATGTTATGAACATTGCATCTGTTACTGTGTAAAATGTGCCACTGATTTCTTTCAGAGCAATGTGTGAAAAGAAAACTTTCGTGTGCTTAATACTAAACATTTCAATGGAAGTTGGAAAAATTAGGCAACAAACAAAAACAACAATGGTGGCACACAATTCAAATGCCATAATAGAGCAGTAACATTCATTTTATAGGTTCAAGGTATTATAACATAAAACATTATAAGTCATACCCAAAGTAGACAAAGTAAAAGCTATTTGATGAAATAAATCAGCAAAAAACTTACCAGTAGTTTTACTTGATGTGTGTGATGTAGAGGTAGTCTCCAATGTCACAGTACTAACTGGCAGTGTACTAGTTGAGGTAGTTAATGGAATATGGGTGATAGTAGTACTTTTAGATAAGGATATTGGAGAACTACTGGTGGCCTTTGTGGAAACTGTGGCTGGAGTAGTGATAATTACTGTGGTGATAGGTCTAGCAGTTGTGAAAATTGGGGTGGTGGGTGTGTTTACTGGAGTGCTGGTGGAAATGGAAGTAACCACTGTAGACACAGATGGAGTAGTGGGGGTGATTGCAGTTATATTCAGGGAGGTCGTAGTGGGTGCACTAGAGGTTTTGGGGGCCGTTATGGTTGTTGAGGTATATGTGCTTGTTGTACTGGATATAGTGGAAGTATTGGTTGGGGTGGCCGTGGATGGGATTGTCAGAGTGGTCTTGGGTGTGCTGGTCATCTTGGACTCTGTTGATACAGTGCTTCTGGACATTGTGGACAAAGAAGTACTTGCTGTTGTCTTTGGAAAACTGCTGAGGGTTGATGATGGTGGAGCCGTGGTGGCTACAAAAAAACAGAAAGGCATTCAAGTGTTAGGGTTGTGCAGGCAAGTCAAAAGAAAGAATGAACCGCCCAGGGAGCTTCGGCTGTTGGGCGGTATAAAAATGCAATAAATAATAATAATAAATAATATTAATGCCAATAAGCAAACTCAGTCCAGCATTATGATACAGGTGTTCAACTGTATAGATAAACAGGAAGTTGAAGTGGGAAGGTCGATGACTGGAGCGCCGATGGCGGAAAACTCATCTCATATCCGACAAGGCACGTCATAGAGAACATCTTCGTTCCTATGGGGTGGCAATACGTGCAGCGAAGAAAGCTTTCTTCTCTGACCGCATGGCGTCTGCGAATTCATGTCCAGCAGAACTGTTTAGGGTGGTGAGGGCTCTAACTCAGGCACCTCCTCCCCTGAACCCAGTTTTAGAGCCTTCGGTAGTTCGCTGTGATGCATTTAATGATCATTTCACAGATAAAATCTCTTGGATAAGAGCCAATTTAGATGCCGTCGTTATAACAGAAGCTGAAGCTAAAGTGTCCAGCAACTCTGTGAGTAGGATTACACTGGATCAGTTTCAGTTGGTGAGTACTGATGATGTGGACAAGCTGCTTGGAAGAGTAAGGAAAACAACTTGTCCTCTTTATCTCTGTCCTTCTTGGCTGGTCACCCATGGAGGAGATGCAGTTAGACTACAACTACAACATATTTTAATGCATCTCTCAGGGAGGGGAGTTTTCCACCACGTTTAAAAGAAGCAGTGGTATGGCCACTTCTAAAAAAGCCCTCCCTGGACCTTCTGGACCTTAATAATTACAGACCAGTATCAAATCTTCCATTTTTGGCAGTTGCCTTCCAACTCCAAGCAGTCTTGGATGATACAGATTTTCTAGACCCATTTCAAACCAGCTTTAGGGTGGGATACGGAGTTGAGACAGCTATGGTCGCCTTAGTGGATGATTTCCGCATGAGTAATGACAGGGGGAGTGTGTCCCTGCTGGTACTTTTGGACCTTTCAGCAGCTTTCGATACCATCGACCAATGAATCCTTCTGGAACGCCTGAGGAGTTTGGGAATCGGGGACACTGTGCTCCAGTGGTTCCGATCCGACCTCTCAAGTAGATTCCAGATGGTTCTGCTCCTCAAAAAAGGAGCTGTTGTATGGCATACCACAAGGTGCCATCCTATCCCCAATGCTGTTTAACATCTACATGAAACCGCTGGGAGAGATCATCAGGAGGCATGGGGTGGAGTGCTATCAGTATACTGATGACACCCAAATATATTTCTCTATGCCTTCAATAACAGCATCAGCTAACGATAATGTGTCTCCTCTGAATGAATGCTTGGAGGTGGTAATGGGCTGGATAAGGAAAAACAAACTGAAGCTGAATCCAGACAAAACAGAGGTGCTTGCTGTCAAGGGCTCTGACCTGGGTTTGGAGGTGTGTCAACCAGTTCTGGATGGGGCTACACTCCCCCTGAAAGACTGTGTTTGCAGTTTGGGGGTGCTACTGGATCTGTCACTCCAAATGACAGCCCAGATAGATGTGACGGCCAAGAGTGCCTACTATCAGTTTCGGAGTGGAAGGGCGATGAGCCAAACTTACCACTGGTGCTGACGACGGAGGTGGTCGCAGGGGTGGCTGTGAGCGGAGGAGTGGTAGTTTCTGTTGTGGCGGGGGTTGTAGTCGTGAGAGTGGTGGTGGGTGTACTTGGAGGAGCGGTCGTCATGAGGGGCGTTGGGGTCGTCAGCAGGGCAGTGGAGAATGGGGTGGTTGTCTTCAAAGTAGTGGAAGTGGCGTGTGTTCCGGAGGTCGTGGGTGCTGTTGTTGTTGGGGTGCGTGTGCTAATTGTAGTGGATTCAGTGGAGGTAGTGGTGGGCGTGGTTGTAGGAGAGGTTGTACTGGGGGAGGGGGTTGAGGTCGTTGTGGCGGTCTTCCGGGTCACGGGGGTGGGAGTGGTTTTGGGCGTGCTGGTTGTGGACGACTCCGTTGAGACACTTGTTCTCGACGTTGTAGAGAGGGAAGTGGTGGCGGTTGTTTTCCGTGTGCTCGTGGGGTGTGTCGTCATTGGAGTGGGGCTCACTGCAAAAGAGAAGAAACACGAACCATAGGGTTGCAGTGGCAACGGAGTGGTAGGCAGAGAGGAAACAGTCTAATGGACAGTCTCGGTTCCGCTTTACGCAGGAGGTGCTCACCTGTAGAGGTTGGGAGTGGAACCGTAGAGGTGGACTTTGGTGTTGCTGTTGAAGCAAAAGGGGAGAGAAATAGGAAATTGGTACCCATGCCAAAGGAGAAAGGAAAGCAGCCCCAGTCAGCACATGAATTGTGTCTGTTCAGATGGGAGCCACTTGTTGGAACAAATGGGGTGTATCCCACCGGCGTAAGCCGCAAGGGAACATCTCCATGTTATGGTGAAGTGCTCTATCATGGATGTGGAGGTGGGCATCCACTTCTCTCGGGAGCCCGTGTGAATTTCAAGGCTGTGGTTGGAGGACCTGGGCTTTATTCGAGGGTTGGGTCTTGGAAGGGCGATGAGCCGAACTTACCACTGGTGCTGACGACGGAGGTGGTCGCAGGGGTGGCTGTGAGCGGAGGAGTGGTAGTTTCTGTTGTGGCGGGGGTTGTAGTCGTGAGAGTGGTGGTGGGTGTACTTGGAGGAGCGGTCGTCATGAGGGGCGTTGGGGTCGTCAGCAGGGCAGTGGAGAATGGGGTGGTTGTCTTCAAGGTGGTGGAAGTGGCTTGTGTGCCGGAGGTCGTGGGTGCTGTTGTTGTTGGGGTGCGTGTGCTAATTGTAGTGGATTCAGTGGAGGTAGTGGTGGGCGTGGTTGTAGGAGAGGTTGTACTGGGGGAGGGGGTTGAGGTCGTTGTGGCGGTCTTCCGGGGCACGGGGGTGGGAGTGGTTTTGGGCGTGCTGGTTGTGGACGACTCCGTTGAGACACTTGTTCTCGACGTTGTAGAGAGGGAAGTGGTGGCGGTTGTTTTCCGTGTGCTGGTGGGGTGTGTCGTCATTGGAGTGGGGCTCACTGCAAAAGAGAAGAAACACGAACCAAAGGGTTGCAGTGGCAACGGAGTGGTAGGCAGAGAGGAAACAGTCTAATGGACAGTCTCGGTTCCGCTTTACGCAGGAGGTGCTCACCTGTAGAGGTTGGGAGTGGAACCGTAGAGGTGGACTTTGGTGTTGCTGTTGAAGCAAAAGGGGAGAGAAATAGGAAATTGGTACCCATGCCAAAGGAGAAAGGAAAGCAGCCCCAGTCAGCACATGAATTGTGTCTGTTCAGATGGGAGCCACTTGTTGGAACAAATGGGGTGTATCCCACCGGCGTAAGCCGCAGGGGAACATCTCCCTGTTATGGTGAAGTGCTCTATCATGGATGTGGAGGTGGGCATCCACTTCTCTCGGGAGCCTGTGTGAATTTCAAGGCTGTGGTTGGAGGACCTGGACTTTATTCGAGGGTTGGGTCTTGGAAGGGCGATGAGCCCAACTTACCACTGGTGCTGACGATGGAGGTGGTCGCAGGGGTGGCTGTGAGCGGAGGAGTGGTAGTTTCTGTTGTGGCGGGGGTTGTAGTCGTGAGAGTGGTGGTGGGTGTACTTGGAGGAGCGGTCGTCATGAGGGGCGTTGGGGTCGTCAGCAGGGCAGTGGAGAATGGGGTGGTTGTCTTCAAGGTGGTGGAAGTGGCGTGTGTGCCGGAGGTCGTGGGTGCTGTTGTTGTTGGGGTGCGTGTGCTAATTGTAGTGGATTCAGTGGAGGTAGTGGTGGGCGTGGTTGTAGGAGAGGTTGTACTGGGGGAGGGGGTTGAGGTCGTTGTGGCGGTCTTCCGGGGCACGGGGGTGGGAGTGGTTTTGGGCGTGCTGGTTGTGGACGACTCTGTTGAGACACTTGTTCTCGACGTTGTAGAGAGGGAAGTGGTGGCGGTTGTTTTCCGTGTGCTCGTGGGGTGTGTCGTCATTGGAGTGGGGCTCACTGCAAAAGAGAAGAAACACGAACCATAGGGTTGCAGTGGCAACGGAGTGGTAGGCAGAGAGGAAACAGTCTAATGGACAATCTCGGTTCCGCTTTACGCAGGAGGGGCTCACCTGTAGAGGTTGGGAGTGGAACCGTAGAGGTGGACTTTGGTGTTGCTGTTGAAGCAAAAGGGGAGAGAAATAGGAAATTGGTACCCATGCCAAAGGAGAAAGGAAAGCAGCCCCAGTCGGCACATGAATTGTGTCTGTTCAGATGGGAGCCACTTGTTGGAACAAATGGGGTGTATCCCACCGGCGTAAGCCGCAAGGGAACATCTCCATGTTATGGTGAAGTGCTCTATCATGGATGTGGAGGTGGGCATCCACTTCTCTCGGGAGCCCGTGTGAATTTCAAGGCTGTGGTTGGAGGACCTGGGCTTTATTCGAGGGTTGGGTCTTGGAAGGGCGATGAGCCCAACTTACCACTGGTGCTGACGACGGAGGTGGTCGCAGGGGTGGCTGTGAGCGGAGGAGTGGTAGTTTCTGTTGTGGCGGGGGTTGTAGTCGTGAGAGTGGTGGTGGGTGTACTTGGAGGAGCGGTCGTCATGAGGGGCGTTGGGGTCGTCAGCAGGGCAGTGGAGAATGGGGTGGTTGTCTTCAAGGTGGTGGAAGTGGCGTGTGTGCCGGAGGTCGTGGGTGCTGTTGTTGTTGGGGTGCGTGTGCTAATTGTAGTGGATTCAGTGGAGGTAGTGGTGGGCGTGGTTGTAGGAGAGGTTGTACTGGGGGAGGGGGTTGAGGTCGTTGTGGCGGTCTTCCGGGGCACGGGGGTGGGAGTGGTTTTGGGCGTGCTGGTTGTGGACGACTCTGTTGAGACACTTGTTCTCGACGTTGTAGAGAGGGAAGTGGTGGCGGTTGTTTTCCGTGTGCTCGTGGGGTGTGTCGTCATTGGAGTGGGGCTCACTGCAAAAGAGAAGAAACACGAACCATAGGGTTGCAGTGGCAACGGAGTGGTAGGCAGAGAGGAAACAGTCTAATGGACAATCTCGGTTCCGCTTTACGCAGGAGGGGCTCACCTGTAGAGGTTGGGAGTGGAACCGTAGAGGTGGACTTTGGTGTTGCTGTTGAAGCAAAAGGGGAGAGAAATAGGAAATTGGTACCCATGCCAAAGGAGAAAGGAAAGCAGCCCCAGTCGGCACATGAATTGTGTCTGTTCAGATGGGAGCCACTTGTTGGAACAAATGGGGTGTATCCCACCGGCGTAAGCCGCAAGGGAACATCTCCATGTTATGGTGAAGTGCTCTATCATGGATGTGGAGGTGGGCATCCACTTCTCTCGGGAGCCCGTGTGAATTTCAAGGCTGTGGTTGGAGGACCTGGGCTTTATTTGAGGGTTGGGTCTTGGAAGGGCGATGAGCCCAACTTACCACTGGTGCTGACGACGGAGGTGGTCGCAGGGGTGGCTGTGAGCGGAGGAGTGGTAGTTTCTGTTGTGGCGGGGGTTGTAGTCGTGAGAGTGGTGGTGGGTGTACTTGGAGGAGCGGTCGTCATGAGGGGCGTTGGGGTCGTCAGCAGGGCAGTGGAGAATGGGGTGGTTGTCTTCAAGGTGGTGGAAGTGGCGTGTGTGCCGGAGGTCGTGGGTGCTGTTGTTGTTGGGGTGCGTGTGCTAATTGTAGTGGATTCAGTGGAGGTAGTGGTGGGCGTGGTTGTAGGAGAGGTTGTACTGGGGGAGGGGGTTGAGGTCGTTGTGGCGGTCTTCCGGGGCACGGGGGTGGGAGTGGTTTTGGGCGTGCTGGTTGTGGACGACTCCGTTGAGACACTTGTTCTCGACGTTGTAGAGAGGGAAGTGGTGGCGGTTGTTTTCCGTGTGCTCGTGGGGTGTGTCGTCATTGGAGTGGGGCTCACTGCAAAAGAGAAGAAACACGAACCATGGGGTTGCAGTGGCAACGGAGTGGTAGGCAGAGAGGAAACAGTCTAATGGACAGTCTCGGTTCCGCTTTACGCAGGAGGGGCTCACCTGTAGAGGTTGGGAGTGGAACCGTAGAGGTGGACTTTGGTGTTGCTGTTGAAGCAAAAGGGGAGAGAAATAGGAAATTGGTACCCATGCCAAAGGAGAAAGGAAAGCAGCCCCAGTCAGCACATGAATTGTGTCTGTTCAGATGGGAGCCACTTGTTGGAACAAATGGGGTGTATCCCACCGGCGTAAGCCGCAGGGGTACATCTCCATGTTATGGTGAAGTGCTCTATCATGGATGTGGAGGTGGGCATCCACTTCTCTCGGGAGCCCGTGTGAATTTCAAGGCTGTGGTTGGAGGACCTGGACTTTATTCGAGGGCTGGGTCTTGGAAGGGCGATGAGCCCAACTTACCACTGGTGCTGACGACGGAGGTGGTCGCAGGGGTGGCTGTGAGCGGAGGAGTGGTAGTTTCTGTTGTGGCGGGGGTTGTAGTCGTGAGAGTGGTGGTGGGTGTACTTGGAGGAGCGGTCGTCATGAGGGGCGTTGGGGTCGTCAGCAGGGCAGTGGAGAATGGGGTGGTTGTCTTCAAGGTGGTGGAAGTGGCGTGTGTGCCGGAGGTCGTGGGTGCTGTTGTTGTTGGGGTGCGTGGGCTAATTGTAGTGGATTCAGTGGAGGTAGTGGTGGGCGTGGTTGTAGGAGAGGTTGTACTGGGGGAGGGGGTTGAGGTCGTTGTGGCGGTCTTCCGGGGCACGGGGGTGGGAGTGGTTTTGGGCGTGCTGGTTGTGGACGACTCCGTTGAGACACTTGTTCTCGACGTTGTAGAGAGGGAAGTGGTGGCGGTTGTTTTCCGTGTGCTCGTGGGGTGTGTCGTCATTGGAGTGGGGCTCACTGCAAAAGAGAAGAAACACGTTCCATAGGGTTGCAGTGGCAACGGAGTGGTAGGCAGAGAGGAAACAGTCTAATGGACAATCTCGGTTCCGCTTTACGCAGGAGGTGCTCACCTGTAGAGGTTGGGAGTGGAACCGTAGAGGTGGACTTTGGTGTTGCTGTTGAAGCAAAAGGGGAGAGAAATAGGAAATTGGTACCCATGCCAAAGGAGAAAGGAAAGCAGCCCCAGTCAGCACATGAATTGTGTCTGTTCAGATGGGAGCCACTTGTTGGAACAAATGGGGTGTATCCCACCGGCGTAAGCCGCAGGGGTACATCTCCATGTTATGGTGAAGTGCTCTATCATGGATGTGGAGGTGGGCATCCACTTCTCTCGGGAGCCCGTGTGAATTTCAAGGCTGTGGTTGGAGGACCTGGGCTTTATTCGAGGGTTGGGTCTTGGAAGGGCGATGAGCCCAACTTACCACTGGTGCTGACGACGGAGGTGGTCGCAGGGGTGGCTGTGAGCGGAGGAGTGGTAGTTTCTGTTGTGGCGGGGGTTGTAGTCGTGAGAGTGGTGGTGGGTGTACTTGGAGGAGCGGTCGTCATGAGGGGCGTTGGGGTCGTCAGCAGGGCAGTGGAGAATGGGGTGGTTGTCTTCAAGGTGGTGGAAGTGGCGTGTGTGCCGGAGGTCGTGGGTGCTGTTGTTGTTGGGGTGCGTGTGCTAATTGTAGTGGATTCAGTGGAGGTAGTGGTGGGCGTGGTTGTAGGAGAGGTTGTACTGGGGGAGGGGGTTGAGGTCGTTGTGGCGGTCTTCCGGGGCACGGGGGTGGGAGTGGTTTTGGGCGTGCTGGTTGTGGACGACTCCGTTGAGACACTTGTTCTCGACGTTGTAGAGAGGGAAGTGGTGGCGGTTGTTTTCCGTGTGCTCGTGGGGTGTGTCGTCATTGGAGTGGGGCTCACTGCAAAAGAGAAGAAACACGAACCATGGGGTTGCAGTGGCAACGGAGTGGTAGGCAGAGAGGAAACAGTCTAATGGACAGTCTCGGTTCCGCTTTACGCAGGAGGTGCTCACCTGTAGAGGTTGGGAGTGGAACCGTAGAGGTGGACTTTGGTGTTGCTGTTGAAGCAAAAGGGGAGAGAAATAGGAAATTGGTACCCATGCCAAAGGAGAAAGGAAAGCAGCCCCAGTCAGCACATGAATTGTGTCTGTTCAGATGGGAGCCACTTTTTGGAACAAATGGGGTGTATCCCACCGGCGTAAGCCGCAGGGGAACATCTCCATGTTATGGTGAAGTGCTCTATCATGGATGTGGAGGTGGGCATCCACTTCTCTCGGGAGCCCGTGTGAATTTCAAGGCTGTGGTTGGAGGACCTGGACTTTATTCGAAGGTTGGGTCTTGGATGGGCGATGAGCCAAACTTACCACTGGTGCTGACGACGGAGGTGGTCGCAGGGGTGGCTGTGAGCGGAGGCGTGGTAGTTTCTGTTGTGGCGGGGGTTGTAGTCGTGAGAGTGGTGGTGGGTGTACTTGGAGGAGCGGTCGTCATGAGGGGCGTTGGGGTCGTCAGCAGGGCAGTGGAGAATGGGGTGGTTGTCTTCAAGGTGGTGGAAGTGGCGTGTGTGCCGGAGGTCGTGGGTGCTGTTGTTGTTGGGGTGCGTGTGCTAATTGTAGTGGATTCAGTGGAGGTAGTGGTGGGCGTGGTTGTAGGAGAGGTTGTACTGGGGGAGGGGGTTGAGGTCGTTGTGGCGGTCTTCCGGGGCACGGGGGTGGGAGTGGTTTTGGGCGTGCTGGTTGTGGACGACTCCGTTGAGACACTTGTTCTCGACGTTGTAGAGAGGGAAGTGGTGGCGGTTGTTTTCCGTGTGCTCGTGGGGTGTGTCGTCATTGGAGTGGGGCTCACTGCAAAAGAGAAGAAACACGAACCATAGGGTTGCAGTGGCAACGGAGTGGTAGGCAGAGAGGAAACAGTCTAATGGACAGTCTCGGTTCCGCTTTACGCAGGAGGTGCTCACCTGTAGAGGTTGGGAGTGGAACCGTAGAGGTGGACTTTGGTGTTGCTGTTGAAGCAAAAGGGGAGAGAAATAGGAAATTGGTACCCATGCCAAAGGAGAAAGGAAAGCAGCCCCAGTCAGCACATGAATTGTGTCTGTTCAGATGGGAGCCACTTGTTGGAACAAATGGGGTGTATCCCACCGGCGTAAGCCGCAGGGGAGCATCTCCATGTTATGGTGAAGTGCTCTATCATGGATGTGGAGGTGGGCATCCACTTCTCTCGGGAGCCCGTGTGAATTTCAAGGCTGTGGTTGGAGGACCTGGGCTTTATTCGAGGGTTGGGTCTTGGAAGGGCGATGAGCCAAACTTACCACTGGTGCTGACGACGGAGGTGGTCGCAGGGGTGGCTGTGAGCGGAGGCGTGGTAGTTTCTGTTGTGGCGGGGGTTGTAGTCGTGAGAGTGGTGGTGGGTGTACTTGGAGGAGCGGTCGTCATGAGGGGCGTTGGGGTCGTCAGCAGGGCAGTGGAGAATGGGGTGGTTGTCTTCAAGGTGGTGGAAGTGGCGTGTGTGCCGGAGGTCGTGGGTGCTGTTGTTGTTGGGGTGCGTGTGCTAATTGTAGTGGATTCAGTGGAGGTAGTGGTGGGCGTGGTTGTAGGAGAGGTTGTACTGGGGGAGGGGGTTGAGGTCGTTGTGGCGGTCTTCCGGGGCACGGGGGTGGGAGTGGTTTTGGGCGTGCTGGTTGTGGACGACTCCGTTGAGACACTTGTTCTCGACGTTGTAGAGAGGGAAGTGGTGGCGGTTGTTTTCCGTGTGCTCGTGGGGTGTGTCGTCATTGGAGTGGGGCTCACTGCAAAAGAGAAGAAACACGAACCATAGGGTTGCAGTGGCAACGGAGTGGTAGGCAGAGAGGAAACAGTCTAATGGACAGTCTCGGTTCCGCTTTACGCAGGAGGTGCTCACCTGTAGAGGTTGGGAGTGGAACCGTAGAGGTGGACTTTGGTGTTGCTGTTGAAGCAAAAGGGGAGAGAAATAGGAAATTGGTACCCATGCCAAAGGAGAAAGGAAAGCAGCCCCAGTCAGCACATGAATTGTGTCTGTTCAGATGGGAGCCACTTGTTGGAACAAATGGGGTGTATCCCACCGGCGTAAGCCGCAGGGGAACATCTCCATGTTATGGTGAAGTGCTCTATCATGGATGTGGAGGTGGGCATCCACTTCTCTCGGGAGCCCGTGTGAATTTCAAGGCTGTGGTTGGAGGACCTGGGCTTTATTCGAGGGTTGGGTCTTGGAAGGGCGATGAGCCCAACTTACCACTGGTGCTGACGACGGAGGTGGTCGCAGGGGTGGCTGTGAGCGGAGGAGTGGTAGTTTCTGTTGTGGCGGGGGTTGTAGTCGTGAGAGTGGTGGTGGGTGTACTTGGAGGAGCGGTCGTCATGAGGGGCGTTGGGGTCGTCAGCAGGGCAGTGGAGAATGGGGTGGTTGTCTTCAAGGTGGTGGAAGTGGCGTGTGTGCCGGAGGTCGTGGGTGCTGTTGTTGTTGGGGTGCGTGTGCTAATTGTAGTGGATTCAGTGGAGGTAGTGGTGGGCGTGGTTGTAGGAGAGGTTGTACTGGGGGAGGGGGTTGAGGTCGTTGTGGCGGTCTTCCGGGGCACGGGGGTGGGAGTGGTTTTGGGCGTGCTGGTTGTGGACGACTCCGTTGAGACGCTTGTTCTCGACGTTGTAGAGAGGGAAGTGGTGGCGGTTGTTTTCCGTGTGCTCGTGGGGTGTGTCGTCATTGGAGTGGGGCTCACTGCAAAAGAGAAGAAACACGAACCATGGGGTTGCAGTGGCAACGGAGTGGTAGGCAGAGAGGAAACAGTCTAATGGACAGTCTCGGTTCCGCTTTACGCAGGAGGTGCTCACCTGTAGAGGTTGGGAGTGGAACCGTAGAGGTGGACTTTGGTGTTGCTGTTGAAGCAAAAGGGGAGAGAAATAGGAAATTGGTACCCATGCCAAAGGAGAAAGGAAAGCAGCCCCAGTCAGCACATGAATTGTGTCTGTTCAGATGGGAGCCACTTTTTGGAACAAATGGGGTGTATCCCACCGGCGTAAGCCGCAGGGGAACATCTCCATGTTATGGTGAAGTGCTCTATCATGGATGTGGAGGTGGGCATCCACTTCTCTCGGGAGCCCGTGTGAATTTCAAGGCTGTGGTTGGAGGACCTGGACTTTATTCGAGGGTTGGGTCTTGGAAGGGCGATGAGCCCAACTTACCACTGGTGCTGACGATGGAGGTGGTCGCAGGGGTGGCTGTGAGCGGAGGAGTGGTAGTTTCTGTTGTGGCGGGGGTTGTAGTCGTGAGAGTGGTGGTGGGTGTACTTGGAGGAGCGGTCGTCATGAGGGGCGTTGGGGTCGTCAGCAGGGCAGTGGAGAATGGGGTGGTTGTCTTCAAGGTGGTGGAAGTGGCGTGTGTGCCGGAGGTCGTGGGTGCTGTTGTTGTTGGGGTGCGTGTGCTAATTGTAGTGGATTCAGTGGAGGTAGTGGTGGGCGTGGTTGTAGGAGAGGTTGTACTGGGGGAGGGGGTTGAGGTCGTTGTGGCGGTCTTCCGGGGCACGGGGGTGGGAGTGGTTTTGGGCGTGCTGGTTGTGGACGACTCCGTTGAGACACTTGTTCTCGACGTTGTAGAGAGGGAAGTGGTGGCGGTTGTTTTCCGTGTGCTCGTGGGGTGTGTCGTCATTGGAGTGGGGCTTACTGCAAAAGAGAAGAAACACGAACCATGGGGTTGCAGTGGCAACGGAGTGGTAGGCAGAGAGGAAACAGTCTAATGGACAATCTCGGTTCCGCTTTACGCAGGAGGTGCTCACCTGTAGAGGTTGGGAGTGGAACCGTAGAGGTGGACTTTGGTGTTGCTGTTGAAGCAAAAGGGGAGAGAAATAGGAAATTGGTACCCATGCCAAAGGAGAAAGGAAAGCAGCCCCAGTCAGCACATGAATTGTGTCTGTTCAGATGGGAGCCACTTGTTGGAACAAATGGGGTGTATCCCACCGGCGTAAGCCGCAGGGGTACATCTCCATGTTATGGTGAAGTGCTCTATCATGGATGTGGAGGTGGGCATCCACTTCTCTCGGGAGCCCGTGTGAATTTCAAGGCTGTGGTTGGAGGACCTGGACTTTATTCGAGGGCTGGGTCTTGGAAGGGCGATGAGCCCAACTTACCACTGGTGCTGACGATGGAGGTGGTCGCAGGGGTGGCTGTGAGCGGAGGAGTGGTAGTTTCTGTTGTGGCGGGGGTTGTAGTCGTGAGAGTGGTGGTGGGTGTACTTGGAGGAGCGGTCGTCATGAGGGGCGTTGGGGTCGTCAGCAGGGCAGTGGAGAATGGGGTGGTTGTCTTCAAGGTGGTGGAAGTGGCGTGTGTGCCGGAGGTCGTGGGTGCTGTTGTTGTTGGGGTGCGTGGGCTAATTGTAGTGGATTCAGTGGAGGTAGTGGTGGGCATGGTTGTAGGAGAGGTTGTACTGGGGGAGGGGGTTGAGGTCGTTGTGGCGGTCTTCCGGGGCACGGGGGTGGGAGTGGTTTTGGGCGTGCTGGTTGTGGACGACTCCATTGAGACACTTGTTCTCGACGTTGTAGAGAGGGAAGTGGTGGCGGTTGTTTTCCGTGTGCTCGTGGGGTGTGTCGTCATTGGAGTGGGGCTCACTGCAAAAGAGAAGAAACACGAACCATAGGGTTGCAGTGGCAACGGAGTGGTAGGCAGAGAGGAAACAGTCTAATGGACAATCTCGGTTCCGCTTTACGCAGGAGGTGCTCACCTGTAGAGGTTGGGAGTGGAACCGTAGAGGTGGACTTTGGTGTTGCTGTTGAAGCAAAAGGGGAGAGAAATAGGAAATTGGTACCCATGCCAAAGGAGAAAGGAAAGCAGCCCCAGTCAGCACATGAATTGTGTCTGTTCAGATGGGAGCCACTTGTTGGAACAAATGGGGTGTATCCCACCGGCGTAAGCCGCAGGGGTACATCTCCATGTTATGGTGAAGTGCTCTATCATGGATGTGGAGGTGGGCATCCACTTCTCTCGGGAGCCCGTGTGAATTTCAAGGCTGTGGTTGGAGGACCTGGGCTTTATTCGAGGGTTGGGTCTTGGAAGGGCGATGAGCCCAACTTACCACTGGTGCTGACGACGGAGGTGGTCGCAGGGGTGGCTGTGAGCGGAGGAGTGGTAGTTTCTGTTGTGGCGGGGGTTGTAGTCGTGAGAGTGGTGGTGGGTGTACTTGGAGGAGCGGTCGTCATGAGGGGCGTTGGGGTCGTCAGCAGGGCAGTGGAGAATGGGGTGGTTGTCTTCAAGGTGGTGGAAGTGGCGTGTGTGCCGGAGGTCGTGGGTGCTGTTGTTGTTGGGGTGCGTGTGCTAATTGTAGTGGATTCAGTGGAGGTAGTGGTGGGCGTGGTTGTAGGAGAGGTTGTACTGGGGGAGGGGGTTGAGGTCGTTGTGGCGGTCTTCCGGGGCACGGGGGTGGGAGTGGTTTTGGGCGTGCTGGTTGTGGACGACTCCGTTGAGACACTTGTTCTCGACGTTGTAGAGAGGGAAGTGGTGGCGGTTGTTTTCCGTGTGCTCGTGGGGTGTGTCGTCATTGGAGTGGGGCTCACTGCAAAAGAGAAGAAACACGAACCATAGGGTTGCAGTGGCAACGGAGTGGTAGGCAGAGAGGAAACAGTCTAATGGACAGTCTCGGTTCCGCTTTACGCAGGAGGTGCTCACCTGTAGAGGTTGGGAGTGGAACCGTAGAGGTGGACTTTGGTGTTGCTGTTGAAGCAAAAGGGGAGAGAAATAGGAAATTGGTACCCATGCCAAAGGAGAAAGGAAAGCAGCCCCAGTCAGCACATGAATTGTGTCTGTTCAGATGGGAGCCACTTGTTGGAACAAATGGGGTGTATCCCACCGGCGTAAGCCGCAGGGGAACATCTCCATGTTATGGTGAAGTGCTCTATCATGGATGTGGAGGTGGGCATCCACTTCTCCCGGGAGCCCGTGTGAATTTCAAGGCTGTGGTTGGAGGACCTGGACTTTATTCGAGGGTTGGGTCTTGGATGGGCGATGAGCCAAACTTACCACTGGTGCTGACGACGGAGGTGGTCGCAGGGGTGGCTGTGAGCAGAGGAGTGGTAGTTTCTGTTGTGGCGGGGGTTGTAGTCGTGAGAGTGGTGGTGGGTGTACTTGGAGGAGCGGTCGTCATGAGGGGCGTTGGGGTCGTCAGCAGGGCAGTGGAGAATGGGGTGGTTGTCTTCAAGGTGGTGGAAGTGGCGTGTGTGCCGGAGGTCGTGGGTGCTGTTGTTGTTGGGGTGCGTGTGCTAATTGTAGTGGATTCAGTGGAGGTAGTGGTGGGCGTGGTTGTAGGAGAGGTTGTACTGGGGGAGGGGGTTGAGGTCGTTGTGGCGGTCTTCCGGGGCACGGGGGTGGGAGTGGTTTTGGGCGTGCTGGTTGTGGACGACTCCGTTGAGACACTTGTTCTCGACGTTGTAGAGAGGGAAGTGGTGGCGGTTGTTTTCCGTGTGCTCGTGGGGTGTGTCGTCATTGGAGTGGGGCTCACTGCAAAAGAGAAGAAACACGAACCATAGGGTTGCAGTGGCAACGGAGTGGTAGGCAGAGAGGAAACAGTCTAATGGACAGTCTCGGTTCCGCTTTACGCAGGAGGTGCTCACCTGTAGAGGTTGGGAGTGGAACCGTAGAGGTGGACTTTGGTGTTGCTGTTGAAGCAAAAGGGGAGAGAAATAGGAAATTGGTACCCATGCCAAAGGAGAAAGGAAAGCAGCCCCAGTCAGCACATGAATTGTGTCTGTTCAGATGGGAGCCACTTGTTGGAACAAATGGGGTGTATCCCACCGGCGTAAGCCGCAGGGGAACATCTCCCTGTTATGGTGAAGTGCTCTATCATGGATGTGGAGGTGGGCATCCACTTCTCTCGGGAGCCCGTGTGAATTTCAAGGCTGTGGTTGGAGGACCTGGACTTTATTCGAGGGTTGGGTCTTGGATGGGCGATGAGCCCAACTTACCACTGGTGCTGACGACGGAGGTGGTCGCAGGGGTGGCTGTGAGCGGAGGAGTGGTAGTTTCTGTTGTGGCGGGGGTTGTAGTCGTGAGAGTGGTGGTGGGTGTACTTGGAGGAGCGGTCGTCATGAGGGGCGTTGGGGTCGTCAGCAGGGCAGTGGAGAATGGGGTGGTTGTCTTCAAGGTGGTGGAAGTGGCGTGTGTGCCGGAGGTCGTGGGTGCTGTTGTTGTTGGGGTGCGTGTGCTAATTGTAGTGGATTCAGTGGAGGTAGTGGTGGGCGTGGTTGTAGGAGAGGTTGTACTGGGGGAGGGGGTTGAGGTCGTTGTGGCGGTCTTCCGGGGCACGGGGGTGGGAGTGGTTTTGGGCGTGCTGGTTGTGGACGACTCCGTTGAGACACTTGTTCTCGACGTTGTAGAGAGGGAAGTGGTGGCGGTTGTTTTCCGTGTGCTCGTGGGGTGTGTCGTCATTGGAGTGGGGCTCACTGCAAAAGAGAAGAAACACGAACCATGGGGTTGCAGCGGCAACGGAGTGGTAGGCAGAGAGGAAACAGTCTAATGGACAGTCTCGGTTCCGCTTTACGCAGGAGGTGCTCACCTGTAGAGGTTGGGAGTGGAACCGTAGAGGTGGACTTTGGTGTTGCTGTTGAAGCAAAAGGGGAGAGAAATAGGAAATTGGTACCCATGCCAAAGGAGAAAGGAAAGCAGCCCCAGTCAGCACATGAATTGTGTCTGTTCAGATGGGAGCCACTTGTTGGAACAAATGGGGTGTATCCCACCGGCGTAAGCCGCAGGGGAACATCTCCATGTTATGGTGAAGTGCTCTATCATGGATGTGGAGGTGGGCATCCACTTCTCTCGGGAGCCCGTGTGAATTTCAAGGCTGTGGTTGGAGGACCTGGACTTTATTCGAGGGCTGGGTCTTGGAAGGGCGATGAGCCCAACTTACCACTGGTGCTGACGACGGAGGTGGTCGCAGGGGTGGCTGTGAGCGGAGGAGTGGTAGTTTCTGTTGTGGCGGGGGTTGTAGTCGTGAGAGTGGTGGTGGGTGTACTTGGAGGAGCGGTCGTCATGAGGGGCGTTGGGGTCGTCAGCAGGGCAGTGGAGAATGGGGTGGTTGTCTTCAAGGTGGTGGAAGTGGCGTGTGTGCCGGAGGTCGTGGGTGCTGTTGTTGTTGGGGTGCGTGGGCTAATTGTAGTGGATTCAGTGGAGGTAGTGGTGGGCGTGGTTGTAGGAGAGGTTGTACTGGTGGAGGGGGTTGAGGTCGTTGTGGCGGTCTTCCGGGGCACGGGGGTGGGAGTGGTTTTGGGCGTGCTGGTTGTGGACGACTCCGTTGAGACACTTGTTCTCGACGTTGTAGAGAGGGAAGTGGTGGCGGTTGTTTTCCGTGTGCTCGTGGGGTGTGTCGTCATTGGAGTGGGGCTCACTGCAAAAGAGAAGAAACACGAACCATAGGGTTGCAGTGGCAACGGAGTGGTAGGCAGAGAGGAAACAGTCTAATGGACAATCTCGGTTCCGCTTTACGCAGGAGGTGCTCACCTGTAGAGGTTGGGAGTGGAACCGTAGAGGTGGACTTTGGTGTTGCTGTTGAAGCAAAAGGGGAGAGAAATAGGAAATTGGTACCCATGCCAAAGGAGAAAGGAAAGCAGCCCCAGTCAGCACATGAATTGTGTCTGTTCAGATGGGAGCCACTTGTTGGAACAAATGGGGTGTATCCCACCGGCGTAAGCCGCAGGGGTACATCTCCATGTTATGGTGAAGTGCTCTATCATGGATGTGGAGGTGGGCATCCACTTCTCTCGGGAGCCCGTGTGAATTTCAAGGCTGTGGTTGGAGGACCTGGACTTTATTCGAGGGTTGGGTCTTGGATGGGCGATGAGCCCAACTTACCACTGGTGCTGACGACGGAGGTGGTCGCAGGGGTGGCTGTGAGCGGAGGAGTGGTAGTTTCTGTTGTGGCGGGGGTTGTAGTCGTGAGAGTGGTGGTGGGTGTACTTGGAGGAGCGGTCGTCATGAGGGGCGTTGGGGTCGTCAGCAGGGCAGTGGAGAATGGGGTGGTTGTCTTCAAGGTGGTGGAAGTGGCGTGTGTGCCGGAGGTCGTGGGTGCTGTTGTTGTTGGGGTGCGTGTGCTAATTGTAGTGGATTCAGTGGAGGTAGTGGTGGGCGTGGTTGTAGGAGAGGTTGTACTGGGGGAGGGGGTTGAGGTCGTTGTGGCGGTCTTCCGGGGCACGGGGGTGGGAGTGGTTTTGGGCGTGCTGGTTGTGGACGACTCCGTTGAGACACTTGTTCTCGACGTTGTAGAGAGGGAAGTGGTGGCGGTTGTTTTCCGTGTGCTCGTGGGGTGTGTCGTCATTGGAGTGGGGCTCACTGCAAAAGAGAAGAAACACGAACCATGGGGTTGCAGTGGCAACGGAGTGGTAGGCAGAGAGGAAACAGTCTAATGGACAATCTCGGTTCCGCTTTACGCAGGAGGTGCTCACCTGTAGAGGTTGGGAGTGGAACCGTAGAGGTGGACTTTGGTGTTGCTGTTGAAGCAAAAGGGGAGAGAAATAGGAAATTGGTACCCATGCCAAAGGAGAAAGGAAAGCAGCCCCAGTCAGCACATGAATTGTGTCTGTTCAGATGGGAGCCACTTGTTGGAACAAATGGGGTGTATCCCACCGGCGTAAGCCGCAGGGGTACATCTCCATGTTATGGTGAAGTGCTCTATCATGGATGTGGAGGTGGGCATCCACTTCTCTCGGGAGCCCGTGTGAATTTCAAGGCTGTGGTTGGAGGACCTGGACTTTATTCGAGGGTTGGGTCTTGGATGGGCGATGAGCCCAACTTACCACTGGTGCTGACGACGGAGGTGGTCGCAGGGGTGGCTGTGAGCGGAGGAGTGGTAGTTTCTGTTGTGGCGGGGGTTGTAGTCGTGAGAGTGGTGGTGGGTGTACTTGGAGGAGCGGTCGTCATGAGGGGCGTTGGGGTCGTCAGCAGGGCAGTGGAGAATGGGGTGGTTGTCTTCAAGGTGGTGGAAGTGGCGTGTGTGCCGGAGGTCGTGGGTGCTGTTGTTGTTGGGGTGCGTGTGCTAATTGTAGTGGATTCAGTGGAGGTAGTGGTGGGCGTGGTTGTAGGAGAGGTTGTACTGGGGGAGGGGGTTGAGGTCGTTGTGGCGGTCTTCCGGGGCACGGGGGTGGGAGTGGTTTTGGGCGTGCTGGTTGTGGACGACTCCGTTGAGACACTTGTTCTCGACGTTGTAGAGAGGGAAGTGGTGGCGGTTGTTTTCCGTGTGCTCGTGGGGTGTGTCGTCATTGGAGTGGGGCTCACTGCAAAAGAGAAGAAACACGAACCATGGGGTTGCAGTGGCAACGGAGTGGTAGGCAGAGAGGAAACAGTCTAATGGACAGTCTCGGTTCCGCTTTACGCAGGAGGTGCTCACCTGTAGAGGTTGGGAGTGGAACCGTAGAGGTGGACTTTGGTGTTGCTGTTGAAGCAAAAGGGGAGAGAAATAGGAAATTGGTACCCATGCCAAAGGAGAAAGGAAAGCAGCCCCAGTCAGCACATGAATTGTGTCTGTTCAGATGGGAGCCACTTGTTGGAACAAATGGGGTGTATCACACCGGCGTAAGCCGCAGGGGAACATCTCCATGTTATGGTGAAGTGCTCTATCATGGATGTGGAGGTGGGCATCCACTTCTCTCGGGAGCCCGTGTGAATTTCAAGGCTGTGGTTGGAGGACCTGGACTTTATTCGAAGGTTGGGTCTTGGATGGGCGATGAGCCAAACTTACCACTGGTGCTGACGACGGAGGTGGTCGCAGGGGTGGCTGTGAGCGGAGGCGTGGTAGTTTCTGTTGTGGCGGGGGTTGTAGTCGTGAGAGTGGTGGTGGGTGTACTTGGAGGAGCGGTCGTCATGAGGGGCGTTGGGGTCGTCAGCAGGGCAGTGGAGAATGGGGTGGTTGTCTTCAAGGTGGTGGAAGTGGCGTGTGTGCCGGAGGTCGTGGGTGCTGTTGTTGTTGGGGTGCGTGTGCTAATTGTAGTGGATTCAGTGGAGGTAGTGGTGGGCGTGGTTGTAGGAGAGGTTGTACTGGGGGAGGGGGTTGAGGTCGTTGTGGCGGTCTTCCGGGGCACGGGGGTGGGAGTGGTTTTGGGCGTGCTGGTTGTGGACGACTCCGTTGAGACACTTGTTCTCGACGTTGTAGAGAGGGAAGTGGTGGCGGTTGTTTTCCGTGTGCTCGTGCGGTGTGTCGTCATTGGAGTGGGGCTCACTGCAAAAGAGAAGAAACACGAACCATAGGGTTGCAGTGGCAACGGAGTGGTAGGCAGAGAGGAAACAGTCTAATGGACAGTCTCGGTTCCGCTTTACGCAGGAGGTGCTCACCTGTAGAGGTTGGGAGTGGAACCGTAGAGGTGGACTTTGCTGTTGCTGTTGAAGCAAAAGGGGAGAGAAATAGGAAATTGGTACCCATGCCAAAGGAGAAAGGAAAGCAGCCCCAGTCAGCACATGAATTGTGTCTGTTCAGATGGGAGCCACTTGTTGGAACAAATGGGGTGTATCCCACCGGCGTAAGCCGCAGGGGTACATCTCCCTGTTATGGTGAAGTGCTCTATCATGGATGTGGAGGTGGGCATCCACTTCTCTCGGGAGCCCGTGTGAATTTCAAGGCTGTGGTTGGAGGACCTGGACTTTATTTGAGGGTTGGGTCTTGGAAGGGCGATGAGCCCAACTTACCACTGGTGCTGACGACGGAGGTGGTCGCAGGGGTGGCTGTGAGCGGAGGAGTGGTAGTTTCTGTTGTGGCGGGGGTTGTAGTCGTGAGAGTGGTGGTGGGTGTACTTGGAGGAGCGGTCGTCATGAGGGGCGTTGGGGTCGTCAGCAGGGCAGTGGAGAATGGGGTGGTTGTCTTCAAGGTGGTGGAAGTGGCGTGTGTGCCGGAGGTCGTGGGTGCTGTTGTTGTTGGGGTGCGTGTGCTAATTGTAATGGATTCAGTGGAGGTAGTGGTGGGCGTGGTTGTAGGAGAGGTTGTACTGGGGGAGGGGGTTGAGGTCGTTGTGGCGGTCTTCCGGGGCACGGGGGTGGGAGTGGTTTTGGGCGTGCTGGTTGTGGATGACTCCGTTGAGACACTTGTTCTCGACGTTGTAGAGAGGGAAGTGGTGGCGGTTGTTTTCCGTGTGCTCGTGGGGTGTGTCGTCATTGGAGTGGGGCTCACTGCAAAAGAGAAGAAACACAAACCATGGGGTTGCAGTGGCAACGGAGTGGTAGGCAGAGAGGAAACAGTCTAATGGACAGTCTCGGTTCCGCTTTACGCAGGAGGTGCTCACCTGTAGAGGTTGGGAGTGGAACCGTAGAGGTGGACTTTGGTGTTGCTGTTGAAGCAAAAGGGGAGAGAAATAGGAAATTGGTACCCATGCCAAAGGAGAAAGGAAAGCAGCCCCAGTCAGCACATGAATTGTGTCTGTTCAGATGGGAGCCACTTGTTGGAACAAATGGGGTGTATCCCACCGGCGTAAGCCGCAGGGGAACATCTCCATGTTATGGTGAAGTGCTCTTTCATGGATGTGGAGGTGGGCATCCACTTCTCTCGGGAGCCCGTGTGAATTTCAAGGCTGTGGTTGGAGGACCTGGACTTTATTCGAGGGTTGGGTCTTGGATGGGCGATGAGCCAAACTTACCACTGGTGCTGACGACGGAGGTGGTCGCAGGGGTGGCTGTGAGCGGAGGAGTGGTAGTTTCTGTTGTGGCGGGGGTTGTAGTCGTGAGAGTGGTGGTGGGTGTACTCGGAGGAGCGGTCGTCATGAGGGGCGTTGGGGTCGTCAGCAGGGCAGTGGAGAATGGGGTGGTTGTCTTCAAAGTGGTGGAAGTGGCGTGTGTGCCGGAGGTCGTGGGTGCTGTTGTTGTTGGGGTGCGTGTGCTAATTGTAGTGGATTCAGTGGAGGTAGTGGTGGGCGTGGTTGTAGGAGAGGTTGTACTGGGGGAGGGGGTTGAGGTCGTTGTGGCGGTCTTCCGGGGCACGGGGGTGGGAGTGGTTTTGGGCGTGCTGGTTGTGGACGACTCCGTTGAGACACTTGTTCTCGACGTTGTAGAGAGGGAAGTGGTGGCGGTTGTTTTCCGTGTGCTCGTGGGGTGTGTCGTCATTGGAGTGGGGCTCACTGCAAAAGAGAAGAAACACGAACCATAGGGTTGCAGTGGCAACGGAGTGGTAGGCAGAGAGGAAACAGTCTAATGGACAGTCTCGGTTCCGCTTTACGCAGGAGGTGCTCACCTGTAGAGGTTGGGAGTGGAACCGTAGAGGTGGACTTTGGTGTTGCTGTTGAAGCAAAAGGGGAGAGAAATAGGAAATTGGTACCCATGCCAAAGGAGAAAGGAAAGCAGCCCCAGTCAGCACATGAATTGTGTGTTGAGATGGGAGCCACTTGTTGGAACAAATGGGGTGTATCCCACCGGCGTAAGCCGCAGGGGTACATCTCCATGTTATGGTGAAGTGCTCTATCATGGATGTGGAGGTGGGCATCCACTTCTCTCGGGAGCCCGTGTGAATTTCAAGGCTGTGGTTGGAGGACCTGGGCTTTATTCGAGGGTTGGGTCTTGGAAGGGCGATGAGCCGAACTTACCACTGGTGCTGACGACGGAGGTGGTCGCAGGGGTGGCTGTGAGCGGAGGAGTGGTAGTTTCTGTTGTGGCGGGGGTTGTAGTCGTGAGAGTGGTGGTGGGTGTACTTGGAGGAGCGGTCGTCATGAGGGGCGTTGGGGTCGTCAGCAGGGCAGTGGAGAATGGGGTGGTTGTCTTCAAGGTGGTGGAAGTGGCGTGTGTGCCGGAGGTCGTGGGTGCTGTTGTTGTTGGGGTGCGTGGGCTAATTGTAGTGGATTCAGTGGAGGTAGTGGTGGGCGTGGTTGTAGGAGAGGTTGTACTGGGGGAGGGGGTTGAGGTCGTTGTGGCGGTCTTCCGGGGCACGGGGGTGGGAGTGGTTTTGGGCGTGCTGGTTGTGGACGACTCCGTTGAGACACTTGTTCTCGACGTTGTAGAGAGGGAAGTGGTGGCGGTTGTTTTCCGTGTGCTCGTGGGGTGTGTCGTCATTGGAGTGGGGCTCACTGCAAAAGAGAAGAAACACGAACCATAGGGTTGCAGTGGCAACGGAGTGGTAGGCAGAGAGGAAACAGTCTAATGGACAGTCTCGGTTCCGCTTTACGCAGGAGGTGCTCACCTGTAGAGGTTGGGAGTGGAACCGTAGAGGTGGACTTTGGTGTTGCTGTTGAAGCAAAAGGGGAGAGAAATAGGAAATTGGTCCCCATGCCAAAGGAGAAAGGAAAGCAGCCCCAGTCAGCACATGAATTGTGTGTTGAGATGGGAGCCACTTGTTGGAACAAATGGGGTGTATCCCACCGGCGTAAGCCGCAGGGGAACATCTCCCTGTTATGGTGAAGTGCTCTATCATGGATGTGGAGGTGGGCATCCACTTCTCTCGGGAGCCCGTGTGAATTTCAAGGCTGTGGTTGGAGGACCTGGGCTTTATTCGAGGGTTGGGTCTTGGAAGGGCGATGAGCCAAACTTACCACTGGTGCTGACGACGGAGGTGGTCGCAGGGGTGGCTGTGAGCGGAGGAGTGGTAGTTTCTGTTGTGGCGGGGGTTGTAGTCATGAGAGTGGTGGTGGGTGTACTTGGAGGAGCGGTCGTCATGAGGGGCGTTGGGGTCGTCAGCAGGGCAGTGGAGAATGGGGTGGTTGTCTTCAAGGTGGTGGAAGTGGCGTGTGTGCCGGAGGTCGTGGGTGCTGTTGTTGTTGGGGTGCGTGTGCTAATTGTAGTGGATTCAGTGGAGGTAGTGGTGGGCGTGGTTGTAGGAGAGGTTGTACTGGGGGAGGGGGTTGAGGTCGTTGTGGCGGTCTTCCGGGGCACGGGGGTGGGAGTGGTTTTGGGCGTGCTGGTTGTGGACGACTCCGTTGAGACACTTGTTCTCGACGTTGTAGAGAGGGAAGTGGTGGCGGTTGTTTTCCGTGTGCTCGTGGGGTGTGTCGTCATTGGAGTGGGGCTCACTGCAAAAGAGAAGAAACACGAACCATAGGGTTGCAGTGGCAACGGAGTGGTAGGCAGAGAGGAAACAGTCTAATGGACAGTCTCGGTTCCGCTTTACGCAGGAGGTGCTCACCTGTAGAGGTTGGGAGTGGAACCGTAGAGGTGGACTTTGGTGTTGCTGTTGAAGCAAAAGGGGAGAGAAATAGGAAATTGGTCCCCATGCCAAAGGAGAAAGGAAAGCAGCCCCAGTCAGCACATGAATTGTGTGTTGAGATGGGAGCCACTTGTTGGAACAAATGGGGTGTATCCCACCGGCGTAAGCCGCAGGGTAACATCTCCATGTTATGGTGAAGTGCTCTATCATGGATGTGGAGGTGGGCATCCACTTCTCTCGGGAGCCCGTGTGAATTTCAAGGCTGTGGTTGGAGGACCTGGACTTTATTCGAGGGTTGGGTCTTGGATGGGCGATGAGCCAAACTTACCACTGGTGCTGACGACGGAGGTGGTCGCAGGGGTGGCTGTGAGCGGAGGAGTGGTAGTTTCTGTTGTGGCGGGGGTTGAAGTCGTGAGAGTGGTGGTGGGTGTACTTGGAGGAGCGGTCGTCATGAGGGGCGTTGGGGTCGTCAGCAGGGCAGTGGAGAATGGGGTGGTTGTCTTCAAGGTGGTGGAAGTGGCGTGTGTGCCGGAGGTCGTGGGTGCTGTTGTTGTTGGGGTGCGTGGGCTAATTGTAGTGGATTCAGTGGAGGTAGTGGTGGGCGTGGTTGTAGGAGAGGTTGTACTGGGGGAGGGGGTTGAGGTCGTTGTGGCGGTCTTCCGGGGCACGGGGGTGGGAGTGGTTTTGGGCGTGCTGGTTGTGGACGACTCCGTTGAGACACTTGTTCTCGACGTTGTAGAGAGGGAAGTGGTGGCGGTTGTTTTCCGTGTGCTCGTGGGGTGTGTCGTCATTGGAGTGGGGCTCACTGCAAAAGAGAAGAAACACGAACCATGGGGTTGCAGTGGCAACGGAGTGGTAGGCAGAGAGGAAACAGTCTAATGGACAGTCTCGGTTCCGCTTTACGCAGGAGGTGCTCACCTGTAGAGGTTGGGAGTGGAACCGTAGAGGTGGACTTTGGTGTTGCTGTTGAAGCAAAAGGGGAGAGAAATAGGAAATTGGTACCCATGCCAAAGGAGAAAGGAAAGCAGCCCCAGTCAGCACATGAATTGTGTCTGTTCAGATGGGAGCCACTTGTTGGAACAAATGGGGTGTATCCCACCGGCGTAAGCCGCAGGGGAACATCTCCCTGTTATGGTGAAGTGCTCTATCATGGATGTGGAGGTGGGCATCCACTTCTCTCGGGAGCCCGTGTGAATTTCAAGGCTGTGGTTGGAGGACCTGGGCTTTATTCGAGGGTTGGGTCTTGGAAGGGCGATGAGCCAAACTTACCACTGGTGCTGACGACGGAGGTGGTCGCAGGGGTGGCTGTGAGCGGAGGAGTGGTAGTTTCTGTTGTGGCGGGGGTTGTAGTCGTGAGAGTGGTGGTGGGTGTACTTGGAGGAGCGGTCGTCATGAGGGGCGTTGGGGTCGTCACCAGGGCAGTGGAGAATGGGGTGGTTGTCTTCAAGGTGGTGGAAGTGGCGTGTGTGCCGGAGGTCGTGGGTGCTGTTGTTGTTGGGGTGCGTGTGCTAATTGTAGTGGATTCAGTGGAGGTAGTGGTGGGCGTGGTTGTAGGAGAGGTTGTACTGGGGGAGGGGGTTGAGGTCGTTGTGGCGGTCTTCCGGGGCTCGGGGGTGGGAGTGGTTTTGGGCGTGCTGGTTGTGGACGACTCCGTTGAGACACTTGTTCTCGACGTCGTAGAGAGGGAAGTGGTGGCGGTTGTTTTCCGTGTGCTCGTGGGGTGTGTCGTCATTGGAGTGGGGCTCACTGCAAAAGAGAAGAAACACGAACCATGGGGTTGCAGTGGCAACGGAGTGGTAGGCAGAGAGGAAACAGTCTAATGGACAGTCTCGGTTCCGCTTTACGCAGGAGGTGCTCACCTGTAGAGGTTGGGAGTGGAACCGTAGAGGTGGACTTTGGTGTTGCTGTTGAAGCAAAAGGGGAGAGAAATAGGAAATTGGTACCCATGCCAAAGGAGAAAGGAAAGCAGCCCCAGTCAGCACATGAATTGTGTCTGTTCAGATGGGAGCCACTTGTTGGAACAAATGGGGTGTATCCCACCGGCGTAAGCCGCAGGGGAACATCTCCCTGTTATGGTGAAGTGCTCTATCATGGATGTGGAGGTGGGCATCCACTTCTCTCGGGAGCCCGTGTGAATTTCAAGGCTGTGGTTGGAGGACCTGGGCTTTATTCGAGGGTTGGGTCTTGGAAGGGCGATGAGCCAAACTTACCACTGGTGCTGACGACGGAGGTGGTCGCAGGGGTGGCTGTGAGCGGAGGAGTGGTAGTTTCTGTTGTGGCGGGGGTTGTAGTCGTGAGAGTGGTGGTGGGTGTACTTGGAGGAGCGGTCGTCATGAGGGGCGTTGGGGTCGTCACCAGGGCAGTGGAGAATGGGGTGGTTGTCTTCAAGGTGGTGGAAGTGGCGTGTGTGCCGGAGGTCGTGGGTGCTGTTGTTGTTGGGGTGCGTGTGCTAATTGTAGTGGATTCAGTGGAGGTAGTGGTGGGCGTGGTTGTAGGAGAGGTTGTACTGGGGGAGGGGGTTGAGGTCGTTGTGGCGGTCTTCCGGGGCTCGGGGGTGGGAGTGGTTTTGGGCGTGCTGGTTGTGGACGACTCCGTTGAGACACTTGTTCTCGACGTCGTAGAGAGGGAAGTGGTGGCGGTTGTTTTCCGTGTGCTCGTGGGGTGTGTCGTCATTGGAGTGGGGCTCACTGCAAAAGAGAAGAAACACGAACCATGGGGTTGCAGTGGCAACGGAGTGGTAGGCAGAGAGGAAACAGTCTAATGGACAGTCTCGGTTCCGCTTTACGCAGGAGGTGCTCACCTGTAGAGGTTGGGAGTGGAACCGTAGAGGTGGACTTTGGTGTTGCTGTTGAAGCAAAAGGGGAGAGAAATAGGAAATTGGTACCCATGCCAAAGGAGAAAGGAAAGCAGCCCCAGTCAGCACATGAATTGTGTCTGTTCAGATGGGAGCCACTTGTTGGAACAAATGGGGTGTATCCCACCGGCGTAAGCCGCAGGGGAACATCTCCCTGTTATGGTGAAGTGCTCTATCATGGATGTGGAGGTGGGCATCCACTTCTCTCGGGAGCCCGTGTGAATTTCAAGGCTGTGGTTGGAGGACCTGGGCTTTATTCGAGGGTTGGGTCTTGGAAGGGCGATGAGCCAAACTTACCACTGGTGCTGACGACGGAGGTGGTCGCAGGGGTGGCTGTGAGCGGAGGAGTGGTAGTTTCTGTTGTGGCGGGGGTTGTAGTCGTGAGAGTGGTGGTGGGTGTACTTGGAGGAGCGGTCGTCATGAGGGGCGTTGGGGTCGTCACCAGGGCAGTGGAGAATGGGGTGGTTGTCTTCAAGGTGGTGGAAGTGGCGTGTGTGCCGGAGGTCGTGGGTGCTGTTGTTGTTGGGGTGCGTGTGCTAATTGTAGTGGATTCAGTGGAGGTAGTGGTGGGCGTGGTTGTAGGAGAGGTTGTACTGGGGGAGGGGGTTGAGGTCGTTGTGGTGGTCTTCCGGGGCACGGGGGTGGGAGTGGTTTTGGGCGTGCTGGTTGTGGACGACTCCGTTGAGACACTTGTTCTCGACGTTGTAGAGAGGGAAGTGGTGGCGGTTGTTTTCCGTGTGCTCGTGGGGTGTGTCGTCATTGGAGTGGGGCTCACTGCAAAAGAGAAGAAACACGAACCATAGGGTTGCAGTGGCAACGGAGTGGTAGGCAGAGAGGAAACAGTCTAATGGACAGTCTCGGTTCCGCTTTACGCAGGAGGTGCTCACCTGTAGAGGTTGGGAGTGGAACCGTAGAGGTGGACTTTGGTGTTGCTGTTGAAGCAAAAGGGGAGAGAAATAGGAAATTGGTACCCATGCCAAAGGAGAAAGGAAAGCAGCCCCAGTCAGCACATGAATTGTGTCTGTTCAGATGGGAGCCACTTGTTGGAACAAATGGGGTGTATTCCACCGGCGTAAGCCGCAGGGGAACATCTCCCTGTTATGGTGAAGTGCTCTATCATGGATGTGGAGGTGGGCATCCACTTCTCTCGGGAGCCCGTGTGAATTTCAAGGCTGTGGTTGGAGGACCTGGGCTTTATTCGAGGGTTGGGTCTTGGAAGGGCGATGAGCCAAACTTACCACTGGTGCTGACGACGGAGGTGGTCGCAGGGGTGGCTGTGAGCGGAGGAGTGGTAGTTTCTGTTGTGGCGGGGGTTGTAGTCGTGAGAGTGGTGGTGGGTGTACTTGGAGGAGCGGTCGTCATGAGGGGCGTTGGGGTCGTCAGCAGGGCAGTGGAGAATGGGGTGGTTGTCTTCAAGGTGGTGGAAGTGGCGTGTGTGCCGGAGGTCGTGGGTGCTGTTGTTGTTGGGGTGCGTGGGCTAATTGTAGTGGATTCAGTGGAGGTAGTGGTGGGCGTGGTTGTAGGAGAGGTTGTACTGGGGGAGGGGGTTGAGGTCGTTGTGGCGGTCTTCCGGGGCACGGGGGTGGGAGTGGTTTTGGGCGTGCTGGTTGTGGACGACTCCGTTGAGACACTTGTTCTCGACGTTGTAGAGAGGGAAGTGGTGGCGGTTGTTTTCCGTGTGCTCGTGGGGTGTGTCGTCATTGGAGTGGGGCTCACTGCAAAAGAGAAGAAACACGAACCATAGGGTTGCAGTGGCAACGGAGTGGTAGGCAGAGAGGAAACAGTCTAATGGACAGTCTCGGTTCCGCTTTACGCAGGAGGTGCTCACCTGTAGAGGTTGGGAGTGGAACCGTAGAGGTGGACTTTGGTGTTGCTGTTGAAGCAAAAGGGGAGAGAAATAGGAAATTGGTCCCCATGCCAAAGGAGAAAGGAAAGCAGCCCCAGTCAGCACATGAATTGTGTGTTGAGATGGGAGCCACTTGTTGGAACAAATGGGGTGTATCCCACCGGCGTAAGCCGCAGGGGAACATCTCCATGTTATGGTGAAGTGCTCTATCATGGATGTGGAGGTGGGCATCCACTTCTCTCGGGAGCCCGTGTGAATTTCAAGGCAGTGGTTGGAGGACCTGGACTTTATTCGAGGGTTGGGTCTTGGATGGGCGATGAGCCCAACTTACCACTGGTGCTGACGACGGAGGTGGTCGCAGGGGTGGCTGTGAGCGGAGGAGTGGTAGTTTCTGTTGTGGCGGGGGTTGAAGTCGTGAGAGTGGTGGTGGGTGTACTTGGAGGAGCGGTCGTCATGAGGGGCGTTGGGGTCGTCAGCAGGGCAGTGGAGAATGGGGTGGTTGTCTTCAAGGTGGTGGAAGTGGCGTGTGTGCCGGAGGTCGTGGGTGCTGTTGTTGTTGGGGTGCGTGGGCTAATTGTAGTGGATTCAGTGGAGGTAGTGGTGGGCGTGGTTGTAGGAGAGGTTGTACTGGGGGAGGGGGTTGAGGTCGTTGTGGCGGTCTTCCGGGGCACGGGGGTGGGAGTGGTTTTGGGCGTGCTGGTTGTGGACGACTCCGTTGAGACACTTGTTCTCGACGTTGTAGAGAGGGAAGTGGTGGCGGTTGTTTTCCGTGTGCTCGTGGGGTGTGTCGTCATTGGAGTGGGGCTCACTGCAAAAGAGAAGAAACACGAACCATGGGGTTGCAGTGGCAACGGAGTGGTAGGCAGAGAGGAAACAGTCTAATGGACAGTCTCGGTTCCGCTTTACGCAGGAGGTGCTCACCTGTAGAGGTTGGGAGTGGAACCGTAGAGGTGGACTTTGGTGTTGCTGTTGAAGCAAAAGGGGAGAGAAATAGGAAATTGGTACCCATGCCAAAGGAGAAAGGAAAGCAGCCCCAGTCAGCACATGAATTGTGTGTTGAGATGGGAGCCACTTGTTGGAACAAATGGGGTGTATCCCACCGGCGTAAGCCGCAGGGGAACATCTCCCTGTTATGGTGAAGTGCTCTATCATGGATGTGGAGGTGGGCATCCACTTCTCCCGGGAGCCCGTGTGAATTTCAAGGCTGTGGTTGGAGGACCTGGGCTTTATTCGAGGGTTGGGTCTTGGAAGGGCGATGAGCCAAACTTACCACTGGTGCTGACGACGGAGGTGGTCGCAGGGGTGGCTGTGAGCGGAGGAGTGGTAGTTTCTGTTGTGGCGGGGGTTGTAGTCGTGAGAGTGGTGGTGGGTGTACTTGGAGGAGCGGTCGTCATGAGGGGCGTTGGGGTCGTCAGCAGGGCAGTGGAGAATGGGGTGGTTGTCTTCAAGGTGGTGGAAGTGGCGTGTGTGCCGGAGGTCGTGGGTGCTGTTGTTGTTGGGGTGCGTGTGCTAATTGTAGTGGATTCAGTGGAGGTAGTGGTGGGCGTGGTTGTAGGAGAGGTTGTACTGGGGGAGGGGGTTGAGGTCGTTGTGGCGGTCTTCCGGGGCACGGGGGTGGGAGTGGTTTTGGGCGTGCTGGTTGTGGACGACTCCGTTGAGACACTTGTTCTCGACGTTGTAGAGAGGGAAGTGGTGGCGGTTGTTTTCCGTGTGCTCGTGGGGTGTGTCGTCATTGGAGTGGGGCTCACTGCAAAAGAGAAGAAACACGAACCATAGGGTTGCAGTGGCAACGGAGTGGTAGGCAGAGAGGAAACAGTCTAATGGACAGTCTCGGTTCCGCTTTACGCAGGAGGTGCTCACCTGTAGAGGTTGGGAGTGGAACCGTAGAGGTGGACTTTGGTGTTGCTGTTGAAGCAAAAGGGGAGAGAAATAGGAAATTGGTACCCATGCCAAAGGAGAAAGGAAAGCAGCCCCAGTCAGCACATGAATTGTGTGTTGAGATGGGAGCCACTTGTTGGAACAAATGGGGTGTATCCCACCGGCGTAAGCCGCAGGGGAACATCTCCATGTTATGGTGAAGTGCTCTATCATGGATGTGGAGGTGGGCATCCACTTCTCTCGGGAGCCCGTGTGAATTTCAAGGCTGTGGTTGGAGGACCTGGACTTTATTCGAGGGTTGGGTCTTGGATGGGCGATGAGCCCAACTTACCACTGGTGCTGACGACGGAGGTGGTCGCAGGGGTGGCTGTGAGCGGAGGAGTGGTAGTTTCTGTTGTGGCGGGGGTTGAAGTCGTGAGAGTGGTGGTGGGTGTACTTGGAGGAGCGGTCGTCATGAGGGGCGTTGGGGTCGTCAGCAGGGCAGTGGAGAATGGGGTGGTTGTCTTCAAGGTGGTGGAAGTGGCGTGTGTGCCGGAGGTCGTGGGTGCTGTTGTTGTTGGGGTGCGTGGGCTAATTGTAGTGGATTCAGTGGAGGTAGTGGTGGGCGTGGTTGTAGGAGAGGTTGTACTGGGGGAGGGGGTTGAGGTCGTTGTGGCGGTCTTCCGGGGCACGGGGGTGGGAGTGGTTTTGGGCGTGCTGGTTGTGGACGACTCCGTTGAGACACTTGTTCTCGACGTTGTAGAGAGGGAAGTGGTGGCGGTTGTTTTCCGTGTGCTCGTGGGGTGTGTCGTCATTGGAGTGGGGCTCACTGCAAAAGAGAAGAAACACGAACCATGGGGTTGCAGTGGCAACGGAGTGGTAGGCAGAGAGGAAACAGTCTAATGGACAGTCTCGGTTCCGCTTTACGCAGGAGGTGCTCACCTGTAGAGGTTGGGAGTGGAACCGTAGAGGTGGACTTTGGTGTTGCTGTTGAAGCAAAAGGGGAGAGAAATAGGAAATTGGTACCCATGCCAAAGGAGAAAGGAAAGCAGCCCCAGTCAGCACATGAATTGTGTGTTGAGATGGGAGCCACTTGTTGGAACAAATGGGGTGTATCCCACCGGCGTAAGCCGCAGGGGAACATCTCCCTGTTATGGTGAAGTGCTCTATCATGGATGTGGAGGTGGGCATCCACTTCTCTCGGGAGCCCGTGTGAATTTCAAGGCTGTGGTTGGAGGACCTGGACTTTATTCGAGGGTTGGGTCTTGGAAGGGCGATGAGCCAAACTTACCACTGGTGCTGACGACGGAGGTGGTCGCAGGGGTGGCTGTGAGCGGAGGAGTGGTAATTTCTGTTGTGGCGGGGGTTGTAGTCGTGAGAGTGGTGGTGGGTGTACTTGGAGGAGCGGTCGTCATGAGGGGCGTTGGGGTCGTCAGCAGGGCAGTGGAGAATGGGGTGGTTGTCTTCAAGGTGGTGGAAGTGGCGTGTGTGCCGGAGGTCGTGGGTGCTGTTGTTGTTGGGGTGTGTGGGCTAATTGTAGTGGATTCAGTGGAGGTAGTGGTGGGCGTGGTTGTAGGAGAGGTTGTACTGGGGGAGGGGGTTGAGGTCGTTGTGGCGGTCTTCCGGGGCACGGGGGTGGGAGTGGTTTTGGGCGTGCTGGTTGTGGACGACTCCGTTGAGACACTTGTTCTCGACGTTGTAGAGAGGGAAGTGGTGGCGGTTGTTTTCCGTGTGCTCGTGGGGTGTGTCGTCATTGGAGTGGGGCTCACTGCAAAAGAGAAGAAACACGAACCATAGGGTTGCAGTGGCAACGGAGTGGTAGGCAGAGAGGAAACAGTCTAATGGACAGTCTCGGTTCCGCTTTACGCAGGAGGTGCTCACCTGTAGAGGTTGGGAGTGGAACCGTAGAGGTGGACTTTGGTGTTGCTGTTGAAGCAAAAGGGGAGAGAAATAGGAAATTGGTACCCATGCCAAAGGAGAAAGGAAAGCAGCCCCAGTCAGCACATGAATTGTGTGTTGAGATGGGAGCCACTTGTTGGAACAAATGGGGTGTATCCCACCGGCGTAAGCCGCAGGGGAACATCTCCCTGTTATGGTGAAGTGCTCTATCATGGATGTGGAGGTGGGCATCCACTTCTCTCGGGAGCCCGTGTGAATTTCAAGGCTGTGGTTGGAGGACCTGGACTTTATTCGAGGGTTGGGTCTTGGAAGGTCGATGAGCCAAACTTACCACTGGTGCTGACGACGGAGGTGGTCGCAGGGGTGGCTGTGAGCGGAGGCATGGTAGTTTCTGTTGTGGCCGGGGTTGTAGTCGTGAGAGTGGTGGTGGGTGTACTTGGAGGAGCGGTCGTCATGAGGGGCGTTGGGGTTGTCACCAGGGCAGTGGAGAATGGGGTGGTTGTCTTTAAGGTGGTAGAAGTGACATGTGTGCTGTGTGTTGTGGATTTGGTTGACTTTGTAATCGGGGTAGATGTAGTTTCCTTTTCTATGGGTTTTCCTGTAATTGTGGAAGCTGTCGGGATGGTGATAGTAATGACATGGACTTGGGTGGTATGACTGGTCTTGGGCATGGCGGTTGGTAAAGTGGTCGTTGATGTTGTGTACGAAGAAGTGGGTGTGGTTGTTTTCAACGTAGTTCTACGTTGTGAGGTTTGCTGAGCTGTGGAAACTGAAAAAACAAAAATGACAGGGGGGATAACAAGAAGTGGACATAGTTACATAGACGAAAAAGGAAGTCGCAAAACTGGTCTACAATGAAATGCCAGTCTTGACCTGTAAGAATTGTTTTTGGAACCTCACTGGTGGTTCTTGGTTCTTCTGTCATACAAAAGGAAAGATAAAATAATAATTGGATACCAGAGGAACTGACAAAAGAAGAAGCTAGTAAGCGTTTGAGCACAAGTTTGTGAAGACTGCCAGATGACTAAATACCAGGAAGCCCATCATCTAACACTGAGGTAAGGATTGTAGCACAAAAGTAATATCTGGAAATATAATAAAACACATCTTTGTTCAATACTTAGTAGAGTATAGACAGCTGATGAGGAAGGAAAGACATGGAGTGAGATAAACCCTTGTTCAGAGGGATGTATCCCCCCCTTAGTGTGGAATGTGCTATCAGGGATGTGGAGCTGGGCATCCACATCTCTCAGGAGCCTGTGTTAAATGCAAAGCTGTGGTTTGAGGACTAGGACTGTATACGAGGGTTGGGTCTTGGAAGGGCGATGAGCCAAACTTACCACTGGTGCTGACGACGGAGGTGGTCGCAGGGGTGGCTGTGAGCGGAGGAGTGGTAGTTTCTGTTGTGGCGGGGGTTGTAGTCGTGAGAGTGGTGGTGGGTGTACTTGGAGGAGCGGTCGTCATGAGGGGTGTTGGGGTCGTCAGCAGGGCAGTGGAGAATGGGGTGGTTGTCTTCAAGGTGGTGGAAGTGGCGTGTGTGCCGGAGGTCGTGGGTGCTGTTGTTGTTGGGGTGCGTGTGCTAATTGTAGTGGATTCAGTGGAGGTAGTGGTGGGCGTGGTTGTAGGAGAGGTTGTACTGGGGGAGGGGGTTGAGGTCGTTGTGGCGGTCTTCCGGGGCACGGGGGTGGGAGTGGTTTTGGGCGTGCTGGTTGTGGACGACTCCGTTGAGACACTTGTTCTCGACGTTGTAGAGAGGGAAGTGGTGGCGGTTGTTTTCCGTGTGCTCGTGGGGTGTGTCATCATTGGAGTGGGGCTCACTGCAAAAGAGAAGAAACACGAACCATAGGGTTGCAGTGGCAACGGAGTGGTAGGCAGAGAGGAAACAGTCTAATGGACAGTCTCGGTTCCGCTTTACGCAGGAGGTGCTCACCTGTAGAGGTTGGGAGTGGAACCGTAGAGGTGGACTTTGGTGTTGCTGTTAAAGCAAAAGTGGTGAGAAAGTAATTATTAATATATGTAAAAAAGAAAGAAAGACAACACATGAACTCTGGGTTGATGTTTGATCCAGCTGCTTGAACTAATGAGTAGAATCCCGCAGTCTTACTCAGCTGGATCATGTCCTTCGTTTTGGGAGGTTTGTTCTATCAGGGTTGTTGATTTGGGAATCTAGTTTTCACTGTTGAGCTTCCATAAAGCAAAGCCGTTTTGGAAGACCAAACCTTGCTTTGAAGGGTTAGCTGTTGAACAATGAGGAGAGAAACTTACCACTGGTGGGTATGGTTCTGGTCCCAGGTGTGGTTGTGGCCTTAGTAGTGATCATTTCTCTTGGAGTATTGGTAGGAGCTGTGAGGTTGGTGGTAGTCATTGTTCTTGGAGGAGTTGTCACGGTGACACTAATTGATGGCATCTGCGGTGTTGAGGAGACTGGGGTCGTTGTCTTAAAGGTTGACAAAGTGCTGGGTGTTTTGGAAATGGTGGGGGGTGTTGTTTTTGAGGTGGGTTTGCTTAGTGTTCTTGATTTAGTGGTTGTAATGGTGGGGACTACTGTCGTAGTTGCTGTTGTTACCGGTGTACTGATGGTGTGTTTAGAGATTGTTGTGGTAGTCTTTGAGACTGTTGTCGTTGGAGTGGTCTTTGATGTGCTGGTCATAGGTGGTTCTGTTGATTTAGTTGTTCTCGACATTGTGGAGAGTGAAGTAGTCACTGTTGTTTTTGGTGTGCTGCTGGGAGGTGGCTTTGATGGAGTACTGGTTGCTGGAGGAGGAAAATGAGCAAATGAAGGGCTGTGCAGAGGATTCGGAATGGTAACCATAGAGAAGGAAATCTGATTAACAAACCATTGAGTCAAATTATTCATTTGCTTACCTGTGGGTATTGATGTTGTGGATGGAGTTGTGGTTGTTAGTGTTGCTGTAACACAGAAGAGTAGAATAAAGAAATGTTTGTTTCTGGGCGGGGGGGGGGGGGAGAAAAAGAAAGACATCTGTGCACTCTGGGTTAAGATGATAGCACTTGAGCAAATGGAGAGAAACCCGCAGTCTTACTCAGATGAAATGAGCTTCCCCATTTTGTGGAAATGTGTGCTATTTGGGAACATGAAATGTCAATTTGGATAGTTCTTGGAGTCTGTGAATTGTGTAGGAACTTTTCAGAGGATGAGGAAATGTGTTGGCTTGAATGACATTGAAGCTTGTTGCGGAAAACTATACTACTGGTAGTTTTGATGGTTTATAGACACAAGGGTTATAGCAGGTACATTAGTGTATTTTCTCTGATGTTACAGGTAGTATTTATAAGAGCTCTGGTGGTGATTATTCTTATTGGACTGATGTCAGAAATGGAGATACAAATGGTGGTGCAGTTTTCATATTGAAAAAACCTGTGGTTGTCTTCAATTAGTTGGAACCGGTGGGTGTGTTCATGGCGAATGGAATGCTTTTTCCAGGTCTAATTGCAGTGGGGTTTCGCAACTTGGAAGTGTAGTTTTAACCCTTCCCTCCTCATGCGTTGCAAAACCTCAGTCCACTTTCTATGCTCTAAACGGAGTTGGGAAAAACTTCCCCTTGCCTTTGATATAAGACTTTTCCAAACTTAACTGTAATATTGGGATGGGGGATGGGGTCAGGGATCTTTTTGTTGTTCTTCTGTGTGTTATATGTAAGTGTGTGTTATGTTTATGACAGTGGTGTTTTGATGGGAGGAGGAGAGAGAATATGTGTTATGTGTGAATATGTGTATATGTTACGTATGAAAATTGATGTTCGTGTGTATTAAGTATGGATGAAACAGAGCGTGAGGCTGGTCCCACCCACTATAGGTTTGACTCCATTCATGTTATACAGAGGGTGGTCACCTATCTCTGGTTAGCTGTTTCTGCAAAGTTCCCTGTAAAGTGGGCAAGTTGTGCTCCAGTTGTTTGGCCTACCATGTTGGCCCGTTGGCCCGTTTATTTCAAGAATAAATAAAATAGTTAAAATCCCCACTGGGATGGAGGATGCTATTTTAGATTTCTCAGAATGCCCCTTGGAATGGGGGGGGGGGACAGTGAAGGACTGCCATTTTTTTTGGTGGTGACCATATAAGCATTCTGGGAAATCTAAAATGGTGGATGTCAGGCTCCTGAAAAAGGAGGGAGATATTTTCACCCCTTCTTTCACCATTGAACTCCCCCCTTAAGTTTGGACTGAACTTTAGCCTCTTAAAAGATTGGACTAGCACAGCTCACTACTCACTTTGAACATTATATATGAAACACTCTTCTGGTTCCTGCCCAAAATCAGTTGTATGCAACAAAGTGTTGACACATGCTAAACTATGCATTACTAGTAACATGAGTATAACATTCCAGTCCACATCATAGGACACATATATTTATCTTCTGATCTTTATTATTATTGAACAATGCTGGCAAATGGGTAATTTGCCTTCACCGTGACTTAGATCCAAACTTTGCTCCCACCAGCAGGACCATCTCCTAAGCAGAGTTCCACTCAGGGAACACTCTCACTAGTGGAAAGGGCAGAGGTACCTATGTCCTTCCCTGTACCGATCATTGTGCCCTCTGAACATCTGCTCTGGAGGGTTGGGGGAATTTCTGTCATGTTCCCCAGCCTTGATCCATTCTCTGGCTCTGAAAAGGACTCAGAGGCAGAGGAGACTCCTTCCATTAACCCAACTCTTGCTATGCCAGGGCCTTCCAGGCCAAGGGATGTGGCTCTACCTAACTCCTCAGATGTAGAGGACATTTCCCCATTAAAGCCTTCTCACAGATACTCTGATAGAAGCAAGTGGCTACAAATCAGGCAGTAGCCCTTTAAGAAACAAACTGCTTCTCTGAGATGGGGTGGTGGAGCTAACTGTACGTCTTGAGCTGCTGGCATTTATAAAGCTCAGAAAGTATTTGGCTGTTGCTGAGTCAACAGTTTTCATTGGTTGAGTCTCTGTTTACTTGGAGCTGGCCAAGGTCCTGAAAGACCCTGCCTGGTCTAACCTTGCTTTGCTATTTAGCACACTGAACCTGACCTAATGCCATGGGATTTGATCCCACTTGACCTGACCTGATTGGATTAACCAGACTTGCCCAGATGGGGGTCTTGTGTTGACCCTCTTTTCTTTAATGTGCTTTGCTGGTTTCAGCACTTCTGCACATCTTGTACCAAGTTGGACAGGACACCTTCTTGAACAGTTTGGGAGGGATGTTGGGGATGGGGTGAATCAGTGAAATTACCTCTTCCCCACTTCCACCAGTGGGATCTTCCACTGTATCACAACAATTCCATGGCCAAAAAGAGGATTTCTGGAAGGCTAAGTTAGGATCCAACCCTCTTAGTCAAACTAAGGGTCATATACTTTTAGAAATACTTTTTAAAAAAATTGTTCTCACCTGTTGTTAGTGGTGATGGAGTGCTTGTTGACTGTGGTCCTGTTGAAAAGACAAACATGTGAGCATAATGTGGAATATAACATGTTTCATATAATCAAAGAGCTTCAGAGTTTTGTGGACACTATTATGCTTCATTTTGACTCTGTCCATACCTATAGCTTAAGTGGCAAGACACCATGTGAACACATTAGATGCAGCAAAGACATATCCTGTTTCACCAAGTAGTGTATGTGATTTGCAAAATTTCACCAAATTGTGGTCACCATAGATATAAACTTGAGTATATGTGGCTTTCCCCACATGGAAGTTACATACATGTAGAAAAAGTATGGAATGTGAAGCAACTCTAATTTGCTGTAGATATGATAAGAAATGTAATAATAATAATAATAATAATAATAATAATAATAATAATAATAATAATAATAATATTATCCTTTTCCATAATGAGGATTTGATGCAACCATATCTCTTTTCCATTTCTATAGTGAAAGTACAAGGTAGAGTTCCAGGATTTATATCATTTTAGAAGTGGTTACTGGAAAATGCTCAGCATTCGCATTGGGATAATTAAAGTTTTTTTTTTTATCCCCCCCCCCTTTATGTCCATCAGCCAATATATATGGCTAAGCACTTAAATCATAGTACATGGCATATTTCTTAAAATTAAGCACAATAGATGGAGTGAAGAGATACCATTCAATGACAGCTCTTTAGGATCAAAAGAAGTCCTAAGGAAATATACTGACTATAAAACAAGGCTGCAGTCCTGTACATCCTATGCACATTTACTAGGGAAACCCCCCAATGAAACGCATAGGATTGCCTTGAACTTGCATGAGATTGCCTTGAATATGGCCTTCCTTAATGCTAGAGCTGTTGTGAACAAGATATTTGAAAGTAGGCTTATTTCCTTACCACAAGGAACACAGGCTTGCAACTTATGATCATAGTATTCATTCCATGAACAGTTGTAACAGCCTAGGAGCAAAGGACAAACAAATACATCATTCATCATGTATGCAGCAAAGGTTTTAGATAAACTCTGGTCTTTTAAAGGGTTTGAGAAAAAATTATTCTTGTCATTTGCAAAGAAGTCACAGAGAAAAAAGTATAGATTCCATTTTCCAATCATAAGAATTCAGGCCTGTTATTTTCTACAAAGTGTTTTATAAAAGGTTTACAAAGGGGGTTCAATGCATCTCCACTACTTTCTGTAAGCTTCCGATCAATATTTTCATGGGACAGGCTCCAGATAATTCTTGGAAATTTAATGTTTCCAAACAATCTTGTAGTTATGTAAGTGCGTTACTTTTGGAAACATTAAGTTTCCAAGGTTTAAATTATAAGGACGCTGTTTTCACATATGAATATTAGCAAGGAGGAAAGGTATCAAGACTGAAGCTGAATAGAAAGCTACAATGCACTTTTAATTTTCCTCAATTTGGAACAGATTCTGAAACACTACTTGAAAGTGTTTGTTGAATCAGATCAAAACAAAACAAAAAACAGGTTACTGGTTCATAATCAGGGGATGACTGATGCAGAAGGACATGAGCACATAATATTCAAGTGGAGCCTGAATAGTAAAAGTACATTTGGGAGTTGCCCAGGCTTCTGTGCCCTGTCATCTTCAAAGGCTGGAATACAGTAGATGAGATGGAGACCTGCTGCTTTAATGATGGATTCCACTCTGGCAGACTGTGACAGGATCTACACTACTGCTTTAAAATGGCTTGGAACAACTGTGGACACACTCCATATACAGTTTTCAAACTGTTTTCAAAATGTCATATCCTGCTTGGTGTAGACCTGGCCTGTGAGGACAGACATCTGGTGAGAAGACAGCTTTTCCCTGCCATGCTATAATGCTCAGCTAAGCCAGATCTTCACCAAGCAGGATATAGCACTATGAAAGTGGTATATAAAAGGCAGGAGCCACACCAAGCAGGATATAGCACTATAAAAGAGGTATGAAAGCAGTATGTGGAATATGTCATAGGCCCCAACAGTTGTCAGTGCACTTCAATACCGCCATAAAATAGTAGTGTGGCTCCTGCCTCTTATATACCACTTTCATACCGTTTTCATGATGCTATATACTGCTTGGTGTAGATTTTGCTGTAGATTTCACTGATGAAGCCTTTCAGCTCTAACTTTTGATCTAAGGCTCACCATATAGGTAGTTGTTTGTTAAACATTCTTAACTCTTAACTCTGTTACAGGGGGAAAACTAGATCTGTGGTTGTTAGATGAAAAGGAAGCCTTATGTACAGGGGCTGAGACCAGCAGAGCATTTTAGGTAGTTCCAAAAAATTAGAGAATTAGACCTGCCTTCCCCCATTCCAGTGCTCTGCAGTTCCCATCATTCCCAGTCAGCATGGACATTGGAATGGTGGTGGTTGCAGTAAAGCACATCTAGAGTGCACCAGGTAGGGGAAGGCTAAGCTAGATACATTCAGCTGATTTACTTTCCCTAACTCACCTTGGAAATCAGTGTGATAATATGAATGATACTGAAATTAAGCACATGAGGTAAAATGGAACGGGTTTGTGCCAATATTATTGCCCAAAGTAGAAATACATTGAGACAATTTCAGCCATAGCTGAACTTGAATTGCAGCTGGACAACAACAGAAATAATGATTTGACTCCCTGGTTGCTGTAACATGTATGCCTTCATTGTTTACTTTTGTCCCCACTTTTATACCTCCTTTGGGGCTTGGGTGTGGGACCTAGGGGGAGATTAAAAGGCCCTGTCCTTTTCTCTGAGAGGCATTAACTTGGACAAACAAATGTACCAGAGCCTCCCATCCTGAAACACCATTGCTATAGCTGAGACAACTATCCATAGGATTACTTTAGTTTCACATCATCTACTCCTTGGGGAAGCCAAGAAATATGAAAGACTAAAGGCTTGGGAAGCCATGCATGTCTTTGATTGCCCAGGACAACAGTAGGGGGCACCTCCTGCACACAGCAGCATTTCAACAATCCGTCCTGGCACCCAAACAGTGGGATGGTACATGCCCAGTGTGGCCTCTTTGACATCCCCCTTTATCTCAGTGAGGTGTCTCTTAAATGGAAAATATGAATGTTCTGTACTCTTGCATTTGACAAATTGCTGCTTTCCTGAAGGCACAGTTGAAAAGCTGACAGATTTGACTACTGAACCCTGATTGCCACTTTATGTTATCTATGTGCTACCTGGTCTCTTTGAAGGTCGATGGGACTACATTGCCTCTGCAAAATTTCATGGAAGCCATATCTTTGCCCAGGCCAGTGAAGACTTCTTTATTTTGGACAAATAACTGACTGGAATAGCCTTCCTCACTCACTCACATCAAGCATGGGGTGGAATAGAGTCAAAGGAAGAAGCAATTATGTACATGCATGCCATCTTAAATTATAAAGACTTTTGGCATACACAATGGGATGGATATTGGGATATTAAATTTACATTAGGTGAAAAGAAAAGAGAGAAGATGGAGACAAACAGTACTTGAGGTTACTTGAATCTCTGAACCATATCAGTAAATGGTATGGTTGAGAATATTAGTGACAAAAGTCAGCTGTGAGCTGGCAAAAGAAGCTCGACTGGCAACCTTTTGTGCAACACACTTGCTATATCATTGGGTAACACCATTTCTATTTTTAAAGGCAAAGAATGTTACCTTCAGGGTTGACATCGGTTGGCTGTGACATGTTTAGACATTTACAGGGGCGATAATGCCAGGTGCAATTAAATAGATCAGCAGGATTATACGCGGTCCCCATGCCACTGTTCGAATGGCTGTTGAAATAGTCACAGTAGACAGCTAAAATAGGAGAGAAGGTCATGGTAATTAATTAATTAATTAATTAATATCAAATTACATTCCCCAAAGAAAATTGTTAGAGAAAAATGGCTTTGCTTTCTCATATGGCAAAATAGATAGGGAAACAGCTTTATGAATTTTTGTTTTATGATGAGAAAGTACATATACTTGACAGTATCCTTGAAGGGCATAGGGCAAATGTCATCTATTCACACACTGGATTAATACCTATGGTCTGCCTTGATTTAAACAGGTGCAACAGCTGATGCAAATGGGTAGCCACTCCCGACGTTATCAAGGGAATCAGGCTGGTCATTGTTTCTTTAAAAAAAATGAATGAACTCTTAGCCATATTTTCTCCAATTGGCCAAGTAGCTTTGCCCATACTTAAACTTGAGGTGTACAGAAAACTTTTTTAAAAAACAATGCATCAGGATAGTGGATATCAAGCTTCCTAATCCCCAGGGAATCCATTGCAAATTAATTTAGATACTGAGGAGTTTCTGCCCATGGCAGAGAACGCTGGAATGTGTTACAAGGCAGGGGTGGGCAGAGGGTATTTATATTTATTTATTTATTTTATTACATTTATATACCGCCCCATAGCCAAAGCTCTCTGGGTGGTTTACAAATCGCCACATGTTTTGGATTTGCCAGCATGGCCAATGCTCATGAAAGCTGGAAGTTTTAGTCCAAAATATTTGGATAGCTACTTTCTGCCCACTCCTGTTTTAAGGTGCAGGTTTGATTAACCTCATTCTAACATGGCCAACATTCTCCTCTTAGCTCAGGGATGGGGAACCCCTTGCCCATGGGCCAAATTTGGCCTTCTGGGTCAGACTATGGGGTTCCAGGTGAAGCCCCTCCCCACCCTTAAAGGCTAGCAAGGAGAAGAATCCCTGCTATTATCTTCAATCAGTGATAGGCAATAACAGCAGGGGTTTCCCTTAGTGCACCGTTTGCCATCTCAATTTGGTGGGTGAGTGGTGTACAAAGTGCTTTGCCCACCCAGCATCCCCAATGCAGGAAGGCAAGGGGTTGGCAAAATCACCCTGACCTGAGGTGCCAGCTGGAGGAGTACTCGTCTAGCCTGCGCCTAGGTCAAGGAAATGGCTTTGCTATGTGCAAATGGCATTCCCTTGTCCGGAGGAGCTTCAACCAGAACTTCGGTTGGGAACCAGATAACCTCTGCGGGCATGCTTTTGCCTCCTGACATCATCCAGCCTATGAAGGGCTCATGGGGGTGCGTCATTGGGCTCCCTCCAACCCGCAAACAGTTCCCCACCTGTGCTGCGCTTCCAGTTGCACACAAAATGTGCTCATCATTCTCTGGTGGCTGCAGTTACATACAGAAGGCATTCAATTCTCTCCTGTGGCTGCACATAGCAGCAAGGAGAGATTATTACAGAGGACAAGCTGTCGGTGGTGGAATCTGCCCACCATGACTGATCCTCTCATTGGGGATCCTCACCAAACTTCTGAGGGATGTTTGAGCTCTAAAGAACATAGTTTGAAAACACTACTTGACAGATACAGTGCTTCCTTCTTCATTAGTTTTGTAAACTGAAAAATCCAATTCTGTCAATTTTGTAAATCCAGTTTCATTACATGAACATATACAACTGCCAACATACTTTAAAAACATGTTTTAAAAAGTAATATTAAGAAACGTACGACAGAAGTCTGGTTTTCTCCAGTCGATGCATAAGCCAACATCTATGCAAGCTTTCGCATACGTTGCAATAGCATCACACATGCATTCGCAGTCACCACCAGTGTCACATCCACATGAATCCTGGACACAAGTTTCATAATAAGGCGTCCGGTATACCTATAGCAAAGACAGAAGAAGAATTAGAGCAGAAACTATGTATAAGAAAAGGTTCTTTATTTATTTTTTACATTTTCATTGGGACCAAACAAGTGATACCCACTAATCAAACAAAGCCACCTTTTGTATTAATCTGCTGATAGCGATGGTTGAACTCACCTTGGCTTAATTTGGATCTGGGCTTGGCAAACCAAACTATTTTTGTGTCCCGCCCAGGGAGCTCTGGCTGTTGGGCGGTATAAAAATGCAATAAATAAAGTAATAAAAATATTTTCTAGCAATTGGAAATTACCTCACATTTTCCAATCCCAATTCCAAAATTTTGATGCCATTGCACTCCTAATCACATTTTTGGGAGGGCACCACTGCCCTGCTGAAGGTCATCCAAGATGGCAGCATGTGATGTGGGACCACCACCTCCATCAGGTGTCTGAAGCTGATGGACACAATGTCTTCTCTGTCCCTAGCAGGACAAACTGGTGCTGCCTTCTCAAGTGCCAGCAGACCTGTGGTGGTATAGTGCCCAGGTTTCTTTCCTCTTCTTATGTCTTTCCTGCAGTGCAGGCAGGTAGCATAGCTGGGATGTGCAGCCACCCCAAAGTGGTCCATCCCATACTCTGCCTAGCTCCACATTGTTTGCCAGTATGAACTGGTGTCATACTGACTGTACATATTAATATGTGCTATAATACACTTTATTAATAGTAAGATTGCTTGTACACACCAACACAAACCCCCACCCAAACCCACGCATACACACCACAAATTAAGTAAGAGACTCACACACCACAGAGAACACAGAGACACCAAATAGTAAAATATATTATAATTAATGACTGACACATACACATGAGTAATGCAAGAACTTGCTTGAAATAAAATCTAACCTATTGAACTAGGGCCAAAATGGGTGTTGGTGTTGGTGGTGTAGGGGTACATAGGAATAATAGTTGCCTATACAACTATCAAGAGACAAAACAGACCATCAAGCAACAGCAACAATAAATGAAACCTCACTTCTAGAGGAAGGACCAGGCAGGTGTAAATGAATGAATATGAATGGAAAGGAAGCATTTAGGAAAAGGACTGGAAAGCTGGAATAAGGATTGGTTGGAAGGATAAAAAAAACCCCAGAAATGTACAAAAGCCACAAACAACTCCTTTCTTACTCTATCCAAGTTCTTCAAATATCCTTGCTTAGATGAGACAGAACTAGCAAAGACTTCAGAGGAGACTTGGGCAAAGCATTATATAAGACTCAACATTCCTTCCACAAAACACTGGGATTGGAAAATTCTGGTAAACCATTCCTTCTGATTTGAAGGTTGACCAGTCGATCACTCATCTCTTCCTTCCCCCATTCTCTTCACTGGAATTTTGTATATATGGAGAAGTGAAAGTAAACTAGCAAAATTTTGCAGACACAGTGGCCTATGCCAGATCTACACCAAGCAGGATATGACACTTTGAAAACGGTTTGAAAACTGTATATGCAGTGTGTCCTGCAGTAGTCACTACTGTTATAAACCGTTTTAAAGCAGTAGTGTAGATCCTGCCCTGGTTCACCACAGCCCACCATGTTTTTTTAAGTCTTATTTAAGCCAAGGTGGATCACAGTTTCGCTAACATGGCGTCTGTAGTGTCGTCTGAACAGATCTGTTGAAAATAATAATTAAAGAGAAGTGCTGGAATTTAGAAGCATGTGTTGGGAAAATAGAAATCTCTTGTGCTAATATCAAGTACTGAAGCATAGGATATACTAAAGAAGGGCTCCATTCCATGTTATTACCTTGCTATGGCATTCAGCAAACACGTAACTGTTGATAATGGAGCATTGCTTCTCTGCCCATGCTTTGCGATAGGGATTCTTGCCACATGGATCAGCTATGAACATCACATCGCCACAAAGGGGATTCTCTTTCCAGGAATTCGCAAACTCCAGTTCACTGGATGCCACATATCTACTTCGGGTTTCAAAATCATCTTGTATATTCCCATTGTAATTACCACATAAACCACAGAGATGATCCTAGATTAAAATAAAATGAAGTAAGTCTGGGAAATCCTATCAGTCCACAAAACGCTGGCCTTTAGAAAGAGTGCAAAGGAGCCATGGGGACCGGCAGGTTGAATGGTTGACCAGCAAGTGGTTGGAGGAGAGAGAGAGAGAAGAGATGCTTCTTAACCCTTTCTTTGCCAGCCATTTGTTCTCCCTTGAATTGCTTTCCCACATGGGGGGAAGATATGGGTGGGGGTTCTTTCCCCTCTCATGGAGAAAACCTGCTCTGTGTGTGTGTAGTTTTGAGCAGAGAGGGGGCGAAAAGGCTAATGAGCATCCAAAGTACCCCCCAAAGTAGAGAAACGTCTCAGGATGCAAAGACTTTTATTAATGGCAAGCCTGATTCTTTTCTTATTTTGAGGCCTTCTTCAAGGGGCTGTAACAGAACAGTTACCACCCCTTGAAAAAGGCCTCAAAATAAGAAAAGACCTCAAAATAAGAAAAGAGGCCAAAACACGTCAGACTTTCCATTAATAAAATCTTTGCATCCAGAGACACTTCAAGGATTCAGACAAGCTGGAGGGGGTTCAGAGGAGGGCAATGAGGATGATCAGGGGTCTGGAAACAAAGCGCTATGAGGAGAGATTGAAAGAACTGGGCATGTTTAGCCTGGAAAAGAGAACATTGAGGGGAAACATGAAAGGTTGCCACACAGAGGATCTCTTCTCGATCATCCTAGAGTGCAGGACACAGAATAATGGCTCAAGTTATAGGAAGCCAGATTCCGGCTGGACATCAGGAAAAAAATCCTGACTGTCAGAGCAGTACGACAATGGAACCAATTACCTTGGGAGGTTGTGGGCTCTCCCACACTAGAGGCATTCAAGAGGCAGCTGGACAACCATCTGTCAGAGATGCCTTAAGGTGGATTCCTGCATTAAGCAGGGGGTTGGACTTGATGGCCTTATAGCCCCCTTCCAACTCTACTATTCTGTGATTCTATGTTTTTCTTCTTTTTTTGCATATTTGAGCAGAGAAATAGCTGGCAAGGAAACTGACCCTACCCCTAGTTATCTACTCAGTCTGAAGCCACCCACAGCTGCTTTGCTTTTAATAATAAACCCTGGAAAAGCAATCATGAAACTTCAAGTAGCGTCTGCCTTACCTATACTCCATGGAGATGGGTGAGTGATTAATCCTCCTAGAAGATCTCTGCTTACAGTCTGAGACCATGGCCCTGTGACTACCTATTCAATTTCATTTGTATGCTGTCAGAAATGTATTTCTCAGGGAAAGTGAAGAAACACCTATTAGGAATCTACACCACACTACCTTTGTGTCTCTGAATATCTTGATGAATAAGTTCTTGTGCCTATTCCAGAGCAGGTTCATATGAAATTTGCCAGGGATTGTGATCTCAATAATCAAATGGAGGGTGTTCTGTTCTATGAAGAAGTCTGTTGGAGGATTCCCACCAGAGATAGTGTATGTTTTATCTTCCAAAGTGATAGTCGTATTCTGAAAGAAAAATGGCATGCAAGTAGAAAAGCTATCTAACAGAATAGTTTGTTTTTAATGGACCCCACAATTGTTGTTTTTAAATGGATACTGTTGTTTTTATACTGTTTTTTATGTGTGTGTGTGTGTGTGTGTGTTTTAAATTGTATACTTTTAATGTTTACTATTTTTAAATGTTGTAAACCGCCCAGAGAGCTTCGGCTGTGGGGCGGTATATAAATGTAATTAAATAAAATTAAATAAATAAATAAATAAATAAAATAACAGAACCTCAAACTATAAACATCTGCTAAGAGAGACTCATTTTCTTGCATACAGTACACAGCAAAACAAGGCACAACAAAATGATAAAGCAGCATAACAAAATTGCAATGTCAGGGGAAATGTGATCAAAAAACAAATCAGTCTCCTGGGATAGAAAGTACCACTACAGAGAAGGCTATGTCTCACATATGCACTCACCAAGTCTTAGCTGATGGTGGGCAGAGAGCAGTGCCTCTGCCAAAGATCAATGGGTGGGAAGACCCATACAGGGAGAGGCAGTTCTTCAAGTACAATTGTCCCAAACATTTAGGACTTTGAAAGTAATAGGGCTTTAAATTGGGCTCAGAAACAGGCCACGAGCCAATGCAGCTGATACAACAGTGGAATCACATGATCTAAAAAGCAAGGCCCTGGTCACAACTCTCACTGCTTATTTGCACTAGCTGACATATTCAATCCCATTTCAATGGAAGGCCCACACAGGGTGCACTGCAATAATGCAACCTGGGTGTGACTAGACATGAAGAGAGGAAACCTAGTTCAGTGTTAGAGCACATGCTTCGCACACAGAAGAACCCAGATTCAATCCATGGTATCCCCAGTTACGAAACAATGTTGGGGAAGACCTCTGTCTGTAACCCAGGAGGGCTGCTGCCAGTCAGAGAAGACTTTACTGGGCTAAATGGACAAATAGGCTGACCTGTTATGGCCAGATCTGCCTTCTCTAGAGAAGAGTTCATCTCGCACACCAGCCTAAACTTGTACAAAAGCATGCTTGACCACAGCTACCACATGGGCAACCAGCATCATCTCTGGACCCAAGAGCGATATCATTGAGTGAACCTATTTTCAAGGGGAGTGCAACCCTAACTAATACAATGGAGCCCTTGCATGGGTGGGCCAAGACCAGTGGAGCCGATGCACATATGGCCCCTATCTCTGGCAGCCACAATGTAGCACTTCTGGGGCGCGGAGGAGGAGAGGAATTGCTGCAACAAGTGGAAATGCTAGTTTCTAGAAGTGGCATGACCTGCCTCTTACAGAAACGGGGGTTTCTGCTTCATGCAATATTTCCCTCTAGAAATACTACATTGTGCCTGCCCGTGCTAGGGGCTGTGTATGCACTACTACTAGCAGGGGCGGCCATACATGCACCAGGGCCAGCAGGCTTGGGCTGCCCATGAAAGGGCTCCATTGGATACTGCCCAATATCCCTTAGCAACCAACAGTACTTCCTTAGCAACCAATAGCACTTCTCTCCTGTTTGCATCATCTCGGCTTGTTTGCTAACATTCCACTATGGTGCAGATAAGGATATCTCACCTCTGTATAATGACACAATAACTACATATTACCCTTACCTGAAGGTAGATCTTGATTGCTCGGGAACATGTGACCCCAGTATTTCCACAGATAACATTCTCAGTCACTATTTTAAAAGTATGTGGAGAGCCGCCAATGCCACAACCATCCTAATGAGAGAAGCACAGGCAGAGGATCTTAAGCAGGGTAATGACAAGGTTCAAGGTAGCAAAATGTATGTTAGGATTAAAACTTAGGATTTAAACTTCGGAAACCTCCTAGGTTTCTAGAAGACTGGAGCAAAAGAAAAGCAGGGAGGGGGCATTAGATCCAAACATGATATTAATGAGGTCTTGAAACTGGAGGCCCCTTGGGTGTCCTTGGTGTGAGGCTCAGCTAAAATGGCCTACTTTACTGAAGACAGTCCTTTATCTGAACAGCTGTCAGAGGATGGTCCTGTATTTGATGGCATTCTCTTTTTAAAGGGGTGTCCGGTCCAAGTCCAGTTTAAAGTCAAAGAACCATCAGAAGGCAGAGCAGGAGCCTTCAATTTGCCCATCAACAGCTACCACCTGGACAGTACACTGAGCAGGTACACAGATCCCTTCGTGATTATCTTCTCCACTCTTGTAAGGTGTGTTGTACTTCCATTTAAAATATAGTAATTATTTCTAGATTTACTTCTATACAGATAAATTAGTGTGTGCACATTTTGGCAAATTTGTGTCTTCTTTTTTGGCAATGTTGAAGTGGCCATTATAGTGCTTATCACAGATTATCTTGGTTCTCCCTCCTCCTTCCCTGCCCCATGCAGAAGTTGAAGGCAGACGAAAAATATCAGGAGAGCCATTAACTATGTCTTCACTGGATTGTTCGTTCACATGATCTCTACACATGATCTCCCTGTCTCAATCCAGCTGGGCTATTGTAAGTGTGAATGAGATATGGTTATGAAGCACTTTTGAAAATTAGAAGTGGTATATATGATATGATTTCAGAGAGCTGCCTCCTAGTGTTAAGACATCAACCTAAATACATGGATTCTCTCAGTTAAAAGGACTGTGCAGAACATTCTGTCTTTTACAATGCAACACTAGAGCAAATCAGTGCCAAATATTTTTTTATGCAGAAGTTCCAAAGACATTATTTCCAGTGACAGTTCAAATATATTGGTTATCCCATCAGTCATGCCATTTGCTGGGGAAGAATTGATAGAGTGTTAGATTGTATCATTTATTGAAGAACCATTGTCCACATTTTTTAAAAAAATGAATGAAACTCCAACAAAGAAGGTGCAATGCATCTTGTGCAGTGAGAGCCATGCAATGATGCTTGAGTTAGGAGGATATTGCTTCTAGAGGCTACATTGGGAAGCATTTTATTTATTTATTTATTTTACATTTTTTTGCAGGGAAGTTCTGGTTGGATAGAAGGCTGTTGTTGAAATCCAGGAGTGGAATTAAGGGAACAAACGATGTAAAGGTTCACCTACCCTCTATTTTAATTTTTTTTTGGGGGGGGTAAGCATTTGAAGAGGCTGATGCTAGGGAAAGTGGAAGGCAAAAGAAAGAGGGGGCGACCAAGGGCAAGACGGATGGATGATATTCTGGAGGTGACAGACTTGACCTTGGGGGAGCTAGGGGTGGCAACGGCCGACAGAAAGCTCTGGCGTGGGCTGGTCCATGAAGTCACGAAGAGTCGGAAACAACTGAACGAATAAACAACAACAACAAGCATTTGAGAATTGTTTTACTTCAAGACATACTTCGGACTATGAGGCTTGATTTGTAGCATGATATTGATTCAAATATGTTTATTTTAAGTATCAGCATGATATTTTAAAGGAAATCATCCATAGGTATGCAAAGTCTAATAAAAGTGATATTACCATAGCCAGTACATATTCACAGTTGCCATCAAACACAAAGCGCTGTCCATCAAAAGTGGTGATATGACCTTCCCCATATAGGCTGCATGTTGAAGAGCACTTGTAATTTTGGATGCACTTCCATTTTCCTCTTGTGCAGGTGCTGACGAGGAACAAAAACAAACAAAACCAACCCTTGTCATAAAATGCACATAAAGCTAGCATGCCGCTCTTGTGCAACCGACTTCCTTGATGACTACTTGTGTTATTCACTTAATTTCCTGAAGTTGCATATTCAGTTTGGCTACATTTCAGTGCAAATGTAGCCATTGGCAATAGCAATAAAAATAACAGAATTGTGTGGATGCTGGCATTTTTTGAGGCCTATTAATAAGCATTTGGATGGCATAGTTTGGCCAAGGATACTAATGGATGGAAAGAGGAAGTCTTACCAGGTCTTGCAGTCGGTGTGAATCTCCTCTCCTTTTGCATATGAGATGCCACCATATTCACAAGGGCACTCATCAGGGGGCACACACGTACCATCTAGTTTCTCATATAGCCCAGCAGCACAAACACACCCTGATTCACACTTGCTGGGGACCTGGGGGGGAAAAATCAGCCAATTCCAAACTCAGTCACTAGGAGATGCATGTAGGAAGTTGAACATCTCTGGCATAGATATATCTGGCTTTATTGAGCTATGGCATACTTTTATATTGGCTATGTCCAGTCTAGCATCAATTATAATAAGGTTTCTAAGCTGTTATGTGACAACTGTAAATAACAGCCCTATGAAAAATAATAAGATATGGGTAGTTAGCAGTGTAATCCTTTGTATGCTTTGATAGAAAAACATCCTGTTCCTACAACTCCCTGCATTCCCCAGTCAGCCATACTGGCTGGGAAATGCTGGGGGTTATAGGACTTCTTTTCTGTCTAAACATGTATAGGATTGCATCCTCAATGAGTTTAATTTGAGGGGGGAATCAGAGAAAGCAGTTGAAAGCCTGAATACTTTAATACATTCAGCCATGCAGTTGCCCTGCATTTCTCATAGGCTTTAACTTAAACAACAACAACCTGTTGTTGTTGTTGTTGTTTTAAAAAGCTATTGATCAAATCCACATCCCTTCATTTCTTGGAAGTAAATGCAGCTCTGATGTTACTGTAGAAGTTGATTATCATAGAAATACTTCAAAGTACAGTGCTCTTTAAACATCTTCCCAGTTGTGTGTGGGGCTCTGAGCAGCTCCCATGTGGCTGGGGAAATGTACATGGCACTGTACATGAACAACAGCACAATCCTCTACATGTCTACACAGAAGACCCGCTGAGTGCAATGGGATTTTCTCCTAGGTGAGTGGGTATAGATTGTAGCATAAATGAGTCAATATTATGATGAGGACCCATGTCATGGAATTGGCATCTCACCAAGGGTGTGAATTCCCAGATAAGTGGGTTTAGGATTGCAGACTAACAGCCTGAGTCTTCAGTTCAAACTTGAGCTATACCAATGGACTATAGTGGCCCCCGTGCTCTAGGCCTGCCTTTCATTCACTAAGCTGTGATTGCAGTGTATGGGTGATAGGATGGGAGGTGGGACAAGAGCTTTTCATCCCAGCCCCAAAGTGAGCCATTCCACCATGGATGACCACACTTTTTGGCGGAAAGGCAGATATAAATTAAATGATGAATGAATAGAAGTTATCAACTTGGAGGAAGGCTATTGTCTCCCTTACTGGTGAAAGCATCACTGTCATAGGGAGTGGCAGCTCTAATTTAGTTCCAAAGTAGCAGCAGCAGCAGCAGCAGGAACGGCCAGCAGTGATGTGCCCTCCCCTCCCTGCCCTCCCCCAATGGCATTAAGGTAGTTGTGAAATATTGGCTGTGATTGTCTATTTATGAATATTTTGTTTTTGTAAACATGGAATATAAATAGTTTTCACAGTTATATATTAGTTTGGTTGGTGCCCTGTCAAAGTTTCATTTAATGGTGACACATGGCTTGCTCGGCAAAGAATGAAAACATGCCATGAATGACAAACACTGTAATGTATTGCATGCTTTGGATATTTCAATAATTGTTGCAAAAGTGTTGAACTCACACATTCTGTTCTAGTGGCCAGCATCTGGCAGGTTGGTGCACAGGCAGCTCCATATTTGCTTTCTGAGGGTTCTGAGCATGAAATATACTTTTTGGGAGACCTGCAGTTTTCTAGGAGAAAGGAAATAGACAATTGCAAAGTGATATTTCTGCAACATAGGAAAAACAGGTATACTTGGAAAAACATTTATAATAAGATCCATACCTGCAGGGTCTACACGTTTGCCGGTACAACTCAAATTCCCGTTAATGCAATAGCTAGAATAGAATATATATACATTAGAAAACACTAAGGAAGTGCATGAGATCAAGTATTCATACTTTAAGGCTGAGCCTGAATAATTTCTGAAAGAACTGTACAACTTTCTTCTTTGGGTTGCCTGGTGTTTAACAGCCAGGGAATGGCATCAATTGATTTGGGTGTTTTGTTTTATTGTTGTTACCTGTCCCAAATACCTGGGAAGAAGCGGGATAGAAATGGAATAGTTTAATAATAATAATTATTATTTATTGCATTTATATCCCACCTTTTCCCTCCCAAAAGGGTGTATGCCACCCAAGGTGGCATACATAATCCTCTCTCTATTTTATCCTCACAACAACAACAACCCTGTGAGGTCGGTTGGGCTGAGAGTCTGTGACTGGCCCAAAGTCACCCAGTGGGTTCCATGGCCGAGTGGGGACTAGAACCCGGATCTCCCGACTCCCAGTCCAACACTTTAGCCACTACACCATACTGGCTAAATAAAGCACCAGTTGTATGCTAGAGTTAAATAATGCAATGCAGAAGCATGATTTTGCAAATGAACTGATAATCAATTACATGGGGAGCACAAAGGTGGAAATGGAGTGGGTGGGGAACAGTAAATGGTTAATGAAATGTGGAAGTACAACATCATTACTTTTTCATTCTTCCTTGTTGATTGGTTCCACAAGAGTACTATTTAAAATTGTACTCCAAATATCTCCTTCCCTTAGCTTAAGTATTTTTTTTTGTTTATTACATTGATATCTGACCTTTCTTCCATGATAGAACTCAAGAGTATGTTCTTAGATCTCCCAGGTGGTCTCCCATATAGTCATTAAACTAGACCTAGATCTTGCATAATGTACCTTCAGAACAGAGACCATACACTGCAATCTATTTAAATTTGGGATGAAATGCATGTACCTGCAATATTTACCTCTTCAAACTAGGACAAGAATGGGACATAATGAAGATTGCAATCCTAAGCACTTTTACTGGGAGTGGGCACCACTGAGAAGTAAGTAGTAGTGAATATTTTTTGGATTGTGCTGCAAGTGGTTTCAAATCCCCTTCTGAAGCTTAGCGATGGTTAGTTTTTGCTTTCAGTGGGATATTGATAGTTTTACTTGTCAACCCCAAACCATTTCACAGGACACTAGGTGCCATTTGGAAAGACTTGAAAGGCAGCTAAGAAATACATTAAATAAATGCATTTGTTTAAAAGTTTTCAGCTCTTCCCCTCCCCATTTTTACTTTGACTGTCCACTTAACATTTTTATTCCCTTACAGGGCCTTTGACACCCTTTGCAGTCATTACATTTTCAAAAATAAAAAGTTCCATCACTGTTTACTTTTCCAACAAGACCTGGAAAGAACATGTATTCAAGGAAAGCTTAACGTGCTAACAAAATTGTTGCAGCATCTTAAGTGCCTCTAATTTCCTCTAATTTGCTTTCTCTGCTGCGGCACCTCGGTTGTGGAACGAGCTCCCTAGAGAGGTTCGCTTGACACCTACATTGTTTTCTTTTCGTCGCCAGCTGAAGACCTTTTTATTTTCTCAGTATTTAACACCTAATTTAACTTAAATTTAAACTTTGCTGTTTTAATCTCATATTTTAACCTATGTTAATTTTTGCTGTGTGGTTTTATTCTGGTTGTGCTTTTTATATTGTATTTTGTATTTGTGTTTTAAATTTGTTGGTTGTTTTTATGCTTTCCATGGTTTTAATTTTTGTGAACTGCCCAGAGAGCTCCAGCTGTGGGGCGGTATATAAATGTAATAAATAAATAAATAAATAAAGATATTTATTTATTTATTTATTTTATTACATTTATATACCGCCCCACAGCCGAAGCTCTCTGGGCAGTTCACAAAAGCTAAAAACAGTAAACATTAAATTTCACCTACCAGGTAACTCCACCAAAGATGGTTGACTGATCTGCTTGAATGAGCTGCCTGTCATTCAAGTAACAAGGGCATTGGGATTTACGGACACATTCATTTTTGTGGTTCAGGTAGGTTCCTTTTGGACAATTGCAGCCATCAATAGGGATGTCAGTGGGGTGGCACTCTACTTCTCTCATGGAAAGAGACAGGCATGTCCGGTCACAGACTTGAGTGTTGTAGCTGAATGTCTGATTTCCAGTACAAGAAATGGCTGCCAATAGAAGAAGGAGCGTAATTAGCTTTTACTCCTCAACAATCTTCAAGTAGTGGTTAACTCATATACTCTCCCCACCACTTCTCTATCATGCAGGGGACCAGTAGGCAATTCAGTGAAACAAACTGACAAAAGCATATATGTGGGAGACAAACTCTGACTGTTCTTTTACCAAGTGGACTCTAGACCATACAGTAACTAGAAGATATGCAGAAAGACCTCAATGAAACTTGTCTAATTCTTCCAATGAACAGCCAGCCACTCACTTCCAAAAATAGATGATCTTTTGAGCAAGATGATGTAGGAGCAGGAAACTCACATGAGTTCATTCCTTCCCTTCTGTGAAGTGGAAAATGGCAAATTTCACTGTTCACTGTTCACTCAACACAGCACTTGTTTGTTTAATATTAAGGAAATTGATTTAAATGTCCCATGTGCATTTATCTGGTTATATCTATAGTAGAGGCCAGGCCAAACATCATGTTCCTAAATAAATGTTTCTTGGGTTCGGTAAGGATGTATCATGCTCAGAAGAACTTCTGTGCACTGGCTCTTAGTAATCCAAAGGTAATCCTTTAAGCACAGTGGCCAGACAACATGCTAAACCATGCCGTTTAACCACAAAATGGTTAACGGAATGCATGCATTCCATTAACCATTTTGTGGTTAAGCAGCATGGTTTAGTGTGTTGTCTGAACCGGGCCAATTTAATCATTTATCATAGGACAGTGTTTAAGATGTTTAAGACACATTCACTTTTGTCCCTGCCCTAAGGTTTGATCCCCCAACTCAAGAAAGACAGTAAGATAAGGTACATCTGATTTGAGCTGCACTGATAGAAATTTCAGCTCAGTGGAGGCTAGTGGCTCCGATGTCAGTGGGGTGGTGAATCTGTTCCGGGCTTCAGTCATAACCAGTCAGAAATCTAAAGGACCGATCCAAGCTGCAAAGTACCTTGGATAAGTCCTTTATAGTTCTGACTGAAACCCGGAGCAGATTCACTGTCCCACTGACATCGGAGCCACTACCCTCCACTGAGCTACCAGCATCCACTGTGTCAGCTTCTACAACTGTTTGAAGCAAGACTAATGAAGGTATGCTATCTTCCAATATTTAGGAATATTTAAGATTACTTACTGCAGTTGCTGACTGTACTCCGCCAATCCCCAAGAAACAGTCCCATTGAAGCACACGCACGGGCATATGATCCCAGGGCAGAACAAATATAAGGAAAGGTTTCTTCATAGTTACAAGCTTGGTATACACATCTCTGAAACAAATATACAGGATGCTTTTCATTAATAACAGATGAGAAATGTTGACTGATCAAGCATATGAGCTGCTTCATACATGCATGTAAATCGCTCGATTCCATTGAAAGGTGGGGTGGGAAACAGACATGGAAGTGAACTGGTAAAGCCCCAAACCATATGAGCTATAGCTAAAAGCAAATGAGTTTTTGTACATTTACAGTTAGCTTTTCCCTAATCTCTATTTTTATTAGGTTATGGTGAGGCAAAATCTCATAGATCTCATAGACTTTTCCTTTTCTCTGGGACTACACATGCATGTGCAGACACACACACGCAAACGAGAAACGTTATGTCAGTTTGAAATATTGCAACTGATATTACATAGAATTCTTGGGAATTTTATTTGAAGTGTTTTCCAATGATGCTCATAATTGCTGATCTAATTACAAACTGAACTATGAGGATTTTGCTCATCACTATTTTTCTTAAGTTGGGGAAATTGAGGAATATGGTCTGGCTGAGGTGACCAGATGAAAAAACACACACACTAAAGTAATTAAACTTTCTTGTTGATAGGAGCTATTATGAAGCTGCTCAGGAGCTACTAAACCCTGGCCCAGGAGTGGAAAAAAGAGGGCATTTGCCATTGAGGCTGTCTTGAATTGTGTAGAAGCCATGGATCAAGTTGGAGAGATGCTTTAAAGTGAATGTCCATAGGGACAGGAGTGAGGGGAAAAGGCATTGCCTGACCCTTGTTATTCCATCTCTATCTGCTATTAGGGATGGGACATGCTGGTGTGATTGGCCAGCCTGCACAGGGATGGCTTTTTCTCTCCTCTCCTTGCCTAATATTTGGAAATCAGATCACATTTCAGGGGGCCCAGCAAAAATGTCTTATATTATCATAGCACAAAGTTTAGGAAATTGGTCTGTGTGGGTTCCAGCTCGTTGTGTTTCCTTTAGCAGGAATTTGAATACAATTCCTGAGACCTCTTCTTTGATCAATTGGGATTGAGTAATTGGGTTTCTCTATAAAATAGGGTGGAATCTTTCCTTCATCCCTGCTCCTTCTTCCTTCCCTAATTCAGCCTGCCTCCTCATATCATGAGTCCTAAGTCAAATGGATTTTGAAACTTTACCTGTTTGCTGCTAAAATTTCATTGCTTAAAAGAAAGAGTGAAATCATCAGGTTCCAAATAATCATTGCTACAAAATTGTATCAGGCACCCATGGAATTGAATGTCTAGCTGCTTTATCTGGAATGCTTTGCAAGAAACTCCTACCTTGTAAAAGGGAGCAGGATTCACCACAGAATGACATTTCTCAAATATGGTGCCCGTCTTTCTAAGAATGGAGCAGTAGGTCTCTGCACATATTTCTAGACAACAAGATTCAATCAAAAGTATTAGGCAATTTCATGTATCCCTGAGCCAATCTTAAAATGGGCAAGATGAATTAAAAGAACTGTGGAGATAATAAAAATGTAATTACATTTGGAGTCAAGTTTCTGTCCTGATTGGCCTATTTCCCTGAGCACTCATGACTGAAGTTATAATTTTGCTCTGCTTTTCATGTATATCCAAGAAATCAAGCCATTTTTAAAATTTCATTTTCATTTAAATATAAAACATTTACTTTTTCAGGCAATATTTATATTTATACAAAGTGTACATTTTGACCCTACCTGCAGCCTCTTTCATGATCATCAAATCTAAAAGCTTACTTTCTAGAGAGACACATCCAAAGATATAGGCCACAATGACTTTTTAAAGAACCCTTTTAACTTTTTGCATTTGTTGATAAGAGGATTAACAAAATATTCATTAGATCATATGTCTGGGAACATCGGTAAGACTGCACTGAAGTTGAAGGGATTATCAAAAGGAATGCAGCAAATTTTTTAGAGTAATTTATGTGTTTACAGAAAGACTTTGTCTGTGGCATTTATAGATGCAAATTCTGAACTGATGCAGAACTGATCTATAGATCAAGCAGTGAACTTTCTGGTTCTTTGAGCATAAGTGGGGGAAAAGACTACAGAAAACACAAGCCTTTGGGCAGGACCCTGTGCATTTTAGGCTGCAATCTTATACCCACTGGGTATAAGACTTACTTCTAAATAGACATGTATAGAATCACACTGGGGGCTCATCTACACCAAGCAGGATATTCCACTATGATAACGGTATGAAAGCGGTATATAAAAGGCAGGAGCCACACTAGTACTTTATAGTGGTATTGAAGTGCAATGACAACTGTTGAGGCCCATTGACACATACTATATACCGCTTTCATACATCTTTCATAGTGCTATATCCTGCTTGGTGTAGATGTGTCATGGGTCCCAACCATTGTCAGTGCACTTCAGTATCACTATAAAGAAGTAGTGTAGATCCTGCAGTGCACTTTAATACCGCTATAAAGCAGTAGTGTGGCTCCTGCCTTTTATATACCACTTTCATAGTGGAATATCCTGCTTGGTGTAGATGATCCCTGGCTCAGTTGAGACAACATGTTAGTCAATGCAGTGTAAAAGCTCCACTCAACGCTTGAGTTTTTAGGGGGTACTCTCCACATAACTTTCTAACTCCACTGTTGTGTGACTGTGGGCTACCGTGGAGTTGAATAAAATTCAACAGGGCATTTGAGTTACAGTTCCTCTGCCCTCTCTCCTCCCCCGGTCCTCCCAATGGCATCCCATCAGCCATTGCTGCGAAAACACAATCCCAGTGGCTTTCTTAGAGTGGCACTCCCTCCTTTCACCACTCTTGCCAGGGAACTCTGTAGACAGTGGGAAAAGGAAACTCAACAGAAAACTCCACAGAGCCCACCACACAAAACACAACACAATGGTTGTGCAGGAACTCTCCTTTGCACAGCGTGGATATTCTGTGTGGAGTGTTTCCCCCAAAAAAACTCCAATGTTGCATGATGTTTTCCTGCCAGACAACATGTCTTTCAATGGTGTTGTAAAAACTCCACAGTGGAATTCTTAAACCACTGTTGAGAAACGTGTTGTCTGAACTGAGCCACTGTTTGTGTTCAGTGCTCTGCTTAAATGCTTCTATAAATAAGACATAGTGGTGGTGAAAAGTGCAAAATCATTAAACCATTTCTCTCCTACAAATGGAGCAATCTCATGGTTAAAAAAAAAGTTCACTATTTAAGGTGATCCAGCACCTAGTGGTAAAAGCCACTGTGGCTAGCCCAACAGATAAGGTGGAAGTCCCAATCTCTTAACACTGGCTTGTGTGAGGAAGAAGATTGAAGGCTAACCTAGATGGGGAAAGCATATGTCGCCTATAGCTGTTTTGATGGGGAAGGAGGGGGAGGAAGAATTAGACTGGGAAAAGAAAAGGCATGGGAGGAAAGTGTTCAGAATGCTTTCAAAACCACCACTTCTCTGATCTTCAAAGTAGTCCCATGGAGATGCAAATCCATAAAACCAAAAGACCCCTATGGAGATACTAATTACAGCATCTCCTATAGACAATTCTCCCTTCTGTTCCGCACAAACTGTTTATATCTATATTCACCACTCTGGAATCTGTGTTAGATAATTGAGCAGTACATAAATGTTGTAAATAAATAAACTGAAAGCAGAAGCAAACGTTTGCCGCTCAGCTAATCTTCAGGATGCTGTCCTGCCTTTGCATGTGTGTCTTTACCATGATCGTCACCCCAAAAGAAAAGAGAGATCCGACAAAGGGAGACCATTTTGCTTACTATTCAATTGACTCATAGAACAAGGATCTGTATCTCTTTCGATGGCAGGGTCGCAATTCCCTGCTCTCCAAGAATCCACAAAGAGTGGGGCTGTTCCTTCAATAATATCCATACTGGTCATGAAGTCATCTGTGGTTTCTCTGTTATAGTTACCACATAGCCCTGGTGACATAGAAAGACATGGGTGGAATGAAAAACAGGGGGCATTTTCCTATAGTAAGAATGAAAAGTGTCTTGTTATGTTAATTCGGTGTTAGGCCAGCGCACCACACCTGTATCCTATGCAAACACTACAAGTAGCAATGTGCAGGTTTCTGCTCCATAATGGTTTTGTGGAGCCTGGAATAAACACAAAATGGTTCCCACAATGTTTTTGCAGTGTACTTATATCTCTGATATAGCCTCTGTCCATGCACAGAGGCATGCAACATGTCTCCAATCCTTACTAGTGCAGAAATAGTAGGGGCTGGTGACTCTGAATTTGGTGGGGCTTTGGTTTATTTTTTATGATTATTTTTATTTTATTTATTACATTTATATCTCACCTTCTTTCCTCCAAGGAACCCAAGGCAGCATACATAATCCTCCTCCTCTCCATGTTATCCTCACAACAACAACCCTGTGAGGTAGGTTGCACTGAGAGTCTGTGACTGGCCCAAAGACACCCAGTGGGTTTCCGTGGCCGAGTGGGGACTAGAACCTGGATCTCCCAACTCCCAGTCCAACACCTTAGCCACTACATCATCCTGGCTCTCCACACTGGTTCCATTCTGGGTTTTAGTCAGAACCAGTCAGAACTCTAAAGGGGCTATCCAAGGCACCAAACCATGTTTGGGGAATAGGATCCAGCTCTTTCTATCGTTCCTATAGAGTTCTGGCTGGTTCTGACTAAAACCCAGAATGGTATCACAGCCTCACCAAAATTGGGGCCTCCATTGTGCAGGAAGCCTTCAGGGCAGAGCAGGTCAATGATATATTTGGTCCTCACACTACACCAAAAGCTTTTGTTTCATTATGGAGATGCCTACTGTAATGTGGGGATGTCCCCAAGCCATGCTAAGTTTCCAGTTCAGATTTGGAACTGATCCCCAAATTCAGTCTTCAGTCAATTAGAAATCTAGTTCATGAGGAATTTGGCAGCATATTTAACTACAGGGATGTGCTTTTATGAAACAGAAATAATAATCATATGATACAGATGGATATAACTAAGCTCCAGCTTCAACAAAGCACTTCATTCTTGGGACAGAATTCTTGATCTAGTATCCCAAGACAATGTATAGTGCAGTATCCCATTTGATGACTTGCTTCTGCGCATGAATCCAAATGTGCAGCTGCATCTATTCTTTGTGGCAATTCCTGATTCACAAACCCCTGTATAGACATCTTCTTCGACATGTGTTTCTTCCTTCCTGGATTGGAGCTATACTGCATTAACAATAGATGACATATATCCAAGTCCAATGGCAAATCTATGGAAAGTCTAAACAAATACAGATCAGCTCTATTGGTGTAGGAAATAGAAGACAAGGCTGAGGATGGGGGTGGAATCTTTTTATGTGTAACCTTTGGTAAAAGATTCATAGCCAGTCACTGAATCCAAGGATCAACAGAAACAGGAATGTTTACCTTGGGTTTTGCCTTGGAAGTTAAATTCAACTTTAACATGAGCTTGAAATACTGGAGAAGTTTCAACCATCACTTCCATCCCAACAGTGGTGTGCATTTGAATATGAGTAGATGATTGTCTGAAGATGGTGATGTCTCCTAAAAGAAATTAGATAATTAAAAAATGTTGACTATGGCCTATCTCATTAAATTATTAAATATATTTACACACACACATTCTGAGTGTAGACTATTTTGCACTTAAAAAGTTGCATTATCTAGTGATCAAACTTTTGCTACTATGATAGGATGGATTGATGATTGTTTATTTATTTAAATTTGTATCCCACCTCTCCCAAAAAACATAGGTTGGGTACTGACGTATTTCAAACCAGCTGATATAAAATATATAGAAAATATGCAATGTTGTCAGGATTGTCCATTTACTGAGTGCATGGTCTATATTCTCCCTTATTATCTTACCTGTTCTATAAGGTAGCCACTTCAATCTATCCTCACCACGTAAAGCGTCATCTTTTGAAATGACAATTTTATCCTGTGTAGAAAAGAGAATTTTTAATGGAGAGCTAGTTTAGACACCCACTTCGGCTAAAGGACAACATTTCCATAAATCAAGATTGATGCAGAACACGGAGAGACAACTTGTGGCTCGCCATATGTTTTGGCCTACAACTCCCTTCAGCTCTAGTCAGCATAGCCAATGGTGAGGGATGATGGGAGTTGTAGGCCAAAACATCTGGCAGGCCACATGTGGCCCACCCCTGCTATAGAATGCATGTAACTGCATGGAATATATGCTTGTAGAAAGCCATTATTAGAGGAAATTGCTAGTAGAATAGCTAATATTATTTACACAATCATAATTTTTCAGGCAAGTCTAGCTTTGCACAGATTTTGCAAAATCTATTCCATCTACATTTCTCAGACTGCCAGGTGCCTTTCACTCCATTGTCAAATCATGGACAGGATCTGCCCACCCCAATTTTCCAAATTTGCACAAATTCAAATTTGCACAAATTCATGCATGTGAAAATGTGCACCCCCCAAAAATTATGGAAGTCCCCTGCAAAATATGCAACTCCCCACCCTAAAATGTTCATTTTCCTGCTTTAGCCTATGGGGGAAATGCACAGTTCATATTTGCATAACATTCTGGAAAGTAAAACAAAATGGTTCACAAGTCAGGAATCTCTGCAAATTGGTAAAACCTGGTCCAGTGCAGAAACTGAAATATGAACTCGTTTGATTCCATAGCAGATTTTTCTGACATTCCTAGCCAAGAGCAACAAGAAAAACCAGCATACAATACATAAGCAAAGAATGGGGTGAACACTTACTTTTCTATGGGGTGAACACTTACTTTTTCAGACCTATAAATGATAGCTGTCAGTGATGTCTCTGAAGTGGAATAGCCAGACTTTTCATATACAGCCATGAGGGTTCCATTGTGTGGTAATATGGGACTCTAGAAGGAAAGGAAAAGCAAGATAATACAAAAACTTTGGAAGAAAGGGGGGGGGAAATATCCCCACACATACATCCCCCGTTTTCATCATCGTAGAATGTATACATGCTGTACCAAATGTTTGGATTTCATCTTATTTTATTAATAGGATGGGATTCCATAAATACAGGACTAGAATTCTGAAGGGGAAAGGATCCACAAATAATAGAATCATAGAATAGCAGAGTTGGAAGGGGCCTATAAGGCCATCGAGTCCAACCCCCTGCTCATTAAGAAATAGTACACATATAGCAGCAGAGAACAACAACAAAAAAGCACAAGGAAGCACAGTATAATGGATAGGCTATACTTATACCTACTTGCATATGGTATAAAACAAATGAATACACAGAAAGATCTTAGAGTTAGTAGTGTGATCCAGTCCTCTATTAATAGTGTAAGATAAATGCTGGCCTGAAGGAGTTGCTTAGCTTTCAGAAGGGGGAAATCACAAACCCTGTATAAACTTGTTCATAGCGGTCTCCATATAGAATACCTTCATAAGAATGTAGGTGCAAACTCCATGGAAACGGTATCGCCTAGAGTCAAAGGTGGTGACAAATGAACCTCCCTCCAAGGAACATCTGCCAGGACACGGTAGTTCTTTACAGTTCCATTGGCCCATCGTACATGTACTGGTGGAAAGAAATATTAATGTCAGCTGTTAACCAGAAAAGTAGATGACTTCGCCTGTTCATTGTCTTAATGCAGTATGTCTTTTTCTCTCTAATTTTATGCAACAAGAATTTGAAATTAATGAGTGTTAAGCATGAAAAGCCAAAGTGGACTTCTAAAGGCACGGAAAACAAATGTCATACGCTGATCTAGGTGCATCTCTACCTGTCTATTGTCATGGGTGCTTCATCACATCACCATCCTATTATACTTAAATAATAAGAGGAATGTTTCCTGAAATGGTCAGAAAAGCTGTCAGTAGTGTTGTCTAAATGTTCTTGGATTATTAATCTAGAACCTGTATAATTTGTTGCTGCCTCTTCAAAGGTTTTGTGGCCACCCTTGTTTTCTTTCTGGTCCCCTCCAATTTTCTGGAGGGCCTCCCAGCTCCCACTGGAACACCTGTATCCCTAACTGGAATGGAATCTCCCGTACCCTCATGCACAGAATTCAAATTGGAAGTTTCAAAACACAGCTACTATTCAATAGCTTGGATGCAAAGTCAGCTTCCACAAATGGAAGGGCTGCTTCCATTCATGGACACAACCGGAATCCAGTCAAGAGTCCCTCTGCTGCAAGGGTAGGAATATCTGTCAATTCCCCCTCCCCTCTGTAGCCCCCCTTCATTGTCCCAAAGGGTCCCCCAACCCTTCAGAACAGTTTTTCAAGGGGCACAAAAGGGGGAAGGGGGAAATTGGTGAAAGTCGCCTCCCTCCCTTCCACTGGTGAGTGTGTTCTGCAAGCAAGCCCAGGATCTACAGTGTGATTGTTGTCGGCAATATTTGCAGTTGTCATGTGCCCGTTTCTGTAAGTAGGAGACACAGAGTTCATGCCAATTGGTTACCACCTGAGAAGAATAAATTGCCTATGGATGGACAGACATCAGTTGTGGAATATTTATGGGTCATCTCACACTGCACCTTAGCTCTTTACTAGTAAAAGAATTTCACCTCATATAAAATAAGGAGCCATTGCACTGATTTTAATGATGGCCCATGGTGTAGATTGGTGCCAGGTTTCCGAAACCATCTTGATGACCAATCCTTCTTTAATTTGAATAATCAAGTACTCACCAGCTTCTACATGTTGCTTTCATCACATCACCAGGAGCATATTTTTCCCCATTCAGTGTGCATGGACACTGTTCAACAGGAACGCATGTTTGGTTACTTGAAATATCATCTAAAACGGTACCTGTCAAGTTAAGAAAACAGGGGAAAGCAAATAAAAGGTGAGCATTTCAATTCATCCTGAATACACAGCACATGAAGCTTTAGAATTGTTATAAGTTATTGTTCTGGAGTGAATTCAGGATTGGGTAATTCACTTTGGTGTCCTTGATGTCATGGACAAATGCCTTTTTTGTGTTCCAATTTTAAGAGCAGTAAAAAGAGATATTCTCACTGTTTATGTGGGGAACATTCATTAACCACATAAAGAAATACCAACAAGAGACCAGGAACTATAAGTGATCAGCTAAATGTAAAGTACACAGTAAGCATGTTTACTTGATACAGTTCACCATGAGTTACATGTTTCTAAAGCTTTGTCCTAAGAACCTGGTTTAGCTTTAGAACCACAAATAGTGATTAGTGCTCATACAAGTGAAGTGATGTCCTTGCTTAACAAGTGGAGCAGAACCATGTATTTCTGTCCCATTAGCCAATGAGAAAACCACATGAGTCCCTTTCGACAGGGAAGATATGATACAAGGCTTTGCTGTTGCAAGGGTTATGGGTTTGTTTGTTTTTTGTAATGGTGCTCAGGATTGTGTGTAAAGCACAACTAGCTAGCTTTGCTTGCCCTAGGAATGAAGTAATGACATACCAGAGCTTGTGGGCTGCTGCTACACTAATACTGAGTCTGGGTCTATGTACAAGTTCTTTTAATCATACTGGGATCCTTCACTTAATCTTATGAGCTGATGTGTAGCAGTGCATAGGACTGGCCTATACAATTCTTACAACCTGCTAAAATCCAGACATTTCTTCCATGTAACATGATGACTAATGAGATCTGCTGAAATGTTTCATTAGAGTCACCATGTTACATGGCAGAAATGTCTAAGTTTTATGGGCTAATCCTATATGCTGCTATGCAATAGCAATACCTCATAAGATTAACACACTGTTATAACGTGCATTATAGGAAAATTAAAGTACATGGTATAAAATCATTCATTACATCTTACACATGAGACTGGGTGAAGGAGATATTCGTATTGATGATGCCAAAACTGCTGTGATATCAAACACATCTATTACCCCATTTTAGGGATAATGGATTTGGTTAAAAAGCCTCTGCTACAAGGATATGTACCTCAAACAATTGGCAGCATAGATATATTCATTACAAGATGATGGTACATTTCTTATGTCCATTTACCTTCTGGGCAGAAGCAGCCATATATACAGTAGCTGGAGCAGCTGTATTCTGGATTGGAACATGTCCTGAGACAGGGAGAACTACACTCCTTGTAGATTTGGTTAGCTGGACATTTTCCAAGAGCTGCAAAATATAATAGTTAAGAGAGCTTTGTTGCATATCATATTTGGACAAAATACAAAACTGGAGTTATGGTACAATTTTGAGATGAGTCTATCTTTGCCCTAAAGTATCCATTGTGTCCATCAAATAATACATGTTGTCTCATCCTTCCCCCCCCCACATTTATTCAAGAACTAACCATTTGTCACCTCTAGCCAGTCATGACTGCCAGAGGTCATCCCAGTTCAAAATTCCTTTTAAATGTGTTAAGATCTGTCACTGCCTGCTAGAAGATGAAAGTCTATGAGCACCCCTTCTATGAGCACAACTGTCCTTCCATTCCCAGAAACTCCTTCCACTCAAGATGCTATAAGTTAGGATCCAAACCCATGTCAAAATCCAATTTAATCCATGTGTGACTTCCTTTTGGCCAGCACGAGGTCGGAGTCTGTTAATTGTGTTAGCTAAGTGTCAGTGTTTCTGCTAAATTTTTTAAAGGCAAACTTCTTCATTATTTTTGCAGTAAAATCTATTGCCACATGTGTCCCAGGCGCGTCACCATGGGACACATTCTGCAAGAAACAGCTGTGTCAATGGGCATGTCTACACCATGCCTATATCCTGGGGTAGTCCTTAGATTGTCCCTGTGCATCCACATGACGCACAGGGGATCCTGGGGGGCAACCTGGGACTAGCGAGGACTTACCCCAGGATATCAGGAACCATGGAAAGTCAACTTTCCCACAGTTCCAGGATCATCCCACAGAGCGCATCTGTGTGGCTGCTGCTCCCGGGGTATCCTGTCCTCCCTGTTAGCAGTGGGGACAGTAAAATGGGCACAGAGCTGCATGGCAGCAATCCGTGCACGTGGGGGGTGGGAAGTGGGGTTGGGTTCCCCCCTTACCTTTAGCCCTGGAGCACGAGTGCACTCCTCTCATTTTAAAAAAATGGTGGCCACGACGTCCTTCTGGAACATTGTGCGGCCTTCTAGACACCCAGGGAGGATTGCGGAAGCCGGTAAGTCCGCGATCCTCCCCCTACACCCTTGTGGTGTAGACATGCCCATAGATTGGCTGTCTGCTGGCCAAATCTTCTCCTCTCCTTCTCTGCTGCTTCTCTGCCTTCAAGAGGCAGTTGGACAGCCATCTGTCAGGGATGCTTTAAGGTGGATTCCTGCACTGAGCAGATGGTTGGACTCGGCCTTGTAGGTCCCTTCCAACTCCACTATTCTATGATTCTATGATTTTATATCACTGCCTGTTTCAGCAAGAGACACTTGTTGCTGCTATGATGCGTCTCATTTCTACCTGAAAAAGAGAAACTGTGCCCAAATGTTATTTCCATATGTTCATCTCAATGAAGAAAACAACAACCCTTGGCTCATATGGTCCTGTTTCTGCCAACTCGGGGCCTTGCTAGACGATGGGGTAGCCTGGTGTGAGCCCCGGGCTGGCCTCTGTGCGTCCAGATGACACACAGGGGATCCTGGGCTCAGGCAGGGGTAACCCTCCCTCCAGGGCTGAGCCCGAGACTGCGGGCGTGTAGCCGTTCCACCGCTTTCCCCAGCTACTGCATTTACTCGCGAGTAGCTGGGAAAAGCAGTGGCTGGCGTGCAGCACTCCACAGGAGAGCTGCGGCCATCAGGGCAGGGTGAGGAGATGGGGGGAAAACGGAGCCAGGGGGGATGGGGGGATTGGAGATTGCGGGTGGGCGGGGGGGATCGGAGATTGCGGGAGGGCATGGGGATCGCAGCCAGGGTGGGGAAATTGGGAGCAGGGGGGAGCAGAGAACCCTTTTTAAAAAACAAAAACAAAACACCTACCTTTATCGTTGGTGCACTCCTGCACACATGGCCCTTTTAAACTAAAAAAAATGGTGGACACAACGGGTCCTTCCTGCAGCCCGTCGCGTCTTACATGTAGACAGGGGTGACAGCCCATGCTACTTTTAGCGTGGGCTGGCCCCTCCTCCCAACTGGCTTCAAAGATAGGTCTAGCAAGGCCCTCAGTGTGGATGTGAAAGTGAGATGGTTCCCAAATGCTGGTTCTGCTTCTCGGGAAGTAGGGACAGATGGGAAGAAAAGAAGTATCACAAAGAGGCAGGAAGCAGTCAGGAGGCAGAAGCCATGGGAAACAGCTACCAGGAGAGTAAGGAGTAGCAGCAGCAACCAAGAAAGAGCAGAAGACCCAGCAATAGGGGAACACATTTGCCTCTTCCTGTCCTCATTGGTATTTCCTTTCTCAAGACATGTGAGTGATGTGGTACTTACCAAGTTCATTTTAGGACATTGAAGCTAGGTTTAAGCTCACATGTATAATTATGAACTGGAGTGTTGCAACTTACAGCAGAATTCATTGCTCCTCCAATCAGACACTTGCTGTAGGGACATGGCACACTGTCTGGAATATTCTGACAGGGTAGCACAAGTGCAGTTGTTCTGTCCTGGATCGCTACACTCTTGCATGTCCAGTTGGCAACGCATGACGAACCCTTTCCTTGAGATATTGCAAGTTGGAGACACAATACTTAGAAGCTGTGAGCAGATCTTGGCCTACAGGGGGGAAATAACAAAGGCAATTCCTGGGTATGTGATACATTTTGAGACAGGATAGAATTGAACTTCAAACTGAACTGCATTGACAACTTTTCATAACCACAGAAATCTCTTATAGTCTTCTATTCTGTAGTACACCTAAGAATAATACCCAGGCTACAAGTACGAGTATTTATTTATTTATTTATTTATTTTATTTATTTATTACATTTTTATACGGCCCAATAGCCGAAGCTCTCTGGGCGGTTCACAAAAATTAAAACCACAAAAAACATCGAACAGGTTAAAAACACAATTACGAAATACAGTATAAAAAGTGCAACCAGGATAAAACCACACAGCAAAGTTGATTATAAGATTAAAATACAGAGTTAAAACAGTAAAATTTAAATTTAAGTTAAAATTAAGTGTTAAAATACTGAGTGAATACAAAGGTCTTCAGCTGGCGACGAAAGCAGTACAGTATAGGCGCCAGGCGGACCTCTCTGGGGAGCTCGTTCCACAACCGGGGTGCCACAGCGGAGAAAGCCCTCCTCCTAGTAGCCACCTGCCTCACTTCCTTTGGCAGGGGCTCACGGAGAAGGGCCCCTGTAGATGATCTTAAAGTCCGGGTAGGTACATATGGGAGGAGGTGTTCCTTCAGATAACCTGGCCCCAAACCGTTTAGGGCTTTAAATGTCAATACCAGCACTTTGAATTGGGCCCGGACCTGGACTGGCAGCCAATGAAGCTGGAAAAGGACTGGCGTAATGTGATCTCGTCGGCCAGTCCCTGTTAGTAAACGGGCTGCCCTATTTTGTACCAGCTGAAGCTTCCGGACCGTTTTCAAAGGCAGCCCCACGTATAACGCATTGCAGTAATCCAAGCGAGAGGTTATCAGAGCATGGATAACTGTAGCTAGGCTATCTCTGTCCAGATAAGGGCGTAGTTGGTATATCAACCTAAGCTGATAAAAGGTGCTCTTTGCCACTGAGTTCACCTGTGCCTCAAGTGACAGTTCTGGATCCAAGAGCACCTCGCCAGACAGATGAACCACCCGCTAACAGTACCTCCGTCTTGTCTGGATTGAGTCTCAGTTTGTTAGCCCTCATCCAGTCCATTACCGTGCCCAGGCACTGGTTCAGAACAGTCACTGCCTCACCTGGGTTTGATGAAAAGGAAAGGTAGAGCTGGGTATCATCCGCATATTGATGACACCTCAGTCCACATCTCCGGATAACCTCCCCCAGCGGCTTCATGTATATGTTAAACAGCATAGGGGATAAGATAGAGCCCTGTGGAACCCCATGGCTTAGGTGCCACGGCACAGAGCAATAATCCCCCAGCACCACCTTCTGGAATCGGCCATACAAGTAGGAGCGGAACCACTGCGACGCAGTACCTCCAACTCCCAGCTCAGACAACCTATCCAGAAGGATACCATGGTCGATGGTATCGAAGGCCGCTGAGAGGTCCAGGAGAATCAACAGGGTTGCACTCTGTTGTAAATATCTGCATCAATAGTTGCTCACTCAGCCCTATCTTGTAGTCATATAGGTTAGGTTGCAGGAGGAGACAGAACTGGTGCCCTTTAGATGTTTTGGACTACAACTCCAATACACCCTGGCCAGCATGGGCAATGGTCAGGGATCATGGGAGTTGTAGTCCAAACAATCTGGAATGCACCAGGTTGGGGAAGGCTGTTGTAATATTACTATTCTATTCTGCTAAAGGTAGAGTATGATAGAATTAACGAAAGGCTGGGAGAAGATGTAGGTCTCCTAAAGCCAAAATCTTCCACCGTTGAGAATCCCATTTATGGAAAACTTAATTCAAAAAGACTGCAAAAAGTATGCTCATCCCATCTGTTCCTCCCAAGCCTTTTTCAGATTTACTGATGCCATGGCTAGACCTAGCAGTCCAGTGTGACAGAGGGGGAATGATCTTGCAATTAGATGAGCACGAGATCTCCCCCTCTGTCTACACGTGGCACGCAATGTCCTGGGATGAGGAAGACATTGCAGCCGCCATTTTGTTTTGTTTTTCTTAAAGGGGAAGGAGCACTCGAGCAGTCAAGCGCAAAAGGTAAGGTTTTTTTACAAACACCCCTCCTGCTCCCCCACCCCACCCTCGATGGGCACAGAGCTCCTGAGGAGCTCTGTGCCCCACACATGGTTCCTGGCTCCTTGTGGTTACTCACAAGGAGCCAGGACAAAACCACGATGCCCACCCACACATCCCATGACCTCAGGATCATCCCTCCCTGCTCCTGAGATTAAAGGCTATGCTGATATCCTGGGAGAAGGGAGGGTTCATCCCTCCCTGCTCCCGGGATCATCCCTCCCTGCTCCCGGGATCCCCTGTGCATCATGTGGATGCACAGGGACGATCCTGGGGTGATCCCCGGGACATTGGCAGGTCTAGCCATGGCCTATGCTTATCTACTTTTGTTTCATCAATTATGCCAGCTTGTCATAGACAAATCTAGAAAAATTATATGGTACTTACATATTTCCTGCGAGGGACGTTAGGAACTGTCAGCTGCTGAAATGGACAGATCTCTGAAGGATCATCAATTTTTTGTAAGGCAGCATATTTTTGTGGGTCCAGAAGTTTACCTATTAATTGAAGTAGACGTTAAATTGAGCTTCTTCGTGAAGTCTAGAGGGACCTATGAAATGCAAGAGTCCATTGGGTTTGCAAGATCCTCTGAGGTCCAGTTGTGTACGGGACACATGTTTGCAGACAGACAGGAGGCTTGTGTCTGGATAAATATAATGTGAGAAGAAAAAATGGTGCAGAACTATGTTTTTATATTTTCTTATCATGGGATATATCAAACAGGGCCATTTTGCCTCCACTGATTCCTTTGCACTCATGACACAATGGGGCTTTAGCACTTCTAAAAATATCTCCGGAGAGAAGAGGAAATGCTGGATTGGGACGTCAATATAGCTTCCTTTTGGGAGCTCCATTGACCTGCCCTGTTCCAGAAACAAGCATTTATGTTCATTTTGGCTTACTTTTAGGAATGCTGTGTTGAATGAGCAGTGGGTCCCACGAGCTCACAGGTACAATAGGATACAACCCTATATCACCACAGAAAAGTGATTGAAGAAAAGAACATAGGCTGCTGTAGATGAGGAAGCATTGTCCAAAGGTAGATAAAATGCTAGTTTGATAGCACTTTATCACATGGTTTTATTGATTTTAAGGACAAAAATAGAAGCTTAGAAGGTTAGTTGTTTTTTTTAATATGGTTTAATGTTTAGTTTCCTCCAGATGTCAAGAAACCCCAAACCTTGACAGTAGTCCTTGTGCCATTTTTGGTTGTAGAGGAAAAAGCTTACCATCACTGAGAAACTCATTTGATTCGTTCCCATCAAAGTTCCCACACAGCCCACATGTTTTGTTCATGTATTTCTGCTCAATCAAAAGCTAAGAGAAAAGAAAAGAAAATTAACTGGAAAACAACTCTGTGTTGACATCTTTGTAAAGTATCCTATTGCATTTTCCCAGCCCTCTCCATGTCTTTGTATGCACAGCACAATAAAATACATTGTGTCATCTTTTGCCAGTGGAGTGCACACTTGGGTCACCACTGACCATACAGCCACATGTTCAGCAAAATGTTAGTAAACTATGCCCTGGGCTGCAGTCCAGGTCATATTGACCCATGTTGCAGTATTAATTGTGAGACTATCCCCAATTAGACAAGGAATTTAAACAGGAGTCTTGTTGTGGCACCATAAACTTTGACAGATTTATGCCGCAATAAATCTGTTGGTCTAGAAAGTGCCACAACAAGACTCCTATTTGTTCTCCCTGTAACAAGCCAACATGGCCCTCCCTGTGTGATTTGTCATCATAAGGAATTTAAATGTTTCCTCCTAATCAGGTTTCCTTTGGGTGAAAACAGATGGCCACTTACCATGTGGTTTCTGCTGGAACATGGTCTGTCTGGAAGCTCTACTCAAATGTGGAGTTCGTCATATATAGGGCTTAATCACAGAGTGAGCCAGGCATTATGCTATTTATCCTTAACTTTCCTAAAGATGCTGGAAGTATGATAAAAGCCAACTCATGGCATGGCGCAAAACGGCTTGGGATGCTTCCAGAACTGGCCATCCACCAGTGGAATGGAAACTGCTGTCAGAACAGCTTTCCCCTGCCCTGCTGCAGCAGCCCATGCCCCCTTCTCTCCCCAGAACAAATTTTAGAAAGATTGGTTTCAGCTCTAAGATGATTGCAGTTGTCTTAATTTGGGATCTGAGGCAAGGCTCCAAGGAGCTACTTTAGGCCCATCCAGTTGCCACACCATCTCACACTCTCTTTTTGAGTGCAGTTTCTGCCATGCTTCCCTTGTTGAGTTGCAGCTCTGGAACCTTGCTCAGGCTGAGCGCGTAATGTGTCTATTATTATTATTATTATTATTATTATTATTATTATTATTATTATTATTACTATTTTGAAATTTTTTGAACGTTAACACTCTATTTCCTCCCCCCTACATGTGATAGTCCAAGCATTCAGTAATTATAATAAATCAAGGCAGAAAAATACAAAATGCATTATTCACATGAACCAGAGAGACTGATATGCTACAGGCAAAGTGTTATGAAATTGAGTGTTACCAACATACATAATAAATTAATACCAATCCACAGCAAATGTATTGTGTTCCCTACTTCCTTCTGCCAATTGTAACTTGTTCGCTAATTTTTCAGATCAGGCAATCTTCCACCAAGCATCCAATGAAACTCCTTTTAGGTCCTTCCAAAATTGAGCAATGACCAGTCTGGCTGCCGCCAACAAAAATGCAGCCCATGGCTTAAAGGAACAGTTTTTGTTGTTTCCCAGAAATAGTCCTAAAAGTGCCAACTCTGGTGTTCTTTCCAGCTGCTGTTCAAGTATCTTATCAATTTCATCAAAGACTTCAGTCCAAAACTTTGCCACTTTTACACAGGACCACCACATATGCTGGGTGGTACCTGGTTCCTTACATCCCCTCCAGCACAATCTTGTCAATTCCTGGTGAATGTGTGCTAAATGGACAGGGGTCATGTACCATTTTTTAAGAACCTTCAAAGCTTGTTCCCTCATATTAATAGATACTGATTTAAATGGGATTTATTCCAGCATTGAGTTCCATAATGCATCCTCTATTTCTATTTCCCACTCCAGTTCCCATATCCGTTTTAAACTATTGGTTGAACCCATATCTAAAACAATTCGCATTCTATAAATATGTGACACCAGGCCTTTCTCCCCCTTGCCAACAAGTTTAAGTATGGATTCAAATGGTGTTGAATTTCTTAGGGCCTGTTCTTTAATATCCTCTCTCCTAATAAATGTACCTACTTGATACTATGCTAACCATGTTATTCCAGCTTCCTTCAGGGAGTCCTCCACAACTCCCTGAGCATTCAGGTAAAATTCTTTCAATCTGTAGAGCCCATTTTGTTTGAAGGCCATTATATCCATTGGGCAATCTTTATTATGGAAGGTTGGGTGACAATATAAGGGAATCATAGGGGATATCCCCAGTAGTAATTTTTGTTTCCTACCTTTCCATACCTGTAAAGTTGCTCTCAAGGTAGAGGTGTCACTAACACATATCCTCTTAAGTTCATTTTTAATATATAAAAATGAATCCACTGTCTCTGATGGTAACATCATTCTCTCAGCCTGTACCCACTGATAATTATCATCAGTCAATAACCAAGAGAGGAGGGTAATGTGTCTTAACTCATTCCATCATCACAGCGTTGACCGATAATGCCATTATCTTTTTTTTTACTTTGCCATTTTCCATGCTACAAATGTCTACCAGACTGAAGAATACATGCAAAATAATCCCCTTAACAAGGGTGTGGGATTTTTAGAATTCCAAAAATATGATCAACAAGACTTTACTCACCATGAGGTAGTCATCATTGTCCCAGAAAACAGCAAGCTCAATCTCCATCAGCTTGGCCACTAGGCAGGTGAGGCGTCCAAAAGCTTCAATGTGAATTCCATTTCCGGTATATGGCAAGTTGATCATACTATTGCAGTAGTGGGAGGTGGTGCAGGGGAAAAACAAACTTAGATACTCCAAGGAATTAGAATAATAAAATAGTAGAGTTGGAAGGGGCCTATAAGGCCATTGAGTCCAACCCCCTGCTCAATGCAGGAATCCACCCTAAAGCATCCCTGACAGATGGTTGTCCAGCTGCCTCTTGAATGCCTCCAGTGGGGAAGAGCCCATGACCTCCCTAGGCAATTTGTTCCATTGTCGTACTGCTCTAAGTCAGGAAGTTTTTCCTGATGTCCAGCCAGAATCTGGCTTCCTGTAACTTGAGCCCGTTATTCTGTGTCCTGCACTCCTGCACTCTGGGATGATCGAGAAGAGACCCTAGCCCTCCTCTATGTGACAATCTTTCAAGTATTTGAAGAGTGCTATCATGTGTCCCTTCAATATTCTCTTCTCTAGGCTAAACATGCCCAGTTCTTTCAGTCTCTCGGCATAGGGCTTTGTTTCCAGACCCCTGATCATCCTCATTACCCTCCTCTGAACACACTCCAGCTTGCCTGCCTCTTTCTTGAAGTGTGGTGCCCAGAACTGGATGCAATACTCAAGATGAGGCCTAAACAGTGACAGGAACCAGTACCTCATGCGATTTGGAAGCTATACTTCTATTACTGCAGTCCAAAGTGGCATTTGCTTTTTTTGCAGCCGCATCACACTGTTGGCTCATATTCAGCTTGTGATCTACAACAATTCCAAGATCCTTCTCGCTTGTAGTATTGCTGAGCCAAGTGTCCCCCATTATGTCACTGTGAATTGGTTTCTTTTTCCTTGGTGTAGAACTTCACATTTATCCCTATTAAATTTCACTCTGTTGTTTTCAGCCCAGTGCTCCAGCGTATCAAGATCACTTTGAAGTTTGCTCCTCTCTTCCAGGGGATTAGCGATCCCACCCAATTTTGTGTCATCTGCAAATTTGCTAAGCGTTCCCTGCACCTCTTCATCCAAATCATTAATCAAAATGTTGAAGAGCACTGGGCCCAGGATTGGGCCCTGCAGTACCCTGCTTGTTACCTTCCCCACCCCCAGTTTGAGAAGGTACCATTGATTAGCGTGACCATATGAAAAGGAGGACAGGGCTCATGTATCTTTAACAGTTGCATAGAAAGGGGAATTTCAGCAGGTGTCATTTGTATATATGGAGAACCTGGTGAAGTACCCTCTTCATCACAACAGTTAAAGAGCAGGAGCTACATTAGAGTGACCAGATTTAAAAGAGGGCAGGGCACCTGCAGCTTTCACTGTTGTGATGATGAAGAAATTTCACCAGGTTCTCCATATATACAAATGACACCTGCTGAGATTCCCTTTTCAATGTGGTACGTGTCATGGACCCTAACAGTTGTCAGTGCACTTCAATACTGCTATAAAGCAGTAGTGTGGCTCCTGCCTTTTATATACCACTTTCATGCCACTTTCTTAGTGGAATATTCTGCTTGGTGTAGTTGAGCCCAGAATGTGGATTGGGATGTGCCTTTAGATGCACATTCCACTGAAATGGATGCATTGTGGACACTGTCTTCAGTACCAGCTGCAGAGTCCAAATACTTTAAGAGGAGACCCATGTCAAGCATATAAATATAGCTGATCCTTGAAGTCACAAATCAGTGGAAGATGCTTGCCAGATTCTCACATCTTCACGGAAAACATTTCAGCCTATAGCTAAGACATAAATGATGGAAAGCACTTTCCCATTAGCGACTTACCCAACATCTTTGATCGAAAGGACACCTTTTTCATTTATGACCACAATAGGTCCTACTGCCATGATGATTCTTCCCAATTTTTTGTTTGGACCTCGACGAAATTGTATGTTGAAGTCTGGGGAGACGTCATTGCACACCGTGGCAAAGATATAATTGCAAGTCCCAGAGAAATCAAACAACTTTTTGTCAAAGGTCGAGAAATGCCCAGTGCCCCAAGTGGAACAGGAGCCCTTGTTCGCAGCTAAAAAAAAAAAAAGTACACAAAGGCATAGTAAGGTTCTGTGGGTCTTCATGCATTCAATTGACTAATCTAAATGCTGGGGTGTGTGTTTTTAATATAATTTGGATTACAAATGCTACAGCTGATTTGTTCTCCATGATCCAGAAGCAAGCACATGGTGTGCCAATAACAATTCTTCTGAGATTTTCCATCCACAGCAGATGCCCCCTATGAAGCCCCCCATTGCTTTTTAAATTTCCCCAGAGTTTATTGCACTGTGTTTCTCTTGCTGAAAGCGAAATGTATTGAAAGTAAAGGGACATGGGCGTAGGCTCACTCATATTTATTAGTGACTGAGAATTTTTTATAGCACAGAATCCAACGCCACATGAATGGACTTGCATTTGCACAATGGGACTTTCTCCCTTGCCCCTCTAGCTTGCACAAAAATCTGTCATGGGAGGCTCCTCCAGAGCAGATTTTGAGGGTGTGTGTGGTGTGAGGGTGCTGCAGGGGCAAGGAGGAATCAATCAACCCCTTCCCAGTTCCACTGAAAGCACTTTGGTCAGCAAAACTACTTTACAGCATTTCACCATAATGCACTATTTGAACGCCTCATTGGTGCTTTACAGATAAACAGAATTAAAACAACAACAACAACAACAACAACAACAACAACTAAACCTTGCTCCTGCCCCAAAGGATTTACAATCTAAATTTTAACTGCAGGGAAACAAGAAGGGAAGTGCAGATGCAACATTACCATCTGAAGGGCCAAGAATAACAAAGGAATGAATGTTAATATTTCTTAATTTTTTCTGGAATGAGGGATTAAGCCAAAATCATTGTGAAATAAGTGGGATTGAGGAGGGATTTGAAGAAAGGGGTGGTGAAGCCAATGAGGTGTTCTTGGAGGGAATTCTAGGCCTAAAAGCAGCAAGGGAAAATGAGCAGGCCTTTCAGAGAGTACAAGACCTTTGGGCAGTTGAGGCAGGCAGGTAAAGGTGTTTTTGTTTTAATAAATGAGAGATTTGTTGTGTTATGGGGTTAGGGCTAGGGTTAGGGTTAGAGTTAGGGAGCAAAGAGATTGTGTTGGATATAGAAGGTGTAAGCAGTTGTTGTATGGAATGGACAGGGGGCATCACTCATTGTTTCTGGGCAATAAGAGAGTAGTTGGTTTGGGGAGAAAAAATAATGCGAGCAGTCTTATTTCTGGGTGACTAAGAAAATGTTTACAAGTTTATAAGAATTTGAACAAAAGTGACCAAGAAAAAGCACAACTATTTATTTATTTTTTGTAAAAGGTGAACTTCTGATTTCAATTAAAATGCATATATTTATCAATGTTGTTATACAAATATATTGAATGTTTACATTATTTTTCACTCCATGTGGGAAGAGTGCATGGTTACTCTCTACTTTTATTTACAAGGAAGCTGGATGGTTTATATTCTACAATTCCATAGAAGTGCAACCAATAAGCAAAAACTAAAAAACACACACACCAGAATGTGGTCCAGAATGCCGAATTCAGCTTTCCGTTTTTCTTTTCTGTTTTCAAAGTAATTTTATTGCCCTCACAGCTGTGAAAAAATGCCTCTCAGTAGTGTGAACAAGATATACTGATATCTCAAGAAGATAAGGCTGAATATGATTTCCACTTATGTGTAGAAGTAGGGGTTCAGTGCCTTGCATAGTCCCTCCCCACAATGATGAAAGTCAGAATAAATGATACAAAGCAAGAGAAAACATGCAAATGTACTCAATTTCCATAGTGTATACAGGTCACAGAATTCAGCTTTGCTTAGTGCAGAATTTGGACTGTCTGAGTGAAGTATGCTGTTATTATTTTTTAGCATAATGTTCATGCTCTTCTTTTGAAGTACTGTATTTTACTGAAACTAGGTCAGACATACCTGTGTGATGAAGACGGGGATCATCTAGACTTCTAGAATTGGTTTCTAGAAAATAGCAAAAGTTGCATTTGTCAAATTTGCATATGTATGCAAGAAGTGACCATGTGTCATAATTCTACAGTCAAAGCAACTGAACTGTCATGTTGAAAATATGATCTCATAACAGGATGGGCTCAAGATGTTTTGCTGCTTGAGATAAAAGCAAGATGACACCTCCCCATTCCACATACAGAAGCCAACCAGACTAGTAGTTGAGCCCCTGGCAATACGACAGTGTCCTCCACTACACCTGAAGGCATCAGGCTATCTCAGAGGAAGCAGGTCAGGCCAAGTGGCAAAAACAGCTCTGTCTTCCAATACCTCACCACCCATCAACATCTGTCACTTTAGACAGTTGCTTCACTCTGCCTAATGGTAGGTCTGTCCCTGTCTCATCCCATTCTATGGCCTTAGCTAGACCTAAAGTTTATCCCAGGCAAATGGAGGGGTCGTCCCTGCCTGCTCCCGGGATCCCCTGTGTGTCATTTAGATGCACAGGGATGATCCCGGGATATAGGCCTGGTCAAGCCATGGCCTATATCTCAGATCAGTTCCCTGGAGTACCCCATAATGGCAACTGAAATATCTCATTGCTAGGAGATGGGGGGATCCTAGAAAACAAAATGCTTAGTTTAGAAAGATTTGAGTAGCATAGATATTACCAGTGGCCCTCGTGGTATTAATTTTAACAGCAGACTAACAGAAATATTACTAGAGTTGGAATCATTTTTACATAATCAAATTTACCTCAGGATTCACCTTCAAATCAAACTGGGCATTGTCCTAATAATACATTTGCGTTAATCAGGGTGGGTGTATTTTACTTTTTATTCTCTAGGTTTTACAGACCAGATTCCCTAAGGATATGTTTGCTATGACAAAAGAATGGAAGAAGTGTTTTTAATGTATTTAAATTTTATTTAGCACCACAGTACTTTATAATGTAATCTGTTATATGTCTACTCAGAAGTAAGGACCACTGAGTTCAATGAGACACATTCCTACCTATCTATAGGACTGTGGCAGTAAGCCTGTATACAGCAGTTGCTGGGGAACATGGGGAAGGGTGGGGAGGGTGTCGTTGCACCGTGTCCTGCTTGTGGGTTCCTGTTCAACATCTGGACTAGATGAACTCTTGGTCTGGTCCAGCAGGGCTCTTCTTATGTTCTTATGAAGCTTTAATGCAAATGTCTATATTAGGGATGTGCGGATCAGCAAAACGAGCACACCAAAGTTCTTCAAATTCCATCTCAAAGCTCATTCTGACTTGAACCAATTGGGATTGCAAGCTTTTCTTCTTCTTTTAGTTTTGCATGACAATCCATGCTTTTTTGTGCATATTTCCCCAAATGTGCACATCAACTGCATCTTTGAAAAACATGCATTCTTCCCCATTGCTTAAAGTGTATTTGTGCACATTTTTCAAAAGTACTCATTTTTTTCTTGTGCATTTTCATTTTAAAACTCTATCTCCAGTCACCACTTTGGATTGATGCAGGATCAATAGCAATGAAAAGCACAGGAAAATGAAATTCTCTCTGGTGTTTTGTGTGTGTGTGTGTGTGTGGGTGGGTGGGTGGGTGGAAGATGTGTACATAAGAGAGAGACCGTGCAGCTTTCTAAAAATTAATTTTAAAATTCACATTTATTTACTTAGTTTTAATTTTATTCCACATTATAGAATACAGAGACATCTTGGTAAATGTTATAAGTTCAATAACATTTAAAAAGTTTGGTAAACATTCCAATATAACTCTCTGCACTGGAGGGTCAGGTGACTCTTTGGAACAACATAATAAGTGGGACTGGGGGCTGTAGGCGGAGGGGGTCAATTGCCAAAAATAGCCTTCCCCCTTCCTCCAGTGGGAGCCTCCATTGGATCTCAGGCCTTTCTGAGACCTGAAGGAGCATTTCTGTTCACAGAGGGTAACTCTGGATCTAATCCAATAACAACTGGGCTGCTTTGTAGAAGGACATCTGGATCCTTCCTCCCACAGCAACCAAGTAATGGCTGAATACTTTTTATACTGGAAATGATGATCTCATAAACCTCTAGTTCTTCTGTGTATGGCTCACAATTGATGTAATTTTATTATATCTATCCAATCCACCCAGTATTATCTCATGTTAGTTCCTTTGTACAGGCTATTGTACAGACCTGTTTCAGTTCATTATAATTTGGAAACAATTTTGATATTCAGCTTTGTAAATACCCAATTCAATTTTAGTGCCAAATTCAATGTTCTAAAAGACGCAATGACATAGATGAGTTAGATGGTCATTTCTGCCCTAGTGCCAACTCTTGGTTTTCCCTCATGTGATGTGATGATAAAGCAGGGCAGGGATATTTTGGAATAGCAAAATGGGGAAACAAAAAAGAACACAAATTTCTAATCTCTTGATTAGTGAAAGTAGTCACTGGCCAGGTTCAGACAACATGCTAAACCACAAAATGGTTAATGAAATGCATTAATGCATTCCCTTAACCATTTTGTGATTAAGCAGCATGGTTTAGCATGCTGTCTGATCCAGGCCTTTGTCAGTTCTACTGACAGGAAAAGAAATACTCACCCAAATCAAGCCATTCAGCACTTGCTCTGTCTAAAGGGAAGCACACACACACACACAAACACACATTAGAGACTTTATAACAATTGCTGACATGTATATAGTTATAATTAAAACTCCTTTTAATTTATTGCTGAATCCTGTCACTGCATTGTAAATCTCCATGGTGGAATGCTGCCAGAATGTTGTTGTTGTGGAATAGCAACCACACCACTCCTGTCACATAGGACCCAGGCCAAATTCATGTCCAATATACAGATGTTTACCTCTTTCTGGTGCTACTTCCCTGTGAAAACCTGTGGGGAAAAACAAACCAAAGAGGAAATAAATATTCAATTAGCTGAAATGGACATTTTCCAAATAATGTTGGAATTATTCAGATTTTAAACAAGCACGTGAACCCAAGAATTACTTAAGGGTTTTTTTTAGTTTTTTTTTTAAAGCTAACTGGGTTCATATTGTCTGCATTTAAACTATACTGCTGCTTGATAGCTTACTCCAAAAACTGTTGCTAGTAAATCAAAGATCTGCAATGTCTAAATGTACCTCTCAGAGATAATCTACAAAGAAATATCAAAGTCTACTAATAACGAGTAATATTTTGCAAATTCATTTACCCCATTAAGACAAGGGCCGGATTTAAGGAAACCCATCACTTTGGGAACCCTTACTCTGTCAATAGAAAGGAAAGGTGGTGTGGATGACAGAAAAGTAGCAGGAAAATATACACCAGTATCTTCCAGTGGTAGGGTTTCCAGATTTGTGATGGAGCAGGCTCATGCTTCTTTAACAATTCCTTCAACAATGCAGCAGTTTTTTTCCTCTTGCAATGTTGCAATAACAGAAGTGGCACCTGTCAATGTTTTCTGTTTAATGCAACAAATATCTTTGAATGCATTAATATAATTTATACAAGAACCCTGACCTGCTTATCTGGCAGTCCTGGTGATTTTGGAAAGGGCTGGTTTGAAGATTGAGTTGGCTCATTTTCTACTATATTTGCCAACAGTATTGGTTTTGCTATTGATATAGCTGGAATGTGTCAGCCATTTCACTAGAGGGAGTGACAACATTTTAACCTAGCTAAGAGGGGTGTACTGTATTCCTGTATATAGGTTCCAGAGAAAAAGTACTTCAGTCTTCAAATACTTCCTGGAGGCAAAGCCAGATGAATATAACAATAACCTATTATGAAAAACTTCATAAATAACATTTTTATTGTTTCAACTTCCTTGTGCATTTTACATTTTATTCCTGGGATTCACCCATACGAGATGCATGGCAATAAACGAAGTTGAGCTGAGGGTGGTTTCAGAGATGATCTAGGTGCTCCTGTTCTGAATCATTCATGGGCCAGATCTACATGTCGTTGCGAGGCGCCTTTTTTAAAGACGTACCTAAAAGAAGCGCCTCTTTCTTTACTGTGTGTACTGTGAGCTAGGCAGCGCCGCCTGCGGAAGAATCTCTACCCCATTCAAAGATGCTGCTTGGGCCGCTTCCCCTTCGTGTGTTCTTCCATTCGAATAATCCCCCCTCCCACCCGGCGGCTCTTCTGGCGCGTCCCGGTGGCGGCTCCTCCTGCAAAACACTTTTCTCCCTCGGTGTGTTTGTATTTGCGCTTGCGTGCGTGCAGCGGACGAGTTCAGCTCCTGCCTCTCACTCTCCCCCGCGGTGTCATCTCCCCGGGACTCTCTTCGGTGTGTGCTCGCACACGCACACGCAAACGCAAATACAAACACACCGAGGAAGAAAAGTGTTTTGCAGGAGGAGCCGCCGCCGCTGGGACGTGCCAGAAGAGCCGCCGGGTGGGAGGGGGGATTATTCGAATGGAAGAACACGCGAGGGGGAAGCGGCCCGAGCAGAGCAGCGTCTTTGAATGGGGTAGAGATTCTTCCGCAGGCGGCGCTGCCTAGCTCACACACAGTAAAGAAAGAGGCGCTTCTTTTAGGTACGTCTTTAAAAAAGGCGCCTTTGCAATGACGTGTAGATCTGGCCATGTTCACATTCATGTGGAACTGTATTGTTTCAAGTGATGAACTTTGAAATCACCTTGCCCTCAGAAAGCAATTTGTTTGCAGTTCGTCATAAACATCTGAGTGTCATCTGAATTTATTGTAGGCTAGGACGCTTTTCAGACAACCTACTTTCATGCCATATCCTGTAATTATACAATGGGGACAGGGGGACAGGGATTCATCTGAATCCATCTTGAGAACACTTTTGTAAGTTTAAGAGTTTGTGTTTGTCGCATCAGCAAGTTCTGTGGTTAGCCATTCCTCAAGTTCCTTTTAATCGTGCAAAAACGCAAGCAACAGAAAAGAGTTTTGGGGCAAGGGTTATACTATTATGAGTTTTGCAGTCCTGATGAGCAAGAATGGGCTTATTCCTATGGGCCCATCTACATGGGGCATTTACTCTGGTCCTACTGCACCTCCAAGACAATTGTGGCATATGACATATGCTTCTCTCCTTAGCAAGTACGGTTTTTCATACTGTAAAATCCATTTTTTAAAAATATATCTTTTGCAAACTGGTTTTCTGACAGTTTGCAGTGGCTTCAGTATGGTTTGGGAGCCTGTGTGTCCTGAACTGCCTTCAGTGTGGCCTGGTGTGTGTGTGAGCAGTGTTGACTGGTGGAAAGAAAAGTGTCATAATGAAAGGGCGGACTTGAATGAACGTAGCTACGAAGGAGAGCAATGATATTAACAGCCAATTGCTTCCAAAAAAGCCTTCCTCTTGCTGAGAAAGGGGGCAGACAAGGGGGATTTTGCTGAATATGTGTACTCAGAAGTAACTCCTTCATTGCACTTCATTGAGTACATGAGTGAGGGAGGAGGGCCGGGGTGGGGAGTATGTTGTTTTAAAGCTCTTCCATGAGGTTGATTTGTTTTGGGTGTAAATAACTAGGATATTATACCCCATAAATAGGGTGACCATATGAAAAGGAGGACAGGGCTCCTGTAGCTTTAACTGTTGTGATGAAGAAGGAATTTCACCAGGTGCTGCATGCATACAAATGACGCCTGCTGAAATTCCCTCTTCATTACAACAGTTAACGCTACAGGAGCCCTGTCCTCCTTTTCATATGGTCACCCTACTTATAAAAACCTTGAAGCACTTCATCAACAAATATGGAAGAAATGGATAAAGGCCTGTGTTTGTTCCTTTGACTAAGTCTGTCATGGTAGGGGGACATCCCTGCTGGCAAATTGCCATGAAAACGACATAAGGCAAGGCCTTTTGTAACACAGAACTGGCCACAATGCCTGCAATTCTTCTGTGGATCTGCAGCTTGCCAACTTGTTGCTGAAGCTGTCCCCAACTGTGGCAGGTTCTGCAAGTTGTGGTCCTGTTATATCTGAGGTCCTGACAATGTTCCTCTGTCCACCTTTTTGTCTTTTCATGCCAGGCTATGCTGGGGTACTCACTGGAAGTAGAAGCTCCACAATAGCTTGCATGCCTGCTTGCTGACTCTCTTCCATTCTTTGCCCACTGCTACTCTGCTCGCTTGTTGGTGTCCATTTCAATGACAGAGACACATGTGCCTATACATTGCTGCTGATGTTTGCTTCCATGAAAGAGAGAAAAGGCCATTGTGACCACATGCTGAAGCTGCCTGCCTGAAGGAGAGGTGTTGTCCATTGGGACCTCAGGCTGATGCTGCTTGCTTGGAGAAAAGTCACTGGCCTTTGAGACCTCATGCTGATGCTCCTTGCTTAATGAATACTAATCATTGTGGCCTCATGCTGATGCTGCCTGCCTGAAGGAGAGAGACTGGCCATTGTGACTTCATGCTGATGTTGCCCAGCTGAAGGAATGAAATACTAGACATTGTGCTGTCCCACAGCTGCTACCCACTGGAAGGAGAGAGGGACCCTAAACCCTATGCCCCTATGTTGCCAATACTTTAATAAGAAATGTTTCCCTTTACACTCTGGAGCAGAAGAGTTTTTTATTTTCTTTTTTACTCTCCCATTCTTTCAAATGCAAGATTAACCACAACCCAGGCTGGTAGGCAGGTTCTATTCTCCACCAATGCTTTTTAGGACATGGGATCACAGGGCCTCTAACTGTTTGCTGGCTGCCAGTGATGGCATCTCTCTGTGCTATGTCCACTCACTGCCTGCCAGTCCTTTTTCAAATGAATGAAAGCTAAGGGTTAGCAGCTGCCATTTAGGGATGAGAAAGCATCAGAGAAAGGTTGCTAATCCCATAGAGAACTGTGAAAAACTGAAATAAAAGCTAAAACTAAATTTTAAAAAACCACACACCTTAAAACCAAAGTCAAAACTGCATCTAATTTAAAACCAATAATGCAGACCCCTCTAACTTGCAGGTGTGCTCACATGAGCTGCACATTTGGCCATGCTGATTTTGCTCCTGATTTGTCAAGAGCTGTGTTGGCAACTGTGTAAAATATGATATTGACTACAATCTTATAGTGCTTCTCTCAGAGTCCCATTGAACTTAAAGGGGTTTACTTCTAAGTAGACATGTATAGGATTGTACTGTACAATATAAATTAACTCAACACTAGCTACAGTATAAATGCACTATAATTATTATAAGCCTTATAAAACAGGTTACTTTGTGATTGTATAAACTTTGGTCTTAAGAATGTCTAGCTCAGCTTTCTTGGTATAACTACATAAAAATAAAATCTGAAATCTCTGTGGCTGCATACCATCATGACAATTAAAATTAATGTTCTTTTTATTACTAAATCTAGTTGGATATTTGAATAGACATTGGCCATAATCCAATGTACAATAATACAAGTTTAAATCCCATTGAAATGATTGCATTGAAGTGTATATGACTCTATGCTGGACTGTGGTAATTGTGAATGTGAAATATTGCAGTGTGCTTAAACATAAATTAAAAACACAAGACCAGCCAAGAATCTTGTGGCACCTTAAGAGACAGATCGCATGATAAGCTTCCATGGAGCAGAGCAGCATTCCACAACTTGGTGCCCTCACTATTCCCTGTCAACTTCTTTAAACATGGTCCACCCCAAAACAAGCAAGAAATGTAATTTGTTTGCAACACTTCAGTCTAACACTATGACAACGTGTATACTTTCAGCTTCAAGACTAGAGCAAGGTCACAACAGCACACAGTGAATACCCTTGTATTTTCCATACAACAATTCAAACAGACAGAAAGAACAAGTTGGAGTTTGAACTCCAGGTAGAAGATTCATTCAGTGTGTGTGTGTATGTGTGTGTGTGTGTGTGTGTGTGTGTGTGTGTGTGTGAATGCTATGTGACTTACTATAAAAGATCTATAGAAGTCACTCAGAGACACTTTTCATCCATCAGAAATCATCTGAGATGATCTCATGGACCATAGCTCAGTGGTAGAGCACCTGCTTTGCCTACAGAAGGCCCCAAGTTTAATCCTTGGAATCTCCAGGTAGGGCTAGGAAAGAATCCTCCCTGAAACCTGCCAGTCTGTGTTGACAATATTGATCTAGATGGAGCAATGGCTTGTCTCAATGTAAGGCAGCTTCCTATGCTCCTATCACTTCTCCTTAATCTAGTTTTACCCAGTTATGACTTGCCTACCAAATAATAGCATGGATATCCTCCTCCTCCTCCTCCTCCCCCTCCCCTCCCCCTCCTTTCTCTTAAAAAGGACCCAAGTGTCTTACAACAAAATTATTAAAAACATCCAAAATATAAATGGGATCCATTGGATCCAAAAAGACTTCCTTCCTTCCTTCCTTCCTTCCTTCCTTCCTTCCTTTATTTCTTTCTATAGAACATTGGGACAATCTTACATATGATAGGAGCTGTTTGACAATAGAAAGGGCTCAGTGGAGTCTGGCAGCTCCAGTGTTGGTGGGGCTGTGAATCCATTCCAGCTTTCGATCAGAACCAACCAGAACTCTAAAGGAGCTATCCAGATTTCTGAACCCATTTGGGGGGGTAGGTTTCACAACCTTGGATTGCTCCTTTAGAGTTCTGGCCATTTCTCACTGAAACCCAGAATGGATTCTCAGCCTCACCAAAATTGGAGCCACCAGCCTCCACGGAGCAGGCGGCCTAGGGAGATGGTGGGCTCTCCTTCTATGGAGGTATTTAAGAAGAGGCCACCCAGCCTTCCTTCAGGGATGCTATAGTGTCAAGATTCCTGCGTTGAGCAGGAGTTGCACTAGATCACTCTCTAAAGCTCTGTGATTCAGAGATCTTTAGGCTGCTGCATAGTAAAACGACATACAAGAAAATGGTAATGGTATCAAGGGCTTGAGCATGCCCAGTGGAATTTTGAATTGTTGACTCCCATGCCATATCACAATCTACTCTTGTAAGTTCGAGTGGCTTGATATGTGGCATGGTGAGCTGCTATTAGGAATGCTCTGTGATTAGTCCCTGACCTGGTGATTGTAATTTAAAGTGTGTGTGTGTGTGTGTGCGTGCGTGTGCGTGTGTGTGCGCCCGCGCGCACACATTTAAGCATGTATAGTTTAGCCCTATCATAAAGATTTTAAATGCAACTTCTCGCCCTTCAGATATTTTTGCCTACAACTCCCAATATTTCTCACCACTGCTTTGCTATCATGGGAGCTGTAGGCCAGAAGATCTGGAGGGCCAGAATTTACACATCCCTGTTATAGGCTGATGAAAGCATTGACCTGTAATTTATGTAGAGTTAAGTGGGGATGGGACGTGGGTCAGCACATAAGGCCCATCCTGAAATGTCCCCGACTGAGTTAAAGATCTTTGCGCTTACAAAGCTTCCGGGATTGGAAAAGCAGGGCAGGATCTACACTACTGCTTTAAAGCACTTTAAAGTGCTTTATAACAGTTTTGACAACTGTTGGGGCCCAGGACACACTCCATATACTGCTTTCAAAACCGTTATAAAGTACTTTAAAGCTCTTTAAGGCAGTAGTGCTTTGTAAGCCCATTCAGCTGAATGGGCTTACAAATGCCTGTTCGGATCTCCCCTCTCAGTGCATGACCTCTAATGCAAATGGTTATGTTTGGGGGTGGAGCTTATGTTTGGGGGTGGAGCCATGTTCCATTCACATTCTTAGTTTATCCACATCCTTTTCATCATGAACAGTGAACACCAAGCACCTGCCCCTCTTAGGAAAGGGCCAATACATACTTAAGCTCAAAGAAGCTATCAGGAAGACATATAGAGTGGATGTTTTAAGATTCACTACCTTCTTGTATACATTTTTGCAAGTAGCTTTTTGTGGAGCCGAAAACCACTATTGGGTATCAGGCTGAAAAGTTATTTAGCAGCAACTTACATAGCAATATAGAATAACATAGTTAACTTTGTGATTCTGTAGCCAGATTCATACAGTCCCTTTGCCATGACTTAATGCAATCCCATATGTGTCTACTCAGAAGTAAGTCTCATTGAGTTCAATAGTGCTTACTCCATATATGTGACTAGGTGACTAAGCCTAAGTCTGCAATCCTATGTACATTTACCTGGGAGTAAGTCCCAGTGAGACTTACTTCTAAGTAGATGTGTCTAGGATTGTGCTGTAAACAGGATTAACCTGTGAAGTTTAAATGAAAACTTTAATTGTACATATTTCTTTACAGAGTTGTTCTACAAATTCATCTTCCTGGGATATGTTCTCGTATGTGTTTATTGTCAAATGGGTCATTAGGTGCAGCAGACAATACAAAAGAAACAAATTTAAGACTGTTCAGACTAAGTAAAACCAATTATGTTTTTAAAAAACCCAACTTAAACTATGTGCCCGAAATGGTTTTGGCAGCCTTGGGACCAATTGTAACAGCAAATAATTACAGGTGGAAAATAAAAAGGACAAATAATAGGAAACAGCAACCTAAAAGCACATAAACATGCACCACAAGAAAGAGTGTCAGATGACGCACTGTATACTTTTGGTAAGTAGACAGAATAATACATGTTCGATACCCTTACCTCGTAAGTTGCCTGAATGACCCAAATGGTTCTGATCTGAAAAATAAGAAAAAGGTCATTTATAAAACAAAAACTTTTAAGACAGAATATGAAATTTTGAAGCCAGAAGAGTTAGTATAACTGTCTATCTTCATGGAGGATCATCATGTATCAATGGCTAAGAGCAACAATAGGTAAATAGAGCTTCCATTTTCAGAGGCTGTATATCTTTAATTGTGGGGAGAAAGTACAGGGTCATCACTTCATGCCCTTCTCATGGGCTTCTAGAGGAATCCATCTGTTCACTCTTGGAATGCTGAACTATAGGACCTTCGGACTGATCCAGCAAGACAATTTGTATGTCCCTTGAAAACATTATGGAACAAATTTAATTTTCAAATTGTGCAACATTAAAAGAATGTTTCATTGCTGGGTGTAACGTTTGGGCTCCAACCTAGAAGAGTTTCATGCAAGAATATGGAAGATGATGTATGGAGGAGACCTGCCTCTAGGATCACTGCAGGTTGGTGTTTTGTTTTGTTTGCAGTTCACAGAGATGAAAATATATTCAGTTTAAGGTTCTATACATCAGGAAAGAGGTTGTCTCATCAACAGTGCCAAGAAAACTACGGAACCACTGATCCAAGAAGGGTTGTGAAGTGCAGCAGACAAGGACCAAAAGATCAAATTATTCAATTTTGACTTAATATTTCAAACCACCCATTGCCACTTTGTAATCACAATGTGTTCCTTTCTTCCTTCCTTCCTTCCTTTCTTCCTTCCTTCCTTCATCTTCTGATTTGGAAAAGTATATTTATTGGTCATTCCAGCCAGAATGTTTAAAAGACAAAATGATGGATTTAACAGATAACATCAATAGAATCCTCTATAGTAACAATACTGCTTCCTCCTATTCCTCTATGTTCTTGAATGCTTTGACACCTGCTTTAAAAAAGTGACTGATTCAAAGCAATCCCTTGCATCTGTTTATCCTAGTCTTGCTTTTAGTCTTACCTGAGCTGTGCAGGATGCTACACAGGAGAACCAGTAGTCCCCAAAGCATGGTGTCCACCCTGAATGGAGACTCTTTCCCCCCTAGACCTCTCCTCCTCCCCATTAGCTCAAAATGGGCAGAGCTGCTGCTGCCACTCTTTAGCCTCACCTTTTCAAGCTTGGATGCTTTATATATAGCATTGCAAGGCCCTCCCTTATTCCCATGCACTTTCTGAGATGGCCACAGCTGGGTAAAGTGGAGTAGCGGCCAAACAGGATCTTCACTTTATCAGGTTCAGCACACTAAATGCTATTAAGAAAAGAAAACACACATTCAAACACTTCCTTCACTTCATTATCATTTTTCCACAGCAAGTTGAATGGACCTGGTGTACAACCCATGTACCTATATTTACTTTAAAAGTATGGCACTGAGTCCCAAAGATATGTACAAGATCTAACAGAACCCAATAAGATAGCAAGTGACACATAGGGTAAAATCCACCATAAGCCCTACTTAGAGTAGATCCCTTGAAAGGAATGGGAATTAAATTACTCAGGCTTCTCTTAAATCCCATTCATTTCAATTGGTATACTTTAAGTAGGACGTATGTTGGATTTTACCCATAGACCATTGATTAGGGATGGACAGATCAATCTGTCTACAGGCTGTGCCAGATTTGCATGGGTTCATTCCTAAGTCCATTCTGCCCGTTACGGTATCTGTCTGTGATGTTCCTTTTAAAAACTGCATACAAATTTGTAATATTCTTTGAACATTTTTTATAAAACCAAATATGCATTTTTGTAGGCATTTTAGCCTAAAATACTCATTTTTATACACATTTTGGTACCTTCTTTGAACTGGGAACTGTACTGCAAAATTCAGAGAAAACCAAACAATAGCTTTATTCCGATTCGTGCATGAGTCCTGGAAGTGCAGATCTGGTTGACTTGCTTAAAACTGCAAGGTTAATAAACAAACAAACAAACAAACACACGAACATCCCCACAATTGGCCAAAGAGATAGAACAGGTCCTCTACGTTGAGCAATCCTGCAGTGCTGAAAATATGAGCAGGCAATAAGGGCAGAGAAAGAGTATAAAATAGAAGGCAAGCATGGCTCATGCTGCTGATTTGAGATCCTTGCGATTAACTGTTTCTTATCGCCTTTAAAGATCTCATTCTTTTCTTCAGTGTTTATGCTTTCACACATAGAGGGAAGGAACATTTCCCAGCTCTGAGCAATGCTGTTTGTTTCCTGGAGGAGGGCTGGACAAACATAATTGCAGGGAACGTACTTCAGTTTACAGTGCTGTAATAAAAATACCCTTTGAATGCAATTCCATTATACCAGGTCAGGACACAAGCCACCATGAAGTTCTTCTATCCAAGACCCATGGAAATGAATAGGAGGTGTATTCATGTTTATTTATGTATTTTTATACTACTCAACAGCCTAGGCTCTGGGCAGTTTACAACTAAACCCAAAAAATCCAATTTAAAACTTTAAAATCACATAAAACCAGAATAACTTACAGTCCAGGGAAGGCTTGTTTAAAAGGTATGTTTTTAGGAGGCGTTTAAAAGTTATTACATTTTCTGCCTCCCAAACCACATGAGGGAGGATCCTCCAGAGTGTGGGTGCTGCCACAGAAAAGGACCACCCCTGAGGTTCTTCATGGCGTCATTCCATTCATCTTGGAATGACTAGTAGGGCCTCCTCTGAAGACTGAAGTCATCATCTGGGTGTATATAAGGGGAGGTTGTGTGCTAGGTATCCTAGTCCCAAGTTGTTTAGGGCTTTGTAAGATAATAGCATGACCTTGTACATGGCTTGGTAGCTAACAGGCAGCTCACATTCTTGTGCAGCTCACATTAATTTCAGTGGAGGATGTGCAGGAGAAATTTGCAATGCTCTGCTGAGGTTCTAGAACACCCTAGATGTGTCTTCGGGGATAAACTAAAAGTTTTGCTAATCACACATAATCATGTGTAATTTTTTTCTTACTTTTGTGTAAGTGCGTGGGTCACCAATTTGGATTGGGATCACAGCACTTTAGGAGGGGGTAAACTCCCCACACACTTTCTCCTCCAAAATTTGTCCACCTCTCCAAAATTAGACTCCTCCCTGGGAGGTTTTTTTAAAAGGCTATACATTGGAGGCAATGGAAACTTCCCCCCTTTTCTCCCCCCTTGGGGTGTGTGTGTAAATTTGGGGGGAAACAAGTGTGAAGGAAGGTTTAATCCCCCTCTCAGAGCACCATGATTCTGATCTGAATCAGGGCTGCAGGCAATACGTTTAGTTTGCCCCCTAAGGTGGTATTTTATTTTACACATAAAATGTACTTCAGGTTGCAAGTCAGGGATTACATTTTTGGACATTTCCCTATGAAAAACCTCCCTGCAAAAAGAAATTTAGCACATTAGGGAACAGGCTTGGCTAGAACATTTCTTGCTACTATTTTAGTTGCAGAGGTGGGATTTTGAAAATATTTTTTGTTTATCATTTTTATTTATTTTTATTATCATTTAATTATCATTTTTATTCATTTGTGACACTTATGTACCACAAAGTATAACAAAATCTCTCAGCGGTTCACAATAAATATTAAAATCACCTTTAAAGTAGTGCATCTGGTGCTTCCAAACTAGGGGAGGCTGTGTATGAAATTTTGTTGCAATCCTGCAAACTACCAGCGCTTTAGAGCCAACCACCTCCCCCCCTTGTCGAGGTCATGCTGGAAGTGCTGAATTAAGGCCCTGTACTTTATCCCAAATCTCTCCCCTCTCATTGGGATATTGTGGAAGGTAAAACAGTCTGCTGTGATGTTGTCAATGGGTGAAACAGCAGCACTACTGGGATGGGAAGTCTGCAGCAAGACAGGGCCAGTATGGCGTGGTGACTGTGGCCTAATCTACACCTGCCATTTATCCCAGGGTGGTCACGAGGTCGTCCCTGCACATCCAAATGATGCACAGCTGATCCTGAGGTGAACTGGCGATGAGCATTAAGTTCTCGCAGGATAGCTGGGACTGCTTTTTTCCCGGTTTTGTCTGCTGTCTTGGGACCATCCTGAGCTCTGTGGGCGGTGTGGCTCTCCCTCCCAGGGTCCTCCCGGAGAATTTTTATGAAACCAATCCATAGATTCTGCAGTGGACTAGCTTTTCCCCCTGTCAGGTGGAGTCCATGGACTTGCAGACAGTTTTCCTAACCTTTGGGAATTTTGCGCAATTTTCATCATAGTGAAAAATGGCTAGAAATGAGCATTTCCTTCATAGGCTAAAGCCAAAAAGGCACATTTTGGATGTATTTGTGCGTTTGCATGTGTGCAAATTTGCAAAAATTCAGAAACTGGAAAAAATTCCAATTCCGTTGATGGGCTTAGGACAGAAGAGAAGATTGAAGAGAAGAGAAGATTGAGGGGAGACATGATAGTACTCTTCAATTACTTGAAAGGTTGTCACACAGAGGAGGGCCAGGATCTCTTCTCGATCCTCCCAGAGTGCAGGACACGGAATAATGGGCTCAAGTTAAAGGAAGCCAGATTCCGGCTGGACATCAGGAAAAACTTCCTGACTGTTAGAGCAGTACAACAATGGAAGTTGTGGGCTCTCCCACACTAGAGGCCTTCAAGAGGCAGCTGGACAACCATCTGTCAGGGATGCTTTAGGTTGGATTCCTGCATTGAGCAGGGGGTTGGACTTGATGGCCTTGTAGGCCCCTTCCAACTCTGCGATTCTATGATTCTATGAGAACAAAAGGCTCCTGATCATCCACAAAACACAGATGGAACTCATTTTGCACCATCCCCATTTCTTTATTCAAGACCGACTGGGAAGGTGGGTGTCTGGTGGTTGTTCTGGTCTTGTTTTGTTTGCTTTCCAGTGTGTTGCTAGAAAAGAAACAGAAAGCTATTTTTACCCACCTTGGGCTTTTTTTTTCTTTTTTAAAGCTATACTATTTAGGTAAATAGATGATGTTTGTGTTTGTCGGACTCTGATCTGATCTAGCCTTCCAACTCATGCCCTTTTTTAGCCTACAGTCTCAGCCTCTGTACCTGGCAGAAACTGCTGGGCCATCTCCACTGGCTCCATCCCCAGTCTCACTTGCAGGATTTTGGTACTTATTATATAATCATATTTTTTCCCATCAGCAGAAGAATTGCTATCCATAAAATGTTGAACCCCGCCCCCAAAGTAAAAGTGTAATGTAGATACTTAATCACTAGCTTCTTATGGCTAGTGCTTAGCATTGGGTAAACATCCTTGTTAACTCCTTCCACAGACGTGCAGAATCTTAAACATAATGAAGCCACAGTTCATAAGGCCTGTTTGCTTAATATTCTGTGTGACGTATTCTGGTCTGGCATGCTCAGAATAGTGGCATACAGAAACCCAGAGGGGACAGGCTGATTGGAGCAAGGCTAGGTCCAGGTTTGAGGGAGCCATCAGCAAGGTGCCCATGGTGGACCCTATTCTATATCAATGTCTCTTATGGAGTGCAGCGGCTGAGCTAACTTGCTATCATGGCAGAGCAGCAGGCTTTCCCTCCCCTTTCTTCTTTAACTGTAAGGTGTGCCAAAGCTCCTGGGACACAGTTGACTGGTGGCCACCATTTTAATTATCCCACAATGTACTGGACAGATACAATGTTTGGTGCATGGGAGAAAAACAAAATTGTAGCTGCAAGTTGAATTGTGGCCCCCCAAGGTGCAATCCTTTCAGGAAGAGTAGACATCATCCTACATGGAGCTAACATGGTTATCTACCAAAATCAGGGCCTTTTCTGTGATGTCCCCAAAGCGCCTTTTGTTTCACTAGCCATTGGAAGTAGCTGGATATATTCACTTTTGTTTATATATAGTTTTAAATTATCATTTTATACTATTATAATTTGGGTTTATGTTTGTATTTTTTATACTTGTAAGACTAATCAGGTACTCTCAACTATACATAATTGTTTTATGATGTTACAGCCAAGTACTGCCTTTGAGGATGGTTCAGAAGCTGCAGCTCATGCAAAATGTGGTGGTCAGATAGATAACAGGGATTAGACAGTCCAAACATATAAGATCAACTCTGGCCTGCCTGCACTGGATGCCTATATGCTTCTGAGTTCAATTCAAGGTCCTGATTTTAACTTATAAAGCCCTACACAGCATGGGACCACAATACCTGATGGAGCAGATCTCCAGACATGAACCTACACATACTCTACACTCAGCATCTAAGGTCCTTCTTGGGTGCCTCCTCTGAGGGAGGCTCAGAAGGCAGCAATGAGGGACAGGGCTTCTCAGTGGTGCCCCCCCAAACTGTGGAATGATCTCCCCAACAAGACCAGCCTGGCACCAACATTGTTATCTTTTTGGTGCCAGGTTGACTTATCCCTTTTCTCAAGCATTTGGCAGTATATGATGAGTTTTAATTAGTCCTGGATCTGTCTTGTGGTTATGGTTGACTGTTCAAAGTTGTTTTTAGATAAACAACAGTTTTTTGTGTGTTTGTTTGTTTTTGGTAAACTGCCCAAAGAGCTTGGGCTATGGGGCAGTATAGAAATGCAAACAACAACAACAGGTCACAATTATTCCCATAGTCACATCAGTCACCGGCAACATAACAAAAAACGATACTGAAAATCTTCAGAAACTGGGCATACTAAAATACATTCACACCAACATCCAGAAAGCAGTCATACTTAAAACATGTTCAATAGTCAGGAAGTTTCTGAGTCGGTAAAGGACAGCATAACTTGGCAAAGCCTGGCATGTCCCTCTAGAAAAACTGCCATGAGTAAGAAAAGAGAGATGATGATGATGATGATGATGATGATGATGATGATAAGAAGAATTGTTTTTTCTCTTCATATATTTATTCATATATTATTCTATATAAGTTGATGCTCCTTCCTTTTTTCTTCAACTCAAATTTGTTTGTATACTTGAGTTTAAATTTAATTGCTGGGGTGGGGAAGAGAGAAGAAGAAAATACATACAAAAATTAAAATGTTTCCTTCCCCTCTATCTCTTGGACAACAGATACAATATTATCCAGATGGCATAGTATTGTATGATACCTTTTCTCTGGCAGCATAAACCAATAATATGAGATTGGAGCAGGGAAACATGATACCATGATGACATAGATAATTTGTCCTAGACATATAAATTTAGGTAGAGGAATTAAACACAATGGGTTAGATCCAGATTTAATATTGCTGGGAGTAGAGCCATCAGGCAAAATCTAGTGCTGCACAAGCAGACTTTCACTTGTGCAATGGGACTTACCTTTCCTTTCCCTTCTTTCCGGGGGTGTGTGTTCAGGGGGTGGGGGATCACCCCATTCTGCTAAAGGAAGCCATTCCATTTGCAAGAGGGTTTATTTGGAAACCACCCATTGAAATAAATGAGACTTACATTAGACGAATGTAGGTCCATTGATTTCAATGAGTCTGCTCTGAGTATGACTAAGTTCTGGATCCAACCCATGCTTTCCATTTTGGGCAGAGCTGAAAACATGAATTTAGTGAATTGTGATGTTCCGGCTTTCTACTTCCGGACAAAAAAGAATAAGTCAGCAAAGTTTGGGAAACACTGGTGAAGTGTTTCAAAATAACAATTAAACCAAGTCCCCTGCAGGGTAGAATTCTTCTACAACCAAATGAAAAAAGAAGAAGAAGAAAGAAATCCCACGCTGCTATCTTTCCGGCGCCAGGTTAAGACTTTCCTCTTTGCCCAGGCATATGGCGGCACATCCTAATTACCCACATGTTTAGTTTTTAATCGGCTTTTAATGCTTTATGTGTGTATGTTCTGTGTTTTAGAGTTTTAAATTTTGTATACTTGTTTTTACCTCAATTTTAGAATTTCTGTAAACCCCCCAGAGAGCCCTGGTTATGGGAGCGGTATATAAGTGTAATAAATAAATAAATAAATAAATCTGCTAAGCTCTTAGCGTAAATTGTTCAGGCATCTCATTATTCACACATCCATTAAACCAGACACATGCACCTCTGCAACATTGGTCCACTCCTATCCCCTGTAACTAAGAGGAAAGTGTGACAGAGCTGTCCTGCAGTATAGCACCCGTGTGACATGTCAGGGGACTTGAACCAGGGAGTCTAGAAGCATGGGTTACTGGAGATTACTAGCTCATCTCCATTTTGTTCCCTCACTGGTTTCTTGGCTACATCTTGTTGGTTACTTTAGCTGGCAAGATGTGCTTGCAGGACTAGTAAACTCTATCAACATGTAAAACGAAGCATCCTGACCCTCTATGCCTTGGGTTGTTATGGAATTCTTGAATGTGCTAATACCAAAGTTCCCCACATCCTAATCCAATCAGGACAACATGAACTGATCACTGGGAGTCAAGCTACACATTATTTGAAAACATAGCTAGATAAGACAGAGGTGCTTACTGTCGAAGACCCCAACCTGGGTTTGGAGGTATGTCAAACAGTTCTGGATGGGGTTATACTCCCCCTGAAAGACTACGTTCGCAGCTTGGGGGTGCTCCTGGATCTGTCGCTCCAAATGACAGCCCAGATAGATGCGACGGCCAGGATTGCCTACTGTCAGCTTCGGCTGATACGCCAGCTGCGCCCCTTCCTAGAGTTGGAAGACGGTAGTTCACAAGCATCTTTGTTTTCCAATCAGGAAAAACATGCATTTAAAAAAGGAAGGTCCCCTTCATCCTCCATCCACCCTGCATTGGATACACATAAATCCCCAAGTTTGGGGGCTTACAAGTACCCAGGGAGCACTAAAAGGTCTAGGAAATAAAAGAATAAAAGTTTGCACCAGGTGTCCAAGGGTAACAGACCTGACCCTGTGCAGAGCATTTCAAAGTTGGGGAGCAACAACTGAAAAAGCCCCTTATGTCAGAGGTGCCAAAACTTTTTCAGCCCAAGAGCTGAATTCTATTGCAGAGAAGTTCTCACGGGGCCACATTCTAATGTTGGGCAGGAACACAGGGAAACAGAGCAGGGTCAAAACACCAAAAGTAAATAAATAAAATAAATACAGGATATTTTTTAGCTTTAAGCTCATACTGCCAGTGACTATGTTTTCAACCTTTTAAAATGGGGGGAGGGGTGGACTGCACAAAACCTGGGAATCTGCAAAACAATAGGTGGTCAGGGGGGAGTTGGTGGGGCTAGGGGAAGGGGGCATGGCCATCTGGCAAACCTGGAGGACAAGAGGGCTGGCTTTGGCTCCTGGACCTGAGCATCTGGGGGGGGGGGAACCCTGCTTTACTTGGATCATCATCCACATACTTCTGAGTGAAGAGCTTCTTAGGAAGAACTTTGTAAGATGGTCCTCAAAGTATACTGATCCCAAGCCATTTAGGGCCTTAAAGGTGAAGACCATCAGATAGATCTGAGCCTGGAAATGGACTGGGAGCCAATGCAGTTGTTTTAAGTCTAGTGAGACAAGATCCATGGACTCTGTTCCAGAGAATAATTTAGCTGCTATATTTATACTAACTGTACACTTCTGTTAGTAGAAATGGCAGACTGGATTCAGAAAACGAAGTGCTTGGGAAATTTTACTGAATCAAACAAAACTGTAACTACAAGACTGCTGCAAATAATACTTTATAGTCAAAGTCCTCTGGCTAAGCAGCAAACCAAATCAGGCCACGCTGCTAATGGTTTCATTTCACTCTTACTGTGAAATGAAACCATTACTACTATTACATAGCATACTGAACATGCTAGTCTTTTTATACAAAAGAAATCAAGGGTAAAATGAAACTTATTTGGTTCCACCTGGCTGCTAGATGACATCCACCCCTTGTGATCCCTGTTTTCACCCAAGGCTCTCTGATACATTCAGAGCTGTAAATTTGCTCTGCACCCTGACTGACTGTTGCTATTGCAACGTGAGATAGTTACATTGTTGTTGCTTCTTCTTTTTTAAAGTGGTATCTAACTTCTAAATAGCCTCACATCATGGGTTGTATAGAATTCAGAAAAGTTTAATTCTAAAATAAATGTCTAAGGTCTCTGAAATCCAGCCTTTTCAATATTAAGACTTCACAATCAGTATTATTATAAATGTATCAATGTAGCATACCTGGAACTATTTACTTTTAATTGAGTTTCCAGGACCTAACGTTTGTTGGTTCATAGATAAAAAAACCAAAAACCAGTTATGTACTTCTGGCTAATCATTTTTAAGTCATATTGATATCAATATCAAATTGTGAGGTTAGAAACTCTACAAAGTCCAGCTGCTGATATCATGTTGGAGGAAGTTTGTTATGCAATATGCCATCATTTTTATAATGATGCCTTCTAACAGAGGATTATTGAATTCTAGCTACTGATAAGTTTTTCTTCAAACTTTGATCTAATTCTGTACATCCTCATCTCACTACTTCTCAGGTGTCTCATGTTGAAAAGAGAGCTCCTGATCCTTCTTCCCAATCTTGCCTCAAGGAATTCCTGTCATTTCCTATGTGTAGAAGGATTGTTTCTTACAATTGTTTTTGTATTTTGATACAGATATGTAAATACAATATTCAGGTTTCACATCAGTTGTGAACGGAGCATGTTTGCTTTTCATAAGGCAACACATGGGGACTAGTCCTTCCCTAACAGTTAAGCAGAAAAACCATTATTGGCTTTCTTCACAAATGAAGTGAGTTATAAATATGTTGTGCTCAGGTTCCTGTGCCTAAATACCAATAAGATTGTACAAAGCGGCCCTGAGTCATGCTACATTGGAATTATCTCTGAGCCCTCTGTACTTATCTCCAGTACCCAAGAGGTCATGAAATTCTGCCATTTTCCAAATTCTCTCACAAAATGTTATTCTTTCCAAGATTCACCTTTTCAATTCTGTAGTTATCGTTAAAATCAGCATCAGCTTTTCAGGTAGGTTCAGAGGAAGCACCTGGAGGAGGGCCTTACACGATGAATGTAGTGTACGAGTAGGTTCATGCTGGGAGAGGCGCTCTATAAGGTATGGTGGTCCCAAGCTATGTAAGGCTATAAAGGTCAAAACCAGCACCTTGAATTGGGCTGGGAAACATGCAGGAAGCCAACAAGTGGGCCAGAATCAGTGTCACATGTTTGGATCTTCATGCCCCTGTTATCAGTCTGTCTGCTGCATTTTGCACAAGCCGCAGTTTCTGACCCAACTTCAAGAGCAGCCCCACACAAAGCACATTGCAGTAAACTAACTTGGAGGTTGCCAGCCAGAGCATAGACAAATGAAGCCATGTTATCCCTGTTATTGCACCTCTGTTGCGATGCTGTGCTGGCACTGGGGGCATGGCATCTCATCCTGGATGCTGCTGTGATGGCACAGCAATCCATAAGACTGGAACAAACGTTTTGACCACATTTTGTGTCAATTTCCTTAATGTCTATAGCTTTACATTGTTCACTGGACCCCAAAAAAGTATATTTGGGATTATGGCTGTTGGCTCCCCCCCCCCACTTTTCCCCTTTTAAGTAAAATATATACAGGGCAGGATCTACACTACTGCTTTAAAACATTTATAACAGTTGTGACAACTGTTGGGGCTCAGGACACACTCTATATACAGTTTTCAATGAGTTTTCAAAGTGTCATATCCTGCTTGGTGTAGATCTGGCCCAGGACCATATTGAAGTGAAATTCTAACTGCCATGGATTCTGAAGCTTGTTCTATCTCATTTATGATGAATATTGTTTAACAGTGCACTCCTATATATGTTTACTCAGAAGTGAGCCCCATTGAATTCAAGGGCATTACTATCAGGTAAGTGTGAACAGGATTGCAGCCCAAGCATATGCTCTGCCAAATATATGTTCAGCTGCCTTTGACTCTAGGTGGTTGGAATGGGCAACTTAATGAATCCATTGGAGACTTGCCATATTTTGCTTGTTATTGGCAAGGGGTATACTTCCCAAATCCATCTGAGTGTGTTCTATTCATAGATAGAACACATAGATTCTACTTCAAGATAGTGAAACGGTTATGGACACTTTGAATATCATCACATGGGAGAAAATTGTGTTTGCTTACCGTTGCTTCTCCACCTGTGCATTTGTCCCCCGTTAATTCCTTGTTTGAAAGAGGAAGTGTGCATCCTGCACATGGCCCATTCAGTGAGCCGTTTTGGTCATGCTGCTTGTCCTGCACACAGCAGGAGATAGCAGCAACTTCCATCTTTAAAGATATGTCAGACTTACTGGGGTGGGGTTTTTTTTTGTCACATGAAGAAGGCTAGAAGGGGCTGGAAGCATGCAGGAGGCAGACAAAGTTGAAAGAGGGACCAGCGAAAATCCATGAGTGCCCAGTAACGAGCATGCAATAAAACACTCATCTGATAGAGCTCTTCATTTATTTAAAACAGGAGCGGGCAATTCAGGCCTATGTATCTTTTTTGTGTGCCCCCCTCCACGCTCTGAGCTGAATTGCCACTGAATTTCAGCAGTGCAGTGATGGTGGCATAAACCCCCCCACCCCCAATTTCCATTTGAAAACCAGGTGTGTGCTCTCTGTGTGCCTTGTCTTAGAGGGAAAACATGGGTTTGGGGGAACCACTGAATTGCCACCAAGTGTTGGCAGCAATTTGGCAGCAGCAATTTGGACAGGGGGTGATGTGGCCCCGGTGGGTTCCAAGAGATGGAATTTGGTACCCAGACTCTCTGAAATTGCCCATTCCTGATTAAAAAGATTTATTTAAAAGATTCATCTTCTCCTCTATTTAAATATCCAAGATGACTTACTAACAGGAAGGCTTAGATAAAGCAAAGCAATTGTACTCTGTGGGATGCCCAATGAGCATTAAAATAATGTTTAGATATGCACAAAAATAACAATGAGTCTTGTGGCACCTTCCATTTATTTTGGCGTAAGCATCCATGAAATATAGTCCACTTCACTGAACCCAATAGTCCAATCCAGTAAAGGCATGAACAGGGTATGGGAAAGGAAGTAGTGAGAATGTACACCAGTAAACAGAAAATAAAACCCACACCAGTGACCTGATCTGTCAAGATCTATATCATTGTAATTTACATTCCGGGTCCCTTGTAGATCTTGGGGCTTTTTCATTGGGCAACATAGATGTATAGGGATGAGGAAGAGCCAACTGAAAAGAGGATTAGGCCAAGATTTATGCTGTCTCATGGGAGGTGGGCTTGATCAACAGCTGTCTGTATGTTAGCCAATGAATGCCCAAACACGGAACCAGAGCATGCCAGAAGATGCCTAGTGACGTAGGCAGGGATTGCCCAAGGAAGAGGCACAGTAATAATTCAGTAACACGCTGAACATGATGAAATTCCATTGCCTATTGGGAAGATTCTGTGTGCTTTGTTAATGTGTCCACAACTGCTGAATCTATTTATTACATTTAAATCCTGCCTTTTTCCTCCAAGGAACTCAAGGCAGCACACATAATTCTCCTCCTCTCCATTTTATCCTCACAACAACAACCCTGTGAGATAGGCTGGGCTGAGAGTCAGTGGCTGGCCCAAAGTCACCCAGTGAGCTTCCATGGCCGAGTGGGGACTAGAACCCGGATCTCCCAACTGCCAGTCCGACATTTTAGCCACTACACCTCACTGGCTCTCTACATGCTAAACTCTATGCGTCTAGCACATATTTTAGGTAACTTGCAGTCAATTTCAGCCTCTTTTGTTTATGCACATGCAGAGACATTAGTGTTTCCTTTTATGGGTGTGTGTGCATGTGTGTGTGTTTTTAAAAGGACTCCACAGCAAGAGAAAAAAAAAACAAGCATTATATACCAATTAAGCAAAAGAAAAATTAAACAAGCACGTACACACACACACACACACACACACACACACAGCCTATTAAAGCAAGTTCAAATTGTGTATCTTCTTTTTCAAACTCCACAGTTCTTTAACATCATTTGTGGAAATTCATGCAACCATTGCCATGGCACGGTGTTCTTGCATCTTGCCATGAGCCAAGGTTTCTCATTTAGCTCCTCTTCAGTATGTGACCGGAAATCCGTTTCATCCCATGGAGAATCCGTGTGCCTTGGCAGGTTTTCTCTTTAAACTTGATTGACCACCTAGAACTCTCCATTGTAATCCCCGAGGAAGGCAGCCTGCTTCTTTTTCAACAAGGCTGCCCCTTAACTGATTAATGTGGCTTAATTTATTAAAGTTCCATTGACATGGGAGAAAGTTCTGTGGTTTTATTTGAACTAGGTTTGAGCTATGGTTGTGCACATTATTGCTGTTGGATTTGACAACAGTATTGCTGCACTGCATGTATCCCAACATCGTGCGCAGTGTGCTGCATTTACCTTGGCACCAAATGATCCTTCTAGGCAATTACAAATCAATTATGTAATTAAAGAATGTCACATCTCTGCCTCCAGACTTTCAAATTGATTGGAAGACATTGTGGCATAAATCCAATGAAAATGTGGCAATGCATTTCCAGAATATTCTTACAAATGAATAATACCTCAGATAAAAGCAATGATTAACCATTGGTGGATATATCTTTTTGAATTTTCATATAAAATATTTGTGTTTAGTGATAAGCCATAGAGAGCAATTCTATGGTCCATGGACCACGTCCCAGGAACCAGAGCATTGTTCAGAAAAAGACACTCTGAGGCCATAGACAGATGGCAGATCTCAGTAGGGTTTTTTCTGATGCTGGAGCCCCACTTCTGGCTCCTCCCAGCTACTATGGAGGTTTCCATGGTGGCTCCCTTTATGAGGCTGGAACTTATATAGGAAGCCATGGGGGGCGGGGTGGGCATTTGGGGGGAATTTCTGTGGGCAGGGAGGCAGTGGCCAAGGATCTGAGGGAGCCCCCATCTCAAGGAAACATTTAGACATACTGAAGATCATGTCTAAATGTTTCTCTCCCATTGCTGGCAATATGAGAGACTGATTTTTTCTGCTGCTAAGTCCTCCCTCCTGAAGGAGCGGAATCTCCGATATCAGAAATTCTATTCTGAGAACATAGGATTGGTCCATTCCAAGAGCATAGGATTGCTCTGCTTAACTTCTAAGTATGAAATAACTGCATAGTGCTTTGGGCAATGGATTAAAAACAACAACAGCCATGTTGGTGGACTGTCTAAATGTTCCTCCTATGCTCAACGGTGCAGTGAGAGCTGGAATTCCACCTTTCCATTGCAGTTCCATGTGTCCCCGAAGAAACGCAGCTCAGGCCCTTCAGAGTGAAAGCAGCAAAAGGAGCTCCACGTGGGAAGAACCATTTTGATAGTTCCAGGGCACATGCAGAAATGCTTGGACACATGGAAGGAGGCTTTTTTAAAAATGTTAGCTATATTCCCATTCATTTGGGGTCTATTTCCACAGTACAATGCACCTTTTAAAAGCTCTCTCACGATTCTGAAATAGGTGATACATCTGATCCAGAATTCCCCAAACTTTTATTTTTGCCACACACCCGTCCCTTGCACAGGTTCTGGTCCACTTTTCTGTTCAGGGCAGAACATCCATGTCCATCCTAATAGGCATGCCCAGATCTTCCACCTTTATCTATGTCTTTGTCTTGCTGATCCATATACTTTCACCCCATTCCTCTCAAACACTGCTGCCCCTGGCCTCCATTCTACAGTGTTGCCACAAAGGGTGAGGTGCCATATTGGAACCTTCTGAGATGCCATCACTTCCAGTTTCTACCTGCTGAATTATATGGACATTTTGTGCTGATTTACATAGCTAGACCTCTGCTACCCAATTCATCAACACTAGTGAGTGAAGTTGAAATGCCCTCCCCTTTACCTTCAGATATATTCAACTGCATCATGCTGGAAACTCAAACTCAGTTGGTTTGTCTGCTTCTATACATAAGTGCTTCCCAGAGTCATGATTTCCAGGATATAACATTCCATCCTGTAGGTGTGGCCTACACAGCTCTTAATTATGATTTTGCATTGGACTAAATTTAGGGTGCAATCAGATTCACACTTAGAAAGAAAACGAGATTTACAACTGGCTGGGGCAAGCTGGGAGTTGCATAGCTATAGGATTGCATCTTTAAAAGCTTAACTAAACTAACCAAATCCTGAAGACGTCCTGTTATTGTTTTCATTTCACCTTTAAATTTAAATATGATAGCAAATATTGAATCCTCTTCAGACTTCATTAGATCTTCCAGAAACTTTCCACTGTTGCACAGTGTGACCTGCCAGTAGGGGATAAATCTGCCAGTGCTGACCCTTTAGAATTTTTAATTACATTTATATCCCACCTTTTTTTTCTGTGGCACGGAACTCAAAATGGTTTATACAATCCTCCTCTTCTCCATTTTTATCCTCACAACAACCCTGTGAGGTAGGTTAGGCTGACAGTGGCGATTGTTTCTAGCCACAACTAGCTTCACATATGTATCAGTCTCGATGGATCATGGCGGACATTGCATTACGTTCACTCATGTTCCAATGTGTACTTTGAGCAATGCTTAATATCTCTCTGGCTGCATTCCAAACCTAACACACAGGTTATAAAATTCCTTATCCGTTATCAGTTTGCAGTTATTGGGAAGTTGGACTTTTCATTAAGAAAATGGTAAACTGCATTAATAATGTCAACAAATGCCGTTGCCTAGGTCTTACATTAATAGTAAGACCTTAATGTTTCATGTGTGCCATTTTCTCTCACCTTTTCAGGATCTCCTTAACCTGCTTATCGGAGCCTGACCTTTTTGCCTCCACTCTCTGCACTCAAGCATCGTATATTTCCATTCTGTAAGCTATCTAATCAGGGCCCAACTTGATAGGATTGTCTTTTTCCTGATTTATGAGCAAACATAACATAACAAAACAAAAATTAATGGAGGTGGGGAGTAGATTTATGCTACACTTAGGATATTTCTCACAGTCCCAATTTTGTGGAAGCAGCCATCTGGCTTCTGTGAGAGTTCGAATAAAAGAAGAATCGTATTGAGATGCAAAGCAGATTATCGCAGTCCTGTACTGCTGTTCATACTGCACTTGATTAGACTCTGGATAGAACGCTCTCTGCAAATGTGAATGAAAAGCTCTCTGCAGTCCTGGCTCCAGGTTCTTGAGGGCCCTTGGGCAAGACACACTCAATGGCCCCCTCAGTGAGTCTATCTTCTCACCGCTGTGGTCACCTGCTGCTATTGGTCCTCATCTTTTTCTTTATTGCTGTTCATTATTGCATTATTGTTCCCTGACAGGCACCATTGTCTGGGCCAGGGTGAGAGGTAGATGTACAAACAGGTTGCAATGGAGAATAGGAGGAGTAAGTCCAGAGGGTTCTTGTCATTTGGCCCCTGCCATACTTATAACTTGTTGTGGGCCCTGGCTCTGTGGTTTTAGTTAGGCTGACCATATTTTGGAAACCAAAAAGGAGAACAATATGGCTGCCCTCAAGGAGGCATGCCCACCCCAACATGCCTGCCCCCCAAGGTGGAACCATCTTGACATGTCCGGCCCCCAAGGTGGCATGGCCTTGGTCATATGTCTAACTCTACACCTCGCAATTAAGACAAACCTGTTCTACGTAATATGTTATTAAAATCACTGAAATAAGTGAGACAGTCAATGTATCAGAAATTAACATTTATTTTTAGTTGTTGTACAAATTTTAAGACTTTTCTTCCTCCTGATATGCCCTGGAATATTTTTCACTAGATCTTATTTTTCTTAAAAGGGGTGGGGCATTCAACAGGAAAAGGTAAAAATCCTTACAAGACATTTTCTTGTAATTATATTGCAGCTGTAAAATCCCTTTCAGTGTCTCCACAGACACCTGCATCCTTTCTTTTGTCCACTGCATCTGCATCATCAAGAAAATACGCTCTACATTGGCATTGTGGGAGGGAACCGCAAAAAGAATTGTGCAATCTGCAGCAGTTCTGTATGGAAGTCCGTGCTTTTGAAGCTTTTCAAATATTCAGTCCACTTTTGGTGTGCCATCAACTTTTTGAAGTCTTCATTGTCACACATACTCCCCCCCCCCAGATTTGCAACCTGATCGAAGAACTTCAAATCATCAATGAGCGTTCCCCTCTCTCTCAAGTACTGAATGGTTGGCTCCACTTCAGGCCATTTTGGTGTCTCAGTCAGGGCAATCCATGTGATTATCGAGAACTCTTCCAGGGGTCTCATCCACTTCTGCAGATATTCAATGCACATGGTGTACTGACATTCCACTTGGGCACAGAATGAGTCACATGTGACTTTTCCCCAGGAGTTCCCTGACTTTAAGAGACATGAAGTTGTGGGTCTTCTGTTCCCAGAGGATATTGATTACAAATTCCAAGCACTTCCACCACAGAGTTGTTTTCATGTTCAAGCTCTTCGATGCTCATGAGTGAGTGCATAAGCCAGAGGTAGATCTCACTGAAGTCGTCCTCAAAGAACTTCTTGAGTGCAGGAGGTGGATGGTCTTGAGAGAGAAAGAAGGACTTCAAGGCTGGAAACATCTGCAGTAGCCTTTTGATTCCAGGGAATAGTGACAGCCCCTGTGTCTTGTTGTGGGAAAGCACCTTTCTATATTCAATGTCCACAAACTCACAGTACTCCTACAGACTCTCAGTTCTCACAGTGTAAATGCTGAAGTATTGGTATATTTTAAAAATAAAACCATTGCTGTTGTGAAATGCAGTCAGAGTTTGTAAAAAGTGAAAAAGAAGGGGCAGGACTACCACAACACCACTTCACTTTGCATAGATTTTGAATATGAAAAACCATATAATTATTGGTCCAAGGCAAAAAATAATCTGGACAGACTCTTAATTCTTAATTTTAAAGTTCAGTTGTATTGAAGACAAAAGTATCCCCATCAAGTGTATGACTATGTTTGACTCACGAAAACAAAAACACTTTCAGAGCAATTAGCTAAACCTATCTCAAAATCCATAGGCAAGTTCCTTTTAAGTGCAGCGTAAGTATATGAATTTTAAGCATGATTTTTTCAGAAGCAGATAAGATTCAAGTACATTTTACACAACAACTGTATCACCTGCCAAGGAATTTTTACAGGATAACTGTATCACATACAAGCGACATGACCCAATGTTATTCCCTCGTCTGAAAAGCTATGTAGGAAGAGTGAGTAGCTGTAAAGTTGCAGGGGCTGATGTCAGACATCAAGACGTTATACATTTTGATATATACATGAAAATACTTTGTCAACATGTAAAAGAACTGGCAAGAAAGTTCAGAGCTTTTGCATACAATATTTTCAATCTACAAAGACCAAAGTGACACCTTTCCAATTGGGAGCTGAAAGCATTATGTTTGTAGGTGAAAACCCAAAAGGCCTTTTTCCAACAAAGTGACACCTTGACAGCATTACTCAAAGAGTGTCCTGGAGAAAGCTTGCCTTGAGCAGAAGACTAAAAGAAATAAAGTGTGATCCAGTAGATAGCATGCACTTCAGAGTAAACATAACACAGGATCAAGCTGCATGTCATATAAAGGGATATGTATTTGTCAGGTCACAAAATTAAAGAGCGGCTATAGAATCAAATGCAACTCTTGCCCCTTCTCTCTTTAAACCTTGCATTCCTGAGAATTCCTATTCTATAGCAGTATAGAATTTTTGATAATAAATAAATAAATCTTCATTGGATTGGATTAGGGTGACCATATTTTGGAAAACAAAAAGGAGGACAACATGGTCGCCCCCAAGGGGGCGTGTCCAGCACCAAGGGGGCGTGCCCACCCGAACATAGCCTTGGTTACATGTCTGATTTTACAGCACACATTTAAGACAAATCTCTTCTACATAACATCTTAATGTAAAAATCACTGAAATAAAGAACAAGTGAGAGATCAATGTATCTGAAATTAACTTCACTCACTCCTACTTTTGAAGGTTTTGCTGTACTTTGAAGCTTTTGCTATACTCTTTGTGTTATTTTATTTATTTATTTATTTATTTATTTAATTACATTTATATACCGCCCCACAGCCGAAGCTCTCTGGGCGGTTTACAACAATTAAAAATAGTAAACATTAAAAGTATACAAAAATTAAAAAAACATAAAAACAGTATAAAAACAACAGTATAAAAAGTGTTACATTCTCCCCTTCCCTCAAATATTTTTTCTGACTGTATCTTCACTCATTGCAAGCTGCTGTTGTTGTTAACAGGGTTTGCTACTGGCCCCAGATCTGTTTCAAATTTGGTATGGCTAAAGCTCTACCTAAAAGCTATCATGGTGCCAACTTTCAGCCATTTATCTTTAAAAATGACAGTTTAAAAAATAATAATTTTAAAACCTCATTTTTTTAAAAAATCCTAAAAAATCAATGGATGAATGGATCTCTTTCAAATTTGGTGTGGCTAAAGTTCTACCTAAATCCTATCATGGTACAAAGTTTCATCACTTTATCTTTAAAAATGATGATTTAAAAATAATAATTTTAAAACCTCAATTTTTAAAAAATTCCTTAAAAAATCAGTGGATGAACAGATCTGTTTCAAATTTGGTACGACTAAAGCCCTTCCTAAGAGCTACCATTGTGCCAAGTTTCATGTCTTTATCTTAAAAAATGACGGAGTTAAAAGCATTTTTGTTAATTCCCATTAGAGCTGCTCTTTGTAAAAAAATCCGGATTTCCCCTCCCCTCCCGGATTTGCCGGTTTGCAACAAAAAACCGGGCAAATCCAGGCAAATCCGGTCATATGGTCACCCTAGATTGGATCTTCCAATCAATTCCAAGCAATTATTTTCTTTTCTTTTTAAAGTGAGCTTGCTATTTCCTCACAAGCTATTTTAACTCCAGCTGATGAAGTTGAATGATCAGAAGGGATCAAAAGGAATAAACGTTATTAATGTGAGTATCATTCCACTCCTCCAAGTGCCTACTTCGAGGGAAGCTCGGAGGATGGCAACAAGGGAGAGGGCCTCCTCAGTGGTGGCCCCCCAATTATGGAATGATCTCCCTGACGAAGCTCACCTGGCGCCAACATTATTTTCTCTTCTCCCAGGCATTTAACAGCATTTAAGAACATATGCTGAGTTTTTAATTGACCCAAGAATAGTTGTTTTAAACGGATATTATTGTTTTTTATACTTTTGGTGGTTTTAAATTTTGTATAAACTGCCCTTAGAATGAGGTAGAAAAATGGAAGCCCCTAACATGGGGAAAGAAAACTTTCAGGAAATTCCAGAGATTTTTCTTTTCTTACCTTCTAGAAATAAAAAAGATACTTTTCAGAATTTTCTCCACATTTTCCTCACATTATTTTTTTCCTGGTGGCTACATTACCTCCGTTAAATGCCCTGGAGTGATGCTAGCTATTTACTGTTTTACTCTGTACAGCACCATGTACATTGATGGTGCTATATAAATAAATAATAATAATAATAAGGTATATGGGACATATGGAAGATGCAAAATGGGGGCCAGGCTGCCAACACAACTGATGCAGTGCAAAAAAAAAAACCCCAAAAAAGGGAAAAAAGGAAGGAAGCTGTTCTACAATGCTTGCCAATGGTGCTACCTACCTGTGAGAAATTGTTGGAGAATTTCCTCTCCCCCTAGAGAAATTTGGTGAAATTGTTCCAATTTCTCTACCCACAAAAAGGGTGGAGAAATTTGAGAGACCACTTGTGCACAGCTCTAATATAAGTATCTCAACAAATCCTAGTCTAGAGGTCCACAACACCCTCTCTTTATCACTCTTTCCCTACTGCAGGTTCTAAGAGGGTTAATTCACAAGTGGATGCTAAGATGGAGGCCATTGGAAACTTCTTGGTTTGGCAGAGGCTTTACACAAGGGCTAAACTGTTTGATAAGCACTCACTACATGGATTGTCCCAATTGTGTGGCGTTACCTACCAGCAGCTGCCAAGAATATGCAGTACTGACAGGGAGACTATTTATGCAATCCACCTGGAGAGCAGCTTTCAAATTGTGCTGTGCCCCACAAGGAGCCTTCCCTGTGGCAGTCATGACATGCTGGGCCTTACAGTTTATATGCTCAGCAGAATCAAATGGTAATGCCCCCCCCCCCCTCACGGACTGTACCATTTCAGGATGCAATGGGAGGATTGCAAGTTTTGAATGTTATTACATCCCCTTCTCACATACACACCTTTCCCCACAGAAGAATAGTGTTTCAAGCAGAACATGGTTAAAAAAACACACACAAAGAAATTCCCAGGCTGTCCAGGTTTGCCAGCTAAGAGAGGAGATTTATGGATGTTGTTATCAAGTGTGGAGGCCGAGCCAGAGAAACTGCAGCTGGATTCCTTAGTCGGCTGAGATGCTGGCAGAGTTGAATACTGCAGTCCTGGAGTCACAGAGTAGAGCTTCTGGATGAAGGCAGAGTTGGGGGTCACAGTTCAAGGGGTCTTGGCTCAGCAGAGGGTCCAACACTGAGGCATGTGCGTTGTTTCCAATGTCTTCCCTGGGCTGCTCAGAACCGTTTAACAACCGTTTAACAACCTGCAATTAGCCCTGTAACTTCTGAGCTCTGGTAGCCTGCCCAGGTTGTTCCCTCACTCTCAGTAGCCTGCATTCAGGTGACCCCCTTCATCATCGTCTGACTCTGTTAAAGGGGCTTCAGCCGGGTCTTGCCTGCCTTCTGAGAGTAAAGGGTCCTGTTCAACCTGGCAGCTAGTCCCTTCCCCAGGATTTGTTGCAGCTTGCTCTTCCGCTTCATCCTCTGATGATGAGGACTCTGGGGGAGGCATGACACTAGCATGCCAGTTTTCTACAAATAAAGACAATTTCTTTTTCTTGAGCAATCCATGATGCAGTACTTTGCCTAGTGGCAAATCAAAGTGATACAGGAAAAGCTTCATCCTCACTTGGACCAGGGGGTCACATCCCTATGTTCTCGTTTTGGCATGCTGGGACCCAAGTTACAGGAAGGAGCCAGCAGAACAGGTTGCAAAGAAGCAATCAGAGCCAGTGTGGTGTAGTGGTTAGAGTGTTGGACTGGGAGTTGGGAGATTCGGGTTCTAGTCCTCACTCGCCCATGGAAGCTCACTGGGTGACTTTGGGCCAGCCATAGACTCTCAGCTTGACCTACTTCACAGGGTTGTTGTTGTGAGGACAAAATGGAGAGGAGGAGGATTATATATGCTGCCTTAAATTCCTTGGAAGAAAAAAGGTGGAGTATAAATGTAATAAATAAATAAGAGGCAATTGATAGGCTGGTTGGGGGGAGAAATAATGGTATGAAGAGGGCAGTGCTTAATTTCTAAGAAGAGAGGTACTGTGGTTAAAATCGATCTGAAAAATATATCTTGTGAACCGGAAACCCTGGGAACTCTGAAGGCTGGTTGGAGTCACTCAGTGTGACAAAATATGCCCTGAACATAATCTGTGTTGCCCTGATTATAATTAATTCACATAATCTGGGCTCAAATGAAGCTTCAGGCTCTGGGACTAAGTTCAGGTTTAACTTCAGCTTTGCAAGTAAGGTCAGAGATTTGGGATCCCCAAAAGCCCTTCTATCCAACCAACACTTCATGTGTCCCCAGCAGAAAACGTTACCAGTTATGTTGCTTGAGGAAAGCCTATTCCCTGTGAATGTGAGTCACTTCAGGATTGCTCCCTGGGCTGCCCCTCAATAGTCGGCGACCTGTTCGTGTTCTGCGTTCAACAGGCTCGTTGGCTGTGACAACAAAACTGAACAATGCCAAATTGGTTAATAAGTTACGGTGCCCTCAAACTAGCTTATTGTAAATGACCCAATTCATGGTGCACACTTTTCAATGCAGTAGTTCATCGTGTCTTTACCTGGAATGCTCTCTTTAAAGTACTTTGGGAGACCTAAAGAGGCGTATATAAACCAGGAGCTCCTGTGTGGGACTGAAGAGAAGGCAATGCCAGAGTTGCAAAGGTCACAAAGTGCTTCTTTCTTTCTTTCTTTCTTTTTTAACTCTTGTTTTGAGAGCTCTGGAGCCCGGGCGGCACACCTGGTTTGCAGAAGGGACATTCCTTCCTAGAGGTAGTGTACATGGCATTGGCTTTTTGTCTTGCTTCCAGAGAGAGCAGGCATTTCCCTCTCATGGTATTCTGTCAGCGTTGCTTTTCCCTAGCCCCACCCAAGGGCTGGACTTCCACCACAGGGTGAAAAGTGTTGCCGTGCTGATCCCTCTTCTCTGCTTCATTCAGCCAGGAGGATTCGTCCATGAAAAGATGATGCAAAGTGCTTTCGGTGCCCTTCTGTTTTGCATCTCTGTATCTGAAACCAGGAGCACTCCAAATCATGTCCATTACGTGACATTAAAACTGGATCTGTACATCGACTGGTGCATGTTTGGGCTGTTTGAAAAGGTGATGTGATACGTTCCATCTTTGCTACTTGGTACCTGCAAAGAAGCAGTTTTATCTTATTTATTTTAGAATACCTGGCCATTGCAAAACCCCACTGCCCAATGGCTAAGTTTACTCAAACTTCTTTTACGGACTATACCAGTCTTCCCCAACCTGGCACCCTCCAAACGTTTTGGACAACTTCTCCCAGTCTGCCCAACCATTGGCCATGCTGGCTGGGGCTGATGAGAATCAAGGTCCAAAAAATCTGGAAGGCGCTAATTTGGGGAAGGATGTACTATAATGTAGTGGAGTCAGTGCCCATGTAGCAATTTTAGGCAATCTTGGCCTGTTTCAATGGGCTTAGTTCCAGATACTTTCTGTTTCATTTGGTGAAATACAAAACTCTTGGTTTCAGGGAGGTTCTTGGTAGGTTTTCCTAAAGAAAACGATTCAGAACTTGTCACAGTGAAAAACAAGAAAAGATGGAACATACATGTAACTAAACATGGGATTGTCAGGCTTGTAGCCCCTCTCTCCCCACTACAGTGGCTTATTTAAACATTTTGTCAGATAAACCAAACAAATTGATTGAAATATACTGAAGGTAAATGGAGAAAAGGTAAAAGAATCTTCCCCCACCCAAGGAAAAGAAGCAGGAATCTCACAATATTCTGTGCTTAGGTCCTTGTCATTTAATGTCTAGGGACACTGTGGTTGAGTAAGCATAGGGAATTTTTAAATTCTGCTTTAATATTTTAGACCACAAACCTATGGTCACTGGGAATCACTGACGTAGGGCATGTCTACACCATGCATTCCCCCCGAGGTCATCCCTGGGTCGTCCCTGTGCATCCAAATCAAGCACAGGGGATCCTGGGGGCAGGCAGGGATGACCCCTCCATTTTCCCGGGATAACTGCTTCCCTAGTTATGCTGATTTTCCCCATGGTCCCAGAACCATCCTGAGGACTGCAGCTGGTGTGCCGCACACTCCCAGGGCATGAAACGGGCATGGGGCTGCATTGGGTGGCTCCGTGCCCATGAGGAGGGGCAGCAATTTCACCATCCCCAGGATGGGGGGTTCGGGGTGCACTTTTTAAAAACTTTTTGTGTGTGTATTGGGGTTATGCCAGGGAAGATTGAGGGAGGCTTTGAATTCACAAGATCTAAAGTTCTCCCATTCCTCCGACCAGTGGATTGGGGTGGGGGGAGTATGCCAACCCTAGGGGGGGCATTCTTATTTTCCCTATCTTCCGTCCTGCTGCCATGAGCCTGGCAGGGCTTTGGATTTTGCAGTTCCTCTGCCTTGATTCCCCACCCACCCCAACCATTGGTTTACTCTGTTAAGGAATGTTGTGCAGAGTAATCCTGGGCATATACACTCAGGAGTTGATCCCACTGTGTTTAATAGAGCACACTCACAGTGCATAGTGTTGCAGCTTTACTCACTGGTATTACAGCATCATGATTTTTAGTCTTACTACTTGCTTCAAGACTTTAGGATGTGGTGTATTATAGCTAATCAGTAGGGCTGTGCACTGCCTCAGGCTGAATCCCTGAAACCGAGGTGAGGTTGGCTGATTTAGCCCACCTTGGCCCAGATCTGAGCCGGTACCAGGTCAGCTTGAGGCACCCTGAGGCTGAAGCAGACCTATACCAAAGCCTCAGGGTGCCTCAGGCCAATTCAGAGCAGCGCTGGGTCACTCCCCACCCACTCATCTGGCAAAGCCAGTGCACTGGATACACCTCCCTTTCCCTCCCCGCCTTCCCCAGTCACTTCCCCCCCCCCCCAGTGCCGCTGCCACCCAAAGCGACTTCTCTGTCCTCCTTCCAGAGAGCCAAGCCATGATTTAAAGTTAAGGTCATGGCAGCTCTCTGTTTTTAAATTTTAAAAACATTAAAACATTGAATGTTTTTAAAAACATTTAAACATTGAATGTTTTTAAAAACATTTAAACATTGAATGTTTTTAAAAACATTTAAAAACATTTAAAATTTAATTTTTTTAAAAAAATCTTAATTTTAAATCATGGCTCGGCTCTCTGGGAGGAGGACACAATTTACAGGTAAGTCCTGGCAGCAGCGGCTCAGGGTTGGGGTGGGTGGGGGAAGGGGCTACAAGTGGGGAATAGGGAGTCGGGAGTTCCATGGACTACTGGTCGGCCTTGTGCCTGGCTTTCCTGGGTGCTGTCCACACAGCCGGCACTCAGGAACCTGCAAGGCCAAGTCACCTGGGGGGAGGGGAGTCTCACTTCGGCTTTGGTGCAAGGCAAGGGGACACCCCTGAAGTGCCCCGAGGTGAGTCGGGGGGGGGGCTGTGCACAACTCTACTAATCAGGTCATGATCCAGAACATGCACAATTAATGAGGCTTGAAAGTGTTTATCTTTCTTATTGTGCCCTGTTTGTTCACTAGTGGGGAGGATAAATGGGGATAGAATGTGAAAGCAATTTGTAAACTGAAAATTTCTACACAAAGGGCAAAATACAAATAATGAATTGTTGTTGTTATTTACATTTCTTAGACACCTTCTAAAATCAAATGGACTCAAGGCAACTTACAACAAAATTAAAACATCCAAAAATGTAAAACAATGTAAAACAGCTAAAAACAAACAACAATAAAATATCACAACAATCATGCAGTAATAATGGGAAAAGAATGGAATATTCTAAAATTTATAATCAGTAGAGACAAATGTATGCATTGCTATATTTTAAAATAGAAAAAAGCAAGTGTTGGGAGGATATGATTTTAAATGATGGAATAGTGGAGAGGGGGAGGGAGTGTTTTTCTGATCTAAATCCCCCTCTCAAGCTGTTCTCTCCCCTCCCCCATGACACACATACAATAGTCTTCCAGATGCGGATTCAGTGTAAACACTCATCTAGAAACCTGAGTGGGTGTTGAAAAGCAGCTTCAGAGCAATTTGGAGCAGAGAAACAGTTGTCAGCAAAAGGTTTAAGTATCCCCTTTTCACCTGCTGCTGGAACAAAATACATGGAAGGCACAGGTGAAGCTTCATGCCACCGTTGCTCATTTTAACGTGAAAAAAACCTTCTCTGACATGTTACAATTGAATGCTCTTTTACAAGTGGCTGGACAGATCTTTGACTGGGAGATACCTATCAGAAATAAAATAAAAAAAGTCGGCTTGCCCCGTAATTCTGGTCAATGCCCAGGAGATGGCGATGTTTGTCAAAGGTATTATAACTACCCTCTGTTCTAGAAAAGAGGTAGTCTTTGTCCAAACTACATATGACATACTACTTTATCTCTCTTTCTGCAGTGTGTGTTTTAACCAAAAGCAGACTTGGGAGGCTGAGAAGAGGAACGCAGGGGCCTCCTCTGCTGATTTTTCAACGTCAACCCCACCCCATTGCTACATTTAAGACTCCTCCTTCTAAAAGAAGACTTAAGTATCACACTTTTTGCTTAATTTTTTTATAGTAATATGATTTGACAGGTGCAGGGAGCACTGCCTGCACTCTCAATTGGCGTTCTTTACCTTCTGGCTTGGGTAAACATTAGAGGTCAGTGAAAACTTAGTTTCAGTTCATTTTTTAATAAGAATTTAAATCCTCAAATTTCTTCATATTCAGGACAGAAAAAAGTTGATTTTTTTTTAAAATAAAATAAAACAAAAAATTAAACCCCAAAACGAAAACCAAAATAAAAAAACAAATATGGGAGCAACCAAAACCGACAAATGTGTCTATCCAGGCCAAGAGCTTTGAGTACTTATCTCATAAATGTCAACCATGTTAGTGCTGAATGAGGGTTACCAGGCATCTCGTGTTAACTGCTACATTGTAGGCAAGTAGAACACAGTTGTCTCCATGCTGGGAATAGTTGTCCCTGTTGAATTTGGATAGTTCAGATGTATGAGAACTCAGCTTCTGTTCATTTTTGGAAAGAATTTACCAACATTTGCACATTTCTTCATATTCAGGGTGGAACAAACTTGTGGTTTAACATTTTTGAATGGAGAAGAAAAAACTGCCAGGTTCATTCATCCCTAGTGAGCATGTGGCTTAACCATACTTTTAATATCTCTTTCTTATAGATTTGCAGGGAAAGACACACAGAGGTTCATCAGATTAGTGTTTTATCACACGCTTGCTACTGCCCACTTATGGATGTGCCTGCGTTCTTTAGATGATGATGTTTGCTTTCTGCTCCTTCCACTTGTTTTTCCATCACAAAATAGACTCCTAAAAATCTGACATCTTTTTTTAAAAATAGAATGTGCCGTGATCTCCTGTTGTATGCAGAAAAAGCGGCATGATAAAATAGCCTCTGAATGGGCCACATGGTCTTTGTTTACTTCCTCTTTCCCCTCCTGGAAGAAATGCAGAAAAGTGATGGTAAGGATATGCGATTTCCCCCATTGTGATGACGCTCACAGCCTTAAATCCATGTAGCTACAGGGTAATCTTGTGGATGGCTATGCAGCCTGATGGCTTAAAACCTGCCATAATTTTAAAGCTCAGCTAAAAACTTTTCTTTTTTCTAAAGCTTTTAAAACTTGATTTTGATCTGACTTTTATACTGTTAGTTTTACTCTACCCTGTGCCTGTTTGGTGCATTCTCTTCCCCTTCTTATTGTTTTCTTATGATTTTATTAGAATGTAAGCCTATGCGGCAGGGTTTTGCTATTTTATTGTTTTACTCTGTACAGCACCATGTATATTGATGGTGCTATATAAATAATAATAATAATAATAATAATAATAATAATAATAATAATAATAATAATAGGCTAGCAAAATTTCCCCCATAGCAGGTGGGGTGTATGAGTTTTGTCAAGGGTAACATTCTACTTTCCCCCATAGGGAATGAATAACAACCATTCCCTATGCAAAGGGGAGAAAAATAAAGGGGCCTCATTCAGGGACATGACTGGGCTGGAGGCTAAACCTTCTCCCTGCCCCTGCAATTCTCAGCCACTGTGAATCAAACCTGTATCCATCTCTGTTAGCCCCTTCAGTTCCATAGCCTCAGCCTGGCTTCTAACAGAATGTTGGGAGCTGGCATTTAAATATACAGATTGTGATACAGTGTATCATGTGATGACCTTTACCAGAGGATTGGTGCACACAGCAGATTTATAGAAAGTGAGGAATAGCTACTTCTAAAATGGGGGAATTAGCTCTTAACACTCATTCAAATCCAAAAGGATAGGCATTTTTTTTTTTACATATTTGGTTCTCAACTCACCCACACATACATACGTGCATACACACATGAATACATGTTAGGAAAGAGGAAAACAGCCTGGTTAGTATAACTACTGCCCTAGCACATGAATCAGTATGTCAGGTTTAGTAGATTTAACATAAAGATAGGAAAAGGCCAGGATTGGGGGAAGTAAGTTTTTGCCAAATAAGGAGTGGGAGGAGGCCCTATTGAAATGACAAGGCAATGGGATTAGGAGAGAATGTGACCAGGGAGCTCAGATATTGCTCACAGTGAAGACAGAAATTGATAATTTTTGGAGGAAAGGAGAAGAAACCCCACAAAGACTTACAATTACCTGGCTTCAGAGTAAACCCTCCCACCCTCAAAAGACTTCATTTCATGAAGATGTTTGGCTGTTATATTAGTTTTATATGTTTTTAATCAGTTTTATGTATTTTTGTATTCAATGTTGTTCTGCACCTCGATCCAGAGGGAGAGGTGGGTAAGAAATAAAATTATTATTATTAATAATATTTTTTAGTATTATTAGCTACAAACCCTAAAAGACAGTGAAAATGTCCCTGGCCTTGTTGAAAACAGGATGCACCATGTTGTTTGCAGACATCTAAAACAAAGGATTTTGGACGGGTGATGATGGGCAGACCAAATGGAGGCTTAGTCATTATTGGGTTACTCAGAGCCACCACAAGCTGGTTTAAAGATAATATTTAGAATGGAAAGCCTTAAAAAGTGGGGTTTCTTCTAAAATGGTTTTCAGGAGGTGATTAAAATGGTTGTGCTTGGATTGAGACTTTGGGTGCAATTTCTCGATGCTGTAGGCTCCCTGCTTAATCACAGCCATTGGACTCAAAGGCAACGGCAACACTTGTGGAGGTTCATGGCCTCAGAGGCCAACTTGCTTTCCTGCGATGTATGCGGCTTGTTTTGGTCTCTGTGGCAAATGGGCAAATGTATCAACAAAATGATTTTGAAGCAAGAAAAAATGGACTCCGGCCCTGGGAATGTGGAATAGGTGCTGGAATAGAGCAGAGAATCCTTCTAAAAAGAGAAAACAAAGAAAAATGTAAAAGCTTAAATGTAAAAATGTAAGTGCAAGCAAAGTAAAAGAACAACTAGTGTCTGACCTCCAAGGCAGATATAAATGTCAAAACAAAGGGTACAAAGGACTCCATGGGTCTTGGTCTGGACTCAGGATAGGTTAGAACAAAGTGTACTATAGTTTGGCTCGCAAAAATGAAAAGAAAGCTCAGGAAGGTTCCATGTCCCTTGATTACTTTACACCTAGCTGTCCCTACAGCTAGGTGCTAACAAGACCTTGAGCACCATTTGTGGTGGAAAGGCAGGGTATACACTTAATAAATACATTGACAAAATAAGTCATGCAAGTGAGCCAAGGCACATGTGAAGAGGCATTCCATATTCCCATTATTTTCTCTTTCCAAGGAAGTGTGAGCAGAAGGATCCCCTGATTCATCTTTTGGATGCTTTATCTGTTGCCTGTCAGAATGAGTGTTTATAGTGATAAAGGTCTTCCATGTAGTACTGGAAACTGGAGCTTCTTGTTATCGAGGAGTAAAGAAAAGTAGTTTTATTACAGTATTTTATGGCATTAGGTAAACAGGTGGAGTTAGGAATGCCCTCCTGTGTCAATCTGATTTCTTAAAGGAACAAACAATAAAGGTTCAGGATTTGGCTGCAAAAGCCCACAACAGCTGCTGACCACAAGCTGTTAAAGATGGGGCCATTTTTATGAGTTGGCCTGGGTGTGTGCTGCAGCTTAAGTTTTTTTAATAGGGTTTTCTCAATTTATGACAAGTTCCTGTTGCTGATGAACTGAGCTCCGGTTGGAAGGCCTTTCTTTGAGCTGCTGCATGAACTCTTCCATGGAAGGAAGCCGTCTTGAAACCACACTTTGGAAAATCAATAGCATTCACACATTGTTGCATATTAACTGTTTAACTTTGTTTTCTATGAACAGGTTTTAATTAATTTTACAAGTGCACAATTACTCTTTTCTCCATATACCACCTAGGGGCAGTCACAGAGGTTTGCTCATATTTTGCTGCTCTTATCTACTCCATCCAATTTACTGCTATCTGTAGTCAAAATGTTAGGGAATTGCAAAAAATATGTAGATGAGAAATGGTATCTCAAGGATTTCTGGTGCTCCAAATATCTATCTTAATAATAAATAAATAATAACATAAGGAGAACCATGCTGGATCAGACCAAGGGCCCATCTAGTCCAGCACTCTGTTCACACAGTGGCCAACCAGCCATTGGCCAGGGATGAACAAGCAGGACATGGTGCAACAGCACCCTCCCACCCATGTTCCCCAGCAACTAGTGTATACAGGCTTACTGCCTCTGATACTGGAGGTTGCACTTAATCATCAGGACCAGTGGCCATTGCTAGCCTTCTCCAGGAATTTATCCACCACCACCCCCTTTTAAAGCCATCCAAATTGGTGGCCATCACTACATCTTGTGGTAGTGAATTTCATAGTTTCACTACGTACTGTATGAAGAAGTACTTCCATTTATGTGTCCTGGATCTCCCACCAGTCAGTTTCATGGGATGACCCTGGGTTCTTCTTTTATGGGAGAGGGAGAAAAATGTCTCCCTATCCATATTGTCCATACCATGCATAATTTTGTACACCTCTATCAGGTTTCCCTTTAGCCTCCTTTTTCCGATCTGAACAATCCCAGCTGTTGTAACCTTCCCTCATAGGGGAGATGCTCCAGTCCCTTAATCATTTTAGTTGCCCCTTTCTGCACTTTTTCCAGCTCTACAATACTTTTTAGGTGTAGTGACTAAAACTGTAAACACTATTCTAAGTGTGGTCGCACCATAGATTTGTATAAGGCAGTATGATACTGTCAGTTTTATTCTCAATTCCTTTTCTTATAATGCCTAACATGGAGTTTGCCTTCTTTACATTGACCACACATTGGCTTGACATTTTCATTGAGCTGTCCATCACAACCCCAAGATCTCTTTTTTGTTTGATCACTGCCAGCTCAGATCCCATCAAGTTATACTTGAAGTTGGGTGTGTTTTTTACCCCAACTTGCATCACTTTACACTTGCTTACACTGAACCATTTGGACGCCCACTCTCCCAGCTTGAAGAGATCCCTTTGGAGCTCCTCACAATCCCTTTTGTTTTAACCACCTTAAATAATTTGGTATCATCAGCAAACTTGGCCACTTCACTGCTAGATGTTTTATCTTAGTCTAATAATTCATAGAAAATGATAAGATACATGTAGTTATTTTCATTTACACTCTAGATAATATGCTATATACCATGTATTCAGTATGTAACAGCATTTTGTAAATTTTTGCTTGTGGATTTTTTTACAAAAAATAAGTAGATGAGAGCTAACTTTAAAACATTCAAATATATCAAAATCAAAAGTAGAAAGTTAGGCAGGATCTACACTACTGCTTTAAATCAGTTTATAGCAGTAGTGACAACTGTTGGGGCCCAGGACATACTCTATATTCAGTTTTCAAATTGTTTTCAAAGTGTCACATCCTGCTTGGTGTAGATCTGGCCCTAGAAAAGTTTAGAAAAAAATATTTTGAAACTGAAATAGCCATTTAGATACTTCTACCCATTTTCCTACCGAAAGCAGATTTGATCTTTTCAGGTCTTGTGAGCTGGAGCTCAGGAAAAAACATTGATAGGGAGGAGCTCAGATGTGCCAGCTCTCTGGACACATGTATTGCATCCTTGATGTTATCCTGATCCCTTGGCTCAAGAATCCATTTCTTCCCCAGAAGCAGCAGCATGGAAAGCTGCCAGGAATGATGATAAGGCTCCGGATGGCTGCTGCAGGGCCAAAGTGATTATGTACGTAGTCCCTCCATTGATTTGATTAAAGGGTGTTGCTCCCAGGCAGCTATGGAAATATGTCAATGCTTACATAGCACTGACATATGTAAGCCACTCCCCAGCAGGCAGATCCATGAGGTTACCTTTAAATTGGCCAATCCAGAGCATTGGCAGTAATTATGGCCTAGTCCTGAAGTAGTCCCACCTGCTAGACAGGACAAGTTCAGATACCACCAGCGCAACCCTTGTGATGTTTTTTGCTGTATATTGATAGCTAATTATCATCTACCCTACTGCTCTTGCCCTAATGACAATAAAATACAAGACAAATTACAAAATTATAACCTCAGCATAAAAGCAAATCAGTTAAACAAGCATCAAGAAAATTAAGAAATAAACAGCACTCACCAGTTAACATCTTTTCCAGCAAATGAACAAATTCAGCTTTAAGGCCCAAAGCCTGTTTAAGACGAGTGCCATTGCCTGCTGTCAGAAGGGCATAAGCGATGCCACTAGCCTTGATAGCACGGATTCCCTCCCATAGGAGACACAGAAGCATTGGATGCAGGCCCTTTACTACGAATGGCCACCATGCCTTTTTAGAAGGGAAGCCGGGTTAGTCTGTTGCAGCAAAACTAAGAGAGGGCAGTATCCTATGCTGCCCATGCACCCGTAGGACCACCACTAGCACAACTGGGAGCTAATGGTTGTTAAATAACCCGAAAAGAGCGGAAACCGGGTAGATCAGTGAAGCTCGCAGAAAGAAGCTCTGCCAACCTGTTCCGATCCAGAAACAAGCATTTTTGCTTCATTCTGGGGTTCTTCTACGAAGTGCTAACTCTCCGTTGTACAAATGTGCTTTGCTCATCTGATTGGGAATGGTGAAGTTTGGCCAAAGCTGATTCTAAACTCAGCTGGGGTCATGAAGAGGCCCACTGCTCACCATCCTTGATAGAGGAAGGTGAGCAATGGGAAAATCTCTCTCAGCCATTGGCTCAAAATAGGAGAGCTGAGTCTGGAGCCAGCTTTGCTCACCTCTCGCCATCCCCAGTTGGAGAAGGGAAGTGGTGAGTGAAGCCTTTTGAGCTGGCTCCTTGAGGAACTGGCTCAGATCAAAGGGTTGGTTCAGATCAAAGGTCATGGTTTGGGACAGGGGGTGTTCCCCTGGGGAATGGCCTCACAGGCTGGATTCATGGAGGTTTCCCATTCATGTAATGACAATAAGCAGAGGTTGATAGTTTGGTGTAGCTCCTCCACATGCACATCTGGAGCTTTGCATGTGCAGGCTGTGAAAGAGGAAGAGAGGTCTATGTACTCACAGAAGACTGCATACCATAGATATCTGTGGAAACCCCATATATGCAGTCGACTGTGGAAAACAGCCAATGGTTGTATCCAATGTCCTGTTATAGATGCTTAAGGGCACAATCCTATGCATGTTTTAAGAGAAAATGTCTTACAACTCCCAGCATTCCCCAGCCAGCATGGTTGGCGGGGAATGCTTGGACGTGTAGGCCTTCTTCCTTTCTAAACATGCATAGGATTGCACCCTAAATTCCAATTTAACTGATAGGACTTAAGAGCACTTGGCTGGGTGCTGAACTACAGCCAATGCAATTGAAAATCTGCTTTCTTTCATGTACCTTCTGACTTAGAATCATAGAATAGCAGAGTTGGAAGGGGCCTACAAGGCCATCAAGTCCAACCCCCTGCTCAATGCAGGAATCCACCCTAAAGCATCCCTGACAGATGGTTGTCCAGCTGCCTCTTGAAGGCCTCTAGTGTGGGAGCGCCCACAACCTCCCTAGGTAACTGATTCCATTGTCGCACTGCTCTAACAGTCAGGATGTTTTTCCTGATGTCCAGCTGGAATCTGGTTTCCTTTAACTTGAGCCCGTTACTCCGTGTCCTGCACTCTGGGAGGATCGAGAAGAGATCCTGGACCTCCTCTGTGTGACAACCTTTTAAGTATTTGAAGAGTGCTATCTTGTCTACTCTCAATCTTCTCTTTTCCAGGCTAAACATGCCCAGTTCTTTCAGTCTCTCTTCATAGGGCTTTGTTTCCAGATCCCTGATCATCCTGGTTGCCCTCCTCTGAATACGCTCCAGCTTGTCTGCGTCCTTCTTGAATTGTGGAGCCCAGAACTGGACGCAATACTCTAGATGAGGCCTAACCAGGGCTGAATAGAGAGGAACCAGTACCTCACGTGATTTGGAAGCTATACTTCTATTAATGCAGCCCACAATAGCATTGACCTTTCTTGCAGCCATATCGCACTGTTGGCTCATATTCAGCTTGTGATCTACAACAATTTCAAGATCCTTCTCGTTTGTAGTATTGCTGAGCCAAGTATCCCCCATCTTGTACAAACTTTTGTTTGTATTCTGGATATATGGTTGCTGGTCTTTCTATGCAAATCAAACTGATTGCTTACACAGAAATGGACATTCTTCTAATATTACTGGTGTTGTGTTTTAATAAACCATCACTAATGACAGAGCATTCTTTAGAATGGCAAGAATCAATCAACATGAAATACTTTGCATATTTTTAGTATTCCTAATTACAGAGCTAGTGAATTTACAGCTGAAAATGGATTTGTTTTTCAATTTCACTTTTCAGTGTGATGGAACACCTGCTTTGCATGCAGAATGTCCCAGGTTCGATCCCCAGCTTCTCCAGGTAGGGTGCGAAAAAGAATCCTGCCTGAAACCCTGGAGAGCTGCTGCCAGTCAGTGTTGAGAATACTGGGCTAGATGGAGCCATGGCCTGACTCAATATAAGATGGCTTCCTATGTTCCTGAATCTACTGTAAGTATGGTTAAGTCTGGATCCAACCCAATATAGTTACCTTATCATTACTTGCTCCCAACATGCACGCACACATATACTGTCTTCATTTTTCAATGAAGATTTTAATTTCTGGTATGTTTATTCAATACCTCCTTACCAGCCCATAATGCTTCTTCAAATAAGGAAAAGTTCATTTCTTTCTTAGTTAAGTGTTTACCTGCGATGCACTTTCCTATGATTCAGGCATTAATAATGATCAAATATAGTTCAGGCGATGGCGCGTGTAGCAGCTGGGAGACATGGGTATAAACTAAGCATAGCTCCATTTATTAGATATTTGACGTTGTCTGCCTCCCACACCCACTGTGACTATGCTTGTAAACGACAAGTTATGTACACAGTAGGTGAAGTGATAAAGAACATTGTCTCCATATTACAGTGTAAATCCAAATAATAAAATCTGAATCTAGAAAGAGAAAGAAAATTGTGTTATGCGTGAGAAGTTGGTTGCACAAGTAAACTGCATCTCCTGAATGTCTCATTCAGAATTTTTTTAAAAAATAATTATGTAGATCAGTGTTAGTGAAGTACAATTAAAGTTGCTGAAAGGCTAAAACTGTAAGTGCTTCTGGGCAGGGTCTGTATCAGTTTTGTGATCTGGATGGCAAATAGCCAGGGCCGACCCAAAACAACAGGGCAGAAAACGTAGATAGAAAAAAAAGTCCTACAAAATCCTGGGGAATGCTGGGACTTGTAGGCCTTTTTTCTGTCCAAACATGCCTAGGATTGTGCTTTCAATCTGCCTCGTAGAAGGCTAGACTTGAATGAAGCGTGGTGTAGCAGCAATAGCAATACCTGGCTGCAAAACAATGTGTAAAACAGTCAATGCTGCAATATATCATTTAGTTTTGGCATTACAATATAAGCAATTGCCATAAATAAGGGTAGGCAACCTTAAGGACATGGGTTGCTGTTGTGGTCTAAAGGCTGGGCAGCACAAGGAACTGCTGGTTAAGGACAAGAGACATAGGTGGTTCTGCTGCAATAATCTTTGGTTCCCATCTAGAGATGAACCAGAGAGACTAGTAGAGGTAGCCCTCAGAGGAACCTCATCTGCAACCAAGAGTGGCACTAGAGGGGGGCAGGGGGGAAACGCCTCCCCAAACGAGGCGCTCACCACCCCACTTGCCCCCTATTGTTGGACTTCTGAATTACTTGACAGAAAGGCATGTTCACATGCATTCATAAATTATCAACTCCGTAGCTCTTCTACAGTTCAGATGCAGCTCTTGAGCCAACAAAGGCTATGCATTTTGCAGCTACTGATATACTCTTCAAGATGCCCAGTGGCCATCCACTGAGGGGGAAAGAGGAAACATTTGACACATGCAGGGAGAGATAATTAACTTATTTTATCATTTGGCTTGGCGGGGGGTGGATGAGCGGGGGGTGGATGAGCGGAGGCAACTCTCCCCTCCCCAGGCTGAGCAATTCCTGAGGGAGAGTGGCAGAAATGGCGCCATGGAGTCGGGAGGAAGATGGGAGTAGTTGAGACACCATGATGGATAACTGTTTTGCCACTGCTCTGGTAATCGCCTGGGTGCTCAGCCTTATCTCCACCATCTACTTGGCTGCCTCAATCGGCACAGACTTCTGGGTTGAGTACCGTAACCCATCACTTCCTGAAAATAACAGTGAAATTAAGGCTACAGGGGATGAACTCTGGTGAAAATGCAGACAAAAACTCTTATACAGAAGCTCTCTTTCGATGGAATGGCACCACTGGCCTTTGGCGGAGGTGTATCACGATGTCTGAACTATTTTATCATTTACATACAGGGTGCCTAATAATAATAAAAGGAATAGAAATGCTAACCATAAATTAATAGTTTTCTAAATTAATATTAATTTCCCCTTCTGTGGCATCAAGTAACCTTTTCCCCATTTATTTCAGAAATAATATGTTTAGCAAGGAACTTTTAATGTGAAATATACCAATATTTCATGACACCGTTTCGTTTCCTCTGTCTTTTACACCACTTCTTGGTCAAACCCTGTCTCTCAACCAATGTTATCAAGAATGTATTTGTTCTGACCAAAATGTTCAGTTTGGGAACAGGGCAGACTATAAGGTTTATAGTACAAGCAAACAATGAGAAACCCTCCGGTTATTTTTTCTGGAGCATGATAAAATACTTTATCATCTGTGACACCACCAGGATCTATTGGAGAGTCCTTAATCCTCTGTTTACATTTCAGAGAGTCACTTGGTAAACTATGGCTATCCAGTTGCTCCAGATTGTCCACTGAGACCAAGACCAACTCCATATATACAAAAACTCCCTACCTCCTGGGTTTCACAGCATAGGACATACACCAACTTTAAAATTACTTCACTGGCTGCCAATTAGTGTCCGGGTGAAGTATAAAGTGTTGGTTATTACCTTGAAAGCCCTACATGGTTTGGGTCCAGGTTACCTGTGGGATCGCCTTCTCCCACACAATCCACCCTGCACACTCAGGTCCCCTGGGAAGGATTTACTTCAGTCAGCCACAACTAGGCTGAGAACTGTTACCCAGAGGAACTTTTCTTCTGCTGCCCCCAGACTATGGAATGGCCTGCTGAAGGAGATTTGTCACCTTAATACTCTCTCTAACTTTAAGACAGCCATAGTCTCTTCCAGTAGGCCTACCCAGATGAATTTTAAACCTAAGAATTTTAATATGTTGTGATTGTTATTTAATATTGTATTGGTTTTATAGGCTCTTTTAACTAGTTTTATGTATTATATTGTATTTAATGTTGTTCCCTGCCTCGATCCAGAGGGAGAGGTGGGTTAGAAGAAATAATAATAATAATAATAATAATAATAATAATAATAATAATAATAATGTGCTCTCCTTCCAGCATAGGGCATCGTTTATGTGCTCTCCATTCCATTGGGTGTGGGTGGGTGTGCATGTGTGCATGTATGCGTGTATGTGTGTGTGTGTGTGTGTGTGTGTGCTGTTGCTGACCAGGGATCACTGAATACTTACTGTTTTCTAATATTTGGGTTTCTTTACAAATATACAAGGCAAACACTGGTGGAGATAAGTCCCTTCTTCCCACAGCAGCACTCCAGAGAGAGGCATTGCTACATCTCCAGATGCTCTTAGTTCACCAGAGCTCAAAGCTCACTTTATGGGCAGGTTCACATATAATGAAAAGCCACCATAGAGGAATTTCCCTGTGGGGTTTCTCACTGATGCAGTGGCTGCCATTCTGAAAGTTCAATCCATGGCAGGGGTGTGCCATAGCTTGTCGTTACATGCGAATCTGTGGGTTGTTGGGATGCTTGACAAGCCATCGAAACCCTAAAACAGCCCATGGGTCCTGAGTGGCTTGTCATGCACCCCAACAGCCCACCCTCACCTGGGTTCACATCTTACAAAAGCTACAGCGGCCCACCCCACACTGTGGCTTGAATCAGAATGGCGGTTCCATTGGACATGGTGACAGCAAATGCCATGGAGAAATTCCACCAAAGAATTTCCTGTGACTCAGTCTTTAACACAATACTACAGCTTCTATTGTTTTCTCCCACACAAAGATCTTGCTTACATCATCCTTGGTAGAGGAGGGTGGAGGTGAAGAAAGGTGTGCCTTTGCAATAATGGCTTGTCCATCTATATCCTAGTCATTGTGGGCCAGTTCCTTGTAATTTCCCTAACAAAAGATGACCCTGGCAACTTGTCCGGCTACCTATTAAGGAATTTTAAGACTACAATCTGGCTCCCTTAATCCTCTCTTGTCGAACTGCAAAACTGTGACCCAGCATTCATAACACCATGAATGGGGAGGGGGGATTGAACAGGGGCATTGAGTCAAACGCTTCCAGCATTCAATCTAAAACCAGCCAAATTCCTTAAAGACCTGCCACCACCACCCCTTTTTTGGGCAAACAGAATGCAGCCATTAATGTGAGACGAGATGTGATTAGTTAAAATCCCCCCACAGATCAGAACATACAGGTCTACTTAACCAGGAATTTAGGCTTATTAACAACACCAAAATAAATACATACATAAATAATAATAAATAATAATAATAATAAAGGAAATGAGGAGAGCAAAATTGTGTTAACTACATATAACTCCTATTCAGGCATTCTGTATCTGAGGCCTCAGCTAGACCAGGGGGTTGTTCCAGGTTGATCTCGTGATTTTATGATCGTGAGATCGTTCGCACTGGTCTACACACGCTGAAGGGTAGCTTTGATATTGACATCTGTGGCTAACCAATTAGGAATAAGCAGGGCGCTGTCTGTGACTGTGTTTTCCTCCAATCACAGTGTTTGGGGGAGTGGGAAACACTAACTGGCTGATGTTTCTGGCTGGGGGTTGGGGGAGAAGGAGCTCGGTCTCATAGAAGTCAATCATCCACATTTCCACAGTGTGAAAGTGCTGCTGGGCTGGCTGGCATTGTGAGTGAGAAAGCTTCTACACCTGAGTCAGGCACAGGCAGGCTCTTTATTTAGGTTAAACTATTACTTCTGCTGGCTGGCTGGGCTTCCAGTGCAGGTGTGTGTGTTGGGGGGGGGGGGCATTCCGTGCAATAGATCTGGATGGCACCAGGTTGGAGAAGGCTGGAGCTCTGTATAAGTAAAGTAAAGGATAAAAGCTCCCTCCATAAATTTGCAGTGGTGGATTAATGTCTGTTTGTGTGTCTGTTTGTTTGTGTAAGGGGGATAATGGTTTGAGGGGGGAAATTATAAATCCCTAAAAAATCAAGGCATCAATGGATTTGCTACAAACTTAGCATGCCTAAAGCCATCCTTAAGAGCTATCACCATGCCAAGTTTCATACCTTTATCTTTAAAAGTGAGGGAGCTGTAAGCATTTGATTAATTTCCATTGACTAGAGCAGTTATCCAAATTACTCCTATGTGTAATCCAATGGGGTGGAGTAAGGGGAGCCACTCCAAAAGCAAGGCAGAGAATTGCCTCAATGGAGCTCTGGCTTGAATTTCAAAGTGGAGAAGACTCTCTTTGCACATCCCTATTATATCCTGCTTGGTATAGAGTAGATCTGGCCACTGTCTCCCTGAATAGGGCTATAGCTGTCCCTAGCTGATATATTGGGCAGGTTGCTTATATCTTTCATAGCTAAAGAAGATTGATAGCAAAAGGCAGTAGTTGTAGGAGGGAAATCAAAAATCTGTCACCTGGCAGAAGGTGCAGCATGGAATCTGGGGATCATAGTTTTTGCTAAAGTCTAGATCAGGAGTGCAGAACCTTTTTGGTGTCACAGGGCACATTCAGTATCCGCTGGGGGGCCACTCACTCGTGTGTGTGTGCACACGCGTGCGCGCGCGCGCGCACACACACACACACACACACACACACACACTCTCCCCTCTCAGGGATCTGGGGAATGCTCTCTCCGTGTGTGGAGGCAAAAGCCTCCGCCATTCCCCAGAGATCAGCAATGGTATTTCTGTTTCTCCACCACTAGTGATCTTGGAGAAAGGGGACAAAGTTCTCCACCTCCTCCTGTAGCCCAGAGATCAGCTAGGCCATGGCAAAAGGTGGGTGGGGCCCTGCCAATTTGGGGGATCACACCAGAGTAGCCAAGGACCTCATATGGCTCCAAGGCTGCAGGTTGTGCACTCCCGCTCTAGACTTAAGACACTTAAAGGTTTTGCCTGTATTTTTTTTAAAAAAGAAAGTTAACTTTGAAATGGACACAGTGGCATAGTAATCTGCAGTAGGAGAGATTTCATGGTATTTGGGACATAAGGCAAAATTAGGGTGAGCATATGAAACGGAGGACAGGGCTCCTGTATCATTAAAAGTTGTATTGTAAAGGGAATTTCAGCAGGTGTCATTTGTATATATGGAGAACCTGGTGAAATTTCCTCTTCATCACAACAGTTAAAGCTGCAGGTGCCCTGCCCTCTTTTAAATCTGGTCACAGTATAGCTGCAGTATAGCTCCTGCAGCTTTAACTGTTGTGATGAAGAGGGAATTTCAACAGGTGCTGCATGCATACAAATGACACCTGCTGAAAGTCCCTTTTCAATGCAGCTGTTAAAGATACAGGAGCCCTGTCCTCCTTTTCATATGGTCGTCCTAGGCAAAATGCATTCAATACTCATTCAGTATCTGGAGTGAAACAAAAATAAGCAAATAGTAGCTACATTCATCTTTTGCCCCTTAGAATGGAGGCAGGTTGGCCCACTCATATACCGATTGACAGGAGATTTACAGGAAATTCAATAAATGCGACATATTCTGTTCCTAATTCTCTTTGACATCATCCTTGAGGGGCTACGCAACAGAATTGCATAATGCATTTATGCAATTAACAACCTTCACTGGGAGGTCGAGATGCCTGATCCAGTTCTTTCCTTGCACCACCCTGTCTAACATACCCCATAAAGCCGATGGTGAGAACAACGTGTATGGCTGAAGCTCAGCTGGCTAAGCAACAAAAGTTTTCCACTTGAGTTTCCAATATTGTTAATGACAAAAGGAGCAAGGGGGGGGGAAACACAGGACACCTGCAAAATGAACATTAATCTGTGCAAACCTCTAAGTAACAGGCTTATGGAGAGGCGTGTGAAAATGCTGCTCTCTAACTGGGGCCTGGTGATACATTACCTGTTTCAAATTGTCCCTTCTCTGTTTACTACTTCTGCACAGAAGAGATTTTCCTGCCAGTAATGGAAAGGAAACCCGCAAATGTAGCTAGGAAAACTGGTGTCACCCACCACAACACCCATAGAGAACATTGGCAGATAAAATAATGTTTTTTGCGGGTTGGGGGTGGGTTTGGGGTTCCATGTCTGAGTTTTACATCACAAGTGTCCTTGAGAAGGCAATGGAATTGGGGAGGATTTCTAGTGCCTAGATCCATGGGAAGGACAGGTGTGTGCTTGGAGGTTTCCCTTCCCAGTGGAACAGTGTAGCAGGAATGGGAAACAATTCCAGGTTGTTGAATCTTATCCAGAAGGGAGCTGGCACCCAGCTAGTAGGAAATTCTGTGGGATTCCCCCTCTCCTTTAGAGCCACAGGAAGGAGAGAGGGTGTGTGACAGCGATTTTGGATTCTTAGTAGTGAGGGCAGCATTGCGAGTGGAGAAGGAAGTATGGAATAAAGACACAGACACCAGAGCTTGGGATAAACTAGGGCCTCTTTATTTAACAACAAAGGAGATTCAACCCCTCCCTGGAACTGCATGTGAAAAGTGTGGGAATCAATATGTACTAATCTCAGGCTACTTGCCTGGTTTAAGGGTGAGCCACTCTCTTAAGCCAGGAGTCGGGTAACCCAGCCCCTTCCTTATACGACACTTTGAGAGTGTGGGGAAACCACCACACGTCATCCCCATGCAGAGCCGTAAAACCCTGAGTAGATGAGGCAGGAGGATCTCCAAAGGCATACCATAGCCAGACATGTGAGCCGTGAAACTCAAGAGGAGCAGGAGCTCTGGCTATGCCAATCACCTAAAAGGTGCCAGAGTGGTCACCGTCCCTATTTTGGGATAGCAAATTCCCACACATACATCACCTACCCCCCTCTTAGTAGTGAGGACAGAATTCTCTGCACATGTCCCAAAGTACCCACTTCTTTATTATTACTTCACATGATTCGCAGCAATGTTTGTGGAGGCCTGTGGGCATGTTCAGGATATCTAATCCTGAGTTCATTTCACAGATCTGACCCCAGGTGGGATCTACCTGAGTATCAACGCAGAGTATCAGGGCATCATGCCTAACTAGTGATGGGATGAAAATCTGCCAGGGCCCATGAGGGCAGCGGACACCCCCAAGTCCAGCCTTCCAGGGCCCCGAGGGATGCGCCAGACAGATTTTCATCCCATTGCTGCTTTGAGGACAAAGGGGGCACAGGTCCAGGTGGAACTCACTTTCGCCGTGACCTGGGCACCCTTTGTCCTTTCCCCCCCTGTTGCTTTAGTGGTGGGCGTTTCCTCCTTCTGCACCAATGGCGGCTGCCATTAGCATGGAAGGGGGAAATGTGCAATTGTGGTAGTAGCTGAGCGCTGCAAAGGCAATTTTACCCATCCCTAGATCCCCAGAGAGAGACTCTACAACTCCGAGGTGCCTTCACCCAGCTCATATTGCTCTTTTTCTCATCCAAACTGCTAAACTGCTTCTTCTTCATAAATGCTTATATTCATACACCTGACATCTTCCTGCTCCTCTCTTCACACGGAGAGATTCCCAATTATTTCCTAAGCTTAGCTCCTGTTGAGCAATCATCACTAGGGCTGTGCACCGCTTCAGTTCGTGATCCAAATTCTGAACTGAAGCAGGGTGATATGGACCAAATCGGTCCAGATCCAAATCAGATCAAGTTTGGCCCAAAGACTGCCAGAACAATCTGAATCGCTTCAGGTCATTTTGGACCAATCTGGACAATTCTGAAGGTCAGGCAGCCTGTCTGGGAAATGTAACAATTTGCTGAATATAAGGGAGGGGGAGAGGAGGAGTTGGAGGAGTTGGGAGGGGGAACTGAGCCTTGGCAAGTGACATCTGTAGGTGCCGATAGGGTGGAACATTAGAGCCAGTGTGAGCCAATGTGGTGTAGTGGCTAAAGTGTTGGACTGGGAGTCAGGAGATCCGGGTTCTAGTCCCCACTCAGCCATGGAAACCCACTGGGTGACTTTGGGCCAGTCACACACTCTCAGCCCAACCCACCTCACTGGGTTGTTGTGAGGATAAAATGGAGGGGAAGAAGAGGATTATGTATGCTGCCTTGGGTTCCTTGGAAGAAAAAAGTCGGGAAATAAATGCAATAATAATAATATTTTTTTAAAAACAACAACAACCAGCAGTCTCCAATCACAGTGGTAGTGGAAGGGTTGAATGTAACAGGAGATTCTGCTTTCATTTCCCAGCAAGAGACAGAGTTGGAAGAAGGAGAAGAGCTCTTTATTATTGGATTGTGGGAGTGCAGCTTTTCTTGATTGTTCCTTCCACTTTAAACCCCCCCCCTTCTAATTGTTAGGCTTCAGTTTGTTCCCTTGCTTTGTTTCATGCTTCTTCTTTGCTTTCCCTCCACCCTTCTCAGCTATTCCTTCCCTTCTCATTTTTAACTGTTCATCTATATTCTTATAAAAAACAAAACAAACCCTCCCCCACAAAAAAACCACTTTCCTCTTCTGTTAGGTTTTAGGTAGATAGTTATTGCTATTCTACCACCATCCTCACCCCTTAGGTTGTGTAGGTAGTTTTTTTTTTCTGCTTTTCTTTTGGTCGTGTGTGTGAGTGTGAGTGCAGGATACAGTTTATTTATTTATTTATTTATTTATTGAGACAACTGTATCCCGCCCTATATCACTGGGTTCTCAGGGCGGCGTACAGATCAAATCATACAAATAGTATAAAACAAGGAATATACACAGCTAAAAACAAATTAAACAATTAATCAAGCTAAAACCTGGGCCAGTTCTGCACCAATATGACACTTTGAAAACGGTTTGAAAACTGTATATGGAGTGTGTAGAGATGTAAAATTTCCAGAAATTTTGAAGCCATGAAAAAAACCCGTTTTTTCCCAGTTTTTTTATTTATTTTTTGAAAAATTGAAATAATGCAATATTAGCACTTTTTACAGATTGAAAGTCACTTCGTTACTTTAGTAACATAAAATGTAATTATGTCTAAGTTAGTTTAGCATAAAATTATTACATTTCATATATTAAAAGTACAGTGTATTCAAACAATTGTTACAAATTTAATTTACTTTTTTACTTTTTTTGGTAACAAATGGAGCTACAAGCTACTGAACTGTTAGGAACTTCTTTGGTTTTGCCAGTTTATGAGGAGCAGGCAAAAAATCAATTTAAAACGACAACAGAAGAAACCAACATTAGTAACAAAGAAAATTATGTTTCCGCTTGTCCTCCAGTGTCAAGACATAAAGCACCCATTCCCATAAAAAGATCTGAGAAAAATGGGGGAACCAAGATTCAATGAATATGCATGAATTTAATCAGACTCATTTCCTGACCTATAGCTATCGCTATTAAGTTTCAGTCTCTGCTTCAATGGCAGTGCCCCCTAGAGGCAGAAATGCATCTTGCTTTTGCATTTGATAGTTGTGGTCTCAGTTTGCAACCTCGGACTTGCATGTCCTTGGTGCACAGACATTGTAATAATCTCATACTGTACAGTTTTTAGAAGTCATTTGGAGAAGTAAATATCTGAACTTTTTGTCTTAAACATTTTATTCATCATGCTAAAATAAAACATCCCGTAATCTGTTTTTTCTTCATTTTTTTCCTTTTTCCTTTTTTTCGGAAAAAAACTGAAAGAGGCTTTGGAAAAAACCGGGGGGAAACCAGTTTTCCCCCTGAATTTTTCTGTTTTTTTCTGGGCCTTCACATCTCTAGGCATGTGTCCTGGGCCCCAACAGTTGTCACTACTGATATAAACCGTTTTAAAGTAGTAGTGTAGATCTTGCCCAGTATAGAATTTAAAAGCAGTAGAAACAATTAAAACAGTTAAAACTATGTGTGGCCTTGGTGAATTTAGCCATCAAAGGCTTTGTTATAAAGCCATATTTTAACTTGGCACTGAAATGAGGTCAGGGTCGGTGCCAGTCGGGCTTCCACAGCTGGGGCGCCACAACAGAGAAAGCCCTCTCCCATGTCCCACCTTAGCATATGTCTTGTGTGCACAAGCATACAGTGTGTGGCCAAAGCAGTGCATACTCTGTCCAATATATACTGTGGGGCAAAACACTACACAGGGGGACTGTGCCAGCCTTGAATGTCTCTCTCTCTCTCTCTGCCTGCCCCATGCACAGTGCCCGTGTGTGCCATCCTTGCTGCTGTCACCTCCCCCTCTGCCAGCATCTGCTGTCCATGCTATACTGCACAGTTTCTCCACGGCCAGGGGGATGGTGCCAGCCTTGAACATGCCCACCTGAGTGGTGGCTGGCTGGTACTGCTGGTAGCTATGACTTAGCACCCTGTAAGATGGCTAATAATAATAATAATAATAATAATAATAATAATAATAATATAGAAACACTGGGAAACTTTTACCTGTGGCAAAAGCCTGTTGCTTGTTTTCCTTTGTGTACATGAAATGACAATAAGAAGAATATGGTCAAGCTGGGCTATATGCATTTTTAAAAAAATTGCTCCATCTTACCAGGGCGCTGGAATGACTCCTCTATAAGGAAAGGCTTCAATGTTTGGGCTATTTAATATAGAAGAAAGGCAAATAAGGGAGAGGATTATCACATTATATGGAGTAGAGAAAGTAGAGCAGTGCAATAAACTTCACTGAGTTCAATGTGCCTTACTCCCAGGTGATGTGTATTGCAGTTTAGCTTTTAGGGGCTTAACTTTTTCTTCCCTTAATGAGAAGAGCCTCCGGTCATCCAGGGAAGCTGAATAGCAAGCAAAAGGAAAGTGCAAGGGGAGGGGGGTGATTTTGCACTTCAAATAAACCTTCACCAGAGATTAGGGATAGTGACCTCCTAATTGTCACCTTAAACATCTTCTGATTAGGATCTCTAATCCCCTGTGTGGCTTTTTTATCTTCTGTTTTAGTTTTTGAGAAAAGGAAACTTTATGCATGGCTGTCACAAAAGCCACTGGACCTGTCTGAAAATTGACAAGTTCTGACACCTCTATAGGACTACCACCCCCTCCCCCAAATCCTTGTACTTATGTAGAAGCACAAAAAATAGCCCTCTGTGTTGGCAGATTTTCTGGAATAAAGCAAATTTTACCTATGGCTAGCACATAAATCACTGGACCTAAATGCCTGACATGTGGCAGGTTCAATCATCTCCATAGGGGCTGCCAGGTCTCCAGATTTCATGTACCATAAAAACTGAAAAAAAATGTGGCTGTTTCTGTTTTCCAATGCAAGTCAATGGGAAAATGTTAAATCCGAATGATTCAGTTTTCCGAATCTTGCTTTGGATCTGGAGTCTGAAACAGATCAGATTGGGTTTGAATCAGTCCAAAGCAGATCGGGTCAAATCCGAAGATCCAAATTGGCCTCTGAAACAGGTTGGGGCAGGGTCCGTACACAGCCTTTATCAACACCCACCCATCCTGAGCTACTAACCTGCGCTCTGCCTAACACATGAAATGGTCATTTGTTAGGCAGACACAACAACACAATCCAGCCTCCTATCTCAAAGGTTATTTCATACATGCACCATCACCACTTGGTCATGGCCGTAGTAAGTGATAATTTGCTATCACAGACAGCCTTCTCATATAATCTCAAATACAATTCCTCTCAGTGGAGATGCTCATCTGTGAGAAGGGCTATCAGAGAAATACATAACCGATTAAAATGAGTTTATGAAACCAACCTGCGGATTTTGCAGTGGAATGGCTTTTTCTGAGTTACGTGGGTTTTATGGACATGTGGTCCAGATTTTCACTTTTGGTTTTTTTGTTTGTTGCTAATTTGCATTAGCACTAAAGCGTATCAGTGCAAGTAGAACAAAATTCTACTAAAACAAAATCTGATTCCATCAATGAGCAGAAGATAGACCGAAAGTCATACTGTTTTTATGTTTTTTTAATTTTTGTATACTTTTAATGTTTACTATTTTTAATTGTTGTAAACCACCCAGAGAGCTTCGGCTGTGGAGCGGTATATAAATGTAAATAAATAAATAAATAAATAAATAAATAAAGTCATCTGGCAATCTGTAAAACACAGACAGAAAGAATTTAACTATGAGGCATCCTGTGTTGAATAAACATTTGATGAGAAATCAAGTGATGTACATGTCTGTGTGAACATGCCCCAGGACATGACACCCTGTACCAATATCCCTGATAGTCCCATGCCCAATCAAGATAGCTTAAAGGTGGTTAGCTTAAAGTGATTTCAGTTGGAAACCCCAAAAAGAAGATTCCTTCCCTTCAGGACAGTTTTTACAATAACAAAGAATTCAAAGCTGAAATATATGGCTACAAATTGGAAACCAAAAGAAACCTTTATCAGAAATCATAGAATCATAGAATAGTAGAGTTGGAAAGGGTCTATAAAGGGTGCTGTTGGATCCAGAACTGTCACTTGAGGCACACGTGAACTCAGTGGCAAAGAGCACCTTTTATCAGCTTAGTTTGATATACCAACTACGGCCTTATCTGGACAGAGATAGCCTAGCTACAGTTATCCATGCTCTGATAACCTCTCGTTTGGATTACTGCAATGCGTTATACGTGGGGCTGCCTTTGAAAACGGTCCTGAAACTTCAGGTGGTACAAAACAGGGCAGCCCATTTACTAACAGGGACTGGCCGGCGAGACCACATTATGCCAGTCCTTTTACAACTTCATTGGCTGCCAGTCCAGGTCCGGGCCCGATACAAAGTGCTGGTATTGACATTCAAAGCCTTAAACGGTTTGGGGCCAGGTTATTTGAAGGAATGCCTCCTCCCATATGTACCTGCCCGGACCTTAAGATCATCCACAGGGGCCCTTTCCCATGAGCCCCTGCCAAAGGAAGTGAGGCTGGTGGCTACTAGGAGGAGGGCTTTCTCCGCTGTGGCACCCCGGCTGTGGAATGAGCTCCCCAGAGAGGTCCGCCTGGTGCCTACACTGTACTCCTTTCGTTGCCAGCTGAAGACCTATTTATTCTCTCAGTATTTTAACACTTAATTTTAACTTAAATTTAAATTTTACTGTTCTAATTCTGTATTTTAACCTTATATCAATTTCTGCTGTGTGGTTTTATCCTGGTTGTGCTTTTTATACTGTATTTTGTATTTGTGTTTTTAGACTGTTGGTTGTTTTATTATGGCTTTCATTTTTGTGAACCGCCCAGAGAGCTTCGGCTATTGGGCGGTATAAAAATATAATAAATAAAAATGAATAAATAAATAAACCGAGTCCAACCCCCTGCTCAATGCAGGAATCCACCTTAAACGTAACATTCTAGTGCTAATCTCACTACAGCAATTGAAGGAACACAGAACGAGCCTCATTGGGAAAGATTCAAGACAGAACTGGATCAATATAAAGGCAGGATGTCTTGCAAAAAATTATTCTTCTGTCAGATGTGGCCTATTGGAGTTTTAAAAGGGTTTCTTCATATGATCTTCATATAAAACCACCACCACCACTACCAACAACAACTTCCCCCTGCAGCATTGAGTTTGTTGGTTGAGGTGGAGTTTTGTATTTGTCCCTCCCCTCCACCCCCTTTCCCCAAATTTTGACTCAGTGGATGGGCTTTGTTCATGAATCTGCTATTAGGACAAAAAGAATCTCCCACGTATGGTGGTGATGGGATCATCTCCTGCAGTATAGTTTGACTGTTTTTATTTTTTAAACACATTGCTATGGCACTTCCACTCCCTGCTTGTGACGTATGGTACATTGCACCCATTCCCAGTTGTTCACACCCTTCTTCAAATAGTGATTACCCAACACTGAAACAGAAACCAAACTCCAGAAAAGTGATAAGAACAGTGACATTTCCACTTTCTTGAATAGTTGAAATGATACAATTTAAAAATGGCAATGAGTTTTTGTGCAACAGCCTTAACTGATAATTTAATTTATTATCTAGGGGACAACTCAACTGTTCTCAGAAATTCTACTGTTTAATTTATTATTCTCTATTCTATCCCTTTGGATTTTGTTCTTTCTTCTGTGTAATCTACTACATTGCTCTTGTTGCATTTGATTTTCTTGAAGAATCTAACCAATTGGTTTAGATAATGTGGTGTGTTTTTTAAGCTTAGGGCTTGTTGTCATTTTTTGTATTCCCAGTTCTGTGTCCCTGGTGAATTTGATAAGAATGTTTTATGCCCAATTTACTTATGTGTATTTTGAACAGCAGCAGACTCAGCAGTGGCATATACAGAAAAGCACTGGGTAGCTCTATCCATTTCAATGATACATCTGATGATGAGCCAACTTGTTACCTCTGCTTCAGTTCACATTTAACCAGATCAATTCTATTTCTATAATGAGATTATCTTATCTTATCTTATCTTATTTATTTATTGCATTTCTATACCGCCCAATAGCCGAAGCTCTCTGAGCGGTTTACATTGCCTGATGTCCTGAGGAAGTTTATACTTAGACATGCTGTGGAATCCTAAGCAAACGAACGGACTACCCATGGTTGCCATATAACAGCATCGTTTAAGATTATGACATTTGTCCCACCATTTGGGAGAAGTCTTCAAAATATGATGGTTACAGTCTTTCTCTTTCCCCCCTCTCCGAATTATATAATTTCCCACCCACATTAATTTATTCCTGTAATGTCACAGGCTACTGAGTTTCCTGCAGTAAACATTCAGGTTTTGTGGTCTTTTAAGAAAGCTTCACATGTTCTAATTACCTGTAATCTGAACGATATGAAGGAAAGTAAACTGTGAGGAGTTGAAAAGATGATAGGGGAAGTGGCATGGGGGTGGAAATTAGTAAACTGCTCATGACCAACTCTTCAAATGTTATCAATTGGCTGAAGAGCTGGTCCTATTTGTGCTACAGGATTTTACAAAAGATAAAGTTCATATGCGTACTTACAATATAACTTTGCAATATGCACTGTAGCATGGCTTAAGTAGTTTAAGTAGGCCAAGACAACTGAAGTACATAGAGCATATATGGAAAAGTGAGGAAGCTTCTATACATAGGTGATTCAGCCAAGTTGTTATCCACTGGGATCCCTGAGATAAATTTCAGACAGTTGGGAAGAATATTTTGAGTGCTATTGGCTCCTTCCATTCCCTGGGAACTGCAGTCTTACCTTGCACCCTTTCACAAGTTCACAGAGGGGTCCTGAGAGCCTCCACTTCTTCAAAACCAGGATTTCGGGCCATGAGCCTTTGCTAAGATCATCTTCCAACTCATGGCCCAAAGTCCCTCCCTGTTTGGATCCATCATCATTTGGGAACTTTGAAAGCACTCTGCACATAGACTCTCTTCTATTTGGACTTTGGATTTCTAAGGACTGTGTCATGAAAACTACTGTGAAGAATTTTATAGACTTGAGCTCACATTTGCTGTGGATTGCATGTTTATGGTCAGCTCAGTTTATGGCAGGCTGGGATTGACTGTTGGATTTTTCCTCTGCCAGACTCAGGTGGCAGGGAGTTCCTGGTGCTAAAGTACATGCATGGGAGTTCTTGTGCCTGAGATTGTTACCCATCCCGTGATCTTGTTTAGGCTTTGGCCATGTTCCCTGAGTTACCAACGTGTGCTTGCTTTTGGACTAGCTCCCTTGGGATAGTTTGCTGAGCCTTTCAAGAATCCCCCATTGTGATTGCCTAAGGGAGCGTATCAAGAACCTTTCCCCCGCCCTTGTTCAGGTTTAGAACCCATTTTGGGGACAATATCTTGGAGCCTAAAGCTTTCTGACCATCAATCAGCTTTAAGGTGGATTCCTGCATTGAGCAGGGGGTTGGACTCGATGGTCCTATGGGCCCCTTCCAACTCTACTATTCTATGATTCTATGATAAGTGTTTTTGGAAGTGTGTAACCATTAAGCTTTTCACCATGACATTTCCCTGATTAAAAGAACTCTCACTGATTGGGTGTCCTGTGTCAGTTTGCCAGCACGTGTGAAAGCTGGTGGGAATGGGAGCCACACGGCAGTCTTGTTTGTTTCAGAAGAGACTTGCCATGTGACAAGGGTGCACTTGAGTCACACTAGTTTAACCTCTCCTTAAGTGAATGGAACTAGCACGATATTTGGATCTGACCAGTAAATAATTTCAGTATCTAATAAGGGCAATGGATAATTATTAGTCTTATTCAAAAGGGTCAGTCTTGGGTCTTCAGGGACAGCAAACAGTCCTAAGCAATTAGGAAAAGGTTGTGAGAATTACAAGCTATATTGAAATTAAGATACTCCAACATTGTTCAGCTACTTTCAACAACTAAGAGATGCTATAAATTAACATTGCGTGTGTTTGAAGGGACCCTTTGGGAGATGTAAAATGGCAATAAAAAAGACAATTGCATGATAACTGAATCAATATTAGTCTATTTCCTGAATGCTAGATTACAGGTATTATAATGAAAATTTCAGCTTTGTTTACTTTCTAAAACAAACATTGCACCCTTCTGCCCCCTCCTTCTCCTCATCTTCCATCTCCTCCCCTTTGAGGGCATGAATTGCATCAATGGGTCTTATATAAAGAAAGGCTGCAGAAGGACTTCTGTTCTTCCCTCTTAGCCACCATGGGGCTAAGGTTAGCCAGCCTTTTGATACTATGGCTGGCCATTTGTAACGCATCTGAAATTAGAAAAGGTAAGGTTTTTTAAAAAGGAGATCTTGTGGAATTGTCCAGTGGGAAAGCCTGAGGCTGCTGTGATGGGCTGCAAGTAAAAGCTCCCAATTGTGCAGCTAATTAAAAGGACTTTTAAGGCTATGAAAGGTATTTTGTATGGTGAACATTGGGTTCTCCTTCTCTCTGCCTGTAAATATTCTGGATGATGTGAACTAAGACGATCCCCTCTCAAAGTATTTGTAGTAGGGAGAGAAAGATGTTGTGTCAGAGTATCTTGGTGGCCCGTTCAGTACTAAAATACTGATTCTGAAGTACCCATTTGTGTTCCAATGTCAAGGATCTGCAAATGGAGCAGAACATTCTTTCTCTGGAAAGGAAAAGGAAGCGGCCCTATTTATGTATGATAATCTTGTGGCATATTTGATGGAGGAAACTTATATTGATTTTTAATAAATATATTTTAAAAATTCTGTATGAGTGGCAGCAACTTCAACAATTTTGCTAAAGCAATTTTTCATGGCCTATGATGGCTAAATAAGTAAATCATAGTGACAGAAATTACACCATTGTTGCAGTAATAGCCAGCACACAAGCTATCTCTCCAAAGGTACCTATGTTTTATGGCTTTATGGCTTTGCTACTCCTGCAATTGCAGTTGGGAATATTTGTGCACCTTTTTCATAGTGTAAGTTTACACATTGCTTGAGATGTTGTAATCAATAATTGAAACGATGACATGTTAACATTTCAGTAGACCATTTGATACTGGTGACTTCTTTACCTTCAGAGCCTCAATGAATTTTATGGTTTATTTTTTATTAAATTGTGTAAGTGTCATTCTCCATGATTGCACTTAATGGTTACATTGTCTCATTCTTCATCCCTTCAGGAAGAAGTCCTAACCATGACCAATATGTCTGCAGTACCTGGGGGAACAACCACTTCAAAACTTTTGATGGTGACTTTTACCAATTTCCTGGTGTCTGTGATTACAACTTTGTTTCTGACTGCCGAGAGTCCTACAAAGAGTTCTCTGTCCATATCCAGCGTGAACTGAATGACCAAGGACATCCTGACATCCAATATGTTCTTGTCACAATTAAGGATGTTGCAATCTACCTCTCTCACAAGATGGTTGTGGTGGATGGCCAAATGTAAGTTTCTCTGATAATAAGCTTCAAAGGCATGAAAACTTATGTTCTTCCACAGAAACCTTGTAGTATTAATTGTTGTATGAACTGAAAACTTCCATCAACCAGAATAAGTTTGAGGGAATTGCATTCTGTAGAAACCCAAATCATCTTTCCAAAAGATCTTGGATAGCGTAACTACTGAAATTTTGCTTTAAACAAGGTTTGATGAGAAGTTGGAGTTCTCAAGGGAAATCAAAATGAGGTTTAATAAGAGTAATGACACTTCTTAAGGAGTTTTATATATCCCCAGGTTGTCATGAGGTTTCAGCTAAAGCAAAATTTGAAGTGAATTTAAACATTCTTGTTCAGGCAAAACATCTGAAAAATTTCAAAGGAAGCCAAAAGAGCCCAAATAATTTCTCAGGAGCATTTTGTCTCTCCTCCCTCTGACATTATTTTTGGCATGTTTGATTGGACCAGAGCATGATAACCACACAGCAGATCTTCTATCTGTTGGAAAATGATATCATTCCATTATTATTGTGAATAATTTCCCTAGCATTACTACTACTACTAATGTGCACTATGTTGTTGTTCCATCTTGCACAGTAGCCAAAAAGGTGCAAAACACTATTGTCAACAATGAAAATGGTTATCCAAGCAAGGTACAAAACTGAAAAATCAGTATTTATATTATACAACATGTATATACAGGGACCTGGTATTTGGGTTTTTAAAATACTACTATATTTCCATGGTTGTTGTCTCTGGTATCTTCCACCTAGAGGGAAACCTCCTTTATTTGTTTTTGGTCCATCTTTATTTGTACGTTCACAACACAGCCATGTAGGGATTTCTGTGCCTATAGATCCAAGTCCATCACTCAACCACATTGGTTCTCCATTGAGACACTGGGGCATTTTGGTCATTGCCTTGACTCTGTATGCCTTGGCTCCCCCATTTTTCACCATACACAGTGAGCACATACTCAGATGCAGTTAAGAGATTCTGTTTTACAGTTCGATGGGCAGTACAAGAGTTCATACTGAGTATGAACAAGGAGAGTTCATACTGAGTACAAACAAGGAGAGTTCATACTGAATATGAAGCAGGAAGACAAGAGGGATCCAACAGCAGCTCTCTAGGAGCATTAACGCTGTGGGAAAATGACCCATTAAGGCTGTAATCCTATGCATGTTTAGACAGAAAAAGTCCTACAATTCCCAGATGCTGTCAAGTTGTAGGACATTTTCTGTCTAAACATGTGTAGGATTGTGCCCTTAGCCAATGGATGGACTGCTTCTACTTGGCTCTTGTAAATTCAAGTCATTTTTCCAGCCCTAGTATAGCTGAGGCCTAATCTACACCAAGCAGGATATTGTACCATGAAAGCAGTATATAAAAGGCAGGAGCCATGTTACTGCCTTCTAGCAGTATTGAAGTGCACTGACAACTGTTGGGGCCCATTGACATAAACCATATACCACTTTCAATATCCTACTTGGTGTAGATTAAGCCTGAGTTAGATCCTCCTCCTCCTCCTCCTTCTTCTTCTTCTTCTTCTTCTTCTTGAAGTTGTTATTTGCACATTCTTCACCAGATTATCGCACTTGAAATCCATGCCAAATGTTGGGTAATGGCCTTAAGAAGATATATTCCTTCTTATAAAGAATGTCCATATTTTCCTTTTACTGTAATGTGACCTGTTTCACTATGCTTAGATTGACTAACATTTTAATCTGCAATAAAGCCTCTGTAATGAGTAAAACCAACGATTACTTATACAGTATTACCTATATAATTACCTATACAGTAGTTAACTGTAGTAAGACCCTGCTCAGGAAATATGCCTCAGTATTGGGTAGCAAAAACTCTGCCTAAACTGTTCCTCAGTTAAAATCAAGAGGTGTGCTGGAAGGTCAGCCCACCAAGGATTCCCCGTGCCCTGCTTCACAATCCCATTTGTTCTAAAGGGGGTTTGAAAGCACACAATCCCTATCCCAGATTGAGTCTGTAATCTACATATGTCTAATACCACTTGCAGTGGGTGCAAATGTGTTCTGTAGCTACAGAGCTGAATACAAATGACATCCTCTCACTTTTTCCTGATTTTGGGAGGCCTTTTATTGCATACACTATGGAGGTCTCTCATTTAATCTACTGATGGGCAAAATGGTGCAATATAATCATTTCAGTAAGTAAATGGGGAAGGTAGAGGGGAAGTGGTATAGAAAAGGTATCTCGAAGTTAACTCGCTGTAATAAGCATTAGTAACACTGGGCATGTCTACACCAGCCCTATATCCACACAGGGGATCCCAGGAGCAGGCAGGGATGATCCCTCCATTTTCCTGGGATAATCCTTAGGTGTAGAAAGGGCCACTGTGAGCCTTCTATACGAGGCTTTTATGGTGCCCTTGTGATTGCTCACTCATAGTAATTTGTGGGTCCTTTCCATGACATCTTCATCCTCCAGGACTTCTTCTATGCTTTATAACTATTATCACATCCCCCCGCCCCAGGAGGAAAGTCTGGTATTATATAGAAATGGTAGAATGAGAATCTAATGTTGCACATTTCCACTATACCACAGTGCCATTTAGGTGTTGTTTAATGAAACATATAGAAAGTCAGAGAAAGAAAAACTTTGTGTGTGTGTGTGTGGGGGGGGGGGAAAGTACATGAAAAGGAGCTGATTTTAATCCCACAAAGAATCTGGAAGCAGAAGCCTCAGTAAATGAATAGGATAAAAACCTCATGTAGAAATGCCCTGTAAGATCTAAAATACAGATTTATTAGAACGTTTCTGATAGAGGAGGAGGGGGACAGCACCACTTACATTCACGAGTAAAATTCATGGGAGCTTCGGCTATTGGGCAGTATATAAATGCAATAAATAAATAAATAAATAAAATAAATCTGACCATCATTTTCCTAGATGAACTTTCCAACTTGAATGCCAAAACTGAGAGAAACCTGGCAATTGTTAACAGAATATTAATAATTTGGGATACTGAAAAAAAACAGCTGTTGGTATTATATGAAGCCTACAAGATAGAATGGAATCCTTACCAAATTCTACAAATGTTTCTCCCCCACCCCCTAACATTTGAGCTGCTGCCTGTAATGGAATCTAACAAAAACTCTGTGTAACTTCCTTTTCTATAGCACAAGGACTCCATACCATCGCCCTGGTATTTTGATTGAGAAGGACGATAAATATAGTAAAGTCTATTCTAAAGTGGGCCTGGTTCTGATATGGAACAGAAACGATGCCTTGATGGTATGTGTAGCCTTCAGCTTCTGTTTTGATACTTTGATATAGGCTTAATGGCTCAGGGCCAGGACACATAAGAGGCTGATTGCTTACCTCTGTCTCTCTCTAGTAGATAGGTTCACCCAAGAGTACCTGCTGGAGTGAGTACAGAAGCATTTTTAGTGGCTGCTCCAACAACTGAGGAATGACCCCCTATAACAGCAGAGTTGGGCCTTTTTTGTCTCAAGGCCTGAATTAAATTTCAGAGAAGCTCTTGGGAGCTGTATTCCTGTGCTGGGTGGTGCTGAAGGCAAAAGGGGTGGGGCCAAACATCTACCCCAAATATCAGCGCATTTTAGTTTAAAGCTCCTGCTACGAGTAACGAAGCATTAGGGGAGGCATTTCAGCTTTTTAGAATGGGGAAAACTGTGCAAACCCAAGAAATGACCGAACTGTAAGCAGTCAGAGGAAAGGGATTGGAGCCAGGAAAAGTGGGCGTGGCCATTTGGGCAGGGTGACCACCTGGAAAGGAGGACAAGGCTCCTGTATCTTTAACAGTTGCATAGAAAAGGGGATTTCAGCAGGTGTCATTTGTATGCATGCAGCACCTGGTGAAATCCCCTCTTCAACACAACAGTTAAAGCTGCAGGAGCCCTGCCTAGTGTGATCAGTTACAAAAGACGGCAGGGCTCCTACAGCTTTATGTGCTGAGTCCACTGTTGTTTGATACAATAGTTGAGATGTTCTTTCCGATTTTGCTTTTTCTATTTAGGTTGAGCTTGACAGCAAGTTTCAAAACTATACATGTGGTCTTTGCGGGGATTATAATGGCCTGCAGATCTACAATGAATTCATCTCCAATGGTAAGTCAGACCACACTTACTATTATTATTATTATTATTATTATTATCATCATCATCATCATCATCATCATCATCATCATCATCATCATCATTTATATACTGCCCCATAGCCTAAGCTGTCTGGGCAGTTTACAAAGTTTTAGAAATGCCTATTATCAATTGAAGAATATTAACTTTTTAAAATTCAGAAATGACAATCAAGCAAGGGTTTACAGTACTGGGCTGTTAGAAATTCACATGCAGATGACACACACACACATACACCTAGGAAATGGGATCAAAAGTGTGAAATGAATTCTGTAATAACAAAAGTATTCTTAATTTGGGCGATATAGAAATGCAACAATAAATCTGATGAGTATCAACAATATCATTTAAAGGCAGTATTTTGTTCATTAGGTCAGGGCAATTTATATTCTTCCAGATAGTCTTCTAGATAACAAGTGCAAGAATGGTGAATGGAGCTCACATTACAGACTGCAAAAACAAATCACCTCCAATAAATCTTAATTAAAGCCTATAGGTTCATGAATTCTTTACATCACCCTGGATTCAAAGTGTAGAAAATGGTCAAACTTTCCCATGCTTCAATAAATATTTACATTTTTTTTTAAAAAAAGTAATTTGAATTAAACCTTAAAGGGAGCAAACGTATGTCCCCCAGATGGCACCTGAGGGACATAGGATTGTTCAGTTTCTGGGCTCCAAGGTTGGAATCAGGGCTCTGACCTTGGATCCCAGAAACCATGCTCACCACCCCTCCCCCTTGTAGCCAGTGTAGTTCTGGCTACATCTCTGCACTTGGAAACAGAGTAGAGAGATGGGAAAAGGGGGTGTTTTCCTGGGGGCAGGGATGAGGGGAGACTGGGGCATTGGCCATACGATGTTTCCCATGGCTGCCCTAGCCTCCTTCCCTTCCCCTCCGAAGCACTGCTGTTAGACCAGGCAAAATTGACCACCTAGCAGAAATGCAGGATGGCATGGAGAGCGGAGGCGAAGATCATCCTCATGCTCCAGCCACCCTACATTGGATATGTGGCAGCCTCGAGGTTCAGAGGGTGCTGACTATCTTCATAGGATCATTGCACCGTAAAGGGTTTCAGTTTGTAGTAAGTGAATGTACCATGCAATGTGGAGTGGTGGTTCTAATCCTTGTTAGTGATTGTGAGAGCAAATTTGGGTGGTGTATATTCTAAGTTTGTAGACTAACACGGCATGGTTTTTCTCTTCAGTCCTCTAGATCATCTCCCTTCTATTCATTTCCCAAAGTATAGCATTAAAAACCTTGCAATCCATCATTTTCATTATTAACTGCTCTTTTCAGTCACCAAGCTGCCAGGAATCATAAGCTAAAAATGAAGACCATTACTATTTGGATACTTATTTGTTTAAATATGTGCTTGGTGCTTCTAAAGATGCTGCTCACTCTTTCTCACAGGACTGAAATACAACCCAATCATATTTGGAAACCTCCAGAAGATTAACAACCCCCAAACAGTATGTGAAGACCCTGATGAGGCACAGACTGTCAAATCCTGCAACCTGCATGTAAGTCTCAACATCCTGAACAGTACACCCCAGAAACGGAGAGATCAGTCTCATTTGGGGGAATAGCAAGTGTGAATGAGTTGTGCAACCACTTATGAGCTTCATGATGCATCCAATTCATTCCTTGGTGTGAAATTGGAAGTCAGAGGACATGAAAGTAAGACGGGTTGGCTCTGTGTGGACTCAGGTTTCTGTGCAAAGCGTGGCACTTCCTTTGTGCTTTGCAGAGTGGTGGGAAACCAAGCAGGCTTTGTGTATGTATCATGTATTTACATCAGCCTTCCTCAATCTGGTGGCCTTCAGATGTTTTTGGACTACAACACCCATTATCCCTGGGAGTTATAGTGCAAAATATCTGGAAAGTACCAGATTGGAGGATGCTGATCTAAATGGATCTACTGACCTTCAAGACAAATGGTGTCCATTTATCAGGGATGAAGTTTTGGACTTCATCTCTCATATGCCCCTGCCACCATAGCCAATAATCAAGACTGCTGAAAGTGAAGTTCAAAACACCTACCTTCTGTCCACCCCTGCCTTAGATTCAATCATGCTGGGGTCAATAGCACCATAAATTATCTGTAGCCTAGATATCATGACAATATTTACCAGTGTTATGTTTTTAATGTTAAGGAACTAAACCCATATGTAGCTGATGCCACTTCAGAGCAACTACTTCCCAGAGGCTGTGCCTGAGCTCTAGCAGTTTTTATTGCAAACAGTAGCTCATATATTATATTTCAGAAACTTGAATCCACTATTTAGGTGTGCTATTTTAATCATCTGTATTTGTTAGTGTGGCTTCTGTGGCTGCTTTGGAAAGCAAACAAGCAGCACCCAGGGCTTGAGAGACCTCTGGGATTCAACTCCTTTCTCTTTCTAGCGTGAAGAGTGTGAGAAGCTGCTGACTTCTCCAGCTTTTGCGGACTGTCAATCCCGCCTTAATCTGGAACAGTATATTCAAGCTTGCATGCAGGACAGATGTGCTTGTCAGCCCACTGAGGACTCCTTCTGCCTCTGCAGCACCATCTCGGAGTTTTCGCGCCAGTGCTCCCATGCTGGTGGCAAGCCTCAGAATTGGAGGACAGCCCAACTGTGCCGTAAGTCACTAACTGGCTCATATAAGATGCAATCAGCAATGTATAACAAAGGAGGGGGAGTTTGGGCCAGTTTTCAGGCAGCATTAGAGTAAGTCTTGGGAACTCATCCTGTTTTGTTGTAATGCGAGTTTCCCCATTGATTTTAATGAAAGCAAACTTTGGATTATTGCTTTCTGCTTAAGAATCAAAGAGAACTGAAAACAAGAAAATAAAACTAAGGAAGTTGTATGCTTAAATCCCATTTAAACTAATGAGAATTATGCTTTCAGTTGTTTGCATTGTCCTTTTTTGGATTGAACTGTAATTGCATATTTTAGCATATATTATGTTAAACATATTCAGCACAGCAAGGCAACAACATCTCTCCCTCCCTCCCTCTCTCTTCCTTGTGTGTGCGCACACCACACACATTTGATCCTTTTGAACTTTTGTCCAAACATCTGTTAAATATCACTGAAAACCTGAAAATTCATTAGAAAAAAACCCTATTCCCAAACCAAAACTGTTCAATCTACTCTCTATTAAAGTAAACAATGCTTTGAATTATATTAGACCAAGTTCCCAATTAGTGTAATTCCATTGTTTTTCCCAATAGTGCTTGCCCATGAGATATAGATAACATTTCCTAATCAGTCCTGCTTCTTTAATTATTTCAGCTGAATCATGTCCTGGAAATATGGTATACTTGGAAAGTGCTTCACCATGTATGGACACCTGTTCACACCTGGAGATCAGCAAACTATGTGAAGAGCATTATATGGATGGCTGTTTTTGTCCTGAAGGTAACAGTTTCAGTGTGGCATAGAGGATATAACAATGGGCTTAGATATGGAAACTCAAGTTCAAATCCCTCCTTAGCTGGATGGCCATGACTAAGGCCTTAGCTAGACTGGGCTTTATCACGGGGCGAACCCTGGGATCGTCCCTGTGCGTCCACATGACCTAACCCTAACCCTTGCCTCGGGATAGAGCCCTCCACTTTGGGCCTGCTTTTTCTGGGCTGAGCCTGAGACTATGGAATATGTGGCCTGTTGCCGCGGTTTGACCTGGCTCCGCGCAATTCCTCTTGTGGAGCCGTGAGCCACACATGGGGCGCAGCGCTCCTCAGGAGCACTGCGCCCATCGGGGGTAGGTTGGTGGGAGCAGGGATTTTTTTTTTTTAAAAAAAGTACGTACCTTTAGCGCACGAGCGTTCGTGCGCTCCTCTTCCTTTAAAAATAAAAAATGGTGGGCACGACGCCTCACTTCCTGAGGTCGTCACGCCTCATGTGCAAATGGAGGAGTGATCTCGCGTTAAACACAATGTGAGATCTTACCTCCTCCGTCCTAGATTAAAAGGTAGGTCTAGCTAAGGCCTAAGTTGCTAACCTATTTCTCAGGGTTACTGTTCCTCTAAAGCTACAATGCAATTTTAAAAACACTGAGTAGGAAGTAAGCCTTGTTGAACTCAGAGTGATTTACTTCTGAATAAACAAGTTTATGATTGGTTTATAAAAGGTTGTACTGAGCTCCTTTGGGAAAGTAAGAGGTACAAATGTTACAGATAAATGAAAATATTTGTCAGCCTTAGATCAGAGGTGTTCGCCTCCCTTAGAAAAGCTAACTATCAGTGCCTTTTGTTCAAAACCATCACTCACCCCATCCTCTGTACCCTTGTACTAATCTCAACCAGTAGCTTGGGGGTTCTGCTGAGAATTTGCTTCATCCAGGATTTCTCCCATCTGGGTAGTGGATTAAATCCCTCATAGTACAATGGGATTTCCTTCCTGGTAAGTATGCTCAGGTTTGCAGCCTAGTAAGTATTCTCAGGTTTCTTCTTCTTCTTTTTTTTTGCAGGCACAGTATATGATGACATCACTGGGAAAGGCTGTGTGTCCACAAGCCAATGTTACTGTAAACTTCATGGGAAGCTATTTGCTCCTGGTCAAGACATCACCAATGAATGTGAAAACTGGTAAGGAATCCTGTGCAGCAGCAGCCTCTCCAAGAGTAATTTTAGACAGAGCTTGCTATTTCAGAGAAGACACATCAGAATGAAAGAACAGAGAGTCATGTGAATGTCATCTTGATAAATCCTTCCTATTATCTGGTACCTTCATATATCCATTAGCTCATTATAATTTTGTGCTAAATCACTCTGAACCCCAGTAAGCCTGGCATGTTCCATATTAGAAAGAGAGTCAAAAATTGCCTAATATCACCGCTTAGTCAAGAATGAGGAAGAATGATGTATTGACCCTAAAGAGTTTTACTCTGAGTATGAAAGCAAAAACAAATCTCTGATTTCAAACTATCCTTCCAGAAAAGTTCTTGAGGTTGCTTTTTGTTTTGGTGCTGCCATTTTGCAGTACAGAACCAATAACTTTATGCTTCCTGGATCTTGAATAATTTGAAAGAGACATTGTTTAGGTTCATACAACATGACAAGCCAGATAACAGGTTGAGTATGTGTTGAATGTTGAACTGTGGGTTGTTGTTGAATGGTAGATTGTCGTGTTGTGTGAACCCAACTGCACTAACAAACCATGGCTTATTAACCATAAACAACCTATGAAGAGAACCCATGGTTTGCTGTTTGGTTATGAACCATGGGCAACCCACACTTAACCCATACTCAACCCATATTCTGGCTTGTCATGTTGTGTGAACCAGGTCATTGTTAGGAGGAAACACTTTGGACTCACTTCTATATACACTTACTGTGGTGGTACTCTACATGACGGTATTTTCAGTACAATTCCTAAATTTCGAAGTCCTAAGACCATCTTTTGATTCTTAATTTTGTCTATATTTACAGCACTTGTGCATCAGGTAGATGGATATGCCAGGATTTGCCCTGTCCAAGCACATGTGCAGTGGAGGGTGGCACTCATATTACTACCTTTGATGGGAAGAAATATATCTTCCATGGAGACTGCTACTACGTGTTGGCCAAGGTACATATATCAGACATTTCTACTGTGGTAAAAGAAAATGTGCTAAACCCATAATCACCAAACTACTTTCCTAGTGAATGCCCTATTTATTTTGACACAGGAGGCTGAGAAGGTGACCTATTTCCAGATAACAGAGTATTCAAAATGTATGCTAGTTACTTTAGTGCCCATTGTATGAGTTTGGTGATTATGGGTTTGTCTGTGACCAAATTAAACAATTCATACAGTTTGTATGAAACAGATGTAAATTCAGCTACTGTCATTTTTTTCCTTTATGGTTTTGGCAAAGAACAATTATGTTAGGTTACAATTGATGGGTGAACATGTCTATTTCTAGTTCTTGTGCATTCTGTCCTGTTTTTGCATTAATCTGTCATAGTTTTTTTGTTTTGAAGTCAGTGCAAATCTATGTTTAAATATGAATGTCTAAACATATTTTCTGTCAAAATCTGCATTTCTGTATGTATGCCCCCCAAACATGCATTCTTATACATATTTATTATCTTTAAAATGTATTTTAATACATATTTTAAGCTGAGAAGTGTATTTGATATATTCAGGAACAAGGGGTGGACAAATTTTTCAGTTTCACATATTCCCTGCATTCAAATTGTTTAAATCTTAAGTTCTTCCGTCTTGAATGTGAATAGACTTGCAAATTTTGGCAAATTATAAAAATGAAATGAAACAAAATTCTCATCCATTTGCACCAGCCAAATTCTATAGGTACACAGAGAGAACCATGATGTACCTGCCTCCCACATAGATGCTAAGGCCGCTGAGCCTGTCAGAAAAAAGAGAATGGGAATCATATTTCAGTACCACAAACACAGATGAATTCACAAGGATTCAAATGCAGACTTTTAAAAGCTAAGCACTCAGCCCTAGCTAGGCCTGTTTATGTGAATCTGTTTCAGTTTCTCCTACATTTGAGTTCCTTAAATGTCAAGTTCCTTTTGTCCTGAATATGGAGAACTTTGCAAATTTTCGGTAAATTCTTATAAAACTGAAACGAAATTCTCACCCATCTCAGGTTAGGAAGTGTGAAACCCGGTGACAAACTCCTTTCTGATCTGCATATTAGTCCAGGAGAGGTAGATCAGCTCAGTTCATATTGGAATTCACAAAGATCAAATCCCCCAAGCGTCCCTAAATTGTGCAAGCCTACACTGTGAAATTGCTACCCAAAGCACAACTTTTCTGGCGCCTTCTTCTGATCCATACCCCTGATCAGATGAATTATTTGGTGGGCGACCTGATGCTATGGTTCATTTTACCTGCTGTGGTGTAAGCAGAATTACAGCTAAAAAGCTGCATCCTCTGCATGGACAGTTTTTGGCCCCCTTTGCCTCTAAATGTCATTGTAGTATAATTCTTCTTACCACAATGTCTTTGCTAGCTCATTTTCCCACTGGCACTACATGATGGAGCCATCCTGACAGTCCTTAGGATATAGTAGTAGAGGTCACAGACAGCTTAGCATCTTTAACATGTGCTGTTGCATCACACAGGGGCTTTACTCAGGGCATGTCTACACCAGCCATTAAATCCGGGCTCATCTCATGTGGATTCCCTGTGCATCCATATGATGCACAGGGAATCTGGGGGCAATCGGGGACGGCCATCGGCTTTCCCCAGGATATCATGTGGCACGGAAAACCCAATGTCTCCTGCGGTCCCAGGAGTATCCTTTGGATACTAAGGGAGGAGTATCCTGCCGCTCCCACCTCTTCCTTTCCTCCCCGTGAATAGCCCATGGGAGGGTGGGGGGGGGAGTGGATTTGTTTTTTGGTTTGTTTTTAAACTTTTTGTGATGGAGTGCAATTGCGTCTTCCCTGTGTTTTTTTTAAAAATGGCGGCTGCGACATCCTTCTTTCTTTCCGGGATGTCGCGTGGCCGTCAAGTCGCTGGGGGAGGATCATGGAAGCAGGTAAGTCCATGATCCTCCCCCCTCCCTCTCTCTGCATCCTTAGGTGTAAACATGCCCTCAGTCATCAGTAGCACTTGCTCCTGCTTTGGTGCATGGCCAACTCCCAGCGCTGGAACATTCAATCTTGGTTTGGGAAACAAGCCCTGCATCTCAGCCAAGGTGTCTCTATTGCCAATGCAGCTGAATCTAAGGGAAGGATAAAAGGTTGATTATGAATGGGATTAGGTTGTTAAATGGGGATTTAAGATCAGATGGTGACAGGCATGTTCCTAAAAAAATGCTAAAACTCTCCCTGAAGGGAAAAGGGGAATACCTGTAACTGGAGTATAAAACTGGACATCTGTAAGAGAAAAGATTTATAGCACATTTTGTTTTAGAGCTTATTTCACTTTTTCTGTCAAAGGAATCAATTCACGGTGACCATATTAATTGTATTTCTTTTTCTTCTTCTCTAATTGCAGACTAGTAAAAATGACTCGCATGTCCTCTTAGGAGAGCTGGGCCCTTGCAGTTCTACAGAAAAACAGACATGCCTAAAGACGGTTGTTCTCTTAACAGATCACAGGAAAAATGTAAGCTTAATGTAAACAAAGATGACATTGCTCTGAGTAAGTTCATCTAGAGCAGAATATGATGCCAAATTAAAGTTTTGCTCATGTATAAGAATGGTAAGATCTCTCCTTGCCCTGACATATACCTACAAATTTGGCTGACATATCTTTGATTTATTGAGATGACATACGATGTGTTTTCAGTTTGTTCTCCATGCCCAACTAACAAAAACTAAACAAAACTATAGTTAATCTATATATTAATAATTTGTACAATTCTAGGAGATTCTAGTTAGTATCCAAACTTTTGAATGCTGATCCAAATGTTTGAATTACATTGAAAAATGAAGTCAAACATGGACGTCCTCATCTCTTTGTGTAAATAAATTGACTCTTCTTATCTGCATATCTTTTTTTTTTTTTAAATCCTCCTACGTCACCATTTCATTTTGGGTTCTGTTTGCTTTGCCGTATCTTGCTTTTACAACCCCTTTGATAGTTAGATTGGTAAAGTATATTGATAGTGTTCTAAGTATGCATAATACATGTTTTGAAAGGCATCATTGCCCCACAAAAGATCATACCAAAAATGAATTGAGATTTTCAGCACAATATCTTCTTGATGTACATGCAAGCCTAATTTTATTGTACCTTAGATTTAGGCTGAGACTGCCGTGTTTTTTGTATTTTATGTATGTATTATTGTGATGATGTTTTCTGCTGTGCTGGTCTATGACCGAAATAAACAAACAAACATTGTACACTCAGGTATAACTCAGCTGCCAGTCACCCAAGGGAATATATACTCTACAGATCTAAAACAGTTTCTGTCTTTCTTAGCTGTCTTGGTTCCTAACCAGGGAACCATTGAATGTGAACCATTGAATGTGTAGTTCTATGGAAGGCTTCTTAACATAACTTTTTCAGGACCTTCCAAAAAACATACTCTTCAGGGAATTTTCATGGGAGTCAGGAGAATGAAACGTGTTCCAAACTGGTTTAAAATGTAATATTTATATCTGCCCAAGGGCATTCAATTTTACCTGATGAACATGCATCCTGTACAAAAGAACTCATTAAAAGCATCTAGATATGTGAGAATGTAACTGCTGTTTCCATGAGAAACTTACAATTTCTATTAAATTTTCAAAATTGGAAAAAAAACACGTAGTGCACATTGACTGCAATCCTGCATCTAGTGATGTGTGTTTAACTCCCCTTGACTCATGTGGGTGTAAAGCTGTAACCATACGCATGCTAACTTGGTAGTAAGCCCCTTTGAATTCCACAGGACATCCTTCTGAGGAATCATGCATTGAACAATAAGAGGGTGAGATGAACGTTGTGTTGGGTTAAAAAGGGCCACAACTTTATAGAAACGGCCTTCCAATCCAAGAATGAGCATTCTGTTCTACAATGTGCTTCCCATATCCACCAAGAAATTGAACAGGGTCACGTGTGTGTGTGTGTGTGTGTGTGTGTGTGTGCGCACACACACATGCTCACACATGCATGTATTTATGTTCCCTTGCTCAGGCTCATTGGGTTACTTGAGCTGTTTCCTATAATAACTGAAGAAGAGTATCCCTATCCTATATTGACTATGCATAAAATGGTGGTTTCCTTTTGAGTACTGCAATAGGTATTATGTATGTTAATTTAATATGACATTCCTGTTTCTTTTTTTACACAGGTTGTAGTTTTCAAATCAGATGGGACTGTATTACTGAATGAGCTGGAGATTCATTTGCCTCATAAAGCAGGTGAGGAAGGGAGCCATTCTCTCTCTCCCCCCCCCGCCCCGCCTTGCTTACACTGCCCAAATTGAAGGCTGCACAGATCCTTTCAATTATCATTTTGTTTCTTGCAGTGTTGTTATGACATGGCTTTTCCCCTTTGTTTTCCAGCCAGCTTCTCAGTTTTCCAGCCATCATCCTACTACATTATTGTGCAGACTTCCTTTGGCCTCAAGCTGCAGATTCAGCTGTCTCCAGTGATGCAGTTGTTTGCTGTAGTGGATCAGTCTGTCAAGGGAATACTCCAAGGCAAGTCTCAACTTTTATTTAGCATCGAGGAAAATATTATATCAACACTAGTAAAGGAAAAAGAATTTTTAGGGAAATGGAATGAAATATTTATGCCTGCAAAAAAGGAAAGAAAAGGCTACCTCATGGGGTTGTCCATAACATGTGAGACCAAAAAGGACCTGCACCTCTTCTAGAATCTTCTATTCAGTTATTTAGTAGAATAATGGAATAGCAGCCAAGCTATTCAGTTATCGATTACCTTATTTGTTATTTATGTATTTATTAATGCTACTATTAATATCACTTAATATAATCAAAATCTCTATGGAATTTTTATACCAAAGTATTAAAAATCACTGTTAAAAGACTGGATTAATAAACAGTTACAGCTAAAATAAACAAATGTAGAAAAATAAAGAGAAACAATAAAAACAATTTAAAGAATTGTAATAGGAAGCAACCAAATGCGGTAGGATCATAATAAGCGATGATAAGCCAGGGAATTCTTGCATAAACAGGTTCATTTTCAGGAGGCATTTAAACATCAACATGTTTTCTGTCTCCTGATCTGCACAGTGGGGAAGGGTGTTCCATAGAATAGGGGCCACTACTGAGAAGGCCCATTTTCAAGATGTCACACGGCAACTTTCCATTGGTCATGGAATGACCAACAAGACCTGAAAGGTCGGCTGGCCATATATAGGGGGAAGGTGATCTGCTAGGTACCATGGTCCTGTGTTATTTAAGGCTTTGTATGTTGACAACACAACCTTGAACATGACTTGCTAGCTAAAAGGCCACCAGTGCAGCCATTTTAACTCAAGTGTATTGTATATATTGCTGGGTGCCCCATTGAGCACCCTAACTGCAGCTTCTGAACCAGGTGGAAGGGCACACAGAGTGATTAAAGTAGACCAATTGTGAGGTTTCTGGTGCATGAACCACAGTCACCAAGCTATCCCTACAGGAACAGGTATAGTTGTCATAGCAGCTAAAGTTGGGGACGGGTGCTTGGGTCTCCAGTGACAAAGATGGATCCTGGAGCATCCCCAAACTACATAGGGATCTCCACCTTACCATGCATTTTTCATTCTTCAGAGTTTTTGAACCTCATTGTGTTGTATACCTTCATTTTAAATGTATTCATTTGGTGTCTCCATTACTGAAGAAATTCCATAATAGTTCATCACTAATAAGTCTACTTTGAAGGTTCTCACACTGCTGGTTCAGCATTTTAGTAGTAAATCAGTATTTTGGGCAATAGTATCCATTAAAAAGTTCTATTTTATGTTAAGTTTTACCTCAGTGGCTTACCTATTCCCTAGGTTTGCCATTTGCACTAAAACGTATCTGTTCAGTAAACACTGCAGCTGTTGTAAGGTATCAGGAAGGCTGGTGTACCTGAGGCCTGTTTCTTTACTTAACAATGTGCTAGTAGGGAGTTACTACTGAATTTGAAGGGAACTGTTAGTTAGAAGATCATAGTTATGTTGTGTTGACCATTGCTTACTCACTCTATTTTACAAACAAATCAGACACAACCAACCAACTTCTGCTGCTTTTATCAACAGGTCTTTGTGGGAATTTCAATGGAATAGCAAGTGATGATTTCAAAACATCAGGTGGATTGGTTGAAGCAACAGGGGCTTCCTTTGCTAATACCTGGAAAGCACAAGCCAGCTGCCCTGACAAGCTGGATAACTGGGAAAATCCTTGCACTCTTAGCCTTGAACATGGTAAGTATGGGTGGTTTTCATAAAGACATTGCGGAATTCAATTGTATTCATGCCAGCAATCTTTTATAGCCAATATTCAGGTTCAGGTCAAATACTGAATTTAATGATGGAAATTTTCTTTATTAGTCAGGACAGCAAGTCAGTAATGTATAAAGCTGTGCTAGGCCTGAGGCTTTGCACATACAATTACCCTGCTGCTTCCTGTCACTGCCTCAAAACAAATAGAAAAGTTTCTATAGTTATAGGAGACAACACTTGTGGAGTTGAAGAAGGAAGATACATTTGATCTTGCCATTTTGGAAATAGTATTACTTCTGCTTGTCTTTCTGGTCTCCTTACTATGCATTCTCCTTCCAAAATGTTCAAAGACTCTGAGAAGACAAAGCTATTGAGGCTGTATAGTCCTCAGATGATGGGGATCCAATTATGTCAATAGTTTTTGCATTTCAATGTAAAGGGGTGTGGTATAGTGCTACAGCCTCTGGACCTTGTGCACAACACACACAATACTTATTGGGGCCAGATCTACTCCAAGCAGGATCTAACACTTTGAAAACAATTTGAAAATGGTATATGTAATGTGTTGTGGGCCCAAACAGTTGTCAAATCCATTACAAACCGTTTTAAAGCCGTAGTGTAGATCTTGCCTTGGTTTCACTCTATTGTATTGTTTTGATCATCAGAATAATTTGAATACTAGAATGTGATGATATGCATTATATGATACATAGAAAGACTACAGATTGTTGAGAAATATGTTGGCTTCACATTTTAATGCAGTCTCACCAAATTTGCACTTTCCAAACCTACACAGAATGCAGGAATATGGCAGAAGTTTCCCAAATTTTGCAATACAGTTCACAAATAAAAAACAACAACCCTGTTCAAAAATGCATATAGTAGAGAAAAATGTGCACAAAAATGCACATAACAGGGAAATGTGCACGAAAATAGGTAAATTAGGGGAAAGTGTACACAAAACTATATTATGTAAGAAAAAACAACTACCAAAAATTCATACGTTTAGAAAAGTGCTAGAAAAATGCACACATTGGGGAAAGTACATACACAAATGAGTACATTTAGATAAATGTGCACAAAAATATGTACATATTTCCACATTAACATTTAAATGCAAAGTGATGTGGAAAAATAATACAACAAACGTAATGCAAGAAAAATGAGAACCTGAACAAAATCAAACAACAGATTTTTTCATGCCTAGGAAAGATGTTAAATGAGTGGTTGATAACAACGTTTAATTCCGCGCCCCTTTATTGCAGAAAATTATGCTGAACATTGGTGCTCTTTGCTGAAAAGTACACAAACTCTTTTTGCCAGATGCCACTCAGTCCTTGATCCAACAGATTATTATAAGGTATGGAATTTAAAATTATACTGAATCCTTTCCTCTGACAGTCTGATATTTTGTTGCATGGTTCTTTAAACTTTCAAGGAAGTATAATAAACTGGAGGTGGCAAAGCAAACTCTTCAGCTCTCTTCCCAATTATTTTGCAAAGGGATAGAAATACTAACAGTGGATGATCAAGTTTCAGACAAAGCCAACTTTCTAGCCCTTTTAGTTCAAAATATATGAACCAAAACAAACTCATAGCAGCGAAAAGAGGTAATAATAGGTATACAGAATACCCCGTAGGATACATAAAGAGAGAGCCAGAGAGCTCTTTTTGGTATACTCAAGGCCTTGGAAATACCCTGTATGATATACCTTTTTTGAATAATGGACCACATGTCATATACTGGAGCACTTTCAATAGTCCCCACAGTATGAAAAACAGTTTACCATGTGGCATGGGGTGGGGTGGGGGTGCAATCCAAGAAATGTAACCAGAATGTCTCTTTGGGCATATGGAACTGATGGCACAGTTTTGGGGGATGCTATCTATAAGCAGTCCCAGATGGCAAAATAATGGCACTATCCTATGCATGTTATGACAGAGAGAAAGGTCTTACAATTCCCATTATTCTCCAGCCAAGATGAGAGTTGGAAGACTTTTTCTGCCTAAACAGGCACAGGATTGCACCCTAAATCTGATTTTATGTTGGTGCTCAAATAGTTCTAGCCCTGATCCAGTATCAGAGATATGACATCCAATCCCCATGTGGGAGAGGGTAGCCTTCATTCAGGGTGACTGGCTTGCTATTGAGGAACTTTTTTTAAAAAAATAGAACAAATAATTGTAGAAGTGTACTCCAGGGATGGATGGGACAGTCTTGGAACATCCAACTGCAGCATCCAGTGCTGCTGCTCTGCTCATAAAATTGCCGTAGCACTAACACCAGTGACCTTTAAAGCTATGCTAGTAGCGTAAGCTGGAGTTGTGGGTTTCTGTGAAAAACTGATTATGCAAGCTGACGCAATTGGCACAGTGATAGTGGTTGCTTACACTAGTGCTATGACAATTGCGTAAGTGGAGCAGCAGTGTTGGATACTGCCTCAACATTTTTAATTGGAATGGGGAAAATAAAAAATAATCACATATGCCATTGCTAATAAAAGGGACTGCTCTCAGTTTATAAGGGATAACTCACCATTGCTACTGTTGATGCTTCCCAGCAAATATAATTGACAGTTCCCTGATTATTTTTTCCCAGCGTTGCAAGTATGATACATGCAGCTGTAACTCCAATGAAGAATGCTTGTGTGCTGCCCTATCCTCTTATGCAAGAGCCTGTGCCTTCAAAGGTGTCATGTTGTGGGGCTGGAGAAATGATATCTGCAGTAAGTGTCTACATCTACATTTTTACCCTGTTTAAAATTAACAAAAACCTTTCAAATAATGGTATATTATCCTCCATGTTTTGAGACTAGACCGGGGTTAATGATAGTAAATATATTTTACCTCATTCATCAGAATGGTTTTTGGGGAATGCAAAGTGTTTAAAATTGAAGGAAAAAAATGTCATGATGTTTGTATTGACGTGAGATTACATCGGGACTGGCACAGTGAATTCCAAAAACTGGGCAATGGAGTTTTGGATCATTGGGTGCCTACTGTAGAACTGAAGATGCGTTACTAAAGAACATTGATAACTGAAAGCAATTCCTTCCCTCCTACCATTACATGTTAATGTGGCTTTTTTTTTTAGTAGTCGATAATATATTTTGTCCTTCCATTGTTTTTATTGCTGCCTCAGAAATACTTGTAATGACCTCCCAAAGATGTCAAGAGTTCTTCATAGAAAAGCATAGGGAATAAAATTCAGACAGCATGCACTGAATTGACTTTAGAAATGGCAAACAGCCAAGCTGCTGTATGTAAATATGGGTTTTGGTGTGTGTTTTTAAGTTTAAATTTATTATTTCCTCCCCTTCATTCAGACAAAGAAGTGTCCTCCTGCCCAGCCACCCAGGTCTTCCGTTACAATCTGACTACCTGCCAGCGATCCTGCCGCTCTCTTTCTGATGGTGATAAGCATTGCTTGGAAGGTTTCACCCCAGTAGATGGCTGTGGCTGCCCTGATAATACCTACATGAATGACAAAGGCACCTGTGTGCCCATATCTCAGTGCCCATGTTATTACAAAGACTCATTTGTGCAGCCTGGAAGTATTGTCATGAAACAAGAGGAGCGCTGGTATGTTAATTAATGGTTTCTGACTAAATGTAATGATGGACATTCAGTACAAGAGATTGGTCTCCTTTTGCATTGTGCTACAACATCTACAGCCTAAAAACAGGGCTGGCCCTTCCCTTAGGTCAAGTGAAGTGGCTGCCTGAGGCAATTGGTTTTAGGTGTCATGAAAGGGGAGCAAATGGTTGGTTATTTACCTTAATATTAAAGTATTTTATTCCCACAGTGGGGGAGAGGCGCTTATGAGATTTTGGCCATGGGCATCCACATAATTTGGCTTGGCAGGGGCACCATTTATTCTTCCATTTTAGGCTGCAGAATGTATTTGGCCAGCCCTACTTTAAAAGGGTAGAGTATCTTGCAATTATGCTGGCAGCATAGGGCCTTCACTTCTACAGCCGTAAAAACAGTTGAAAGGTTTGGGTGTTAATTTGGCATGTCAGTAGATGATTCTGTTTACAAAATAACATGAGAACAAGGAAGACTCTGCCGTGTGTGTGTGTGTCTGTGTGTGTCTCTCTCTGTGTGTGTGTGTAGTGAATAGAGTTTAAAATGTTTTAGATTATTATTATTATTATTATTATTATTATTATTATTATTTATTTATTTATATAGCACCATCAATGTACATGGTGCTGTACAGAGTAAAACAGTAATAGCAAGACTATTTAGAATTCCACATTCTTCATCAGGTGTAGTTTTGGAACACAAAGCATTTTTTAAATGCTTCACTGTGAATTATTGAGGTACCTTGAAAAGCATTTTCATAAGTACACATGCACCTCTTTTATCTACCATTTATATTTAATGGATGATGTAAAGTTTCCTGAAGAAAGTTCTTCCTTACTCACCTCAAAATAGAGAATATGGCCCTTTCTACACTTTAGGATTATCCCAGGAAAATGAAGGGATCATCCCTGCCTGCTCCTGGGATCCCCTGTGTGTCATTTGGATGCGCAGGGATGATCCCGGAATGATCCTAGAGAAAAAGGCAGGTGTAGAAATGGCCCTTGTCTCAGAATTAAAAAATGTAGACATATTTTGTCTATTATTATTATTATTATTATTATTATTATTATTATTTATTGCATTTTTATACTGTCCAACAGCCGAAGCTCCCTGGGCAGTTCACAAAATTCTTATTGAGAAACTGACCTTCAGTGATTGGATGATTTTGCTCTTTATTTTGTGCATTGACAGTACAGTATGGATGATGCTCAGTGTCTAGCGGGAGACCCATGTTAGTCTGTTTTATTTATTTATTTATTTATTACATTCCTATACTCTCCAATAGCTGAAGGCCTCTGAGTGGTTCACAGAAACCAAAATCACAAAATACAGCATAAAAACAGTATAAAATATACAAACTTGTGGCAAAAGCAACAAAACGTCTTGTGGCATCTTAAGGAGTGACAAATCTATGATGGAATAAGCTTTCATGGGCACTGTCCACTTCATTAGATGCAATGATGTTCAAGAAATAAATGTCTAGTAGTAATGATATGCTTAATATTTGATTTTTTGAAACACATATTTAGTTTTTATTAATGGTGATATATTAATTAGGATTTGCTTGAAAAACTCAAATATCTGGCTTCTGATTTATGTTTTTTCTACTATGTGTTCCTCTCTAGTACTTGCAAAAATGGAAGATTTCATTGTGTACCAGTGGGAACACCAGGACATGGTAGGTATAACGTTTTAGGACTACATATGTCTTTTTCCAGCTTGAATTATTTATTTATTTATTTATTACATTGTTATACCGCCCAATAGCTGAAGCTCTTTGGGCGGTTCACAAAAATTAAAATCATGAAGAGCATGAAAACAACCAATAATCTAAAAACACAAATACAAAATACAATATAAAAAGCACAACCAGGATAAAACCACACAGCAAAAATTGATATGTTAAAATATGGAATTAAAACAGCAACATTTAAATTTAAGTTAATGGATGTTAAAATACTGAGAAAATAAAAAGGTCTTCAGCTGGCGACAGAAGGAATACAGTGTAGGCGCCAGCCGAACCTCTCTGGGGAGCTCGTTCTACGGCCGGGGTGCCACAGCAGAGAAAGCCCTCCTCCTACTAGCCACCAGCCTCACTTCCTTTGACAGGGGCTCACAGAGAAGGACCCCTGTGGATGATCTTAAGGTGCGGGCAGGCACATATGGGAGGAGGCGTTCCTTCAAATAACCTGGCCCTAAACTGTCTAGGGCTTTGAATGTTAGTACCAGCACTTTGAATTGGGCCCAGACCTGGACTGGCAGCCAATGAAGTTGTAGGACTGGCGTGATGTGGTCTCGCCGGGTAGTCCCTGTTAGTAGGCGGGCTGCCCTTGCTGAGTTGGCTATTGCTAAAGTTTATTTCTTCCTAGAAATATACCAGGATTATTCCCCCTAAGGTACACTCGAAAGATCTCCCCACTATAAGCCTGGAACATATCTCCTTTAGGGGTAGATAGAATGTTCCTCCATAATCTTTCAGGAAAAATACACACCTAGAAACCCCCTTCCTACCTTCCTTAACCAAGATAAAGTGGCTTCCTAACTTTTTTTTCTTTAGCAGTGCAATCCTATAGATTTCTGTTTAGAAGGAAGACCCATTGAGTTCAATTGGATGAAGTGCCAAAGAAATATAGGATTGTAAAGAATGTAGGATTGGAGCCTCAATCTGCATATGTATAGTGTTGCAGCCTCAGTCTAGACTCATATATTGCTGATGCTGCCCTTGCCCTTGGATTAGATGAATTCTCCACGCATAGTAGAGCTTCCCTCATTTAGTGTAATTACCCAATCAAAGCAATAGAAATTCAAAGCAATTGAACGTGTGTGTGTGTTTGTGTGTATTCTCCCAATGGTGTCTTCTTTGTGTATGTACACTCCTGTTTCTGTATCACCTAATTTCTTCTCTAAAGAGTTTCCATTTCTCTGTCGATTATGAAAATGGATCCAAGAGAAAGTTCTCAGTGATCTATATTTATTTTACAGAATGTCTGCACAATAAGACATATTTTGACTGCAACAACATTAGCTCTTGGTGGTCTCCTCAAACACCAGTTCAACTTAGCTGCCAAACGCTGGGTACCGAACATGTACGTCTTTGTTGTATTCTTGACTACAGCCTAGCTTTTTCATTCCTTTCTTTCACGGAAATCTTATACTCTGAGTCTAAGCAATTTTAGTAACTTCCATCGAGGGATATGCTTAGTAAATGGATTATAATCTTATAGAAACAAATGTTTACAAGTTTTATATCATCAATTCTCCTTCATTGGCCCTGGTTATCATGAACACTTTCCTTTCATTTAAAATTAAGTTAAACTATTTTTACTCCTTTGCATATCCATTCCATGCATATCCATTGTATGCATTTTTGTATGCATTTCCCCTGGAGTACCCATTAGAAGAAATGTATAGAAAATTGGGAGAAATGCATACAAAGATGCATTCAATGGGGTAATGGGTACAAAAAATGTATATGCATTGTATTGCAGATTTTTTTTCTTTTTCTTTTAAAAAGTTATGAAATGATGTAAAAATGGGATGGAATGAACTTGTGCTTACATTTTTTCCCCAAGTTGTAGAAAGCAAAACAGATTGATTTGCTCATCCCCAATGAAAGCACATTTTGAAATGTTAAGTAGATGGATTCTAATTTACCTTGCCATGAAATATGAATATGATGTTGTTCTTGCTTACCATAGTTCCAAAGAGAGTGCATCTCAGGATGTGTGTGTCCTGAAGGATTGATTGACGATGGGAGAGATGGATGTGTTAAAGAAGAGGATTGCCCATGCATTCATAACAATGATTTTTATTCCCCTGGAGACAAAATAAAAGTGGACTGCAACACATGGTAAGATCTTTTTTTCTTCTTCCGTTACTCACAGTAATAATAGCAGCCACAGTCTGTGAGTGTACCATTATGCAAACAGAGTACATGGGGTGAGCTACATGTTTTCTCTGCCACATCGCTCGCCATGCACTTCAAACGCAATGGACTGAGACAGAGATAAAGCCTGACCCATTTCTTTCTCTCTTTTTTGGCACTCCCTAGTACTTGTCAAAAAGGAAGCTGGAGGTGCACCAACACTGCTTGCTATGGGACATGTAATATTTATGGAAGCGGCCATTTTATTACCTTTGATGGAAAATTTTATGACTTTGATGGTAGCTGTGATTATGTGGCTACCCAGGTAATGTTCAGTTATTCAGTTTCACAGTATTTTGAATTACGTTTTAAATCCCTGTCTATTTGGCTCCTCAAACATCCTTCAGAATCTCATTCTATGACATCATCTCCTGCAGAGATGTTGCACATGTTAAGATCATTTCTGTGGGTGGTTGAGCTGCCCATGATGTAGGGTGAAATAATCTGCGCTGGTAATTTAATTTAGTGAATTAAAATGTTTACAATTTAACTATTCTTTGGATGCCTCTAGAACAGAGGTAGGCAGCTTGTGTCCTACCAGATGTTTTGGCCTACAATTCCCATCAGCCCTAGCTGGCACAGCCAATGGTGAGAGATCATGGGAGTTGTAGGCCAAAACATATTTGTGAGTGAGAGGGATACTTAATCCCTACACCTGCAGAATAGATGGGAACTGTTGCAACCTCAGTTTTTATGACTCCAAACTAGTAGCAAGGTCAACCTAGGAAACACAGTGCTTATAGCATCAAATCCGCATGGTATTTCCTGACCCCAATCCAGTTATATTTAGCAGAAATTACATTGAAGTTGAAAGTAATGGGACTCAAATTAATAATAACCTGTTCCATTGGTTAGACTGGGACTTAGTCATGAGTATCTTTGGTTGGACAGAAGTTACTGTGTGACTGCCCTTACAGCTTGAAGAGCTACCTTGCAATGCTTTTTATGTTTATATTTTGCATCCTTAAGAAATACCTTCATTCATATTTTTTTCTCCAGGCTGCTTCAAATGTGCAGAAATAGCACATAGTAATGCCCTTAGTAGACTGTATATTTTGGCTAGGGAATAAGGGAGGCCGTGTTTGACTGTTCTTATGTTAAAAACAAACAAACAAAAACCTTCCTGTACATGGAAAGGTAGCACATCAGTGACAGAATAGGATAAAAAACTTCAACCTGACTGACTTGCCACATTTTCATGCATGGGCATTGGGCAGGGTCTGCCATTTCTACATATTTGAATTGCCTTCATTCATTACTTGGTTATTGAAGATGTGACATTCTACGGCTGCATCAATGATGACACAATAATAATTAGCCAAATAGAATTTGCTATCTCTTTTAAAATCAAGTTTCATTTTGTCTATTTAGTCAATGCCTTGGATCCCGAATGCTCTCAGAATTTTGAAGGACTCTTATATGTGAAATATGTGAAGTTTACTGTTAATAAAAATATTAAATACAGCTTTAATGGATTTTTAAAATACAGATGAAAACCAAAGTAATCTACTTTGGTGTTGCTTAGATTTGTTTATCTTTCTTTTCCATTTTCGCTAGGATTACTGTGGCAACAAAAGCGCGGAGGGAACATTTAGTGTCATCACAGAGAATGTCCCATGTGGAAACACAGGAGTCACCTGCTCCAAGGCCATTAAATTGTTTCTAGGGGTAAGTATCAGCATAGAAAGAAACAGGCTTGAAAAGTGTTGGCCTGTACCTGTAAAAGTGGGGATGGGAAACACACATGCGGCCCGCTGGCCTTAAGTGTGCCTTGCTGCTGCTGAATGTTCTGCTGGGGTGGCAGCAGCAAAAAAAATGGTGGCTAACTCTGACAGTGGCCAGAAAAGGCTAAATTTAGCTTTCAAGCCTTGTTTCATTATAAAGCGGCTGTTACATACCTGTCTTTTAGAATATTGAGCTGAAGTTGGAAGAAAAAAAGATTGAAAAAATTGTGCAGAATAACAATAGTGGTGTGACTTATTGGATTCGTGAGCAAGTTGGACTGTACATTGTAGTTGAAGTCAGCAGTGGTATTATGCTCATCTGGGACAAGAAGACAACTATTTTCATCAAGCTGACACCACATTATAAAGTGAGTGATTCTGGAACTTCTGCTGCTAATAGACGAATGCAAAAGAAAAGGATGTTTTATTCATTGCTTGTAGCATGTATGCCTTAATGCATCATTTGGACTCTGCAATGAACCTCGATATGCATTGTATTTAACAGAAAACGTTGATCAACTAGAACTACATGTATATTAAGCTATTGCTGGTGGATGATTCACTCCATATAACTATCAAAAATATAACTTTTGGAGAATAAAATAATAAATATTAAAAGGGGAATCCAGTCCCCTGTTGATCCTTCCCTTCCCATCCCACTTCCATAGTTCAGTACACAGGATTCTCTTAGAAACCTACATTAAGAGCAACCGTGACCACATAATTTGTATAATTGAAAACTTCCCCTCTGGCCAATATTCCATAAATTTAAATGAAACAGTGCCATCTAGTGGTGGAATTAAACCCACTGTTATTTTTAATACTCCATTATCCCCATTTTTTTTAAAGGGGAAAGGGTGGGAGAAGTCCTGGAGGTTGATGGCGTCATATAAATGACCTGCAAACTTCTGTGAATGGCCAATCATGAGCATGCAATAAATCACTCATGGAGAAAAGCTCTTACTACCAAGTCTCTTCCCTTGTTAGACATGGGGCAAGATGATAATGAGATCTTACACAATGAGAATTTCTGGAAATCTTTTTGAGAATATGGCATGCCTAATATTAGGCCACATTCATTAATGATTTTGACTTCATTTACAGTAAACTCAATTCTTTTCATAGTAATTCTCTGCACTAATTCAAACTTGTTACCAAAGAGTTGAAGTGATTGTAAAGATGATAAATGGGCCACAGGCTAACCTGAATTTGTCCAGTTTTGAATTAAATTGTCACATTTCCTCCCCTAGCCCCCCATCTTTGATCACATATTGTCAACCCTCTTCCTACACATAGAAAGTTGTGCTCACACAAGAGCAACTTTGGGCATTAGTGCATGCAGGGCATGAGCTAGATTCTCCCCCAAGTCAGCGATCCTATGCATATTTAGACAGTAAAAGTCCTGCAACCCCCAGCATTCTCTAGCCAGCATATAGATTCCCCCCCTGTCTAAACATGCATAGGATTGCACCCTTACTTTTCTAAATACTAACATGTTTTTTTATTTCTAAAAATCCCTAAATTCAACAGTATCCATAATTGGTAATGCTGAAAATCTTTAGAATACTCTTTTTAAACAATCACATTTCTCCTAGCTTCAAGCCACTACCTTTCAGCTCTGATGTATTGCGGTTTCTCTCCTTAGGGAAAAGTCTGTGGCTTATGTGGTAACTTTGATGACATGGCCAGCAATGACTTCACAACGAGAAGCATGGTTCAAGTGACCAGTACACTGACATTTGGAAATTCATGGAAAATGGCTCCTTCATGCCCTGATGTGGAGGTAGACATTCAGCCCTGTGAAGTGAGACCTCATCGCAGATCCTGGGCAGAGAAAGAGTGCAGCATCATCAAAAGTAAAAGTTTTGAAAAATGCCATTATAAGGTTAGTATTGTTGCTTAGCTACTAGACAAAACTTTGCTACAGTGGCCTTGAAGAAAAATAAGCACTTGCCTTATGAGATCATATGGGCAATGCACCACTTTCTTCATAGCCATCTTAAAACAACCCCTCAAAACACTGTAGTCCTCGTCCAAAGAAGATGTGTTGGATGTAAATCCCCTGTGATCACTAGGACAACAGTGAGACACAACTAGCTTAAATCCATTGATTTCAGTGGGGCTGCAAACCTATGCAGTCTTTTCTTATAATCCATGTGAGGATTCCCTATTCTTCTACCCTTATTGTCTTAAGAGGGTTCAGTACTACAACTACTCATTTCTGCAATTCATGCAGGTTTGAGTTCTGGTGGGATGGAAGAGATAATATAAAAGTTTATGGAGGTTATTAATCCAGTCTTGTTCTAATCTGACTTTAAGATCCATTTCTCCCCAGTTGATGTAAACTAGACTGGGCCTAGTAATGAGTCAGAGTCTAAAAGTGAGAGTGTTTAGACACCAGACTTCTGGCTGCCTCCACTGAATCCATTTCAGATTGAACCCAGATCTCCTGAAATGGATTCATTCCCCCAACCCCTCTCAAACTTACCTTTCCCAAACTTACCTGGGAGGACATGAGCTGAGAGGACTCTCCACAACTGTAGTGCCTTGGGCATCAATGTTATTCCCATGGATTACAGATGTCCCTGGATGTACAGCCACATCCAGTCATGCTAGCAATCACAGGACACATCCAGAGTCCAATGGGCCTTAAAGGGAGTACCAATTAAAATCAGATTCATCTAAAATATCCAGCAGACAATCTCTGAATTAATATGGTTTAAATGGACTCATTCCATGAGTCCATTCCAAATTGGATGGTGGGGGTATTCTCTGGATCAGGGATCAATAGATGCAAAGAGAATCTGAACAAGGAGGAAATAGTTAAGGCAGAGGTAGGCAAAGTGATGCCTATGGCTACCAGTGAACCTTTGGACACATTTCTTGGTGCTTTCTGAGGTGTCCTACCCCTCCCACTTATTATTTGGATTCTTTAAAACAATTTCTTACTGGTATCTGCATTGGCAGCCATGGATAATCATGGTAAAAGTTCCTGGTGGATTAAGGATCCTGTTTTAGGGCTGTGGATGACTAATAGATGATCCGTAGAAATATCCAAACTGTGATTTCCTAACAGGTGGATCCAGAGCAATACTATGAAGCCTGTGTACATGATGCTTGTGCCTGTGACAGTGGTGGGGATTGTGAGTGCTTCTGTACTGCAGTTGCTGCCTATGCTCAAGAATGCATCAAAGCTGGAGCTTGTATCCACTGGAGGACTCCTGAGATATGCCGTGAGTACTCTAGATAAACTGTTTCCCACATATACCTAAAACTCCCATGTACTGTATGTATCCAAAGGGAGAAGTGTCCAGAAACACTGGCTGAAGCAATTTCACTGACCACAATTCTGGATGCATTCATTTTTAGCACCTTGAACCCTGCCTTGTATCCAAAGATGTGCCAGTTCTTTCTGTCTCAGACCTTGATACTTGCAGACCTTGAATATGATTTTGGCTTTATAATTTATTCTCTATGATTTTATCTGGCTGTGCTTTTAAAATTAAATTAAGGTAGGAATCACAGATTCAGAAGAAAACCGTCAGCTAGTCATACTGCCTTCTCTTAAACAGGGTGCCCTATACCTAACAAATGTTAGGAGTGGAGGAATGCTAGCAGTCCACAGGCTAGCCTGTGCAAACCAATGGAATGCCATCCTCCCAGTCTTTATGTGATGGTCTCTAAAGCAGCCACCATATTAGATGTCCATCAGCTTATTGTCCAAACAACCTCGTTGGGATCTAGTGTAAATTTTGTTTCTTCAACCTGAGTTTCCCTTATTGAATGAACTTGTATGAAGGAAGGAAAGGAACCTCTTGTGCAAGCACTGGGTCATTACTGACTCTTGGAGGGACACCAGCTTTTGCTGACGTTTTCTTGGCAGGCCTTATAGCGGGGTGGTTTGCCGTTGCCTTCCCCGGCCATTATTACCTTTCACCCAGCTAGTTGAGTACTCATTTTACCGACCTTGGGAGGATGGAAGGCTGAGTCGACCCGAGCCGGCTGCCTGAAACCAGCTTCCGCTGGGATCAAACTCAGGCCGTGGGGAGAGTTTCAGCTGCAGAAACTGTTGCTTTACCGCTCTGCGCCACACAAGGCTATTATTCATATCTTTTCTGCTCTTGTGAACCATTAAGTACATGCTCAGAAAGGATTGCAAACATGATTTTCGCCCACAATTTGAACACATCTTATACCATCCATAAGTATAAAAGATTTAATTAGTACCTCAAGATGGCTTACAACATATCAGACAATAATTATTTAAAAATAAGACCAGGTGTGATGTAAATGATGGCACACTAAATCGCAGACACTGAAAGAGCAGCTCATCCCATTAACTGACAGAAAAGCTAAGTAGGAAAGCATCTGGATGTCCAATGAAAGTCCAATGAAAACTAGACCACGCATATTTTAGAAAATCAAACCAAATATAGTTGTGACAATTTGTCCCTTGACCAGCATCACCTTAAATGTGCTATGAATTGGGACTGTTTGGCCATCCCCTTCAATGTAATTATAGTCAGGGTTCCCAGGCATGGGGAGATCCCTGACAACACATGGATGACAAGGGGTCTATGAGACACACTTGGGGGATGGGCCAGTGGGCGCAGCCCCACTCTCCATGTGGTTACACTTGCATAGAGGACATCACTCACAGAGGGCCATGGATCCATATCGGAATGCATTCCATGATAAAGCAGAACGAAGAGGAATTTCAGTTCCAGAAACAATAGAAATTATTGCAGGGAAGTGAAATACGTGTAAATCATCTTGCTTAGGAGTGGAAACAAGAGATGTCCGCTGGTTGTTTTCTGATGGGTATCTTTTGTTTTGTTAGCAATCTTCTGTGACTACTACAACCCTTCTCCAGAAATATGTGAATGGCACTATGAGCCCTGCGGGCGTGACATTCTAAGTTGCAAGGTCCTTACTCAAGTCAACACCAACTTTTCATTGCCATTTTTGGAAGGTAAGGAACAGTGAGTTAGTGGAGGGAGGGGCTGAAGCTCAGTGGCAGATCACATGTTTTGTATGCAGAAGGTCCTGGGTTCGATTCTCTGCATCTCCAGGTAGGACTAGGAAAAAAATCCTGAAACCCAGGAGAGCTGCTGCCAGTCAGTGTTGACAGTACTGAGCTAGCCTAGATGGACAAATGATCTGACTCAATATAAGGCAGCTTCCCAGGTTCCTATGCTCTTCAGGGGATATTGGACTTGGAAGGAATACTTTTCATCCAGTGGGGTAAAATGCACCCTTCAAATCATGTGCATGTATCTTTGAAAATGTGTAAAGAGACACATATGAAAGATTTTGTAGAAAACAGAACAGCTTATAGAGACACACTCCTGCCACAATGTGCAATGAAACCATGGAGAATCAGCCATGAGCAGGGAGCTGACTCTTCAGATATTGTCATCCGTTGACAGTGAGCCTCACCCTTTTGCTTGAGCTGGCAATGGCTGATTTCCTATGGGCAAGAACTCCCTTTGCCAGCTGGCCATCTTACCTCTGTGCTCACTCTGCCAGATAGGCCTCTGGAAAAGAACTTTGCACAGCGGTCCCAAAAATGTAGGGATGTCGGCTGATTGTCGCCAGAGGTGGAACGTGGCAATGGAGTTCCTTTAACTGCTGAGGATTTGGAGACTACCAGGCTCTAGTGTGTCCAAGCAGATGGGATTCCCTTTCCACCTTCTCCTCCGTTAGTGGAAATATTGCCAATGAAGGAGCAAGGTGAGCATATGTGTCAGCAGTGCAGAGCTGTTTCTGCCCCAGTGAAATGGCAGCCAGTGGGCACTCAGGCTAGATCATTTCCCCATATCTTATCAGTTCTCTACAGACACCAAGAATCCATGGACTGTATCCCTCATTCAAACATTGCTATTATGTTATTAGTACATTACCTTCAAATGCATCTTTGTGGGCAATAGGTTGCTACCCACGATGTCCTCCAGAGACCCCTATCTTCAATGAGGAGACCTCCACATGTGTGACCGAGGTGGAATGTACTGGCTGCTATTTCGAAGACGTTTACTACCCAAATGGCGCGTTGATACCCACATATAAGCCCAGAGAACTGTGTCAGGAATGGTACGTGAGAATGCAGAGCTGATAGAATACTGAAATACTGAATATTGTGGCTTCTAGGTCTCTAACTGGTCATTTTCAGGAACAAGAATACTGTTCCGAATGGAAAGCCATTTATTTAGGATAGCCTAAAATTTAATTGGCCATGATGCAAATGCCTTGTATGTGCAGCAGGACTGTTTTCCTCTTTATAAAGATTTATACAACTGGCACCTCTCCCTTGAAATTGCCAGTTTTAAGCTAAATTCCTCCCTTATGAAATTTGTGATTGAAGAGACTGCACTTTGACACACAGGCCTCATCTACACCAAGCAGGATACTGCAATATGAAAGCGGTATATAAAAGGCAGGAGCCACACCAAGCAGGATATTGCACTATGAAAGCGGTATACGGTGTGTGTCAATGGGCCCCAACAGTTGTCAGAGCACTTCAATACTGCTGTAAAGCAGTAGTGTGGCTCCTGCCTTTTATATACCACTTTCATACTGCAATATCCTGCTTGGTGTAGACGAGGCCACAGAAATTTGGCTTTCTTCATCATCTTCATCAACAACCTAAGTTATTTACTGATTGTTTATTTCTGAACTAATATGATTTGAGTTCACACATCACTAGGTGAAAATCTCTGTTGTTGATGTATTATTATAGTGAAGGGTTGGTTTTTAATTTTAGAGCCCTAAATGTTCCACCCTTAAAGGTGACCTAAACATTATTTTGAATTAAATAAATACATGGCCTAGGTGAAGGGTATCTAAAGGGGTGTCTTGTTTCTTATATACCCTTATTGTGCATTAATGTTAGCAGCACAGGCACTCCTTAAGGGACTCTTATTAGTGGTCTTGCATATGGATGGGATTTCTTTTAACAGCAGCACAAGTGCTTATTGCTAGATATTGGAAAGACTTAAAAGGAATTTCAATAACTAAGCGGTATAATAAGGTATGGGAAGCAGTGCTAATAGAAAAATGGACTCAAAAGTTATGTATAGCAAAAGGACAAAAGAAAACAGATACTTCTGCTGCTGAGTGGAGGACTTTTCTCTCATATATGAATAGATAGTAATATGTATTTAGTTCCAAAAGCCTTCAGTAATATTTGGTTTATTTAAGGTATAAACCTCCTTTATATACAGTATTTATGTTTATATTTGAATTTGTAATATCCCCCTAAGATTTTTATTCACCTTTCATGATTAGGGTCTGTACTAAATCATGATATGTTGTTTGAATTACCGTGGATTTCCCCCTCCCCCTTTCCCCCTTTCCTTTCCTTTTTTATCTTTCCCTGTTTATTAGTTCCCCCCTCCCCCAGACGTAGATTTGGTTACGTCTGTTGTATTCGATGTATATTGCTAAGATTATATCTTTTTTAAAAAGTGCTTGTGCGTATGACGGATAGCTAGATTTCTCATCCACCCATTTCAGATATTAACTGGGATTGGACATTACAATAACCCATTGTGAGTTATTGTGTCATCTGATGAGAGGTTTTTTTTAACCTACGATGGCTTAATTGGCCAAAATAACCCATTCTGATAACCCATGGTCTGCAGAGTGGGTTATTTAAACCATTGGGTTATTGTGTCATCTGGCAGTCACCCTGGCTTATTTTGGCCAGCTAGAGAACATTGCAGCAAGAATTTTCCCTCTCTTGGAACTCCCTTCCTAGACAAGTTCTCCTAGCTGACTCCTTGTGTAATCTTTAAGAAACTATGAAAACCATTCATTTTTAAAGAGGATATATGAATTGCTCAGTTAGTGTTTTAACTTATTGCTTTATTAAACAACATTGCCAAGTATATGCAATAATATATATTATTGTTTTATAACTTTTTATAATGTTATGCTGTTTTAATGTTGTAAAAGACACTGCGGGAGCAATTACAGGCTGGGCATTTACAGGAGAAAAGTACAAATAAACAAATACACATTTTCAAATATTTCATTTCTTAAATGATTTTGATTTGGTTTGTTTAAATTTCAGTTTCTGTGTTCGACTGGGAACAGTGGACTGCAAGCCTAAAAATGGTATGTTGCCATTTCTGCATGCAAGAAACAAAACAGAAGAATATTGTGCATTATTTCCATATATTTCTCTGAGGGTTGAGTAATGATTTAGCATAGAGGTAGGAAGCCTCTGGACTTCCAGATGTCATATTACATCTCCCATCAACCCCAGCAAGCCTGGCCAATGGTCAAGGATGATGGGAATTATAGTCCAGCAACATCTGGAGGGGCACATATTCCACACCACTGATTTAGAATATGTCCCTGCTATTCCATTTCAGAATGTTAAATATTATTTAAAAAACAATAGTCTTTTTCAGTTCACACAGTCCTCAAAAAATAGGTATAGCCAAAAAGAATTGTCTTACTAAACATTTTACTTGCCTTTTTTCTTTAGAATCAAGCATTTCTTCACAGCAAAATCCTATACATGTCTACTCAGAAGGCCCATTGAGTTCAATGGGGATTATTCCCAGGTAGATGGGTAAAGGATAGCAGCCCAAATTTCAAAACCTGTCTCAGCAGGTAATTTCCACCTTGCTTTACAGCACTGTCCTGTGCATGTTTATGTGGAAGTAAACTCCATTAGGTTTAGAGAAGTTTACTCCCAAATAACTGTGTTTTGGCTTGCATCCTTCATTGATAATCCCAGAGCACATTGTGTCATAAGAAATGTTATACTTCATATCATTTTAGCAACCCTGATTTTAGGTCAAGTTACAATTTTACTAACGCCTCATAGGCCCTGTTCAGAAGACACCTTGGTTTAAGGTGTCTTCTGAGCAGGGCCATAATCATGAATGGCATGAGAGTTCATTTCCCTGTGGCAAGATCCCTACCTATTGTGTAAAATGTCGGAATACAGAAATTATGTGGATGGGGCGGTTCACATGGGTTCAGCCTGGCTTCAAATGATAGAGATGTGTAGGAAGGACCTGCATGAATAGCCCATGTACAGTACGTCCAGATGCTTGCCAAGTGAAGCAATTTCCATGCTCTTAACTGTAAGTAGGAGTAGGGTTTAAGTTCATGGACTTTATTTCATAGACTTATTGAAGAATACTTACATACTAAGCACATTTACTTGGAAGTAATTAAGGGTACAATCCTATGCATGTTTAGACAGAAAAAGGTCCTAGCATTCTCAGCATTCCTCAGCCAGCCATGCTGGCTGGAGCATGCTGGGAATTGTAGGATTTTTTTCTGTCTAAACAAGCATAGGATTGCACCTTAAGTCCCATTTGTTTCCATGGAGCTTACATTCAAGTAGATGTGCATGAATCAGTATTTTTAATAATAACCCAAATGTCAGCAGGTGAAGTAAACAGTGTTTACTTGCAGTTAACATAGTTGTGAAAGAACACACACTATTTGCATTCTTGATTTCATTTACATATTTGATTCGTTGTCTTGGACCATGCTTTCAAGCAGAACAATTGAACACACTGCTTTCATTCATGCAGGCTGCTGTATTTATGAAGGCGAAGAGTATAATGTTGGAGACATCATCCTGGAGAGAAATGGATCCATCTGTTTCGAATTAATATGCACATTAGATGGCCTTCAGGTTGTACATGTACACCCCTGCAGTACAACTGTGACTCCCACAACTACTGTTTCAACTACCTCTTCCACCACGATTACAACCACCACACGTAAGCTTACAATGTGGTTAATATGCATTGTTAATCATCTCGTTGGAGAGAATTGGTTTTATGTGAAGTTTATTTTAGATCTCTTTGTATGGCATTAATGCAAAGCTAAATGCCTTACAGCACACCTGGCTTGCCTGGGGACAGAGGGTGAGTGGCATAACTGGCAGAGGGAGGGGCTCTGGAGGAGCTTTTAGGTTGCAGGAACCCACCCCTCAACCTCTTGTCATCTCCTGTGTCAGTTATGTGCAGGCATCTTTAGTGGGAATAAGGTTGGTGAACATTCAGAGGCACCATTTTGGTGACAGATAATTCCTGAGGCTGCCAGCTCAGGGTTTTGTGCCCCCAGTTGGGAAATAAGGATTATCTTTGAGGCCAGCTCACCTCACCCACTATGAGTTTTGTGGCATGGGAGGGGGTCACATGGGAAGGCCTTCCTTCCCCAAATGGGGCAAGCCTGAGGGGTGCTGCTCTCACCAACGTCACTCAACAGGCATTGAATGTCTCTCCTGATTCACTGCGTGGCTAGTTGCTGGCTTTGATTAGATGCCCACTCAGGTTCCCCCTTTGTAGATCTTTCAATAAATGTGGCTCAAGTTTACATCCATATCTGTGTCTTGACTTGTTATCCCACCTACCCACCCTACCTGTTCTCAATATGATATGGATCATACTGCATTTGAGGTTTTTGCATGCAGTATCAATTTTCTTCTCCAGAACTCTTAAAATGGCACAGTGAGTCTCATTGTGTTTTCCTCCTCTATTTCAGCCTTTACGACAACCTCTTCAATTAAAACAAGTAAGTCTTAATAAGGAAGTTGGGGAGGGGGAATAGTTGAGTGGCGTAGAGTATATACTTTGCATGTATAAAGACTTAGGTTTAATCTCTGGCACTAGTTAAAAGGGCAACAGGACTGAGAGTGAGGGTAGTGGGGGGGGGGCGGAATTCTGCCTGAAATCCTAACGAGCCATTGCCAATTACAGTAAAGAATACTGAGCAAGAGGCACTAATTGTGTGACTCAGTATAGGACAAATTCAGATGTTCATATATAACTTCACTGCTCTGACACTGCTGGTAAAGTTGCCGAAGCAAAAGGAAAGAACAATATCTGGGTAATAACGAGATACTCATGTATGCTTAATTATCTCTTTAGAGGCTTTAACAATAGGCACTCAAAAATAAGGAAGAGAATCCTGATCTCGTATACCAGGTCTTGTGCACTAGAGCTAAGGAGTCCCAGGATATTATTGTTTCCAACTTCTCTAGCTTGGGATATTTTTTGTTGTGGTTTATGGCAAGGTGGCGGCAGGGTAGATGGTTCTCGACGGATATGATGTAATTTAAACTCGCCATTTAATGGTGGGAAAGTGTTCAAATGAACCTGTTATGCCTTAAAGCCAGGAGAGTGACTTTCAGATTTGTCTTGCAGCTCCATGCATCTGCGAATGGAGTCAATGGTATGATGTCAGTTTTCCCAAAGATGAACCAGGAGGTGGTGACTATGAGACATACGATGCGATAAGGAATAAAGGATATGAATTGTGTGCAGCCCCACTAGATATACATTGCAGAGCTAAAGCATCACCTGATCTAACTTTGGAAGAGCTGGGACAGAAAGTGGATTGTAATGTTACTCATGGATTCATTTGTAGAAATGATGACCAGGACAAAAGCCTCTGGAACCTCTGCTATAATTATGAGATCAGTGTATTCTGCTGCCCATTTCCATGCTCAACTACAACAGGAACTACATCTCCGACCACATCGCCTACCACTACAAAACTATCTACCACCCCACCAACTACAACCACACCAGCTTCTACTACAACCATGCCACCGACCACCACACCAACCATCATTCCTACCACTACTTCTACACCAACTACTACTCTTATTACTACTCCTGCACCATCTACCACCACACCAACTATTTCTCCAACTACAACCACCACCATTACAACAACTACTATTACTACTACAAGAAGCACAACAGGTACTGAACAAATAATTAATTCTTGGTATCAGTTTCGTAGCACTTTCCATAAATGAGTGTATCACCCCCTTTCTTTCTTTCTTTCTTTCTTTCTTTCTTTCTTTCTTTCTTTCTTTCATTTTTATACTGTAAAATAGCTAAACCTCCATGGGCAATTCACATTTCAAGATATGTGAAACATATTGAATGATAAAATTACATAATATACACATAAAAGGAGATTTACATTGCTAAAACTAAATAATATATTTCATTTAGAAAGTGGTATAATAATTACTTTAAGGTAATTCTTATAATAATACTTTTTTATAATAATACTTTTTATTTATAACTTTGCTCGCACTGGCAGATAAATGAGTATGAATACTTAATTTGAGGAATTATGCACGATATTGACCCTGTTCAGACAACATGCTAAGCCATGGTTAGGCCTCCAACCCTTTTGCAGCAAATGGTTAGTGAGCATGTTTAAACCATGGTTATATAGTCACATGACATGCTAAGCCGTAATGTTTAGCTCAAAATGCTTAACCACCATGGCCTAACATGTCATCTGAACAGGGGCATTCAGATATTGCTTTGATTAAGGGCCATTTCCCACATTTAATTTCTTATTCAAGTGAGTTATCCTGAATTTTTCCTCTTGAAATTGCTCAAATGGGGAACCAACATGTGATGCAGGCGATCTTGCATGTGACTTCTGTAACAGGAATGATTGCTTAGATGTGTTTGCCTGGATGAGGCATTCCATTTGAATGCACATCCTCAGAAGTTCAGGAATGCTCAGGTGTACAAGAAATATATGCTGTAAACCAACCCACAACAAGATTCATGTTGTAAGGATGTAACATCAGGACTCAATTGCAGAATATTGTAACTTGACCTAGAATTACATATGGAAATTGAACCTCCAATAATGTATTTAACTAAGAAATGGGGAAATAATTACACTGATTTTTTTCTTTCTTTTCCCCTCTTCCACCAATTTTACTTTCAACGACATCAGCCATCACAAGTAAGTACAAAAGCAAAAGACGCATTCTAACTTAAAGCATGCTGGGAGAGGGGGATGAGTGTAAGATAACTTTAGTGTCCTCTAAATGTTGAGCTGAGTACTCAGGCTGTACTCAGAAAGTAAAAAAAGTAAAAAGAAAGTAAAAAAAATACAATAATGATGGAGGGGAGGCTATGTTGAGAATATTAACTGACTGAACTAGAGGGAAAGAATGTTTTGCTGTGTCCTCCATGTTTCAGTTGAGGAAATTTAAAGAGAAGTGAGAGAGTGTTTTGCTTGCCATTTATAACTCTGGAAGCTAAGAGAAAATATTCCATCTTTACTGGGTGTGGTATCCTCACAATGTACATTTTCAATGAAAGTAGATCAATCTATATGTCCAGGGAACTTCAACCTATGAAGTTCATGGACCTCTAATTATAAGAACATAAGAAGTGCCCTGATGCTGGATCAGACCAAGGGTCCATCTCTAGTCTAGCACTCTGTTCACACAGTGGCCAACCAGCCATTGGCCAGGGATGAAGAAGCAGGCCATGGTGCAACAGCACCCTCATGCCCATGTTCCCCAGCAACTGGTGCACACAGGCTTACTGCCTTGAATACTGGAGATAGCACACAACCATCAGGGCTAGTAACCATTGATAGCCTTCACCTCCAGGAATTTATCCAACACCCTTTTAAAGCCATCCAGATAGGCTGAGGTTTACTCCACTCCAAGTAATTGGGGATGTAGGCCATTGCCTACAAATGCTCATGCCACAAGAAACCAAGAAGTCACCAAGATGCCACAGCATTATTTTTTGATAACCCTGAAGACACTGCAATAAATGAGAACACTTATGAAGTTGCCTGTGAGTTTTCTAACTGTATATATGCCATACAGGCAAGGTGTGACTCAGGAAACATCTGTGCTGTGGTGTACTTTCAGTGGTTGTGATAGGGATGAACTCTGTGGGGAAAATCGGCTGAGCAGTGCTGATGCCACAGAGGCTGAATGGTGTTGAGGTCAGAAACTGAAAGGCAGAACGGTGCTGCAGAATAGCCGGATCAGAATCAGGGGCGCCGAGCAGGCAATGGATCGAGTGGCAAGAGGAGGAATGGGGGAGAAGGCAGCCTGAGCAAAAGACTGGAAAGAAAACTTAAGCAGTGGAACTGAAATGGGGAGCGGGGAGGAAAGGAAGAGTAGATGAGTGGAGGATAGGAAAGAAGGGAGAAGGAGAAAGCCATCAGGAGCACCTGGAGCTTCTCTACACCAATAACTTATTATAAACTCGCAATTGGTCACTCACGGATGTTTGAGGGTCCTTTTCATGATATTGTCAACCTTCAATGCCTCTCCAGCCATTTTCAAGAAGGAATCCACCATTTTATAAAAAACCCAAAATGCATCAATAAATAAAAATCATGCTATGAAGGACCTTCGTATGGGAAGGAACTGGCAAAACAAGGGTGGGGAATTCTTATACTGTGCCGATTGTTAAATCCGTGAAGACTCTAGAAGTCAAATCCCCAGTAAGGCTGTGGGATTTTTGCTAAATATGGAGAAGCTCCTGGATTGTAAAGATGTGTTTGCAATCAGCCTGAGATGCATAGTTAGGCATGAGTTAAAAAATAACAATCGTTTCCCCAGCACTAACATGTACATTTTCAAGTTCAGAAAGCACCTTGCTTTGAGAAATGTATATCTTCATTTCTAAATAAAATGACAGAATGGAAACGAGTCCCTTCAAAAAGAAATCTGATAATCCAAATCTACATCTTGTAAAATCAATGGTATTTTTGAGCAAGGGTCCCAATATGCAGTGAGAGAATTCATGCTGAGGCAATGAACAGAACTTACAGAATTCCAACTTTATAAATTTTATAACGCTGTTGTGCAGCTTGAACAATGATTGCCTAACAAATTGCTTCCAAAACCATCGATGTAACGAATGCGTTATTTCTTGTAGCACCTTGTCCTGAAACTGAAATATGTGAGTGGTCAGGGTGGATTGACGTGAGTTACCCAATTTTTGGTTCTGAATATGGTGACTATGAAACCTATGATAACATCAGAGCACACGGCATAGAGATCTGTGAGAGGCCGCAGAACATATCCTGCCGAGCAGAGAAATTTCCTGACAGATCTATCAAGGATTTGGAACAAGACGTGACCTGTGATGTTTCGATTGGGCTTATTTGCAACAACAAAGATCAGGTTCCTGGGACTGCCATGCCTGCGCCTATGTGTCTGAACTATCAGATCCGGGTATACTGCTGCATATGCCCACCCCCCCAAAATAACACTACAACGCCAACTACCACTACTACCTCCACATCACCTACCACCACACCAACCATCACTCCTACCATTACGTCTACACCAACTACAACTCCTATTTCTACTTCAACGCCATCTACTACCACACCAACCATAACTCCTACCATTACATCTACACCAACTACAGCCCCTATTTCTACTTCAACACCATCTACCACCACGCCAACTATTTCTCCAACTACAACCGCTACTACTCCACATAGCACCACAGGTACTGAACGTATGTTAAATTCTTGGTATTGGTTTGCAAGGATATTACTCCTTTTATTTGTGTATTTATTTATTACTCATTTTTACTGCCCATTAGTCAAAACTCTCTGGGTGGTTCAGGTTCCTAGAAGGCTAAAATTTCTGAACTCACCTATAAAATCAGATTTTACATTGCTAACCATAAATAATATACCCTGCTTATGCATTTGTTCTTTTCAGCAAGTTTTTATTTCATAACTTTGCCCTCACTGGCAGCTGAAACGGGCCTGCATACTTATGTTGAAGAATGTGAATGATATTAAGATATTGCTTAGATTAAGTGCCAATTTCCATGCTTAGGGTACAACCGGGTTTTCTCTAACCTTAGAAGAGGGAGTCAGTGATCCGGTTCCCACCCCGCCCCTTCACGCCCACCATTGGAAGAACCACAACAGCTGCCTTCTGAGGTTGGAAAAATCGATCTCAGAGAAGAAAGGGGTGGCTGAGGAGGGAAGGAGATTGCAGAGGCCAGGAAACAAGTTAACCTGAGCCTCTTCCAACTTCCCCTCCCCCCCGTCTTTGAAGCACCCTCACTAGGCAGGCAAAAATGCCTGTCTAACAAAACTTGCATTCATCAGAGGCAGCAGCAGTGAAAATTACTTCCGCTGCTCCTCCTGCCATGCCGGCTTCAGACCGGCAGGATGTTTCATAACACAGAAATCTCTTTGCCCTTTATTTCTTATTCAAGTGAGTAGTCCAGAGCCAGGTAAGTCCCCCTCCCCCCTTACATGGCTCTATAGCCATCACTGCATGGACCGCAGCGGCAGTGGATGGGGGAGCCAGGTAAGCTCCCCTCCCCACTTACCTGGCTCCGAAATCTCTTTGCCCTTTATTTCTTATTCAAGTGAGTAGTCCAGACCTTTTCCTCAGGTACTTACTCAAATGGATTACCAGTGTATGATGCAAGGATATATTTTTTATATGGGTTCAATAATATCAACAATTTCTTAGCAGTATTTGCCTGGTTGAGGCATTCCATTTGTCCTTGTGAGTGTATACCCTCAGAAGCCCAGGAATCCTCAGCTGGACAAGAAATATCTCCTATAAACCAACCCTAAGACAAAATCCATATTGCTCTGGTGCAACATCAATTCTCAGGGGAGAAATGCAGAATATTTTACCTTGACCTAGAATCACATGTGGAAATTGAATTGCAATGATGTGTTTTCTTAAAAACTGGGAAATAATTACATTGACATTTCTCTCCCTTTCCCTTCCCTTCCACTATTTTTACCGCCATGACAACAGGCTCCACAAGTAAGTAGTAAAGCAAAACATGTGCTATAAATTAAAGTATGCGGTGTTGTTGTTGTTGTTTTTAAAGAGGAGGGGGGAAATGTTATGATGATTGAAAACTTATGTCAGGAGTGTTTACTGAATGAACTTGGGGAAATTATAATATGGAAAAAATTCAGATGTAGTGCTTTTATGTATATTGAGATACGGATGACATCCATGGCAATAAAAAATAAAAAATAAAAATAACAATAGGTTTTTTTCTAGTATGTACATTTTCAATTGCAGAAAGCACCTTGCTTTGAGAAATGTATATCTTCATTTCTAAATAAAATGACAGAATGGAAACGAGTCCCTTCATAAAGAAATCTGATAATCCAAATCTACATCTCGTAAAATCAATGGTATTTTTGAGCAAGGGTCCCAATATGCAGTGAGAGAATTCACGCTCAGGCAATGAACAGAACTTACAGAATTCCAACTTTATAAATTTTATAACGCTGTTGTGCAGCTTGAACAATGATTGCCTAACAAATTGCGTTATTTGTTAACGATTGCGTTATTTCTTGTAGCACCTTGTCCTGAAACTGAAATATGTGAGTGGTCAGGGTGGATTGACGTGAGTTACCCAATTTTTGGTTCTGAATATGGTGACTATGAAACCTATGATAACATCAGAGCACACGGCATAGAGATCTGTGAGAGGCCGCAGAACATATCCTGCCGAGCAGAGAAATTTCCTGACAGATCCATCAAGGATTTGGAACAAGACGTGACCTGTGATGTTTCGACTGGGCTTATTTGCAACAACAAAGATCAGGTTCCTGGGACGGCCATGCCTGCGCCTATGTGTCTGAACTATCAGATCCGCGTGTACTGCTGCATATGCCCAACCACAACACCAACTACCACTACTACCTCCACATCACCTACCACCACACTAACCATCACTCCTACCATTACGTCTACACCAACTACAACTCCTATTTCTACTTCAACGCCATCTACTACCACACCAACTATAACTCCTACTGTTACATCTACACCAACTACAACTCCTATTTCTACTTCAACACCATCTACCACCACGCCAACTATTTCTCCAACTACAACCGCTACTACTCCACATAGCACCACAGGTACTGAACGTATGTTAAATTCTTGGTATTGGTTTGCAAGGATATTACTCCTTTTATTTGTGTATTTATTTGTTACTCATTTGTACTGCCCATTAGTCAAAACTCTCTGGGTGGTTCAGGTTCCTAGAAGGCTAAAATTTCTGAACTCACCTATAAAATCAGATTTTACATTGCTAACCATAAATAATATACCCTGCTTATGCATTTGTTCTTTTCAGCAAGTTTTTATTTCATAACTTTGCCCTCACTGGCAGCTGAAACGGGCCTGCATACTTATGTTGAAAAACTGTGAATGATATTAAGATATTGCTTAGATTAAGTGCCAATTTCCATGCTTAGGGTACAACCGGGTTTTCTCTAACCTTAGAAGAGGGAGTCAGTGATCCGGTTCCCACCCCGCCCCTTCACGCCCACCATTGGAAGAACCACAACAGCTGCCTTCTGAGGTTGGAAAAATCGATCTCAGAGAAGAAAGGGGTGGCTGAGGAGGGAAGGAGATTGCAGAGGCCAGGAAACAAGTTAACCTGAGCCTCTTCCAACTTCCCCTCCCCCCCGTCTTTGAAGCACCCTCACTAGGCAGGCAAAAATGCCTGTCTAACAAAACTTGCATTCATCAGAGGCAGCAGCAGTGAAAATTACTTCCGCTGCTCCTCCTGCCATGCCGGCTTCAGACCGGCAGGATGTTTCATAACACAGAAATCTCTTTGCCCTTTATTTCTTATTCAAGTGAGTAGTCCAGAGCCAGGTAAGTCCCCCTCCCCCCTTACATGGCTCTACAGCCATCACTGCATGGACCGCAGCGGCAGTGGATGGGGGAGCCAGGTAAGCTCCCCTCCCCATTTACCTGGCTCCGAAATCTCTTTGCCCTTTATTTCTTATTCAAGTGAGTAGTCCAGACCTTTTCCTCAGGTACTTACTCAAATGGATTACCAGTGTATGATGCAAGGATATATTTTTTATATGGGTTCAATAATATCAACAATTTCTTAGCAGTATTTGCCTGGTTGAGGCATTCCATTTGTCCTTGTGAGTGTATACCCTCAGAAGCCCAGGAATCCTCAGCTGGACAAGAAATATCTCCTATAAACCAACCCTAAGACAAAATCCATATTGCTGGGGTGCAACATCAGTTCTCAGGGGAGAAATGCAGAATATTTTACCTTGACCTAGAGTCACATGTGGAAATTGAATTGCAATGATGTGTTTTCTTAAAAACTGGGAAATAATTACATTGACATTTCTCTCCCTTTCCCCTCCCTTGCACTATTTTTACCACCATGACAACAGGCTACACAAGTAAGTACTAAAGCAAAACATGTGCTATAAATTAAAGTATGTGGTGTTGTTGTTGTTGTTTTTAAAGAGGAGGGGAGAAATGTTATTATGATGATTGAAAACTTATGTCAGGAGTGTTTACTGAATGAACTTGGGGAAGTTATAATATGGAAAAAATTCAGATGTAGTGCTTTTATGTATATTGAGATACGGATGACATCCATGGCAAAAAAAAAATAAAAAATAAAAATAACAATAGTTTTTTTTCTAGTATGTACATTTTCAATTGCAGAAAGCACCTTGCTTTGAGAAATGTATATCTTCATTTCTAAATAAAATGACAGAATGGAAACGAGTCCCTTCAAAAAGAAATCTGATAATCCAAATCTACATCTTGTAAAATCAATGGTATTTTTGAGCAAGGGTCCCAATATGCAGTGAGAGAATTCACGCTCAGGCAATGAACAGAACTTACAGAATTCCAACTTTATAAATTTTATAACGCTGTTGTGCAGCTTGAACAATGATTGCCTAACAAATTGCGTTATTTGTTAACGATTGCGTTATTTCTTGTAGCACCTTGTCCTGAAACTGAAATATGTGAGTGGTCAGGGTGGATTGACGTGAGTTACCCAATTTTTGGTTCTGAATATGGTGACTATGAAACCTATGATAACATCAGAGCACACGGCATAGAGATCTGTGAGAGGCCGCAGAACATATCCTGCCGAGCAGAGAAATTTCCTGACAGATCCATCAAGGATTTGGAACAAGACGTGACCTGTGATGTTTCGATTGGGCTTATTTGCAACAACAAAGATCAGGTTCCTGGGACTGCCATGCCTGCGCCTATGTGTCTGAACTATCAGATCCGGGTATACTGCTGCATATGCCCAACCACAACACCAACTACCACTACTACCTCCACATCACCTACCACCACACTAACCATCACTCCTACCATTACGTCTACACCAACTACAACTCCTATTTCTACTTCAACGCCATCTACTACCACACCAACCATAACTCCTACTGTTACATCTACACCAACTACAACTCCTATTTCTACTTCAACACCATCTACCACCACGCCAACTATTTCTCCAACTACAACCGCTACTACTCCACATAGCACCACAGGTACTGAACGTATGTTAAATTTTTGGTATTGGTTTGCAAGGATATTACTCCTTTTATTTGTGTATTTATTTATTACTCATTTGTACTGCCCATTAGTCAAAACTCTCTGGGTGGTTCAGGTTTCTAGAAGGCTAAAATTTCTGAACTCACCTATAAAATCAGATTTTACATTGCTAACCATAAATAATATACTTTGCTTATGCATTTGTTCTCTTTCAGCAAGTTTTTATTTCATAACTTTGCCCTCACTGGCAGCTGAAACGGGCCTGCATACTTATGTTGAAGAATGTGAATGATATTAAGATATTGCTTAGATTAAGTGCCAATTCCAATGCGTAGGGTACAACCGGGTTTTCTCTAACCTTAGAAGAGGGAGTCAGTGATCCGGTTCCCACCCCGCCCCCTCACGCCCACCATTGGAAGAACCACAATGGCTGCCTTCTGAGGTTGGAAAAATCGATCTCAGAGAAGAAAGGGGTGGCTGAGGTGGGAAGGAAATTGCAGAGGCCAGGAAACAAGTTAACTTGAGCCTCTTTAGCTTCCCCTCCCCCCATCTTTGAAGCACCCTCACTAGGCAGGCAAAAATGCCTGTCTAACAAAACTTGCATTGATCATTGGCAGTTGCGTTGAAAATTCTTCACCGATGTTGCAAAACATAGAAATCTCTTTGCCCTTTATTTCTTATTCAAGTGAGTAGTCCAGACCTTTTCCTCAGGTACTTACTCAAATGGATTACCAGTGTTTGATGCAGGGATTTTTTCAAACTAGGGGTTCGGAATAGGGTGACCATATGAAAAGGAGGACAGGGCTCCTGTATCTTTAACAGTTTCATAGAAAAGGGAATTTCAGAATGTGTCATTTGTATATATGGGGAACCTGGTGAAATTTCCTCTTCATCACAACAGTTAAAGCTGCAGGTGCCTTGCCCTCTTTTAAATCTGGTCACCCTAGTATAGCTCCTGCAACTTTAACTGTGGTGATGAAGAGGGAATTTCACCAGGTTCCCCATATATACAAATGACACCTGCTGAAATTCCCTTTTCAGTACAACTGTTAAAGATACAGGAGCCCTGTCCTCCTTTTCATATGGTCACCCTAGGGGTTCAGTAATATCAACAATTTCTTAGCAGTATTTGCTTGGTTGAGGCATTCCATTTGTCCTTGTGAGTGTATACCCTCAGAAGCCCAGGAATCCTCAGCTTGATAAGAAATATCTCCTATAAACCAACCTAAGACAAAATCCATATTGCTGGGGTGCAACATCAGTTCTCAGGGAAGAATTGCAGAATATTTTACCTTGACCTAGAATCACATGTGGAAATTGAATTGCCATGATGTGTTTTCTTAGAAATTGGGAAATAATTACATTGACCTTTTTTCTCCCTTCCCCCCCCCTTGCACTAATTTTACCGCCATGACAACAGGCTCCACAAGTAAGTAGTAAAGCAAAACATGTGCTATAAATTAAAGTATGCGGTGTTGTTGTCGTTGTTTTTAAAGAGGAGGGGGGAAATGTTATTATGATGATTGGAAACTTATGTCGGGAGTGTTTACTGAATGAACTTGGGGAAGTTATAATATGGAAAAAATTCAGATGTAGTGCTTTTATGTATATTGAGATAGGGATGACGTCTATGGCAAAAAACAACAACAACAATAGTTTTTTCCCCTAGTATTTATTTATTGCATTTCTATACCACCCAATAGCCAAAGCTCTCTGGGCGGTTTACTTTTTCATTTTACATGTACATTTTCAAGTGAAGAAAGCACCTTCCTTTGAGAAATTTATATTTTCATTTCTAAATAATATGACAGAATGAAAACGAGTCCCTTCAAAAAGAAATCTGATAATCCAAATCCACATTTGGAAAAAATCAATGGTATTTTTGAGCAAGGGTCCCAATATGCAGTGAGAGAATTCATGCTGAGGCAATGACTAGAACTTACAGAATTCCAACTTTATAAATTTTATAATGCTATTGTGCAGCTTGAACTCCTATTATTGATTTATTGATTTATTACTTGTCTGTATTGCTAATTAGCCAAAGCTCATTCGGTGGTTCATGTTCCTAGAAGGCTAGAATGTTAAAATTACATAATACACCTATGAAAGGTGATTTACATTGCTAAATATACGTAATATACTTTGCTTAGAACTTGGTTGAATAAGTGCTATGCATTTGTTCTTTTTCATCAAGTTTTTATTTATGACATTTTCCGCACTGGTAGATAAATTGCATACTTATTTTGAAGAACTGTGAATGATATTGTTTTGATTATGGTACATTTCCCATATGAAGGGCAGAATCCTATGGTTTCTAGCTAAGCCCTGAAGGGCCATGTGATATTGGGGATTTCCCCCTCTGAGGTCAGAGACAGTGGACCGACCTCGGATGGGTGAATCCGAGATCCACCCCCTCCCCCACCCCCCTCAGACCCGCCCTAGAAAGAACTGAGCCGGCTGCCCTCTGAAATCAGAAAATTGACCCCAGAAAGGAGGAAAAGTGAGCAGAGGGGGGAGGTGACTGAGGAGGTCAGGATACAGGTTCACCTGAGCTTCTTCCAGCTGTCTTCCGTCCACCTTTGAAGCACCCTCAGTAGATGGCAGAAAGCCCATCTAGTGAAAAGTGTATCAATGGGAGGATGGGGGGGGGGAAGATGGCATCTGCTGCTCCTTCCGCCCTGCCAACTTCAGCCTGGCAGGGCATTGGATACATCGCTGTGCAGTCAGAGCTTATGTTGCACAAGAACCCTTCTTGTGCAACATCAGCTCAATTTAAAAAATAAATAAGGGGTGGGTGCGAGGGAAGCCTCCAATACTAAAGGAAGAAGAGTGGGCTAAGAGCTATTAGGGATGAGGGACATCGTGAGGACTTTTGCTGTTACTCTTAAGTGCAGTCAGGGCCAGAAATAACCTACTTCAGACAGTAACAGGAGGGTTAAAGTTAAAGAAACTGGCATTTTCACAGATCTTTTTAGATTCTATTCCGTGGAATCTCCTCCTTTCTTTAAATAGAATTGTACTCTAATTTTAAAAATAAATATCAGCATAAATAGTTTTAGGTTGAAAGGTGAGGCTGTGCTCCCAAGACGTTGGTCAAACTAGTATCAGCATCCATAAACTGTTTTGGTGTGTTATAAATTGTGTGATCAACCTACAAATGAATTTACCCAAGCAGCTGTTGAATCTGAAAGCACTACAACAATGATGGGGCAGCATTTTTGGCCTGGATTCTGAATTCTGATATGGGAAGGATCTTGGGGGCCATATTCCAAAAGTGGGAGGGACTAAGAGGGCGGGGGTGGTGGTGGTGCCAAAGGCATGTCAAAGAAAAGAGGGCACAGCCAGAATTAGTTCATATCAGTTTGGATGTTTTCTCAACAAGCACCCCAAGCAAAGCTCAATTCTATTCATGTCTACTCAAGAGTAAGCCACACAAAGAGTGCAAAGAAGTTAGCCACAGGAACTGGCTTTTGTAATAAAAAAAGACTCTGGTTTCTGCAGCTTTTCCTTACAGAAGTGGTTGAAATATCTTGCTCTTAAAATACCTTGCAGGGCATTTAAAATTTAAATGCCTTTCGGCGCTCTTACCTCTGATCGCTGATTGTCCATAAGAACAAGTGTGCCTGTGCTGTGTGCTGAAGGGAAATCTCAGCTCTTATCTCAAAGAAGTGATCAGAGATAAGAGTGGGATTTTCCTGCCCCGGGGCTGGAAGAAGACGGGTCGGGATATGTAGAAGAAGCACAAGGGTTTGTGTGGGAGCTAGCCAGTTGGCTAGAGCTTCCACATCCTTTCACTACAGGTTTCAGGTTAAAAACATAGAGAATTTCAAAACACAATCCTATGCATGTTTAGACAGAAAGCAGTCCAACACGTCCCAGTATTCCCCAGCAAGGATGCTGGGAGTTGTAGGAATATATTCTGTTCAAACATACATAAGATTGCATAACCAAAAGTTGAGTTCATAGGTTTAGAGATATTAGAACTTAATTTCATTATCTTATTTTTGCTTCACATAGGAGTTGTTTTCAAATGAGCTTCATATTGAGAGCCAGTGTGGTGTAATGGCTAAAGTGTTGGACTCGGAGTTGGGAGATCCGTGTTCTAATCCTAGGGTGACCATATTTTGGAAACCAAAAAGGAGGACAACATGGTCGCCCCCAAGGGGGCGTGTCCAGTACCAAGGGGGCATGCCCACCCGAACATAGCCTTGGTCACATGTCTGATTTTACAGCACACATTTAAGACAAATCTGTTCTACGCAACATCTTAATGTTAAAATCACTGAAATAAAGAACAAGTGAGAGATTCAATGTATCTGAAATTAATTTCATTCACTCCTACTTTTGTAGGTTTTGCTGTACTTTGAAGCTTTTGCTGTACTCTGTGTGTTACATTCTCCCCTTCCCTCAAATATCTTTTCTGACTGTATCTTCACTCATTGCAAGCTGCTGTTGTTTTTAACAGGGTTTGCTACTGCCCCCAGATCTGTTTCAAATTTGGTATGGCTAAAGCTCTACCTAAAAGCTTTCATGGTGCCAACTTTCAGCTCTTTATCTTTAAAAATGACAGTTTTAAAAATAATAATTTTAAAACCTCATTTTTTAAAAAAAAATCCTAAAAAATGAATGGATGAACGGATCTGTTTCAAATTTGGTATGACTAAAGCCCTTCCTAAGAGCTACCATTGTGCCAAGTTTCATGTCTTTATCTTAAAAAATGACAGAGTTATAAGCATTTTTGTTAATTCCCATTAGAGCTGCTCTTTGGAAAAAAAGCCGGATTTCCCATCCCCCTCCCGGATTTGCCATCAAAACCCCGGACAAATCCAGGCAAATCCGGTCATATGGTCACTCCCCACTCGGCTATGGAAACCCATTGGTGACTTTGGGCCAGTCACAGACTCTCAGCCCAACCGACCTCACAGGGTTGTTGTTGTGAGGATAAAATGGACAGGAGGAGGATTATATACTTTGGTTACTTGGAGGAAAAAGGCGGGATATTTATTTATTTATTACATTTTTATACCGCCCAATAGCCGAAGCTCTCTGCATCATTAATAATAAAAAATAATGATGCAGTGATGCAACGTCAGGTCTCAGGGAAGAAATGCAGAATATTTTACCTTGGCCTAAAATCGGATGTTAAAATTCAAACTGCAATAATGTGTTTAACTTAAACAATTATTAAGGGAAACAATTACACTGACATTTTTCTCCTTTTTTCCTCCCTTGCCTGAATTGTATCACCAATGACAACAGGCTCCACAAGTAAGTACTAAAGAAAAACATGTGTTAGAAGTTAAAGTGTGCTGGGTTTATTTTTTAAACGAGGCAGGTGAGAAAATAGTATAATGACGGTGGGAAACATATGCCAGAAGTGTTCCCTGAAGGAACGAGGTGGATACTTTATTGTCAAACATCTCGATTATAGTACACTCATATACCCTGTGATAGGGAAGGAGTCTTTGGCAAAAATAACATTAGTTTTTTTCCTAACATGTGCATGTTTGAAATGCAGAAAGCACTTTGAGAACTGTATATCTTCATTACTAAATATATAACAGAATGGGAAAGCACAAAACAAACCTCATCAATCCAATACCAGACCTGTTGTAATCAATGGTATTCTTGAGCAAGTGTTCCACTATGCACGGAAATAATTAATGCTGAGGCAATGACCAGAACTCACTTAATTCCTACGCCAATCCCCACAGAATTTCTGACTATAGTCGCTTCAACACCAACGTCACCAAGCATCACTGGAACTCAGACCCCAAGTCCAACTGCACCCACCAGCACTCAAACCCCTTCAACAACCACAACTGTTGCTTTCCATTAATGAATAAAATACTCATCCATGCATGAAATACATTGAATCCTAAAACGTGGTAGTATATGGTCAGATCTACACCAAGCAGGATATAACACTATGAATGTGATTTGAAAAATAGCATGTGGAATGTGTCATGGGCTCCAACAATTGCCAGTGCATTTCAATACTGTTTTAAAGCAGTAGTGTAAATCCTGCCTCTATTATCATTCTGCAGAAAGAGACTTACACTACTAAATCTCAATAATACACTTTTAAACAAAGGGAGTAGAATAGTTGCTGACCATTATTTAATGCTCAATTCAGCCGTGATTTTTTAATTTGCCTGCTAAAATCCCCGAATCCTTCTCTTTAGAAGGCATGAATGATATTAATATATTGATTTGTCTAATTGTCATTTCACGTAATATATAATTTGCTCCAAGAGAGGACCTGACCTTTTCCTACAGTACCTGTACTCATGGGGCAAATGTATTGCAGGTCATTCGTAACATTGACAATTCCTTTAGCACTTTTTTTTTTAGCTGCTACTGTCACTGATACCATAACTATGTTTGCCTAGATTGGGTTGCGATTTGCAACTCTGCAGCCTGCTCCTTGTGGCTCCGATATGGCCTATATGATTGAGTTGCAATTACTTCTAGATGAGTAACTGACTTGCACAGTCATTGAATTGAGCAGAAAACTGTTGCTGGATTGCACAACTTCATTATTGTACTTTTAAACCACCTAATAACCGAAGTCCTCTGGGTGGAGTACAATGCATGAAAAGCGTGATACAAGAAGCTCATGGGCTGGAGCTTTGCCATTCCTACAGGTTTCCCGTTAACAATGTTAACATTTATAACACACAACCTTATGCATATTTAGCTGGAAAAAGTCTTACAATTTCTAGCATTCCCCAGATGGCATAGCTCCCTGCAGAATGCTGGGAGTTGTAGGGATATTTGCTGGCTAAAATGCATAGGATCACACACTTAATAACCAGAAGTTGAGTTCGTAGGTTTGGAAATGTTAGAATGTAATTTATTATCTTATTTTGCTTAAATAGCAGGTGAGTAAATTTATAATACCAGCATGTTATAATGCACTGCATTTGGTGTTTTCTAATGAGCTTCATCTTTGTTTTGCAGCTGAATGCATCATGTGCTACTGGTCTTCGTGGATTAGTGTGAGTAAACCAAACTACAACGACAAAGATGGTGGAGACAATGAAACCTATGTGAAAATCAGAGAAGAGGGCATAGATATCTGCACACAACCATTAAACATTTCATGCAGAGCTAAAGATTTTCCTCATGTACCCCTTGAAGAACTGGGACAAGAGTTGGTATGTGACGTTTCCACAGGACTAATCTGTAAAAACAAAGACCAAATCCAAGGGGGTGTGGCAACAATGTGTCTCGATTACGAAATCAGTGTTGAGTGCTGTGGTCCTTGCGTCAGCACTACAACAGGAACCTCTACGACACCAGTCTCGACTCCTGGGGTACACTCCTCGACTACAACGGCAACGACAACAATACCGTGCTCCACTGAAGAAACAGAACCAGGGATGTCTACTTCAGGTAGGAGAATAATCTATTAAGTCCCAATATGGTGTACACTGAACAAGCTGAATGCATTTTTTGGTAGGGATCAGGATTCACAACCCCATTCAAGGCCACTGGTTGTTGCGAATGGCTGGTTGCATGCAACTTGAGCTGGATAGGAGTCAATGGGAAAGTTAGCAGTGCCAGGTAAGAGTGGATAGGATTCCAGTGTTCATGGATGAATGATACGGCTTTTAGGTGGAAGTTGCATGTCCACCTACCTGGGAATAAGCCCCACTGAACACAGTATACTTTAAGTTTAGAAGATGGATATTTCCATTTTCCAATTTCAATTTTTTAAAAAAAATTCCACCAATTTTTTAAAAAAGGCGCTTTCAGATTAATTAGGAGCACTACTTGAATTGAACAAAAGTGTTTTTTAAAAGACTGTGTTCCAACAATGAACACATTAAGACGTGAATGACAGCCCTTCTTCTAATGAATGTTTTTCATTCCTGCTTCGCAGAAGTTACAACAACCACACCTACACCAACCCCCACAGGGAGTACAACTACAACTACAATCACTGTGCCAACAAGCAGCCCTACAGGGACAAGTACAACCCCATCTACATCCACCATAACCACTATGACTTCTCCAACAACCCCCACTGAGACAGTATCCACAACAACTGCTCCACCTACACCAACCCCCACGGAGAGCTCAACTACAACCACATCCACAACAACAACAACAACTACCACTGGAACTCCAACTCCAAGTACAACTACTTCAACCACAACTGGGCCAACAACCACCCCTACTGAGACAAGTACCACCACCTCAACCACCACAACCTCTCCAACAACTCCCACAGTGACTGTATCCACAACAACACCTACACCAACCCCCACAGAGAGCTCAACTACAACAACATCCACAACAACAACTACTACTGAAACTCCAACTCCAAGTACAACTACTTCTACTACAACTGGGCCAACAACCACCCCTACTGAGACAAGTACCACCACCTCAACCACCACCATGACCTCTCCAACAACACCCACTGTGACTGTATCCACAACAACACCTACACCTACACCAACACCCACGGAGAGCTCAACTACAACCACATCTACAACAACAACAACTACCACTGGAACTCCAACTCCAAGTACAACTACTTCAACTACAACTGGGCCAACAACCACCCCTACTGAGACAAGTACCACCACATCAACAACCACCACGACCTCTCCAACAACCCCCACTGTGACTGTATCCTTAACAACACCTACACCTACACCAACCCCCACGGAGAGCTCAACTACAACCACATCCACAACAACCACAACAACTACCACTGGAACTCCAACTCCAAGTACAACTACTTCAACCACAACTGGGCCAACAACCACCCCTACTGAGACAAGTACCACCACATCTACAACCACCACGACCTCTCCAACAACCCCCACTGTGACTGTATCTTCAACAACACCTACACCTACACCAACCCCCACGGAGAGCTCAACTACAACCACATCCACAACAACAACAACAACTACCACTGGAACTCCAACTCCAAGTACAACTACTTCAACCACAACTGGGCCAACAACCACCCCTACTGAGACAAGTACGACCACACCTACAACCACCACGACCTCTCCAACAACCCCCAATGTGACTGTATCCACAACAACACCTACACCAACCCCCACGGAGACCTCAACTACAACCACATCCACAACAACAACAACAACTACCACTGGAACTCCAACTCCAAGTACAACTACTTCAACCACAACTGGGCCAACAACCACCCCTACTGAGACAAGTACGACCACACCTACAACCACCACGACCTCTCCAACAACCCCCACTGTGACTGTATCCTCAACAACACCTACACCTACACCAACACCCACGGAGAGCTCAACTACAACCACATCCACAACAACAACAACTACCACTGGAACTCCAACTCCAAGTACAACTACTTCTACCACAACTGGGCCAACAACCACCCCTACTGAGACAAGTACCACCACCTCAACAACCACCACGACCTCTCCAACAACACCCACTGTGACTGTATCCACAACAACACCTACACCAACCCCCACGGAGAGCTCAACTACAACCACATCCACAACAACAACAACAACTACCACTGGAACTCCAACTCCAAGTACAACTACTTCAACCACAACTGGGCCAACAACCACCCCTACTGAGACAAGTACCACCACATCTACAACCACCACGACCTCTCCAACAACCCCCACTGTGACTGTATCTTCAACAACACCTACACCTACACCAACCCCCACGGAGAGCTCAACTACAACCACATCCACAACAACAACAACTACCACTGGAACTCCAACTCCAAGTACAACTACTTCAACCACAACTGGGCCAACAACCACCCCTACTGAAACAAGTACCTCCACCTCAACAACTACCACGACCTCTCCAACAACCCCCACTGTGACTGTATCCTCAACAACACCTACACCTACACCAACACCCACGGAGAGCTCAACTACAACCACATCCACAACAACAACAACTACCACTGGAACTCCAACTCCAAGTACAACTACTTCAACCACAACTGGGCCAACAACCACCCCTACTGAGACAAGTACCTCCACCTCAACAACCACCACGACCTCTCCAACAACACCCACTGTGACTGTATCCTCAACAACACCTACACCTACACCAACCCCCACGGAGAGCTCAACTACAACCACATCCACAACAACAACAACAACTACCACTGGAACTCCAACTCCAAGTACAACTACTTCAACCACAACTGGGCCAACAACCACCCCTACTGAGACAAGTACCACCACATCTACAACCACCACGACCTCTCCAACAACACCCACTGTGACTGTATCTTCAACAACACCTACACCTACACCAACCCCCACGGAGAGCTCAACTACAACCACATCCACAACAACAACAACTACCACTGGAACTCCAACTCCAAGTACAACTACTTCAACCACAACTGGGCCAACAACCACCCCTACTGAAACAAGTACCTCCACCTCAACAACTACCACGACCTCTCCAACAACACCCACTGTGACTGTATCCTCAACAACACCTACACCTACACCAACCCCCACGGAGAGCTCAACTACAACCACATCCACAACAACAACAACAACTACCACTGGAACTCCAACTCCAAGTACAACTACTTCAACCACAACTGGGCCAACAACCACCCCTACTGAGACAAGTACGACCACACCTACAACCACCACGACCTCTCCAACAACCCCCACTGTGACTGTATCCTCAACAACACCTACACCTACACCAACCCCCACAGAGAGCTCAACTACAACCACGTCCACAACAACAACAACAACAACTACCACTGGAACTCCAACTCCAAGTACAACTACTTCAACCACAACTGGGCCAACAACCACCCCTACTGAGACGAGTACCACCACCTCAACAACCACCACGACCTCTCCAACAACCCCCACTGTGACTGTATCCTCAACAACACCTACACCAACCCCCACGGAGAGCTCAACTACAACCACATCCACAACAACAACAACTACCACTGGAACTCCAACTCCAAGTACAAGTACTTCAACCACAACTGGGCCAACAACCACCCCTACTGAAACAAGTACCTCCACCTCAACAACTACCACGACCTCTCCAACAACCCCCACTGTGACTGTATCCTCAACAACACCTACACCAACACCCACGGAGAGCTCAACTACAACCACATCCACAACAACAACAACTACCACTGGAACTCCAACTCCAAGTACAACTACTTCAACCACAACTGGGCCAACAACCACCCCTACTGAGACAAGTACCTCCACCTCAACAACCACCACGACCTCTCCAACAACACCCACTGTGACTGTATCCTCAACAACACCTACACCTACACCAACCCCCACGGAGAGCTCAACTACAACCACATCCACAACAACAACAACTACCACTGGAACTCCAACTCCAAGTACAACTACTTCAACCACAACTGGGCCAACAACCACCCCTACTGAGACAAGTACCACCACCTCAACAACCACCACCACCTCTCCAACAACTCCCACTGTGACTGTATCCACAACAACACCTACACCAACCCCCACAGAGAGCTCAACTACAACCACATCCACAACAACCACAACAACAACAACTACCACTGGAACTCCAACTCCAAGTACAACTACATCACCCACCACACCAACTAGTTCTCCATCTACAACTACTAGTACCACAGGTAATGATGACTAAATAGGAAAATCATGGTATTGCAAGAATGGGGGTATTATTCATTTTTTACTTATGTTTTTATTTGTTCATTCATTTATTTATTACATGCCTTTACAGTCAAAACAGCTGAAGCTCATGTTCATGTTCCCAGAAGTCTGAAAGATAATGAATGCTGAAATTACGTAGTGAAGGAAATTTACAACGTGAAACCGAAATAACATATCTCACTAAGGAATGTGGTAGAATAACTGCTATGCATTTGTGCTAGTTAAACATGTTTTTTATTTATTACTTTGTCCACGTTGACAGCTAAAATGACCTTCCACACTCATTTACGAAACTGTAAGTGATATTAACGTATTAGGTTGATTAAGGGCCAATTGAGTTATTTGATTTCTTATTCAAATGAGTGGTACTGACTTTTTTTGTCTGGTATTTGCTTAAATGGGGAACTAACGTGTGATGCCAGAAATCTTGGTCATGGGTTCAATAACATCAGTAATTGCTTAGTTGCGTTTGCCTGGACCAGGCGTTCCGTTTGTCCTTCTGATTGTATACCCTCAGAAGCCCAGGAATGTGTATAAGAAATATACATTGTAAATGAACTGTATAATAACATTCATATGGAGAGCCAGTGTGGTGTAGTGGCTAAAGTGTTGGACTGGGAGTTGGGAGATCCGGGTTCTAGTCCCCACTCAGCCATGGAAACCCATTGGGTGACTCAGCCCAACCTAGCTCACAGAGTTGTTGTTGTGAGGATAAAATGGAGGGGAGGAGGATTATGTACGCCGCCTTGGGTTCATTGAAGAAAAAAGGCAGGGTATAAATACAATAAATAATGATGATGATGCAGGGATGCAACGTCAGGTCTCAGGGAAGAAATGCAGAATATTTTACCTTGGCCTAAAATCGGATGTTAAAATTCAAACTGCAATAATGTGTTTAACTTAAACAATTATTAAGGGAAACAATTACACTGACATTTTTCTCCTTTTTTCCTCCCTTGCCCGAATTGTATCGCCAATGACAACAGGCTCCACAAGTAAGTACTAAAGAAAAACATGTGTTAGAAGTTAAAGTGTGCTGGGTTTATTTTTTAAAACGAGGCAGGTGAGAAAATAGTATAATGACGGTGGGAAACATATGCCAGAAGTGTTCCCTGAAGGAACGAGGTGGATACTTTATTGTCAAACATCTCGATTATAGTACACATATATACCCTGTGATAGGGAAGGAGTCTTTGGCAAAAATAACATTAGTTTTTTTCCTAATATGTGCATGTTTGAAATGCAGAAAGCACTTTGAGAACTGTATATCTTCATTACTAAATATATAACAGAATGGGAAAGCACAAAACAAACCTCATCAGTCCAATACCAGACCTGTTGTAATCAATGGTATTCTTGAGCAAGTGTTCCACTATGCACGGAAATAATTAATGCAGAGGCAATGACCAGAACTCACCTAATTCCTATGCCAATCCCCACAGAATTTCTGACTATAGTCGCTTCAACACCAACGTCACCAAGCATCACTGGAACTCAGACCCCAAGTCCAACTGCACCCACCAGCACTCAAACCCCTTCAACAACCACAACTGTTGCTTTCCATTAATGAATAAAATACTCATCCATGCATGAAATACATTGAATCCTAAAATGATTTGTCTAATTGTCATTTCATGTAATATATAATTTGCTCCAAGAGGGGACCTGACCTTTTCCTACAGTACCTGCACACATGGGGCAAATGTATTGCAGGTCATTCGTAACATTGACAATTCCTTTAGCACATTTTTTTTTAGCTGCTACAGTCACTGATACCATAACTATGTTTGTCTAGATTGGGCATTACATTTGTCCTTATGATCATGCACCCTCTGAAGGGTTCCATTATATGGAAGTGATTTGCAACTCTGCAGCCTGCTCCTCGTGGCTCCGATATGGCCTATATGACTGAGTTGCAATTACTTCTAGATGAGTAACTGACTTGCACAGTCATCGAATTGAACAGAAAACTGATGCTGGATTGCACAACTCCATTATTGTACTTTTAAACCACCTAATAACCGAAGTCTTCTGGGTGGTGTACAATGCATGAAAAGCGTGATACAAGAAGCTCATGGGCTGGAGCTTTGCCATTCCTTCAGGCCTCCCATTCAAAATGTTAACAATTATAAGAAACAACCCTATGCATATTTAGCTGGAAAATGTATTGCAGGTCATTCGTAACATCAACAATTCCTTTAGCACTTTTTTAAGCTGCTACAGTCATTGATACTATAACTATGGCCTTAGCTAGACCTAAGGTTTATCCTGGGATCGTCCCGGGGTCATCCCTGTTCATGTAAATGACACACAGGATATCCTGGGAGCAGGCAGGGATGACCCCAGGACGATCCCGGGATAAACCTTAGGTCTAGCTAAGGCCTATGTTTGCCTAGATTGGGCATTACATTTGTCCTTGTGAAGGATTCCGTTATATGAAGGATTCCGTTATATGGAAGCGATTTGCAACTCTGCAGCCTGCTCCTAGTGGCTCTGATATGGCCTATATGATTGAGTTGCAATTACTTCTAGATGAGTAACTGACTTGCACAGTCATAGAATTAAACAGAAAACTGTTTCTGGATTGCACAACTTCATTTATTGTACTTTTAAACCACCTAATAACCGAAGTCCTCTGGGTGGTGTACAATGCATGAAAAGCATAATACAATCATTAAAACAAAAAGCAGAAACAGAGCACAATAAAATCAAGATAAAACTAGCAGGAAAGGCTAAAACCCTTCTAGCACAAAATACCAGATCAAAACCAGCAGTAAAGAAAATGATGGAAACACTAAAAACAATTCTCAAAATGCCTGGGAGAATAAAAAAAAAAGGGAAAGACCATAAAGTCAGTGTGAGGTGATCTTCTGTGGGGAGAGCATTCCACCACTGGGGTGCCACTACTGAAAAGTCTCTCTTTCTTATATCCCCCCGCCAACTTAAGAGGGCAAGTAGTAGACTGGAAATCATGAATGCTTCTCCATAAAGAATATTCAAAAGGAGCATATCAGGGAAAACCCTAGGCTGCAATTATTCCCCCTGACATAGCTGCATTCTCTCTCTCTCTCTCTCTCTCTCTCTCTCTCTTTCTCTCTCTCTCTCACTCTCACTCTCACTCTCACTCTCACTCTCACTCTCACTCTCACTCTCCCTCTCCCTCTCCCCTCTCCCCTCTCCCTCTGCAAGCATAACCCCACCAGTGGCTGGACCTGAAGTAGTCAATCTAGGAGTAGATTGTTGATGTGAACTAGGTTTTAGACAGTAAGCACATTCACATGAGAAGTGAATGTGTACGTCTGCATCAGCATCAGCATCAAATCACATTAATTTGTTATTTCATGTCATTATGACCATTACGGGTACTATCGGGGCCTGTTTTCCATAAATACTCATTTCCTTTTACTCAGGATTCTGCCTTGACTTTTGCAACAACAGCAACAAAAGTAAATTTATACCCAGTGCCCACACTTGTAACTTTGGTGCAGAGTTCAAAAGGTAGGAGAGAGGTATCCATGGGATGATGACAGCCTTCCCCAACCTAGTGACCTCAAGAGGTGTTGTATTCCAGCTCCTAGGGTGACCCTATGGAAAGAAGGACAGGGCTCCTGTCTCTTTAACAGTTGCATAGAACAGGGAATTTCAGCAGGCGTCATTTGTATGCATGCAGCACCTGGTGAAATTCCCTCGTCTTTTGTATCTGGTCACGCTGTACATGTCTACTCAAGAGTAAGCCACAGAAACAGCACATGGAAGTAAGCCACAGAAACTGACTTTTGTAATACAAGCATCTGGTTTCTGCAGCTTCTCCTTACATGACTGGTTGACCTATCTTGCTCCTTAAACACCTTTACATGCCTTTAAAACCCCTCTTATTTCTGGCCTGAACATCGGTAAGATTGGATTTCCCTGCACTGTACACAGAAGGAAGGCTGTATTTGCTCAGCATTCAGCAGGAACATCCCAGCTCTTACCTCCAAGCAGTGATCAGAGATAAGAGTGGGATTTTCCTATTCAGGACTGGAGGAAGAAGGGGTAGGGCTGACAGAACAAGCTTGTGTGCTGGGCTGGGAGCAAGCCTATACGATGGAGCAGAAGAAGCTCATGGGCTGGAGTTTTGCCATTCCTACAGGTTTCCCATTCAAAATTTTAACAATTATAAGACACATTCCTATGCATGTTTAGACGGAAAAAGTCTTACAACTTCTAGCATTCCCCAGATGGCATAGCTGGCTGGAGAATGCTGGGAGTTGCACCCTTAATAACCAAAAGTTGAGTTCAAAGGCTTGGAAATGTTAGAACGCAATTTCGTTATCTTATTTTTGCTTCAAATAGGAGGTGAGTAAATTCATAACACCAGTGTTTTATAATGCACAAGTTGTTTTCTAATGATCTTCATCTTTGTTTTGCAGCTGAATGCATCATGTGCTACTGGTCTTCATGGATTAGTGTGAGTAAACCAAACTACAACGACAAAGATGGTGGAGACAATGAAACCTATGTGAAAATCAGAGAAGAGGGCATAGATATCTGCACACAACCATTAAACATTTCATGCAGAGCTAAAGATTTTCCTCATGTACCCCTTGAAGAACTGGGACAAGAGTTGGTATGTGACGTTTCCACAGGACTAATCTGTAAAAACAAAGACCAAATCCAAGGGGGTGTGACAACAATGTGTCTCGATTATGAAATCAGTGTTTATTGCTGTGGTCCTTGCGTCAGCACTACAACAGGAACCCCTACGACACCAGTCTCGACTCCTGGGGTACACTCCTCGACTACAACGGCAACGACAACAATACCGTGCTCCACTGAAGAACCAGAACCAGGGATGTCTACTTCAGGTAGGAGAATAATCTATTAAGTCCCAATATGGTGTACACTGAACAAGCTGAATGCATTTTTTGGTAGGGATCAGGATTCACAACCCCATTCAAGGCCACTGGTTGTTGCGAATGGCTGGTTGCATGCAACTTGAGCTGGATAGGAGTCAATGGGAAAGTTAGCAGTGCCAGGTAAGAGTGGATAGGATTCCAGTGTTCATGGATGAATGATACGGCTTTTAGGTGGAAGTTGCATGCCCACCTACCTGGGAATAAGCCCGACTGAACACAGTATACTTTATGTTTAGAAGATGGATATTTGTGTTTCAGCACCAATTTAAAAAAAGTGCTTTCAGATTAATTAGGAGCACCACTTGAATTGAACAAAACAGACTGTGTTTTAACAGACTGTGTTTCGACAATGATCACATTAATGATGTGAATGATAGCCCTTCCTCTAATGAATGTTTTTCATTCCTGCTTTGCAGAGGTTACAACAACCACAACCATCCAAACACCAACAACCACACCTACACCAACCCCCACGGGGAGTACAACTACAATCACATCCACACCAACCCCACCAACTACCCCTGGAACTACAACCCAAAGTACAACTACTTCAACCACAACTGGGCCAACAACCACCCCTACAGAGACAAGTATGACAACATCTACACCAACTACGACCACTCCAATAAATACAACAACAACTTCAACCTCTATATCATCAACAACTTGCCACTGTGAATGGAATGATAAAATATATGTGCCAGGTAAATATCTCAGTTTTGATACAGTTGAGATTGCCTCAGTATTTTCTTAAAGTATTAAGTATTAAATTTACTTCCATACAGATGCATAGATGTATTTTTGCACCATGGAAGTTTCCTTTTGAATTTGAGTTTTCATTTATTATTTTTCTTCATTGATATTTCTTTTTTACTGCTTCCCAGTTTCTAATGTCCTTTCAGAAATTTTTAAAAATAAAATAGGAAACTCAGATATGCTGTAGGTAAATGTTCCATTTATGTAATGTAAAGAATACCTACGAAATATCCAGCAAACCACAATACACCATGTAAAGTATTACAAATCTATTCTCCCTCACTCATATTGCTTAGGCATTGAACACCTGGTATCCATTTGGCAATGTGTGGAACAACAGATATTTTAGAAGCAAAATGCAAATATCAGATATCAATCTGAATGAGAAGTTTGTCTGATAAAACACATCTAATACATTAACAGCTCTCATGTATGTGCCAAATGACAGCTATTTTTGATTTAGAACATAAAATGGCAACTTTAACAATTATATTCAAGACTGCTGTTTTCGAAGTGCAAGTAAGATATTTTAAATATAAAGGACATCCCGAAGGTAAAGTGGTATCACTGTGATCTTTTCATTAAGAAACATTTTCTAGAACTGGGCAATTTATTTATTTGTTTATTATTAACACTTAGATACTGCCTTATCTGCTAAAATGCAGGTGGTGGTGTACAACAATTTAAAACAATAAAACGTTGCAAGAATAAAAACAAGAACCACAAGGCTTCATGAGATGCTATTGCACAACTGAGCGCCAGAATCAAAGTTGTTTTCCATTAAAAAAAAATACACCAGAAATTATACATAATGCAGAGTAATGATATTGTTTTTTGTGAACAGTGCCGAATTCTATTTGTAGAATTCAGAGGAACTTCATATATTACCTAGTAAAAACACATAGTAATTTTGGATGTGTTCTCCTATTCCCTAAGCCTTACTTGGAAATCTATAGAATTCCTAGGACTTACATACAAGGTTCATTATGTCTATGCAGTTTTCATGTAGCCTGATTTCGTACTTAACACCATTTGCCCAAGACTAGAAGTCCTGGGTATTCTACAGTATCCAAGAATGGCCACATACCCGCTGGCTCCAGTCCATGGGTGCAAAGCCCCTCCAGCCCAGGTCTGTGTATGGCCACAATACCACTGCCAGGGGTATGCCCCAAAACACATGAAAAGTCACGTTTCTGGAAGGGGCATGAACTGCCCTTTCCAGAAACAAATGTTTTCACATGCATTGGGATGTATTTGGGCTTGCACATTTTGGGATATTGCAGCTGCGCATGGATTGGGTCCCTGGCGGGGCTGGCCGCTCATACACAGCCCCTATTGGATATTACCGTGTGTGTGTGTGTGTGTGTGTGTGTGTGTGTGTGTGTGTGTGTGAAAATCATCCCAGTGATTTCAATTCTGGATAAGAATTTACTTTAATATTATAAATTGTGTAGGTTGACAAATCTAGCATATTCAAATTGTAGTCCTAAACAAACTAATTGGAAACCATCCCATTGGATTCACGGGCCCTTGCATATGAGTTAACTTGCCAGGGGCTGCATCCAATTGCTTTCAAGCTATGTGAAAATGAATCTTTCTCCTATTGATGCAAAAATTTGCATTGCACTTGTTAGAAAAGCACATATGAGACTCATACTATTAAATGGGCATATTACAAGTGCCTCTTCATAGCATCAAATTATGACACTGAAGCTGTTTCTACACCAGCCCAAAAATCCGGGCTGGTCATGGCTGAATCCCTGTGCATCCAAATGATGCACAGGGACTCCCAGGGGCAAGGAGGGATGAGCACGGGTTTTCCCAGGGATAAATAATACCTGGGAAAACCCGATTCTTCCCACGGTCTCGGGAATCGTCCTGAGACGGTGGGAGGGGTATGGGCAGCCGTTCTGGTTTCTTCCTGCCTCCTCGTGAGTAAACATGAGGAAGCGGAAAGTGGGCACAGAGCTCTTGAGGTGCTCCATGCCCATTGGGGGGAACGTGATCGGTTCCCCCCCTCACATTTCTGTTGGGAGCGCAAGTGCGCTCATCCTGTTAAAAGAAAAAAATGGTGGGTGCAACATCCCTCCTTCCTCCCGGGATGTCGCACATGTGTGTGTGGACAAAGGGGAGGATCTTGCAAGCAGAATATTGTGAGATCCTCCCTTCCCTCCCGGAATGCTGGGAGGTGTAGAAAGGCCCTGAGTGTGTCATAAGAATTGCCAAATATTTTTATCCTTTGGGTGCAGAAATAAAGAGAAAAAGAAAGTTGAAAGTTAATTGGGTCTTCCTACAGCCCCCTCCTTCCCTTGAATTGCTTGCCATCAACAATTATGGTTTGTTGCATTTCTCTTCAGATGACAAATCCAAGAGCATGTTGTCAGGCCTCACCCCCAAGCTATGTGCATTTAATAATGACCCTGGCAGGATCTTCACTACTGCTTTAAAATGGTTTATAACAGTAGTGACAACTGTTGGGGCCCAGAACACACTCCATATTTCAAACCGTTTTCAAAGTGTCATATCCTGCTTGGTGTAGATCTGGCCCCTGTTCAGACAGCACACTAAGCCACTGTGGTTAAGCATTTTGAGGTAAACATTACAGCTTATCATGTCGTGTGACCCATTCATAACCATAGTGGCTACATAGCCATGGTTTAAACACACTTACTAACCATTTGCTGCAAAAGTGTTAGCAGTTAACTATGGCTTAGCATGTTGTCTGAACAGACCCAGAGTGTGAGAACAGGCCATAGATGCATGGAGGCTTCTCTGCACAATCAGGGAGCAGCTTTTCCCTTCTTGTACATTCCTGATGGCATATACAGAGCCCTTATGTGTTCAATTTGTACATGCATGATATCAGTTCTCATCAGTGCCAGGTTCAGGTTTTTGAGGTCCATTGCACTAAATACCTTCAATGGCTCTCTCCTTCATTGGGCCCATTCAGAAGACACCTTAAACCATGGCTTTAACCATGGTGAATAAGGCTTTTTGCTTTATTCAGCATGGTTAAAGCCGTGTTTTAAGGTGTCTTCTGAACACAGCCCGGCTTTCTGGCTCAACCACCATGGTTAAAGCCATGGTTTAAGGTGTCTTCTGAATGGGGCCAGTGAGTCTACCTGCTATTAAGCCTTGCCCTCCTTCTCATTAGTGCTACCACTTGCTTGCTTGACAGACATTATTACTGATACCTGCTTGCTTGACAGAACCAGTAAGCAAATAGGCAGTGACATCTCCTGCTCCTCCTTCTCACCACCTCTGGGCCAGAGAGAGAGGCAGGTCAACAAGCAGGTGAGAATGAGGAAGAGGAAGAGGAAGTCCAGGGGCACTTCTCAGTGGACCCCTCTGGGGTGTAGGCCCTCAGCAGGTGCCTCACCATGTCCATCCTGGTTCTCTACTGAGCACACATGAACGCTCATTATTTGTAGAGTTGCTGTCTGAAAAGGAGCTACAGAAAGGAAGCAGAAGTGATGTGTAGTGATTCAGTCCCATTCACTTGGATACCTCCATGAAATAGCTCCAGAGATACCAGGGCAATGTTATGAATTTAGTGGAGAGTTTTCTTCATTAACATATTTTGCTTTATTTGCTTTCAGTTGTTCGTTCAGTTGCGGCACTGCTGAATTCTGTGACTTTAGCGCACTTTTAACTTTTAAAACCTCCAGTTGCTGAAACCAGGAACATTTTCAAAAAAAAAATTTTTTTAAAAAAAAAACTATAAACATGCATGCACATAAATAATGTATCAGCTTTTAGGGCTGAAGTGCAAAAGCTTGAAAACTTAAGAAAACTAATACAGCCTTATAAAATAATCACACATTTTGAGTGTGTTGTTTTCAAACAATACTTTGTGTATTGTGAAAGCAAACACGCTTTATTCCGAGTTAGTAATGTCAATTTTGAAATAGGTAAGATTGGGGTTTATTTTGTCGCAAGTTATGTTTACAAGTTTTATCATTTTGCTTTGTCCTGCATGCGTGTCAACTAAACTTAGAATTGTTGCATTTCAACAGCATTTTTTCCCCTCCCGGTTGGAACTTGTGATAGATTTTCAGTGAAGAAGACGTACTGAAATTCCCCACAATTCCACTGAACGTGGGCATGAGGAGCTATGCAGTATGGATGAGGGATTCATTCTTTGTGAATTCTAATACAAACAGATTTGCAACTTCTGACCAAAGTGCTGATCATTATGCAGTTAACTTTTGAATTTTTCACTTCTCCAAATTTTGTGATGCAGTTCTTGGCTCCAAAAAGATACCCAAATCCATATTTTAAGGAAAAATAGTCATACTTAGAATTATGCCTAAATTTACAATAGAAAATATGTTTAGAAATAAGTATTTTGTGAGAGATAAATTAAAATAAGGTTTAAATACATTTTTTTGTGCAGATTGATGCAGAAACATATGAATAAAAACATGTAAATTGGACCTGAATTAGAAATACACCAATTTGACCTTCCCTGCTCTTAGCCCTGGGCTCTGCAAAGCAGGAGCTTTTCAAAAATTCTTTTTATGCTGCTTTAGCTTTAGTTTATTGTTTCTCTGTTGCATTTGTTGTATTTGAATACATTATTTTTTAGTTCTGTATGGTTTTGTTAATCACTTTGAAGGTCTCCATATGAGAGGAAAATGCAAGTTTAGACTTCATTATAAATAACAGAAATAAATAATGAAATCTGTTAACCACCAGGATTTCTGCAGAGATCCAGCCCTAGAATTTCAGGAGGGCAGATTGTTCAGCAGAAATCTAACTGATGATTTCACCAGTCCTTCACCTGAAGGCATCTGAAAAGCTGCAACTCAACAGAAAGCAGCCCATTGTTTCCTTGGTTCTGTATATGAATGCAAACAAGTTAGTCTGTGTTTCAAGTTACAACTTATGTTAACACCTGTCTTTCAAAATCTAGGTGAAACGATAGAGGTGGGCGATCACCGAAATGTGTGTTATCTTGCCAATTGCTCACTGTGGTGTGAAGTAGAGTTTCACTATTGGGATTGTACAATTCCAACCACAACCACAACTGTACCAACCACAACCACAATTATGCCAACTACAAATGCGACAGAGCTGACTATACTCACAAGAAGCCCTACAACTGCAATTCCTCCTACTTTACCAGTAAAAAAACCATGTTTAAATGGGACTGTCCAGGTTAGTTAGCTTTTATTTTTTTAATTGAGCATTCTAATTTGTTTGGAATGTTTTTCTGTCTCAGTATCAAACCTTAAACGGCTTTTGAAAACATCTTCTAGTTTTTTTAAAAAACCCAGGGCTTAAGCAAGAGCCCCTGAAAGGGATGTTCCCTCGATTATTTATGCATTATTTATTCAACAAATTTCTCATTCGGTTGTTCAGTGTCAAGCCCCTAATCTCCTTATCAGAATGCATCTTGTACATTTTCCTTACATTGAAAGGGGTGAATTCCCATATGTACTGGCTCTTATTTAAACTGAAAGTTTAAATATAGATGGTAAGTCATCCCTTGCAAGCAAAATAAAATATACAAAATTAATTCAAATTTTCAAAGTTAATCTTCAAAATTAACTCAAACTTAATTGAGTGGATAGCTTGATGTGCCACTACGGGGGGGGGGGGAAGGAAAAATCCATGTTGGGCATAATTAAAAAAGTAATTGAAATAAAACTGCCAGTGGCCCTGTTCAGAAGACACCTTAAACCATGGCTTTAACCATGGATAATAAAGCTTTTTTCCTTATTCACTGTGGTTAAAGCTGCGGTTTAAGGTGTCTTCTGAACAGGGCCTATATCATAATACTCCTATACAAATATATGGTGTGTCAATTTTGTACAGTTCTGGTTATTGCACAACATTTTTTTTTAAAAAAACGTGGAGATTGAAAAGTTAGAGAAGGGGAGAATCAAAATGATCAAGGGACTAGAGCTATGAAAAGAGGTTACAATGTTTGGAACTGTTTAGCTTAGAAAATTGGTGAATAGGACTAAATATGATAGAAGTGTATAAAATGATATGATAGAAGTGTATAAAAGTATGGAAAAAGTGGATAGGAGAAGTTTTTCTGTCTCTCATAATACTAGAACCTGGGGTCATCCTAGAAACCTGAATGGTGGGAGATATAGGACAGAGAAAAGGAAGTGTTTCTTCACACAACACATAGTTAAACAATGGAATTGGTTATCTCAAGATATAGGCCTTAGCTAGACTTAAGATTTATCCCAGGCAACTGGAGGGGTCATCCCTGCCTGCTCCCAGGATCCCCTGTGTGTCATTTAGATGTACCAGGATGACCCCGGGACGATCCCGGGATATAGACCTGGTCTAGCGATGGCCATAGCGATGGCCATCAACTTGGACAGCTTTAAAAGGGGATTAGACAAATTCATGGAGGATAAAGCTATCAATGGCTACTAGTCTTAAGGCTATATGCTACTGCCAGTATCAGAGGAAGATGCTTCTGTATGCCAGTTGCTGGGGAACACGAACAGGAGGTGGCAACTAAATAGGCCTTTGGTCTGATTCATCATGGCTGTTATGTTCTTAAACTCTTAATTCTGATGAACTTTGAGTTGTAAAGACAATCCTAGTTTTATCTGCATTTTGTGGGTTATCAGTTCTAATGCAATATACTGGAAACATGTAGTTAAAGCTATACAAGATATCGCTGGATATAGCCTTCAATCCATCAACTGCATTATTTAAATTAAAGAAAGTTTAGTAAATTGCAAAGACATGGGTTGACTGGGGAGTCCATTGGTTATTCTTCCAATCCATGAATATATGTTTGGACATGAACGTTCTTCCTCGGTTTGACATGTCATATTTTTCTCTCTGTCTCTCACATTACAGCCAGGAGAGACAGGTTGGTTCTGTGACTGTGTCCAGGCCATCTGCGATTCGGATGACAAGTGGGTGCTGGTTCCTGTACCATGCATTCCACCACCAAAGCCCGAGTGTTCCAATGGGCGTGCTCCTGTGCATGTGCCGAATGAGGATGGATGCTGCTGGCACTGGGAATGTGACTGTGAGTAAATGCTGCCTGTTTGGTAATCTCTTGAATGCGCCCTATTGAGAGGGGAAAGGTGTCGTTGTACTATACATATAGTGGTATTAGATGTCCTTCTGTATCTACTTTTGTGTGCCTGTAGAAGTGTATTTTTTGGTCTTAAAGTTGCAGCTAGATCTTTCATGACATTTATTTGTGTTGAACATGGAGTGAGGGGGTTCTAGCTAGGACCCAGCCACAGAATCTATTTTCAGGGCCAGATATAAAAGAATGCTAAAGAAAGGAGCAACTCTGGAGAAGTGCAAGATTTTCTGTTTTGTTACCTGTAAAGCACAGCAAAAGGATTGGAAATTGGTGATGCATTCTAGAGTGTAGATCTGCAGCATTTCTTTGGCCCACCATAAGCTGATGTCTGACACATTTCAGGTTCTTAATTAATTTTAATTATGTGTAAAGAACTTTGCATTTCTCAAAACTTGGATCAAATTAAAGTATGTTAAGAGCAAACACGTTAAGATGGACAAACCTTGAAAATATTTACAGGGCTGCTTGTTTTAACAGAACATTTAGCAAGTTCATATAATGCCTGATATTGCAGGTGGTAAATTGAAATATATGTTTATCCTCCTGTCACTACAATCTGTGTGTCCTTTATAAAACAGGAGTGGGCATAAAGTAGGGCCAGATCTACAAGCAAGATATAACACTCTGAAAGTGGTTTGAGAATGGTATATGGAATGTGTCATGGGCCCCAACAGTTGTCAATACCATTATAAAGCAGTAGTATAGATCCTGCCTAGATCTCCAGATATTTTGGACTTCAACTTTCAGTATTCCTAACCATTGGACATGGTGGCTGGGTCTTCTGGGAGCTGAAGTCCAAAACATCTGGAGATAGACATTTTGCCCATACCTGGTATACATCACAGAGGGAAACTCAGGGCTAGATCCACACTATTGCTTTATAGCAGTATCGAAGTACACTGATAACTGTTGGGGCGCAATCCACATTCCTTATACCGCTTTCATAGTATTATCTCCTGCTTTTTATTGCACAGTCACAATGATTTGACACGAGGTGTAGATCTGGCCTCAGTTTCTTGAGCCATTAGTGCTATTACTGTGGCTGTTTACTCTAAATCACAATTTCCATGACAAACTCTCTCTAGATTTTGTCAGTGGTTTTATTCCCAATGTAAGAGCTATTAGGATTTCTTGCCTCCCTGTTTATTCATATTCTTCTATGTGCTGCGAAAGAATAAACTCAGCCAATTCTTTTGTCTTTCTGAAGGTTATTGCACAGGCTGGGGAGACCCACATTATGTGACATTTGACGGCCAGTATTACAGTTTCCAAGGGAATTGTACCTATACCCTAGTGGAAGAGATTACACAAACAGTTGACAACTTTGGAGTGTACATTGATAATTACCACTGTGATGCACGGGAACCAGTCTCCTGCCCACGTACACTCATTGTAAAGCATGAGACCCTGGAAGTGCGCCTAACAACAGTCAGACTGGACCCTATGAAACTACAGGTATGAGTAACGTTGTTACAAATTGTAACAATTGTTGCGACAATGGGAGACCTGCATTGGCAGAAGATGATCAACAGTTGTCAATAATTTCTTTCTGTAACATATAGAGAATGCAACGTGGCTTACAATATTTCTCACAATTGGCTGTCCGAGTTGCGCCCATTTCTTGTTCCTCTCCCCACCTCCCAAGTTGGGAATAGAAACTCACTTATGAGTAGGCCTTTCCTCCAAGCAGACTGTGGGCTTTTTTAAATGAGCGATTTATAGCACACTCATGACTGGCCACTCATGGAAGTTTGCAGGCCATTTTGACACTGTCGTGAACCTCCTACACAGCTCCTGCTCATTCCCCTGGTTATTTTGGTTTAAAAAAAAACAAAAAAACAAAAACATGGATATCCCGATTCTTCTGAAATATCTTGGGATTTCCTACTGTGTGTAGCTGAAGTTGTGCTACAAAACACCCACTAGAGAGTGCTGTCCCATTCAAGTATATGAGCAGGGAAGTTACAGGCCATGTGGTTGCCCCTCTCCTCACCTGTAATTCAGCTCATTACAATTGCAGAAAAGAAGCAGGAAGCAAAGCACTGGTAAGCAAATGTAATTTCCCTTTAATCTAAAGAAGCCTTATATTCACTGCTTCTAACTGAGGGAGTGCTTCAGGTGGCTCCAGAACCAGTAATCTCATGCTCCCCTCCTCATGGCAGCATTTCTCGAATCAGAAAGCTATCTAATTTTCCAACATATGAACTTGTATCTGGACCGGGATGGGAAAGTGGCTTTAGAGAGAAAATGTTAAAAGGTATTCTATATTCTTTGTATGGACAGAATTCCCATCCCATCTAAATGTAAATGAAGACAAAATATGGTCATTGTTGTACCATAAGCATGACTTCAGTCCAACCCAGCAAGTCTTTTTTTATTATTCTTATTAATATGTGCAGTCTACTAATTAATTCATAGCTGTCAGGTTTTAAAATGAATTTTTCCTCAATATGCCTTTGTTCAGTTGTGAGGTTAATGTATAAAATATGAACGTACAATTTGTGGATTCAGTTAAGATTTTGCCCAAAACAGATAATTGTTTGATCACCACAGTCCAAAGATATTGCTTCATTAAATATTTTCAAAATATCAGGATTGTTTAATATTTGGTTTAGTTGATTAAATAGATGCATTAGGTCTATAAAAGGAAGACCGACTACAACTGTCAATTTCCCTTTTCTTTCAGGTATGCCAATGATTGATGTAGGTTTCAAAGAAATCAATTTTCATTATAAACATTGTACACAACTTACTTATATATATATTTCACCTTTTGACATTAGGTGCTTGTGAATGGGCAGACAGTGGCTTTACCTCTCAAAAAATACGGTGTGAAAGTTTATGAGTCAGGTTTAAACCACGTGGTGGAAATTCCTGCATTGCGCATGAATGTAACCTACAATGGCTTGTCCTTCACTATTAAAATGCCCTATCAGCTGTTTGGCAACAACACCCAGGGACAGTGTGGTAAGGATTATTTTGTTTGTGCTTCAAAAATCAAAGACGGAAAAGAAAACCCGAATAAAAAATATCAGCAATATAACAGGTGGACATTCTAAGGTTGCATTCACACATTGAAACAGTGATAAATAACATGATATTATGTGCACATTATTTCCTTCCATTAATGGAGATTATTTTCATGTGACCAAAAAAACAAAACAAAAACCCACGCCGGTTACAAAGGCTGTGCTATGAATTGTGTGAATCTGCCATTATATATATTATTATCATCATCATCCAATCAGTCAATCAGTAGCAGCATGTTGTTTATCCAGTAATATAATGGAACACAAGGATGTACAGCTGTGTGAACTCCTCTGCCTTTTGTCAACCTTAGGCACATGCACCAACGATACTGCAGATGACTGTATGTTACGCAGCGGAGCTATTATAGATTCCTGTGAAGTAATGGCATATGACTGGGTCGTTGATGATCCCACCAAGCCAGAGTGCCCTCACCTTCCTCCAAGTCTGAAGCCAACAGTCCAGCCCCCGGACTCATGCAAACCCTCTCCACTCTGTGAGCTTTTAAAGGAAAGGTAAATGTGCTCAAGATTTTTTTTCACTTTGAGAATTTGCTTCTGTTTAGTCTGGTTTTGGTCCCCATTGCTTAAAGTTTAATATTTCTACATCGGCTGCTCTTTGTGAGTGGAGAAGGAAGCATAGAATAAAGACACAGACGCCAGAAATTGGGTTAAACTAGGGCCTCCTTATTTGAACAACATGGGTAGTTCACCCCTTCTTGGATCTTCATGTGAAAGTGCGGGAATCGATGGGTCCTTTCTCAGGCCACTTGATTTGCTTTATGGGTGAGCATTCTCCAAAGCCAGGAGTCGGGTATGCCACTCTGCAAGTGTGGAGAGACCGCCTCACTTCACTCCCTCCTTGTGCCTCACAGCTCAGGGTAGGTGAGGCAGGAGGGTCTCCAAAGGCAAACCATATCCTGACACGTGAGCCTCACAGCTTGGTCCTCCGGATATGCCAATCGTCAAAAAGTGCCATAGTACTCACCATAGCTATTCTGATATTGCCAATTCCCACACATCCCACCACCAGAGGGGGCTAAGCCTCTGCTTAGAAACCCTACTCCCCACCCCCAATTCCGGAATAAAATTCCTGCAAACCCACATGCAGATCCTGCAGGAAAATATCATTCCCTGCATTGGAGATGGCCCCTCAATTGTGGAACAATCTCCCTGACAAGGCTCGCCTGGCACCGACATTGTTATCTTTTCAGCACCAGGTCAAGACTTTTCTTTTCTCCCAGGCATTTAGCAATATGTAATTAGCCTGGGTTTGCTTTTGTATTTTTTTGTGGTTTTAAATTGTATGTTTTTGTGATTTTAAATTTTTGTATATTGTTTTTAAGTGTTTTTATCCTATTTAAACCACCCAGAGAGCTTCGGTTATGGGGCGGTATACAAATGTAAATAATAATAATAATAATAATAATAATAATAATAATAATAAAAAATACATAGGGCTGCTAGTTATGATGCCCATGTTTTTCAAATTAATTTATCTATATACTCATTTAACAACATCCTCCTTTCGTCGCCAGCTGAAGACGTTTTTATTCACTCAGTATTTTAACACTTAATTTTAACTTAAATTTAAATTATACTGTTTTAACTCTGTATTTTAACCTTATATCAATTTTGCTGCGTGGTTTTATCCTGGTTGTGCTTTTTATATTGTATTTTGTATTTGTATTTTTAACTTGTTGGTTGTTTTATGATGGTTTTAATTTTTGTGAACCGCCCAGAGAGCTTCGGCTATTGGGCGGTATAAAAATGTAATAAAAAAATAAAAATAAATAAATAAAATAATAAAATCCAATTGGTTATAACTGAGGCAAATTAAAAAGGATTGGAGCCCACCCACAAAGCCAGTGAATGTCCCAAATCAACCCTTCACGTGCTTCTGTGCTTGTTATTGTTATGACTATGGACTCTCACACTTTGGAGTCTTGCTTAAAGAACAAGAAATGTTTATTCAGCATTTTAGAATTTACTCATAATGTACAGAGAATTCTGTTACCCTCCCTGCTGGCTTTAGAGAATGCTAACCTTTTGTATATATTATTGTGGGAGGCATATAGAGAGTGATCCATTTTCTCGATGAAATAGGCATGGATCAGACAGCACCTGATTTTCTTCTTTTTGCATCTAGTGTATTCCAGAAGTGTCATGCAGCTGTTGATCCTGAAAACTTCTATAAAGCCTGCAGCTTTGATAGTTGTGTGATGCCTGTACGTAACATCGAATGTGCAAGTCTTCAGATCTATGCAGCAACCTGTGCAGACCAAGGTGTCTGCATTGATTGGCGAGGGCATACCAACGGCTCATGTCGTAAGTGCATACTTCAAAAATTCACCTGAAACCATTAGGATGACTATTGACATGTAGGGCATATCATCACAAAAGATTCTCACTACTCATCCTTGAGCACCTTATCTCAAAACCCATAGTGCCAATGAAGTTATGATGTGATGCAGGGTTTTGCACACCAAATGTCTTCACTTTGTGGACAGCACAGCCCATGATTCTCTGTACCTTCCACAAGACATGAATAGCATACCCCATGATTTGTGGAGCTAGACGCTTCATATGAATGAATTCAAGCGCTTGCTCACACTTACCATACTGCATAGAAATGCACTGCATTTTAGAGTGTTGAATCGTCTAGTGACAGAGGTACATACCCAAAAGCTTACTGGAGTAGTTTTACAAACTGTCTTAACATAGGTGGCCTCATCAGGTTCCATCAGAAAATTCAACTGGTTTTTTTTTTCTTTTTAAAAAACTCATTTATTATCAAACAGTTAAAAAGTAATATTCCTTAGAATGGGCTCTTATGCCATTGATCTGAAAATGCCCTGCGCACAAGTAAGTGAGAAATCACACATATACACGTAGAGGGCAGGAAGCTATCAAGCAAGGTGAGTGAGGGGGGTCACTCACTCACTCATGATAGGAACGTTTCATGAGATGGACAACTTCTCTTTCTCCAGGGCCAGGCAAAGCTGGTAATAGGCCCGGGCCAGACAGGAAATGTTGGCCCCATTTCAAACTGCTCATTAAATATTTTTTAATCAATTCTAAATACATATGAACTAGAACGATTTACATATAAAAGATAATGGCAAGCAATTTTTTCAAGATGTATATAAGACATCACTTCTTCACATTCAGAAATGCTTTATGTGCTTTTCTTTGGCCAAATTCATCATCAACAACAGAAAAATCAAGCAGCTTTGCCCAGCGGGACTCGGAGTAGCCCCCCTCAAAATCCAACCCATGCCAACTGGCCCCACTGCCCACCCCTCTGTCCAGCCCTGCTTTCTCCTCATGCAGGTATCTGGTGCAGGAAAGGTTAGGTCATTGAATGCACCCAGAAGAGGTGGGCACCATTACTTGCCCTCACTGCTCATCAAAAGACGAGAGAGTGCAGGGAGCAGAGGTTATAAACAGGACAGTTTATCCCCTCTTACCCACCTCTCCCCTTCAGACCCTCCCCTGTATCCCTCACTCACCAGCTTCCTCTTCCCTTCATGGGGGATCCTGCCTTCTGTTCAGGGGGAGGAGTGGCTTGACTGTGATCCACATGTCTTGCTCCTGGCTGAAACTTTTCAACAGTTAAAATAGCTATCTTTCAGAGAGAACTGTCTGGCTGAATATCATTAATCCTTTTGCATCCTTTATCCATATCTCTCCTTTTTATTCTAGCTGCCCAATGTCCATCTAACAAAGTTTACAAAGCCTGCGGTCCTTCTGAAGTGGTCACTTGCAAATCAGGGTAATTACTTTTCTGACAGTCTAGTCTCAGAAATCTTTGTTTGCATGAACTGATGTGATGAATTCTTTGGTACTTTTGCTTTATATGGTTTGTATCCAATGTTAGTCTAACTCAATTTTCATTTATTTCAATGGGTTTACTCTAAGTAGGACTTAGATGCAACCCTATGAGTATAGCATCTAATGCAATGGAGTTACCATCCCATCATTCATAGTCCAAAATGTCTATTTTAGCTGCTGGAAACTCTTGAAGCAACAGTGTTTGGTCTCAAAATCCCAAATCCAGAAGACGTTCATGTATACCAATTGGTGTACAATTCACACATTAAATCTGGCCAGGGATCCAGTACATATGGTAGTGGAGGGAGCACATACACATACACTTACACATATGGGGCAATATGTGACACAGATGTTACATGTGTACAGTTCTACATGCATGGGGACAAATCACATGATATTTCATCCCGTTTTTGAGGGGGAAAGGATCACATGAATCAGGCATATATGAGTATATCTGAACATAGATAGGAATTCATCACACATCATACTGGATGTGCAGTGGAGGAGCACACATGCTCTTCCACCATGAGAACGCGATCCCAACTTGGATGCATTTGTACACTGGCCAGTTCATCATTACTCATCATTACTCGGCACTTGCTGACTCTCAGATGGATGTGGAAAATATTGTGTTCATGTGCCCATTAACCATGCTCATATGCTAAGCTTGTTTCACATATAAAGGAAGGTGCAAGAATGCTGTCATAAAAGCGAGTCAGCTTTGCCATTTTTGATCTGCAGTAACTCCATATTCCTCTCAAGTTTTATGAGAATAAATCCTAAACTGTTCATGTATTGTAGCGTAATCAACCAAACACAACAGATAGAAGGCTGTTTCTGCCCTGAGGGAACAACACTTTATGACACTGGTGTGGATGTCTGTGTGAAAACCTGTGGTAAGTTTTGGTTCTGATTCTTCTTTCTCTCAAGCACAATTGTATATCTGGGAGTAAACCCCAATGAATTTACTGGGACTTATTTCTGAGGGGATGTGTATAAGATTGCACTATTAGTTGTTTTGAAAACTGGCTATTAGCAACTATGACATGTGTAATGGGAAACTTTCCTGTTCTGTCTACAGGATGCGTTGGACCTGATAATATACCAAGGAAGGTAAGATGTGCATCTTTTCTTTTGCACTTGTTTTTTGTTGAATTCTAACTATCCTATTGTATGTTTATTTTATTCGGAAAAAAAGAAACTTCAGAATCCTAACAACTTTATGATATTTATTCTCCTCAAGGAATCCATAATGATAAGCAGTTTTCAGATCACAGTATCGCTAGGGCTAAACAACACGCAGCTGCCAAAAATTCATTGCCCTGATCACAGTTTTTCAGGGGAGATTTTTTTGGGAAAAAATATATATCCAGAATTTATGACAGCAATGGTAATAGCTCACCATAGATCAGCTTTCCCCAACCATGCGCCCTCCAGAAGTGGTGAACTATGACTACCATCATCCCAGCCTGCATGGTGAAGCATGGAAATGTTGGGAGTTGTAGTCTGACACATTTGGAGGGCACCAGGTTGGGAAGGTGCTGACAACAATGCAGTGGTCTTTGCGACTTTTTTTGTTTTGTCTGTGTGGAAACTTTATTTTAGGCTACTGGTTGTGGTGGCCAAGAGGTTCCCTTTGTCAGGTGGTGGCCAACATTTCCCCCCAAGAACGTTCCGGAAAGTTGTTACATCTGCACATTCTGGGTGAAAAAAAGGCAGACGAAGACTGCAAAGAGGAACCTGTGTGTTAGCACAAGAATTTTTCTTCTTCTTTTCTTTTTTAAAGAAAGACCACTATGGAAAGCTACAGAAACTTTCCAATATGTTTGCGTCTGCCCCCAAATTACCTCCCCCCTTTTGATGGCCCCCAAATTTTGTACTGAGAAATGTTTAGCTAAGAATTAAGCCTATTTAATTTATTAGATCCTTCTCCTATGTCCTGAAATCCTTGAAATAGCCACAGCATACGTTCATTGAAACTCATTGGCAGGATCATTACCTATTATGCTTAATATTCTGTAAGCATTTGCACCCTGACATGTTCATTTCCCCTCAATGACAGTTTGGGGAGAACTTTCAGTTTGACTGCAAGGATTGTGTTTGCCTGGAAGGAGGCAATGGCATAATCTGTGAACCCCATAAATGTCCAGCAACACCTGATAAAACACCGTGTGTAGGAGAAGGCTTCTACACGCTCACTGAAGTCAATCCTGATGACAAATGCTGTTCTGAAACTGTTTGTGGTAAGTAGCCTTATGCAGTTAAAATGTCTGTACTGGAGCAGCCACAGAGCAATGGGGGTAAAGCATAGAGGGTTGTAGGTTTACTCCCTAGCAGCTTCACTTTCAGGCACCAGAGCTACAATAGGCTGGAGAGCCAAGGTCAGCAGAGGTAGACAAAATATGAGGATGGATTCTTGCTCTGACCAATTCTAAGGGCTATTTTATTATGGAAAAAACTAGGCAGCAAGAGTCTTCCAGAGAATTAAGGACCAGATAAATACTTCTAATAACAATTTCCCTCAAAATGAAAGTGTTTCAAATTAAATTGCTTGCAAGATGCACAATTACTTCACTGTGCAATATAGACTTGACTCTGAGAACAGTTTAAGAAACTCCTGAATATCTCTGCAATTTCATTTTCCCTTTCTGTTTCACAGTATGCAACACTAGTAACTGCTCAACCCCACCTCCTCAGTGTGCTCCAGGATTTGAGACTGTTACTGACACGCCAACAGGCCACTGCTGTCCTGTTCATCGGTGTGGTAAGTCTATTTTAACAGATTTTGGAAGGATAAGCAGGTTCAGCTTCACACTCTGATCCTAAGCATGTTTACTTGGAAGTACATCCAGCTGTTGTCTGTGGAATTTACTTCGAGATTATCAACTTGGATCACAGCCTAACACAAGGCTGCATGATTGCCATTGTACTATAGAATGCACAACATCTTTTGCACTGGCTTTTAAAACTCGCAACAGGTTCCTGGATTTGGCCTTTGCAAGTTTTAACTGTCTTGTGCACACACTTTAAAGATGAGCACAAGTTCCTGGATTTGGCCTTTGCAATGTGTTTTTGTGTTCATGTTATAGCTGATCCGTACAAGACAGCATGTTCTGCACATGAATCACAAGCACTAGATAACAGAGTTAGACACTTTCGCAGAAGAATGTAACAGACAGAACCACCATTATAGCCTTTGACAACCTGGTGACCTCCTGATGTGTTAGACTGTGTTAGACCAATGTGTTAGACCAATAATCATGCTGGCTGGGAACCATGGGAGTTGCACTCCAACACATCTGGAGAGCACCAGGTCAGGGAAAGCTGAACTCTTGGGTGTGCAACAGTAACTGGGGTGGGTGGGTGGACTAGTGATGCCAATTGATTGTTGGTTTTTTTGGTGGCTGCACCACCTTTAAGGAATTACTTTCCTCTCTTTCCCAACTGGTTGATTAATCAGGTCTGGGAAGTGGATTTAATGGAAAAGAATATCGCCCCATCTAGCCATACCCTAGAGCGACGTTGGCAGAAAACTCTGAATGAATCCGACCAAACATGGGCTAGAGCCTACTCCGTGGCAATACAGGCAGCAAAAAACAGTTTTTCTCTGCCACTATTGCATCTGCAAAGAGTCATCCAGCGGAGCTGTTTCAGGTGGTATGGGGCCTTTTACACACTGGTCCCCAAGGAGAGAGTTTAGACTTTTCAACCACCTGCTGTGACCAATTTGCTCAGCACTTTGCAGACAAAATTGGGATGATAATAATAATAATAATAATAATAATAATAATAATAATAATAATAATAATAATAATAATAATTGATGCAAGGGAAAAAGAAGGGTCATGTTACTCTGTTTGATGTTCTTGTGCATTTTTGTCCCTTTACATCTGCCCATCCTACTGAAAAACACTTCTCTGCAGGGCTGGGATAATGAGACTAGGGATGAGTGAGAAATTTATTGGATTCACATTTTAATGTGAACTTCTCCATTTCATACTTCCACTGAATTTGGGTGGTCCAAAAATTGGATTATTTTAAAGCAAAATATCTCTTTTTTTTTTTGCTACCACCACTAAAAATTCTTTAAAAGGAGGCTTTGCCCCTTTGCCACTGAATTTCAGCAGTAAAGGGGGGCAGGAATGCAGCCCCCATGGGAATCTTGAAAGTTGCCCATTCCTGATGTAGAAGGGAGCACATTAGGGGCTCTATAATAGCACATGCTTTATAACTATCTTGCTGGGTTTTTTTAAATATAGACCCTTTTAAATTTTGCCTTCTTTTTTTGTAGTTGCCAAAGGTGTTTGTGTGGATAATGGTAATGAATACAAGGTACAGTTTATTTTTCTTTTTAGTGGTGACTCTGTGGGATGAAAAGCTTTGGGTTCCCAATGTCATTTTCTAATAGATGTTTTGCAGAGTGGATTGTAAATTTATCCAGTTTTGGAGCTCAGATAGATATCCATCTTTACTAAAATATTTCAAGAAACATCAATGCTCCATAGTGACTAAGAATGCAATCCTATACATATCAACTCAGAGTCCAATGCTGTATTATACACACAATCCTATAAACACTTATTAGGGAGCAAGCTGTATTGAACAGTGGGAGTTACTGAGAACATATGTATAGGATTGCACCATGAAACAATAAAATGAAGCAAAAGCTTCATAATTCATCTTGAATTATGCCAAGATAGATATTCAGGGAAATAAAAAACTAGCAAGAAGTAAAAATGAAATGGAATGAGACTTAAGGACCCATTTGGAAAATAGGAATTAATTACTGCCACTAATGGTTATTCTCATATTAAAACATTTTTGTGGTAATTTAACCAGGTCTGTGTCACATTGTGGTTTGCTAACAGATGAACTCTTGCTCCCCTTTCCAGCCTGGTTCACAAATCCTAGGACAGAAGTGCCAGCAATGTGTGTGTACGAAGCAACAAGACAACAGTACTCAGCTGAATATCATCCATTGTGACCATGTCCCATGTAATGTGAAATGTGAAACAGTAAGCATCAGCCACTTTTAAACAACAAAATGAAAAACAGGAGCTATGAAAAATGATGTTTTTAAGTGAAATGAGCCTCATCAGGACCCCTGGTTGTGCGAATCATCCTTTACTATCTTGTCAATGTTTGTAAAATGGCTTACATATTAAATCCTGGCCCAAGAATAATCCTTATTTTCAATAATATGTGTGCCACATGGCTTGTCCTGCAGTACCTAAGGTAGTTTGCAAGTGCAGTGGAGGGTTCTCTCCTATCCCCAGTGTTGACGTAAAATTCAACTGCCAGTTGGGTGGGTTTCTGTTCAAGGAATGGGATGGGGGCATCAAGCAGGAAAATGTCAGAGGCCAGCCCTGCTTGGGGAAACTTCAACGTTCGTAGAAGTACAAAAAATCATTAGCAAACACCGCCCCCCCAAGGTTAGGGGAGTTATCAAAAAGAGCCCATTGAGGAAAACCAAGCATGCTTTGGAGGTACAGAATGCTGACTGGCTCTTGGGGAGGTGGGGAGGGTGGAGAATGAGATAGAGTATGCCAAAAGAGGACATGGCTGCCAGGTTTCACTTCACATCATGATTATGTCACTCTTTCTCCCTAGGGATATTCTCTTACACCACAGCCTGGTGAATGCTGCGGGAAATGTGTACAGACAAGCTGTGTCATACAAACAAGTGAAGAGGTTCTCATCTTAAACGTACGTGTGTGGTTTTTCATAATACTCCTCAACTAGTATAAGGATTTGCTGGAGGGGAGAAAGCAGCTAGTTGGATAGTTCCAAATCAATATGGACAATTCAGCCCCAAACACCTACTATTCCCAGGACACCCAAGGGCCCTTTTGCAACCAATGCCTTACTTCCACACCTGGCACAGCCTGGGCGTGGGGAGACTATTGCGGGTGGGGTGGGAGACGAGGCAGGAAGGCACGCTATAGGCAGCCTCCCCGAGGTGCCACCGTAGAGGGGAGGGGGAATCCGAGCTCATATATTGGCTCTCGCCCCTCCTCTCCTCCTCTTTGAAGCACGCTGGTGGTGATAAGGGTTACCTTTGAGGCCAACCTTCCTCACTGACTTGGAGCCCCATGGCACGAGGGGCAGTTGACACAGAAGGCCTCCCTACCCCAAACGGGGAAGCCTGGTAGATGGCAAACTCTGAGGCGCCACTCTCAGGCTGTGAATTTCTTGCCTGATTCTCTTCCCCTCCTTATTGTTTTACTAGGATTTTATTAGATTGTAAGCCTATAAGGCAGAGTCTTGCTATTTACTGTTTTACTCTGTACAGCACCATGTACATTGATGGTGCTATATAAATAAATAAATAAATAAATAAATAATAATAATAATAATAATAATAATAATAATAATAATAATAAAACAGCATAAGGCCGGATTAGAGAAGATGCCCGCTTAGGTTTACCCTTTCTGCAGATCTATTAGTAAATGTGGCCCTGTTTAAATCCCAACTTTGTGCCCGCCTTGTTATTTCCCATACTCCACATTCCCGCAATGGCTACTTTGCTATTAGCCCAAAGAGACACTCTTAGAAAGCAGGAAGATGTCTGGCTGGTACTGAATTTGTTTCTTTACCTTGTACAGCCCGCAGAACAAAAGAGTGATCCCAAGGACAACTGTACCATTTACACCTGCATGAGGATCAATACGCAGCTGATTTCTTCCACTTCAGTGATAAGTTGCTCACCATTTAATGAGGAGCGATGTCAACCTGTGAGTACATGTTTCATTATGCACATTCACTCCTGTGAAAATTCTTACATTTTAATCAAGCACAGTGAGAGGTGTTGCAATTGGATTTTCCATTGAATTTTGGGATATCAATGATTTTAAAAGCGATGGGTCCCAAAGAAACAAAAGAGGCTAAGATACTTGCATGATTGATAGCTCTGGTATCATATAGACACAAGGGTTGACACTAAAAGCCAGCTACTAACTTCATGCTCCTCTTGCAATATAATGGAAGTATTTGCTGTATCTTGATTGCATACGCAAATCCCTTTCTTCAGGTAGTTATATATCAAAAGATCCTATTGAACACTTATCGAATTTTAAATCTTCCCCACCTGTTTTTGACCATTGAAACAAGACACACGCTTTATTCAATCATCACTTCTGTGTAAGGTACAATTTTGCAGTTCTAGTTGGATATACAATTTAGTAATACTACTATTATTATTTTCTAGGGCACTATTACATTATTGCCTAGTGGCTGCTGTAAAACATGTAAGTATTATAAAACAATTATATATGTATTTCAAAGAATCAGGACATCTCTCTTTATGTGTGCGTATAATAAAGAAAGAAAGAAATATGTCCAGATCCTCCAATTAAAAAATAAAGCTGAATGTTTTTATTTAAGAAATAGGTTCACATGTCATTTTGCTGAATTTAGATGTTCAGCTTTATGGCTGCACTCTCCTGGTTAAATTATTATTATTATTATTATTATTATTATTATTATTATTATTTATTATTATTATTATTATGCAGGTATACCTTCTGTGACGGAAACAACACCAGCATGCTCTCCTGCTAAAACAATGGACTATATTCTTTATGATGGTTGCCGTTCCGAGGAACCGATCTCTGTGACTCAGTGTGAGGGAAGATGTGAAACTTCCTCAATGTATGTAAACCAAATTAGACAATAAGAGTCTGAAATCCATTATTATTATTATTATTTATTTATTTATTTATATAGCGCCATCAATGTACATGGTGCTGTACAGAGTAAAACAATAAAATAGCAAAATCCTGCCGCATAGGCTTACATTCTAATAAAATCATAATAAAACAATAAGGAGGGGAAGAGAATGCACCAAACAGGCGCAGGGTAGAGTAAAACTAACAGTATAAAAGTCAGAACAAAATCAAGTTTTAAAAGCTTTAGGAAAAAGAAAAGTTTTTAGCTGAGCTTTAATCCAGTGATATAAAGCACTTGTGTACAAAACACTCCCTCATATTCCAACCTTATTCAATGTTTTTGTGTCTCCTCTGATGAATACAGTATAACGGTATGTGTAAAGAGACACCTGTTTATTTGAACTTTAGAATAACCTGATATTTTTGGACATTCGTAGGCCATTTGGATAACTGAAGCAGTAGAAATAAGCAAGGGCTGAACTACACATTATGCTAATTGCTTTGCATGTAGCTTTGCATTATAGTTTTCTTTACTCTCACATATGGCCCTAATTTGGATTTGGACTATGGTACTTTAAGATGAGAGGGTTAAAAGGCTGAGAGAGTTGTCTACTAAGGAATGGAAGCAACATTTGAGGGATAACTATGTTCCAGAAAGATGTGCTTTATTCTTCCTTGGAAAGGACAAACAGGAAGACACTGATCACAGGGAAAGGAATGGAGGAATCTTCCAGGTGTACAAGGAAAACTTCCCCGTGGACACACTTAAATGACAATTGTCAACCTGGTATCAAACCACAATAGTTTGAAGAACTCAGTGGGGTTAATAAAAATAGGGCTGGTTTAAGATCCCCCATGCTTTATCAGATCTTTCTTACAAATAAAGATGTGGAGGGAGAGAAATTTGAGGTATTTGGGGGGAAGCCTTGTGAATTTTCTTCATTCTTAAATGTCAAATTTCTGGGGAATGCTGGGAGTTCTATGACTTTCTTCAGTCTAAATATGCATAGGATCGTGCCCTTAGCGAGTTCATGGCAAAGGCAATATTCAAATAGAGGACTTCCTTTTTTGTAGTTAAGTCTTTAGGCTGCAATCCTATATTCTGTACCCACTTACAGGGGAGTAATCCCCATTGAACTGAATAGCATTTACATTCGAGTAAACACTGATAGGATTGCACTACTAGCTATTATGCTCCATCAGCTCCAAAGCTGATACTCAACTGTAAGGCTCAATCATACTTGGATGTTTTGCTTTCTTGATCATCCTTTAAACACCCCGCCCCCTAGTATTGATGTCCCTTTTTAAAATAAATAAAAGACAATACATTGAACACAACTTACTTAAATACATCATATTTGATTGTATATTACATGAGCATCCTGGATTGTACGTTACATGAGCATACCCCTTACACTGGTATTCGTATCTCACATCTCCAGGCCTTAACACCTGCGTAGTCACTATAATTGTCCCTAACTCCAGTTTGTACCACAATGTAACTGTTCTTTCTTTTTATGCTACAAACACAGATATTCTGCTGATGCCAACTCAATGAAGCACATGTGCAGCTGCTGTAGGGAGTCAAAGACAGTCCAGAAGGAAATCACACTGGTATGTCCTGATGGAAAGAACAAGACACACAGCTACCTCCATGTAGAAAGTTGTGAGTGCCTCACCACTGAATGTACTGAATCACAGTCGTCAAACACCCGTCACACTCAGCGCAGGAGGAGCAGTGAACAAACAAGCACAGAACCGTCCAAGGAAAAAGATGAGCAGCGTGCTAGGAACCATAGCAGGAGGGCAGTTACAAAAAAATTTAAGTGAAGGATGTGAATGCCTTGAGCTAAACACAGGCTAAGGAAAAGAAAGAATATAAAGAGACTTTACATGCTAACATTTTCCCCAAATAATTTAGCACCTTGCCTTATTTTCCACAGCCTTCTCAATCTTTGCCCTTTTATGGCTTCAATTGCACTTCTTTTATTTATTTGTGTAAAAAAAAAATGTTGTAAAGAGAATGGAAGGTTTTATGAGTCGGGCTATTTGGGATCAGCTTCTTTTGCTTTTAAAGAATTAAATGCACATTTCAAAAGTGAGGTCTCTGCATCCAGTTTTGTTGGCAAACATCTGTATTCTTGAACTTCCTGTGACTCTAGGCGAAGCTGTGGTGCTTCAGAATTCCAAGGGGATATTGCAATTTTTATACACTTACTTCAATGGCCTGCCCCCTCTCCAGAGGGCTGTACAGGGCTTCGTTTTCAGAGCCCTGCTATTTTCTTTCTACATAGTGTCCCATGGCTTTCAGTAGCATCTATATGCTCATGATGCTTAGTTTCCCCCCAGACCTTTCCCCCTGCATCCATCCCTGCATTTCCAACTCCCTGTCTGAGAGCTCCATCACACCAGCGATTTATCGCACACTCGCCATTCCTGATATGTGGTTTTACAGTGCAGTACTCTCATGACGTCGTCCCTGTCCTACACTCATCTCGCCTCTTCCTCCCCTTGTTGCGTTTTTATTGGTGCGGGGAAAGTCTGGATTATTTCCCCCTCTCACTTTTTCCTTTGTTGGAGGTGTGTGCTAATGGAGTCTTGCTGACAAAAGGGGAGGGCGGGGCAGTTCTCCTCCTCCATCGTAGGGACTTGTCAGTCAGTTGAATGGACTTTTTAGTGCTCCAACTCCCTCCCCTCATTGCCCACAGAAACAGAGCCCAGATGAAACCTTAAAAGTAATCGCTGGATAACAAAGCTAGAGTGAGGTGGGGAAAGAGCCCACGTCCATCAGAGTACCACAACCAATGGACTGGAGGAGGAAGGAGAAGGGGCGGGGTGGAGTGGAAGAGCAAGCAAGTGAAAAACCATGTGAAAGGGACCATATGATGAGGTAAAAAGGAGGTAAAAAACACAGAGACAAACCAGAGGAAAAAATTGGTGTGATGAAGCCCTGAGATTTGGGTCTGATTACCATCTCAAACCATGTGCCCAAGGCTAAACTGCTAATCTTTTCTCCATACCAACCTCTTCTTGATTACTCTATTGACTCCTCTCTGTACAAATAGAATGCCAATGCTGAGGAATCAACAGAGAGTAGAACTGGCATTTGTGTGGTGATGTGAGGAAAGTGAAAGTACAAATAACTTCTAAGACAACCATGACAACTCTAATTCCACGCAAATATATACCACTGTTGCATATGGAATTTGCTTTATTTTCATTTCATTTCATGTATTATATTTCTATACTTCCTCATAGCTGAAGTTCTCTGAGCGGTTCACAAACATTTCAGGGTTTCCTGGCAACTGCAATAGATATTCCCCAATTCAAGGCTACAAAGCTTCTCTGACACTTTACTTTTATGAGGATGAAAATTAATTTTAAAGTTTGGGTGTTGATGTTCAGAAACAAAAACAAATTATATTCATTCTATGCGAAACTAAATTTGTGTGAAAGGATTACACTTAGCTCTTCCCCCTTTCAAATTAGAGTAAAATAAAATCAATGAATTCTAAATTAACTAAATATATGCTGAGGATCTTTCCTCTCTACCATCTAGAATTTGAACATTTCCCCTCCTTTTCTAATTTTAAAAGTAACATTACATACTATATTTGAAATTATATTCTTAAATGGGCATTTGCTAGTATTGCAGGTCATAGTTTTCACCACTACAGGGCACTCTGTAGCTGATCATGTGAAAAGGTGTGTTTTGTTTGTAGCAGGACTTACATGGGATTGTACCTGGTATGTCTCCTGTATTCCTCCCCTGCCCCACCACCACCCCGCAAGGGTGTCTGATCTTTTCATGATCTGGAAACATACCATATATCAAAACCGGAATCTAACCTTTTCAGTATTGCATGCTGTAAACAAATTGTCAGGACCAACAGCTTTCTCTGAAAAGGCTTAATGTTCACTCATTTCAAATTGAGTGATTATTTCAATAGGCAATAGTTTCTTGGTTTGATTTAACAAAAGTTGCTCATTGATCTCAGAATTATACTGTCTCTCAAAGCCACAGAACAGTCAGCAGCCTGACTCAGGATGATGCAGCCAGTCTTAGACCTCATAATATCTCAGCCAATGTCCAATTGGGAACTACGTCACATTAGCATGCTGAGCCACACTGTGACATCAAAACATGCACTTATAGTCTGTGAAAGTGCTAATCACATACAAGCTGCAAGCGTAGTCTAGTTGTGGCCAAGGGTTTTCCACCCAAAGACTCAGATTAGTGCTGTGCTGAATATTTATTCCACATTTGTTTTACCATTCTTATTCAGTTTGGTAGAAAAGGAATTGCTTTTGAAAAGGAATTCAATTGTGAAGAATTTTTTTTTAGAAATTCTCATGGGTTGAGTTTAGCTTTCTTGTGCTTACTTTCATAGAATCATAGAACAGTAGAGTTGGATGGGGCCTATAAGGCCATTGAGTCAAACCCCCTGCTGAATGCAGGAATCCACCTTAAAGCATACCTGACCTCTTCAATGCCTCTAGTGTGGGAGAGCCCATGACCTCCCTAGGCAATTGGTTCCATTGTCATACTGCTCTAACAGTCAGGAAGTTTTTCCTGATGTCCAGCCAGAATCTGGCTTCCTGTAACTTGAGACCATTATTCCGTGTCCTGCACTCTGGGAGGATTGAGAAGAGATCCTGGCCTTACATAGGAAGTGGCCAAAGAGTGCTGGAAGAAGCCCTGTTTTACATTGTACAATCATCTCTCCAGCTGCTTGGCTTCCAATACTTCAATTAAAGCCCAGGAGAAGACACCATGTAATTTCTCCTATAGTGCTTTTTCACACACACACACACACACACACACACACACACACACACACACACACACACAGACCTTGCCCCCCCTTGCAGTGATTATGCTCAAAAACACCACAAATATAAATGATAAAACACCTTGTGAATCAGGTAGAATGACAGAGGTATCGTTCATGGGGGAAGAAAGCTTTCAGGAAATTAGAAAGCTTTCATTTCTCTTCCCACAAATAGGGTGGTGAATTTCAAAAGGCCATTTGCACACAGCTCTAGCACAGATACCTCTCAACAGATTTGCACCAGCAAGACATCATGTAAAAGCTCATGGCCCGAAGTCAACAGTTATATGATTTAGCAAACATTACAACCTGACCTTGGATTTTTACTTTGAAGGTTTCCCAGGTTCCTTATACTAAGCCACCTACCCCAGAATGACCCAGCCTTTCTGTGACATCAGAGCAGTTAAGCCAATAAAAGGCAGATGAGCTATTATCATACAGAGGAGCTATTATATAACTGCAAAGTCCTGCTATGATATCACAGCGTATCAAGCAATGATAACAAGAGAGCTGTGGTGAACAGAGAGAACATTAGAGATCAAGGAGGGGAGAGGAAAAGACCAGAAGATGCAAGGAGTCTTAGGCCTTTGCTAGACCAGGCTATATCCGGGGGTGATATTTTATTTATTTATTTTATTTTTATTTATCACATTTTTATACCGCCAAATAGCCAAAGCTCTCTGGGTGGTTCACAAAAATTAAAACCATGATGAACATAATAAAACAACCAGCAATCTAAAAACACAAATACAAAATACAGTATACCCGGGATTGTCCCTGTGCATCCAGATGATGCACAGAGGATCCCAGGCTCAAGCAGGGATCAACCCTGCCTGGCCCCAGGATATTAGCCTACCCTTTGGCCCCGGTTTTCCCCACTGTCTCAGGCTAAGCCTGAGACCGCAAGCATGTGGCCCGTTCCACGGCTTTTCCCAGCTCCGCGCAATTACTCGTGTTCTCTTCACATTCATGTCCAAAAGTAATCACCAGTAACAAAATTATGGTAAGAGAAAGGGAATTTCCTGAGCTGCTACTGTTCTTTCTGAGTAGTGAACCAGGTCCATAGAAATTCCCCCCTCCCCCACCCACTCTGTGAGGTCAATTGCAGAGTTAAAATTTAAGCTGTGCATTAATCAAAACCAAATACTCCTCTGTGGCAAATGGTCCATGAAAAATGTTGTTCCAAAGGGCATAGATCTGTGGCAAATAGCATTCATAACTTCACTGGCTTTGCAGGCCAGAGGTGAATGAAAAGCCCTAAATCTCGACATGGCAGTGTTTTGCCAAGAGGCAAAGGTTCTTTTATGATTCAGAAGCAAAAAGCACACAAGTGGATAGGAGTCTAAGGCCATGTCTACACCAGTCCGATAGTCCGGGCTGATCACGGCCAAGTCCCTGTGTGTCCAAATTATGCACAGAGATTCCCCGGGGGCAGAGGGGAACAGGCACAGGTTTTCACAGGGATAAAGAAACCCTGGGAAAACCTGTTTCCTCCTGCGGTCTCAGGACCATCTCTAGATCACGGGAGGTGTAAGTGCCCATCCTGCCTGGTGCCGCGCTTACTCACAAGTAAATGCGGCACCAGAAATGGGCATAGAGCTGCGTGGCTCTGTGCCGATCGAGGGTGGAAGGGTGAGCAATTCCACCATCCCTGCAATGGCGGGGGGAGGGGAGGGAAGGGGCACACAGTTGGTGGTTTTCCCCCTCATGTACTTTTTCATTAGAGTGGGGCCTCATTCTTGCATGACCAAAACGGTGGCCGTGACATGACTCTTTCCTCCTGGCACATCATGGCACGCGCCATGTGTGCACCCTGAGGGAGGAACTTGCGATCAGGATTTTGTGAGATCCTCCCCCTCCCTCCTGGAAAGCTGGGAGGTGTAGAAAGGGCCTAAGATTTTATCCCATAGCAGGCAAAAAGATAGGAAGAGACACATATTACAGAGCACTTTCTTTGTTCTTTTGTCAGGCACTCCAGGAGAATGACAAAGGATAGACTTTTTAAATGGTTTTTAATGCTTTATGTGTGTATGTTCTGTGTTTTAAAATTTTAAATTTTGTATACTTGTTTTTATCACAATTTTAGAATTTCTGTAAACCGCCCCCTAGGCTATGGGGGCAGTATATAAGTGTAATAAACAAATATAAATAAATAATAAATATAAGTGACCAGCATGCAGCACCTCCATGGTCCAAGTCTATGTTGAAGCTCACTGTGAGCAAGCTTCTGGGGACTTATGTAGTTGGGGACTACATGGATTATGTGCTGGCTGCGCATGCCAGCAACCTTCAGCACACCAAGGCCAGTTCTACACCAAGCAAGATGTAACATTTTGAAAACAGTTTGAGAACCATATATGGAGTGTGCCTTGAGCCCCAACAGTTGTCACTACCATTATAAACCATTTTAAAGCAGTAGTGTAGATCTTGCCCAGGTGTGCTGATCCACTCCCATGTTCTTATTTATTCTTTCAGGGCCATAAGACAAGCCTGAGCTGGTGGCCATCGGCCAACACAGATAATCCTGGTGCAGACAGCTGACAGAAAATTCAGAAGAATAATATGAAGCACCTTTAAAGGAACCAGGCTCTATAATAGGAAGTCAGGCATAGAAAGGCAATGGCTGTATCCCTACTTAAACACCTTGATATAAAAAGGTCTTCCAGGGTGTGTTGTGTTCCCCATAAAGTCAGTTTACAGGGCAAAGACATTTATAAGCCAGCCATGAGTGTCTACCGAGATGCTGCTAACTGTAGGAAATTCCAGTGATAGTGACAATAACTGCAACTCCTATTCAGGAAAACATAGTACATATGATATGTAAATTAATGAAAGCTGCCATTTGCAGGCCTCAAGCACTGCATGAGCCTTTGGGGGCATGATTAATGACGCCTCACATAAAGGATCAGATTTGCTTGACCTAGTGCTCTTCAAGCAAAAGGGAAGGGCTATTATCTAGTCTTTACTATGATCAAACAATACTGGATACACATGCTGCTAGCTATTAGGGAGTTCTCATAATTCCCTTCATGGATTGAAAGCATCCATGTGGGTTGTGGGGTCATGATGGCTAGCCCTTTCCCACACACACCACTGGCTGTACGATTGATGGCTGTGTAAAGGGGCCCATAAATGTACCAACCATATTTTTGGCTATCTGTATAACATATTACAGGTAGGGCTTACAAAGGTGGGGTTCGTAAACTGGGTGGGCAAGGAGGAGCTGTGTGCACTCCATCCCCCTTGCAAATTGGGCCAGATTTGGGAAAAAGTAGGATGGGCACTTATGAGCTGCAAAAAAAGACAGGGAATGTATCATGGGGGGGGGAGTACAAAAGAAGGCACAGATTTGCATAAAATTGGCATGTGCTGATTTATATATGTGTAGAGGCAGATTTAAAAATAACTGTAATTGAAAAAGAAGTACAATACACCTCACCAAATTGGGGAAGACTCTGACAGGTGACCTGTGTACCTGTCGAGACTGCTGTCCAGATGCTGCCGAGGGGTAACTTCAAATAAAGGTGGGAGAACCAAGGATGCACAAGCTCACTGACGTTCTCCAAACTTTACTTCAAGGCTCAGTTCCACATGCTCCCATTCTTGTTGTGACCTGTTTTTCACTTCATTCATGTGGGAGAAGTTGTGCATTTTCCAAATGCAATTGCAAATTTGGGAATTTCTGAACTTTTTTGGAGGACATGCTTTCATTTTCATGGTCGGGGCTGTGAACAGGGCATTTTGGGAAGATTTCTAGGTTTAAGGCGGAGCTTGTGTTTAGAGCTCTTTAGCCGAGTCTCATCTTGCAATTGTACCTTGAATCCAGTGGTTTTATTCCTTTACTTCTGCTTCTCCTTTGTCTGCACTATCCCATCTATCTTTTTATTTTTTTGTAACAGCTTTTTCTTGGTTGGCCCGCATATCTGCTAGGAAATGGTAGCAGGAAGACCAGAATAGGTAAAGTAATCTTGAGCAACCATAGCTGAAAACCTGCAGAACAGGGCAGAAGATTGTTTCCTGAAATGGTGGCTGTAATGTGTGAACTGGCATGTAAGCCTTTGTGCAGGTTTACCTGGGCCTCTCTCTCATGCTATGCCCATGGCACATAGAAGCCACATCAACACACTGAGCGATAACTATGCAAACGGCTAAGACACTCTTCCCAAACCTCGTGCCCTCCAGATGTTTTGGACTTCAACTTCCATCATCCCTAGCCAGCATGGCCAATGGCCAGGGATGCTGAAAGCTCACCAGGTTGGGGAAGGCTGAGCTGAGGTTTGTTGCATACCAGACCTTGGATTCCCTTTGTGGTGGCTGGCATAAAAATGACCAAAAAATGTCCTTCCTGGGAGTCATAAATATTGACTTCCACTAGGGTGACCATATTTTGGAAACCAAAAAGGAGGGCAACACGGTCAGCATTTATGTTAATTCTCATTAAAGTAGAGCTGCCCTTTGGGTGGAGAGGGTGGGGAAAATCCAGATTTTTCTTCAAATTTCATAATTCCCCACCTTCCCGGATTTGTTACCAAAAATCCTGACAAATCCGGTTTTTTCCTGTCATATGGTCACCCTAGACTTCCACCCCATCCTCATTTTCTTAGAACTGAAATCCAACATCAGGAGAATTGCATAGTGCAGCTTTTGCTGGGCTCACCATTTCACCCTGTGTGGGGGGAATCACATGTTTGAATGCTCCTCCAATCCATCTCTGCTCATAGAAAACTTGAATGTCAAGAAGCGCTTAGGATTGTTTTAAACAAGGGAGTATTCGAACGTGGAATAACCCATTTGCAACCTGAGTGGTAGCACTTGGGAACAGCAGCACCATGTGATGACATGGGGAGAAAAATATATACACATAAATATGCACAATTTTTCATGCAGACTCCACACCCCAAAGCTCACGATCTGATATGGACATGGGTTGGAACAAGCTTCAAGATAGAATATGGAGAACCCCAAAGAGTTTGAGTTTGGCTGATTTGTACATGATCCTTCATAAACAAATGGAAGGGAAAGTAAAGAAAACCTAATTTCATTCATTAGATATGTTCAAAGGCCATGTCAATAATTTCTAGGTCATCTATAGCCTTTGAAGCTTCCACCCACGATAAAGGTATTGAACCGCTTGACCTAGGAAACCTGGTAGTGCGTAAAGGCAGATCTCATAAGATCCAGTCCCACTAGAGGGATGACCTGGTGAGGGGAATCAACGTTCTGTTTTATCCGGCTGGCCTGGGAAAGGTTTCTTGGCACCTGATTGGAACAGTTCCAAGCTTGGGGGAAAAAAACCTTTCATAATCAAAGATGAAATTCAAGATTATAGAATCCAGGAACCAAATGCCAGGTTGTCATTTTAAATTTGAAAACAGAACGAGCCAGTCTGTATAAATTAGCGAGGGGAGAAATCTTAAGGCTCCACCTTTTTTTTTAATGTTTTGTTCCTATGCCAAAATAGTTTGACTATAAAATTTGTCCATAAGCTAGGAAAGAAACCATTTCCTGGGAGAGATTTTTCAGGTTACCATCATGTATAGGATAATGGGAATGAAGAAAGGTGGCCAACTGTGGATTTTGTGCTTACTCTGCAGTTGCTGCAAGACCAAAACTCTAGTCAAGATAGGTAAGAGGATCTATTTCTAATATTCTTTAACTTTAAAATGTTAGATTTGAGCTATAAAGTATTAAGTAAAACAGCATTTTAATGCAACTAAAATGCTAGGGTATAATTGTGCCAAAATTAAGCACTACTCCATTCCATAGATATCAATCAAGCACAATTACATTACATAGACATCTTCCTATCTATTATATAAGGTTCAGAAAAGTCCACATGTTTGCAATTCATGTGTCACAGTTCCTGGGATATGTGTTTCTATGAGCTCCATCAGACGGGGGAAATCATGGTTGCCTACCGTCACTTCTCTGCCTCCGCTTTTGTTGTTTGATATGTCCTTTTTTTCTGAGGGAGAGGAAAGAGGAAGTAAAAAGTGTATGTGGCCCATTTGGTGGTTGTCTTTATTGCACACTTCTCCTGCACACAGCAGGAGATAGCAGCAACTTCTGTCTTTAAAAATAATACAGGCTTACTGGGGGCTTTTTTTGTTGCGTGAAGAAGACTAGAAGGGGTGGGAGTCAGATGCTGCTGTGAGAGGGACCGGGAAATTCATGAGTGCCCAGTAATGAGCGTGCAATAAAACTCTCCTCTGATGAAGCTCTATGAAGACTCCCCGATGCCTTTGTGTAAGACCTCTTTAAGAAAACACCCTCAATGCCTGGATATTTCATAACACTTAAGAGTTCACTGAATAGGAAAGAATTTATTTTTATTTGAACTGTGATATCTTGCATAATTGGCATTTCCACATCAGTATATTAGGAAGCAATGGCCCCTGTACCCACCCCCACCCCCTCTGCGTTTCAGGTTGGCAAATAGGACTTCAACCCCACAGCAGATCTTCAATTTAAAAAAAGAAATATTCACTGACATAGTACAATCCCCCTCTCATTCTGGGGTGTGTAAAGCAGACACCCCCAACCTGGTGCCCTCCAAATGTGTTGGACTACATCTCTCATCATTTTCAACCTCAGGCTGCAATCCTGTACACGCTTATCTGGGAGAGTAAGCCCCATTGAACTCAATGCGATTTACCTCTGTGTAGACATTTATAGGATTGTGCTGTAAGTCATTCAACTGACCCCCAAGACCCGCTGAAAACACATTCCCTGTGATCCAGTTGGGGTGGGGGCATAGCTCAATGGTAGAATACCTGCTTTGCACGCAGTAGGACCCAGGTTTGATCCCCAGCATCTCCAGTTAGGGTAGGAAAAACTCCTGCCTGTAACCCTGGAGAGCTCCTGCCAGTCAGTGCTAGTCTGACCATATGGAAAGGAGGACAGGGTGCTCCTTGCCTTCTCTCTCGGCTAGACTCTCTGGCCCACCAGCAAGCTGGTTGGCAGTATTTTGAAGCCTCCTGAGCTGCCATGACCATCCACCCTCTTTGTGGGCCACTTCTAGCCAGCAACCAATTCTATTCCCTCTCCTCCAGTTTTCTTTTCCAATTGACGCTCAAGATTATGTGGCTACTGAATGTGCCAGTCCTCACTGAGCTGCTTTTTGTTTTTGTTTTTTGGTGGTGGTGGTAGTGGTTGCAAACCTCCAGGTTTCCCCAAACATGCTGATATCTCCTTCTTTGTACTCAGTGGCCCTGATTTGGCCACTAAGCTGTCAGCACTCTGGGACTGAGTTCATAATTAGAAGGAACAATAACATTCTCAGAATTCTTTGGCTTCAATCACCCAACTCAGGAAGGGAGATGCTCAAAGTAATAACGGGCATGAAAAGGTTTGCTACTGTTCAGACTCAGTGGCATAAAAATAAATGCTTGCAGTGTACTTTAACGTATTTGCCATCTTGATTCCCTCTGCAGTTCAGCGCCCCGCAGTCTCCACAAGTCAATGTTCTACTTGGGGTAACTTCCACTTTCAGACATTTGACCATGTAAAATTTGACTTCCCTGGAATTTGCCATTATATTTTTGCTGCACATTGCAAAGACAATGATCAGGACTTCAATATCCAGATTGCAAGGAGCATCCAGAAGAGGACCATCATCTCTTTCACCACCACCATAGATGGAGTACTTCTGGAGGTGGAAGAATCAGGCATCACAGTAGATGGGAAAGAGTGAGTCAGCTCAATGTCTGTTTTTAAGATCCTTTTTTCTTAGGAATGCTCCTGCATACCAGGACCAGAGATGTGGTTTTCTTGTTCGTTTGTTTTTAAAGGCCCTGTTCAGACAACACACTAAATGGGCCAGAATAGGGGCAGAGTCTAAATTCTGATAACCATTGTTGAGGAATTTCATGTAACAATGGTTCCAGATAAGGGTGATTGCAGCAACTGCAGTGGTGCAATGGTGAAGAGGAGGGGCAACTTCATGGGGCTCTTGTCAGTTGGCCCCTGCTTGAGGCGTGAGCCCTTGGCAGGTACCCAAACATGCCTACCCTTCATGCTAGCCTTCAACTATTTATTTATTCAGAAATGGGAATCAAATACCAGGATATATCAAAAAGGGAGGGAGAATAAATTATTATTTTTTGCTTTTTTCAGGCTGGAAAAATTGGTCTCTCAAAGCTGTGTACCAAATTGAAGCATACCTCGTTAAATAGTTATATCCAATTTTATGAATATGTTTTCAAAGAAAAGGCCTATACTGGTCATATAAATTAACCATGCAGTTTTGGGTAGAAAAATATTCCCATCGCTCTCAAATGGGCTTCCTGGAGAGAATGGGGATGCTCTACCTCAGGGGTAGACAACATGGCACCTATAGGCACCGATGTGCTCCCAGACATTTTTCTTGGTTGCCCCCCTTTTTTCTCCAAGTGTGCCACTTGCCCTGAGTCACAGGACAGCTTGGGTGAACCCCAACTGTTGGGAGCACCAGCTGCTGTGTTTGCAATGCTAGCCAGTATGAATGTTAATTGTCGTAATTCTTGCTTTCTGCATCCCTTCCTTCTCCCTCTCCTCTCTGGCTTAGATTACTATGTAGTTTTGCAATCCAGCCTTGTGGCAGGTGGAGGAGAAGCAGTACTAAAATTTCATTCTGCTTGATATCTATTTAATTTTAGTTAAGGCCATAACAAAAAATGAAATCAATGAATTTAGTTCATTTATTGTATTAACTAAAATGAAATACTGTGTTTAATTCTTTTTTGTTCTTATAAACTGCCCAGACGGTTCTTGTTAGGGCTAAAAGGTGGTATAGAAAGGTCCTTATAAATAAATGCATGAATGCACAAACTTAATAGCTTGGTTTGGGGGTGATGAAGGACTTACACTGGCTTGTGATCTTAATAGAGTTCTTCTTCAGGTAAGGGTTCTGTGGTGGTAGAAAGCTTGCATTGTGTTTCACAAGTACATAACCACTGAAATGACCAAATAATCAAAGGATTGGCTGAGAACGTCCTCTTTTATTTATCACAATAGGAGGAGCATGTGGAGGAGAGAAAACTAGGCATGATCTTGGAGTTCCAAAATCTGCATATTGTCAGAATCTTGGGATAAAATTCAGGACTGTTAGGCAGACTTAATTGGATTAGTTTCTGATAGATGAAGAAGCTGCTGGAACTAGGAATGGGCGAACAAACAATGTTTAAGATCACTACGATTATCCAAGCATCTTCTTGCCTCTCATCTTGTGCCCAATTCCTGTTCATGTTTGCAATTGCAAATATGGAAATTGCTCAAATTGATCAGAGATCCAATGTGAAATTTGCCCAAATTGGCATAACTTTCCTCCATAGACTAAAGCGGAGCTGATTCAGTCTGGAAGGGAAAACTGTGCAAATTAGGAAATTTGTACAACATCAAACTGGGGGTGGGGGTTGCGCAAATTGAACATGAGCATATGTCAGCAATTTGTGAACATTTTCGGTGGACACATGCTTGTGCTTGTGCTTGGGGCTTTAAACAGGGTATGTTTGCATATTTTGTGGGCAAAACCAAATTCTCATATACATCCCTAGCTGGGACAAACAAACAACAATGTTCCCTGATTATTTTGAAAATATAAAATCTAGAACTTACTCAGATCCATCTCCATAAAAAAATAAAATAAAATAAGAGCAAGTTGTTGGCATTGGCCAGCTTGGCTTTGGCCCCCTCCTCCCGTCTGCCTTCTGACTCAGTTATGGCACACCATTCCTGGCCACAGCCAGCAACCCAAACCTGCTCACAGAACAATAGCTGCTCTGCATGTGCATACTGTGTATGCCCAGAATCTAGTTACTAAAAGCACTTGGAGAAGGATTGTGTCTGTTGGATACCTCAACAAAGCGATGGACGAGAGGGAGATGGGGAGGAGGACCATCAATAAGCCAGGCCTGCTAAGCTCCTTCTTCCCCTTCCCTCCCTTTTGATTGCCACTTGTCCTGGTTCCAGAGGCTTCCTGGCCTCTCTACTGAGAGGGGATAGATCGTGGCCAGTAAATGGGCATTCAGCTTAATTAATTGTTGTTGTTGTTGTTGTTGTTGTTGTTGTTGTTTATTTCATTTCTGTACTGCCCTATAGCCAAATCTCTGGGTGCTTTACAACAATTAATAAAAAATACAAAGTACAGCATAATAAAAATAGTGTAAAAAATAACATAGACAAAACAATGTAAACAGCTAAAAAGAAATAATGTTTTTAAAATATGAGACAATTAGCCTGTTTGTTTGTTTTTAATTTTCCCTTTTCTGTCTTGCTTTTAGAATTCGTCTACCCTTCAGCCTGAAGAGTGTTCTAATAGAAGATATTTATCCTTACTTCCGAGTCACCTCCAAACTAGGCCTGACTCTCAAGTGGAATTGGGGTGACACTCTTCTAGTATGAAGCTCCAGTTAGTTGGATTTGTTTTTAGTGAATTTTAGTATTTGTAAAATGGGTTTACTGTAGGTTTCTAGCTATATTATGAACAAATATAAGATATATCGTAGTAATGCTAACTTCTCTATATTCCTAATTCTTTTGTGATCCCTGGAATTATTTTTGGAGGGAAACAATTACACAACTCCTTCCTGGCCTTGTTGTGAGAGATAAATGATGATGACGATGATGACGATGATGATGATGATGATGATGATGATCATGATGATGATCATGATCATGATCATGATAATAATAATAATAATAATAATAATAATAATAATAATAAGGGCAACCCTGTTAATTTTTTAAAAGATTTTTAAGAAGGATGAACAATTATCAGCAATTGTTACAAAATATACATCATGCCAGTTATATCAAACAAATTAGAGAGGAAGGTCTATGGGTCAAAATGCATTACTTAAAAAATGAATTACTATCTTCTAGCACCAGCTAGAGATCCACTTCTTCCTTTGCACTATAGAGCAAGTTGTTGTTTATTCATTCAGTCGTTTCCGACTCTTCGTGACTTCATGGACCAGCCCACGCCAGAGCTTTCTGTCAGCTGTCGCCACCCCTAGCTCCCCCAAGGTCAAGTCTGTCACCTCCAGAATATCATCCATCCATCTTGCCCTTGGTCGGCCCCTCTTCCTTTTGCCTTCCACTTTCCCTAGCATCAGCCTCTTCTCCAGGGTATCCTGTCTTCTCATTATGTGGCCAAAGTACTTCAGTTTTGCCTTTAATACCATTCCCTCAAGTGAGCAGTCTGGCTTTATTTCCTGGAGTATGGACTGGTTTGATCTTCTTGCAGTCCAAGGCACTCTCAGAATTTTCCTCCAACACCACAGTTCAAAAGCCTCTATCTTCCTTCGCTCAGCTTTCCTTATGGTGCAGCTCTCACAGCCATAGGTTACTACGGGGAATACCATTGCTTTAACTATGCGGACCTTTGTTGTCAGTGTGGTGTCTCAGCTCTTTACTATTTTGTCAAGACTTGTCATTGCTCTCCTCCCAAGAAGTAAACGTCTTCTGATTTCCTGGCTGCAGTCAGCGTCTGCAGTAATCTTTGCACCCAGAAATACAAAGTCTGTCACTGCCTCCACGTTTTCTCCCTCTATTTGCCAGTTATCAATCAAGCTGGTTGCCATAATCTTGGTTTTTTTGAGGTTTAACTGCAACCCAGCTTTTGCACTTTCTTCTTTCACCTTTGTCATAAGGCTCCTCAGCTCCTCCTCGCTTTCAGCCATCAATGTGGTGTCATCTGCATATCTGAGATAGTTAATGTTTCTTCCTGCGATTTTAACTCCAGCCTTGGATTCGTCAAGCCCAGCAAGTAGGCACAAATAACTCAAGCAAGTCAGCCAAACCACATATTACAGAGGATGGCTAAAAACAACTAGCTATATCTACGTTGGGAAAGAATTTCGTTCATGAATCAAAATTCCTGATCCCAAGTATGATCCCAAATACACACACACACACACACACACACACACACACACACACACACACTCAGGATCACCCACTCCAAAACACACACATCCATTCAGTCAAACAACCAGGCACCCCAGGCACCCATACACTCTCTCTCACACACCTCTTACCTGCCATCCTTGCTTCTTCTCTGGGAGGTGATGGGAGGGGAGGCATGGGCAATGCGTCCTTCTAGGCCCTCCCCTGCGTTAATCTGGGCCTTTTCCTTGGCTGCTGCCATTGCATCCTTCTAGGCCCTTCTAGTCTGGGAACGTGTGCTTCTAGGCCCTCCCCATGCCGATCCGGGCCTTCGCCTTGGCCAGCGCAATGGTGCTGGCCGAGGAGAAGGCCAGATCGTCACAGAGAGGAGCTGGGGGACACATTGCCTGAGAAATATCCCATGGTTTAAATGATAAATGTGTATTAGTCCCATATTCAGAAAGCAAATTAAAGGGAGAAATTAACTTCTGTGTGATGATACAGTTGCAATCTACTGTTCTTCATTCCCATGCACTAGAGTATCAGTAAAACATAGACAATGTGATATATTAGTTCTGGTCATGCCAAATTAAAAGAAAAATCTTTAAATGTTTCCCTTTTTCTCTATTTTCTCTTAGTTGGATTTAGAAGATACATACAAGGGGAAAACTTGTGGTTTGTGTGGGAACTATGATGGCAATGGAAAAAACGATTTGCTCCTAAATAGTAAGATGTTATTTTCTATTTAACTGACTGTTTCATTATTATAACTATCACATGTGTATCCCAACCATCTAAAATAGACAAACAAAAATCCCCAAACCCTCAGGTCAACAGAGATGGTGTGTGTGTGTGTGTGTGTGTGTGTGTGTGTGTGTAAAATCCTATTTAGGGTTGCCATGAGTCCTATTTACAAAGGACAGTCCTCTAACTGACCCCAGAATAGTTGTTTTAAATGATATTGCTGTTTTTATGCTTTTAAATTTTTGTATATTTGTTTTTAATGTTCACTGTTTTTAACTTTTGTAAACTGCCCAGAGAGCTTCGGCTATGAGGCGGTATATAAATGTAATAAATAAATAAATAAATATTTGAAGGTGCCCTCTATCTGATGTGCTGTCCAGTCAAAGAATCATGAGGAGGGAGAGCAGATCAGGCCCTTGAAGATGCCCATCCACTGCTAGCACCTGGATGGTGGATTGAGTATCTCACGGGGCGCCTGGTCACATTCTTCCCCACTAGAGTGAGATGTATTGCATTTCTGTTTTAAAGTTATTATTAAAAATTATTTTCTAAATGTGCTAATTTCTGTGTATATGTAAATCATTCTTCTTTTTTTGGCAATGCTTAAGTGGCCATCCTAATCACATTTTATTTTGACAACAACAGAGATAGTATCTGGCTCAAGCAGGGAGCTTTATAGCTGAGGGGAGATTTGAATGTAAGTCCCATCAGTTGCAGCCCAACACTCAATCCACTGCATTCACTGTACAGTCTCCAGCACATGTACTTATGGTCAAATCTGAAATCATTTTTTTTCCATTTTGTGTGTGTGTGTGTTTGTGTGTATATCACACATTTGTTAAGTGCACCAAGGATGAAATGTTGAGTAAATCTCAGCTAATATATGGTATGCAAATGTTTACAAAAGAGGACATGAATCTGGCCAAATCTATACCTTGTGCTATATCGATATGAACCCTTCATAGTGATACTATATCTAATGGCAACTGTTGCAGTAATTTGGAAAATACAGAATAAAAAAATAGGAAATAATTCTAGAAAAGTGGTGTACAGAATTTACATGGACACAGCAGTGTTCCTGTAGTTAAGGTTGGAGAGTAGATAAAGCATTCTTCTATTATAAAGGGGTAATTGGAGGTGGTCATTTTAACAGTCATAAAATTTAAAATGTTTCACCAATCTTCCTGAAATTTACTTGTGCCTGAACAAATAGTTGATTTCACATACCCTGAAAATTTCAAGACAATTGGTAAAAAAATTGAGGGAAGGAGGGGAGTTTAAAGTACAAAAGAGGAAAAAACCCTCTCTGAATCAAAATGGTTCTGATCATTTAGGCTGGTGATTATTTTATCCATGAAATTTGGAGTATTCGGCCCTTTACGCATTAATCCAGTGGTGGTGTCTTCTTCCTCCTTCATTGTAGTTGGTGGAATGGCTTTTCACTTTTGAAAATTCCCTTCTGTTGATTTTTCAATGATATTTATTCATCCTATTAGAGTGAATACAGAGGCCTTCTTCAGGGACAGAGTGACACATTATAAGTAGTGTCGCTCTCCCCCTCCCTCCTGCCTCAGATAGATTAAAATGTCGAAAATAAAATGGCTGCCTGCTTCCTCTAGCACATTTCCATAGTGGAATAATCAGTGTCTTCTCAGAAATGTTCCATTGAGTGTAATAGTCTTACTCTCAGGTAAGTGTGTAGGGGATTAAAAAATGCCTGGAACCTTGGAAGGGGGAGAGTGAGAGATGTTACTAAGAATTGCCTCTCCTTTCCAGCAATATAATCCTACAATTAACAACTTGCTTAACAACCCCCCAGTGCTGAAAGCTTTTTGCCTTATTCACCATGGTTAAAGCTGTGGTTTAAGGTGTCTTCTGAGCAGGGCCTATGTGAATTAGCAAAGATCCTGCAACTCACTCTGATGTGACAGTTAGTTCACTCTATTGCTGAACAAATGTCCCCAGCGCTCCACCCTATTTTCTAAGGCCGCCATATTAGAAGCCCTATTTTGTTTTCAATTAACCATATTAGGCCGTGACATTTTAAGGAACTAGAAACAACCCATCATTCCCAGTAAAGTGTGTTTCCAACTGAGAAAATCAGCTAGTGTAAGAAGGATGACATTCAATATGCTGGCCCTGCATAGTAATGTATTAAGAGTGATGAGGTGTGGTTTTTTTTACAGGCCATCCACTATTCCCATGGCAGTTTGGAAACCTTCACAAAGTAGAAGATCCAACAGAGAAGTGCCCTGATGTGCATGGAGATAGCAGGAAGCGCCAAAACCGCTCTCGCCAGCAAGCTCAGTGCAAAAGGAAATACGTAAGTTGGACTACACAATGCCAGAAGAGGGAAGAACAGAGCAAGACTTCAGCTAAAGTTAGGTTAATTCAAAGCAGCACAGAACATCCTGAGCAGTGCTCAAATTACAAGGGGGTCAAAGGAGCCCCGGCTTTCTTATTTTTGTGTGTGCGTCACTCAGTTAGCTGCTGTTTTAGAAGGCAGTGGGGGACATGACTTGGCTAAAATCTGTGTTGGATGTGTGGAGTGGCAGAGAAGTTGCAAGGGCTTGGAAATTTCATTAAGGCCCCCTACCTCTTTCTGAACTTAAAAAGGATGCCGTAGAGTTGGGAAAAGGGCAAAAAAGGGCAACTAAAATTATCAAGGGGCTGGAGCAACTCCCCTATGAGGAAAGGTTATAACAGCTGGGATTGTTTAGCTTAGAAAAAGGGTGAGTAAAGGGTAACATGATATAGGTGTACAAAATTATGCATGGTTTGAAGAGAGTGGTTAGGGAGAGATTTTTCTCCCTCTCCCATAATATTAGAACCTGGGATCATGCCATAAAGCTGATGGGTGGGAGATTCAGGACAGATTCAGGACAGATAAAAAGAAGTACTTCTTCACAGGGCACATAGGTAAACTATGCAATACACTATGCAATACATTTTTTGCCTTAGTCACTGTGGTTAAAGCCATGGTTTAAGGAGTTTTCTGAACATGGCCTGGCTTTCTGGCTTAACCACCATGGTTAAAGCCATGGTTTAAGGTGTCTTCTGAACATGGCCATTGTATCGTGAGGTTGTGTCTATTGAGGGAGTGTCAGTGAGCAAAAGTAGAATATTTCTTTAACTTGGGTTGGATTGGAGGCATGTAAAATTATTCAGGAAACCAGGAAAATGCAGAGAAATGGACTAAGCAGAGAACTGTAAGAGGTTTGTTATTTTTAAAGAAAAAAGAAAAATGGTATGGATGCTTTCTGAAATAAATAAATAAATAAATAAAGCAAATAACTTTAGTATCAACAAATCCTCAAGAATGAGTCTACCAAAACTATTAATGGCTCAGGAAAATGCAAAGAATTAATTTAAGCAGGGTATCGTTTTATTAAAAGAACCAACAGATACTTAGTGAGATGTACCAAACTCTTCCACGGCTGTCTATCCTGGTCTTGCTCTTGAAAAAAGAGAGAGAGAGAGAGAGAGAGAGAGAGAGAGAGAGAGAGAGAGAGAGAGAGAGAGAGATTGAGTCCTAAGTAAAGCTATAATTTGAACTGCTGCAGTCCAGCTACTACTACTACTACTACTACTACAGCACTGGCTATGGAAGTTAAGGAACTCTGGCAACAGGAAAAGGTCACAATCACTCCATTAGTCATATTAGTGATCAGCATCACATCAAAAAACTTTACAGAAAACCTTCAGAAACTGGGCCTACCAAAATACTTCTATACCAACATCCAGAAAGCAGTCATATTTAAAACACACAAGGAAGTTTTTGAGTCAGTAAAAGACAGCATGACTTGGCAAAGCCCATCATGTCCATCTAGAAAAACCACCACGAGTGAGAAAAGAGAGATAGTAATATAAATCCCCTCTCTGCACAACCGTTAAAGATAGATGAAACCTCTTTGGTCAACCTAGGTGCAGGAACTCTGCAATGCAAACTTTTCTCTATTCACTTTAGTGGAGGCAATTGCTCAACACATGCAAAAGACTACATTTCCCCTCAATTGAAAAGACTGGAGTTGACAGTTGCTTTGGTCTATTCCTTTCTCTTCTTTCCTCAATAGCAACAGCACAGAACATGATTAGGGAGTCATAACATCCCATCTTAAGCCCAAAAGTCAATGAAGTTATGCTACTGATTTCTGTAAAGTACACGATCAGTGTAAGAACTCAAATGTCTGTCTCTCTCTTTCAGAAATCCAAGTGCCAGAGAGTCTTGTCCCGCTTTGGGAACTGTTCCAGGGTGGTTGCCATGGATGACTACTTAATCATCTGTACAGAAGATATGTGTGGTTGTTCTGAGAAATCTTCTCATTCTGACTTGGTGGCCAGCTGTGTGTGCAGCACTCTCAGCCAGTATTCCCGAGACTGTGTCCTCAAGGGTGGAGATCCTGGAAAATGGAGATCCAAAGAACTCTGCTGTAAGTAAAGGAAGACAGCCAAACTCTGTCAACAATAACAAATAGGTTCTAGGAGAACCTTGCCCAACCTCATGCCCTCCAAATGTGTTGGACTACAGCTCCCAACATCTTCAGTCAGCATGGCTAATGGCCAACCCATCTGGTTGGCACCAGGTTGTGGAAGGCTATTCTAGTGTCACATTAATTGTATCAAGTAGTGTCTGAGTTATAAGTAAGCACTCCTGCTTCCACCTGAACCAGCACATCTGTTTGCCACATCATCCCCCAAATGGCCACCCCCTGTTTCAGGAGCATCAGGGTTCCCTTTCACGTTACCACCAAGCATCAGTGGTAGAAACTGGCTAGTGGGTGCAATCATGGTCCCCATTCACTGAATGTATGGGGCTAGAAAGGCTACAAGATGCCCCCAGATGTTGATGGTGCCTGGTTGAAGGAGAGAGACTGGCAGTTGTGACCTCATGCTGATGCTACCTGCCTAAACAGACTGGCCATTATGACTCATGCTGATGCCAACTACCTGATGGGAAGAGACTGGCCATTGTGACTGCCTGCTGTTGCTGCCAACATGAAGGAATAGCCCCATGATGATGTTATCTGCATGAAGAAGAGAGCCTGACCACTCATGATCAAGCTGATCTATCTTGACTGAAGAGGAGAGAGAGAGAGATAAAGAGAGAGAGAGAGAGAGGCCATTATGAGATCATGCTGATGTTGCCTGCTGGAAGAGTGATGCTGCACACCTAAAGGAGGAAGAGACACTTCATGCCCACAGATTTCTGACCATTTTCAAGAGAAAGGTGCCCTTTGCATACTGGACCAGAGAAGGGTTTCTTCACTTTCCTTCATACTTCCTTAGCTTTTCAAATGCCAGTTTCATCACCCTCTGGACAGGTAATCAGGGCCCATTGTCCACCAATGCTTTTTATGAGATGAGTGAAAATAGCTCCCCAAATTCTCCATTTTATGCAGATCATGGCGGAAGTGAGTTCCGCCAGACCTGTGCCCCCTTTGTCCTGCAACCAGCAATGGGGCAAAATCCACCAGGCACATATTTTGGGTTCCAGGAGAGCCAGACCCAGGGGTATTTGCTGCCTTCGCAGGCCCAGGCAGATTTTTGCCTCTTGCTACCCTCTACCCGCTCACTGCTCTGCTTTGCGTCTGGTTTCCAAAATAAGCCAGGAACTCTCTTTCCTGGGTTGTTTTGCATGATGTGTGAACCCAGAACTCTGGGTTGTTGAGGGGGAAACCCAGAGCATTAATCCATGGTTTGTTATTGGGTTAAACCCGTGAATTGTCTCCCCCTCAACCACCTTGCATTTTGAGTTCACATATCATGGGAAACAACCCAGGGATGTTCCCAGGTTATTTCAGATGCATATGCAAAGCAGAAGAAGCAGCAAGAAGGCAGGAGGCAGCACAGCCTGGACAAGCCATGGGTTAAACAACCCATGGTTGTCATTATGTGCAAATTAGGTCAATATCAGAAGCTGTAATTAGCAAGCTGAATTGAAATGGTTGTGGCTTTCTCATCACAAATTTGCAGTAGCTTGTGCCTGTTATGTTATGGCTCTAGGAAAATTTTTGAATGCAATAGCACCCTCCTGCATCTGATATTGAAGGGAATATATATAGCCATCATGACTAGTAGGCATTGGTAGCCTTATCCTCCATGAATAATAAAACTTGTCAAAAGGGTGAAGAAATTTAAAATAGAGGACACCTAGCCTTAGATAATCATAATATTGGAAAGAATGTTTGGACATAGAGGTAGAGCTGAGCCAAACTATTCATCTCTGCTTTGGGGGGATTTTGTTGGGGGCAAGGCTGGGGGCAAGGGTAGGCATTGTTAGGAACCGGCCTAGGAACCACCACACAGCAGGGGCCCACTGACAAGAGCCCCCTGGAGTTGCTTCTCCTTTTCACCATTCCAACCTGCTTGTTCACCTGCCTCTCATTCTGGCTCAGAAAACAGTAGTGATGAGATGGAAGAGGAGGAGATGCCATTACCTACCTGCTCTCTGGTGCCCTGCCTGTCAAGCAAGCAAATGGTAGCAGGAATGAGGAGGAGGAGGAGGAGCTGGTGCCAATGGGGTGAGAAGGCAGATTCACTGAGGGAGGGGGCCAGTTCAGGGTGTCTTTCCAAAGGACCCTCAGAAACCTGGAACCGGCACTATGTGAAGGTGGAGCAAAAATTCCTCTTGAAGATAGATTCAGTCAATGAATTTCCTCCTCACCTTCACAGGGAATGAATGATCCCTCAAAAGTGTGTCTGTCTGTGTGTTTATGTGGAATTTGGTCCACGTCTTCCTAGCTGTATACAACTTTATTCTAAAAAATTATAAAATGAATATTGACTACTGTCACTAACATTGCTTTAATTTGGTTTGCAGTCCAGAAATGTCCAAACAACCTGGAATATATGGAATGTGGGAACGCCTGTGCTGACACCTGCTTCAACCCTGAAAGAAGCAAAATATGTAAAGCCCCATGTACTGATGGCTGCTTTTGCCCTAAAGGTGAGAGCCTTCCTTGAGATATTACTTATCATTTGCATGGCACCATAACAGTATAAACTACTTTGTGACCCTTCTTCATGCATCCTGTCAACAACCATATATAGCAATTTATTAATATGCCTATTTTACAGAGTGCTTAATTTCAAAGACAGACAGACAGACAGACAGACAGACAGACAGAAAGAAAGAAAAGGCTCATACCTGCCCCCAAAATTATGCCATATCATCTAGAAGCCTTCTGATCCTGGATGTAGGAGGACAGGACCTCTGTACATGCTCAAAAGCAGTCTTCTATTATTGTTCCACGGTTTCTAGCCCTGATCCCAACACTGAAACCAGATTCTAGAGCGAAGGCCCTGTAAACCCTAGCTCAAATTAAACCTAACAAATGCCCAACTCATATGTTCGTATTTGCTGCATGGATAATCACCTGAATCACACGACTGTGTGAAAGCAGCTCCAACACAGAATTCTATTTGTCTGGGGTGAGGTGGGGGAAATAATTTGTTCAAACCGGAGAGGAAGCTGCACCACAAAAATGGCTTGCATGTGGAGCTGCTTTCATGTTGTTGTTACTCAAGCAGCCCCCCAAGTGCTTGTGTCTTTGAGCATGTGCAGAGTGCTTTTCTCTCTCTAATTAAATGACCAGCACAAGTTCTAACACATCCTTGATCAGTGGGAAGAGCTTGAAGGACAGGTAATATTTCCTTCGAGAAAGACTTTGAAAAACCGTTAAGTACTTCCACCTCCTTTGAGAAGTCTAGAGATATACAACAAGATGCAAATATAAAACACAAGTACTGTGATTGAAAAAAGTGTTTAAAATATATATCTAGTATGGTGATACATTTATTAATTTATTACTTATGATTGCATTTATATCCCACCTTTTTTCCTCTTGTAAGGAACTGAAGCTGGCTTACAGGGTCCTCCTCCTCTCCATTTTATCCTCACAACAACCCTGTGAGTGTGATTAGGCTGAGAGTCAGTCTGGCCCAAATCACCCAGTAAGCTTCATGGCCAACTGAGGATTAGAACCTGGAACTCTCAAGTCCAACACTCTAACCAGTAGACTACAGTTAGTCTCCTGGAGTTATGGATGAAGGTGTGAACTGTGAAATACCTAGTTCAAATATCACCTCACCAATGAACTTGCTGGGTAGCCTATGACAAACTTATATGTTTCAGATTCAGTCTCCCCTGCCTCACATCCTATTTGCATTATAGGGATAATAGGACTGAACTACCTTACAGGGTCATTGAAACAATTACTGAGATCATATAAGAGCGCTTTGAGCCTCATCTACAAAGATATACATTGCTGTAGTTCTAAATATTATTATTTATTAGTCTGCCAAGTAGTGCACAAACTTGCAAACCTCCCCTACTAAGAGTGAAAAATGTATGCCATTTATTTCTATCTCATATAATGCACTTCCCTGTTAAAGATTACTAAGCTATGTATTTGAACAGGAACGATTCTCGATGATATCAACGGCAAAAAATGCATCGCCACTGGCAGCTGCCCATGCACCTTCCAAGGCATAGCCTATACAGCTGGAGACACCTACTCCACCCCCTGCCAAAACTGGTACTGTTATAAGCTTGCTAATGATGATGAATCAGACTGAGACAGCATTGGCTAGCATATGATCAATGCAAATGTCTAGATCTTCCACCGGTGGAGCAGCTACCTCCAGATCCGAACACCAATATGCTATTTTGGTTTTGTTGAAACTCCAGCGGAGGATGGTGGCTCCTATGTCAGGGTGGTCATGAATTTGCTCTGGGTCTCAATCAGTAGTCTAAAAGAGCTATCCAAAATGCTGACCCCATTTTGCAGATAGGGCTCAGCACTTTGGATAGCTCCTTTAGAGTTCAGTGCAGAAACCACATCTTGCAAATTAGGATTCCTGTAGATGGAAACCAATGGTGACCACATAATTTGTAAATGAAAACTTCCCCTCTTGGCAATGTTCCATAAAGTTACATGAAACAGCACCATCTACTGGCCCTCACTAATTTTCAATAGTACATTATCTCTTATCTTTTTAAAAGTGAGATTAATGGTGGAAGGTGTGGGAGACGTCCTGGAGGTTGATGACATCATGTAAAGAATCCCCAAACCTCCATGAATGACCAGTCATAAGTGTGGAATAAATCCACACTTATGTAGATAAGCTCTTAGAGTGTGTTGCATTGATATGCCACTTGTATAGTTGCTTGTTGCAATTTTATGACTCTAGAAAATGTTCAGAGCTGGTCACATGTGATTCTCTATAAGTATTATTATAGTATTATTAAACTACTTCTTTGATTTTTGTAGTACCTGCATTGGAGGAAAATGGTCTTGCTTATCACTACCTTGCTCTGGAAACTGTAAAATTGAAGGAGGATTTCACATTACTACATTTGATAAGAAACAATTTATTTTCCATGGCAACTGCCTCTATGTCTTAGCTAAGGTATCTTGTTTTTTTAAAAAAAGTACTTCAAGAAGAATGTTGTTAAATGCTTTGATAAAGGAGACTTATGAATCGTAGTATAAATGCACTCTGTTGCAATACTGAATGGGCACTATCCAATAGGGCTTGTGACATTTTGTACAGTCATGTTCCATATTCTGCTCATTGTTACAGCTGACTCATTTCCCTCCATCTGAGTGCTTGGGGAAGCACTCGAGCACAAGCTCGAGAAAAACACCTGGCTTCTGCATAACTCTAGAGAAACAACTGCACACTTTTTGTGGGGGGTGGGGGGACTTCTCTGAAAAGGCGTTAACAGCAGTTCTACATTTTACTGTTTGTTTACTAAGGGAAATACCAGTGTAACATTGGACAAACGTGTTTGTCATATGTCTGTTAATCATAAACCATAAAAGGCTAGACTTATCTATGGCATTAAAACCAGTTGGTCTTAAGTGCTTAACTGAGTGCTTAAGACCCACTGAATTCAATGAGACTTAACTATTCCTTGGATATGTATGGTTGTATCCAATTATGTCTGTCTGCCAGCATAATGGACACTACTGCCCCCCCACCCCAGTATTCCTCTGTGCACCCTCCAAATCTGCTCCAGTGAGCTGGGAGATCCTCTGGATTAAAGTTGGAGAGTGTATGGAAGGCTTTAGAGGGGAGGAGAGAAAATTCCACTTGCATGAGTGGAAGTCTACTTCTGTAATCTTGGGTGTATGTAGCCTATAAAGCAGAGGTGGGCAACCTGTGGGCTGCATGTGCCCCCCTGCCTGATTTTGCAGGCCCTGCTGCCATGCTGCCAAATTTGCTGCTGAAATTTGGTGGTGCAACGGCAAAGCCAGATTTTTCTTTTTCCTGTATGCCTTGTTTTGTAGGCACACATTTCAATGGCAAATTTGGAGGCCCGGCAGAAAAGTGTGGGCACAGTGGGTCATGGGGTGGGGGGATTAGCACTCAACTCCCCCAAAAATGGCCCACCCCTGCCATAAAGAGTACTGTTTTCCATGATTCAATATTATGCCACAGATATGTGCCGCCAGTCACACCCATGCCTAAACTGTCTAAAATGAGAACATTGGAAGAGTAGATATACACATCTACTTTTGAGTAAATGTCCAGGAGGAATAATAGTATTTTTCCCCCTGAGGGCTAGCTATATGGCTTCTTTTCCCCATGGTGGTTGTGTGGTGCCACTGCACCAGTTATATGATGCAGCCACCAACCCACAGCCACTGTGGGGCAAATTGTCGAAACTGTGCCATAAAAAAGTTGGGGACTTATGCTGACTTTTCCCTGTGGAGCGAGGTCACCATGGCTCTGCTTCCATGTGACATGGTTCTGGTGTCGAGCCAAGGGCAATTCAGGGCAGATGGCGACTGCTGATTGGTCACAGGAAGCCTGGGAATAGGGCATGGGGCAGGCTCCAGTACCTGGATGGCCAGAAACCCCCACAATCCCTGCTGGTGTGGGGATTTCCCGCCCCCACCGCACAGGGGGAAGGAGCAGCGAAGCAGACAAACCCCTCATAAATTTCTCTGCCTTGCAATCAGACATAGGTAAAAAAAATTCCTATGTTATAATAATAGCAAGTTTCTTGTTAAGAAGCAGCTAGAAAGTGTGTGTGGGGGGGAGGGGTTTGACTCTGTTTGGCACTCACTCCGCCTCTCCCTTACAAGTAATTGGGATCAGATCAATACAGACCCTAGTTGCCAGACATGCCCATCGCATTAATGGTGTGTTTTTACTTCCTTTTCAGGACATAGATGGTTCCTTGGTGGTCATTGGAGAGATGGCTCAATGCGGCATTTCAAGCACTATGACATGTCTGAAGAATGCCTTCATCACTTTAGGAGGAGCCATTGTAAGTTGCTGGAGCTGTGTTGGCGAGTGCTACCAGCACTTACCAAAATAAGTGTTTTTGTCAATGATTCTTCTTCTTCTTCTTCTTCTTCTTCTTCTTCTTCTTCTTCTTCTTCTTCTTCTTCTTCTTCTTCTTCTTCTTCTTCTTCTTCTTCTTTTTGCAGAATATAAGAGTATGTTCCTGTGGAGATGTCTATGTCAATAATGTCATCACAGTGTTGCCCGTAACTAAAGGTCAGTATTCAGTTTCACTCCAAATTTCCAACACAAGCCATATGGTTTACTTGTAATGTGGACGCTCCTGCTGCTTGGATGTAATGTCTAGCTGGAGGCATGTTCTTGTTTCTTGTTTATTAGATGGCATCATTCTCTTCAGACCATCTACATTCTATGTCAACATTGTGACTTCTTCACGGGTACAAATTCAAGTGCAGCTGAAACCCATTATGCAGATCTTCATAACAGTAGATCAAACTTACCAAAATCGTATTTCTGGTACAGTACTTCCCCTGCCCTTTAACTCCTACTTTTGTTTAGTTTACTGCAAAGAGCCCTCTTTTGTCATTGGCTGAGTCTTCAAGGAATATTCACAAACATTTTAATTACAAAAAGGAAAAAAAAATGTCAGAAGAGTCTAGGGAGGAAAAGGAGCCATTTGCTGCTGTTGGAAAGAGGTCTATAAAGGAATATTACTGAAAAGGAAGTTGATACTGTCTTGAGGTTAATGCTTCATATTGGACTACTTGGTATTAAAAACCCATATCTTGCCAAAAATACAGTCCCTGGTTTCCACCCTTTTGTATTGCATGCTCCATTCTCCTGTCCTCTAGAAAGTGCATTCACTCTGGAATGCCTAGTGTTACCAAGGAACTGGGAAGGCGAAGGGTCTCTGAGCATGGAGCACTCAGAGCCACATCACTTCCAATGGCGCTGTCAGGGGTGATAATGCTGAAATGAGTTAAATGAGAACCCACCCACCCCTTTGCTTATCCACAGTGACATTAGTAGCATTGTCAGTGATGGAACCCTAGAGGAGAGGGATGTAATTGCTATCTGCAATGCTGCTCCTGCTACAACCAAGTGATAGGCAGGGGGTGTAGCTGGGAAAAGAGATGTCCTCCCCACTTCAGTTCAGCCTGGTGATTAAGTGCACTCCATCTGTCGGGATTGCTAAAATCTAGATTTGGTTCATGATGTCACTGATAATCAGTTCCAAGTCACCCACAATCTGAGGTCTGATTCTTACTATAGTTAGAATAATGGATACTAGCCTTCAGAAGGCTCTTTACATATTGTTCATTTAAGTCTGCAACCCAAGCAGAAATAGTTCTTGTTTGTTTTCCTGATCCTAAATCTCATGATGGCAGTGGCCCTAACACCCAGTTGCGGCTGGTTATCACGCTGATGATTAGATTGTTACCCACAAAGAGGGCTCTCTTTCAGCTCTGTCTACTAAGGTCTGAATCAAAGGCCCTATGGATATTTGGGGGTTTCAAAGGCCCTATGGGTATTTTTTTGGGGGGGTCTTGTGACTTCTCATTCTTCCTAGGTCTTTGTGGAAATTTCAACAATGTGGAAAAGGATGATTTTCAGACCATCAGCAGGATTGTAGAAAATTCTCCTTCTGCATTTGGAAACTCGTGGAAGACAATGGCCAACTGTGCCGATGTTCAAGACAGCTTTGAGGACCCCTGTCGGAAAAGTGTTGATAAAGGTGTTAAATTATACCTTGCCCTCTCTCAATAATGTTCCTCAAAATGCTGTACTACTTTCCCCATAAGAGGAAGGGCATCCATTCCTCTATATTTATTTAGCTCTTTATTAGTTAATTTCTATCCTGCCCTTTACCAGTGTTTCTGGGACAGTTTACAAAAAACCAAACCAAAAACAACCCTACACAATAAATAACATTAATCATAAGAATTCATTTCTACAGCCATTGTTTTTACAGGCCACACACTGCATCATAGACATAGAGTCGTTGTGTAGCCTGACGCTCTGCATGTTTAATCAGAATTAAGTCAGTTGAATGGGTCTTATACCCAACTAGGTATCAGGAATTGAAGCCTGATTATATGCAGAAGCTCCTACAAAGCCGAATTAATTTTGCTGGATTTGGGCAGTATCCAACGCTGTCCCACCATGAGCAGGGCCCACTGCTGCTTCTGTTCTGTGAGCATCCATTATTCCATTATGTAAGCTACACACCCACCACTTGTGCAACGGAGATTTAGCACTTCTGGGGGCAACCTGAATGGAGTGGAAATGCTCATTTCTGGATCTTGCTCATTTATGCAAGAAACTGCAACCTGTCCCATTCCAGAAATGAGCATTTTTCTGCTCATTTCAGGTTGCCCCCAGAAGTACTACATCTCCATTGTGCAAGTGGTGGGCACCAGTTAGATAATGGAATTGGTGAGGCTGGTTGCTCATAAGCAGACACCATTTGATTCTACCCATAATATGTCATCTCATTTGGGTGGAAAGGAAATTATTACAACAGGAGGATTAAAATTTGGGAAAGGGCCACAGATCTATGGTTGAGCACATGCTTTGCCTGCAAAAGGTCATCGGTTCAAACACTGGCATCTCCAGGTTCAACTCCTCGCATCTCCAAGGAAGGCTGGGAAAGGATCCATCCCGCCTGCAGAGCTGAGCTAGATCGACCAATGGTCTGACTTGGTCTAAGGCAGCTTCCTATGTTCTGGGAATGTGTTCTTAACATGCATTTGACAAGCTAACCAAAATAACCACCTTAGCGTTCAATACAGATAATACTGTCACTCATTTGGATGGCCCTTGCATGCTCAGAAAAAATAATAATAGCAAATTCTGAATCCCTGTAAGAAAAGACAAAAGATGCGAGAAGCAAAACGGTCTTGTAAATCATGTTGGCTATCTCCATTTTTTTCTGTTAGGAAAATTTGGGCAGCATTGGTGTGCCCTTCTCTCGAATGCAAATGGGTTATTTGCCGAGTGTCATTCCGTTAGCGACCCTGCTCCTTATGTCAAGGTAAGAGGTGGAATTAGAACTCATCTCTTCTGATACCTGGCATAATTTCAATTGTATTGAGATTTAATTAAAAGGCAGTGATCTGAGTATTCTGCTATACATTTAAACTGGCCCATGTTGTGCTCCCTTTAAAGATGGATGGACTATGGCACTCTTCCCCAACCTTGTGCCCTCCAGCTGTGTTGGACTACAGTTTCCATCATCCCCAGGTAGCGTGGCCATGGTAACTGTAGTCCAACGCTGCTGGAGGGCACCAGATTAGGGAAGGCTGGACTATGGGTGCTCAGTAAACTGTTTTGCTATGGAAGTGTTCTCCTGTGAATAATTTGTTGCAATCTGACCAGAGAACATTAGTTATTAATGGATTAGAAAAGTACTAATTGTACTAAAATCAATCATAACATCACATTATTTTGTGGAAGTGAATTGCATACATGCATTGTGTATAGGAGTACCTTTTTAAAGTATGACTATAAGCTGGATCATAGTGACCAGTTGCCCCCTGGTGGTCAGTTAAGGTTGTGAATTGGTGGTGGGGAGAATTTCTGATCAGAATGAAAAGTGTTTCCTTTATCCCAAGGAACGTAATACAAATTTCTTGGATGTGAAGGTAGGCCTTTGCCAAAGAAATAAGATTCATAGCTCACTTTCTGAGTATATGTTCAACCTTGTAGAATCAAACACGCTCTGATGGCAAAGCTGCATTCATTCCCCTTTATAAACGTCATGCATGTGTCATAAACTGACATCCTTCTCCACAAGGCTTTTCTCCAGACTGAGAACTTGTTCATATGTACAAAAAAATGTTAAAGGGAGAAGCACAAGTCATCTATGTTTCCTCCTTTGATGCGGCTTTGAATATAGGAAGCAGCTGCGATTGTGAGTAATAGTAATAGTACTGTTAGTAGTATCATCTGTCAGCGTTCCTTCCTTTAGTACTCTTGGTTATAGTACTTGCTTATGTATTTATTATTTAGAACTGTGAATATGACACCTGCAATGCCGAGAAGAGTAAAGAGGCCCTGTGCAGTGTCTTCTCTGCCTATGGCAGAGATTGTGCTGCAAGAGGAATACACTTGAAAGGATGGAGAAACGGCATTTGTGGTAGGTATAGAACATTATTCGCATACACACACCAACAAAAAGACAGATATATTTCGTTATTTAAAACAGATGCACTTAAACTAATGGAACTGTCTGGACTGATTTTAAAAAGAAATCCAATAGCAGCTGCATGCAGAGTGGCTGGCATTGTGCACTGTTAGTTGATCACTACAATTCATACTGATGGATTGCCTGAAGTTTGACTTGCATGGAATTTTCAGACAGCTGCCCTCCAACTCTTCACCAGTAATATAAAGGTGTTTGCAAAAAAAATGACAAGAGGAACCAAAACAATATAATGAAACAATTGCACTTCGCAGATATGGCATAGCTAAGCTGATGGACTTTAGTGAGCAAACCTATGACTGATGCTATAGAGCAGTTTCCCCCAACTGCTCTATTCCCAGATGTATTGTACTACAGCTCCCATCATTCCTAGTCAGTGTAGTCTTTGGGAGTATTGTTATGAGAGTTGATGTAAGCTGCTATGGAAATGTATGTCTGTTGATCTGTCCTCATTTGATGCTGAAGTCCTGATGAGCATGCAGCTGAGAGCGTTTGCTCCCAGGATTGATTCAAACAATTGATCTTGTATCCATGTGAAGCTCACCAGAGTCGCTTGAAGGAATGCATCTGTGCAGAGAGTAGGGATACATTGATTTTGTTAAATCCATTCCGTCTGTGTTTTGCAGATTGCCAGGCACATTTCCTTCCATGATCCGCTCATAGACAGAATCAGATTTTTGTAGGGCTGTACAAGAATTTTGTTCCACTTGTGCTAATGTGCATTACCGCAACTAGAACAACATTCTTGTCCGTCCCTAAAAAAAAATCGGATGCGCATTTGTGCAAGTGTGATTTTGTGCAAATCCCTCCAAAAAGTTTTTTAAAAAACCACAGTCTACAAGTCTGTGGAATCTGCACAACTCAGAAATTCCACAATGGATTCCACAAGTTGGATCCATAGACATCTGAACTCATTTGAATCCGTTTTGGATTATTTCTCTTAAATTCCTAGAGGACAGTATCTCAAGTGAATGGAGGTCTCCACAGATACTATTTCCTATTAGTTATTTTCATGATCGTGGAGGCATTATTATTATTTTTTAGTGACTGCAATCAATGGAAATGCCCCCCAAAAGAAGTTATATCTGTAGAGGACCCAGATTATACAAAATAACATTTATGCAAATCCATCCTCTGGGAACAGCATGTTCAGGCCAAATTGACTGTGTCAACCAGCTTTTAGTCAGATTGAAATCAGGGGAAATTACTTCCAACTATGTATGCATGAATGACTGCCAGCAGGGAGGCTCACTTGTTTCCTCGTAAAAGGAATTCTTCTTTGGAACTGAAAATAAGCATGCCCATGTCCATTTCGTCTAAGACCAAGAACAATTGTGCATCCCAAACTCATTCCAGCCCTTGTTTTGCTTCCCTCACCAAGATGTCTCCACGGAGTGCCCTAGAACTATGGAGTACAGCTACAAAGTGAAGTTCTGTAACAGCTCTTGCCGTTCACTGAGCGAGCCTGATACGCTGTGTGATGTTCAGATTGCACCTGTAGAAGGCTGTGGCTGCCCTGAGGGGACCTACCTGGTGAATGAGGAAGAATGTGTCTCTCTGGAGGAGTGTCCGTGTTACTACAATGGCCTGCTGATCCAACCTGGGAATTCATTCCAAAAGGACAGGGTCATGTGGTAAATTCAGATAATACTCAAAACTAGGGTGACCATATGCAAAGGAGGACAGGGCTCCTGTATCTTTAACAGTAATGTAGGAAAGGGAATTTCAGCAGGTGTCAATTGAAGAGGGTGAAATTCCTTCTCCATCACAAGAGTTAAAGCTGCAGAAGCCCTGCCCTCTTTTGTATCTGGCCACTCTATTATAGCTAGTGTAGCTTTAACTGTTGTGATGAAGAGGGAATTTCACTCACTTCAATTGACACCTGCTGAAATTCCCTTTCCTACATTACTGTTAAAGATACAGGAGCCCTGTCCTCCTTTTCATATGGTCACCCTACTCAAAACGCATGGATTTTAAAGGTTTCAATCCTCAATAGAAATAGCTTGTTAAGAGATTGAGGGCCTTGCTAGACCTACCTGCAAATCCGTGTGGAAAGAGGGGCCAGCCCGCGCTAAAAGTAGTGCGGGCCATCGCCCCTTTCTACACATAAGACGTGATGGGCTGCAGGAAGGACCCGTCTCATCCGCCATTTTTTTTTAGTTTAAAGGGGCCATGTGCGCAGGAGCGCACCAACGATAAAGGTAGGCTTTTTTTAAAAAAAGCGTTCCCCGCTCCCCCTGCCCCTGATTCCCCCCCCCCCATGATCTCTGATCCCCCTGCCCACCCGTGATCTCTGATCCCCATCCCCCCGGCTTCGTTTTCCCCATCCCCCCTGGCTTCATTCCACCCCCCCCAGGTCTGTTACCCCCCCATGTCCCCACCCTGCCTTGATGGCCGCAGCACTCCTGTGGAGCGCTGCGTACCATCCACCACTTTTCCTGGCTACTCGTGAGTAAATGCGGTAGCTGGGAAAAGCAGTAGAACAGGCTACACGCCTGCAGTCTCAGGCTCAGCCTGAGACCATGGGAAATACCGGGCCAGAGGTGGGGCCGGTTATCCCGGGCCAAGGGAGGGTTACCCCTGCGTGAGCCCGGGATCCCCTGTGCGTCATCTGGATTCACAGGGGCTGGCCCAGGGCTTGAACCGGGCTACCCAGTCATCTAGCAAGGCCCTAAGAGACTAGAGATGTACAAACAAACACATGCACCAGCACCTCAAAAGCCTAAAGGGTTTTTTTTTGTGTGTGTGTGTGTGTGTGTGTTCGTATTTGAAAAGAACACTTGAAAAAAGAACCCAAATAGCTTTTGTGCAGCCAGTTCTGCTTTGAATGGCAAAACACTGTTAACAGTGGCCATTTCTACACCAGCCTGGTATAGAGGGGAGAGGATCTCGCGAGATCCTGATCGCGAGATCCTCCTCTTAGTTCACATGTGGGTGTGACATCCCAGAAGGGTGTTGCACCCGCCATTTTAAAATATTTTTTAAAGGATCTGAGTGCACGTACGCTCCAATGAAAAGTGAGGGTTCTTTTTTTAAAAAAAAAAAAATCCCTGACCCCGCTCCCCCCGATTCCTCCCAGCCCGGTTCCTTCCCTCTACTGATCCTCGCTACTCACAGGGAGGAGGGAAGAAGCTGGGCTGGGCTGCCACACGTCCTGTGGTCTTGGGACGATCCCAAGACCGCAGGAAGAACTGGATTTTCCCAGGGAGTACTTATCCCTGGGAAAACCCTTTCTTTGGGGATCAATTATGGTTCTACACAATATACTTTGCCAGGGACTAGAATGGAATTAGGAGGATTACAGGGATGATTTATGTTATTGGCATGAGACACTTCATTCATATTTTTTATATCTCTAGCAAATGCATTCGAGGACAACTACTTTGCACTAGAAGCACAGAAACTAGGAAAGGTGAGAGATATATAGATATATAGATAGATATTTAATTTAAACTATTGCTTGTTTCTCTATGCACAGCTGAGGATTTGTTCCTCCTCAAACAACTGGGGAATCTCAGGCCTAGGAGACCAAATCCAATCCTGGCCCCTATCTGGTTTTGGACAAGCTCCATCTCCAACTCAGGGCAGGTGCCTTGAGTAGCACTTGTGCTGCTCTCTGTCATCCACGGATATGCTATGGTAGCTCCTGTACTTCCTGAAGACCAAGCTTCTGTCTACTCTCTACTGCAACCACCTAGTAACAACTTCCCACCTTACCTTTCAGGCATTGATACATATTCAGGACGTCATTCTGCATTCTAAATTCCAAAATTTGCTCTACCCACTCACCTGCTCATTGGACACTCATTGTGATTACTTCAAAACCATACTGAGGACTGAAACAGACCTGATGTGGGATTTTACCCCTTTTCTTCAAAGCAGCTGTTGAGTGGAGGATAAATTGAATTAGGGAAGTGGCACAGGGGGAAGAGGTGTTCAACCATTCTCCCCATTCTAAATCACTTCCCCAAAGGTGTTATTACCTTACAGAGGAAAAATACAGGCACAGGAGGGCTAACAGCACCTTTGGGGAAAACGGCTACTCTGACTGGGTCAGTGGAACTGGGGAGGGCATGTTAAATATACTCCTCTTGTGTTGGTTCCTTAATCTACAACTCCCCCAAAAGTGCAATAAGCCCCACTGAAGAAAAGATGCATAACAGATCCCTCTCTGGTATCTGTATTTATTTTTCATCAAGTGAGGTGAATAGCATTGTGGGGGTGAAAAGATTTAACTGGCAAAATGGTACAGGGGAAAGGGTTAAGCATCCCTTCCCCCCTTGCTGTTCCTCAATCCAATTCAGGAGGAGACATCGCCCCTTTGAAGAAAAGAAAAATACGTTGAGAGTTTTGTTCACAGATCTTCTGTAGTGTTTGTTTTAACCCTAACAGAAAAGGACCAGAGGACTGAGGTAATAAGGCTTCCAAAGGGAAGGCAAATTAAAAGGCTATATCTATGCATGCACCATGTGATTTGCTACGATTAAGAAATCTACAAGGTTTTTTATTTTACTTTAGAAAGGGCTAGCTTCCTAAGAGCAGCTATTCTTCCTACATCCTGTTTGGCAATTGGAACAGTATTATACATTAGATGTTCTGGATTTGGGAAACTGCTTAGTGTTGTTGTGCATAGTTTTACGCCACCTGACCTTCTTGCTTTGGCAATTTCCTTCCAGTTCCAGATTGTCCTTCTCCTATGTACTACTTTGACTGCACTTCTGCTGGCCTGAGTGCAACCGGATCAGAATGTCAGAAAAGTTGTGAAACGCAAGACATGCAATGTGTAAGGTTACACTCGTGGTCGTGATGCACGTATGGTAGTTATTCGACATGCTTGAGTGACGCTCTTGAATGCTGATTGGAAGTGTACATATTTACACTGCTCACAAACCACCTGGGTTGCGTTGATGAGGACAGGGCAAATATAGTCATCCACTTCATGACTACGCCTGTTATTGTTCATGTCAAGTGTGCTGTGTGTGATGTTTGCTGCCTGGCTGTTGCAGGAGGAATTAACCAGAAGTGAGGTCTAAAATATGTTTCAGCTAAATGAAAATAGATCAGTATTTTTATTTTCATGAGACCCAAACATGGTGCCTGCATATAAATGTGCAACATGATGCTTTATCTGCTTACTTTTTAGTTGGGCATAATTCTAGAAAAAATAAGCCATGGATATTGGCTCTGTGGTACTGCTAGATGTCACTGCTCTTTGGTGCCAGCTGTTTGCCCATTACCACTAGTTTTGCTGAGCAGACTAAGGCTATAGCTAGACCTAAGGTTTATCCCAGGATCATCCCTGCCTGAGCGCTGGATGCCCTGTGTGGGACTTAGATGAACAGGTTTGACCCCAGGACAATCCTGGGATAAACCTTAGGTCTAGCTACGGCCTAAGACATCCCCAATATTGCAAACCGTGGGCTTCCACCTTAATACTTCTTGAATGGGGATAAGCATTAGTCAATGAAGATCCAGCTCCTTTGTAATAGAAGCATTGGTGTTAATTTTTTTAATGAAATGGTAGAGAGAACAACTACAGTTTCTCCCATTTCTTCCTTGGTCTCCTCCCACCACACATACACCTGATGTAGTGGGCAGGACTCCAGAAGTGCCACAGGTGAGTGGGTGGGTGGGTGGAGATAACTGACAAAAGATTCAGGGAAGGAACGGATGTGGGGAGCTAGAGTTGTGCCATTTTTCACTTAGGCAAACTCAGTAGGTATGGCTATTCTTAGATGGAGAGGGCCATGATGTTCCTGTCTGCCATAGAGCTCTTAAAATCTCTGGGTTGCAATCTGAGAATCCTGCTTTGTAAACACACCATTAACTTATCTGCCAGATAATTTCCCTCCTTGGCAATGTTTTGGTTCTTTGAATGCAGAGTTCACAGGCCCTACGTTCCTGTGACTTGATCCATCTCATGTTGTTGTGCAAGCTGGTGAATAGCTAATCAAGGCAAGCTATTGCCTTCCTCTTGTAACCCTCCTCTGGCATTCCCAAAAAATTCTGCTCAGGGTGATCTCACAATCAAGAGCCATTTCAGTTCTGCTTCTGGTTCCATAAAGGGACCTTTTCTATTTTTGTAGTGCTCATCGCATGACTAGGAAGCCTACAGTCTCGAAGCACCTTGAAGGAATACATTATCACGAATCCAAGACACTCCTTTCTGGATGAATCATTGGGTGTTGGCAGTATTTTATGAATTAGCAGCATCCTGAACAGTGGAGTTTTATAAAAGTCTGCCTTTATTTCCCTCTCCTCTCCTTTATTCATTTATGCTTCCTTCTATATCAATATCTGTTTTGTTTTCATGCTCCCAGTATGTAACAGAATGTGTTTCTGGATGCATGTGTCCTGGCGGACTGGTGTCTGATGGTAATGGCAATTGTATTGAGGAGGAGCAATGCCCTTGCATCCATGGAGGAAATTTCTATAGTTCTGGCACAAATATCACCATCAACTGTAATACATGGTATAGTATTTTTCAGTGTTCTTAAAGCCATTACATAAAATAGTAAATACATGTCTTAAAAGCGTATGATGCATTGACTCAGAATAGCACAAAATCCTCCACAAAGCATCTTTGAAACTTTCTAAAGGCTTATGTAGCTTTGGACTTCAGACCATACATACAAAACTATATTTTTTGTAGATCAGTTAGTGACGACTTTATAAATGTTCTGAACCAGCTGTGGTATTTGATTTGATGTTATATTAACCTCATTGTGAGTTTGATGCCCAGCCCATAAATCAAGTCCTTTTCTAGAGATAGTCAAAGGATTTTATCACATTAACGCCTAAGCAAACATACAGCTGTCAGTACATAATACATAACCCTATTCCCATGATGCAGACATGTGTTCTTGAGCTGCATGGATTGGTGGAACTGAAGAATCCTATGGCTTTACCATACATTTAACAGAAGTTGTGGATGGGGAAAAGGATTAGGAATAACAGTTTGGGTACACCTCCAGAGAATCCTCAACAGAGGTGTAAAAGGAAGGATTCTGTAAAGCTTTGATTTCAACTGACCCATCCAGATAAATGCTTATTACCCTCTTTGACCACTGCTTTATTGAATAATTTATTCATCCATGTGTTTATTTTAAGTATTTATATTCTGCCTATAGGCAGAACTTTCCTTGAAGTGACTATTTGTGATCCTTTATATTTAATCTCTTAGCATATGCCAGAAGAGACAATGGAACTGTACAAATAACCCCTGCCAAGGAACATGCACTGTGTATGGGAATGGACACTACTTCAGCTTTGATGGAGTGAAATTTGACTTCATGGGAGACTGTGATTATATCCTAGCCCAGGTATCAAAAGAATATTGCCCCTCTCAAGTGCAATCTGTATTGAATGGCACCTCTCTGTTTTCAGTGATTATAGCTGTAATACTATACCCACTTACAGTACCTAGGAGTAAGTCCTACTGAACTCAATGAAACTTAGCTCTGACTTGACATGTATAGGCTTGTGTGCCATGGATTTCACCAAGACTGCAGAGCAGAATCTGTACTTTTCCCACTGTGGAGGAGTCTGAGCTATTGCAAAAGAAGCATGGGTCCATCACATAAGGAAATGGCATCAGTATTTGCTTGGGGAATGATGCTTTTAATGCACCATGCACCTCCATGCTCCAACCCTCACAATGAGGCTGGTACATCTTTTGCAAGTATTCCTTAGAGCCAAGTTACACATTCAGCAGAATCACATTGGAGCCTCCTTCTTGGACTGTACACTTCACCCTGCAGATGAAGGATCTCCTAACTAAATGCCTTCCTATGCAAATAACTCCCTGCATGTAGAAAATGAACACAATAGGGAGAAAACATCTTGACTAGTTTTCTCCTTGATATATAGTTTTCTTCATGCAAAGAGTTGTTTTCTTGCAGTTTTTTTAACATGGGTATGCATTCAAAAATATAGCCTCTCACTTTTATTCTGAAGTACAGACTTTGAAGGACTACCAGATGATTTTGCTCAATGTATAAATCTGCCTTTACTTGATAGGGCAGTGTTCTGTGTAGACCCTCCTAGGAGATACAGAGCATCAGCAGGGCACGTGCAACTATGCTGCATGTTGTTGCTGTGGATGGCTTGTCTTCCCTAGGATCAACAAAGAAAGTGAGGAGTGAGATTTCATTCTTAACTGCTGCAGGCCAGTTACATTAATTAGAGATGACAAGGTAGGTGGAGGATATATGGGGGTCAACAGGGTAGTTGACCATAAAAATTGGACAAGAGCATCAACTGTTATGGTATATGATTGTGTGTGTGTGTATTAGGACAGAAAGTTTCACTGTAGGGCTTGTAGAAACTAGGCGGGTGCACAAAATCTAGTGTGTTTAAATGGAGGTACAAATTTGAGAAACAGTAGGAATATAAGAACATAGGAAGCTGCTTTATACTGACAATTGGTCTATCCACCCTAGTATTGCCAACACTGATTGGCAGCAGCTCTCCTGGTTTTCAAACAATAATTTTTCCAGCCCTACCTGGAGATACCAGGGATTGAACCTGGGACCTTCTGCGTGTGAAGCAGATGCTCTACCACTGAGCCATGCCCCCTTCTCACACTCATCAAAGCCATCGATTTTGCAGAACTTACCTCAGCTTGGGTGTCATATTCTTCCTTCTCAGGAATACAGACCCTAGTGGGATGGATACTGAGATGAAGATGGTAACATAAGTAAACCGCCCAGAGAGCTTCGGCTATGGGGTGGTACACAAATGCAAATAATAATAATAATAATAATAATAATAATAATAATAATTCAACATGCTCTTTGTTTCTTTTTCTAAGGACTTCTGCCCCAATAATCCCCAGCCAGGCACATTCCGAATTGTAATTCAAGACACCGCATGTGGGAAATCCCTGACTGTTTGTTCCTTGAAAATTAGCATCATCGTGGAGGTAAGTCCAGAATCAGCGCAACAAATGGAAAACTGCAAAAATGTATGGTCGTGTAATGGTATGTTTGTGGTAGCTTACCTGCATCCATTCCCACCGTCTGTTACATACCTCACCTAGGTTTTAGATCTATAGCTGTATTCATCTGTTGTAGCCAAAAAAAGAAAGAAAAAGTTATATGTAGAGTTCCCATTGAAATCCAGAATTGGATTATTGACTGGATTTGAGGGACCCGAACCTCTAAGCAGGGGGTGGGGGGCAGAACCTCAGGCTTGGGTGCTAAATTCATGCTGCCTGGGGTCACCATCTATCGCTCTGGGGTCCCCCAGAGGACCACTCACCCCATTCATGCTCCCATTTGCTTGCATATCACTCACAGACTATGCTTCCCCTCATTCACACACAGGCTAAACATTTTGCTGCTTGAGGTGAAGGACAAAATGGTGCCCATCCCACATGCAGAAGCTGACTGGACCGACAGTTCAATTTTACTTCAATACTGTTGATGGGACCGCATCCTCAACCACTCCTGAGGGCAGCAGTCTAACATAGGGCAGACTTGTGCACCACACAAATCTCTGTGCTGCTACACCTTGCTGCTGCTCCTCTTCCAGTATCCACCTCCTGAGGCAGATGCTTCATTCTGTCTAGTGGCAGGACCAGCCTTGCACAGAGCCATACCACATTCTACACCCATCATACCACACCATCTACAAACTCACATGTACACACATCACCATATATGCATGAACATATAGATTGTGTTCAAAGGTTATAGTTGTATTATAATAATCAGTTTTCATTTCAGCTGCACCTTTGATCTTCCACATTATTTATGTCTTGTTCTAGGATAGTGAAATCAGACTTCTAGGAGGGAAAATTGAGGAGATAACCAGCAAGCCAGACATTGAAAAGCACTATAACATTTATCTCATGGGAATTTATATTATAATTGAAACTTTTCATGGCATTACCTTCCTGTGGGATGAGAAGACAACAGTGATTGTGCAAGTGGCACCTTCTTTTCAGGTAGGGGCAAACATGGCTGCCGCGGTGACGATCTCCACACGGGTTCATATCACTTCCATTTAGAAAAAAATAAGAGTACATTGTCATATATGAAGAATGCGCACATGTCTATTTTGCACTATGAAAGAAAAGTGTGTTAGTCACACACATGTGTCCACATCCTTTTTTTCCCTACAAGGAAGTCATATCTCAGGGGAAGGGCTTTGCCATGAGTGAAGCAAGCCACCATTGTCAGCCAGTGAAGACTTGGCCCTTTTTCCAGATTGCAAGTGGTTCCTTATGGAGTTCCCAGACTATTCTTGTAAACGGTAAAAATGAAAACGAAATGCACACATCAGTCAGAGCCCTTGAATATATTAAGCTTTCAAAAAATGGACTTGTACCCTTTTTTATTTCTTGTCCTTTTTTATGGTTTAGGAAGTATTTATAATTTTATAGTTTCGTGTAAATATAAGAGTTAGGGTACAATCCTATGAAGATAGTCCAATGCAGAGTATCAAATGCAGGGTGGCTGGAGTGTGGAGGCGATCTTCGCCACCCCTTTCCGCCCCCCTGAATTTCTGCTAGATGGGCAATTTTGTCCATCTAGCAGCAGCACGCCAAGGAGGAGAATGGGGCAGCCATAGGAAACTACATATGGCTGATGCTCTGGACTCCTCCCCTTCCCGCCCCTGGGAACGCCCTCTTTTCCTATCTCTGCACTCCACTTCCAAGTGCAGAGATGTAGTCAAACCTGTCCTGGCAGGTGGAAGTGGCAGGGAGGATGGTTCCTTGGCTCCAAGGTCAAGCCTTGTTTCCACCCTTGTGTAGATATGTTTTTTTAATCACATGTTAATGAAGAAATGGGACAGAATGGGCATACTAACTGATATGGGCCTTATTGCTTTACTATGATTTTAGTAGAATGTAAGCCTATGCGGCAGGGTCTTGCTATTTACTGTTTTACGCTGCACAGCACCATGTACATTGATGGTGCTATATAAATACATAATAATAATAATAATAATAATAATAATAATAATAATAATAATCAGACTGAGCTGTCTATCTCTAATTCTCAATGTATTCTCTTTTCAAATACGTTTAGAGTAACTGTCCCTTGTTTTCATTCTCTTAAAATAGTATAATTGCTCAGAAGGGAAGGGTGTTTCAAACCAAGACGATATAATGTACCAGTGGTTTATACAAACCCTGTTAAAGATATGGCTACTAGGAGGAGGGCCTTCTCTGCTGTGGCACCCCGGTTGTGGAACAAGCTCCCCAGAGAGGTTCGCTTGGCACCTACATTGTTTTCTTTCCGTCGCCAGCTGAAGACCTTTTTATTTTCTCAGTATTTTAACACCTAATTTAACTTAAATTTAAACTTTGCTGTTTTAATCTCATATTTTAACATATATTAATTTTTGCTGTGTGGTTTTATTCTGGTTGTGCTTTTTATATTGTATTTCGTATGTGTGTTTTAAATTTGTTGGTTGTTTTTATGCTTTTCATGGTTTTTAATTTTTGTGAACCACCCAGAGAGCTTCGGCTACTGGGCGGTATAAAAATGTAATAAATAAATCAATAAATGGTAGGGCAGAAATTAGCAGTATGGATGAAGACAAATTAAATTTATTACATTCAGGAGTCTCTTCCCCCCCACCCCGCCCCCCGGCCGCATCAAAGACAATTTTGTAAAATAACTTGTACTCATTTCCCAGGGCAGAATTTGTGGTCTTTGTGGTGATTTTGACAACAGTGCCAACAATGACTATACCACTCGAGGGCAGACTCTGGAGATGCAGGCACAGGCCTTTGGAGGCAGCTGGAAAGTCACCACTAGCTGTTCAGACACAAAGAAGACAGATTTGTGTGCAAGTCAGCCTTCCAAGCTCGTACTGGGACAAAAGCGCTGCAGTATTATCAAGAGTGACGTTTTTGGAGCTTGCCACAGTAAGGTAAGCTCTTTCCTGCTCCTGCTCCCACTCCCTTTGCCCCTTCTTGCTTTCTCTCACTCACTCTGCCTCCTCTCTTTCTGTCTACCTGCCTTCACATTGTAAAGCAAGCATTGCTAATTACTAAGATGAGGGTAACGTCAGGCACATAGTTAAGGTAGTCTTTTCCACACCAGAACATGAGTGTCATCAGATGGGGGTGGGTGGGAATCATGTTTCCTTACCATTGCTTCCCCCCCTCCGCTTCTGTCCCACAATAGTTTCATTCAGTGGGCGTTTTTGTCCCGCTGCTTCTCCTGCACACAGCAGGAAATAGCAGGACGTTTCACTACAGCTGAAAAAGTCAGATTTTCTGGGTTTTTATTTATTTATTTTTGCAATGGGAAAATGAACAGAAGGGTGGGAGATTCGTGGGAGGCAGATGACATCATCAAAAGGAGCCGCGAAAAACTGTGAGTGCCCATGAGTGTGCAATAAAATGCTTGTCTGAAGATGCACAATGTTTAGAGTTCAAGAGCGTCATCACACAGGGAAACATTACCTTTGCTTACCATTGCTTCTCCACCTGCATATTTGTCCCTCATTACTTACTCTTTCGAAACAGGAAGTAAACAATGTGCACATGGGCCATTCAGTAGGCTGTTTTGATCCAGTTGCTTCTCCTGCACACAGCAGGAGGTAGAAGCAACTTCTGTCTTTAAAAATAAGTTGGACTTACTGGTTTGTTTTTTGTCATGTGAAGAAGGCTACAAGGGGTGGAAGGTGCACAGGAAGTAGACCATGTCATGAGAGGGACCCGCAAAATATCCATGAGAGCCCAAGTAACAAGCATGCAATAAAATGGAGCGCCAAAAGTGTAATAAAGAAATAGTCAAGGCTGCATTCTCTCAGGCTACCAGAGGGGGGCAATAAAGAGCACTACACACTGTGGAGGGCTGAATAAAGAGGTTGTTGTTCAGCCTGTTTGTGAAAGACCAGAGGCAGAACAAAAAGCAGCACATTAAAACCAGCAGGGACTGAAACACAGCAAGCAACATATAAAGATTGAAGGGTGATCATATGATAGGAAAAAACCCTGATTTGTTAGGATTTTTGGTAACAAATCCTGGAAGGGGGGAATTATGAAATTTGAAGAAAAATCTGGATTTTCCCCATTAAATGCTGTTCTAAAACATTTCACATATTTTATTACCACTGAAATATTTATTGAAATATTATCCCTGTTTTTGGTTCTATTAGATCAGTCCAACACCCTATTATGAATCCTGTGTGTCTGATTTCTGTGGTTGTGACAATGTGAGAGACTGTGAGTTCTTCTGTACTGCTGTAGCTGCATATTCAAGGAGTTGTAGCAGAGCCGGCATCTGTATTGACTGGCGAAGTCCAGGAAACTGTCGTAAGTACAAACAAAAGGAATTATATCTTCAGCAGCAGTAATCATGTGGCTGCACGTTATCTGAGGTGAGGGAAAACTCTAATCAACAGTAATATCAAATGTCATAATTAAGTAGATAAAATGCTTTTTAAAAAAAAGTGAAGCAGGATTTCCATTTATCCACATAAAGGCTTTTCTACAGGATGCATTTATCATGTGCTCATCATTCCCTATTCATAGTTGTTTACAGGTTCTTTAGATGATGATGTAACCTTCTGTGTCTAACCAGCATTTCAGCAAGTTTTTTTTAGAGCAGGGAAAATTAAGCATTTAATTGTGAAAGCGAAAGGAAGTGTGATTTCCTCTTATGTATTTGCTCTATTCCTCCATATCACAGTGCTACCTAGAGAAGCAGGAAAGGAAAATATGTTTGTGTAGTGCTCGTACCTCAATTTTGTGATGAAACTGATTTGTGGATTTATAGTCAATTAACAGCCTCATGTAGAAAAGCTGTATGTCTGGGAATATCATCTGACATGTGTTACAAATAGCTGGAATTATGGGGTGAGATACAGACTGAGGGTCTGCTCACACAAAACACTAACCTACACTCAATGGTTGAGTGTAGGTTGTTTTGAACCGTGGGTTATTGTGTTGTCTAAAATCAGCCTGAGAGTCAAAATCCAAATGCAATTTCTAGAACACCTTTATATAGCTAGAATGCAGTTCAACTCAATCCATACACACTTTCCACATTCACTCAAGTGAGTTACTCATCTTGGAGCAATGGAGCCTGGTGGCCATCCAGGTTATTTACTCAGAAGCAGGAGATGTGCTGCAAGCAGCTTATCTTCCTCAGAGTTTTGTTGATTTGGGGGTATCATAAATAGGGCTGTGCTCCACTTCGCTTCGATTTGTAGATGCAATAGCAGACAGCCTGATTCGCCTCAGCCAAAGGCGGAGACGGATCGGGTCGGGGGAGCTGCAGATTGAGATGAAGTGGATTGAGACCAAGCGAATCCTTTGCCTCGATCTGGAGCTCTGAAAAACAGTAAGTGTGAAGGGAGGAGGGCTTACCTGGCACCACCGCAGTCCAGCAGCAGAGCCAGGTAAGGGGGCAGGGGGGCTTACCTGCGTCCATCGCGTTCCGGCGGTGGCTTCACCTGAGGCCAAGGCTCAAACTGGAAGTACAGGCCGCAAGCGCGGCCTGCCCTTCTGCTTTGAGCCTCAGGTGAAGCTGCCGCCGGAACGCGATGGACACAAGTAAGTGGTGTGGGGGAAGAGGGCCTTAACTGGCCCCGCCCCCACCGTTGCAGTCTGTGCGGCGATGGCAGCAGAGCCAGGTAAGGGGCAGGGGGGAGGGTGGCTTACCTGGCTCCGTCGCGGTCTGGCGGCAGCTTCAACTGAGGCTGAGGATTCAAACTGGAAGACCAGGCTGTGCAGCCTGGTTTTCCTGTTTGAGTCCTCGGCCTCAGTTGAAGCCGCCTCCAGACTGCGACGGAGCCAGGTAAGGAGGAAAGGAGGGCTTACCTGGTGTCGCCGCTGCTGCAGTGGAGCTCCGATTTGGATCCGGAGCTCCTCAGCGGAGCAGAGTAGACCATAGGCGGATTGACGTTGGGCGGAGCGGACCCAATCCGGAAGTTGTGGATCGGGATCCGGAGCAGATCGGGGGGTCCATGCACAGCCCTAATCATAAATTCTCTTTTTTCCAAGTTTTGCATGATGTGAAAAACATGCCTGTTCTGATTACACATGAATGTATTATGGTTATACATGAATTGGGCTCATCTAAAGGACATCACCTTTCCTTCAGAGGTCTTGAGGGCCACTTTACCTGTTGCAATCATTCGACCTTTGTCTCAGGCTCCAGACTTACCTTGAAAGTTTCTTTGTTCATTGTTTTTCTCTTCTAAGACACTTTGTCTTGTAGTATGGGTAGTATTGCACGTTCTGTTTGAAGTCGAAAGAAGCACCATTCACATTTATGTTTCCATGATGTCTGTATTGACTTTCCTGGAAAACTCCCAGCCCTCCTCTACTTCATAAATTTTCAATTTCCCACAATTCTCATGAGTCGAGTTAGGATGTTACCTCCCTATAAGGAGGCATCATATTTCAAGTGCTCTGTCCATACTAAGCGGAAAACCTATTATGGAAGGCATGCGTCCAGCTGGAGAGGTGGGGGTTTGTGGGTGTACAGGAAGGCAAAAGTATGTGTCTGGACATCATTCAGTGAATCCTGCTTTCAGTCTCAGAAACATGTGTTGTAAAAGGGTGGGGGGAAGTATCTTAAGGCACAGAGCAAGTATATTTAGGTGCACAAGCCATCCCCATCTCCCTCAATTATACATTGAATGTGCATGACTGTGGGAAAGAGAAGGACATTTGAATGAGTTTATGGGAAATCTGCATAGGTTTCCCCTTGAAAGTTGCAGCTGAGAGGCTGTGATGGGTACATGGCCAAGGGCCAGCCAGAGAGTGAGGTTGTGGGAGAAGGATTCATCTTGGGCCTCACCACTTATGACCAGCATGTCTTCTGATCCAGCTGTTTTCTGTGACTGTTACAACCCACCCCACAAAAGAGAATGGCATTATAAGCCCTGCGGAGAGCCTTGTTTAAGGACCTGCAGGAATCCTACAGGAAAACGTGACACACTGCTCTACAGTTTGGAAGGTAAGCCTGAATGAAGAGTTTGTTTAATCACTTCTCACAAAACATAATGGCCATGAAATATAATGCATTTTCTGTTGAGATGTTGAAATTGCAAAGGGGTGTAATTTGAGATCTCATTAGTGTGTGTGTGTGTGTGTGTAGGTGTTCAGCGAAGGATAAATGCAAAATTTACCATGCATATTGTGGAAAAGCAGCATATATTCTGAATAACTGTAACTTTAATTTTTTAAAACTTTATAATATACCTCCATAAATATAACTGAATAGTCAGTCAATGATTATTGAAACACAAGATTATTCCTTGACTGTTTCCTCCCATGTTAGGCTGCTACCCAGAGTGCAATGTTGAGAAGCCATTTTATGACGAAGAAAAAAGAGAATGTGTCTCAGTGCTAGATTGCACTTCATGGTAGGTTATGTTTAAGGTTTCTTTCATGAGGCTGTGATAGTGAAATTTTCACAGACTCCTAACATAAATGGTTACTTCAAGAGTGTGGTGTGTGTGGTGTGAATCATTCTCTCTCTCTCTCTCTCTCTCTCTCTCTCTCTCTCTCTCTCTCTCTGTGTGTGTGTGTGTGTGTGTGTGTTTGTGTGTGTGTACGTATGTGTTGAAAGGTTTAGGTTATAAAGAATCAACCATTTTCTTTTCTTCTTTTTTTAATTTTCCTCCAGTGATCCAAAAGAAAAACTCTGCTTAAATGAATCAAATGGTAAGGTGCCCATTGGCAGATTTTTATTCACTGCATTTCTAAAATATAGAGTTTGGTGTTGCGCAATGTGTGGTGACTAGAATCTGGAAACTTGGAAGCAGCTAAATACCTGTGATTAAATTGCTTTCTTGGAGTTAAGCAACAAATCCCTGACTGAATATTTAGCTGTTCCTGATCATAGAAAACGTTATTTCTTTTCACCCCATCACTCTCACACAATGCCTTTCTGAAGGCCCCAACGCTATTCTATAATGTCTAACAAAGGCTCAAATTGGACGTAAAACTAAACCAGAATTTGAGCCTTAGGCATGGATGCTACAAATGCACTTATCTTTAAGTCAGCGGTTCTCAACCTGTGGGTCGGGACCCCTTTGGGGGTCGAATGACCCTTTCACAGGGGTCGCCTAAGACCATTGGAAAACACATATTTCCGATGGTCTTAGGAAACTGTATTGACTGAACTATGTCATGTATCATCTTTTGTATTATTAAAGCTATTGTTATGTATTATTTTCATTAGCAAACCGTCCCATGACAATGGATCGTGTAGAGAAGAACGAAAATAATTTTATGATTGGGGGTCACCACAACATGAGGAACTGTATTAAAGGGTCGCGGCATTAGGAAGGTTGAGAACCACTGCTTTAAGTGAATGTTGAGTGTTTAGGGTGGAAAGTCTGGAATACCTAAGAGCAGGGGTGGGCTCCATGAGCTCCACACTGCCCCCACAAATTGTTATTTTAAAAAAGGGAATCCAGAGCACTCAAGCTAATGTTGATGGTTTTGGCACTCCATAGCCACTCCAGATTCCTTTTATTTTCCTTTTTTTTAATGCTAGGGCAGAGGGGGGGGGGATGCAGATTGCTGGGTGGGTGTGTCCAGGGGCGAAGTTGGCTCCCAGTCCTCCTGAAGTTGCTGACTTCTGCCCAAGAAGGATCCAGGCCCATACAGCTTCTTCTGTGGCTACAAACTTGACTAGGAATTGGGCTCAAAAGAAAGAAAGGAAAGGAAAACCCTGTCTTTACCTGTACTATCTCACTTACTTTGCCCTCACCCATTGCAATTGACAGTTCCCAATCACATTCCCAAAACTTGTTCTAAAATTGCACTGAACTCCAATGTCTGGAAGCTGCTGCATAATGGTGGCAAAGCAGATGCATTTTGCAGGAATACATCTCTAGCCATCAAGTTGCCTTCACTACTATTCATTCTTTTTTGCTCTCTCTCTGACTCAGAATGTCTTTGTTGCTACAACAAGAAGACGTATGCCTTGAATGAAATAGTATACAATAAAACAGCAGGGGATATGTGTACAGTAGTATTTTGTGGCCCTGGTGGAAACTCCATTAGTACATTCACCCCCTGTGGTACTCTCCTGAAAGACATTCTTCATGCTGGCAAACAAGGTATCCGTTGTTTTTAAGAAAGGATGGAGATTTCAATATCATTGCAGTTTGGGGTGTAAAGATGGGATCAAAAGCAATTTCTGTGCTTTCTCTGTACAAATCATGGTCATGCACATACAAAGCATTTCCTGGAATTTAAGAGAATGGGGAAGCACCTGCATCCACAGAGCTCTATATACACATCAGAGGTACTGTGTACATGTAGAACTGGACTCTGTAAAATCATAGAAGAGCAAAACAAAACATTTATTTTGATTGGACTTAATCTAAGACTTGCATAGTGTGTAGAAAGTTGGTTTTATCTATTTTCCAATCATTAATCCTCCTTTCATTTATATGGCACTATACAATAATAAAAATTTAAACAGTAATTGTCAAAGATTTTGATCAAAGATATCCCAGACAAGAAAAATAATTATTAAAGTTGCAGAAATATTGTCTTGACATCCTGATCCTTACCAAATGTGTTCAGTTTCAAAAGAAATGCCAGTGATCGATATCAAAATGTTTGGGGTTTTGTGCATTCTAAGAGACACTGTCTAGCCTTTTATAACAGAATCGTAATTTCATCAAGTTCTTTAAAAAACCTTTGGGTGATATTCAACTTTACGCTGACAGAAGGGAGTTTGCAGAAGCTGTTTTCCTCATCTCCTTCCCCGATCACCCCTCAGAGCCCCCTGAAAAGCCTCTGGATGGGGTGGGCTGTGATGTGGGAGTCTGAGCGGGACAGTGGGGTCCCTGAAAATAAGGCAAAGGCACCTTATGCATGCAAGAACTCTGCGTGCAGATGATGCTTCTGCCTAATTTTGGAGTTCCACAGCCCCCTCAGCAACCCCCCTCCTGCGAGTGCCTCTGCCCACTCCATTCAGAAGTGTCCCCTGACCCTCAGGAGAGACTTATGAGGGGACTCTGGTGGCCACAGAGAAAGGTCAGGGTGGGCAATACAGATTCCATGAACTTCCTTCCACCAGGACAATGTTGGATCTCACCTTTCATGACTATTTCTCCCACCATTCCTAACAGTGAAACTAATAAAAGTAGGGCCTCCTGAATCTGGATCTTCTAAGAGTAATGAAAGATGCCTACAGATTAGAAAATCCTTTGTTATATAACCAGGGACGTAATAGTATGGGACCCAAAGAACAGAAGAAATGCTAAAGTAGGAATTGCAGTACCAAAGAATAACGTGATGAGCGGAATTTAGAAATGTAGTATGGGCCTCAAAGCAAGAAGCCAATAACCACAACAAATGGCCAGCAATAGTGCATTCAGTTCATAAAAAGAAAAATGTATGAAGCAATAGATTTAAAATATGAAAAATGTTAGTATAAAACACCAGCCTCTGTCACAAAAAAAGACTGTGCTGCGATACTAAACATGAACAGGCCAAGCCTCAAAAAGTTGGTCAGTCAGCACCTGTGTTAAACAACCAAACAAGCTGCATTAATAAACATCATATATTCCTTTTTATTAACCAGATGCTTGTTTACTAATCATTTATTGTGGTTTGGAATTATATGTCATGTGTGGTGCATCACCTATGTATTGGTTTACAGCTATAAAGCCAGAGGAACAAAACAAACATTTATTTTGCTTCATCTTTCTTAACCACAATCTAGATGCAGTCAATAGAGTTTCACTTAATGATCAAGATCTGGCCTTCACAGTGCCACTTTGCCACTAAAGCCCATGGTTTCGCTGCTGTGGGGTGGAGGCAGGTAATCCCCATTGCAGGAGGTAGCATGGTTTTCTGGCAGCCATCTGGGTACTCCAGCCCACCCCCTGCCCTTTGCCTGGCTTTGGGCAACCAATCAGCAGTCGCCATCTGCCCCCAAATGCCCCTGGTTTGACAGTGAAGCGAGGTTTTTTAAGGTGTCTGCGAGTCAGCAGCTGCATCATATAACTGACGCAGCAGCACCAAACAGCCATTGCAGGGCAAAGAAGATGTTTACACACACACACACCCTGACACTCACCAGGGATAAGATGCAGAGTTGAAAGCACAGTCATTGGGTTAATCCATGCTTCATTACTTGTGTTGGTCCCAACTTCATTACAGTCCTCATATAAAGAGGATGCTTGTCCATACACAATAGGTGATACAAAAGTAATGCATAGATTTCTATGAAGCATTAACCTGAATAATATACTCAAATCAACAGAGCATGGATTGGAGGATGCATCTCGAAAACCAATCATTGTTCCAGATCCACTTCTAAGAGCAGGTGAGATGCATGGGATTATAAAGGTCCAGAAAGACAGAGTTTATGAAACCAAAATGTGTTTTGGTAGAGAAGTGAAAGTGGTGTTTACATACAGAGCACTACGTGTCAGTAAAAGTGATTACCATTTGTTATTATATGAATGGTAATGTTAGCATCTGCATGCTGACAGCTAAGGGAGGGGGGTTATATTAAGGGTTGGCCAGGGCAGGATCTACTTTACTGCTTTAAAACGGTTTATAATACTATTGACAACTGTTGAGGCCCAGGACACACTCCATGTACAGTTTTCAAACTGTTTTCAATGTGTCATATCCTACTTGTTGTAGATCTGGCTCAAGGCAGCTTAGGGTCTTTGCCACTGAGTGAGATAAATTGCTGATCAGTTTGCAGTCATGAATATAAGAACTGAAATTTGCTTATTATTTATTTAATTTATATCCCGCCCTTCCACACAAAGAGCACAGCTCAACAACCAACACAAGACACAAGACATCACATAAGCAACATTAAAACCAAGATTCTAAAACCACAAATACATAATTAAATGTAATAAAGCCATCAACACAATCAATCAAGAATAAAATGGAGAGCTTGCCTATACCCCCAAATGCCTGCACAAACACATCTTTTAGAAGTCCCTAAAGGACACTAGGCATGGGGAGCAGCCAAAACTTCACTAGAAGGGAGTTCCGTACCTGGAATGCCATCATCAAAAGGCTGTATCACATGCGGTAGCCCCATGGGCCATATACCTCAAGGGCATCACACACATAGCTTCTCCAGACAACCTTAAATAGTCAGCATTGGAGAAGGTGGTCCTTCAAATATAACTTGATTGGAACTCTGATAAGGACCTAAAAGTACCCTCCATATACTCACAAAACAGTCTGTTTGTTTTACTAGCCAGCATACCCACAAATGTACCACAAAGGCCTGGCAACCTACTTGCCCAGAAAGTATCGCTGCTTGATGCAAGGCTGGGAAGATGAATGACCTACTGGTTCACTTAGGCAAGATCTACACCACTGCTTTATAGTGGTATTGAAGTGCACTGACAACTGTTGGGGCCTGTGACACATTCCATATACTGTTTTCAAACTGCTTTCAACTGTTATATCCTGTTTGGTGTAGATCTGGCTTCAGTTTAAAACTCTAGGAGTTTGGACAACAACAATGCATGGCCTTCTCAATGGCTCTCTCTGGGAACTTTGTCAGGGAAGTTAGTATTTTTCCCCTCAGTTCCCACTTTTTTTTTTAAAACAACCTTTCTTATAAAGGGATACAAGGAGTTGTAGTTGCTGTCTCAGTGCTAAGACAGGAATCTCAAGGGAGTTGAATCCAAATGTTGCCGTTGCTCAAAGTCGTTCGGATCATTTATTTATTTATTTATTTATTAATTTATTACATTTATATACCACTCCCATAGCTAGAGCTATGTAGATAACCCTAATGTAAAAGCACATACTTTGGTTCTTAGATTGGTAGTACTGCTAGTTTAATATTTATTTATTTATTGGATATATTTTTTAAAAAAATGTGGTTTTCCATTGTTCTGTATGGAAAGAGCTACAATCCTTCTCAGGTTGGCTCTTTGATGTGTTCCCATCCTCATACAGTAACTGCTAACTCTTCAATGGCTCCCATATATATACTAGTATGCAGCAGGTTGCCATAGCACAGAGCTGCTATCACTACAGGCCTCAGGAGTCACCCCATGTCCTAAAAAGTATTGGTGAACATGGTGATAGCTGCCTACCAGGGGAGGGGGTTGAAGCTTGCATTTGAGAGGATGGGGGAGTAAGAAAGAAAGTTAAGAAACCCCATCTAGCCCAGAGTGCAAAGAGAGCAATTCTCACCAATGTGGTCATTAAAGTGATCAGCAATGTGTGCGTACATGACCTGAGCCTAGTGGGCAGCAGCTACGGAAGGGTAGGTTGGGCACATACCTTCTTCTTCAGATGAGCTGCATCAAACATGTGGGCACGAGGATAAGTCAGTATTCTGGCATGAAGCATCAGCATGAGGTCACCATGGGACCAGTATGCAGTAATCATTCAGCATGAGGTCACAATGTGGCCAGTAGGCATCTTCATCATGAGGAGAGACACACACACACACACACAGGCAGCACTAGCAGTATGTGGGCACAATCTCTCTCACACGCACACATACCGAGGGAGCCAGAAGCAGATCATGGGAGCACACAGATGCTTTCTCATTGAGGTAGACATGTGCCTGTGCATATGGGCACAGCCCCTCTCCTCTTCAGATGTCTGGCTCAAGACACTTTGCTGCTTGAAGCAATGAACAAGATGGCACACCCTCTATTCCACATACAGAAGCCAATGAGATTGGCAGTTGAATCTTACATCAACACTGGCAATGGTACAATGTCTCTCTCTACCACACCTGAGGACAGTGGGCTAGTTTCAGGGGTGCAGGACAGGCTGCGTTGCAACAAGCGGAATAGAGCTGGCATGCTGGTACCAAAGCCGTTACAAGGCTTCTGCTTACAGCAATAACCCTATGATGGCCTGACAGCAAAAGAGGTGGAGAAGAGGCAGGTACAGAAATATTGGTAGCAACTCAAGTATGTAATATGGTGACAATTTGTAGAGCTGGCCAGCAATAGGCAAGGTCTGAGAGAGAGAGATGGGGTGGATGGGAGGCTGCAGACAAGCAGGCAGAAGAATACTGGTATGACTCATTAGATTTAGGCATGCTTCAGCTTTCAGTCTGTGCCCAACAAAGGGAAGATCAGCTTTAGTGATGGTGGCAAACAAGATGGCGGCAGGAAGATTGGCTTTAGTAAGTGGAGGTAGGCATTGTCTGTCATTCAAGAGCTGAACCAAAATGTCACCCTTCCAATCATGCTGCCACAGTTGCAGACAGTGAAAAAGCAGGGAGGCATTTCAGTAAATGGAAAATTATGGCTCACTGCAAGCCAGGACTAGAAGGTTCTTCTAATCTACCCCCCCAGGCACAAAAGAAAGGAGGTGGAGGATGAGAGAGCCCATTAGCCTAAGTCATGTGCCATAATGGGAAAACATGGTTTGCTGTTGGTTACATGATTTGCATGCAGTCTTTTGGCAGTGTCTGTCATGTGTAATGAAGATATACGTACTCTCAATTTATTTAGTTTTGTAGCTTTAAGCTATGAAAACACAAGCTGAAAGACTAACTTTCAATAAAATGATGTCTTCTATCATTTAATATATGTAGGATTCTACGTGAGATTTAGTCATACCTGCATTTGAAAGATGAACAAAAATAAATAAATAAATAAATAAATAACCTACATAGAGTGTCAGGTTAAATTTGGCAAGATTCCAGTTTTTGCACGTGTTGTGTCTATGTGGAACAGAAAGAAATTGATTTATGTGGATGCAGTCAGCCAATATGGCTACTTCTTCTCCGTTTTGGAGAAGTTTCAGATCTGCAATACGTGTTTAGATGTTCCTTGCTTCTAATTGTTTTAGGAAAATGGAAACTGCCTCCCATAAATTCACCAGCAAAACCAGAAATGAGAATCACCCCATGCTCCTGTAAAGTAAACGGAGAGCTGTTAATTAATGGTAAGACATTCAGAGTTTGAAGTGACTTCTGTGCAGCTAGACATACTATTTATTTCAAAAATAATATCTCCGATTCCTGCAGCGACACATGAATAGTTCCACATTTTCTTTTTACAAAGTAATAACTACATTTTAATTATTTGTATCTTCAAATGCGCTGAGTAGTCTCTGCAACAAAGCTATCAGAAGTCTGAAAGCTTTGATGGAAGTATATTTGATTTGCATATGAAAAATGTTCAGATGCACACTAACAAATCCCACTCATGAAAACATATGCTTAGATTATTTGCTTGTTGTATCATCTGTGACCTTAACATTTTGCTGTGTATAGTCACTATAACGCCCAGAGAGCTTCGGCTAGGGGGCGGTATATAAATGTAATCAATCAATCAAATCATATAGCAAGAGCGCAGAACCTCAGCCCCAGGGGTGAAATCTGGCCCTCTGGCCCTTTCCTCTCAACCACTGCTCATTTGGTAGTTTCCCAGCTTTTGTATGGCTTTTTTCTCCATTCTAAAACCTTGAAATACCTTTCCTGAAGCTCAGTTTCTGGCAGTAAGAACTTTTAAAAGAAAGCATGCTGGTATTTTGGGTATTTTCAGTTCTGCCCCTTTGGCCTTCAGTCCCGGACACCACTGAAATGCAGCTCCCAAGAGCTTCTCCATAAATGGAGTTTGGCCTTCAGGCTGAAAGACGTTCAACACTTCTGCCCTACAGATTATTAATTACAGCTGATGTTGGTGAAAGGAAAGGAAAGGAACCTCTCGTGCAAGCACTGAGTCATTACTGACTCTTGGAGGTGCGCCAGTTTTCGCTGACATTTTCTTGGCAGGCCTTATAGCGGGGTGGTTTGCCATTACCTTCCCCAGCCATTACTACCTTTCCCCCAGCTAACTGGGTACTCATTTTACCGACCTCGGGAGGATGGAAGGCTGAGTCGACCCGAGCCGGCTGCCTGAAACCAGCTTCCGCTGGGATTGAACTCAGGCTGTGGGGAGAGTTTCAGCTGCAGAAACTGCTGCTTTACCGCTCTGCGCCACACGAGACTCTTGATGTTGGTGAACAACAGCTTTTTTTTTTTTAAAGGTTGATCCTGTGCTATATAATGGTATTTAATATCTCATGACTGATTTTTTTCTAACTATTCATCTGGATTTTTAGGCGAAAGCCAGTATGTGACTATGGATGCTCCAGGTTGGTGTATTTATGCCTTTTGTAATACATCATGCCAGATTGAATTCAAATATGAAAAATGTCTCTCATTCGCTACTACTCCTCTCCCAAGCAAACTTGCCATGTTCACCAGCAGACCTTGCAGGGGGAATGTTCAGAATTGTGAGAAGAAGCCTCCTCAGTATTCTGGATTGAATGCTGTTCCTTCACTTACGCCTGGAAGTGATTGCACCGATCTTGTCCCTCCTAGAAAGGTGAGCAAGCAACACTGTTGAACCATAGAATCATAGAATAATAGAGTTGGAAGGGGCCTATAAGGCCATCGGGTTCAACACCCTGCTCAATGCAGGAATCCACCAACAGATGGTTGTCCAGCTGCCTCTAGTATGGGAGAGCCCATGACCTCCCTAGGTAATTGGTTCCATTGTCGTACTGCTCTAACAAAACGTTTTTACTGATGACCAGCTGCAATCTAGCTTTCTGAAACTTGAGCCCATTATTCCGTGTCCTGCACTCTGAGATGGTCGAGAAATATCCTGGCCCTCCTCTGTGTGACAACCTTTCAAGTATTTGAAGAGTGCTATCATGTCTCCGCTTAATCTTCTCTTCTCCAGAACCCCCTCCAGCTTGTCTGCATCCTTCTTGAAGTGTGGTGCCCAGAAGTGGTTGCAATACTCAAGATGAGACCTAACCAGTGCCAAATAGAAGGGAACCAGTACTTCACACAATTTGGAAGCTACACTTCTATTAACGCAGTCCAAAATGGCATTTGTTTTTTTTGCAGCCACATTGCACTGTTGGCTCATATTCAGCTTGTGATCTACAACAATTCCAAGATCCTTCTCACTTGTAATATTGCTGAGCCAAGAGTCTTCCGTCTTGTAACTGTGCATTTCATATCTTTTTCCTAGGTGTAAAACTTGGCATTTATCCCTATTACATTTCATTCTGTTGTTTTCAGCCCAGCTCTTCAGCCTATCAAGATCACTTTGAAGTTTGTTTCTGTATTAGCTATCCCACCTTAGGTAGACAACTCAGGTAGAACAGAACGTGTTGTTCATTGCCATATCTGGTCTCAAGGGGAAAAAGAGAGAGATTAGTTTATTCTCATAACATGTCCCCCCCAAACTGCTTTGGATCCCAATCCGGACCTTCTGGATTGGGCCCAAACTGGTTCAGGTTGATCCAGACCCCCTCGACCCACTCTGGATCCGGAGCAAGATCTGCGGTGGACGTTGGAGGCAGGTAAGTGGGGAAGGGGGGACAAAATGGCATCAGAATAAGCCCCCTCCCCCTTACCCGGCTCCCCCGTCCACCACTGCATGGCGGAGCCAGGTAAGCTCCACTCCCCCCAACCCACTTACCTGGCTCCAAAGCTTCAGAATGGTCCGAATCAATTCGGACCATTCCGAATCGCTTCGAGTCGATCCGGACCTCCCCTGATCTGCTCCAGAACTGGGTTTAGGAGGTCCGGATCAGCCCGCTCTGCTTCAGATTCAGGGATCTGAAACGGAGTGGAGCACACCCCTAATATTTCAATAGTTGGGGGAAGAACATATCCTGCACACACAGAGTTCTTGGATATAAAATAAGTACAGTAAACATCCTCAATTTCTTATTTTCTTCAGATACAAAGAGAGGTGTATGTGTGTGTTTATTGTATCTTCTGTCCAGAATTGCAAAAGGCATTTGTTGTAATATAAGAACAATGATCACATTTCTTAAAGGAAACTCATCTACATCTGCTAGTTAATTCTCAGGTCCATGCCTGTACTTGAAATTCACATACCGTGAAGCTTTTGTGTCATTTGCCAGGAAGGCAGGTTGGTTGCATGAAGTAAATACAACCTGTAATCTATTTTTGAATACCAACTTTGCAGCAGGCAGTCTGGCTCCAACAAAATAAGTACTTGAGAAGCTGTTAAGATAGAATTAATTATACTAATGTAGGGGATCAATTAGATAAATTGGCTGTCAGGTTGCTGCTCTTAAAACAAACTTTTGGAAAACATACATAACAGGCATATATAAAGCTATTTATACCAGCATAATAAAATAATTGCAAGTGGTCCCTTTGGAATAATCCTGGTTTCTGCACTAAAAATACTGGATGCCCTGATGAAGGTACCCAATACGACTCTAAGGTTTTTATTCTGGATAGGCTCAAAATTGGATACCCCAAAGAACTATTGCACTGAACACTTCATCTAAAAACATATTTAAATGCATATTTTAAAACATGTTTTTCTCTCAAAGCACACATTTTTCTTTTCTCTCAAATAAAATATTTTGGCACTATAAAGTATCTCATTTAGATTCAAGAATCTTTAAACTGAAGGATACCTAATTAGTTATTAACACCCTTCAGAACATTACACACACCATTAACATTGATTGCTCAGGCTTCAACTTAGCAGTAACAACACAGTTTTTCCAATCCCCAGTACTCGGATATATAATCTCATAAATTTTAACCATTTCCAATTTGTGTGAATTTAAATGCCAAAAGTGCAAATAAACAAATGCATTGCAGTAATCATTATTGATATTGAGCTTTTAAAAGCCAAACTGAGTTATTTGACAGTCTGTGTAAACCAATCTAGGTGTGAGAAATGAGGACGATGTTATCTATCTATCTAATTTCCTTTTGCCTGCTGTTGAGGGAATAAATTCATCATCGCTGAGCTCCAGAAATATATCATTAATAAATGGTTAAGTAGAAATGGGGCCAGGATACACTCTTGTGTGACCTCCCGTCATTAGGATGGAGTTGGTTCACAGGGAACTCTAACATTCAGGGTGGTATCAAAATATAGAGCTTTAACAAGTTCAAAAAGGTAATATCCACCTCTCTCTATCAAGAGTATCAAAGGCTGCCTATGAAAATTGCCTATATCTATGAAGGCAACAAACAAATGCCTCTTCCTTACTGACATGTATTTGTGTTATAGTATGAACAATGACAAAAGAATAAATAGCCTGATCTAAACCCAGCTATGCCCTTGACATAGATGATAAGACAAAAGAAGGACACAGTGAATTATTGATTGTACAGTGTTGTAGCATAGTAAATTCAGTGCATGGAATTGATTAATTAAGTACCAAGACAGGGCATATTGTACTTGTTTCTTTTTTTGTTTTCCACGAATCAACAGTTTCAAGAATTATGGAAATCTGGAAGCTGCCAAATCGCCACTTGCTTAGGTGGGAAACACATCCAAGTATCTGATGTCCGCTGCCCACCTCAGAAGTTTAAACTCTGTGTTAATGGACTACCGCTTGTGAGAAAACAGAATGTATCTGGCTGTTGTGAGGCTTTGGAGTGTCAGTGTAAGTGATGTTGGAATAAGTCTTACAATTCCATAATGCTAAAGCTAAAATAAATCATGAGGTAATTTGTGACTTTAAAACAGGGGTGGGGAACCCTTTCTGGCCCAAGGCTTGCATTGCCAGTGGTAAGCTATCAGTGTCCACAGGCCAGTGGTAGGCAGGGCCAAAGTCTAAAGTGGGTGAAGCTATGGCCATTCTCTCTCTCTCTCCCTCCCTCCCTCCCTTTCTCTCTCACACACAGAGAGACTAATTTACATTCTGTCACAGACCTGCATTCACAGTCACCTGTGGTACAGCTAGGTAATTTTAGACCCTGGGCATACTGGTGTTTTGAAGCTCTTGTGTATTACTTCAGTTGTGAAGTACCCAACTAACATTTTCCTGGCCCCCATCCACACAATCTCCTCACCCACCCTTGTTTTACAACTGCTTCTACATTCCTTATATATAAGAATGTTTGCCAACCCTGATAAAAGAAATACTCTGTGCATGTGCATTTTTGCATTTTAAATCATACTGCCATTATGGCTATAGAAATAAATTGGAGTTTGCTTCTGCTACCCTGATGCCCTCATCACTGGCCACTTTCTGGGTGGTCATTTGTCCCCCGCCCCACTCCCAGGCTGCAGGGCTCTGGACTTTGCCCCCAAAGTCCACCCCTAGCTGAGCTGGCGATGCAGAGCATTCTGTCTCTGCTTTGCCAACACAGCTATCATATGGTTTAACTGCAATAGTGTATAATTGTGTAAGAGATATGGGATAATGGAAGTTTACTTTATTTATTTATTTATTTATTTATTTATTTATTTATTTATTTGCAATATTTACTGCTCCCCATTCAAAATTTCAGAGTGGTGGACAAAATAAAATAGAACAAGAACAAAATAAAAACACATTAAAAGTACATTTTAAAAGAGAAAAAAATGCAAAATAAACCACAGCTGGTCGTAAAGGGAAGGGAACAATGACGTTTTCAGGATGTGCTGGAAGGAATACAAAGTTGGTGCCTGCCTGACCTCCAGAGGCAAGAATTCCATAGGAGGGGGGGTCACCAAACTGAAGGCTCTTCCCCTGGTGGACTCCACTCTCATGATAGGTCTATGTGCCCTTGTGACCAGGCAGGTTGATGGGGGAGAAGGCGCTCTCTCAGGTATCCTTGTCCCAAGTTGTTTAGGGCTTTGTACACTAGTATAAGAACTTATTAGAATGTAAGCCTATACGGCAGGGTCTTGCTATTTACTGTTTTACTCTGTACAGCACCATGTACATTGATGGTGCTATATAAATAAATAATAATAATAATAATAATTTAAACCTGGCCCAGTAGCAAATAGGCAGCCAGTTGCAGTCATACACACCTAGTGGGCATCAGGTTAGGGAAGATTACACTATTGTGACATAGTATGAGCAACTGAAATGAATTACAAATTGTTAAGGATTAATGTCAATAAATAATAGGCTTGCAAATTTAGCATATTGCCTCTGGTGTATGAGAATCTTCTCTGGCTAACTAGGCACAGAAACATCTGTAGATTGGGAAGGAGATGGTTCTTTTTGTTTTGCTTCCAGCTGCTGATGTTCTGCTAATGATGAGTACAGGTTTCTGTGAACAACAGAGCACTAAGTAACTTAGTGTGGAGTTACTTAGTGTGGGCGAGTAACTCTTGTGGATTCCCCCCCGCCCCCGCAAAGCTGCAGCATAATATGATGATGAAGGACAAGTGCCTAGTTTTTCATTCAGGACATCTCCAATGGACTCAACTGCTGTATTTCCTTGATTTGTCTGGAATGATATGTTCTGCAGGCACCCTTACTTCAGTGCAATTTGGATGCTCTTGCTCTCTCTTTGTGGCATATTATCATCTGGATTGTATATGTTACTTTTTAAATCTGTGTGTGTGGTGGACTGATGGATGGATGGCTCTTGGTAGCCTTTGGGTCTATCCCTATGGCTCCCATATTCTAAATGTAATAAGTTTGCTTGTGCTTTTTAGGTGCCTGCAGTGGATGGGGAAATCAACACTATGTAACATTTGATGGATCGTATTATAATTTCCGTGGGAATTGTACCTATCTCCTGATGAAACCAATTAGACTTGGCGATCAGAACTTCTGGATCCACATGGACAATCACTATTGTGCTCTCACAGGTAGAGCTATTTGCTCTATGGCTCTTTTCATATTTTACAATCACTCCACAGTCATTTTGACACGAGGAGTTGAAAATGGAAAAGAAGGCAACCTGGTAAGACATCTATTAGATTCCTCGTGAGTGTTATTTTATAGAGTAATAATAAGCATTATATGATCCAAATGAAATATTTTTAACGAGGTGAGGGGGAAGATGAGGAGGGATGGAGAAGGTTTTGCAAAATGCTCTGTACCGTAGAGATTAATGGTTAATCAATTAAAGAATAGATTATCAATAAATTAAACAATAAATTATCATAATAATTTCTGCCACACATTTTGGACTATGAAGTGCTAAGCTAATTTCTCACAAAAATCCACTGAGAAGAGAGGGACAGTAAAGGAAAACATTGAAGGGCACAAGGTACTGGGTACCTTGTCTCTCCCCACTCCCAGATAACTTTTCTCCCAGCTCATGCACCGACCGTGACTGGGTGTTTTTTTAATGTGCTATGCAGTTGGTAAGTTGGACATGGTCTTCCTTCATGCTCACATCTATGCAGTGAAAAGTTTATAATGTCAAATTTTGCTTGCTCTTTAGGGGGTGAGTGCTCTCTTGCTTTAGCGTTGTAGCTAGGGGAATACTCATTTAGAACTTAAAACTATGAAATACAGCATATACCAGCAGATTCGCCCCTGCCCCCTCCAGCAATGCTACTCCATTTTATGAAGTGGACTTCAAAGCTCTGTGAAGGCTGTATGCTGTCCCACCAGCCTTGGAGCACCAAAACCTCCCCCTTTAAAAACTGCAAGTGGTGAACCATAGGGCAAGGCTAATGGGAACATGCATGGTGCTAAGCTTCTTTTCCCTATCCCTGTCTCCCTTTATGCCCAGGAGTTTTTTTACTTGTTCTGATCTCTCCATTCAATTACCTGTTTTTAAGGTTCTCTATAACAATAAAGAAATCACTCCACCTTTTTCAATGGATGGCTTTGATATCACCATCTCTGCTCAATATGTGATAGTTAAAATACCTGAAGCTGGACTTCACGTCACCTATGCTCGCCTTACTTTTCACATAAACCTGCCTTTTAGGACTTTTTATAACAATACTGAAGGACAATGTGGTAAGTATTACATACAGACAAAATGATGGATGCTCCAATTGGCCAAGTTTTACTTATGTTAAGGGTTCTTTTATTGGTGACTATTTATTTATTAATGTATTCATTGCATTTCTATACCACCCAATAGCTGAAGCTCCCTTTTGTTTTAAATATTTGTCTTTATTGGATAAGTTTGGGCAGTGGAGAGTGAAAGAGAGACAGGGCTCCCTGTCATCTGATTTTTATCACATTTTATTTTGTAGGCAGGGGGTCAGATGAACAAAGTTCAGTAATGGAGGGAGAGGGAAGGAGAAAGGGGGTTGGGGAAGAGTGTGGGGAGAATTCAGGGGAGGTAAGGAACTGAACTGGGGGGTTGTTTTTACCAACCTGATGGGAAAACAGTCACCACTTCTCTTTGCATTAGGAAGTTTACAGATGCTTATGCCTTCTTCGTCTTTGCCCAAAGTGACCTTCTTATCCTGACTAGGTACCTGCACTAACAACAAGGGTGATGACGCATTGAAAAGGAACGGCAGCATTGCAGATTCCTTGACAGAGATGGCAAAGGACTGGAAAGTGATGGACCTTGTCACTAGACATTGTAATTCAGATCAACACTTGATGCGGGCTGAAATGTCACCATTTAAAATAGCTACTTGTGTAGCTCCTCCAATATGTAAACTTATCTGGTAAAGCACATTTTCAATTAGTATCACATGATCAATTTCTAGAAGGGGTGATTGCGGGATGTTGGGAGTTGTGGGACCTTTTTCTGTCTGAATATGAATAGGATTGCACCCTTAGATGCTTACATATTCTGCACTAGAATATAAATTCCATAACATACAGTTTTGATAGATAACAAAAGCTGTACTGGCATGGCATTTTTGTTGTCCATATTGGAACAGCTCTAAGAGCTGAGATTCTCCAAAGAAAGGTATGTGTCATTTTAAAAATTCATGTTCCTCTATATTTTACTTTATTTAGATCACTACCCCTCAGTATTTCTCCTTCCAGGGTGATTATCTTCTAGCTATTATTAGATGGACACCCATGTGTCAACTAAATCTAGCAGTTCCTTTTCAGTCTGCAAATTAATAATAACAGTAGGTCTACAACATAAAAATAATGATACCAAACAAAGCAGAACACACCCATGCACACGAATTAAAAAGCAGTAGAATAACTAGGTAAGGAAGATGGAGCTCCAGTTGAAAGTGAACAGGTTGGATCCAAGATTGTCATTCCACCAACAGTTATAGGAAGTTGCCATATACTGAATCAAACAATTGGTCCATCTAGCCCAGCATTGTTGACACTGACTGGCAGCATCTCTTTTGGGTTTCATGCAGGATTCTTTCCTAACCCTACCTGGGGTTGAACATGGGCCTTTTCCATGCAAAGCACATGCACTGTCACAATGAGCTATAGTCCCTCCATTATGCAGCCTCCAAAGCTTCTCTGGAGGGATCTGGAACAGATTTCGTGGATACCCAGGGGGCAAGAGTCGGATGGAAAAGACAGTAAAATCCAATTCTGCCAGTGGTATCTGTTCCACTGGTGGAGAGATGATCTTGGATCCAACCCAATATGTGTGAATGCAATAATGTGATACAGGCTTCAGTGCTCATTATAATAAACTTATATTTAATAATCTATTTTATGCTGGATTATTATCATCCAGTAAATAGGGTTTTTTTATTTTAAAGATCATCTTACAGTAGGACAGTTTGGAAACTGAACAGATTTTTACAGTTGGTTTCTATTTCCGTTGATTCGAAGATCTCACTGTAAAATATGATTCCATATTCTTTATTAAACAAGGAACTTCACCGCATGTCACAATGCTGTTCCCCCACGACCTTACTATGATGCCTGCATTGTGGATGGATGCTCCTCATCACCACAGCAGGGCACTGAATGTGGAAGTCTCCAGGCCTATGCAGCCTTGTGTGGGTTCAATGGGATCTGTGTGGACTGGAGAAGCAAAGCCAACAAGAAATGTGGTGAGCAAAAAGACCTCCAAGGAATGGGTTGTTGTCAGTGAGCCCCTCCTGGGCTGTGGACCCCAACCATGCCTACCCTTGACACTGGCCTTGGGTACATTGATAAGAATCTGACTGCTAAAATAAGCAAAGTTACATCGGTATGAAGGGAGGGTGAAAAGAAAGTCAGAATTGTACTATCTTCTGAAGAGGTATAAGATTCCATCTATATCCCTGTACAATCTCTGTCTTGTTGAACATAATATGGACCATCAGACAATCTTTACTCCAGAAAACCCAAAAAGATTAGGAAATGAATCAAATTATCTTCTGAGGTGAAAATGGTCTCCACCGTCAAAAATATCATACAGAACAGTCTTCCTTAGACTATACTATTTCAAATGGAGAACTGCATGTCCAAATGTTTCCCCTCTACACACATACCAAAAACTCACCGAATACAGAAAGCTAACAGGTCATGGAAGAGTCTAGCCTAGGTTTCTTCTGAACATGCCAGTTATAAGCATGCAAGGAGTTTGGCAGGGGTTGACTTCCTTAGGCATATAGCAAGGTCCAGTGTCCTGGAACAACCCACTTCAGATCTCTGACCCTCCACTTCACAGCAGCAGCCAGCAGTGTCTATCATCTCTGGGTGAGTATTAGAAGATTTGGTCCCCTCCAGGCCCCATTCCTCTGCATTGCTCCATGGCAGGATCTACACTACTGCTTTAAAGCACTTTATAACAGTTTTGACAACTGTTGGGGCCTGGGACACACTGCATATACAGTTTTCAAAAAGTTTTCAAAGTGCTTTAAATCAGTAGTGTAGATCCCCCCGTGTCCTCCTACTCCCCTTCCCCAATGAACAAAGGCAAATGCATACAGGTAGGCAACTTGGTGCCCGCCTCATCTTTTAGACTATAACTGCCATCAACCCCAGCCAGCATGGCCAGTGGTCAGGACTGGTAGAAGCTGTAATCCAAAACATTTGAAGGGGACCAGTTTACCTATCTCCAAAAGCAGGAGATGGCAATTGTTCCTGAGTGAATTCTTCTATACTTGGGTGTAAATGTAAAGATTCAGTAGATGCACTCCAACTGGAATTTGTTAATGTTTCATAGGACTCACATGCTCTCGGGACCAAATCTATAAACCATGTGGGAAGATGGAAAGGCTCACTTGCTCTAGTGGGTGAGTAATTTATTGGGGGCAAGTCCATATCAGCTCATCTTTCATGAGATTTGTAGCCGCATATATTTTGAAAAATGTGCGCTGATCACAGCTATCCACCATGAGCTTACCTGATCAACACTCCACTGGTAGCTTATATGTATATATATGAATACTATACTGATAGATGTACCCAAATTTTGTTCTTAGACATATTCATGGCAAAATGTGCCTTTTAAAGGTGTGATGAAAAGTATTCCAAGAAAGCCCTCCCTTCCTTACACACATGTGCACACACACCAGTTTCCATGCATGTCTGTAGTCAATGTTCTCTTGACTGGCTGCTGTTTCAACAACTTCAAAAACAAAACAAAACACAAGCCTGCTTTTTCTTCACTATATTATCCTAGCCAATCAGGGATCATGAAGTGAACACAATGACATCATGGAGCTATGAAATCACTCAGATTTGTCTAGATAGCTGACATCATTGAAAGCAAACAAAGCCATACTGATCTCCCTCTAAAGCCCTGATCCATCTTCAGTCATAACAGAATGCACATTGGAATACATACAGTATAGGAATGGGTATTCAAGGATGTATCCCATTACATCTTTTTTGTGAACCACCCAGAGAGCTTTGGCTATTGGGCGGTATAAAATGCAATAAATAAATAAATAAATAAATAAATCCTTGGAGGAAAGTCTAGAACTTCTTGAATTCACCACCATATTTAGGGCATCATCAGATGAGTGTTTTACATGTTCATTACTGCCCACTCACATTTTTTTTGTGGGTCCATTTGACAATGCTGTCCACCTCCTGCACATCTCCCACTCCTTCTGGTCTGATTATGCTCTTAGTTACCTTTTTAGTCACTTTATTTGTTTGTTGTTGGTGGTACTAATGGCTGAATATTTAACTGATTTGATCAGACTGTTTAACTGTTCCCCGCTTTGAGCCATTGAGGATTGAGTGGGTTAACAATTCAATGAAATAAAGCATGAATTATCAGATATTGACATTTCCTTTACCCTCTTAACATAACCCTACAGAGAAAACAATGTCCATGCCAATATGCCAAAAGGAGACATGATTCCAGGAATACTTGTAGAAGGATGTTTCTGCCCCGATGGAATGTTCCAATTGAATCACCATGATAGTATTTGTGTTCCTGTTTGTGGTAAGGAAACAGAGGGGACAGCGAAGAGTATGGTCAGTCTAAGCTTCCCAGTAAAGCTGCCGCTGTAGGATGTATGTTGCATTCTGACTTAGTGGAACCTGTGGAAGCAATGAGACCAGCACTATATAAAGGGAAACTGGGCCAGGAAGTTGATTGGATTTACTTGGATTAAATGCCCCTTAGAACAGTCATAGAATCATAGAATAGCAGAGTTGGACGGGGCCTTGCAGGGTGGTAACATAAGCGGAAAAACATCAACATTTACAAATAGAAGCAATGTTCTTTTAGCCATGGACTCTCATACTTTCTTGTATACACCCTTCTGGCATCCTGATTCATGTATGATTGGATTTGCAGTTTTGTAAATTCCTTTATGAAATAATCTTCCTCATATTCTCATTGTCCTCATCTATAGGCTGCACAGGACCTGATGGAGTATTGAGGCAGGTAAGGAAGAGCATTACAGCTAACCTATTGAGTTCTACAGGTGAAATATGCCCAGAATAATATTTAAAACTCTGTCCACATAACTGAGATGAAATAACTGAACACCTGCCTAGAGCAAAGTGAGTGCAATAAACAGTGCAATTACAGCAATCATGCCATGCTATAACTGTTATGATTGGTCAGTACATGATAGCATCAAGGGCAAAGTTTATCAATCACTCACATACTATGAAGTGCTGTCATTTCATCATGCCATGGATACTTACCCATGTAATTACAGAAGAAAGAGAAGAGTTAACATCACCAGATCAGCATAAGATAGAAAAAAAAATCACTGTTTCTTTCTCTGAGGATAACAAGTGTACATTCAGAAATACTGAGAGTTCTTTCAAAATCACCCTACAATAGTTGCATTTCCCTGTAAGTGTTAATAAGCCCTCCAGGGAATAAAGGATTCTATTCCTGCAAAATACCTATATTTTATTATCTCAGAGCACATTCTGTGTTACTTTTGTTCTGTTGAAAAGCTCCTGCAAGTCTTTCCTGCTTCTATGTGGGAAGTGGTTTGATGGAAGCTGTCCTGAGAACCATGTTGATAGGCTATAGATATCCTAAACAAACTGTGTCAGCAAGAATCTTGACAGTTCCTAAGTCTTTCTTGTAGTTGATAAAACGAAGCATCATCTTGTCCCACAAATGCCCTATTGGAAGTATTGTAGCCCATTTACATAGAGAGTGTAATGTGGAGAGATGAGAGTAGAATTCAACTCAAGCCCTGCCATATCCTTGCATAACAAAGTATGTGGCTTGGACTCCCGGGGCGTGGCTTTGAACAAGTTACTCTCTGTTAGGTTCTTTCCCTTTTCTCAATAGCAAGAATAATAATGCTCTGTGTAAGGAAAAGGTGTATCCAACAGATGCGTGAGTGGAAGGCAGCTCATGCAACTGATTTTCTCTTCTCCCCCTCTGCACCCTCCAGAAAAGCCTCTCCAGAGGGTTGGGGCCCCTCCTGAACAGTACGGGCTGTGTTGTATGGGGTTGCAGTGAGAGAGGGAAATCTCGGGAGTTCAGGCAGAGGAAGCTTGCATGAGGAGAATTCCACTGTTGCAAAGTTCCTCTGCCCAATTTTAGGTGATTCCCCCTCCCACTGCACCCCCATATAACGCAGCCCAGACTTTTCAGGAGGGGGGCCAACCCTCTGGAGAAGCTTTTTGAAAGTGCAGAGGCTGCAGAGAGGGAGGACCAAAAGGGAAAGATTGGTGGTGTGTGAGTTGCCTTCCACTTGTGCAACCATTGGATACAACACGATCATGAAGCACTCTGCAATCATAAAAGTGCTGTGAATGATGATGACACTATATGAGATTGATAGGCATCTAAGGGTATGACAATTCTGCTTTTAAAAATTGTAACCCCAAAAGTAGCCTTTATATTCATATTAGGATTATAGCCTTCCCCCAACCTGGTAATCTCCAAATATGTTGGACTATAACCCCCATCATTCCCAGCAGTGTAATGGGAATAGTAGTCCAACACATCTGGAGGGCACCAGACAGGGTAAGGTTGGTGTAGATTCCATATTGACTGGCAGTGGCTCTGCATGAGTCTTTCCCAGTCCTATCTGGAGTTGTCAGAAACTTACCTGGGACTTGGAGGAGAAGGCTATCAATGGCTATTAGTCCTGGTGGCTAAGTGTAACCTCCAGTATCCGAGGCAGTAAGCCTGTGTGCACCAGTTGATGGGGAACATGGGTGGGAGGGTGCTGTTGTACCATGAACTGTTTGTGGTTCCCTAGTCAACAGCTGGTTGGCCACTGTGTGAACAGAGTGCTGGACTAGATGGACCCTTGGTCTGATCCAGCAGGGCTCTTCTGATGTTCTGATGACCTTTTGCATGCAAGGCATGCTCTACAACCAAGCTCAGGCCCTTCTTGATAGAATCTTGTTCCCAGAATTATGAATTGCTCTGATCAACATTTTTTTTTACATTTATTATACAGCCAGGAGAAACCTGGGAAAAAGATTGTCAGGTCTGCACCTGCAGCAAAGAGACACTGAACATTTCTTGTTCACCCCACATTTGTGCAAAGTCTCCACCAACCATTTGCACTAAGGAAGGATTTGTACCTGTAGTGCGGACACAGTCAGAAGATCCCTGCTGTACAGAGATAGTGTGTGGTGAGCAACTACTTCAGCAAGTTTTAGAGGTGTCTTTTCCATGGCCAAACAAAGACCCCATGCATTTTCTGGACTAACATATAGAGAACATAAGCTGCCCTGCCTGTCTGCACCAGTTCTGTATGAATAATCCACTACTTTATGATTAAAACCATTTATTATTTTAAAAGGCAGTTGATTGTTACCAGCCCATCTCTGCTATCTGGATGAAAGGAGCAAAAAAGTGAATGCCTTCCAATTCTATCTGGTGGTTTTTTTTTCCTTTACAGAATGTGATGTAAGGTCCTGTTCTCTGACCAAACAGAAATGTAACCCAGGCTTCCAGATTGCAACAGCCACTCCTGAAGATGCATGCTGTCCCATTTATTTCTGTAGTAAGCACTAAATTCCAAGACATTCTATTGGAGTAAAAGCAGAATAAGATTTTGATCCCAGATACATTTGCCTGGGAGAAAGACCCATTTTATTCAATAGAATTTGCCTCTGAGTAGACATGCAATGAGCTTTGTTTTTCTTTACAGAACCCAAAAATGTTTGTGTATCTCAAGGCACAGAATACCAGGTGAGGATTGTTGCTTGCTTTTAGTGCATTGTTAGGATATTGCTTTAGTAATGAACCTGTAATTGTAAAAACAATGAACCTGAGACAATATCATTGGAAAAACATACATTCTAAGTTTTGCTAAAGTTCTTCAATCCCTAGGAGGCTATTTTCAAGCTATCAAATATGAGACTGTGGCACGTATAAAAATCAGTTCTAAGAAGCCTGAATTACTATCTCTTAATATGTCATAGCAGAGATAAAAATTGCTCCAAGAGGGGTCAAAGTTAATATTTTTTAACTTTTTATTTTGGAATAACTATGCCAAAGGCTCTAAGAGAAAACCATTTCACTACAAAATGTACCACACAAATTCAAAGAGGATCAAGACAACAAATCAACTTTGCTTTTGCAATGAAGCAATACCAGCAAGTAGAGAACTGAGACAAAAATTAGCAATAAAAATACATGGTTTGTCCAATCCCCACTGCTATATCCCCACACCATAGCAGTCCAGTGTAAATAACAGTGAGTGATCTTAGAAAGCCAGGCTAGATGGTTTGCAGGTAGCTCCTTTAGCTCTCCTTCAAGAAAGCTCTGGAATCAGCAAAGAGGCGCTGCTTTGGAAAGCCAATAATAAAAAGTCCTGTTCCCTTATGTCCCAGGTAGCCTGCCTGCTAGCGTTGGTCTTGCTGCATTACAAAAGCTGAATCTTTTTACCAGGCTTTTTGTTGTGGAAATGCTGTTAATGGAGAGGGTTAATCCCGTTCTCTTCACCAATCCATATTAATGCTTCTTATGGGATATATATATGATAGACAAATGCAATCACACATTTTCAAATGTCATCTTGTTTGGACCTGAAATCCCCAGCTTCATTGCATGTTAGCTGTTAAAAACTGTCTTTGTCAGATTCCATTTTACTGGGTAGCATTTCTGTGTTCAACATGCTGAATTTACTTACTGAATCCTCCCCCTTCACTTTCCCATGTCACATTTAAGCCTGGATCATTGGTACATTCAGATTCTTGTGATGAATGCATCTGCACTGCGACGCGGGATCCTCGAACCCAAATCAACCAAATTAAATGCACACCAGTGAAATGCCCTACTCAGTGTCAAGAGGTAAGTAGTTGCTTGGGGTGGCTGCCTTCTTCTCTGTTGGTGTCTCTGAAAGTCTTGTTTCCTACCCAGATCAGGTTGCTCGAAAAAAAAGTACAATATTGCAGGTGTTTAGGCGGATGTAGTGAGTGGCAGCTGTTTGAGAAATGCTTGGTATCCCCAACGCCACTGCAATAATTATAGATCCAGAAAAGGAACACTTAACATTCTGATGGCTTGCACAGCAAGGAGCGTATAGGGCTCATCCCATCACAAAGTCACTGAGGGCCTTGCTAAACCAGGGGTTAGCACGGTGCGAGGCCTGTGCTCATCCCTTTGCGATCAAATGATGCACAGGGGATCCCGGCCTCAGCCAGGGCTCAAGCTGCCTTGGCACCACGCTAACCAGAACTGCTTGTAGCACGGTCCTTCCCACGGTCCCGGCCTCAGGTCAGGCTGAGGCCGGGACCGTGGGCATGTGGACCGTTCCGCCGCTTTTCTCAGCTACCACACTTACGTGCGACAACAGGAAATGCCGGCTGGGGACAGTGACAGTGGCAGCGGGACAGAGCGACGGGGGACATTGGCGGCGGTGGTAGCAGGACACAGCAGGTGGGGACAGGGGGGATCGTAGGCCAGGGGAGGTCGTGGGGGGGAATCAGGGGAAGGGGGGACCCTATTTTTTTGTAAAAAAAAAAATTACTTACCGGTCGTTGGTGTGCTCCTGTGCACATGGCCGCTTCACCTAAAAAAAATGGCGGACTACCTCAGGTGTAGACGGGGCCTACAGGCCACACTACTTCTAGCGCAGCCTGGCCCCTTCTCACCGCCGGATTCGGCGGTAGGTCTAGCAAGGCCCTGAGATTCTTGCCAGGATTTTTACCACGGCCTGGTAAATGTAAAAGTTTCCCAGTGGAAGATGCAAGTTTAGCCAAGGTGCAGAGAGGAGTGGCTGTTGCATAGAGAAAACTTGATACAGTAACTCTTTTTATCTTCAGGGAATTCACATGAATTCAACTGGTATAAGAAGAGTACATGTTCAGGGTTTTAACTTCAAAACACTACACTCAATGAAGATTGAAGATGCACAATTTGCTGTAGCCGATTGCATCAAGCCAAGCAAATTGCTGTGGATGCACACATTTTGATGTACACATGGATCCCACCATTAGTTAGGGCTTCCCCCGCCCTCATTCACTTCTATGGAAGGAGCAGTTCTGCATATGCCTTCCTTTGCATGTGCAGATCGCTGCTCTCCAGTGAATTAAAAGGGCAGCATGCAAGCTCCAATGTAAGTGATTTCATGTGATACTGTGTTTTGTACATAAGATTGCTAACAGTCGACTTGTATTTTTTTTTTTATCCTCAGGGTTTCCGCTATATCCAGGAAGAAGGAAAATGCTGTGGTGAATGTGTGCAGGTGGCATGCATAGCAAAGCTTTCCTCTGGAATAGTGAGCATTGGGGTATGCATCCATCTCCTTTACAAGTAATTGCCATGTTACCATGGACAATATTTCTCAGTCACTTCAAAAACACCACTTTGATCCCTTTGAAAACTGAAAATGTTATGTTCTTTGCAACAATGGAATGTAGAGTCCTGCATGGGGGTGGGGGGAGGAAAAGGGTTTCCCCCTTCTACTCTAATGGCGGCCTTCGCCAAAAGGGCCTCTCCTGCAGATCTTAATAACCAGACAGGCTGATGGTTATGTACACCACTGGAACAAACCAACCAACCAGCCAACCAGAAAGTATTCTATTAGCTATAGTTTCCTGTTTCATGGAAATGGAGAACAGATGGTTAAAAGCTTTGGAACAAATCAGGATATTAAAACATGGTTTGAAGCTGGCTGGAGTGGTGTGGTCCAACATATCTGGAGGACTTGCGATTGGGGAACGCTATGTTTGATCATGCTAGCTGCAAAAAAAAAAAAAGTTCTCGGGTTGCACCAAGGGCTCCTGGGAGAAAGAAGCAATATGAGTTTGACATGTTCATAAGATGTGGGATTACTCTGAACTTCTGTATATAAATCAAGCCCTATGGAATTTTCAAATGTACGCAGTGCTGTACTCTAGAAGTTATATATGTAGACTTTTGCAAGGATAAGCGTTACCTGTTAAGGGTTTCAATAACCACACTATATTTCTATAGGAATTATGAGACTTGCTCCTCTGTGCTTTTTTAACAAAATGCTACCTGTAATAGTAGTAGTAGTAGTAGCAGCAGTAGCAATGAAAAACGTATTGTTGAAACTTCTAGCTCAAAATCAGTCATTTATTTCTGGATATTCTTTTTTACTGTTCAGGTTGGAGAGACCTACAAGGATCCACAAGATAACTGTATTCAATATCTGTGCACCAGATCATCAGATCAATTCATTCTGAGTAACACAGTAATAACTTGCCAAGAGTTTAATCAGTCAGACTGTGTCCCAGTGAGTATTACTGTAGCAGTGTACTTCTAATAATTAGTTTTACATGAAAAATCCGTCTGATTTTCAGGCTGAATCCTCTTTGTGTAACAGTTTATGTAACAACCACAACCACCATTAATCCACACTAATGCCTTCTCAGTCTCCTTCCATCATGGAGGTGTTGAAGGTGATAGGAGGCAGGCATCATTGCCAGTTCTTTGTAAACTTATCCTACTATTTTTCTAGTAAACACATTTTACAGGTTTTTGTATTGTTTCATAGGCCCCATTCAGATGACACCTTAAACTACAGCTTTAACCATGGTGGTTAAGCCAGAAAGCCAGGCCATGTTCAGAAGACACTGTAAACCATGGCTTTAACCATGGTGAATAAGGCCTTAGTCACCATGGTTAAAGTCATGGTTTAAGGTGTCTTCCCCCTCCATTTCACAGACACAATGAACAACAGTGCCATCAGCAGAAAGAAAAACTAAAGTGCATGTAGACCCAGACTCTCCCCACAGATCCTCTCTCACTCACACACAACCCAGGTCACACTCTCAACAAATGCTGGGGATGTGACTGCAACAGCAGGCCCTACTCCTGATCTAGCCACATTCAGTCGACTGTGTGGGCAAGACCTCCCTGTATACAAAGTACCTGCACAGACACTATGCAAGTCATTGGGAATGCCACAAAGCAGTGGCCTGGCTGATGTTTTCAGGAATCTTACAAGCAGGTCACGAGGGCAAAAGCATGCCAGCATCAGAGATGTAGAGGCATTCCGAATATGAAGTTTCCATGCCATCATGGCTGGTGCAAGGATTCTCCATGGGTGAAACAAGTATGAGGAGCTTTGGGTAGTTGGACCTGAGGGCAGGTATGATGGGAGTGGTTTAGCACTCCCCCTTCTGCTGCTACTGCTAGTTCATATGAGAGAGGAATTTGCTCTGACTGCATCACAGGAGGCAACAGCAACAATGTTATGGCAGTGGACCAAAAGGATGCATGAGATTCTGTATGCAGTTTATGTGCAGTGTTTTAAATTGTTGAACAGCACCTTGATGGCTTTTTAGCAGATAGGATGCTATATAAAAGTTAGTAAATAAATAAGTATCCTTGTAATTAGTGGAGGAAAAATAGTGGCCTATTTTTTTGAAAAAAAATTAACATGTGAAGCAGTAATATTATAATCTGAGATATTGTCATGTTTCTTTCCAAATCAGGGAACTATTCGAACTACTCCAGATGGATGCTGTGAAACCTGTGAGTGTGTTACTTTCAACAGCTTATGAATGCAAATGAAGGATTTTTTGCAGTCATGACCCCTCAACTTAGAAATTAGACAATATGACCTTGATTTTTCTTGGAGACAAAAGGCTTTTGCGGTGGGGGAAGGGAGTCATTTGCTTCAGGTTTTCTTTGGATGAGGCTCTAGAATTCAACTAAAAAAAATCTTTATCTATAGTTATAAGTTAGGTTAGAAGCTCAGGTTACTGAGCTTCCAACCCCTGTAGCTTTGTCCCTCACAGTGTTGTTTTTGTGGCAGATTTCACCCCTTTTGTATCTTTCCATTTTCTACTGATAGATTTCGCAGGAATTTGAATGGATGCTCATATAAGTGAGAATTCCTGCTCAAATACCTGTAAGCAGAATCGAGAAGGGCACACAGCTTGCTGTGGGGAGGCTATGCCCACCTTTGCTTTCAATCAAACTCCTTCAACACTGCCTCCCTTTGCCCCAAGAGCACAAAAACATACATCGGGGCAGGTGGAGGCAATAGTAGGCAGTCATTCCCTAGTGGAGCATATTTTCATGCCAAGGGCTATGATTGGAGCTTTCCCACTTAACATGAGATGCAGAGAATGTAGGCATCAGCCTCTTTGAGTGCCATGGAGTGAGCCAGAGCCTGAACTAGCCAAAGGATGGGTGAGAAATTCATTTGGTTCACACTTGCATGTAAACTTACCCAATTTTACAGTTTCGAACCAAAATGCAACCCAAACAGTTACGCTTCAAGATTTAAACTTCTCCGAATTTTGCAGTTGGGTTCTCCAATATACACACAAAGGCATATATCTGTGAAAATAATTTTAAAATGCATCATATTAGGAAAATTACTGGCAAAAATATGTATATTAGGCAATGTATTAGGAGAACTGCACACACAAAAATATAATTTTCATGATGTGTGTGTGTGTGTGTGTGTGTGTGTGTACAAAATTCTCAAAAGTTTTGAATGAACTGAATTTAAGATTAGAAAAATGAGGAATTGGGAGAAACCAAACTGGTCAGCTTCATCCATCACTACATTATCCAAATCATCAAACTTGCATGTCACTGTTAATCACAGCAGAGAACCACCAAGGCTGGACCTGTGTGGGGCTCGGGTTTAACCCTAGTACTCCCAGAAGGGCAACAATTTTGCTTTTACACCAGATCTGACTTAGCAATTGCATTATAGCAAAAAGGAGAGCTAGATTAAAATTGTTCAGTGTGGATCTGCTAAATCCCCTCTCTGGTCCAATTCAGACACTGTATGTGTTGCTTAGTTGAGTCATTCCTGCTAAATATGAGTGTACCCTAGCTTGGGTCAATCATGAACTATGAGGGCGTTTAAGTATGAAGATGTAATCTGAGAAATGTGCCTTGGAGATTATGGAATTTTTAACCAGCCTGTAAATATGAACTCTGGGCTCATCTAGGGACCTCCAGGATGTCTCGTGAATCACAGTGTAGTGTCTGAAATGTTTCTAGTGAGATAAAATGTGTTCCTTTCAAAGCTTGTCTTTCCTGATGATTTTAATTCAAATTAGATAATGTTAATTGAGGGTTGTTAGGATTTCTTTTTATTTATTTTTATTTTCAGGTGTCCTCTTGTCTCATGAATGTAAAATTTATCAGACAAGGCAGTACATTGTTCATGGGTGCAAATCGGCCATTCCTATCATGGTACCTTCCTGCAAAGGATCCTGCAGCACCTACTCTGTGTAAGTAAGATAACAATCCACCTGCCTTAGTCTTCTACAGAATAACAGTCAGCCACAGCTTCCAGTTACCTCCCTTGGTCCCATTCCCTACTATTTTTCGGAAAGGAAATGTTTGCCATTGGGTGTATGAAAAAAATACAACAGGTTTTGTCACAAAACATGATAACACTTGTCAATGGGAAAGGTCACTTCTGGTCATGGAAAACTGAGGCTGGTTCACATTATTCTGGATTTGTGACAAGTGGGAAAGCTGATGTCTGACAACTTTGTGTGCAGGACTCTGAAATTTTCAAATGCTTGATTTATAACAAAGGCAGAGACTTGTCCCCCACCTACCCCTGCCAATATGTGCCCACATTTTAACATTCTCCAGCAAGGTTAATAAAATGTGGTTTCATGGTGGTGCATACTATGGACATGCACACGAATAAAGTGAACAAATCACACAACTGCTTCAACATGCGCACAAAGTCTTTATGGCTTAGCTTGTCTGGCTCATTGCCATGAATCCAGGGCCATGCAAATTGGCTGTCAGTCAAATTAAGCCCAAACGTCAATTTCTGATATAAATACATATATAGGATTGGATCCAGACTAAGTTGTGTGCAACTAAGGTGAAAATGGACTGCCCTACCCCCTTCTGTCACATAGCAGTCTCTCCAGTCTGCTGTTACACAGAGGGGCAAGGAACTTTGTTGAATAGGGTGGGCTGTAGTGGAGGCAGTGGAAGCTGGTGGCTCTGATTTTGCTGGGGCTGTAGTTCCATTCTTTTTAGTCAGAACCAGCCAGAACTCTAGAGTAATTATCCAAGTTGCCAAATCCTATGTCCAAAATGGAAAAGCCACCTTGGCTAACTCATTTGGAATTCTCGCTGGTTCTGACTAAACCCCAAAATGGAACCACAGTCCCACCAAAATCGGAGCCACCAGCCTCCACTGTGTAGGAAAGATCCCTGAAAATTGGATGGAAGCACCTTCCTTGAGAGAAGCCCTTCCATTCACAGATGGCAGATCCTGGATCTAATCCATAACAAAGAGGAACTTTTCACACGATAATTCCTAAACCTAAAAACATGCTGATTGTATGGGAGTGAATTAGTACAAGATTTGCATTCATGTAATTTCTGTTCCATAGGCAACATGTGATTATTTTGTTGTTCTATCCAGCCTCAGTCGTCCGATAATGAAGGCTCAGGGCAATGAAGACATCTGGGGAATGGGGATTTAAAGCCTGAGACTGTAAAGAGATTGGGAGTTCTAAGGAATTAGATCAGACTGTGCTTTCCTAGTAGAAAGTAATGACATCACACTGCTCATTTCCCTGGGAGATAAAACTGCAAGTGTTACATCAGAAGAAGATGCCCAAAGGGCTCTCTGATATAGTAGCAGTCTAGATCCCATTTGTATAGCGACCTTTGCACCACCAAATGACAGTGTACCTATAAATATTAAGAGGAAGTAAAGGAAAGGCAATAGTAGGTCAAATGTTCATATTAAAGCTTCTAGAGAAAAAAGAGGGTTTGGCACAGATTGTCAAGGTACAGATGAAGAAGAGGGGAGGGGAGCAAGTTCTTCACTAAAAGGCCTACAAGAATTTAAAAGCTGTCCATATGATATACACTACAGGGATCCCCAAACAGCAGCTGGTGTCCAAGCACTGACAGTCACCAGTTTGGGATTTCAGAAACAACCAGGTATTGAATGTACATAGGAACATTGAAAGGAAGCTACCTTATATTGAGTCAGACCATTGGTCCATCTATCCCAGTATTGTTCACACTGACCGGCAGTGGCTCTCAAGGGTTTCAGGCAGGATTCCTTTCCTCGCCCTACCTGGAGAAGCTGGGGATCAAACCTGGGACTTTCTGTATGCAAAATATCTGCTCTATCACACTGAGCTATGCCTCCTCCCCTATGTCTCTATAGCACAGAAGCCTTGGGCATTGTGATCTAAGGGGGCATTGTCAAGATTCATGTTCTTTCATCTTCCTATGTCTGCAAATAGGAGAGATATATTTACATATCTGGTGTCCTCTTATAGACCAGGCTAAAACTCTAAGAACTCTGGGGGACTCTGGCCTTCTTTCTTCTGATTTGTTCCTGCTGCCTTGACAGATCTGCACAACAACAAAGGAGGCAAAAACATTGCCCACCCCATAACAGAAATTGGATCATGTATTTGTCAGAGAACCTTGCATCGACCCTGTCTACTAATAGTGGCAATGTTTATTTCTGAATTGCATGAGTCACTTATTTGTAGAGACACAGCTCTGTAAGGACAACAAAAGTGAAGGTAGAAGTAAAGGTTCCCCAAAGATCTAAAATCTCACCACCTCAATCCGTTTTTTCTTCATAGTATTTTAGCATGAAAAAAAATCATGGGGAGGGGCGAAGGTGGAGCAGTATTATTATTATTATTATTATTATTATTATTATTATTTATATAGCACCATCAATGTACATGGTGCTGTACAGAGTAAAACAGTAAATAGCAAGACTCTGCCGCATAGGCTTACAATCTAATAAAATCCTAGTAAAACAATAAGGAGGGGAAGAGAATGCCAACAGGCACAGGGTAGGGTAAGCAGGCACAGGGTAGGGTAAAACTAACAGTATAAAGTCTGCACAACATCAAGTTTTAAAAGCTTTAGGAAAAAGAAAAGTTTTTAGTTGAGCTTTAAAAGCTGCGATTGAACTTGTAGTTCTCAAATGTTCTGGAAGAGCGTTCCAGGCGTAAGGGGCAGCAGAAGAAAATGGACGGAGCCGAGCAAGGGAAGTAGAGGCCCTTGGGCAGGCGAGAAACATGGCATCAGAGGAGCAAAGAGCACGAGCGGGGCAATAGTGTGAGATGAGAGAGGAGAGATAGGAAGGACTTAGGCTAAACCAAAGATATGGGTGGATGTCCTTTAACGAAGGTTGTGTGGTATATAATTTCTTTCTGTTACATAATAAGTTGTTTCTTATTCTCTTGCTTATTAGAGGTAGTATGCCTCTTTGTACGAGTTGCTGGAGAACATGAATGGGAGAGTGTCATTGCACGCAGGTCCTGTTTGTGAGCTTCAGAGGGGCGTCCAGTTGGCCACTGTGAAAACAGAATGCTGGACTAGATGGACCCTTGGTCTGATCCAGCAGGTCTCTTCTTATGTTCTTAACTGGGAGAAATGTTAAGATGTTCCTCCATGACTCGCATCTCTTGGTGCTTTTAGTGCAATGGGAACATCAATAAAAATCTTGACTCTGTGTTTCTCCCACTCAGGTATTCCTTTGTCACTCACAAAATGGAGCACGGATGCACATGTTGCCATGCTACAAAATACCACGAAGTGAGAGTGGAACTGATTTGCAGTAGCATGAAGCGAATCAAATACAAATATCTTCATGTAGATGCATGTGGCTGTGTGGAGACCATATGCCCAAACTAGAGCCATGAAGCAAAAGATGTGGTGAAATGTCTTATCTTTGTATTAATGCTTTATTGAAAAATGCTTCACAATAGCTGTGAGCAATTGTTGTACACATTTTTTCTTATAATGTGAGATGTTCAACATTTTATTTAAAAGTGATTCAGTCATGTAACTACGTCTCTTATACTGAATGATCCAGGAAACTGAACAACTGTCCAAAAACTGTGCCTTAATATTTGTCTAATAAACTATACTTGCAAATTCTCTGGCTTTCTATTGCAATCACCTTACCTAGATTGGCTATGATATCTGCTCATTTCTTTCATCCCAAAACATGTAGCAAATAAGAATTAGTAGTTTGAAAATGTACGTTTTTTTTAAAAAAATGTTTTTTAAAAATCATATGATTGTCAGAAGATTGGTCAAAGTGTATTAATTCTGGCATCGTCACAACATTAAAGTAGACATTTTAAGAAGTGTTTTCTCCTTGTAAAGGTGTATAAGTACTGGAGCTCTAAAAGCAAAGAACCTCACTGAGTTCAATATAAGAGTCGTTTACATTTATGAAAGATATCTTATGATTTCTATTCTGTGGCCTGACCCGTTAAGAGGAAAAATTGTGTGTGTGTGTGTGTGTGTGTGTGTGTGTGTTTAACCTGCACATAAACATCATGTTCACCCTTCCCTTCATTACTTCTTCTAGATATATCTGGGACATAATTAGAGCCAAGTTGTTTGATATTTGCACCTAGCATCGTTTCATTAGAATGACTTTGGAAGATAAGGCTATCAATGGCTACTTGTCATGATGGCTATTGCCAGTATCGAAGGCAGTATGTCTCTGAATACCATTTACTAGGAAACATGAGCAGTTACCTAGGGAGGTTGTGGGCTCTCCCACACTAGAGGCCTTCAAGAGGCAGCTGGACAAGCATCTGTCAGGGATGCTTTAGGGTGGATTCCTGCATTGAGCAGGGGGTTGGACTCGATGGCCTTGCAGGCCTCTTCCAACTCTGCTATTCTATGATTCTATGATATTGCAGTCATGTCCCACTTGCTGGCTTCCCATAGGCATCTGTTTGGCCACTGTGAGAACAGAATGCTGGACTAGATAGACCTTTGGTCTGATTCAGCAGGGCTTTCCTTATGTTCTTATGGCTGAGTGGATGAGCTTTCCTGACACTCAAAACTCTGACAAAAAGTAACCTGTATGTTTGGGTTAGGGGTTGGTAAGTTTGTCAGTTTCACTTTCTCTGGCATTCTAATGATTTTAGATCTTGTTCTTTCTCTCCTAAATATCAACTTTGCAAACTTCCGTAAATCCTTATCAAAAACGAACTGAAATGAAACTCTCACCCATCTGCATCAGCCAAATTCAATAGGTACAGCTATTCCCAGCATGGAGAAGTCAATGACGAGCCTCCCTGCCATATAACTGTTAAAGATGAGGAGATTGTCAGAAAAAAAGAGATGGCAACTTAGTACTATCATGGCTGAATACACAGAGATTCAACCTAGACTTTTAAGAGCTAAGCATTCAAAGCCCTGGGATTGGATGGACGAATCTGTCAGTTTCTGTTTCTCCCTCATTCTCTCTATCTTTTTTTTTTAAACCCCTCTCAAGATCTTATGGTCTTGAATATGGAGAGTTGAAATTAAATTCTCACCCATCCTTAATTTGGGGTTGTGAAGAAATCATCCCACAGTTTAACTTGCTGGCCATATTGGTCATTTGGGGGCAGTGGGGGAGGCTTCTCCTGCAGTGAATTGCTGAAGTTATTTGTTCTGCAAGGTTGGGCCTCCTTATAGCTTACTGTGCTCCGAATTGCATAGGTCAACCTATGAGAGACTGACGGATAGTTCTGCCTTTGGTAGAGAAGACTGCCAACTTTCTGTAGTCCACATCAGAAAGCCAAAAAACAGCCATATCCCATTAGGATAAGAAAAATGTAAGGTTATATCGTATATGATACCTTTTCATTCAAGGATCAGGAAATTGTTAGCAGCCACAAGTACATGAGTCTTCTGGGTTATATTACACTCGAAAATGGTTCCTACTGTGGAGGAAACACTTCCTTTACTATATTGCAATAATAGTATGAGTTCCAAAGTAAAAACGCCATCTGCTGGCTTGTTATAATTCCTTACAAGATTTTACATACACTGCAGCCATCAGGCTAACACCCACTGGGGGTTCAGGGAACTCTGTCATTGGTATTCTGCTTTGCACCCCGGGGATTGGCTGCAACTGAAAGGCTCAACTGCCAAATGCTTCTTTCAGCTTAAAGGTTCAACCAGTAGAACGTGAGAGCAGCATCGTGCTCCTGCTCCCCCAGGAAAGACAGCACACTGTCTAAGCTGTGCTGTGCTGGTGGTAATTAGAAGCTGACACTCCATGTTGTGATCAGTGCCCAAGTTGATGGTCTTCCATCCCAGCTGGTTCATTGTTCTGGTCTTAAAGTGCAAGAAGAGCCAGACCGAGAGGCCCCCTAATCCAGCATTGGCCAGGCAGATATAGACCAGAAGTTCACATGCAATGCATGAAGGCAGCAGCCTTCTGTTTGCCCCCAGAAACAGAGGCATCCTGCATGACTCTGAATATAAAATTCCTAATAATCTAGTAGCTATTGATCCCTGTTGTTCCCCAGCCAATGGTATTCAGAGGCACACTGCACCTGAACCTAGAGGTAGAATATAGCCACCAGGACAAATGACTATTAGTAGCCTTGTCTTCTGTGAATTTCTCCAAACCCTTATAAGAACATATGAAAGCATTAAACTAATAGCTATCACTACATCTTGTGGCAAATAAATCCATAAGTTAAGTACACATTGTGTGAACATGTGCTTTCTAAGCACATGGACTAAAGTAGACATTACTGAGCTAGAGGGACAAATAGTCTGACCTGATACAAGTAGTGTCCTGTGTTCTCTTTCCTTCAGGTGGGTACCATCAGTATGAATGCTCCTGGCTCAAGTCTTTTGACATGCGGCATCAGCATGAGGTCATAATGGCCAATTGTTCTCCATCAGTCTGGCAGCATCTGCATGAGATCCCAGTGGACTGTCTTACTTCCTCAAGCAAGCCAGGGGAAAGGGGGGTGGCCATCTAAGGAACCCTGGTGGGTCAGATGGAGACCCTGGGTGGGCTGGATTTGGGCTCCAGGCCTGAGTTTTACCTGAGGGTTGCCTTCACCCCGAGCTCACAGTACCCACTCATCAGGCAGGCAGCATCAGCATGAGGTCATATTGGCCACTTGCTCCACATCAGGGAAGCAGCATCAGCATGAGGTCATACTGGCCAGTTGCTCTTCATCAGGCAGGCAGGCAGGCAGGATGTGCATGAGACCATAATGGCCCATCTTCCTTCAAGCAGGCAATATCAGCAGGAGATCACACTGGCCAGTCTCTTTTTCAGCCAGGCAACTTCATCATGGTGTCACATTGGTCAGTCCCACAAGGGAGAAGAACCCCCAGTGGCCATGTGTCCTTGCTGGGAGTGGCAAAGCAGGAAACTATTCCCTCGAAGGAGGGCCTGTGTTACATGCAGTTTTGTTCACCCTTCCTCAGGGCGTGTGTGTTTCAGGAGGACTGGGGAGATATGGAGGCAGCACTGCTACTGACATTGCCTGTCCTCTAAAATCTGCCTCAGCCTCTGAACCCACAGTCACTGGTGGAGTTGGGACTTGTTGTATGTCTTGCATTTGGCCCTGCTCCTGAGCAGGTTGTCAGATGAGCCAGTGTGTGTGGAGGGAGGGGGGAAGGAACATAGCTACTGTGAGCAGGGACAACTGTGCTGGAACTGCTTTGGGTGAGAGGGGCAATTGCACAGACTGGTGCTGCTAGCTGACCACCACGAAAGGTTTGCTAACAGCATTGAATCATGGCATCACATCTTCCCCTCTCCTTCAGATCCCAGCCCATGGTTCTCCACTCTGCCACCACAGGGATGTTGTTTTGACATTGCTCCTTATGCCATAAGCTATGGCAGTGGCTATGAGTATGTGCAATGTCCCCAGCTAGAGGATGATGGGAATTGTAGGTTTGTGTATAAGTATTGTTAAAAATATGGTTATGAAAAAGAGTGGCTTAAGAGAGGCTGTAGAATCGATAAGCTCTCCTATAGAATATACAGATTATGGGCCTTTCTTCCCAACTCCACCCCACTCCACCCTGCAAACAAAGCTGTAATAGAAGAGAGATCCAAACACTATTGCCACTCTTTCACCAGAAGGTGAAAGGGTTGTCAGGAAGCCAGTCCTATTTGTACTCTTTCACCAGTAGGTGTCATACCAGTCACATCTAAACTTGCCCACAAAGGCGATAGTGCAATACACTTTCCTGGCATGGTAGAAAATTGGCTATTCCAAGAAATGTTTTTAAAAGGGGTGGTGGGGTGGTGGTGGGAGGGTTGTGTGCATGTATGTTGGGGAGAGAAGCATTAGATATATCCTTCTACCTTTAAAAGTTGTGCAGAAGGATCTGCAAATGAAACCACAATCATTCTTGTTGGGACTTAAGGACGATCAACTTAAAGAAAAAGGAGGAATGCTGTTTTTGTACATGACAACAGCTGCTAGACTCCTCTATGCGCAATACTGGAAAAACACACAAGTACCATCAACAGAGGAATGGCTGCTGAAGGTTTTGGAGTTAGCAGAGATGGCTAAACTTATGGCGCTAGTAAGAGAAAAATCAACAAACTCGTTTGTATCCAACTGGAAACCTCTGATAGAATATTTGCAAGAGGTGGAAAAAATGATTTATATGTTTGTGGATTTCACATATAATCTGTGGTCTTAATACACAATATTGTGCTGGCTAAAGTGAAATAAGAATGATATAAAGTTACGGTATTTAGGGAACTAACTAGTAAGAACAGATAGCCCATATGTCTGCCATGAAGAATGCTTTAAATGGAATATGGCCTTATATGTTTTGTATGTGTGCTTTTACAAGTTGTATTGTACTGTATTGTTTGTTAAGTTTGTGAAGTTTTGTTTCATTTTTTTTTCTGTAGAAAATAATAAAATTTGTAAAATTCAAAAAAAAAAGTTGTGCAGAAGGCAGAAGAGCTTTGGAAAATGTACTTCAATCCAGGAAGTACACCTTAAAGCTGCACTCTTCTGTGCTGCTCTTCAAGTTATAGGAACTCACTTCTGACTTCAGTCTAGCATCCCTCACTGTGGGTCACCAGCCATCTCAAAAGCCACTCATCCATAGAGAAATATGGGCTAAATTGAGAATGGGTTCTATACAGTTAATTTTGTTGTGGTCATGTTATGAAGAAATGCTGTGGGAGTTTTTAATTTCTGTGAGATTGGCTGGAGTGCACTTATTCATAGGTGTGAGGTTACGTAATAAACTGTTTTCTTCTCAAAACTATTGCCCCACTTCTGAGAAACTGACTGAGAGGGAAATTCCTTTGTGGTTATCAAGAAACCAGTATTATTTGTACCTTTATTAGAATTATTACTTCAGAAGAATTGCCATGTAGGAGGTGGGATTTAACGCAATGTTAATGGGGTGGGGACTCCCATGCCCCAGGATTGTTGTAGGTACAATAGAATTAGGGCCTTTACATTTGTCTGTACACAAGCATGTGGCAGACGGGCTACACTGCTAGCCAGTGACCTATAATAATTAGTTATTTAATAACTATAAAACCTGAGGAGATGCAGTCCCCAGCGTTTAGAACACATACTTCCTCATTCTCTGAATATGGGGCACATTCTTTGTTAATATAATCTGTAAAATCTAAGGCGTCCCCAGCACCAAATCACCTCAGTACAACCAACTATGTAATTCTAGATAGCTTTATTAAACCATTTTACTCACTATCTGTTCCTTGTTCCCAGCTACCCACACCATTCAGGATTGCCACGATTAGTTGACTATTTCCACTGATATCAGCTTTGCGCATCATGAGAAAGAAGGGTGTCTGTTTGTCTGCTGTGTACCTCCACTCCATTGCGAACACCAATACATGCAGGCGGAGGAAGCATGTTCATGAGAGTCTCAGCCCCCTGTGGAGCTCTAGCATCTTTCTTGCCACAGGTAATGGTGGCCACTGCAGAGACACGTGGTGTTCAATCAAAAGTTTGGCTTTATCTGTAATGTGTGAAGCAGCCACAAGTCTGTCACACATCATGGTTGGACAATTCAGCTTTGGTCCAAACATACTAAGCAGTGTTACATTAGTATCTCACATATCTAGGGTGACCATATGAAAAGGAGGACAGGGCTCCTGTCTCTTTAACAGTTGTATAGAAAAGGGAATTTCAGCAGGTGTCCTTTGTATGCGTGCAGCACCTGGTGAAATTCCCTCTTCATCACAACAGTTAAAGCTGCAAGAGCTATACTAGAGTGACCAGATACAAAGGAGAGGAGGGCTCCTGCAGCTTTAACTGTTCTGAGAATTCTCCTCTCTACAGTAGCACTGATGACTGCTTTCCCATCTCTTCCTCACCATGCTGGGCTTTTGCCATTTTTCTTGCATGATTCACTGAGGCCAGATCATTCATTTCAAGGTGATCCTCCTGTGCCTACCATTAACATGTTTGGAGACTCAGTCTCTGGCCTGACTGTACTACTCTCATAAGAAGCAGTCTATGAAGAGTGATGTTTGCAGTGGCCTGGGGGAGAGGTGGATGCATGAGACATTGGAGGGTTTGTCGTGAAGTGGAGAGTGACTGTGGAGAGAGATAGGGGCTGGCATTGAAGCAACATGGTGTGTGGGCACAGGGGAGCTGCTCTAAGTCTACACTCTCTAGTCAAGCAAGATTTCAGCAAGATGAAATGTTCATATTTATTTATTTTTATTTATTTTATTATTGCGTTTATAATATCCCACCTTTTTTCCTACAAGGAACCCAGGGTGGCATATTTATTTATTTATTTATTTATAGCATTTTTATAGCGCCGCCTCACCATTTCTGGCATTGAGGCGCTTTACAATAACACATAGAACAATTCCATTAAAACCCTCAACCCACATTACAACAATTCCATTAAAACCCTCACCCTCAAACCATTAAAAGCCCTCAACCCCAATTTAAACCACCCCCTCCCCAGACTCTTGTGAAAATAAAAACGCCTTACAAAGGCGTTTGAAGCAATTAAAAATGGGAGCCTGTCGAATCTCCAGTGGCACATTGTTCCATAACCGGGGGCCAGCCACTGAAAAAGCCCTGGCCCCGGCACATTCCAATTTGTAGTGGGGGACCATCAGGGCACCCTGCTCCTGAGAGCAAGTCTGCCAATGGTGAGACACAGGAGAAAGGCGAGTGCTCAGGTATCCAGGACCCAAGCAATGCAGGGCTTTATACATGGTCAACAAGATCTTGTAGCGCACCCTAGCAGCCACCGGCAGCCAATGGAGCTCTTGAAGCACCAAAGTGATAGAAGACCACTTTGGGAGCCCCTTGACCAACCTGGCTGCTGCATTTTGTACAGCCTGTAGGCGCTGGATTTGCTTCAAGGGAAGCCCTGTATACAACAAGTTGCAATAGTCCAGTCTGGAAAGAACCAGGGCCTGGACTGCGGTGGTAAGATCAGCCTATGACAGAAAGGGGCAAACTTGGCGGAGCACATGGAGTTTACTATTAGACATCCAGTTACAGATTTTAGCCAGGCACCAAGACAGAGTAGCAACTGCCTCGCCGAGGTCAGACCCCACTGAGATGTGAAGCTGGGTATCATCAGCATACATATGGTACCTCAGCCCATGGGCTCTAATTAACTCTGCCAGTGGCCTCACATATACACTGAACATGAAAGGTGAGAGGATGGAACCCTGAGGAACTCCACAGGGGAGGGCTGTGGGGGTAGATGTACAGGTGCCCATGGTAACCACCTGAGCCCTTCCATCCAAGTAGGACTGGAACAAGGCAAGAGCCAGGCCCGCCAGGCCCACCTGGGTCTTCAACCGTCTAATCAACAATTCATGATCCACTGTGTCGAAGGCCGCTGAAAGGTCCAATAACAGCAGGATGGACAGATGACCTTTGTCCATCGCTAAAAGAAGATCGTCAAAGACTGCGGCAAGGGCAGTCTCCGTGCTGTGACCCGGTCTAAAACCCGATTGAAAAGGATCTAGAAAATTAGAGTCATGAAAAAACTCTTGAACCTGCTCCAATACCACTTTCTCTACCACCTTACCAAGAAAAGGAAGGTTAGAGACCGGTCGGTAGGCATACATAATCCTTCTTCTCTCCACTTTATACTCACAAGAACAACCCTGTGAGGTGGGTTGGGCTGAAAGTCTGTGACTGGCCCAAAGTCACTCAGTGGGTTTCCTTGGCCAAGTGGGGACTAGAACCCGGATCTCCTGACTCCCAGTCTGACACTCTAGCCACTACACCACACTGGCATATCATGTTGGATAGTCACTCCCTCCCCAGAAAGTTAACACCTGTGGAAATAGGCTAAGCAATGTGGCCTTTTATTTATCCCCAAATAGGCTAATTTAGAATTTGGCCCATTTATTTATTATTTAGCCTTTAAATGATTATTTGTTTATTTACCTATCTATCTAGACCTTTTTTTTTAAAGTCTCTTCAGCATTTCTGCTCCCTGAAGCAGCTAACAAAATATTTTTTACAAAACAGCACAGTGCTGCACGTATGCATAAATGTGGCACTTGCACCATTTTGTACAGCTTCGGCTCAGAAAGTGCATAGAATCCAGAAAAATGTGAAAGTGCCAGGCTATTTGGGAGACACATTCTAACCCTCATTTTGTGAGTCGACAGAAATCACATTTGGTTGAAAGAATGTACTCCTGCTGGTGTTGACCAAGTAAAAAATGTTGAAGAACATCACATCTCCACAGTACTTTCCTAGAAGGAATCCATATTTAATCTATTCTTTATCATCTACAGCACAAATAAAACCTGCTGGCACCGGATCAGACACATATAAAGGACGAAGGCCATAAATCAATCATTCCCAATGGAAGAGTGCAAGAATGACTTTTGTACGAAGACGACTCTTTTCATTCCTGTATTGCATCGCCTCTACAAATCTTTCTGAAGCACATTTTAAAAGTTCCTTTGGCAGGCCTTTCCTTTTCCCATGCCATGTTTTATGGGAAATCTTTATGAGTGTTGAGCGACATTTGTTCAAACATTTTCCCCCATTAGGGTTGGCATGCAGAATGGTTTAAAGATGCATTAAACTTTTTGTTTAGAGAGGGTTGAGAGGCAGACACCAAAAATGCCTTTGAACATTGGTTGTGGCGCACCTGTGAAGCAAGCCAAAGGGATTTGTTTCGCTTTTGTTTAATCCCTTCACCTTTGGGTCACTACTCCCATGTTAGTCCTGTTCAGCAGTAACTTCACTCCATTCCCTCTAACCCTAGTTTTCTTTGTGTACCCCATTCTGTAACAGTATCAGTCCTCTCTTGGCTATACACTTGCAAAGTCCTGCCAGTTTGAATTGGGATACTGAATTAACACGGTCTGTATTTTTCAGCCTGCCTGCATTTATTCTAAAAGCCTGAGCCATTTGAGAAATGATGGTCTATGTTTAGGAGAGGAACTGAAACAAATCTAATTTATATATCTGAACAGCACAATGCTATGCATGTGTACTCGGAAGCAAATCCCACTGTGTTTAAAGAGCCAGATTCCCAGCTATGTGTCCATAGGATTGTACCCTAAATTGCCTGGCATACAGGATCAGAATGGGAAATGTCTCCCCAGGTTTACAGCCTCTTGTACTCAACACACCCTTGTGGGTCATACATCTTCGATCTCCAGTTTGCTTAAAGGTTGCTCCATTCTATGCTAGTTAAAGAAGTTTGCTTTGTGCTCTGAGCATTCAGTGCTGAAACACAACAGGATTCTTCATCGGGATATTTCGTCTGGCAATTGATCCAGCTGTCCCTTTGGAGACTTTGGGTTGTACTATTGGACTGTACTAGTGTTGATGCCTGCTGGCACTTGGATGGTGTAAGAAAAATATCCAAGTAGACATAAGGGCCAGCAGAATGTGTGGAAAGGGTCGGCATTTGTTCCAACCTCATAGAATCACAGAATCATAGAATAGTAGAGTTGGAAGGGGCCTATAAGGCCATCGAATCCAACCTCCTGCTCATTGCAGGAATCCATCTTAAAGGATGCTGACAGATGGCTGTTCAGCTGCCTTCTTGAATGCCTCTAGTGTGGGAGAGCCCACGACCTCCCTAGGCAATTGGTTCCATTGTCATACTGCTGTAACAGTCAGGAAGTTTTTCCTGATGTCCAGCTGGAATCTGGCTTCCTGTAACTTGAGCCCATTATTCTGTGTCCTGCACTCTGGGATGATCAAGAAGAGATCCTGGCTCTCCTCTGTGTGACAACCTTTCAAGTACTTGAAGAGTGCTATCATGTCTCCCCTCAATCTTCGCTTTTCCAGGCTAAAGATGCCCAGTTCTTTCAGTCTCTCCTCATAGGGCTTTGTTTCCAGACCCCTGATCATTCTCATTGACCTCCTCTGAACACGCTCCAGCTTATCTGCATCCTTCTTGAAGTGTGGTGCCCAGAACTGGACGCAATACTCAAGATGAGGCCTAACCAGTGCTGAATGGAGGGGAACCAGTACCAAGTGCGATTTGGAAGCTATAGTTCTATTATATGTTTTATATGTTTTAATCAATTATATGTATTTTATGGTGTTTGAATTTGTGTTGTACCCACCTCGCTCCAGAGGGAGAGGCAGGTAACAAATAAAATTATTATTATTATTATTATTATTATTATTATTATTATTATTATTATTTCCCAAAATAGCATTTGGTTTTTTGCAACCACATCACACTGTTGGCTCATATTCAGCTCGTGATCTACAACAATTCCAAGATCCTTCTTGTTTGTAGTATTGCTGAGCCAAGTGTCCCCCATCTTGTAAGTGTGCATTTGGTTTCTTTTTCCTAGGAGTAGAACTTGACATTTATCCCTATTAATTTTCATTCTGTTGTTCTCAGCTCCTTCTTCCTCTCATCGGAATAACCAAAGACAAATCCCTTTCAGCCAGCTAGTAGGAGCTGGACTAAGCAAGTTCTATCTGCGTATCTCCTGAGGCAATCCCCACTGAGAAGGTTGCTCCAAGCCAGCCCTTTGAGGATGTGGTGCCCTTTGGCTTACTCATGTTCAAAGAACAAATATTTGCCCCACAGTACGTCATATGGCCCCAATCTTATGTGATCATATCCTGCAAAGCCATTATCATGATGCTTACGCAGACTGCACGGGGACAGAGTGAAGGTTCCCACGGCAACCTTCACTGCCAAGGGCCCACCTTTTGCTGCCTATAAGGCCTCCTGATGAATGTTTCATTAACCCAGGACTACTGCCATTTACATGTAAATGCAAAGAACAGATAAATTTCTTGCGTCCATTTGTGTTTGGGGCAAGGATTTGCGGTTTCATGTTTTATTTCCCTTGAGAAGATTGTTCAGCTGTGGCATCAGGACCTCTGCTGTACTGTGTACTGATAGAAATCTGCTTGATCCCTATCACCTGGAATTAAATACAAACATTGTAGGCTGTAAATATCCTGCAGTTAAATGAATATTGCAAACTGGCTCAGCAACTGGAATGAGTAAGCAGCAAGGAAATATGTAACCATTTGATCCAAAACTGAAGTTAAAACATTAAGATTCAGCCTTCACATGAATTAGTCTGAGAAACAAGAAAGATGCTCTGGCAGATAAAGCCCAGAATCATTCATTCATTCATTCATTCATTTATTATATTTCTAATAGCTGAAGCTCTCTGTATGGTTCACAACAATTAAAATATAACACACAACATGGTAAGTTTCAACAGAAAAAAAATTAAAAGTTTAAAACTACAGTATAAAATAAAAACAGTATAAAATAAAAACTAGCACAAATGATTTTGCCATCTTAACTACAAGGTATCAGGTATGTAAACTGACTAACCCCATGGCACAGCGTTATGTTCAAGAAGCTATTAACCAATGCACCAATGCCAATTGGTTGTCAGGTGGCTTCTGAAAATGATTCAAAGAACTAGCATTGATTTAATGAAGGTGTAAGGCAGTGGTGGTGGAAGTTTTTCCTATGAAGGGCCGTTGAAAGGTCAACTGGGAGCTGCAGCCAATGGAGCCAGCACCAATGGTGGGCAGAGTTTGTGGCACTGCAGGATTGCATAGTGCTTTCTATCTCTATGCCACCCCATCCCTTCTCCACCATTCGCACAAGCACACAGACACACATAGTGGAAGAGGAGGAATTCCCTAATGAATGTTCTGAAGAGCAAGTGTTCTGGGCTCGCAGCAATAAACTGGAAAGCCCAGATGATTCCAAGAGCTGCATGGAATTAGGCCAAGGGTTACACGTGGTTCCCTGTCCTGGTCCTAATTTGACAGGATCCAGTGGAGGCTGGTGGCTCCAATTTTGGTTAGGCTGTGAATCTATTCTAGATTTGAGTGAGAACAAGCCAGAACTCTAAAGGAGCTATCCAAGGTGCTGTCCCCAAATTAACCCTGTCCCCAAATTAAGTTCAACCACTGGGATAGCAGCTTTAGAGTTCTGGCTAATCCTGACTAAGGCCTTAGCTAGACCAGGTTTTATCACAGGGCAGGGGATCCCAGGATCAGGGAGGGATCATCCCTCCCTTGCCCTGGGATAGAGCACTCCCCTTTGGGCCCGGTTTTTCCACAGTCTCGGGCTGACCGTGGAACATGTGGCCTTTTGCCACCGTTTGACTTGGCTCTGCGCAATTACTCGTGTGGAGCCAGGAGCTGCGTCTGTCGGGGGTAGGGTGGGGGGAGCAGGGAAATGAATTTTTTTTAAAAAAAAAAAAGCACCTACGTTTAGCGCACAATCATTTGTGCGCTCCTTTAAAAATGAAAAATGGCGGGCGCGACACCTGTCTTCCTGAGGTTGGTATGCGTGTAAATGGAGGGGGGATCTCATGTTAATTGCAACACGAGATCTTCTCTCCTCCACTGCGGACTATCAGGTAGGTCTAGCTAAGGCCTTCAATTCAGAATGAATTTACAGCCCCACTGAAATCAGAGCCACCAGCCTCCGCTGTCAGGACCAAGTGTATCCTAAAGAGCATCTTATCCCACATGAATTCCCTCAGCATTTGAAATCTTTGCTCAAAGTTCAACAAGTCCTGCTGAAGGTCAGAGCAGAGCTGGCTTTCTGGTGGAACTGGATGTGATGCATGAATCTGTCAACTTTTGTTTTTCTCAGTTTCCCATTTCCATAACAAGTTTATTTTGTTTTAAACCTTGAGAGAATTTCTCCAGTCTTAAGTTTGGTTCATACTAAGCTTTAATATTTTTTTTTAAAAAAAAGTTTGCATGAAAAATCATTTGAATTTTTGTGCACATTTCTCTGCAAGCACTTTTTCTAATATAATGTATTTTTAATGTTATTTTCTCAAACAAAAACATTCTAGTATGTACTTTCTGATTGCAGATAACACCCCAATTCCACACAATGGCTGCCGGCCTCGCCAGGCACGGAGGCTGTGGAACAGGGAGACTGCAAGGCAAGGAAGAAGACAGAGACAGTGTCTTCTCCTTGCCTCACAACTCTGTTGCAAAATTTGGAGAAGTGCAAATTTCAAAGGAAATGTGAACTGAATGAATTTCTTCCCCATTCATAGGTGGAAACTGAAATGAAGAATATTCTCTCCATGGAGGCTTGGCAAGCTGCATCATTATCAATTTTAAGAAGATTGTGAAGATGGGTTCTTGAATGAAGCATTTGGAAATGTTTGATGCAGTGGCTCTTTTTATATTGATTGTGCTTTAATGGTCATGCTGATTTCATTCATTTTTATTGAAGTTATGTAGCTTTTTAAGCCTATTGACTGGCAATTTTTTGGCAGTTGTACATTAGCTTGAATGCCATGCAGTATAGATCATATAGCTGGCTACATAACTGCATAAGCGAGGACAGGGGTACCAGGAATTAACACCGCCGTCCCCCATGAGAACTTAGTTAAAGGACAGGATATAAATTCTTGCAACAATACATAAATATCTTCATTTTGATGGCCATTCGTCTCTTATACTCGTTTGGGCTACTCCTTGTTTTGCAAAACCAAAACCTCATTTATTGTGTGTTATTGCAAATGTTACATTTAGAAAAAAGAGAAAAAGATAAGAGATTGGATCCAAATTCCCCATTCCTCGAAAAACAGATACCGTTGATGTAGTGGAACTTCCATGTCCATTCCTCCCCCCCCCCCCCGCCCCGCAGTCCCCTGCATAACCTCCATATCTCCTCCGGGGATTCTCCAACCCTCCGGAGCAGATTTGAAGGGTTGCGGTGGGCTGCATGGAGGAGAAGAGGATATGGAAGTCGTATTCTGCCACAGGTATCTGTTCCACAGACACAGTGAAGAAGCTGGAACCAACCAAGGTAGGCAAAGGAAGGATCAGCATCCATATTTGTCACAGAGGCATCAAATAATTTGTTCTCAATGAAGCCTGGAGCAGAGCTGTCATGAGACAGCAAATACGTAAAAAAAACAAAACCCAGAGATGGTTCTGATTTGCTTGTCTGTAATATATCTATTTCTAAATTGAGCATGCTCCTGAATCCTTTTGGCAAATAGCCCCACCTCTTTTGTACACAGGATACAAAAGATTTGGAGATTTTGAAAAATGTATCTTAGCAGCTCTGCTAACATAACAGGGGTGTGTTGGTTTTTTCCATGTTTAAGCTGGCAAGTGAAGTAACACTTCAGTCCGAAAAACATTTACTTGGAAGACTGTCTCACAAAGAGGGAGTGCTGGTGAATCTAGGATATGTCAGATTTCTGCCACCCACCCAACCCCTCACCCACCCCATATCAGCTCTGACCTCTGGATGGGGACCCAATCCATTGGGGGGACCCAATGGGGAAGGAACCCAACCAGAGATTCCTCCACTCCATGTCCCACCTTTGTTAGCCACTGCAGAAAGTTCCACGGTTGCTCCTCTTACGAAGTTGCTGGAAGAGGAATGAGGAGGAAGGAAAGGGAGCATAACACTGTTGGGAGGGATGAGGAAAGACATGGAACCATGAGCCCCTCTGGTACCATCCCTACCACAGCAAGGAAAGGAAGCTAGATGGGCTGAGAGACTTGTCTAGCTGTTGGTTTCTGTTTTGGCCAACTGTTACGTTCATGCAGCATTCTCAGCCTTGGCGCTGCCCATTCGAGGCCTTTTGGAACCAATTTTTCACATTAAAAGGGTGGTTAGCTCTGACTAGTGGTGGTTGGCTGGGGTCTGCGGGTTTGCTGTGCCGTGTTACCCCTTGCGGGGTTACCTCTTGTGGTGGTGGTATTATCATTATTATTATTATTATTATTATTATTATTATTATTATTATTATTACAGTAGGAATGAAATATATAACACAAATACCAAGAAAAAAAGAAGGCTCCCAAACCATTTATCCAATCTCACTAGTACTATCAACCAGTTGAGCTCTTATACACAGAACAATTAAGAGGAAATTAGCCACCTGCTCAGTCGGTACTAAATAGGGCCTTGTCTGATAAACTATGCATAACCTGTCTCTCATCTGGGAGCTCTGGGAAAGTACTCAAATGAGGGTGAATTATGCAATCAATCAAATCAGAATAGAAGTTGCAATATAAAATGCATGCATTAAGGTTTCAGGGGCTTCAGCTTTCCATGTACACAATATTGAAAGGGAATCCTTAGAACCAGCTCTGGAGTGATGTTCTAAGTAGAACATCAAGGCAAAAATCCTCAATAGGAAGGCATCCCAAAGGTCATAGGGGTTTTGGGATTTTCACCCACCCACACCTGAGAGCAGAGAAAGTCATCCATCCTAGGAGAGGGGGAGCTGACCTCTCAATCCATCTTCATGAGACTGTGGAAAGGTTATACTCACTGCTTCTCCAATGACCGAACCAGAGGGATTTGTTCTGCATGTGGGTATGCCCAAATAGGCTGTGGAACCACAGGATCCACAACTCTCCTGTACTCTAGATGCACACCCCAAAATGGAGAAAGAACTATGGCAGCCCTGGCGCTTGTATAGTTAATTTCCCTCTCACTGAAACCAATGCAAAGGGGGGGGGGAAATGACAGAAACAGTCAAAGGGAATGGGGGAAAGTGAGGAAAGGGGCAGAGGGGGGAAGCATCCACCACCACCTTCTGCCCTGCATGGGAACAGATCACTGGAAAATGTGGTTCTTTCTTCTCCCTGCCCAATGGGATTGCTTTGTAAATCTTGCAAGTATAAATGCTCTACAAGTTGGGGTTCTTTCAAGGCAATGATGGGCAACATGTGATCCTCCAAATGTATTTTGACTATAACTTCCATCAGCCCTAGCCAGCATTGCCAATGATGGGAGTTGTAGTCAAAACATCTAGAGCGCCACAAAGTACCCACCCCTGTTTTAAAGGAAATGAAATAAGATCAAGAAGTGCCATAATTGGGTAGAATTCCTTGAGCCATGTGGGAGGACATTCTACCAGCCAGGAAGTATAAAGTTTGTCTTTTGGTATCATAGAGTCATTGGGTCACAAGCAAGTGGTAGCAGAGATGAGAAGGATGAGGAGCAATAGCATCTGGTGACAATAGCAGTGAGAATGTGGACTTACTGAAGATGCGGGGGGTCACTTAGGATGTCTTGCCCATGGACCATCCAAAACCTGAAGACAGCACTGTTCCCAGTTGTTGTTGGCCATGTTAGCTGGGCCTGATGGGGGCTGAAGTCCAAAACTTCTGAAGGATGCCAAACTAGCAGCATCTGAAGTTATAGGGCCTTGCTAGACCTGCCGGATAAGCCGGCAGGGAGGAGGGCCGACGGCGCGCTAGAGTTAGCATGCGCCGTCGCCGGCTTCCAGACACACAAAGCGACGGGGCAACGGGAAGCCCCGTAGCGTCGGCCATTTTTTTTTAAAGGAGCCATGTGCACCGGGGAGCCGCCGGACAAGGTAGGTGCTTTTTAAAAAAACAATAAACCCCCCCCGCCCCTGATTCCCCCCAATGCCCGATGACCCCCTCCCCCCTTGCTCACCCATCCTCCTCCCATCCCCGATGTCGTGTCCCTGGCTGGCTTCCCCCCCCGGCGCCATCCCGATGTCGTGTCCCTGGCTTCCCCCGCCCGCGCCATTCCCGATGTTGTGTCCCTGGCTTCCCCCCCCGCGCCATCCCCCATGTCGTGTCCCTGGTTCCCCCCCCCCCCATGCCATCCCTGATGTCATTTCCCTGGCTTTCCGTCCGTCGCCCCCGATGGCTGATCTCCTTCCCTTGCCCCCGTCCCCGATGTTTGGCCTTCTCCCCCCCTCTCTCCAGGCGGGTCCAGCCTTCCCCCCGCCCCTCCCTCCCCCCCGGGATCCCCCCCCGGCCCGATGGGCACAGCGCTCATATGAGCGCTGTGCCCAGTCTGTGGCTTTTCCCGGCTACTCGCGAGTAAGCGAGCAGCCACAAAAAGCCACGGACCCTGCTAGATATTTCGCAACCCCGGAAAAAGCTGGGCCATAAGTGAATTTGCTTATGCCGGCTTAAGGCAGGTTTCAGTGCGGTCTGACCCCGGATTCCCCTGTGCGTCATCTGGATGCATAGGAGGGAAACCAGGCCTCACACCGTGCTAACGCCTGGTCTAGCAAGGCCCATAGTCTCATCTTCTCCATGACATCTACTTTCTTTTGTATGGACAACTGGTTTATCATCCCAGTAAGAACTAGTACTTGTGTTAAAGAGAATGGAGCCCCCTTCAGGTCAAGAACTGACACAACTCCTTGGATAGCATCCAAAGCTACAGAAAAAGCACTCTCCATTTTCACACTGTCAATTAAATAAACTGAATGGTTTTTATGGTCAAGATCCCATAAAGTAATCCAGTAAGATTTATCTGTGTATTGACAGATTTTGAATGTAGCCAAAGGGTGTTGTTTCATTAACATAGCTTATTTTGGAGAGAGTACAGAATGATTGTTTATTTAACAGTGCAACATCTGTTTAATGAAATGGTTCACTACATCTTATTGTCTTTTGGTGTGGATAGCATACAGAGTTTATGCATTCTGAAACTTGCTAATAGCATTTTCCCAACACTTTGCTGTGTCATTTCTGCAAATATCAACACTCAGTCTTCAAACAACCAGTGTGTCAGCCTCAAAACTAGTAATGGGTGAGTTTCCCTAAACTCAGTTTAGAATGAGCTAATCCTAAAGCTAATTCTGGCTTTGATCAAATTTGATTTAGTTTCGTAACCTGTTCAAGCGAGGTAAGGAATGTGTCCCGTAAGGTAATGGAGCTGAAATGGTGAGGATAAGTAAGGAGTTACCTACTGGAGGGGTAGCTAGGGATTGATGGGTCTTATAGATGTACTGATGGCCCAGCCTCTTTCTAGAACTGCTCAAGACCAGGCTATGTAGGATTTACTTCCTTCTCCCTTCCACTGGATGGGAAGCCTCAGTTGGGCACTGCGTTGCCAGACTTGAACAGCCCACATTCCTCTTTGCTGTCACTCTTTTTATTTATTTATTTATTTATTGCATTTCTATACCGCCCAATAGCCGGAGCTCTCTGGGCAGTTCACAAAAATTAAAAACATTCAAAGTATAAAACAACAGTATAAAACAATAATATAAAATACAATATAAAAGCTGAACCAGATAAAAACAGCAGCAATGCAAAATTACAAATTTAAAACACCAAGTTACAATTTATTTATAGACTGTTAAAATGCTGTGAGAATAAAAAGTTCTTCACCTGGCATCTAAAAGCATATAATGTAGGTGCCAAGCGAACCTCCTTAGGGAGCTCATTCCACACCCTCTTCCTGGTAGCCACCTGCCTCACTTCTTTTGGCAGGGGCTCGTGGAGAAGGACCCCTGAGGATGACCTTAGGGTCCGGGCAGATACATACGGGAGGAGGCGTTCCTTCAGATAACCTGGCCCCAAGCCGTTTAGGGCTTTAAATGTGAATACCAGCACTTTGAATCGGGCCCGGACCTGGACTGGCAGCCAATGAAACTGGAAAAGGACTGGCATGATGTAGTCTCGTCGGCCAGTCCCTGTTAGTAACCGTGCTGCCCTGTTTTGTACCAGTTGAAGTTTCCTGACCATTTTCAAAGGCGGCCCCACATATAACACATTGCAGTAATCCAAACGAGAGGTTATCACAGCATGGATAACTGTAGCTAGGCTATCTCCATCCAGAAGTCCTAGAGGCGTTGAGCTATCTAGAGCTGGGTTGAGGGCCCCAGCAAAGGGCTGTGTGGTTGCTGAGAGCAACCACAGAGCCACCACAAGAACCTGCTCTGCCTCCTTTTCAGATAAGGTTTCATCATCATCATCATCATCATGGCTGATGTATGAGTCCTGGTGAGTCTTAATAATTCATTCATTTTAAACATGGCACATTCTGAGTTCTAAGTCTCATCCAGCTCCCAATAGGGTAATCAAGAAGTCAACATGATATGGAAACCTCTCCTGCTGGGGTATGTAACAAGGCATGAAGGGCTCACTGCAACTTCCTATTTCCTCCTTCCATTTCCCCTCCTACTAATTTGATCAGTGCAACAAAAAATGTCTGCTGCCACTGCCTTCATTAGGCTCTGGCAGCCAAGGCACCTGGGAAATGTATATTCCCAGGACTCCTAGGACCCTAAGGCTCTGAAAGACTACAATCACCAGGAATTCAAGCCTCAGGGTTGTTGTTCAGTAGACTCCCAGGATACCTGAGAACTGTAATTTCTAAAACCAGAATGCCTTGGGAAAAGATGTTTCTCAGGGTTCTTTACACCTACAAGGCAGCAGCAGGGCCGAGTGAAGACTACAGCAACATATTTTCTCACTGCTGCTGTTTTTTAGTAGGTTTCAATAGGAACGGGAGGGGGAAAGCTACAGAAGTGGAGAGAGTTGATACCTTATCCAAACAAAATTGAAGAGGGATCTGAATTAGGCCAAACCAAGGAAGTTCACCTTCAAAACTCATGAATTTCAGACTTTGGGTTCATCACTACTGAGAACAACTGATCATGTAAAATGTTTTGTGACCTTAGAGCCCCAATAAACTGAATCAATGAAATTCATTACCTGCAGGATTACCAAAGTGTGGTGAATGATTTTAATGGTCACATAAAAAATAAAAAAGGAATGATTAAATAAGTGAACACCATTGGAAAGAAGTACAAAGGTTGCTGAAATTGACGGACTAACGTAATTCCACTCAATTGGGGCCGGATCAGTGTGTAAAACTTCTATATACTACTAGCTAAAACTGTTGTCAATATCCAGTGACTACTCCTTGAATTATTGACTGAGCTCTAGTGAAATGACAGCTGTTTGAGAGGAAAATGCTGGGTAGACAGAGGAAGTGTGAAGGATGGTATTGGGGCCAAGAAGGCAGCACAGTTGAATTTAATGAAGGTGAACACTTCAAAGGACAGAAAGGGGAGGAGGAAACAATGGTCTTGAGGGGAGAAGTCTGTGGAAAGAGGAAGGAGCATAATTTCAAAAAATGTGCATGAAGTCACTAATCGATGAAAGAAAATGTGTACATTTTTAAAAATGTACACTCATATCTTTGGAAAAACATGCATGAAAATGTTTTCTTTTCACATTTCACGCAAAAAGAAAAACAAACAAAGAACACAATCTGATATGGACACAAGTTGGAATGAATTTTGAGATGGAATTCGTAGAACCTCAACAAGCTCATGCTTTGCTGATTCCCACATCCCTAGAGAGCTTGGAAATGAATGAAGGCTATGGGAAAGAGGGGCCCATGGGACTTGGAGAGTGGAGGCAAGGGATGAAGAAACAGGGTCTAGAGGAAGCCAGGGGAAACATACGTCCTGTTAGAAATTAGCCTGAACATTAAAGCAAAACAAACTCAAGTTATTTTAGGAAATGCCTTCTCACCATTCAATGTGCCACCTTCATTCAGAATTGACAGATGAGTCTATCAGCAAGCATCTCATCAAAGGGGTGTTTCTTGACTTGCTTGACTGCCTAGGATGTTTGTCAGGATGCTCCAAGTTAAGCCAGTTACAAATACAATGCTGGTCACGCATGTGCCACAATGCTTGCCTTGAACAATCAAACCAAAGATGAAGAAGGCTCTTAAGTGCATGGAACAACTAGAGAAATTTGAAGAACCCTCAGAATGGTTCATCTAAATGGCAGCAGGAGAAAAGACAAGCATTTGTGCTATATAGACCTGTGCATAGATCCCCTAGACCTGAACAATGTAAAAATGTACAGTATGAATATCACAATTATCCCCAATCAAGGACATCACCCTCAATCTAGTGTCAGCAAGTGTATTTAGGGTGCTTTATGCCTAGTCAGGATCCTGGTAGATCAAACTGAAAACATCAGCAAACGTACCACCTTTAACACCCTTCAGAAGTTGGTGCTTCAAATGGCTGCTGTTAGCATATTATCTCTCCAGGAGTAATTGGATACAAATTTACATTGGATCAATTGCACTGGTAGAAAGGGATTTCCCCACCTCTCCTTCCCAGGGTAGCCCTGCCAGTCCCCTGAAAATGCTACTCAGAGAATCGAAGACCCTGCTGAATGGAGTGAGCTGTGGTGTGGGGCAAGGGGAGATCTCCCAAAACAGATGTAAGGGACCTTCTGTGAGCAAAGCCCTACCTCTCATGGCAAGTCCCTTCCTCTCTCAGAAGGCAGATCTGGATCCAACCCAAGTTCTTTCATAGAAAAAACAGCAACATAAAATCTTAGAGAATCTCTAAAGAGCAGTGAAATCATAGATCATGCTAATGATGATGATATCAATTTATATTCTTTTTAAAGTATCTAAAAGTATCTCAAAGATGTTTACAAAATCAAAAATTGAAATACATCATAATAAATACAAAGGTTCAGTTAGAATGTCAAAATAATATTCTAGTACATGGAAGTTCCAGAGAGCACCCACAAACACACCTCCAGGAACCTTACTGAACTAAAGTTGTGCTGGCAGAACACCTTTAACCTGGACACCAACCAAATGCATCTTGAGGTTGAGCATGTGAGCTCCTTCTGGGGAGGACATTATACAGGTCCAAGTGAAGCAGGGACATTTCAACAAACAACTACGGGTGCTGCTCTCCTGGAAGGAACTGAAGGAATTGGAAATTATCCTAGGTGAGGTGATGCATTTGACAAGATTCATACTAATATATTGACATACATCACAGCACCTCTGCTAGATGTGCCTTAAAGAAAGAACACTGGATATCAGTGGAGAAGCAACCTGAACAAGGCCTTCCAAAGCTGAAGGATGCCATCAGCTGGGATAAGCTCAGACATGAGAGAATGAACACTCTCTGTCTGCCTATCTCCTTGTTCATGCTTTTTCGTTGGATCTGCAGTGTTTCCTCCTGACTTCTGGTTACATTGACAAAGATGGTGTGTTGTCCATGGGCAATGGTTGAAAAGCTAGTGTTTGCTGTGTAGTGCTGCAGCTGGCAATTGTGTTCCTAAGGAATATAAAGTTAGAAAAACAATACTGTGCATAACAGTTCCATTGGTGTTTCCACTCTTCTGTTGATTCTCTGGGTGTAGTTGAAAGCACCCAAGACAATAAATAAAGTGATCATACACTTTTTTTTTCTTTTACACATAAGGGTGCTCATTAGTTCTTTCCTCTGGAATTACTTTTCCTCATTCACTCACATTTTACAGAGCAGTCCACATTTTCTCAACAAAACATTCATATTTCCCACAGTTCCTAACTTGATCATCTTCTTTTAATACCCTGAGGCCTACCTGCAACAGTGCCCTGTGATCTTGTCCATTGACCCACTACATCATGCTGCAACCTTTAACATTGTCATAGTCATAATATCCAGAGCTTCTTCCTTAACTTTATTTGCAGTGTAAGTTGATTTCTATCTCTATTACAATAAGCTCAGTGTTTTTCATTTTAGTACATCCTCTTTAAATGTGGTGTGGTCCTATTATACTGCTATATTCATTAGGCTGCAATCCTATGCCCAATGCCTGGGAATAATCCCAATTTACTTCAATGTGGGTTACTTCTAAGTAGACCTGTGTAGAACTGCACTGTAAGGCATATTATTGGCATACAAGCATAATTACACCAAGACTACTATGGATCACTGATGGGGTTTTATTCTATTGTAGTATTTGACAAGGTCATTGTTTTTTATATATATAAAGCTCCATCTGATGAGCGTTTTATTGCACGCTTGTTACTGGGCACTCACGGAGTTTGCTCAGGTCCCTCACATGACTTTGTCTGCCTCCCACGCACCTTCTGCCCCTTCTGGCCTTCCTGGTGCAACAACAAAAAAAACCTCTTCGTTAAGTCTGATTTTTTTTAAACTCGGAATTGCTGCTCTCTCCTGCTGTGTGCAGGAGAAGCAGCGCCATTAGAACAGAGGACTCAATGGGCCTCATGCTCATTCTGTACTTCCTTTTTTGAAAGAGGAAGTAACTGAGGAATGAAAACATGGGCAGAGAAGCGAAGGTAGGAAGCGTGTTAACCCCCGGTCTGTTGGAGCTTATAGTCAATTGAGTTAAATAAATTCTTTAATCATTATTTCCTTGTTTCCTTTTGAGCAGCAGCTCACTTCTTACTTTACTGACCACTGGTAATTAAATCAAAAATTCAATATGGGGAGCAAGTTAGGCAGGGCAGGGGGGAACCTGAAGGTAAACATGAATGAATGTGTTATTATGGGGATTAGTATCTTTTGTGCTGTTTTAATTTTGTCTCCCAGTGCAACTGATTCAAAGTCGTAGAGACGAGATAAGTGGACTGGCACTTTAGATGGAACTTCCAAGGTGTTAGCATCAACATTTGTACCAGAGTCTCCATGGATCTGAATGTTGTGTCCAGCAAGCAGTACAAGGAAACTGGCATGAATTTAATTCTAAACAACTACTCTTGAACAATTGAGGATCACCACAACTTCAACAGTAAAAGAAAAGAAGATGGGCCGGGCCAGGGCTGGGCCAGGGGGAGGAGAGAAACAACATTGCATATTTTCTTAGCCTCTCACATCATATTATTTAGCAGGATTTCCTGTTTAATCATCCTGCTCCTGTAAATTCCCCACACTATTCTCTTTGCTTTCTCATAAATCATCAACAATTGAAGAATCGTGACTTGCAGGGACCCTTAATGGTACACTGACTTTCTATGCTGTCTTTGCACAAGAGATACCTTTATAGCATTTATCACTAGTAGTGGGCAGTTTTGGCCCAGAGATAAAATCGACCTGAAGAACGGACCTTTCCTTTTTCCTAGAAACTGAATAGTGACTATTTGCTTAGATGCGAGACATTAGGGACAGAGCTGGGTTGGGGTTCCCTACCCTGATTGATGATGGAGTATACAGGATGCATATTGCCTAATGCCATTCCAGTACGAGATGCCAAGGGTGCAGGACAGGGCTGGCCCTACTATTGGGTAGAAGCCCTATTCATGCATTCCATGGAGAGACATAGGACCATGTGTGCCAGCCTCACCTCCAACCAGGAATATCTGAAGGGACATTGTAACTGTGTTTGGATGAACTTGGTCACAGTCCTCCTAGCAGTTGGGAACTTTGTGAGATCAGGGTTCCTCATCTTGAAGAGGACTGTAACCATGCTGTATTTGGGAAGGTCAGGGGTGGAGAGGGAGGGACCAGTGCACATTTGCCCATGTCCCCTCCATGGATACAATTTATGAATACCCTGATACAGCTAATATGCTTCATACAGCGGATGTTGAGGAGAATGGTGTTGAGATATTGGAGAAGAGCTATGCATAGCACCTGGCTCACCTGCCAACCCCCCAAGTTGATGTCCTCAGGTGCAATGGAGGATGTTGTCCTGGCATCAGTGTTGAACTAAGATTCATTTGCCAGTTTTGTTGGCCTCTGTTTGTGGAAATGTCCAATATGGGGAGTGGAGAGGAAGGAACTGTCTTGCCCTTCAACTGAGGCAGCAATATGTCATTGGCCAGCCCCGGTGTGGCCAGCAAGAATCTCTCATGTTGTTGCTGGTTTCACCAGTCCTTTGCTGTGCTGTTGGCCTCAGGCATGGAAGCCTTGAGCATGGAAGCCAGGGATTAGAATTACTACTGAAATGCCATACTTTTAAAACTGGGGTAAAATAGAGGGTTTCCCCTTAGGTCAAGTCTATGTAGAAATTATGTAAAGGATTTGATACCTTTGTCTGCTGTGGCAGCTGGACTATGGAATGTCATCCATGGGGCCATTTTTCCTAAGACTTCACTGTTCATGAGTTTTCAATGCCAGGTGAAATCTGTGTTAATTGCCTAGGCCTTTCAACTCTAGAATGTTTTCAATTTATCTGCTTGCTGTTTTGGTATTATTTTAGCCTGCCCACTCTGTCCCCCCCCCCCGTTATTCTTACGTTGTTTTATTTGCTGCTTCTTTTACTTGTTGTTTTACTATTTTATTCTATTTTAATTTTTTATGATATATTCTTAGATGTATTGTTAACCATGTGTGAAGATGGGGCATAAATATATAAAACAAATAAACAAACAGCTTGGGCTTGTGGAAATGTTATATTTGAAAGGGTAACATTGATGTGGGACTAAAGGCTGAGCACTCAAAGAATTCATATGGCCAGGAGTTTGGGGAAATGTATAGCCAGGTTCATTAGAGTTCTAACATATTCAGCTTTATTATACACCATTAGGTGTATTCAGCAAAGGTTTTGCAGACTCACGAGGTCTGCAGATTTCATCAAACGTTTCGAGAATTCAGTCAACAAAACGTTCCGCTCTTTAAGTAACCCAACACTGTAGAAAAATCCCACCAGACTGGTTCTCCCTCTTGTACATGCCGCATGTGGCAATGATTACAGGACTAGTGGGGGTCAAGCAGGTGGCACAGCAGAACTCAACGTCTAAGCTTGCAGTAGGGGAAATCTACTTCCTTTGTCCTGCTTCCCAATCTTCTATTTGAGGCCAAATCAAATATTTGGTGGCCAATGACCATCAAATATCTGAGAACCTCCAGTGCAAAGCATGGGTAGAAGAGCAAGAGGGTGAGGCCCCATAGCCTGGCCCTAAGTCCAGCAAGGTGACCACAGGTTCTGAAATGGGGGGGGGATACTCCCTTAATAACCTCTCCTTTTTCTTTTGTCCTTAGGCCCATTTTTGTTCCTTTAGGGCTGGGTCTTCTCTCCCTCCTCTCCACACAGTCCACACCTCCCCTTGGAAGCTGTTTTGGGGGCTCTGAAATGGACCCAATTCACCTTGGGCTACCTCAGGGCTTGCCCGCCTCACCTCAGAACTGAAGCTGAGGTGAGATTCAGGGGCCCTGAGGCAGTTTGACCTTTGCAGGATTCCTGGGTGGTGGCCATGCAGTGAGCCACCTAGGAAAGCCGGGGTAAGGCCAACTTGGAGTCCATCAAACTGTCGACACCATACCTGCCTGCTCCTACTCCTTCTCTCCATCTCCCCAAAGCCAGAACTGCTGCTACACCATCATCACACTACCGCTGCTCTCTAATTTGAACAGCTCTATGGCCACAAAATATCAGAAATGGCCATTTATGGCCACCATAGTTTGCAGCCATAGAGCTATCCAAAGTTGAGAGCCCCTGCGATCGTCCCTTAAATTGCAGCTCAGCTCTGAAGAGGACACATGTGAAGGTAAGTCCCAGTGATGGTGGCCGTGGTGGAAGGTAACTGGGGAGGGCAGGAAGGGAGAGGGAGGTGAGTCTGGTGAGTCTAATGGACTTACCTGGAGTCATGGATGACCTTGCACCACATTTTTCAGGCAGATGGGTGGGGAAATGGCTCATCATTGCCCTGAATTGGCCCAAGGCAACCTGAGGCTTCAGTGCTGATCCATTTCAGCCTCAGAGTGCCTCGGGTCAACCCGGTACCACCTCAGATTTGGCTTGGATTTGGGGATATGGGCCAAGGCAATGCACAGCCCTACTTATTTCCAATTATTGAATCCTGCCATAAGTTCCAAGAAGTGATTCAGACTTCTGTGTGTAATCCAAAGGGTCAAAGAAAAACCAAGAAAATCCCTTGGTTTGTATTTGCAGGTCTTAGGGTGAAGGGTTACTCAATTTGTTGGACAACCTTCTCTTGTTTTTTGAATTTTCTTAGGAGTCATGCTGTGATTAACATAAGCAAATACTTGGTGTGGATTTCCAACACACTTTCCTCAAAGCCCTATTGAATTGAATTTGTCTAATGCTGAAAAGGAAGTAGAAATACAATTCTTGCCCATTTCACCCCCCAAGTGCTCCTAACTGTTATATCATTGCATAGTCTAAAGGAAAGTCACGCTAGGGCAAAATTACTGATTTGAACATTACATTGAACTTAGCTCACATTGTGACATAGCGCAAGAAGCTGAATATTTGCATAACACATTCCTCAACATACTAAAACCATATTTTGTAACTAAAAGACATACAAATGCCACACTCACTTTCCCCCTATCCTTTCTTCCCCTGGTATTAATGGTTCCCCCCCACACTTGGGGCAGATCTACACTAAGCAGGATATTTTTAAAATGGTTTGAAAACATTATATATAATGTGTCCCAGGCCCGAACAGTTGTCAAAACCATTATAAACCATTATAAAGCAGTAGTGTAGATCCTGCCTTGGTGATCCATTTCTATTTTCTATATCCAGGAAGATGTTTCGTTCCATCACCTACCGGAAATGTTTCATGAGCTTCTCTGGGCAGTACAAGAAAATGTATATGCCTTGGAGGATTCCTAGCAGTCAACAATATATGAAGTGGCCATGAACTGAGAGTTAGAAAACTTCTCAGGAATGTACAACCCATCTAGGGGAATCATATGGTGAAGAGTTGTTTTTTAATGAAAAATCTGAATACCACAGGAAAATTAATTCTATTTTTATTCCAGGTAATTGTGGGTTGCTTATAACTGGATCAAATTAATCTCCGTGTTTGTTCAAACCATAATTTCATCTTAATGGTCTAAGTTATAGAATTTTTCTCTTGTCACTTTCTGAAGCAATTATGTGGACCTAGATCCCACATGATGGGTGACTGCTTAGTATAAATTATATAAGAATGTGGTAGTGGAAGACTGATTCTCCTCATTTTTGTTTTAAACTGAAGCTTGAGCAATGTAGACATACAGAAAATTCTGAGAGTTCAAAAAAGTCTCATGCTTGAGCTTGAACAGCCAGACAATTTGTTTCCATGCCTTGTCCAGGAACCTGAGGTGGTCGGGGAACTACAGCTGCTCAACCACAGCCATGCATGGAGAAAAGCACAATGGTAGGGGAGGAAGGAGGGCCCATGAGTTTTCCACATTAAGTCCACTCTCAGAGCAGCCATATTGGTGGCAAGGATGATGGTGGAGGTACCAGAGAATGCTCTCAGGTGGTGGTGGTGGTGGTGGTGGTGGAGGAGGAGGAGGAGGAGGAGGAGGAGGAGGAGGAAAAGAAGCAGCCCTTGGAAAAGCCAGGTTTTAAAAAGTGAGGGAAGAGGGAAGGAGGTGAGCTTGAAGCCTGAGGGGAATAAGCAAATGTCATTCAGCATTGACGAGTGTAAGGAAGGCCACAGCTAGACCTAAGGTTGATCCTGGGATCATCCAGGGTTTGCCCCTGCCTGAGCACTGGATCCCCTGTGTGTCACCTAGATGAACAGGTTTGACCCCTGGACAATCCAGGGATAAACCTTAGGTCTAGCTATGGCCCAAGTGAGAGCTAAAAGTCCTCAGTTGCATTGAAGGAAAGTAACCTCCATACAGCTTCTGGAGGACTGACACAGCAGGAGTCCAGGAACAGTATGTTTTGCCCTCAAACTACTAGCACCCATGGTGACATGGGCTTTAGATTAAGAATATGTGCATAGAAAGATAATCAATCAGTCAGTTTATTGTGTTACAAGCAGTTAGCCATTCATAGAAAGATAACAGAACTGCAAGTGCCGGTGGAACCCCCTACTCTTACTCTTGCTTTATGTAATTGCAGCAGTTGGGGTCAGAGGGCAAGGAGGAAGCAGACCTGGAGGGATGGGGGAAGCATTTTCCCATCCCCATGTTATTGCGTGGAAGAATCTGGCCTTTCCCAGTTGGAGGTGGGAGGAGTTCAAATCAGCTCCAAGTTAAAACAGGCAGAGCCTTGGGGAAATTCCCTGCCTTTAAGTGTTATGTCCTGTAGAGATACAATGAATATATATTTTTATCCACATAGGACCTTCCAAGAGGGGAGTCCTTCCTCTCTGAGAAGGTCCTTCCTCTTGTAGAAGGCAGATCCTGGATCCAACCCAAGGAGTTAAGGCATTACTGACTATATATTTATACGGCATATATTTTAAAACCTTCCTTCACCTTTCTCCTCAGTCTCTTCTTCTACATTCTTCTTCCCTTCCTTTTATTTCCCCCTGAAATGTAATTTCTTGTAATTCGTGTAGTTGTATCAATTATGTATTGTGTATGTTGCTTATTGTAAATGTCCTATATGTCATGGGACATTTGAGACTTCTTCAGTAAATTGTTTATTTAAAAACATAGGCAGGCACAGGACATTTCATTAGGGTGTGCACCCAGGGAATTTTTTTTTAAAGGCAAACATTTACTGAATACTCAATCATAAAGGACATTATTTTTATTCATTTATTTATTAAACACTGTGGACACTGATGCCCTACTCCGCATTCAGCTTGCCTGACCACAGGAGGGCCATTGCAGGTGAGGGTGGGTGAGGCAGTAGTAGGGAGATCCACCAGCACTTGTAATTTTGTTGTCTTTCTAAACACATATTGTTAATCTACTAGTGTAAAGCCCATGTCATCATGGGCACTAGTAGTTTAGGGCAAAGCATACTAAGAAGTGCCATGCTGGATCAGACCAAGGGTCCATCTAGTCCAGCACTCTGTTCACACAGTGGCCATACAGCAATGAGGAGACTATGGCCATGGCTGGACCAGGCCTATATCCCAGGATTATCCCGGGATCATCCCTGTGCATCCAAATGACACACAGGGGATCCCGGGAGCAGGCAGGGATGACCCCTCCATTTGCCTGGGATAATCCTTAGGTCTAGCTAAGGCCTATGTGGTGACACTGGCCTGAGGAGGGGCTAACAAGGAAATACCCCTCCTCCTAGCCTCTTTGAAGCACGACTCCCGGCAGAGAGGCTTATGCACACCCATGTTTAAAAACAAATAGCACTGACAAAGAAATCTTCCATATTTTATGGTCAGGAAATACCAAGTTAAACATTATTTGTGGTCACCAAAGATGGTGACTGATTTGCTCCTTTACATAACCACGGAGTCCTCTCTTAGCTCTGCATCAATGCTCCTTGATGTTTTCTTCCATTGTGACTGGTTGGCATTAATGAGACTTAGTGGGTGCCCCTATGCATGAGAACTCCACTGAGGTGTAACACCACACCAGCAAAGAACACCTCCACTCTACGGATCACAGACGCTTGTCTCTTGAATCTATGGACAGATCTGAGCAGCGCTCATGCACCGAAGAGTCCCATAGGCTCAGCAGAGCTCAGCTGTTCTCCCTAACCCTGGAGTATTGTGCACTCAGGCATACCTGCTTCAAGTAGACAAGTGGTGTCAAGACTGGAGGTTCTGTTTTGATCATCCAGGGCTATATCTGTTCCCCTGGCCCAAAGACCTTTCCCCCAACTATTGATCATTTGGTGGTTCCCTGGCTTTTATGCAGTATTATTTCTATTCTCAAAGGTTGAAATGCCTGACTTAATAGCAGGAAAAGCTTTAAGCTGAGGTGTGTTGGCATTTTGGGTATTTTGGCCTCACCCCTTCCACCTTCGGCTGTGCCCCATTTGACTTTGGTCCCACCCACTGGGAGCTTCTCCAAAATGGAATGTAGCCCTCAAGCTGAAAGAGGTTCAACACCACTGAAGCAGAGTAACAGGGCCATTTGGGACTGCGAGGTGCTGTTCTTTAATGGCTCCAGCTGTGCCTGGAGGGTAAATCCCAGAAGGTGATGCTGGCAGACTGCTCTTCCACTTCTGTCTGGTGCCACAAGGATTGATCTTGTCTTGGATACTTTTTAACATCTCCATGAATCAGCAGGGCAAAGTTATCCAGAGGTTTTGGCTGAACTGCCATCATCATGATGAGGAGGTATCACTCCACCTTACATTTCTGTCTTCTGATCCCAGGGAGGTGGTAGAGACCCTAAATCAGTGCCTGGGGTCAGTCAGGAGTGGAGTGGGATGGGGGGAAAAACCCTAACATGTCAGCAATATAAGATAGATGTCTTGTTTGTTGTGGGTACTGTTGATTTGGATGTAACTATTATTCTGAACTGACCACTGCTGATCTATAATGTCCAGATGGCTTTGCCAAATAGAGGCACATTTTACTATCTTCATTTGGTTCACCATTGTAACTTGGGCAGGATCTACACTACTGCTTTAAAGTGGTTTATAATGGTATTGACATCTTCTGGGTCCCAGGACACACTCCATATACAGGCTTCAAACTGTTTCCTAAGTGCTATGTATATCCTGCTTGGTGTAGCTCTGGCCCTTATCAGACATGGCCTTGAGTATTCATGCCTTCATTGCATTGAGGCCAAACTACTCTTTCCACATGGGGTTGCCTTTAAAGCCTGTCTGTCTAGGGCCACGTGCCCTTGGGGGTAATTGTTCAGGGTGGCAGCGGTAGGCAGAGCTGTGTCATGCCTCCCTCAGATTCTTCCGAAGATGAAGAGGAAGGTCAGGTTGCAGATCCGGGTGAGGGTCCTAGCACAAAAATAGCTCTAGAGCCCTCACTGCCAGATAATGGTCAATGCCCTGCCACAGCCCCACTGTCTGATTCAGAGGACTAAGTTCCATTGACCCCTGCAGAGGGAAAGAGGCTTCATGTAGGAGAGCAACAGAGATGAGTATCAGCCCGTTTAAGGGGGGAAAGCCTGCCAGGAGACTGGGCGCTAAGTACCAGCAGCTGCTTCGGGATTCTGGAGATAAAGCTGCTGGAATGCCACAGGTTGGCACTGAAGTGCAACTTCAGATCAACACGCCGGCTCTCCTCTGCCTTTTCCGAGACCCTGAACTTTGTCCCCCATGGATACCTGGGGCCTGTCTACACGTCGTACTGAAGGCGCATGCATGCGCCCCCGGTATGCCCCCAAAACTATGGTGTAGACTGCAGCCCGGAAGAGATGGAGGAGGCGGTGGCTGGGGAATCCGGCCGCATCCTTGCAGCCTCCCCACCGGCCTCCTGCTGCCGGGGTAAGAGCAACCCGGGTCGGAGAGCTCGGCTCTCCCCCTTCTCTCTCTCTCTCTCTCTCTCTCTCTCTTTCTGACACCCCCTCCTCTCTCCCTCTCCCTTCCCACCTAGTGGTCTGCTGGGGGAGGGACAAATCCCTCCTGCCACAAGTCTGAATGGATCACTTGAAAAGGGCTTTTGAAATTGCGCTGATGGCCATATGGAATTCAGCTGAGGGCAGTGGAGGCTGGTGGCTCACATTTCGATGGGGGGCTCTGAATCCATTCTGGGTTTCAGCCAGAACCAGGCAGAAATCTAAAGGAGAGATCCACCTTGGAGAGCTCCTTTAGAGTTCTGGCTGGTTCTGACTAAAACCCACAATAGATTCAGAGCCCCACCGAAATTAGAGCCACCAACCTCCACTAGCTGAGGGCCACATGGGTTGACCATACCTGCTTTATAGACAATTCTGAATTGGCACAAAACGCAGCTGCCATAATGTCAGTTGGAGTTCAGCCAGAAGAACTGGAGAATATCGCACTAAACATATGCCAACTACATTTGCCACCTACTTGTCTCCAGGTTCAATTTACACTGCTGGTATGAACTGTTAACCCTTAATGGCCTAGGACCAGGTTACTTCAAGGACCATCTTCTTCTGTAGGAATCTGCCTGAGCCCTAAACTCAGCAGGCCTCATTCTCTGTCCCATCACTGCTGGAAATATTTGTTTATTGAAAATATGTATTCCCCCACCCTCTTCGTAAATGTTTAAGGTAGCTCATGTCATAAACCATAAAATAAAACACAATAAAAAACACAGTAACCAAACAGAGCAATAGACCAAGATGTAAACCAGTTAAAACAGCATCAATAACATATCATATAAAACCCATTGAAAACTCCTCCAAGAGAGCAATGTAGGCCAGGACTGGGTGCCACAACAGAAAGTCTCTCTCTCTGGGCATGTCTAAACTGCATGGGGTTGCGGGAGGGAGGGGGAGGATCTCGCAGTATTATGCTTGCAAGATCCTCCCCCTCAGTCTACATGTGTCACGCAGCATCCCGGGAGGATGTCGCACCCACCATATTTTTTTTTAATGAAGATGAGCGCTCGAGTGCTCAAATGAAAAAGTAAGTTGGTTTTTTTAAAAAAATATTCCCGCTCCCCTCACCCCAGCCCCGATGGGGCCCCAGCTCCTCAAGGTTACTCACGAGGAGCCAGGCCGAAACCACGATGGTGGGCCACACCTCCCATGGTCTCGGGATCATCCTGAGACCATGGGGGAAACCGTGATTAAAGGGTAGGGCAATATCCCGGGGAGAGAGAGGGATCATTCCTCCCCGCTTCCAGGATCCCCTGTGCGTCATGTGGATGCACAGGGACGATCCCGGGCGATCTACTGGATATCGCCCCATGTAGTCATGCCCCCCTCTCTCATTCCCATCGAATGGGAACTCAACATCAAGAGGAGAGTCTCTGCAGGTGATTGTAATGTGGCAGTAATTCCATATGGGAGGAGACCTTAGTCCTAAACCTCAGCGTCCTGAATACCTCACCCACAGAGAGAGCATTTTGAATTGGACCTGGAGACAAATAGGGAGACGGTTCAGTTGTTTCAGGAGTGAGGGACTATAACTTTGGCGTGCCCTCTAGAGATGGACAAAGTAGCCCATTTCCACTCTGTGTCAATTTGGCATACATTTTATTCATGAATCCATTCCTTTGTGATTCCACGTTCAGCTGCTGCTTTCATTTTTAAAGTGTACAAAGAGTTTCTTTGAACTATATTCCTTACATAATACACATTTTCAAATATATCCTCTGTCATTTTCTCTAAATACATTTTCTCTCAAACTATGCATTTCGATGTGTATTTCACTGTAAAAGGCCGTTTTTCTATGCATGATGGTATATTGCTTTTAAGACTGTTGCTCTTTTTACATGATTATTTATTTTGATTGTACACTACTTTGCAAAGATTGTTGGAAAGAGAGGGACATAAGTGAAATAAAGTAGATAAAGGGTTATCTAATTTTATCTAATATTACATGAAATATTACATAATAAATAAATGAATAATATACCACTTTAAGGGTTAAAAATAAAACCTTATTACAAAATGAGGGCTCAAAACTTGATTCCTTTCATCTCTGTTAATAGCTGGCATGTGCATACATCAAATTAAGTGAGAACAAGCAACAGAAGGAAGAGTACTGGCAATTTTCGAAGTCTGAAACAATAATTAACTGAGATTGCATTGCTAGTGATAGTCACCATCTCTGCCTGAAAAGAAAAGGAAACTAGTGATTGCCACCAGGGGGAGAAAGAGGGTATAACATAACACACTCCACCGTAGAAAAAATGAAGAGGGAAGATTGCTAGAATTTACAGGGCAATTTTATATACAAAACTGGATTTACAGTCACGATCTCATTTATCCTCAGACTAATCGGAAGACAGGTGGTAAGGTGCAGGCCTGCAGAAGTAGGTCCTTTTGTCCATTTCTGCAGAAGAACTAACTGGTGAAACCCGGTGCACATCGACTTGAAATTCTATACGGTTATTTCCAGGTACTCCCTTCCGTTCTCCAGTGGATATCAGTTTACTTCCCTAGCCCCCCCCCCCCACTAAATCCACGACTTAGCTGAGATTTAAATCATGAAGGTCATCAGATGGGGGTGTGGGAAATCACGCTTCCCTATTGTCACTTTGCCTCCTGCTCCTGTCCCACAAGAGGGACGAACAGCTTCCTCTTTCTTCACATGGGGAAGAAAGAGGAAGCAAACAATGAACATGTGGCCCATTCAGTGGGTGTTCTTATTGTGCTGTTTCTCCTGCACACAGCAGGAAATGGAGGCAAGTTTTGTCACAATCAAAAGAATCAGGTTTTCTGGGTCTTTTTTTGTGACAGAGAAACAAGCAAAAAGAGCAGGAGGCACGTGGGAGGTGGACGGCATCATGAAAAGGACCTGTGAAAATCTGTGAGTGGCCAGTAATGAGTGTGCGATAAAATGCTCGTCTGATGATGCACCATTTCCTTTGGGTTCAGGCTTAATAAGATGATTTCTTTACTACAGGTTAAAACAGTCTTCCTCAACCTGGTGCTGACACCCTCACCCCAAAGTGTTGGACTGCAACTTTTATCATTCCCAGTCAATGTCGGGCAAAGAGCAGAGGATCTGGCAGCTGTCAGGGCTAGTACCGAGCTATTATGAGCTGGAGCCCAAATTTAAAGAGAGGTTGGGAACAGGAACAGTGGGCTCATGGATTTCCAAATGGCAGAGGTTTGCTTCAGAACACTAGAAGTGTGATGTAAGAGGTCCAGTTTGAACAGGCTGCTTTTTCAGGGGTTGCTGGGTCACTTGTAAAATGGACAACAAACTTAGATCTCACAGCAAATTTGTCAGTTGCTCATCACACCTTGACATCAATAGTTCTGTCATTTTCTATCTTATGCTCAACTGGTAACATGTGAAAAATCAATCGGGACGTTTTTTCTTTGCTCCTAATTCTGAACAGGCTGATATCTTGGCACCTTTTCCTCTTCCCAAGTGGGAGGAGACTGAAATGGGGATGGTTCTCTAAATAAGATCTGAGATCAACAGGTCTAAACTGACACTCTATACCATTTTTCATTTTTTGTGATTATTATTATTGCAGTTATCATTTCCCTCATATTTTATTGCATATATTCATTTATATTGCACAGACTTGCATTCAGTTTACCTTTCCTCAGTGATGCCATTGTGTCACTAAATATGATTGGCTCTGTTGCCCCATCACATCATCCTATTCAGTAGGAAAGTCCTGAAAGGCCGGGACCATTCATCTGACTGATCCAGGAAGGAGAATGAAGTAGCATCTTGGGGCCAAAATTGTGCTGAAGCAATAGCAACCAAGTAAAACAGACACATTGAATGTGATTTTCCCCCACCCCATGTTTTCCAGCAGCGGGAACCTTCTGAGAGGAACTCTTCTCAGAGACAGTTGCAGGTCCTAGAGTGACCATATGAAAAAGAGGACAGGGCTCCTGTATCTTTAACAGTTGCATAGAAAAGGGAATTTCAGCAGGTGTCATTTGTATATATAGAGAACCTGGTGAAATTCCTTCTTTAACACAACAGTTAAAGTGCAGGAGCTATGCTGTAGCTATACTGTGACCAGATTTAAAAGAGGGCAGGGCACCTTCAGCTTTAACTGTTGTGAGGAAGAGGAAATTTCACTAGGCTCTCCATATATACAAATGACACCTGCTGAAATTCCCTTTTCAATACAACCGTTAAAGATACAGGAGCCCCGTCCTCCTTTTCATATGGTCACCCTAATCTACACTACAGATTTATAACAGGCCCAAGTCACATTCCATATACTGTTTTCAAACTGTTTTCAATGTGTTATATCCTGCTTGGTATAGATCTGACCACTGTTGCTGGCAGAATAAAACTCGGGATCCAAGCCACTGTCTCTGTTCATGAAGGTGTTGGTCCAGCTACTATTTTAACTTTGTTGAGGTTACATTTTGCTAATCTCTGATGCCACTGCAAACTTGTAAATTGTCTAATTCGCATAGAGATCCCAGTTAGAATTCTTTAATCTTTCTAATATTTAATTTATAATTGCTCATAAAGTATCTAAATTGGGTATCCCTTTATTGGAGGAAAGCCAATGAGTAAATGGCACTAAGGACAAAAAAAATAAAAAAATGTTGTAACTGTCAGGTCTGAATGAACTTCCAACACATTCTGTTAAAATACTGGAGCACGGGAAAGAAACCAGAAGTGTGAGTCATAAATTGTACAGTATATGTGTTTTAGCATAGAATAATTGACATTCCAGTTCCTGTTTCACAGTCTGTGTGTCTTCAAATACAAACATGGAAGGATTAGTGCTAATGATTTCTCACTAGGACTGAAAGTGAAAAAAGATAAGTTCCATTATTTTGTAGAAACAGAACGCTAATGCTTGCTTGCTCAAACATCACACATTCCATCAGTCCAGCAAGTTCGATTCACTCAGAGGACTCTCCTGCTCACAGGCTTCTACTCACGGATCCCCCCTATTAGGAGTACAAGAGACTGACAGGCAGAAGAGAAGGACTCTTACTGTTGCAGGCAGGATGTGTGCGCACACTGAATTCAATTCTGCAGGTTGTGAAAATAATGCATATAATAAGGAAAATGCAGTCGTATCAAATACACATTAGAAAAAGAATATAATGATAAACAACCTTATTATCTAATGCTAGACAGTCTCTGGAATTTTATAGATGGACCAGACAGCTCAAATTGCAATTTACATATTATTACATAACTCTTTCCATTTAGCTCTTGACATTCCATTTCCTTTCCTCCAGGCCAGATGCTCTAAACAGTCACTGCCCACACCTACGAATAGCATATCTGGATACACAGAAGACAAACTCGGGCCCACACAAAGAATACTGGCTGAGGTGGAAATGGATTAGCTTCTTCAAACAGTTGCAGTTGCTCTGCTTCATGTGCCCTCCAGGACCGGGCAAGAGGTGAGGGACCAGCGCTTGGCACGTGAGATGGGCGTGGGGGAGTTCGCCCATCTCTACTCACCCGCTGTAGCCAATGCCACAGTGGGAGAGCAGCAAAGCGGCCTCCAGAGGAGGAGGAGCTGCCCCCACCCTCTACATCTCTCATTTTGAGCCCTCTCGCAAAGCGAGAGATCAGGCAGGCAGGCTCTCCACAGAGGGCTGAGAGCAATGGATCAGGTGGGTGGGATTTCTGGAGAGGCCACCCACCTGCCCACCCAGGGCCTGTCTTGACAAGGGGTTTGCCCTGGAGTGGATTTGGAGTGGTGGCAGGTCATAGAATCATAGAATCATAGAATAGCAGAGTTGGAAGGAGCCTACAAGGCCATCGAGTCCAACCCCCTGCTCAATGCAGGAATCCACCCTAAAGCATCCCTGACAGATGCTTGTCCAGCTGCCTCTTGAAGGCCTCTAGTGTGGGAGAGCCCACAACCTCCCTAGGTAACTGATTCCACCGTCGCACTGCTCTTACAGTCAGGAAGTTTTTCCTGATGTCCAGCTGGAATCTGGCTTCCTTTAACTTGAGCCCGTTATTCCGTGTCCTGCACTCTGGGAGGATCGAGAATAGATCCTGGCCCTCCTCTGTGTGACAACCTTTTAAGTATTTGAAGAGTGCTCTCATGTCTCCCCTCAATCTTCTCTTCTCCAGGCTAAACATGCCCAGTTCTTTCAGTCTCTCTTCATAGGGCTTTGTTTCCAGACCCTTGATCATCCTGGTTGCCCTCTTCTGAACACGCTCCAGCTTGTCTGCATCCTTCTTGAATTGTGGAGCCCAGAACCCAGAACATCTATATGACACAGCCGCCATCCCAAAGCCATCCAGGGGCAAACCCCCTAAACTCCACTTTAAAAAAGTCAGGCCCATACCCAGACTTTTTTAAAGTGGAGGCGTGCCATGGCTGATGGTGCCCCCTGATCGGTTGCCATCGGCTGGAGGAGGGCCAATTCAGGCGCCGCGCATCCCTCTCTTCCTCCCCCTCCAGCTGCCCTGTTGCTTCCCCACCCCATTTTTTTAAATCTGTAGATGCAAACCTTCACATGAACAGATTAAAAAAATAGGGGGGGACGGGGCAGCTGGAGGGGGAGGAAGAGAGGGATGTGCGGCGCCCAAAGGTGGAGGTGGCGGCAGCTGTGGCACATCCTCCTGCCTCAGGAGGCAAGACAGCTTGTGCTGCCGCTGGTTGCTGCTATTGAACGCATTGAGAGCAGGTCCAGTTCTCTTCTGTGCTGTGGGCCGTAGCATTTAAAGAACAATCCAGGACTTGGTAGGGAATGAACTATGTGCAGAGGAAAATGCGCAGCCCTTCCCCATATGTACAAGAAACCTCCCAAAATGTTTATCCTGCAGATAATAAAGTCCAAGTTATAAAGTAATGGGGCAAAACAGGGTGAACAGAGAAACTACACTGATCTCACAAGTCTTTGGCTCGTAGGAGCCAAGGGTGGGAGACCAATGCGCTTTGCTGCAGGCAAAAGGATACAGTACACAAAATCAGGCTAATCTGGAATCCGCAGCACATGTTAATCACTCCGGCCAGGGACAAACAAATTGTTCAACGCAGAGAAACACAATAGAAATGCCTGAAATAGAAACAAGCTGGAAGATAGCATCTCTTTTGCACATTTTTTTTTCATGACATACAATTAACATACTTTACATGGACATGGGAACGCGAAGCCAAAGGTGGGTGTCACATTGTACTCCATGGCATTTTCACACTTTCTGGTGAAGGTCTAACAGTGCACCCACATGAGGGGTGCAGGAGAACTGGATTCAGTGTAACTATTCCCTATTGACCAGGAGATACAGATTCTGCCAGTCTCCCCAATCTGGCCCTCTGGCCGCCCCAATCCAGTCCACGGAACCAAGGCCATCCCTCAGGGGGTATCCCTGCTGTTATCTTTAATTTCGGTGGGGATGCGGGCCAGCAGGAGCCTCAGCTGATGCTAGGAAGAGTAGCCCTCTTCCTGGCACAGGCCAAGTCATGCAGTGCCCCACAGGGATACCAGGTGCTGTGCAAAGCCCCCTTCCCATGACATCATCATGCGTGCCCCCATGGATTTTCCCATATCCCTGGGGAGCCACCTTGGCATCTTACATAGAAAATGGGACTCAGCCAAGTTGGGCACCTCCTTCTCATGTTGCTCACATCCCAATTGGGGCATGAGGAGCATGGGAAAGGATTCAACTGGGGTTTACTGGAGCCAGTAAAGCTCCTCCTCCCTACACCGTTTGCATCTGAATTGAGATATGAGTAGTATGGGAAAGGATTTGGCCAGGGCTTGCAAAAGCTGGTCCTGCAAGCCCCAGTTAAGTCCACAGGATCCCCATGTTATCTCTAACCCAGATCAGAGATATGATGGAGATTCTCCTTCATGCACTCGCCCTTGCATTGGGGTGAGCCCCATTGAGGAATCTCTTTGATATGGCTGATGAAAGGTTGGACATAACATGAGGATCCCTCTCCTCTGCATCCTTGCAGAGATTGCACTCCCCTGCTTCCAGGTCCGGTGGTGGGGCTTGGAGAGGTTAAGGAGCAGGGCCCGAGGATGGCGCTGAACCTTCTGCAGCCCATGTTAGGCACTCCATTGGCTGGATTAAGCCCACAGGCTGGAGGTTGCCCTCCTCTGTTTTATCACACCCCTGACTCAAGACAACTGAGTGGTCCATTGCCTTACGCCTCCCCAGATCTGATGGATGTTTTACTGTTTAAAGACAGAGAAGGAGGAGCCAGCCAGCAAATCTGACTATTGGACCATCTAGCCCAGTATTGTCAATACTGATTGGTTGCAGCTCTCCAGAGTTTCAGGCAGCAATTTTCCAGTCATACCTGGGGCATGTCTAGGTATGGATCATCCCTGTGTGTCCACATGATACACAGGGGATCCAGGGAGCAGATAGGGACGATCCCTCCATTTCCCTCTGATATCTGGGAACAGTTTTTCCCCAGCTTTTCCCACGGTTCCGGGACAATCCCAAGGGCTGTGGGTGGTGTGGGCACCCATCCCGGCTTCTTCCCTCCTCCCCATGAGTAGTGGGGGTTAGCAGAGTGAAGGAGCTGGGGTGGGTGGAGTCCAGGGACATGGGGGGAGGTGTAGGGTAACGGCTTTTTTTTCTTACTTTTTTGCTGGGCGCTCCAGCTCCTGCCTTTTTTTTTTTTTAAAGACAGGTGTGACATCCTGCTTCCTCCCTGGAGGTGGCACACCATGTATGAACCCAGGGGGAGGATCTCGTTATCAGCATATTGTGAGATCCTCCCCGCTCCCTCCCTAGGTGTAGACATGTGCCTGGAGTGGCCAGGATTGATCCTGGGACCTTCTGCATTCAAAGCAGGTGCTCTACCACTGAGCCATGGCTCCTTCCTAAATGCTATTAACCATTCCTGATGTCCCAGTTTGCCTCTGTTTGCTTCCATTCTGTTGCTGCTCAGTTTCCCTCTCTTCTCTCTCTCTGTCTCTCTGTGTGTCTTTTCTCCTCTCCCTCCCTGTCATGGCTTAAACCAACTCTGAGGCTGCATCGGCATGCCAAAACCCCACCACTGCCACCCACACATTATTTCTTGCCTCGCCATGATAGAATTTGGCTGGACCAAGAGCATTGCCATACTGGAGGAGGTGCAATGGTGGCCCAGTTCCCAAGAGTTTTATTGATATAAAAATGAACTGAAATGAATGAAACCCAAGACTCTTAGCATTTTAGCCAACATGTAGAAAGGCGCTCAGTGCTTCCTGTGAGATATTTGTTGCTAACAATTGCCTCAAGATATGCAGCACATAAAATGTGCAAACTTGAATATGTCAAAACATATTTCTTTCTATGGGGTATTTATATAGTCTATGAAGTCTACATAACCTTTCCATAAACACATACCAACAAGCTTTCTGGGTCATTACACATAAATCCCAGGTTGTCAAATGAGGACAGTTATTTTTGCCTCTTGGCTGTCTTTGGCAAATAGGTCTCTTGCAAATATGTTACAAAACTGGTATGTCTATGAACTTTTGATTTAATGACTGCACATCTTTAACATACTGTCTACAGATCAATTCAGACTGGAATTAAGTCAGACAAAGACAGTAGTTTCGGTCTCTAAGAAGGATACAGAAAGAGAAAACAGGAGCAAATCAAGTGAGGAGGAAAAAAAGACCAATCCCCCAGCAATAATAGCATTAAACATTTACAATTACACCGGATTTCCTCCCAATTTGTAAATGAAATTATTTATTTCAGTCTTATATTTGGTGGCATCTTTATGCACTGGGGAATCTCTGATACACTCATGAAATTCTTTTATAGGCAAGGGTTGCCCTATTCACTTAAATTAGGGTTGCAGACCCTTCAGCTCATGGGCTGGATCAAACCCGTGGAGGCACCATATCCAGCCCTCACAGTCTTCTTGAACCCACCCACCCCAAGCAATCCCTGCTGTCATCTCCAATCTGAGATTGGAAATAACAGCAGAGACTCAGGCTGACAGGGTACTCAGTCAGTGCTGAGCCACTGCTTAGAAGAGCCACCAGTCTTTCCAACATCAGCTAAATGGCTTCATCCCTTCCATGGTGACGGTATGTGTTGAGTGAAGCCAGGATCTTACCCAGCACTGGAAAGAGTGGCTTCGCTTCTTGGCACAGGCCAAATGGCTTCATGCACCCTTATGGAGAAGGTGCATGCTGCACAAACCAGAGATTTGGCTGGCACCAGAAGGAGACAGTCATAAGAAGAGCCATGCTGGATTACACCCAAAGGTCCATCAATCCATTCAGTTCATATCGTGCCTGTGGGAAAAACACAACTAGGAGATGAGTGTAGTAGAACCACCCTGCTCATGTACCCCAGCAACTAATGTACATAGGCATACTGTCTCTGACACTATAGCCACCAGGACTAATAGCCATTGATAGCCTTATCCTCCATGAATGTCTCTAATCCCCTTTAACAACCATCCAAATTGGTGGCCATCACTGTCTTGTGGTAGCAATTTCCATGGGTGAATTATGCACTGTGTGAAGAAGTACTTCCTTTTATCTCATGTATCTCCCACCAGTCAGCTTCATGGGATGACTTCATTAGGTTCTAGTATTATGAGAGAGTGAGAAAAATGCCTTTTTAGGTGCGTTGATCAGAACTGTAAACAGTATTCCAAGTGTGTAAACAGTGGTCCCATCAAAGAGGTCACATTATAAGAAGGGGCCATAGCTCTAGGGAGGAGCCGTAGCTCAGTGACAGAGCACCTGTTATGCATGCAGAAGGTTGTAGGTTCAATCCTCAACATCTCCAGGTAGGGCAAGGAAAGATTCCTTCCTAAAACCCAGCCAGCACCAACAATACTGAGCTAGATGAACCAATGGTCTGGCTCAGTATAAGGCTTCTTTTGTCTTTTCCAGCTTTTGACCAGATTAAATGAAGAAAAGGACTCCTATATCTTTAACAAATGCATAGAAAAAGCAAAATTAGCCTTTTCACCCTGAATGCATTATGATGTGAAAAGCTACATCTTACAAATGCAACTTCTATGCAACTTCTTGGCATGTTACACTGACCTGGTTCACATGATTATGGAGTGTTTAATAACCCACAATAGCTTGTTAACCCCCTCCGCACTGAGGGGATAAGCATAATTACCCTTGGCAGCATGGCTTGTTTTGCCATGTAAACCCAGGGAGGCTTGTTGCCATGGTTAAGAATGCACTGTAGAACCCTCAAACAGTCCATGGGTTCTGGAGTACATAGACATTCTAAGAAGTATGAACAGCCAATATATATTTTTCTCCAAAAGAAATATTTGAACTGTCCTCATGGACAAAACTAGACAGAACTGCAAAGTGAGTCGCACTCCACAGTAACACAGCACATGTACATTTTTCTTGCAAAACAAGAAGAAAAAATCACCCCCAAAACCTGCTGGGCTGCTTCTAATACCTCCAGGTATGTCTGGTTGTTTTTATATCTTACCTGTGATTAACATCAGACTCTTGACCTTTGTCTATGAATCTTGTTCTTTTGGTAAAAACTATGAGCCTTAAAGGCACAGGTAAAAATTAAGATTAGGTAAATTGCTGGGCAGTCCTAGAATACTACAGTGCTACATTTCCAAGGCAGAAGAGTTTGCAGCAGTCTTTGACCTGTGCAAATAAAAGCATACATTAACACATTAAACATTATGGAACCTGCTTTGCTTTCATAAGCCATCTTGAGCTATTTATGCAGTAAGCACTTTTCTTCAGTGACTCTATTATTATTATTATTTCATTTATTTATACCCCGCCTTTTGTCCAAAGCTGGGCCTCAAGGCGGCATTACAAAATTTAAAATGTATACGTTTAAAACCTATAAATAGAGATATGCAAAAGTTAAAACTCTGCCCCTCGGCTTCTCGGGGCAAACTATATTTGTCTTGGGAAAAGTCATTTTGCCTTTTAGTAGGAAAGTGGGTTTGAAGGTGGATCTTTCCCAGGGCCAGCCCAAGACATTTTACCCACCTGAGGCACAAATGTTGCCTCCCCGCATCGCAATTTCATGTTCAGAAGTGGACTGGACTGGCATTTGAATCTTCTTTCAAGACTGATGACTGGACAATGTCCTCGTGAGGATAGCCAGGTAGCTTAGGGGGCTCAGAACAGGCTGCTTGGCCTACACCACTCTGTCCTCCAACGTCTTAGTCCTGCTTCCCACCTGCCAGCACTCAGTTACTTTGAATGCAAACGCTATTCAAAACTGTGGATGGCAAAACCATAAAAGTATAGCATTTGTCCAAAAGAGGGTTTCAGAGTAACAAACACAAAAATCACAAACAACAAAAAAGTATAAAGCTTTCAACCAGCTAAAAACAAATTTAAATTTAAACCTTAGAAGAGGCATTCCTGCTTCTCTGACACACATGAGGAAATGCTGCTACGAAGACAATGCATGTAACAAGATACATGTGCATTGTCTAGAAACAAAGTTTAGCTTTTGATTCAGAACAATACCTTTATACATTACTTTATGTATTCATTTTATTTGTACCCTGCCATTCCACCAAAGCACTGCTACTCAAGGTGGCTTAGTGAACCAATTTAAAATAGATCAAAACAGTACTTTAAAATGCAATGAAAACGCAATTACAGGAAAATATTATTAGAACAGCATGCAGCACATGAAACAATAAAGAGGTCTGCTGTACAATCCACAAAACCTTTATTCAGTAATTAGACACCACTTCACACCTGAAGGGAGTATAAATGCTAGGAGCTATCTTCTAAGCTTAATTAGACTAACAAACCAAGACAGTTGCCTCTCAACTAAATGAACAGTTCCCCCACTGTGCTCGACAGACTTTTACTTGACCCCACCTTCAGGGAGGGTCTTCAAGTTGTAACCTCTGCCTTATAGTCTGGCAGACTGCCTCCCACCTCCTCTCAACTCCACCCACTTGACTCTGCGGTGGACTCTGGGATCTGTCAATTCCGATGCTCTCTCCCCCTCTGACAAAGACTGAGTTCCAGGGGGCGGGGAAAAGAGGGAAGATTAACTCTGAGCCTGGGTGTCCTGTTCGATAAGCTTCTGGGTAGATTCCTCATTGACTCCTGGAGAGACTTGGAGAACTTCCTGCCCTGCTTCCTGTCTTGGCTTGTCTTCTTCTTCAGCCTCTGTGTCCAATTCGGAATCCACACCAGGAAAGCGGCCTCATCCTGATATCCTGGTGTTTAGGTAGATATCTGATATCTCAAACCATTTTCTACAGAGATTCAATCATCATTTAGGGCATTCCTGGTTAGATGGCAAATCTAGAGAATAGAATATTTTTGTGGAGTGTAGGTGGATAAATAACGAGACAGACAACAATAGCGGGATTTAAACAGGGACACGTATTTATTTAGCGATCTGCAAAGGGGGTTGAAAACCTATCAGGCATCCAGTGTGGCCTGCTTACAGGTCCCTCAGGTCAGGCGAGACATTCATGGCCAGTGGGCAGGTGCTGCACCAATCGTCTTCCCATGGGCCTCCCCCTGTGAGGTAGGGGAGCCTTCCTTTGTCAACCCCAAATCAGACCGCCCGGTTCAGAGTGGATGAGTAGGGTTGGCCCCAAAGGTAAGTCTTATCTCCCTAGCTAGGCTGCTGGGCTCAAAGCTGGGAGCCTCGGACTTACCAGTCACCTTGAACAGTGCCCGTGAATGCTCACCAATTCGGAATCCCTCTGGATGCCCGTACCTAGTGCCAAATAAATGTGACCAAATTAAAGAAGATTAATCTATTAATACTCCCAAACTGTCTTACAGTGTGAAGTAGGTGAAAAAACTCATGTACAATTCAGTATATGAATAAAAAAATCCTACTCGGCTCCGTAAAGTCAACCAGCAAGCCCACACTGGCCACAGCTAGACCTAAGGTTTATCCTGGGATCATCCAGGGTTCGCCCCTGCCTGTGCACTGGATCCCCTGTGTGTCACCTAGTTGAACAGGTTTGACTCCTGGATGATACAGGGATAAACCTTAGGTCTAGCTATGGCCACTGTCTACAGGGAGGGAGGGAGCTGCACAGCGAAAGAGGAGGTGGGAGTGAGGGAGCCTCCTTTTAAGCCTCTCCACCCCCTCTCCACCTTGAGGCCCGGATGTGCCTTACCAATGACGGGAGGGCATGTCTCGTTCATCCCCCCAACCCACAAATGCTTTCCCATGCCCAGGCCAAGCCGTGGCTATTCGGCCGTGGCAGAATAGCCATTGCATTGCATTTAGTCACAACAGCAGCATATCATATTATCTCAGGGTTTTGCTTCAAAGTATTTGGAAAAACAAGTCTTGTCCTTCCTATTAAGCAGGATACAATGCAAATTGTCCTGAGATTTCATATGTTTTGATATTTATTTATTGATCTTCGCATCCTCCACCTTCCAATGTTATGTGTGACAAAGGAAGTATTGAAACATCAGACAATAGCTGTTCAGGGATTTTGTTTACCTATTGTAATTTACCATTTTAATACATATAATAGTCTTACCCCATTACAAGGTGTCATCACCATTCACAAGAAGTGGACCAGAACTATAGTTACAATAAGGGGCAACTCTTTACTGATTGGTCCAGTTGGCAGAGAATGATTTTGGCAACCTGATTATGTCTGGCAACATATTCTGTGCAGCATAAGATAGCGCCACTATTATGTGCTCTATTCTTTCTGGTTTCTCACTAGATTGTATCTAACAAGATATTCTGCACTGGATAAAATAGGTCAGTTATTATAGATTCTATTGTTTCTGGTTCTTTGCATTTTCTATGACTGTAGGAGTACTACACACAGCTCCATCTCGCCCCCAAATGAATCGGACTGTTTTCAACCCCTCCATTTCAACAAAAAACCTTCAGGAGAGGGAGGGGAGTCAAGTGTTCGATGCCTGGTTTAACTGCCCCTCCCCACAGGCTGTGGGAAGTGTGCAGAATGTGGATAGAGAGGCATTTTTCTCATTCTTTCATAATACTAGAACCCGAGGTCATCCCATGAAGTTGAGTGGTGGGAGATTCTGGGCAGATAAAGGAAGTACATCTTCACACAATGGGAGGGGGTAACAAATGACAGAGGGCTCCCATTGAAGTGAGAGCTTGCAAGCCTCCATCATTCCTGGCTGCAAATGACAACTCCGTAAAACTGAGGAGAAACTCTGCCAGAACCTCTCCTTAGCTCGCTGCATGGAACAGTTGTTAATTTGCAACTGAGGATCATGGGGCCTTTCAGGCACTTACAATCCTTGGCTGACCATGATATCTCTATGTCATGTCACATGTTTGTGTAATCATAGGAGCAACTCCTAACGTGATAATAATTGCAATAGCTTCATACAGAGCAGTTATAGGGCCCGCTGTTCTTTCCTTGCTTTTTTAACTGCTCTCCCCATGTCTCCACTTCCTCACTTCCTGTTCCTCTTTCACACTCCGCCTCCTTACTCTGGCTGACTTTACTTGGGCTCTGTACAAGTTGTTACAAGCTCCACCAAGCATGATCCCCAATTGCACCTACGGCCAGAATCAAAAGGTGAGACACTTGTACTGGGTTAGAAAGGGCCACCAATTTATTAAAATGTAACACAAGAAATCTGCATGACTAGTGAAAGCAGCACAGGTGTCTCATTGCAATCTCTCTCCTTGCTTAATTGCAGGTGAGCCTGTTCCAGCCCTGAGAAAGAAGCATGATGTGTCTCCTTCAGTCCCATCCAGCCACACTCCAGAATCTGAACCAATCAAGCCCCAAGAGGTTCATTTCCCTGCCTTGAGACCCCACAGCCCTGAAGGCAAATCTTGGACATTCCTTTTCACCTTCCCTGTGCCCCCAAGTGTTCACCAAAGATGTCTGTTTGGAACCTATTTCCTGCATTGCCCTGCCTCAATAAAGGGATATGTCTCTGCTTGTTTGGTTTCACTGCATTGCCCTAGGGTATAAAAAAAAGTTGTTGCCCTCATCAGAAAAGTGTATTCTGGCTCCTCTATTTAAATACTCCAAGCACTATTTCATCTCTGGATGGGGAAGAAATGCCCCAGCGCCCCCCCCCCCCCAAATACACACACATAAACACACACACACCACCACCACCACACATTGCTAACCAGATTTCCCTATTGATCTTTCAGGACTTTCAGTTCAGTTCCCCTTCATCAGTCCACAGCTTATGCAGTAGCACCTCGGACCAAATACTGAGCTTGAATTATTTGGAAGTAGTGCTGAGACAAAGTATTTTGCTCTGGTGTTGGGTGCCAAGGACATCCTTTTCACTCATTGAGTTTCATCCCTCCAAATTCCCACAATGCCACCATCATTAACCCAGATTCTGCTCTGGCCACAGGGACCAGTGTCCCAAACTGCTCCATCTGACTGCAAGATTATTTGATTGTGGGATTGTGCATTGGCAATGCTGTTGTCCAAACAGGGTACATGGCATAGGCACTGCAATGTCAATGCCCTATTAACCCCATGAATCCTCCTTATCACATGTCCTGATGCCTGGTTATCGCACTAAAAGTACATTGAGGAGACCACCAGATCTCCAGCCCATGACCATACTGCCAGTACTGTTGGGAACAGAGGTGAGGAAAATCCAGGAATTTAAGATCCCTGATTATTCCCACTTCAGCTGTCCACCACTCGGCACACCAGCACCTTCAAGAATAGACCCTGAAGCTGCTCTTCTATTCTCTCCCTGGCTTGATCAAACCATAGTTTGCAATTACATCCAAACCAGACAAATTACAGTTTGCACACCAGAAGTGGAGGCCACTTTCAAGCACTACGTTGGTGATCATCTTTCATACAAAAGGCCACAAAGAAAGTTCTTGCTTTTGAACTTGTCTGGCCCCTCTACTTGCTCCGATTGCAAAGTTTCAATCCCCTTTGGGTAAATTCCCTTGGTCATCATTTCTTCCTGCTTGAAGTCAACGTGACTTGACTATTTAACTGGCTTTGTTGATCATTGATTCAGTCTTGTGAATGGTTCAACAATTACTCAGATTGTGGCAAACCCATGGGGTTGCAACCTTTTCAATAAAAAAGGGTTAATTTTAAATCTTCCCATCTCCAATGTGATATATGATATCAGGAACAAGGATTCAATAAAAATATCACGTGTACAGTCTATGCAACAAACAAACAAATACAAAAACTCCTGTCTATAACTATATTATTAAAAGGATCTTGGTTGATTGAAGGGTTTCAAGGAACACAAACGTGTTTACCTAGCAAGATTAAGCTTGTCCCAAAATGATATGTTTGGCACATTGAAAGCTGGGAGCCATAGTTACTTTCTGCTACTTGTCCAGCAGAGAGGTGGCCTTTGCATTTTTTTGGGGGGGGGGATGTTTAAACTGAATGAGTTAAATCTGATGGGCTCCCACTGATTCTCTTCTGCCCTGCAAGGTCCATTGTGCAAGAGGCCCCTATCACTTGGCCAGCAAATTTGTGATCCCAGGGCAACCTGAAATGCTCATTTCTGGAAGGAGGCAAGTCAGTGGAGCTCCGATCAAGGAGTTCCACCAATCTGCTTCCTTCCAGAAACCAGTGCTTCCACTCATTTCAGGGTTCCCCTTAGGAAGCACTAAATCTCCTGCACCACTTGCAGAAGGGAATCAGCAGAGTGGAAAGGAATCAGCAGGGGTGTAAGCACCCAGTAGGATTCTGCCCAATGTTTTTAAAAACGTATTATTTATATATTACATTTTTATCCTGCCCTTCCTCCAAGGATGTTAGGGTAGAATACCTGGTTCTCTCTCTCCTCCCAGTTCATCCTGACGTCAACCTTGTGTAGTAGGCTAGACGGGGAGAAAACGATGTGCCAAAGATCACCCAGTGAGCTTCATGGCTTGAAGTACAATCCTAAATGTGTGGGAGGGGACAGCGGGGGGTGGGAGTGATGGATATAATGTGCAATGCCTTGATGGCTTTTTAGCAAGTAAGTCGGTATATAAATGCTTATAATAAATAAAATAAATACTGCCACTTTGCCAGGGCAGAAGTTGCATACATGCGGGCCTTTTCCTCTGCTTCATAGCTTTGTTTTTCCTTTCTCCCCACTCATTGATTACACTGAGGAGAGAAGGGGGAACTATGCTGGCTCCATGCAGGCATAGAGGTGGGCAGTCCTGGGGCCTCCCCTGCCAATGCAGAGCTATGGATCCAGCAGATCTAGGACCATGTCTGCCCCACCCCTGCTCCACCCCACCCTAGAAAACCCTATTTCAGGATCTTCTGCTGCCTCTCTATTCTAACACCTCTCAGCCATCCATCCAAAGGAATTAACATTGCTCTATGAGTGGGGATTTGAATCTGGGCCTCTTCCTGGCTGGACCTAGTTTGAGACTCTAATCTTTTCACCACTCTGGCTCTCAGATGAGAGGACTTTGACAGCATAGTCCATTGTTTTTCAGCTCCCATCAAAGACTGAAGTAACCGCTGCCTCTGAGACTGCAACAAAGCTTGAGTGAAAAGCTATTTCATTCCCAATGTCACATTTGGATCATCTCCCCTAAATAAAAGCTAGATACAAAAAAACAAGCCTGGATTTTGAGCCCATTTCAATCTAGACTTTCCTTTCTCTATCGAAACATGAGAAAAGCCAACACACTAGGATTGCAAGGTAAATAGGAATGCATGGGTTTTCTGATAATTCACTCGGAAGCATTTAGATCAATATGTCAATTCCTACAATCAACACTTCAGCACATTTCCCACTCAGGTGTGAACCTTATTAACAGCATCCTCACATGCTGCAATGGGAGATAACACTGGGGTGTGGGTATGTGGGTATGTGTGTGGGTGTCAAATGTATTAATAAGACTGTACATGATTTCAGAAGTTCTTGCCGCCACTGCAGTTTTCATTGACTACCGTGCTGTCAGAAGGAAATCCATCATCCCAGGTTTAGCTCTCTTCTTAGCAGGCAGGGATTGCATGACAGAGCTCAGCAGCTACAGATGAATGAAAATGAATGAACTTTTGTGGCAGACCTTTGAATTCCAGGGCAGCGCACACATTTAGTAGGCTGCATCATATCCTTGTTTGGTATTGTTATTTTAACTCATGGTTTCACGTACTCACCGTTGAGTAAAATCTGCTTTATTTACTTCTGACATTAAGGGATGTTTCCTTCTATTATGTTCAGCAAAAGGAAAAAGAGACGAACTTTCTTAAAGAGCCTTGACAACTGACCAGTTTTACAACACCAGGAAACAATCCAGATTTTGTGTGAGTCATAGATGTCAAGAAGAAATACGCCTGTCTGTTACATCCCTTTGAAATATCATCTGATACTACTCTAATTTGATGTGCAAACAAAACCACTAACAATACCTAGATGAATCAAGGTTTGAATTCCCTTCACTTTAATATGTATGTATTGGAAATAATGCACAGAAAGAAACTGTTTAAGAATGTGTTGCTGAGAAGGTTGTAGTCAATACCAAGGCCACGAGTCTGGTTTCTACAACTTCCCATTCCAGGTTTCCGCAATGATGCAGTCATAATTTATTTTTGGCTCTCACTTTTCTCTCTTTTTTACCTCTTTTTTTTTTTTTTTTTTTTTGCTAAAAGGGTGATGGTATGAAGAAGGGAAACGTTGATGAGATGCTACAACAAATAAATGAAGCTACAACACAGAGCATCTCCATTTGATGTAATCCTGGACTGAGGACCCTCTGGTGATAAAATTCAGAGGCTTATTTCCTTTTATCCATCCAAAGTGATGAGGCTGGTACACAGACCATGTTTTAGGAATCAGATGGAATCAGAGCATTTGTAAATTCACACTAAAACAAAACATGGGTGGGCAATGTATGGCCTTCCAGATGTTGTTGGACTGAAACTCCCATTGCTCGTAGCCAGCATAGCCAATGGAGAAGGACGATGGGAGTGGCAGTCTAACAACATCTGTTAAGCCAGACATTGCACACCCATGATTTGGGGCATGATGCATTCCCAGATCGGCCCAGCCACCCATGCATGAAGGGATCTCAATTACAAAGTGGTCCCAGGGGTCTGTCCACCACTGATCAATTGAGAATTACAAACCATCCTTTACATATTTGGAACCACCAATATGGCTTAGAATCCTCACTTTGCATATAATCATGCATTTAAAGGATGGTTTTAAACAAACCTTTTTCACTTTCCCAATTGTGAGTATGACAGCATGTTTCTAAAAGCTGCTAAGGGGGAAATAATTTATGGCACCTGAAACTTCGTATGTGTTTCTCAAAGCATGAAGCTATTAAACGTTTTATAGATTTTGTTGCAAAAAAGAAAAGGAAAAAAGAAAAACCTTGAATTATGTCTGGGAGGAAATGGGAACCATTACATAGTGGAGCTGAATTTTAAGAAGTTCTCTTCTCTTGTAGTTCCACGGCATCATTTTGCTTGGATAGGCCCGGTGGAGTGATGTGCATTAAACAGGTTCATAATAGGCTGCTTGGGAAATAAAATATTTAACTATATCAAAATGAGCCAGGAGTTAGAATGGTATGCAAGCCATAGCAGTGCATTATATTAAACCAAATTTATTATGCCCTTTTTGTTGTGACAAGTCATTTTAAAAATAATAGTGGACCTCCACAACTATTACTGAAAAGGAAACAATGAATTCCAAAATCCAGGTCAGGATTAAGGAACTGTGAGCCAAACGGGGCTTTGGACTTGTGTGACAAACTGTTTTTGAAACTAACAGAGCAACCCTACTATTTGTTGCAGAGAGCTCTGACACCAGAACCTCTGAAGAATCCTCAGAGGGGAAGATCCAATATATCCTGTGGGCTCTGGGATGCTCTCCCAGAGACTATTGCTAGCTGCAGGTTTTCAGAGTCCTTGAGCAAGACAGCCTCAATGGGCCCCCGCCTCCTTCAGTGAGTCTACCTTCTCACCACTATTGTCACCACCTGCTATTGCTCCTTTTCCTCTTCCTCATGATTGATACCACTTGCTTGCTTGGCAGGCAGAGGGCCAGTAGATCCTGGAATCTACTGCTCCTCCTTCTCACCCAGCCATTGTCTGGACCGGAGCAAGAGGCAGATGAACACAGAGGTTGCAAAGGTGAAGAGAAGGGGCAAGTCCAGGGGGCTCTTGTCAGGGGGCCCCTGTTGGCATGTGGGTCCTTGGCTGACACCAGAACTTGCCTACTTTTGGTTCCACCACTGAGACCGGGACCATAGGATTGCATCCTAAGGGGAGCTTTGAAAACAGTTTGCAAAATGTTGTGTGAGCTAGCTGTGCAAAGAAAAAAAAAGTCCCAAAACATTCTGGAATAGCATGAGTAAGTTTAAGCAGCTCTTCTGTTCCCAGGCACTAAGTCCAGGAAAGGTAAATTTGGTGAAGTTAATGAGGGATAACTTTGCGGAGGCAGCGCATTGTCAATGTTTGTTCAGAAATTGGTAGTAGTTGTATTCTGTGAGAGCAAAGAAGTAAACCAGTATTATAAACATTTGATCAGTAATGGAGGATGCATTTCTCTTCTTTAAATATGTGCTGCTAATAACCATAGAAGCACAAGTAAACACAATCTGGCCTTTAAAAAAAAAGTGGTACTTGAATTTTAAGTACGTTAGGAGCTCATTTATCCAATGGTCATGTCTAGATAGTCGGAAGTGTGGGTAAATCATGGTGGAGCTGTTTGCATTGAGTTCCTATATATGAGGCTGCATGTAAAATATACTCAGGGAATTGAATATTTGGCCAAAAAGAGGAGAGTTCTCCAGAAAGCCTTGCCAGAATGGTGACCTCATAGGGCTATTGTGAGAGCATGACACACAATAAAGACAACTCACTTTGAATATTAGAAGTATGATGTAAATCAGGGGTGGGCAACTTCTGTCCCGTTAGATGCTTGCAGCCCCCATGCCCTTTTTTATGGCCCCCACTGCCTCTCACTGCCAATGAATTTGCCACTGCAGTGGCTGTTAGGGGGAGAGCAGCATTTTTTCTTGAAAGCAAGCCTCCCAGGAACATGATTCTGCTTCCAGACAGGGCCCACACAATCTCTATGCAGCTTGTTTTCAAACCAAATTTGCTGCCACCTGTGCAGCACCAAAAACCACGGCAAATTTGGCAGGGGGCAGTCCCCTGCAGGTTCCAGAGAGGAAATGCAGCCCGTGGAAGTTAACCACCCTCATGTCAATGATTTATAGCAGTAATGCATTGTGTTAGTATTTTGCCAAAATAATTGCTGAGTATTATTAGCTAGTAAATACAGACAATCTTAATCACATTTGAGTTCCATGAATTTCAATTGAAGAAACTCAGACATGTGCTTAACTTTTCCACTGAAACTAATGGGCCTCAGAACTGTTCAAAACTGGTTGAACTGTGCCCATGTTCTTCTGGTTATGTAGTTAAGAGTTGTGCTTTTAAGACCATAAAAATCCTGATAAAATGCATTTTAACATTATTCTCAGATATACAAATTTGTGTGCACTTTCCCCCTAATATACAACTTTAGTATGCATTTTTAATTAGAGAACTCAATTACAAAATTCAGAAGAATGCAAATTTTGAAGGATAACTGAGTTTCTATTCTTATATTGATTCAAAAGTGAGAAATTAGGTTAGAAAGTGCAAAATTAGGTTGTTTTTGTTGTTTATTCGTTCAGTCGCTTCCGACTCTTCGTGACTTCATGGACCAGCCCACGCCAGAGCTTTCTGTCGGCTGTCGCCACCCCTAGCTCCCCCATGGTCAAGTCTGTCCCCTCCAGAATATCATCCATCCATCTTGCCCTTGGTCGGCCCCTCTTCCTTTTGCCTTCCACTTTCCCTAGCATCAGCCTCTTCTCCAGGGTATCCTTATGTGGCCAAAAGTACTTCAGTTTTGCCTTTAATACCATTCCCTCAAGTGAGCAGTCTGCCTTTATTTCCTGGAGTATGGACTGGTTTGATCTTCTTGCAGTCCAAGGCACTCTCAGAATTTTCCTCCAACACCACAGTTCAAAAGCATCTATCTTCCTTCGCTCAGCCTTCCTTATGGTCCAGCTCTCACAGCCATAGGTTACTACGGGGAATACCATTGCTTTAACTATGCGGACCTTTGTTGTCAGTGTGGTGTCTCTGCTCTTAACTATTTTATCAAGATTTGTCATTGCTCTCCTCCCAAGAAGTAAACGTCTTCTGATTTCCTGGCTGCAGTCAGCGTCTGCAGTAATCTTTGCGCCCAGAAATACAAAGTCTGTCACTGCCTCCACGTTTTCTCCCTCTATTTGCCAGTTATCAATCAAGCTGGTTGCCATAACCTTGGTTTTTTTGAGGTTTAACTGCAACCCAGCTTTTGCACTTTCTTCTTTCACCTTCGTCATAAGGCTCCTCAGCTCCTCCTCGCTTTCAGCCACCAAAGTGGTGTCATCTGCATATCTGAGATTGTTAATGTTTCTTCCTGCGATTTTAACTCCAGCCTTGGATTCATCAAGCCCAGCTCGTCGCATGATGTGTTCTGTATACAAGTTGAATAGGTAAGGTGAGAGTATACAACCCTGCCGTACTCCTTTCCCAATCTTAAACCAGTCCGTTGTTCCGTGGTCTGTTCTTACCGTTGCTACTTGTTTGTTACACAGATTCCTCAGGAAGCAGACAAGATGACTTGGTATCCCCATACCACTAAGAACTTGCCACAGTTTGTTATGATCCACACAGTCAAAGGCTTTAGAATAGTCAATAAAACAGAAATAGATGTTTTTCTGGAACTCCCTGGCTTTCTCCATTATCCAACGGATATTGGCAATTTGGTCTCTAGTTCCTCTGCCTTTTCTAAACCCAGCTTGTACATCTGGCAATTCTTGCTCCATGAATTGCTGGAGTCTACCTTGCAGGATCTTGAGCATTACCTTGCTGGCATGTGAAATAAGTGCCACTGTCTGATAGTTTGAACATTCTTTAGTGTTTCCGTTTTTTGGTATGGGGATATAAAATTAGGTAACCAAACAGATTTCTCCCCAATCCATAGTTCTATTTAGGATTGGTTGTGTGACACCTTGTGCAACCAAAGCAGAGTGCTTCCTGTCATCATGCTGGGGGGGGGGGGAATATATTTGATCCATTTTGCAACCTGCCCGCATTATTACAGAGAAAGTGAGCATTCTTCACAGGAGGCAAACATTTTAGGATTGAACTGCTCCCACTGAAATCAATAAGACCTAAAATTGTTATAGGATGCAAAATTTTGGCAAAGGAGTCTCTTTAAAACTGTCCTAATATTTAAAGATGGGAAACCATGTAACCCTGGCAAAATAATTGCTCTTTGGCACTTTGGGTATGTATTTATTATTATGTATGGCAGAAGAGAGCTCCTGACATCTGGTCTTGGGGAAAGGGGGATGTTCTTCTGGAGTTGGGGAAAGGGGGATGTTCTTTTGGTCTTCATCTGTTGTTCCTTGAAAAATCTCCTCCTTGGCAGAGTAGAAGGAGGAGATTTTTCAAGAAACAACAGATGCTTGATGGACAAGCTAAGAATTTCTTTTATATTTAGGTTTTATCATCATTTTGACTATTTTACTTAGATTCGCGAAATCAGTCTACTGTTTTTCTCAAGTTCCTTCCTCAGCTTCTGACGGAGGACATTGTCTGAAACGTGTTGAGTACATTGAAGAACTGATTAAAGAATAACAATAAAGATTTATAGCACCAGAGCTTTGCTCTCCCTTTTATTCCACAAATGATATAGCCAGTAGCCAGGAGTGATTAGAAAGTAGGACGCTCGAAACCTCACTCTTAACGTTCACCTCTTAATCAGGCTATCAGAAAAAGACGCCCTTTCCTCCTGAAAGCACCAGATTTTATCTGCTATGTAAATTCTTAGAATGAGTCATGTTATCAATACAATACAGAAAATAAAATTCTGCACACAATGGGACACAGCAATCCAGATCTGGAAAGGGATAGCAGATTTCTGTATTCTCGGGGTGAAGTCATTTTCAAGCCACTGTTCTGACAGATGGAAATGTATTTTGCTGTACAGTCCAACCCCTTCAAGAATGGTCAGATTGTACAATAAAGGACCTGTAATTCTGGAAGAAAGAACTTCACAGCTGTGAAACACAAACACACAGTATAAAATCACTGTAGATAAGTAGGGCCAGTTGAATGAATGTGCATCCTAAAAGAGAGCCCTCTAGAGAGTGATTAGATCCCTTGCCTTTCTGGAATGATGAGATGCAACATAATAAAAATGACCTCTCATAGTGTCTTGTTAGAAATAATTGTCGAAAACACTTTAACCAAACCCAAAGAGAGAAATAACATTAAAGTGTGAAATATCTCACAACCTTCCAATGCAAATTAATTTGTCCTGAGCTTTGCTTTTGCTTTTAACCACAAATTGCTTAAAATTGGAGTCAGCGAAGTTACTTTGGGGGTTTGATCAGGCCCATAGACTGCCATGTAGCTATTTCTGATCTGGGACGATATCCTTTGGCCCACGTGATCACCAAGAATTGCATGGAGGCACTGTTTCTATCAAGTATATTGATCATGGTATATTGATTACAACTGGAAAATTAAATGGATTCAGTAAAACAATGAAACTAGATGTCCATGATTATAGACTAGTGAAAACAATCACTTCAATGTCTTACAGAGCAATTCTAGTCCCCAGATCTTTTGATTGGGCAGAGTTAGAATGAGAACAGAATTGCTGTTAGAGTTAGAATGAGAACAGAAATATATATGAAAAATATATATGAACAAATCAATAGCTGATTTGGGTTACTTTGTTTGATTCTGCCTGGGAACCCTATGATGCTGCTCAGACAAGATCTCCTTGCAGAAAGTGTGGGAGACTAATATACCAAGTAACAAAAGTAAATATTTTAGTCAGGGATAGTACTAAACTATTTGACCTCCTCACTATGTAAGCATAAGGTTGCCATCTTTTATAGCACTCTCCAAAGGTTCAAGAGTATTATGAAAATTTAGAAGTATGTGCATTTGGAAAGGAAAGGAAATAGGAGATCAGTACATGAGGTTTTCCCCTTCCTGCCTCACAGCTGTTAATTAGAACTACTTAAACCTCTTTAGTTAAGAAAAGGCTATGCAATAATACTTAATATGAGTGAAGAGAATTCAGAGAACCTTTTAAGAATCTTGAAGGTCCTGTTTTTATCATCTCATCAAATGTTTGTTCACTGTTTCATAGAATGGAACCGGGGCTTTCCAGAAATAGGTCCTTGAGGTAATAATAAAAAAAGAGGTCAAAGCATCTGTGTATTTCAGCATGGGAGAAATACCTGGATAGAGGGGAAGGAAGCAGCAGCCAGGCACCTCTCCATCATGCCTGGATCTGTATGAGGCTAGGAGAGGGAGAGGGAGAGGAAGCAGCTGCTGAACTTTGCAACTAAGAATCTAATGCCTAAATTTGCTTCTTTTTTTCCTCCTCCCTCCCAATCCCCATTCCTTCTGTGTCATGTTTTTTAGATTGTAAACCTGTGGGCAGGGACTGTCTTAAGAAATATTTCAATATTGTTTTTAAATTGATATAGTTTTGATACTTTTAATGGTTTTAAATTTTTGTATATCTGTTTTTAATGTTCATTGTTTTTAACTTTTGCAAACCGCCCAGAAAGCTTCGGCTATGGGGCGGTATATAAATGTAATAAAATAAATAAATAAATAAATATTTTTGTAAGCCACCTTGAGAGCCTTTTTTTGGGTAAAGGGTGGGATAAAAGTGCTATAATAAATAAATAATAGGTTCCAGCTACGGGAAAGAACAGTCATGGATCACAGCGGTTGTTGTCATTGTTGTTGCTGCTGCTGCTGTTATTGAGATGTATTCTCCATTCTTCCAATACATTCTTAAAATAAAATTACATTGTTTACAATAAAATATTAAGAACATCGTAAAATAATACATTAAGGCTGCTCTCCTATGGGCCTTGGGAGAGCATCCCTGGAGTCAAAGATCTCCCCCTCCAAGGGTGGAGTGAGAGGTCACTACAGAAACCTCCACAGTTGCCTTCACTCCTCACCCAGCTTGCCTCCTTTCCTCTCTCTCTGAGGTCAGACCTCTGACATGAGAGAAGGGGAAAGGAGATGTACTGGGGTTATGCCCAGAGATCCACAGCCCTCCGATTCCTGAGCCATGCCTCCAAACTTGTTACATATCTTCTCTAGTTCTGAAGCAGACAAACTAAAGTTTTCTCTCACTGGTTTCAGTGGGAGAGGATTGGGGGGCGGGGGGAAGAACCTAGACCGGGGAAGCCAAAACTAACAGAAGTACTATTCCTCCCTCACTTCTGCCCTGCCAGGCTCATACCAGCCTGGATCCTTTGGACACTTCAGCTCACCAAGACTAATGGTAGGATTGCTCTGCAACAGTGCAATCCTAGGTATGTTTACTCAGAAGTAAGCTCCACGCCATTCAGTTGGGCTTCCTCCGATGGAAGTGTGTATAGGATTGCAGCCTAAAATAAGTGAAAAACAGCAAATCTAGCATAAAACTAATACAGAGCAATTCAAGTAAAACAGATCAACAAAGGGTTAAAAGCCCAGGGGAGAAAAGAAAATGGTATTGGCTTGGCAGCAGGAAGATACTAGAATGGGCACCAAGTGAGCCTTTCTGGGCAGTCCATTCCAAAGGCACCTCCACTATAAAGTCCCTCTCCACAATAGCTATCTGCCACACCTCAAATGGTGGGGAAACCCAGAAAAGGACTTTGGATGATGATCTCAAAGTACTGACAGGGATACGTGGAGAAAGTGTTTCCCAGCCCCTAGCAGCAAAGGGTGTTAATGGTCAAGACCAGCATTTTGAATCAGGGCTGAAATCATATAGGGAAACAGTGTAGTTGGCAAAGCACCAGCATAGCATGCTCATAATGCCTAGTCACAGTTAAAAAGCTAGCAGCTTTAGAAGAAGGGGATGGTGAGCTCCCTCTTCAACTGATGTTAAAGTTGTCTAATCCAACTGGACAAGAAGCCTGGGTGGGGGAAGGGGGAGAGAGCAAGAGAGAGCGTTTGAACAATGTCTCCTCATAATGAAGATGCCTACTGGCCACATTGTGACCTCATGCTGAATGATTACTGCATACTGGTCCCATGGTGACCACATGCTGATGCTTCCTGCCAGAATACTGACTTAACCTCATTCCCTCATGTTGATGCAGCTCATCTGAAGAAGAAGGAACTTGCCCAACCTACCCATAGCTGCTGCCCACCAGGCTCAGGTCATTGCTGATCACTTTAATGACCACTTTGGTGAGAATTGCTCTCTTTGCACTCTGGGCTAGATGGAGTTTCTTACTCCCCCATCCTCTCAAATGCAAGCTTCAACCCCCTCCCTTGGTAGGCAGCTATCACCATGTTCACCAATACTTTTTAGGACATGGGGTGACTCCTGAGGCCTGTAGTGATAGCAGCTCTGTGCTATGGCAACCTGCTGCATACTAGTGTGTGTGTGTGTATATATATATATATATATATATATATATATATATATATATGGGAGCCACTGAAGAGTTAGCAGTTACTGTATGAGGATGGGAACACATCAAAGAGCCAACCTGAGTATTGTAGCTACATACACACACGCACACACACAGAGAGAGAGAGAGAGAGAGAATTTGTGTCCTATAGGTGACCACCACTCTCCCTCTGGTCCTCAACCATGGGTATCCAGCTGCAGCCAGCTAGGAATGATCAGGGATGGGATCTAATTATATCATTTACAGCTCCAAAATGTATTTTTATTCTGCATTCATGGTATTATATGTCTGGCAGATTATGTAAAATCTCTTCCTCCCATTTGTATTAGTTATGACCCATGTACCTTTTGCTAGAGATTTGGTAAACTATAAATGTGCTAGACTATGTTGCAAAGGGGTGGAGGGGGGAAGTAATGGTAAACCTGCAAACAATTTTTTGACTGTGAAATTCTCTTTCTACAAGATGAACTTTTCCTTGGATATATTAAAGATTCAGGACATAGAAAAGCATCTATTTTGCCATGTGCCAGAAATACACTGGCAAATACTTTTTCAACAATTAAAGTCAACAATTAAAAGGGCCTGAAAGCCTGCAAAAAATAGCTTAGGGTAAGTGGGAATTTGGAACAGAAAAATCAGCTGCCAGGAAAAGGGCTGAACACCTCCTCAAATTTGCCCACTCCTCAAGCTGCTTTTCATTTAAAAAGTCATAAACTATTGGAGGTTTGTTACAGCATTTGCAGGTAACATGGAATCTGCTTGCAGAGAGTCTGCAGGTATGCTTGTTCGATTGTATGCAGACACTTGCTTGAAACATGAGGTGCCTTATATCATGAATCTGAGCTGATTGCTTTATAAGGCATTCCTAATCCTCTGCAACAGCCAATAATGCTTTGCATATTTTGATTCTTTTTCTCTTCCTGAAGTTCATTCTGGCTGGCATATTTATAGCTCGCTAAGTATGTGGAAAATGTACATGAGTCCAACCACACAACCAATATAAATGGGAAATGTTTTAGATTTTATAAATGGGAGATATTTGAAATCTACCACTGACATAGAATTGTAAGCATGAATTCCTTAGGCTGATGAAGACAAAATATATCCCATCCTACAACTGTTCTCAGTTTGGGTGTTCAGCAAATTCTCACCTGGAGGAACTTCCATGGCTATTCATAGAATCATAGAATAGCAGAGTTGGAAGGGGCCTACAAGGCCATCGAGTCCAACCCCCTGCTCAATGCAGGAATCCACCCTAAAGCATCCCTGACAGATGGTTGCCCAGCTGCCTCTTGACATTCGTAACATTCTCTTACAGTACAATCCTATGCATGTCTACTCAGAAGTCATTCCCGTTTCACATAAATGTGTATAGGATGGCAGCCTTATTCTTCTTATCTAGTACCACAATAATAAGAAACATAAGTAATAATAATGTTTGTTATTTTCCATTTCCAGAGGATTTCCTGTCTTGTTCAGTATGACCCACAGCATGCACCGCTCTATTTTAGGCTGACCTATATAATCCAAAATGGGCAATGGTATTCATCCCTTTGACACACCGATTTTACCCCACCATTTTCTTTAGATGTCACTAATAATTTTAGAAACAATCTTGTTAACGACTAACAACAGTGGCTAGATCTACATAACTGCATTATAGCAGTATTGAAGTGCACTGTTAACTGTTGAGCCACAATCCATATTCCATATACTGGTTTCATATTGTTCTTTCCTGCTTTTTATTCCACATTCGTAATAATTTGACAGAAGGTATAGATCTGGCCAGTGTTTCCATATTTCCTCAAAACACTCTTTCTTGTGTGTTTTATTGGATCCAGGATCTTCCTTCCATGGATAGAATGGAAGAACAGATTATGAAAAGTGCCTCCATGAAATTTGCAAAGATCCCACCAAAATCCCTTCACCACAGGTCATCCCACTCAGCAGCACCCCCAACATTTTTAGGGAGCTGTGGGGAGGAGGATGTGGGGACATCCACTTCTGCCACCTCAGTTGCATGCACCTAAATTTGGATCCAGCCCATTGTACTTATTATTTCACTTTTATTTTTAGCTAATTCATTGTGAAAATAGGGAAAAGGAAGGACGGATACCAAAACAGATAAAGAAACGTGATACTTGTATAGCTACAGGTACCAATACAGGTAGAGAAACTAGATGGTGGGGAGAGAAAAAAAAATGGGTAGAAAGACAGATAGAAGTATCCTAGCATTTTGAAGCTTGAATGACAGCCTAGCAGAGCTCTAGAGTGTGAGCGAATGTTCATACATTATCGCCAAATGTTTCTTTACAATTAGTTGCAATTCGTTGCCAGATCCCAGCCTTTTAAAGCTTCAGTGTTCTGTACATAATGTGCTGCTTAACTGCATCTAAAATTACATCTACACACATGGCAAATGGCAATTGTAAAACATGATCCCCTGCAGGAGAAAGTAGGTGTGAAAACTGAGATTATTTTAATACAAAAACACCCTGTGCAGCATTCTGTTGAAAAGAGGAAATTCTTTTTTCCACTCCAGTAAGAAAGAACATGGTCCGTACATAATATTGCTCTTTTACCTATGTAATGCAATGGGACCTCTGCTGAACTATTAGTATCAGCCAGATAGGACAAGGCCTACAAGAGTACTGTTACTTCCAGTGCTATTGACTCAGGTTTGTAAGTAAATAGATTAACTATGTATATGTGTAGATTTCCAAGTTTGTGACATTTAGCTGGTTGTTATCAAATGAGACAGGGTGTTTCCAAACCTGGTAGCCCAAACCTGTTCCCCGCCTCGATCAAAATGGAGAGGCGGGTAAGAAATATTATTATTATTATTATTATTATTATTATTATTATTATTATTATTCTGCTTCTGTTGTGGACAATTATTGCATAATTGTCTTGTCCTTTCTGTATTTCATTTGCTGTGTCTATTTTAAGTGCTTTGTTATAAATTTCATAGAATACAGCATCATGAAACAGTTCTATTTTCTTAGCTAGGATTTGCTAAAATGAAACTGAAAATGTTTCCTGTTTTCCTTGGCCATATGCTACTTTTAGCCCCAGTGTAGGTATTATGAGGATGCATGATTCCTGCCAACTCACATCTCTGACTTACAGCCCCCTAGAAAAATCCAGTATAAGATGATTAGTATCATGTTACATCACAACATCCATCACAGTCAGTTTTTGCTCACCACAACAAGTAGGAGCCCTTCTTGTGGCAACTCCTTGCCTAAGGAGGCCTATACTGGCAAAGTCCTTTCTATTGAGAGAGGCCTTTGCTTAACTGTTGCTCTTGTTTCTTTATTCTGCCTTCCTATACAACTGCTGTGGAATTTTACAATTGTTAAATGTTTTTAAGATGGCTATATTTTTGTGCTCTATTGTAAGCCACCTAAAGACTCTTGGATGGATTCTGCCTGTCCCCAAACCCATTTGCCAGAGGCAAATGTTTTTGAAATCAAGTATTGATAACTCTTCTAGTAGGCAGAATATCTATTGTTCAATAAATATATAAATTATGAAATAAATAACCTTTGCTATCAAACAGTGGACATGTAGCTGCCAATAATATGCACCAACCAGTTTCCTGAGAACATATAGTAAAAAGACTGTGTGAGAGTGATATCATTGCACTTGGAGTACCCTGGTGACAGAGAGTGTCAAGTGTCCATGGGAAGACTCTCATTTCCCAACATTCTAGGCACCAGGAAGTGAGAACAGACAGACAGAAAAAGAGTAGAAGATGTGCCTTCCCGACACTGCAGTTGCAGTAGCCATTGAGGAGGAGGAAATATGGAGAAGATGGGTAGAGGCATAGAAGCAACCACTGAGGGATCACCTGCCACTGCACAGTCTCCAGGTACAGCAATTTGTGGGTTCACATGGCAGCAATAACATGCAAATTTTGAACTCCTGGGAAAAAACAACTTCCCCCCTGAATATTCTTCAATTTTGCTTGTAATTGCTAGTCTCAATCCAAACCCCAGGGACCTTGCCCAGATCTAGTTATTTGTATATTATACGCTGAAGAGAAATACAATGTTTTGAATCAGGATACTCTACATATAAAGTAACAATAGCAAGGAGGAGGAGGAGGAAGAAGAAGAGGAGGTGGAGGGTTACCAGCTTTGCTTTCACCATATCATTGATAACTCAATACAACTTCCAGTAATTTTGCACTCCCCAGATACATTTTCCCCAAAAAAAAACTTTTGGCAAGGAAAAGGGGAAGCATTGCAACACTTAGATCAGCTCTGCCATTTCTAAGCTCCCAACTTTATGATTGCACTTGGGACATCTCAAAGCAGAGTCTTCCTCAGACATCAAAGGTGATCTTGAAGCTATCCCAAACTTTGGAAGGTGTTGCTGAGTGCTGGCCATCACCATAGGATTCTGAACTGGACCACTTCCCCACATCTCCATCAGCTGCATTGATAGTTCTCTTACTGTCATTTTCCTGACACAGGCAATGCAGATATAGATAACCTGTATGGCACAGAGATAAAGTAAAGGTCATGACTCCAGTTCCCAAGCCAGGCTTCTCAACCAGCCAGCATCAAAGCAGTCTGGCTAGTTTTTCTTCATCCCACCTCAGTAAAAGTTACCACCTGTCCACATCCCCATAAGTGCAAAATTGCTGTAATAAGTACACAAAAAGCATATAGACATGTTGGTCCATAGTCAAAAATCTTAAATCCACAGTAGGCCAATCTGGTATACATAGGCTTAATGCCTCTGCTACTGGAGGTAGCACATAGCTATCAGGACTACTGGCCATTGATGGCCTTCTCCACCAGGAATTTACCTAATCCCCTTTTGAAGTCAACCAAATTGGTGGCCGTCACTACATCTTATAATAGCGAATTCCATAATTTTGAGAAAAATGTCTCCCTATCCACATTCTCCACACCATGCATAATTTTGCACACCTCTGTCATGTCTCCTCTTAGCCTCCTTTTTTCCAGCTAAACAATATCAGCTGTTGTAACCTTCCCTCATAGGGGAGATGTTCCAGCCTCTTGATCATTTTAGTTGCACTTTTCTGCACCTTTTCCATCTCTACAATTTTTTTTTTAAAGTATGGTGACCAGAACTGTACACAGTATTCCAAGTGTGGTCGCACCATAGATTTATATAAAGGCAGTATGATATTGACAGTTTTATTCTCAATTCCTTTTCTAATTATGCCTGACATGGAGTTTGTCTTATTTTTTACAGCAGCCACACACAGGGTTGACATTTTCACCACAACCCCAAGATCTCTTTCTTAGTTGGTCACCACTATATCAGAGCCTATATCTGAACCTAATTCTAATGAGGCATTAAGATTATAAAGATTGATTTAATAGACACACCCTTCTGCTGCTGTTCCGCCATGTTACGAAATTCTAATATCATTCAGCCTATTTCCTTTGCATGGTTATTTAGTCCAACTGTATTTAGGATTGCAGCATTCAACACTTAGGTTTATGTAAGATGAGAGGTTTTAACAAGCCAAATAAAAACATTATCATCAGCATTTCCTGGAAAAGTTCATGGTGATTTAAATAGAAAGTCTGAACTCAGAGTGGGATTTTTTTTGACTGCGTCATTCATTTAACAATAGGTCTCAAGAGCTGATTCAGTGGTTTGATATTTTCTGAGCATCCGTTATGAACACAATTTCCAGAGGAGTAGCAATGTTTTCCTGTTATAGCAACAACAACAAAAACCACTCTTGTGCCACATTTAAAGACTTACACATTTATTATGGCATAAGCTTTCATGGACACTGTCCACTTCAGCAGAAGCACGAAGTGTTATCCTCACATGGAGGAGGAATTGTAAACAGTGGGGTCAGAGTGAATTAAAATATAGTAAGTAGTGACAGTGCTAATTACCACAACAGTGACCATTCACATAACAGTTAAGAGGTCATAACATAGACATTCCTGCTGCCCTGTTCATAATTTTAGCAGTTTACTGTGCATTGATTCCAACTGCATGTCTGGATCTTACTGCCTCTGCATTATAAAGTACATTTTGGGGTTCTTTACCTCCATTTTGTGGGGTGCACAACTCATGGAGCTGTTCATACAAACTATAGAACCAGATCTCTGTAAACCAACACATTTTTGCCTCACAAGATAGCAAGAAATGGTTTTGTGACTGCTTTTCACAGGCATTTTAAATAAAAGTGCATTGGTACAGCATGACTATCTGTCTGGTTTTGTATGTGTTTCCTTCTGAATTTCAAAAAGCACTACACAAAGCCAAAAAAGAAACTAATCTAAAGATGGGATATAAATAATCACAGACATTGATCACTTTTCTAATAGTCATATTTTATACAAATTTCCCTGGATTCAGACAATAATATGGCTCAATGCAACTTGTCCATATTTTGGGTTTGTTTACTCTACTCGATCATTTTCCCCTGTGAATATTCATTGTGTGCCATAGCAAACTGGCCATGTACATGAATGTGACACAATTAAACACTGCCTGTATGCCTGCAAGAAACTATACAGATTTTGTCACCCAATTCATTATGGACATATTGACAATTTTATACATGGAAAACTAATCATACAACCAATGGGCCATGTTCACCCTCTGTTTCTGAAAGAAAAGAAAAGCAAGCAAGAAAGAAAGAGCAGTTGCATGGGTTAAGTCAAACTCCAAAGGTAGTTGTGTACATAGACTATTCATGATCGTACATTACCTATACTTCCTGACTCATCTTATATTATGTTTTGGCAATTGTGTCACAGATCATGTCCGAAATACAAGAGAGTGCCACTCTATTATGTATTATAGAACATATGCAGCCCACTATATCTTTGAGCAAAGGCACAGGCAGCAGTTCGGCATAGGAGAGGCAGGCAAGCATTCAAGAGTGCAGGTCTAACGCTATAGCTAGGACCAAGGTTCCTCCTCCTCCGCCTCCTCCGCTTCCTCCTGTCCAGGTGTGAAACAAACCCACCCTGCATGGGCTATTGGTGGTACCCAATCATAGATTTGTGTATATATTTGTGACATCCATATAGACATCCCAGTTCCATGGATGGAAGCAGCCTTTCCCAACCTGGTGTCCTCCAGATGTGTCCAACTCCCAGCAGGGAGTTGTAATGCAATCCAACACTTCTGGAGGACACCAGAATGGAGAAGCCTGGATTGAATCAATCACACACACCCTCCACAAATGCTTGAGCAAAACAATGACCACCTTCTCCTGTCTTGCCAAACTCTTTCCCTTTTAGTCACCTTTTCCTCTGCATTCCTCATTTTCAAATAGCACTTGCATGAAGTGCAGACGTTCGTACTTGATGGCTATTGGAATGGAAATGCAGGGCAGCAGGGGAACTCAGCACAAGGAGATCCTTATCTTGACCTATTTCAGCACACTTAGAAGTTTCTTTCACAGGCTGAACAGGTACAAAGTACAGATTGATGCCAACCAGCACAAGTATTGTCTCAAATACCCAATATTTCATGAAAAGACTGCTTTCACACCATGAAACACAGAGCTTGCAGCTTAAGTGCCTTGTTCTGGGGATATGGCAAGAACGGAAAGTGACTTGCCTTCTGGTAGCTAAAATGCCCTGTGACAATAGTCAAGTTTGCTCAAGCTCCCACCCGCTGTTGAAGTTCAATCCACAGTCATTATTATTATATGATTGCCTGGTCAGAGGTGATTGTGTATTTTAGATTTTATTAGGGTTTGCCCTTGCTAATCTCTTCTGTTAGTGCTTCACTGTGATTCACAGCATGAATCAGTAGCTGCTGGTTATATAGGAGCAGGGAATGCCCTTAGCACCATCTATTTATTGATGCTTATTTGTTGATGCAGTGTGGGCTTTAACCAGATTTCTCAAGGATCGTGTTCTCGTGAGCTATGTTTACCTAAGCTGGGAACCAGCATAGATCATAAACCTCAAATGTTACATTTCTGGACTAGTAAGCAAAAGGTGCCAGTGGCATGCATCCAATATTGAAGAAAAGAGAGAGGATAGAGAGCTCTGACACTGCAGGAATTGCCAGGGAGTGTTGACCAGACAACTTGTTTGCTAGAAAGGGAGCACGTAATAATCTCTTCCAAGGTAACGAACCTGCTACAAATGGTAAGGAAAGGTGCAAAAGATATTCTCACTGAGAGATTAGTTCTGTCAGTTTCTTCCCTGGCACATGAGATGATGTGAGACAGTCATAGGAAATGGAAATCCTCACTTTAGTTTTTCTTTTTTAAAAAAAAGTCTCTGTTCATGGAATGACATATACAACCATTAAAAAAAAATCAGATTAACATTATTCTTGGCCACTGAGAGAAGTTTATCAAGGAGTGTGGTAGATTCTACATCCTACTTGCCTGCACATTGTAGTCTTACACTTGCTTGGGAGTATGGAATGTACTTTCATGAAAGAACTTAAGCAGTTTTGCTTAAGAAATATCGCTTTATGCATATGCAAAATTGCAAATATTTGCCAAACTAGGTGACAGCCCAACTAAATAACTGTCAGTTCTCTGGATTTCCAATGATTGGAGTTTGAGATGGGCATTCCTGTCAGTTAGTTTGCACTGTAATTCTAAGAGATGTGATCCTAGAACATAAGAACAGCCCTGCTGGATCAGACTAAGGATCCATCCAGGCCAGTATTCTGTTCACACAGTGACCAACCAGATGGCCACGGGAAACCCACAAGCAGGGCATGAGTGCAGCAGCATCCTCCCACCCATGTTCCCCAGCAACATCTAGTTTAAACTGTTCAAGCTGATGCAAAAATGAACAAGTGTGGATTTTAACCAGGAGGGGCCAAGTTTAAAAAGGTTAACCCTCCCTCCCCCCCCCCGCTGCATGTTGTACGCCCTCCCCTGCAAAGATTCCATATAGCAATTAAGCTTAGAGAGAGAAAGGGGGAATCCGCACGTCGTTCCGAGATCACTTCTAAGCGACCCCAGAGCGGCGTGAAAGCGAGCGTGTAACTGGCCTTTGGAAGAGCCGACGAAGAGACGTCTTTGCCGCCGCCGCCACCCACAGACCTCCTCGCCGACTGGCGAGGAGAGCTCGGCTGAAGAAGGCGAGGTTGAGAGCGGAAGAAGCTCTCCACCCCGCCTTCTTCCCCCGAGCTCTCTGTCCCAGCCGGCGAGGAGGTCTGCGGGTGGTGGCGGCGGCGGCAGCGGCGGGAAGGACGTCTCTTCGTTGGCTCTTCCAAAGGCCAGTTACACGATCGCTTTCACGCCGCACTGGGGTCGCTTAGAAGCGATCTCGGAACGACGTGCGGATTCCCCCCAAAAATCCCTTTGATGCCAATGAATGCTTTCTTTCAAGCTCAGTTGCCTGGGTTGGGGCAATTTTCCTACACAAAGGAAAGAGAGAGAAATGGGAGGGGGCAAAGAGGTGGAGAAGAGACAGAAAGAGTTTGCAAATTAATTGTAAATAAAAAAGGACTACTGATTTGAAATAATCTAGGATGGCATGCAAATTAATTATAGTATTAATTTCATTTGAGGTGGTTTGGATGAGAAAATAATTGGCTTTGCTGTGCGTGAAACGTAAATCCTAGTAATTATTTCTAAATGTGCCTGTATAGATATTAAATGCATTTGAAGATTTTATGCCCATTTGTGTCCTATGGGCCAGGCCCTCAAATCTTTTAAGTACCTCATCCCCCAAAAGCAAACTTTCCAGATGAGAGTCAACAAATTAGCATTTGTTCCCCTTGAAGCCAACTGATATCAATGAAAATCCTCTAAATTTACAGTGTTCAAATCAGCTTCTCGGAAGTATTGAAATTAAATTAAACCAAACATTTGTCTGCGCAGAAAGGCTTTCCCCACCCATTTGCTTTAATGATTCAGAGTGAATGAATGAGCATACAAAGGTGTTCCAAACCATCTAGACCCACACCATAAAAGCAAATTTACCTTTTCCCATTTTCTCTCAGGTGTAGAGGAAGCAAAGAAAGGAGAGATCTATGGTGGGCCGATCAGAGTGGTCTCAATGCCCCCCTCCCCACTTGCTCATGATCCAAACTCCTACTATGACATCCAACTAAAAAACAACTGTATTTTCTCTGGAGCATATATTTCTACAAAGGTGTCAGAAACAATGGAATGCTTACAGCCAACTTTGGAGCGTTATCAAGAAAGGTGTTGTGTTGATAACATGAACAACTGAAACCAGCCCTTTCTGTCAATATTAATATGAGATAAATGTCTCATAAATGGCTATTGGCAATACTATGTGCTGTTGCATGGGTGGTTGCCAAGAAACCCACCTTCTCACAACTTCCCCCCACCCCTATTCTGTAGCTTCCTAACATTTCCAAAAATTTATGTTAGAAGTCTAACACCTCTCACTACCAACAGCAAAACAAAAGTAAGATGTTCTTTATATGCATTTCCTGCCAGTCTTCTTATCTTCTTATCCTCTTCTTATGTTCTTATTACAAGGGGTCAGGCAAATGCCTAGAAGATAAAGCATAAAGTAACTGGATTGCTACTTTGCAATTGAAATTGCAGGTGTTCTCTCTCTCCCCACCACAACCTCCAGATCAGGCTCATAGTTGGGAGTGGGGAAGAGTTAGGACCACTGTGCTAGGTAGGTCCTGATCTGGATTGGGGGCCCTGAACCTAATTGAGTAAAAATGGCGGGGGGGGGGGGGAAAGGAATGTCTGTTTTGGTCATTTGCCTGTGTTTCAAAAGACACAAGGCAAGACTAAGCCCTCATAATATTAGCCTGGTGTATGCTGAGTTCTTGAATCTGACGTTTTATATACTACTTAGTTCTTATAACGTTATTGTCTTAGTTCTTGTGAGATGAATGAGATGGTTAAGATTTGGATGTGCCTTTGATTGAGGCATGCAAAATTACATTGGAAGTGATGTGAGAGTTTGGGAGCTAGGTAAGCAGTCTAAGCACAATGCTAAAACAGCCAAGCAGGGTAAGGTGGGAACTTTATTGGTCAAGGGCAGGCCCAAACAGCATTAAAACTAAACAAAAATGAATCATATGTTCCTTCCATCAGTTGACATATGATTGAGCACACTACTAATTGTAGGTTCCCAATGTGTGTGCAGCTGTTAAAACAGTCACACGGGACCTTCACAGACACTCTTTACTCACACACAAACAGATGCACAGAGAGAGAGAGAAAGGGAGAGAGGCTGGGTTCACACGATCATGAGAATTAAAGAAGCCCTTCATATGCCCATTGTTTACATAATTACCCCTGCTGCTGTGGGGGCTGGCATGCCATCCAAATCTGGCATACGGCATGGCAGGGTTGACTAAATACCCAGCCTAGAACACCTATTATTATTATTAATTATTTATTTGTAAAGCACCATCAATGTTCATGGTGCTGTACAGAATATAACAAAACAAGTACATTACTGGTACTGTACATTACCATTCTGCACCATGCAACAGTTTGTTTTTTATAATAATTTAACAAAATTAGCAAATTTCTAAATGTACAGGATAGGAAAACGGGCAATTTGAGAATTTTGAATTCAAGAGAAACCAAAATTGACAGGTTTGTCTATCCCTAGTGAAATGGCCTTTGTCTTCAGCCCACAAGAATTTAGGTCAAAGAAAAGGGTCACATTAGGTTTTTGGTAATTTATGCAGCAGTAGGTGTCTGACCGTTTTTCTTCATGTAATTTATGTGTCTTTCTCACCTTAACTTTTGTGAGAGTATCTACGGATTATAGGGCAACAGTTGTGACCCTATGTTTAGGGATGAGTCCGGTGAATTGGATTCCACTATTATAACCAGTAATCAAGGGGAACAGTAGGTTCTACAGTTTATACTTTGAAGACAGCTCAGTGAATTGATCTGAAACTTGGAAGTGTAGAACTGATCTGCTTGAGGATGGTCCATTCAGGTTTGGAGGTAGAAAGGGTAAGAAATGGCTGATTTAGAGGAGTTTAAAGTTTGACAAATGAGCTCCAGCAGTTTGATAGATTTTGTCGGGGGTATGTGTTTCTCTCACACTTTTCTGGGATTAAACTGCTTGGGTTGCTTTCTCTGTTTCTACAGTATCTTTTGGGACATGATTTGTGGTGTCAGGTCATGGGGAAGGTCTAGCACAAACTATATTTCAGTCCCAAGTGAAGAGTGGGGGAGTGCCAATGGTAGGGTGACCATATGAAAAGGAGGACAGGGCTTCTGTATCTGTAACAGTTATATTGAAAAGGGAATTTCAGCAGGTGTCATTTGTGTGCATGCATGCAGCACCTGATGAAATTCCCTCTTCATCACCACAGTTAAATCTGCAGGAGCCCTACCTAGCATGAACAGATTCAAAAGCTGGCAGGGCTTCTGCAGCTTTAACTGTGGTGATGAAGAGGGAATTTCACCAGGTGCTGCATTCATGCATACAAATGACACCTGCTGAAATTCCCTTTTCTATGCAACTCTTAACAATACAGGAGCCCTGTCCTCGTTTTCATGTGGTCACCCTAGTTGAACAGGGAGGATGAAATTGAGAAGTTCTTTGAGAAGTACAGGATGTGGTTCTGCTATGCTAAATGAAGTAGTATGTGGGGAGGATGAAACTGACAAGTATATTTACAAGACAAAAGGATTTTTTCACAGCACTGTTATCTCATGGTTTGGGTCACTCTGTGGCCTTTTCTACACCTGCCTTTTTTCCAGGGATCATCCCGGAATCATCCCTGTGCATGCAAATTACACATAGGGGATCCTGGGAGCAGGCAGGGACAATCCCTCCATTTTCCTCGGATAATCCTTAGATGTAGACATATCCTGTATTGCAGCAATAACACTTTATTTCTGTTATCTTTCAAGTAAACAAAGGGAGTTTAGAAATCCCATTCACATAGTTGATGATAAATGCCATTGTAATTGTGGTTAAAGGTAATTAAGCGTGCAGAGGGGGTTCTGGTCTTCAGGAAACAGATCACAAAAGATTTTTTAAAAATGATTTATTGATGTACCAGGAAATATCAAATACATTTAACAATCAGATTGCTCAAGTCTTGCAACATTTTTGTCTTCTTTTGTGCATTCCAAGGTGGCAAAGGCACTGGCTACATACTTGCATCAACCTTGCAAATCCAAAAGTCATCTATACGGTACATTTTTACAACCCGCTTCTGTGTATTCCGCAACAGAAAATAAATACTTGTGATGGAGAAGAGCACTGCTTCTGCATAAAGGCAGTGCCACCAAATGTAATATGGCTCCAGTAAGGTGTTAAAATTCATAAGGGTGTTAAAATCTCTAAGGTGTTAAAAAGCAGGTAATATGCCAGCAGTTTTTAAAGATTGGATTGCCACTCCATCATTTCCCATCATTATAATCGCAATGTAGTGCATCCTAGAAAACATCCTCTGCTAGGTATTGAACCTCATCTCTTCTTTTTTCTGCCTGTCTGATGAACTCTGTAACCATTATGAATTATGTTTGCTAAGAACACGTTTAATATAGTATCAATATAATATTATTCATTTTGTGATGGGAAGCTGAAGCAGAAGAGAAAGAGAGAGTAACTTTCAAAAGGCCTCCCATTCTGTTCATGTTGGGAAAGGATCTCTAACAGAACCAGAACCAACCCTTTGTCCACATAACCTTTAATCCAAGATTGGGGATAATTGTGGCCTTTCAGATACAAACCTCATCATCCTGGACTATAGGGCCATGCTTGCTGGGGCTGATGGGAATTGTAGCCAAACAACGTTTGGAGGGGTGAAGTTGTCCATCCCTGCTTTAATTACAATTTAATTAAATGTAAATCAATAGTTATACATTCAAATTATGACAGGATGATGAAGATCATTTGAGATTTCTCTTTTAGTTTCAATGAATATTTCTCTGTGGATATACATGGATGTAAAAGCAGACTAGCTGTAAGAGCAGAGCACAAGCGTAGACCAAGTGAGGAGGAAGCAGCCAGCCATCCTTCCATCATTCCTAAATCCTGCTCTGGTAGAGAGACCCCACCCCACCCACTCACTTACCAATTGCCATCAATGAGGCTATCAGAGGGCAGGATGGCAATAACCAAGCACCTTCCATCATTTCTGGACCCAGTCTCAGCTGAGAATAATTTTGAATTGCATTTGAATTGTGAGTCAGTTGGGAGCCCATTTTTGGCCGACAAGTACGATGAACATAATATTAATAAATAATAAATAAACCTTTCCCCCCACTAATGGAAGAGTATCCTACACCCCAGGACTAAGTGCTGTAGTCCATTTCACTATCTCCCATGGTCAATGTCAGTTGAATGACTCATATATATATATATATCTAGAGCATTAGCTCCCATTCAAGAAGTGTGCCAGAGCAATCCAGTGCCACCTTATTTATACCCTTATTGTAATAATAAATGCTAACTATTGAAGGAAATTGATAAGGAGGTCTGTGGGGGTCTCCGTTAATGTCTACACAGGCACACCTAAAGTATAACTATGTGTACATGTGGTGTTTAATTTGGAACACGGCCTTTGTCCTATAGCACTTTTCAGTGCTTTATCTGAAATCAAGATTACATTTTTGTTCGCTCTATAGAGCAGTTTGGGTGCTAGCTGTTTGGGTGCTAAAAGATAGGAAATAGCTTTAAGCAAAAGGGGGTATGTCTCCAAAGTATTGTGAGACAGGAAACAAACATACTCCTTTTACAAATAATGAACACAATCAGTGTCTATGGGCAGTGTCTCTCCCAACTGAAACCAAATTGGCTGATATAATTTGTATCATACATTCTGTAAAACCTTGATGTATAAATCATGCAGTGTGGTGTTGCCTTCATTTATCCACAATGGAAAGGGACTGTTATATACTCCTCCACCCCCAGGCAGTAGAAATTAGATATATCTTCCTTAATTTTTTTGAAATGAAAATCAATGCAGTGTCTAACGTTACACCCAGGCAAACCCTACTCATGCTCTTCATAATCTTCAGTTCTGGCCAGTCCCAAACTTGCAAGTCTCAGAACATCTACGTTCTTGGATCGTGCAGAGAGCCACAATGCCTGTCTGGTAGGAAGAATAATAATTTTATTATCCACACCCCAGAGCACTTTTTTTTTTTGTCCAAAGGGAAGCAATTGTCATGAGCTTGTTTTGTCTTTGGTTCTCAAGACAATGAGAGAATCATAGAATCATAGAATCGTACAGTTGGAAGGGGCCTATAAGGCCATCGAGTCCAACCCCCTGCTCAATGCAGGAATCCACCTTAAAGCATCCCTGACAGATGATTGTACAGTTGCCCCTTGAATGCCTCTAATGTGGAAGAACCCATGACCTCCCTAGGTAACTGGTTCCATTGTCATACTGCTCTAACAGTCTGGAAGTTTTTCCTGATGTCCAGCCGGAATCCGGCTTCCTGTAACTTGAGCCCATTATTCCATGTCCTGCACTCTGGGAGGATCGAGAAGAGATCCTGGCCCTCCTCTGTGTGACAACCTTTTAAGTATTTGAAGTATCCCCTCAATCTTCTCTTCTGCAGACTAAACATGCCCATTTCTTTCAGTCTCTCCTCATAAGGCTTTTTTCCAGACCCGTGATTTATTTATTTATTTAATTAATTAATTAATTACATTTATATACCGCTCCACAACCGAAGCTCTCTGGGTGGATCACAAAAGCTAAAAACAATAAACATTAAAAATATACAAAATTTAAAAACCATCAGAGACATAAAAACAACAGTATAAAAAAATCGTCCTCATTGCCTTCCTCTGATCATGCTCCAGCTTGTCTGCATCCTTCTTGAAGTGTGGTGCCCAAAGTAAGTTCTATGGTCATCATTATTGGGTGGAATTGTAAGGTCTACATCTATGTTTCCTTTAACACTCCTTTTCTCCCCTTGGATTCTTCAGTACTGCCAGCAAAAAAGCTTGAACTGTCTCCCCACCAACAAAACAAAACAAATCTGAAGAGAAGAGCAATTTATTGAAGAGCGATTGCAAACCATGGGGGAAAACCTGAAGCAGTAACATCACAAGCTCCCAGGGCTGAATCTTACACAAAGTAAAAGGGATGAGTCCAAGAAAGGAAAGAACTATGGAACTCAAGCCAAATGGGGAAAACACTTGTGGAACAACCTGGTGACTTTCCTTCCCACAATCCATCTCAACAGCATTTGCCAGCAGAAGAGGGGAAACTCGTGGCACCATGACCTTGACTCAGGGTGTGTTAAGCAAGATGGATAGAGAGGGAGGGGAGAAAGTTGCAATGGGATGCCTTCCCAATGGCAAATTAAAACCATCTCTAGGAACCTCTCTTGGCAGGGAACATGGCACTCCATGTCCTGTACTGTTCGAGCATGTTGTTAGTGTCACATCCATGGGAAATAGTGATAGCAGATGATTAAATATTGTCTAACTACAGAGAGTAGTTGGTTAATATCTCAGCATTTCTGCTGCCCAATATTAACATTTCTTTCCTATGCTAGATATAATTGGCTATATGATTTTGCTGCATCATAAAAAAAAATGTGATGAGGCTGAGCAATCTGTTTTCTTCCTTTCATTCCTCAGATTCTCTTTACCATGAAGATGCCAATCTACATATATAACTACTACTCAGTCTGCAGATCTCCGATAATCAGCTTTTCTGTGGTAAAGAATGCCTTTCTTCCACGCCCGGCGCAACCTGGGCTTGGGGAAGCTATTGCGGGGGGGGGGGGGAGAGACGAGGCATGGAGGCACGCCATAGACAGCCTCCCTGTGGCACCAGGGAGGTTAGGAAGTTTTGGGATAAGATTTTTCAAGAAACAGGAAAAATTACCAATCAAAAGATTTGCAAAACACCAGAGTTAGCTTTATTGAATCTATTTGTTAAAGTAATTAATTGGATTTTTGTTGACAGCTGCGAAGCAATTAATAGCAAGTAACAGCTCAGATGTTGACAGTGTCTATGTTGAAAAAGAAAAATTGCAATAACTGAAAAGCTCACACAGAAGTTAATAGTACATAGAAGAATAAAGAAAAGAGAATATATACATATATATATATATATGGAAAAGAATAGAACAGAATAACTTTGGCAGAAGTTTATAGAAATTTGTGGGACTCATGAAAAGAAGAATATATATAAATAAATGAAATAGGAAAAATTAATATACCATTCTGGAATAGAAAAAGAAAATGAAAGATGGCAGAAGATATTTTTTTTTAAAAAAAAATTGACTAAACTTCGGGAGGGAATAGGAGGGATTTTGAATTAGTATTAAGGCATTTTGTTTTTGTTTTCACTGTATGCTTTTTTTTTTTTTTTGAAAACTCAATAAAATTATTTTTTAAATAATCCAGGCTGCTTTTAAGTATAAAACCTTCTCACCTCTTGGTGCTAGATTTACACCTATGGAGCTTTCTATGGATGTCCCAGGGACCAACAGGGTGGACAAATCTCCCTCCTGGTATACAGACACTTTTGTCCCATCTTAATCCGCCTCTAGGCAGTGATTCTTGGGGTCATGATTGTTCTTCAAGTGTGCACGTTCTTTAGTCGCATTCATATTTTTACTTGAATAACACATCTGCTACTCTGGTGTCTACCAGTGGGATGAAGTTTAGACCACTGGCAGTTCTCAGGCCCATACCCCAGAAGGTTCCACTAATCTAGGTGTTCTGCTGGCTATGTTCTGCCAATGGAGTGGTGAGGAAATAGGGTATTCTGGAGTGTGTCTGCTAAGCCCCCTTGTTTCTCCTAATATGTCCCAGGAAGTGGTGTGACTCTATCCCATCGTTGAGGCTGGTGCAAGTAATTCCTCTCATTGCAGTCATTCTGAAGAAAAAGAGAATGCTGTCCTCACCTTCCTCCCTGCCCCTAGAGAAATGGTAGGCACAGGATATAGCAGTTGCTCCAGCAGCAATGCCTCCCACCCTGCCCCAACATCACCATAGAACATATCATAAGAAGAGGCATATGCTAGATCAGACTCAGCATCCATCTAGTCCAATATTCTGTTTGCACAGTGGCCAAACAGCTGCCCATGGGAAACCCACAAGCAGGACACGGACACTCACACACGTGGACTCATGAGGCCCTGGCAAGTGCTCAGCAGCCCCCCTCCATGTGCCAAAATCACACACTTTCCCTTCCTGTGTCAATGGCAGCCACTATTGATGCAACAAGGTGAATTGCACCATTTTGGGAGACTCCATAAATTGCGCCCTCCCTCCCTACATCAGTGGCAGCCTTAAAGGTCCCATTGATGCAAGGGTAAAGGTGCAAATGCTCCATTCACACCTTTACCTTGCATCAATGGGGACTTTAAGGCTGCCATTGGCATGGGTCGGAGGGGGGAGAAATTAACTGACTAAGCTCACTGACATCTGTGTAAAGGCTTTTATTCCTTTGGAAGCTAGGAAAATGTTAAGTAAAGAGAAAGGGAACACTGAGAATGGGAGATGATAAGGCATGGAAGAATTATCTGCTCACGGTAGGGAAAGGATGCGTCAATATGGCAGCTAAATGGGTGAGATGGAGGGGAAAAGGAGATACGGAGAAGAGGAAAACCTAATGAGTACAGCCCCTTTGCTGACAGAAGGCATCTGTCAGTGGAACAGGGAAAAGGGCATTTTGGCCATTCTTCCTCTCACTCCAGCCCTCTGTGCCCCACAGTCTACTCCAGAGAGCCAGGGTACCTTCTAGAGGAGATTTTATACTGTTGTTTTTATACTGTTTTTTATGTTTTTTAAAATTTTGTATACTTTTAATGTTTACTATTTTTAATTGTTGTAAACTGCCCAGAGAGCTTCGGCTGTGGGGCGGTATATAAATGTAATAAAATAAATAAATAATAAATAAATTTGGGGACATAGGGGGCTGTAGGGGAAGGAAATTTCCTCCCTTCCAGTTCTGCTGACAGATGCCTTCCTCTAGCTGAGGGACAGTAGTTGGATACCATCCAATGTGTTTTGCAATGAGAGTTTCTGGTCCTGAGCCCACAGATGCGGAAAGATGTAAATCAGTGCAGACTAAAATAATGCAGGTCAAGAGCGGGAATGTTTTAGTAAAGTGCAATTTCATTCCAGCATGAAGTACACTTCGGCACACTTGAGTACGATGTAATAATGGAAACCTGCAGTAATCTCATACTGCTGTGATAACAAGATTTTCCTACTCTTATCGTCAAGGACGTATAACTTCAAATCACTCCCAGGAGTCTAGAAATGAAAAAAAGCCAATGGCCCAAAGAGGTTGGATTTAAAAAGCAGAACATCTGATGTTGGTCTAGCATTGAATAAACAGCACTTTTCTGCTAGATGCCCTGGGCACTGCATCAACAGTGCCAACAGGAGGACTACATTCAGGTTCTCCTTCCTGTTGGAGGAAAATCTCTTGGGCAGATTGGTACTTTGTAACTCTCAAGACCAGGGCCTTGGGGGCACAGTAGCATTTCACTTGGTTGCTGCATTGTTCCCTTAAATCTTACCCTTCTTTCCAGTTTACTTCCTGTTTGACTTTCAGGTTCAGTCAAATTATAATTACCATGACTGCTGGGTCTCTATGCATTTCTTGGGAATTGCTTGAAAGTAGTAAGAATGCAGAAATTACAGCTTCCTCTTAATTATTCTTGTTGCTTACATTGTACATGTTTAAAATTGCTCATTAATGGAAAAGTAATAATCAGCCTATAACTGTTCCTCAGTGGTATGCAGGATATGGGATTTAGCCCCTTGACTGAACAAATGTGTGTGTCTGATGGACAAACACATTTGGACTCATGTATTGGTAGATGGTTTATGTTTATTTCTTAAGCCTTTTTCACAGGCCTTTTTGGAAGGGCTTAATTTTTATACACATTTTGCATTATTTGTTCTCTGAAGATCTTTCATAATTAATAACAGTTTGGTTTACAATTATGCTTCCTGGGATTCTGTAGTTTTACATTCTTATTTTGTTTGGTTTACTTGTATTATATTTTATATAATTACTTTAATTAATACGGGGGTTTGGCTGTGCTGCCTCTGAGCCACACTGTGCCAAAATCTTCAATACTGTGAATTGCCTTGTAGCATCCTTTCCATCATCAGCTCTGACTTTTATGTCCTTCCTTCCCGACAGATGTAAAAGGTGGTTGCCTTAAACAACCTGGTGGCTGGTATAGTTACAACCCTTCAACCTTAAAGTTTAATGGATGCATTTCAACAGCTATTATGACTGATGTCAGAAATGTAGTAAAAAACATGGGGAAGCAAGAGGCAAAGCAAGAGATGAATCATTTGCTAACTTTACTAACTTTTTCAGCTTAGTTTTTTTTTTTTTTACTCATTGGTTTCAAGAATGGATTAAATATAGCTGATCTAAAATTGCTTTTAAATTATTTAAAGATAAACTTGAAAATGCAAGTCTCCAAATAGTTACATATTTAAAAATGAAAATCTAAAGTTGTTGATGTAAACTGAATGAAAAACACTTTGAAATATATAAACAATAAAACATTACTCTGGTTGGAAGCAATTAGCAAAGTTAGAAAAAAAAATAAAAATAAGAGAAGAGCCTGACCTTAGCAGCAAAGTAAATTGTGAAAAGAAAAGGTCCAGAATTATTTAATTTGCCTATTTATTTTATGCAAACAGCCTTGCTTATAAAGGGCCAGGTTATACTGTTATGTTATGCCCATCCCTCTTTACTGAGCAGAAGTTCCAGAGGCACGGTGCTTAGACAAGTTTGGTGTCCTTTGGAAGAAGGTCACTGGAAGTTTATTGGCATTTTGTAATATTTACCAAAAAAAAGTAAATTTTATTCACAAATATACAGGTTGAGCATAAGTGGAGGCACACAGATTAAACCAACAGCTAGCTGAAGTTGCCTGTACTCACAGTAGATCTTTAAGGAGACAGATGGTAAAATCCAACATATGTTTTACTTAGGCCAGATCTACACAAAGCAGGATATGACACCTTGAAAGCAATTTGAAAATGGTATATGGAATATGTCTTGGGCCCCAACAGTTGTCAATACTGGCCTAATCTACACCAAGCGGGATATTGCACTATGAAAGCAGTATATAAAAGGCAGGAGCCACATCAAGAGGAATATAGCACCATGAAAGCGGCATATGGTATGTATCAATGGGCCCCAACAGTTGTCAGTGCACTTCAGTAGTGCTTTAAAGCAGTAATGTGGCTCCTGCCTTTTATATCCCACTCTCATATTGCAATATCCTGCTTGGTGTATAAACTGTTATAAAACATTGGTGTAGATCCTGCCTTAGAGTAAACCCATTGAAATCAATGTAATTCAAGTTAGTCATTACTAACTTAAGTCCCATTCATTTCAATGGGTTTACTCTAAGTAGGACATACATTGGATTTTATTGAGAGAGCAACACAAAATGTTCTCCCCACTTATACTGGGCGGGGAGATCCTCAGTTGTCTCTTTCTCTGATTCACATCTCAAACAGCAGTCTTCTTTTTGTTTCCTTTTACACAAAGATATCAACAACATTAACTGGGATTGGGGTGTAGGGAGAAAGGCATGCCCCCTTATTCAGAACATTCTCCAAAATGGTCCTATTTCAAGAAGCAATTGGGCTATTTAGTTCCATTAGCAACATCTCATCCGTATCATGAGCAGGTTTTCCCATTAACCTTTTGACCAATTCTTATTCTCATCACAGTACCATAAGCAGAATAACTAACATGTCATTGAGAAAAATCCTGCCTAGGTTTTACTTGATTATGATCAAAGCAGGCATTACTTTAAATCTGTGTCTAGCAACTACCTCTCTTCCTCTCTCTCCTTTTACAGTATTACTCTAAAATAGGTGCAAAGCCTCCAATTTCGATGAGGACCCTAGCATAGGGTAGCTTTTAAGATCCAGATCAGCAACCCCCTGGACCTATTCTAGAGTGAAAATGAAAAAAAGACACAGTTACAAGTCTAGACACAGATTTAAAATAATGTCTGTTTTGATCCTGTATGGACATTTGGGGAGCAGTGAGTCCTATAAAGTGAACAATGGATTTCGCCCTGCCTTGTAGGAGTGCCCATAGCTGACAGACAAAGGCTTCCATTTTACTCATGTTAAGATGAGTGACAGCTCAGAAATAAAGAAGCACTGCTCATATGTAAGTATTCAGCTGGATTGTTTTGTTTTGTTTTTCTAGTACCTGTCAGCTATGCCTTTATAATCCATTCCCTTTCCAGTAATTTGGAGCCTTGTCGACAATATAATTTATTGAGTGATTTGTAACAAAGTCCAGATCTGTTTGGGACTCATTCTCTTGGTCTGATGTTTTGTGTGAACCTAATCTAGCCAATAGGTCTTCTCAGAGTTGTGTTTCATTAAGCAAAATGTGATTGATGATCTCTGCTGATAGGCAGGTAAGGTCTTACTTAATATTTTATCTTTTGTCCCAGTAAGAACCATGAAGATACAAAGCAGGGCCTTTTCCATTGTGACCGCCATCTTCTGATGCTCCTTACCAATGAAGCTTCAACTCGCACCCTCCCTGCGTTGTTTTTACTGTCATCTAAACACTTTTTTAAAAAATTATCTGTGCCATTGATCTCTGTTGGGTTTGAATTTGACCAGTCCTGCCCGGTTCCTGCCATGATACAGTTTTGATCTTTATTGTGGCTTAAGTTTTGTTTTATATGATATTGCTTTCGTGAATGTCACTTTCAGCACTTTTGCTTTGTTGGAAAATGTGTTGCAGAAACTTTATGAATAAATTGAAAAGTCCAGACCACTACTTTATCCATAAGACTCAGTTATCACGAACTTTCCACAAGCAGAACAACCAACACATGATCTCTTCTTCTGAAAAGATGAGAGTCCCAAACTCTGAAGATCCTTGAATTACATCTGCTGCATTGCACATTAAAAACAATGCAAGAAAATTAGCCACACAGAGATAATCTTCATTGCTTGTTCCTTGTGAGTTCCTTCACTACAAAAAAAAATCTCTCAAAAATTAATACTCCTCCCCAAATGCAAATACACTTGACCAGCCCCTAATAGAGTAAAAAAAAAGAAGAAGAAAAAGAGCATCATTTGTTTACCTTTGCACCTGCTAAAGGCACTGGAGCCCCACCTCTCTGGGAACTTGTGAAACAATCTGGGAACTGAGCCAAGATCCACACTTCTGCTATATAAGAGTCATCCAAAGACAGATGCCTCCTCAGAAGCCTGTCGTTCGGTACATGCTGCCGAACACCAGCCAAGATGGGGACAGGCAGGGGGGCACAGATACCACTGCGGATATCAATGCTAGTGATCGCCTTAACACACCTCAAAGGTAGGGAACTTTAACAGTGTTTCATTTCCTGTGCCTGCAGCTGATGCCTGACTTCTCTAAGGTCTGAGTGGCTTCACGGTGGGTTTGTTTGCTTTGCCTCATTAAATCTAATCAGGACTTCAAGTACACTTGCCCTGTGTTTTCTTATCACGCCAAAGTTTTATTGTTCACGTTTTATTGCCATAGTGCCCAAAAGAAGTAGTTTTGGGCACTGGTCAATGAAGTAGACTCAATATAAAAAATGTTGAAAATTGGCTCCATCTTTTTTATGTTCCAACCTTTCTTCTTTTCTTTGGGTTGGTAAATGTTACCAACATGATGGGCTAATAAGGACTAAGTGGTGTGTTTCTTGTGATACCTGTATTGTTATGCCCATGGCTAAGCTCATGCTGACTTCAATGCACTGGAATTCCAGCTGAAGTTCAGTTGCATTTGTAATCATCAGCCATGCAAGTAGAGGCACCAGAATAGGAGCTTTATCCCAGTTGGATTCAGTTCTGAAAGGAATCAAAGTATTCCAAAAGAAGGGACACACCTACCAGGGAGCTAAGTGAAGTTTGATGATGATGATGATGATGATGATGATGATGATGATAGATGGAAATATGAGACAATAATTTGAAGCAAAGGCCTTAAAATGGAGGCACCCATACACATAAATCTTCCTTCCCCTTATTAGCATCCCTCACAGAGATCCATTTCAAGAGGACTTAGAACACTTGATGCATTTAGATTTGCTAGCCACAGCCTACAGCAAAGGTGGACTGAAGTTGCAAGCATTGAAATAGCACAAACCACAGCTATTAAAAAACTGAACCAAACCAGACCCAGAGCTGATTATTTCCAAGTAATGCATCTATAGTTTGTTCCTTGGTAAATCTCCCCCCTGCCGCCTTCCACACTCTGAACAATTGCAAATGCCTATTGAAACTGAATAGTTTCCACCTATAAATACGGTCTGTTTTCATCAGTAAATATGATGAACGGTATTTCACCACCAAACAGTTGATGTAGGCTACATGGAATGCACTACATTGCCTTCATTAAGATATTATCTCCTGCCTGTTCATATTGGAGAAATAGCATTGAATCCAGTGCTGTAACAACATGATTTACATTAAGTGTACATGTAAAAAGTAATGAAGTCCTCCAAGAGGGACAAGACAAGGGAAATGACAGAAGTTGATTCTGTTTTGATTAATATGATTCTGTTTAAACATAACAACAAAGCTTCAGAGTGGTATTAAATAGATGTACAAACAGCTATTAATTTTTAACCTTTTCATTTGCTGGCAATTTATCCAGGACTTTGTAAGATGTAATGATCCAGTAATGACTTGGTAAGATGTAATATTCAGTTCCCATCAGATTCTCCTTCCATTGCCTTCGGGTGGTGATTGATAGATAGCTCATTGAAAATGTCAACCCAGGATGCAGCAGCAGTGAAAAGGCAACTTCTGTCTTAGGGTTTATTAAGAAATGGATTGGAAATAAAATGACTAGCATCATAACATTTTAAAGTAAGTTGACAGTTACATAAATACTGCACAGTTCTGGCCACCTCATTTCAAGAACTGGAAGGAGGGGGGCAGAAAAAAGCAACCAAAATGATCAATGTGTTGGAGCACCTCCCATATGAGCAAAGGCTACAGCAATTGAGGCTTTTCTAGTTTAGGGAGGAAAAGGTGACTAAAGAGTGAAGAACGGGCAAAGTTGATAAAATTATGAATTATGTGGAGAAGGGCGACAGAGATAAAATGTCTACCTCTCTCAGGAATGAAATTAATTGGCCACAGATTCAGGACAGACAAAAGAAAGTTCTTCATCTTCACACAACCCATAAATAAGGAACCTGATGCCATAAGATGAAAGGATGGTCACTGCCTTAGGATGCTTTAAAAGAGGACTAAAAGACAATGTAGAAGAGAAGTCTACATGGAGGTTTAATTAGGCTGTCATACTGCCACCTCTCAAAACCTGTTGTTATCATCAATGTTTTAGGTAGCCTAACAAATTTGCAAACTGCTACTGACACTATGCTTCCTCCTGTAACTTCTTTGAGGGCCAGCCCAGTTGACTCATCTTTAATCTAGCAATACTGTATATAGGGCCAATGAAGCACAGGTATGAAGTAATACATTACTGATGTATGTGCATGTAATACCCATGATTCTTCCACTTCAAGAAAGGGTTGGAGGGATCACAGAAATATGGGACGCTCTGTGAGTTGGATCCAGACTTAGGCCTTAGCTAGACCTAAGGTTTATCCCGCAATCGTCCTGGGGTCGTCCCTGCCTGCTCCTGGGATATCCTGTGTGTCATTTACATGAACAGGGATGCCCCCGGGACGATTGCGGGATTAACCTTAGGTCTAGCTAAGGCCTCTGTCATAGATCGAATGGACCCCTTAAAATTAATGGGATTTTAACTTAGTTATGACTAAGTTAGGTCCCATAGATTTCAAGCTGTCTACACTACTTTTGACTAAATCTGGATCCATCCTTTTATATTTGTACGCTTGTACACCCACAAGATATACAACTACTTTCAGGGTGTACGAACAGGCCTTGTTGCTCCACCACATCTAAAGTATTATCACTGGATTGCAAATTGTGTGAACTGGACCTGAAAGTTAAAACAAACAAACAAACACACCACCAATATTATCAGTAATAGCTGGGGGAAAGTCAGTAGTGCAACATGTGCATTACATGTAAAAAGTCCCAGGTACAATCCCTGGTATACCCAGTTAGATCTAGACAAATCTCTAGTAGAAGAGCAGTGAACCACTTTTTCTCAGAGCAGTACATCTGTATTATGAGTCCAGTGGAGTGAATTCTCTAATTCAATAGATCAAGTGCCTATTTACAAATGGGAGAACCACGTAGTCCTCCTAGCATGAGATCAAATTGGACTGGTATGCCTAGCCTGCCCATATGCTACTTCACACATCTGAAGAGCAGGATGGAGCCTTTTTAAATAATTTGGAATACCCTCCACAGAGAATTTCCCCATGCCCCTTCCCTTTTGGACAGCAACCAAAAATAATTTTATTTATGTGTGCTTTTGAAGGAGAAAGGAGATAAAAATGGTTCCAGCAATTTGCTTCGTGCTTTGAAATCTTTATCTGAATCTGATATTTCATTAATTGTATGTGTTTTTTGTTGGCTGCCTTAGGTATTATTTAATGGATAGACTCAGGGGCATAAACTATGTGGGGCGGGGCTCAATCCTCCTCCAGGATTTCCAAGAGGTTGGGGGGCAATGCCCAACCAGGTAATATCAGCAAGCTCACAGCCTGGCTGGCAGATTCCTCAGTCAGTATAGTTCTGTGTTTGGGGGTCAGTCTAAATGACCTCCAAACAACCCTGCTTCCTCCTCAACTGCACAGCGGATGTCTTTGCAAGACAAAAGCCGCTCTCTTTTTATCTCAGGTTCAGGCTTCCCCAGATTCATTTCCTCCTACCCCCCTCAGGCCTTGTAGGACAAAAGGTTACCCATTTAGCAATTACAGTGGCGGGGGACAGGAATCCTTAATCTCTTTACTCAGAGACACTGAGTTATAAGGGCTCCCTGGAGGTAATTTAGACTGATCCCCAAACACATAACACTATATTCAGCAGGTTCTTAGGAGGCACACTACTGTGTGTTTCTTTATGAAGAAACAATGGAGGGAGAAGAATTGCTCTTGACTAATGAGTCAAAAGCATATTACATGTCAGACATTTTCAGACAAAGCACAGGAATAGGGTCCTGAGGGTATGTGATATTATTCTACTGGGTCAGGAGAAATAAAGTTTGAAAAACACTGGTATATTGTATAGGACTATGGGTGATAGGGTAGTGTGTAAACCATCATAATATTATAATTAAAATGTAATATTTTTGTTGAGTAGTTGTTATTTTAATATGTGGCTTTAAAACTCTAGGTTCCATTGTTGATGAAGGATCGTTTCCAGAAATAGAAATATATACATAAATGTAAACAAAGAAGACTAGCCCTCTTTTCCAAAGTTAGACCCATGCCCCGCCCCTGAAAAAATGAGAAATCTATGCTCCTAAATAGGCTGGAAAAACATTTTAATTAAGAAATAATAGTCTTGGTAACAGTTCACTGAATTGTCACAGATAGACAACTTAATGAAGTCCATAAGCATTCTTGCTTGCTTGCTCTTTTAACTGTTGCTACAGTCCAAGCCCAATATGAAGATTCGAAGTCCCAGTACATGGACCAGCAACAACAATATGAGGACCAGCAATCCCAGTACCAGCATTATGATCAACAGTATGAAGACTATCTGTCTGTGCAGCCGACACATGATGGTAGGTGTTTGTAATAATATTTGGGCACGGGCTGGTGGGGTTGTTGAGGGATTAGGCTGCACCATGTCCAATTTCAACCAAGCTTTCTGGGAGAAGAGCAGAATTGATGGCCTGGCAGGAGCATGTGGGCACTGTCTCTTTCTCTTATTGAGGAGGGAGGGGAATCAGCAGCCAGTGGGCATAGCAGCCAGCAGTGTCTCTCTCATTGAAATGGGCAGCAGCATGTGGGCAGAGAACATGCAGGCTGAGAGAGGAAGAGCAATGACAGGCAGGCAGCACCATAGCTATTACAGGGCTTTTCTTACAGCCAGTGTCCTAGTGGTGGCCTTGCACCAAAAGAGGTAGAGCTACTAGAATCATAGAGTTTGGAAGCAACCTCAAAGGTCTCCAATATCCTGCTAATGCAGGAAATCCACTATTGCAGCACACCCCAAAAGTGGCCACTCAGGCCCTGCTTACAAATTAACAAAAGAGAGTCCACCATTTTTTGAGGCAGCCTGTTTAAATGTCAAACAGCTTGTGCCATCAGGACATACTTCCTAATGTTTAGTCAAAATCCCCTTACTTGTAGTTTCAACCTATTGGTTTGGGTCCTATGTTCGGGAGCAATGGAGAACATATTTGCTCCATTGTTTCTTTTCCAGGCGAACAGGAGGTGGGCACAGGAATGTTGGCAGCACCCCAGATATAACCGGGCAAAAAGTGTCAGACTCTGCCAATGCTGGGCACAGTTTGGGAGGCAAACTGGCAAGCTGGAGCTGGACAGAAGAATAGCAGGGACTGGCATGACACCTTAGCTACAGCAAGGCTTCTCTCTTTGTGCCCAATGTTTGCTGGATAATGCCAGTCGCTTGCTTGCTTTCCTTTTCATAGATTTGCATCCCAGCCTCATGGCTGGTAGCTGTGAAGCAATAGCGAAACTAAAATTAATGTTTGTTTACTTCCTATTTAGTTTTAGAACAGTAACTAATTGCACATGCTGCCTCTGTACTTTTCTATTTCAAAGTGAAAGCTGAGCCTTCCACGTTACTAACTTGGTTACCCACGAAAAACATGCAGGGCAATACGAATGGATTCTCAGATTGTGTGCAGTGGATGAATTCTGCTTGCATTGAGATTATGTTCATTTTCATCAGTTAAGGAATACACAAACACTAACACACTGTGCCGGTATCTAATCTAGAACTATGTTTGCGTAAAATAGGTGTACAAATATAATCTGAGTGAACATGGGTGTACAAGTGGTACACCCATGATAGTGAGTATTATAGTACATAGCCTTTTGTTCTTGTGTGCTAATTCCATTCCTCCCAAAGGGCTGCAGAAGTTTCTGCATCTCCACTTAGTAATTTTATCACTATGAATTCTTGTGGTCCTAAATTAGATAAAGCTATCTACATTGCCTGCAGACAATATTACTGTCCCTTCTACAATAAATTGTATAACATCTGTTTAGTTTATTTGCGCCAAATCCCTGCATCTCTTTAGCTAAAGTAAGAGCAACAGTTTTGGGAGAATGACAGGAAAAGGTCAAAGAAATTTTGAAAAGAACTGGGCATGATTCAGCCAAGGTCAAATACTTTTAAAGTCCCATTGAATTCAATAGAAGAGAATTAAACATATGCTGGATCTCACCCTCAGTTACCAGTTTTCATCACTTAGTGAAATTTACAGCCAGAATAATCTACCCTAGGGTTCTCTCTTGCTTTAAGACTTAATATGATACTAATTAGGTTTCACAGTCTAGGTTAAGTATGAAATGTTAATATATAAGTAAGGAATTTTCAGATAAATTTCTTTGGCATATATTATGCAAAGGATGCTCAAAATGGTCCTTGAAATAAGCTACAGTATACGTATCATATAATTCACTATTTGTCGGAGCTGTGAAGAATTGAAACCAGTTATATACTCTTCCAGAGTATATAGAGGCATTTTTTAAAAAAATCTTCTGCTGAACATCCTTATCAGAGCTCCTTTGCAGAAAACACAAGAAACAGGGAGTTGTTTTGGAACCTACAGAGAGTTTGATGCTCCGTGTAGTAGACGTCCTTTCATGGGATTGGCATCTCAGTCCTAGGGATTAGCCACAAAAACATGGGTGGCAACTGGAGCCAATTAGACTTGTAAGATGCTCTGTAAGGGTGGGTGGGGAAAATACTGTTCTCTCCACCTTCCTGGATGGTGTGGGGTTCCATGTGTTGTACAGGGTAGGCACTGCTGTAAGGAAAGCTGAAAGCAGTTCCTGCATCAGGGCTAGCTCAGAGTCAGAATCCATGACGCAAGAAGATGAGGAGCATCACCAGACAAGCATTTTATCACACATTCTTTAGATGATGACATCTGCCTCCCGCATGCCTCCCACTCCTTTTAATCTGACTTTTTTAAAACAAACAAACAAAAAACAACCCAGAATGTGCCATGATCTCCTGCTGTATGCAGGAAAAGTGGCATGATTAAAAACAGCCCCTGAATGGGCCATGTGGTCTTTGTTTACTTCCTCTTTCCTCTCTGACCAGAAAGAGAAAGTAATGAAGGACAAAAGTGGGGGCGGAGAAGTGACGGTAAGGAAAAGTGATTCCCCCCCCCCCGTGATGACGCTTGAGGTCTCCTTCCCTCACTCTACATTCAGTGAGCTTCAGTGCAGCAACACAAGACTACCATGCTATGTTCTTTGCCATGCCCTAGGCAAGATACATTCCATCCCAAACTCTTTCCATGCACTTTCAGCAATGAGGTATTCTGAAAATGTTATGACATTTTGTAAACCACTGAAACCCTAATATATTGTTCCACTTCCATTTAAAATTGAGATCCAAATGTAGTGAAAGGGTTTAATCTCTCTCGTTTTGCTAGGGTTTTGCGTGAGGCCCTTGCATTAAGTAAAGGGAAACAAATTAATGATCAACGTGACTGCTTTTAACTGGGAGAGGCTGGTATCAGATTCAAGTTGTGCTCTGTGTGAGACATACCTCATTACCTAAGAAAAGTTGGCATCATATTGGCAATTTTGATAATATAAGTTCTGTTTACTACCAGTTTGGACACTTCTGACATTTCATTCCTGGTGAAAGTGATAGTGTGACATCAATAAGCTTCCCCATTATTATTTTTTATTAAAAGATGTTTTATCTGCAGTTCAGTGCCAACCTATTTGGGAATAAATGTACTTCCAAGTAAATACACAGAGGGTGGGGCTGCTAATATCACAAAAGGTTGCTATCATTACTGGTGCTTTCCAGATTACATTTCTAGCCACTGAATCTTCTGATGACTTAGCTCACTAGAAAAACATGTGGAATGGCCCTGGAACTTTCATTTTAAAATCACACCGTCCAGTGTGCCAAAAGTGAGAAGAGAAAAGTACAGCAGTATTGAGCACCAAAGGTGTCTTAGCATTAGGACTCCAATCATGAATGAGGTTTGGAGAACTGACTTTCACCCTTTTATTATTACACTGCAGATATATTTCTTTCAGTAGCTATAATAGTATTTCCTCCCTTCAGTTTTTTCCACATTAGCTCCTCCAAGCCCTGTGACCACCCTCTCTACACTGAGAACAACTCTGGCTGTCAAAGGTAAGTTGACCCAAGTTCAGATTTATGAATCTTAGACTGTAATCTTCATATCAGTGACTTGAGTTTAGTCCCATTCACTTCAATGTGTCTTCAGCAAGTGTACTACAGAAAGGAAGATTGAGGGACTGAAATCTGAAGCATTTAGCATTAGCTAGAAAAGGGGAGAAACACAAGAGAAAGGAAGCTATTGGTTGGTACAGCGATCAAGTAAGGGAATATTATATGGCCATATTTTGAAAGAACGTAGATGTAGAACAGGGATGCACGCATTTTTCAATCACAAGGATTGCATTGGGTGTCCTCTGAGATGGGATAGGGCACACACCCACATGCACATATATATTTGCATACAACTCATTTGCAACATACAAGTTACATACACACACACACCTCACTCACTCAAATCAAACTCTAGCCCAAAAGAATGTCAGAAGTCTTGATCAGATAAAACCAACCATCCTCCCAGAAATCACAGTTTTCAAACATCCCAGCCATCCAGGAATCTTGGCTCCTACTTCTTCTCTCTCAAATCCATTCTCTTGCTAGAATATCTTGACATCGCATACTCAGTTGCCTCGATTTCTCTCAAGGTGGGTAGAAGAGAGAGAGGAAATAATACTCTCAGAACAGGTTCTTTGGTTCCTGCCGAAGAAGCCTTGTTCCTACAGTATCCTGGGAAACATGCGTGAGGCTTCAAACACTACTCCCTAGATGCTCCAGGGTTGCTTTAGGAATGAGGCTTCTATGGCAGGTACCGTAGAGTCCATTCCTAGAATAAGTTTCCTTCTTTTCATGGGAACCCACCAAACAGGGCTTGAGAGTGGGTGCACTTTTTGCACCCCTGATTTAGTAGACCAGTTGGGACTGTGATTCTTAGATGTATGGCTTTGGGGAGAACCTCACAGATTGCTTTGAATCTCCAGCTGGAAACCCTGCTCACAATGGGAGAGTGTGTAGCACATGGGGCAACTTCCACTTCAAGACCTTTGATGGAGACATCTACCATTTCCCTGGACTCTGCAACTATGTCTTTGCATCCAACTGCAAATCCACCTTTGAAGACTTCAACATCCAGATAAGGCGCTCTGAGATTCAGAATGCTACTGTTATTGGTCATGTGATCATGAAACTTGATGGCTCGGTCATTGAACTGACTCCAAACACCGTTGTTGTCAATGGTGAACCGTAAGTTCAGTCTCTTTATGAACGATCTTATTCCTGTTATTTTACTGCTACAAATTCCAGTTACATTGGGGACCAGAAAAGAGGGTGCCCTGAAAGATGTTGTTCTTAGAAAGTTAAGGTGGATATTTGTGAATGAGAGGTGTTCTGTTTGTCATCTCCACCATCACTTGCAATTTGTTTTATTTCCAGTGAACAGTTGCCTTACAGCCATTCAGGAATGCTGATTGAGAGAAGGTCAGGTTATGTGTATGTTGCTGCCAAGTTAGGCGTGCTGTTAATGTGGAACCAAGAGGATGCCCTTCTGGTAAGAATCAATTCCAGATATTGCAAGAAACTCATAGTGTGATTTTGTTGAATCAAACCATGGTTAACATTAACTGCATTTTGGAGTTACGATACAGTAAACTCTGTGATTAATTGAAATCAGAAGCAAACTCCTCCTTGTGGTTACCACACTATAAGGGAAAGACTGTTTGACTAAAGCTCATTTTGACTTGTTCTCATCATGCTAAGCTTGACATGCTAAACTCAACATCATGCTAAACCATAGTCATTTTGACATGGAAATTCAATGAGAATTTCAAAACTGGAGAGGATACAAAATCCTACTATCAGCCATTAGAAATCAGCCGAAAGGTAAATATTTGGCTCATGTCTACAGTTAAGCGGTTAACCTGCAAAATTCACCAATCTCATGCAAAACCTACTATCAAGTCTCATTTTCATTTGTGATACCTTTTATAGTTTTACTATAGTTAAATAGTGCTTTTTCTATCTTGTTTTAGCTGGAACTGAATAAGAAATACGCTAATCAAACCTGTGGTCTTTGTGGAGACTTTAACGGAATCCCAACATACAATGAATTCATTTCAAACAGTAAGTAACAAAAACAACACAGGCAGTTCTGTTTTTATTGCCTTTAAAAGTGAGAGGCTTATCAGTTCATTTGTAAAACAACAATGTTTATTTTGGCAAACACTCGGGTGAATGACTGTTGATTTTGAGAGCTGTGTATTATTTTAAAAAGATCAAGATTTGTCTGTTGAACTGATCTCTAGCAAATGTAGGGTGTCCAGAGGGAAAGGAGGACAGGGCTCCTGTATCTTTAACAGTTGTATAAAAAAGGGAATTTCTGAAAGTGTCATTTGTATGCATGCATAAATTCCCACTTCATCACAACAGCTAAAACTGAAGGAGCTATACTAAAGTGACCAGATACAAAAGAGAGCAGTTTTCCCCTGCCCACCTGTTTTTGTCACAAAATTTCCCCTCCCAAGGGAATCTTTAAAAAAGAAAAGAAAAAGACTCATTGATTTCTTTAGACAAAAGTAAAGAAAAATAGCAGGCTGCATTACACCAGTGAATTTTGCCCTTCTCTGGTATAAAGCTAATAAACTTGTGGCTTGTTCCATCCCAGATTTGTGTGCTGGCTTTTCCCCATCTGCTCTTGCTCCATGCACAATTTTAGTATGGCTGCTTTGAAAATAATGCTGTGCAATGTTTACTGCAGACATCCAGCTGAATCCTGTGCAATTTGGAAACATGCAAAAGATGGATGGACCCACAGAGCAATGCCAAGATCCTCTCCCTTCTTCCGCAAGCAATTGCAGCCATGAGTTTGTAAGGATCTTCCATTATTTTGTACTTTCTTTTTAAGGGAAATGTGTTCCTTTTCCTTCCCTTCCCTCTATGTTCAGAGAATGCAGAAGAAAAATGAATTCTTGGAAATAAATGCGAATTTATACATATTATTGGTGAAAATCAGTCGCAGTTCAATAACTAACCAATGCTTTATAAAGCCTAACATTTTAACACTGTTCATTTCCTGCTTCCAGAGTACTATCTGCCACACCATATTGACTGGCAAAGCATTTATGAGCTGCAACGCACTCGTTGACGTGCAAGATTATATTGATGCTTGCATACAAGATCTGTGCAACTGTGATAAATCTGTGATGGAAGTCTGCATTTGTGACACCTTTGCTGAATACTCCAGGCAATGTGCCCATGCTGGTGGAGAGCCACTTGAATGGAGAACTCCAAGTCTGTGTGGTAAGGACCTCTCTGAAAGGGACTTACTTCTCTCTGAGAAATCCTTGGCACCAAACCTGAGGAATTAGACAGGCCCTCATAGGCCATCTAATCCACACACCAGCTCGCTGCAGGAAATCCAGAGCTAGAGTATCTGTAACAGAAGACCCCCCCCCCCCAGCAAGGAGAACCTTCACCCCCTTGTAATTCGTTCCATTCAACTGAAATCTACTTTTTTATAAAACCCATTCAATGTAGTCCTTCCCTCTAGGACAGAAGAGAACAAGCCATTACCTTCTTACATATGACAGCCCTTCAGGTATTTGAAGAGTGCCATCACTCTTGAAGAGTGCCACTACCTCATCCCCACCCCTAATCATACTCAGTTCATTCAACCTTTTCTCAAACAACTTGTTTTCCATGCTCCTGCTGCATGAAATGTTGCAGAGGACCAGAACATGGATCACCAATGGTTAAACTTCTGTGCAATTTTCACCTCAGGAAAATAGCAACACCCTGGTATATCGGGGCTATCTAACATCACATAATTCATTTCTGCTTTCAGCCAAGTCATGTCCTTTCAACATGCAGTACCAAGAATGTGGATCCCCCTGCTCTGATACTTGTACCAATTCTGAAAGGTCCCAGCTCTGCGAAGAACACTGTATGGATGGCTGCTTCTGTCCCCCAGGTAGGTCAACATCAATGTCCTTTATTAGATTGATTGATTGGTTTGTTTGTTTGTTTGTTTGTTTGTTTGTTTACTAAATTTGTACATTGCCCAATTGCCCAATGCTCTAAGGGTGATTTACAATCATAAAACCAAACAACAACAATAATACAATAAAAATATCAAAATAATAATTAAACATTAAAAATGTTTTTTTTAAAAAAGCATTTAGAAGCCAGTAGTAAAATTAATAAAGCAATAGATTAAAGGTTAAATGCCTGCTTAAAGAGAAAGGCCTTAACCTGGTATCTAAGTGTTTTTAAAAAGCCTTCCATCGAAAGCAGTTTCCTCAGTCTTAAATGGGGACGTCTTAATTGGTGTTACTCAACCTCTCTTGATAAAAGTTAGGGTTGCTCATGAAATTTGCCTTGAGTGAATTTCTCCCCAGATTGTGCAGAAGGAAAAAGTAATTCAAAGAAAGATTTTTTGTTTCTCCTATGTTTTCTTAAATTGATTTCATTCTGTCATCCCTATACACTCACACTGCAGGGCTCTTGCAGAAAGGTGATTTTCATTGGGATCTTGGCTGGGTAGGGAAGGGTTCATTCTCCCTTCACCGCATGTTGTGGTTCCAATGAAAAGTGGGGGCGGGGGCACACTGACATTTCCATTAAAACAAATTCCAACATGCTTCCATGTGATGCATTTAGTGTCATGTAGTTTGGCCATGTCAATTCAAAAGAACAACATGAACTGAGACACTTATGGATGTCGTAAGATTAGCTTCTTGGCCAGACCTCAACAAGGAAAAAAAAATAGCACAGGGGAAGACATAGAAAAGGCAACTAAAAGGGTTATGATAATCCTGTCAAAGAAACACTTAAGGTATCTGAAGATGACAGAAGTTTACAAAATAATGAAAACTTACAGTGGTAGTAAGTAAGTTGAAGCCAAGAAGTCACGTAGCTCAGAATTAACCTAGGAGATTTATTCCTTCATAGTGTAGTATAAGTCTTAGCATAAATTACTTTTGAACAGGATTTGATATTTTGTACTTGTATAACTACTAGGTTCTTGAGGCCATTGGCAGAGAATGGGTCTCACTATCTCACTTCACTTTATCATAATATATGAGCAGCCCTGCTGCATCGTATCAATATCCTGTATAGTACAGCAGCTGGCCAAATGCATTGGGAAGCCCACAAACAGGGCATGCACTCCACCATTCTTAAACTTTATTTATTTATTTATTTATTTATTTATTGCATTTTTATACCACCCAATAGCCGAAGCTCCCTCGGCGGTTCACAAAAATGAAATCTTTATGAGTAACTTCACTGCGGATTTATCACCTTCCTTTAGGCACTCTGTTTGATGACATTAACAACTCTGGCTGCATCCCAAATAAGGACTGTTACTGTACTTATAATGGGGCTACTTATGCCCCTGGAGCTTCTTATTCATCCCAGTGCACTTCATGGTAAGAAACCCACTGATTCAATCCTATCACTGAGCAATGAAAATGTTACATGGCTTGTTTGTTTGAACAATGAATGTTACATGGCTTGTTTGTTTGAACAATGAATGTTACATGGCTTGTTTGTTTGAACAATGAATGTTACATGGCTTGTTCGTTTGTTTGATCTGGCCATTCTTAGCCTTTTTTCTCTTCTTTTTAACTTTAAATGAACTGGGCCCATAGCTGAGGGGGGAGGCTAGGGGGGCCTAACGCCCCCTAAACCTTCCCTGTCCCTCCTAAATTATTTTTACAAATTAATAAATATTAATAGTGTACAACCCTGACTACTTTTTTTACTCCTCCCTCTACCTGAAAATTTAAGCTACCTACAGGTCTGAAATGAATTGCTCCAGCTCCAGGCCCGGTGTAATTTTTCACCTGTTCTGGGGATATGTTGGTGATGTGGGAAAGCATTAGACCCTGCAGATCTCAGATCTTCCTGGGCACACCCAGGGAACACCTCCTTTTTGCCTCTCTGCTACTGGAGCTCCAACATTGGAGTAGCACCAGAAGTGGACCTATCTGCAGCCTCATGGAAGTGATTTGTGAGGTTGTGCCCCCTTCTCTGAGAGTGGACCTCTCTCTGCACCCTCAGAAGGGGAGATCCAAAAAATCCCCTCCCTGGGACCATAGAATCACAGCCTACTTGCTTTTTCTTCCTGAATAGGTGTTTTTTTCTGGAATTTAGATCTTTTTATGTGACACCCCAATTCTTCGATGTTGTTTTATTTTTATTTTTAAATATTTCATTTAAATTCTACCTTTCCAAAATGGCGCTCAAGTTGGCTAACAATAAAATGCAGATTAAAAATAAAACTTTATAAGAAAGAAAGAAAGAAAGAAAGAAAGAAAGAAAGAAAGAAAGAAAGAGATTCAGTTCTTTAAAAAGAGTGGAAGATACACCAAGAATCTCTGCCTTTCTTTTCTGAGCAGCAGCTCCTCATGCTGCATTGCATCTTACTTCTGAAATATCCTACAAATGCTTCCAATGTGCCCACCCGGCAAATAAACCTGTTGAAAAAAATATTTACAAATATTCCAAAAGGGAAAGGGGGGCATTCCAGTAGGTGGAGAGGGGAGGAGACCAGAGAAGCCAGGATACGATTTATTCTGAGCCTCCTCTAGCCTCCTTCCAATAAAGGTGAAAATTGCCTCCACCACTTTTCCTGCCCTTCTGGCTTCAGCCCCAGCAGGGCATAGCAGTCTTGTTCAGGGACATCCAAGCAGACCATAGGACTGTGCCCTAAGAAAAGAAAAGAAAAGAAAAGAAAAGAAAAGAAAAGAAAAGAAAAGAGGCTATTTCACAAGCCTGTATGTTTGCTAATGAAGCTTTTGTTCAAACTCCAAATTAAACCTAAGGCCTTAGCTAGACTGGGCTTTGTCACGGGGCGAACCCTGGGATCAACCCTGTGCCTCCACATGACGCACAGGGGATCCCGGGATGAGGGAGGGATGATCCGTCCCTTGTCCCAGGATAGAGCCCTCCCCTTTGGGCCCGCTTTTTTCACAGTCCCGGGCTGAGCCCGAGACCGCGGAAGGTGTGGCCCATTGCTGTGGTTTGACCCAGCTCCACGTGGGGCACAGCGCTCCTCAGCCCATCTGGGTTAGGGTGGGGGGAGCAGAGAAAGTACTTAATTTTTTTTTTTAAAAAAAACTTACCTTCAGTGCACGAGCGTTTGTGCGCTCTGTCCTCTTTAAAAATAAAAAAAACGGTGGGCGCAACACCTCACTTCCTGAGGTCGTCGCACCTCACATGTAAATGGAGAAAGGATCTCGAGTTAAACACAACATGAGAACTTCCCTCCTCCGTCCTGGATTAAACGGTAGATCTAGCTAAGGCCTAAGACTGCTTTTTGCAGCCTGTTTTGAAATACAGAGCCTTAGAGAATACAGGGGTTATGATTTCATGACTATTGATGCAGTATAAGATTACTAACATGGTTGTAGCCCCCTAAGAAACAATGCTATGGAATACCTAAGGAAACGTTGTTAATTAATATTTATGTATTTAATACATTTTTATACCACCTTTCTGTCAAGGCATCCAATGCAGATTATTATTATTATTATTATTATTATTATTATTATTACTATTACTATTATTATTATTGTGCTATTTTTTCATTTTTTGTTTGTTTATGGCACCTGATGCAACACTTCTGTCTTTTCTTCAGTGAATGTATTGGAGGCAAATGGTCCTGTGTCAGCCTTTCCTGCCCTGGCATGTGCTCCATTGAAGGAGGCTCCCACATCTCAACATTTGATGAGAAACAGTACTCCTTCTTTGGAGACTGTAGCTACGTCCTAACTAAGGTAATCAAAATGGAATCTTAATTTTCAGGAGATGTTTCGAATTGAAAATCTTCCTGTATGTATTAATCAAAGGGATAACAATGGCTTGGAAAAGGTTGGTTAAAATGGAACAGGAAGAAAGTTTGATTTAGTTCAAGCATCTGCATTATTTTTCTAATATAGCAGAATTTACAATAAAATCAGTAATTAAAAAATGATTTCAATAAACCTTTGCAGTAGATCCATAATAATAAAACACTGTAGTGGCACTCTTCAGAGATTTCACTTGTAGAATGGCTGTTTCATTCATTGACACAGTTCATACGGCATGCTAAGCCACAGTGGTTAAGCATTTTGAGCTAAACATTATGGCTTAGGGTGTTCTGTGATCTATTCCTAACTATGGTAGCTACATAACCACAGTTTAAACATGCTCAGTAACCATTTGCTGCAAATGGGTTAGGGGGCCTAACCATGGCTTAGGGTGTTGTCTGAACTGGCCCATTGTTAAATCAACGGTCTAGTGGTTATAGAGATGGAATGAGGCTTGAAAAATTCCAAGTTCCAGTTCTCATGTGGTCTTTGGTGCAGGCTGCATCTGAATGACGCGGCCATATTGACAGGGCTAATGGCATTGGTCTTTCCCTTGGAATCAGCATGCTCCCTCAGAGCCAAAACAGATATAACTTTGGTTCCATGGGATACAGTTATTTTAAATAAATCAGCCAATTTGCTCAAAATCCCTACAATAATTGATGCATCTCGTTCACACGATGCCAGCTGCTAATGCTTTGCTTTTTCACTTTCAGCTCTGTGATAGCAATCTCTTCACTGTCCTGGGAGAAATTCGAAAGTGTGGCCTGACAGACAGTGAGACATGCCTTAAAGGCATAGCAATCAGCATAGGTGGATCACAGACAGTAAGTATGAAAAACAAGAAAGTCCAAATGTATATTTTCAAGCTAAATAGTCCAATGCATTTCGAAAATTTCCTTCCTCAGGGGCTGCTTTCTTTCCTCAGATGTATCGAAAAGAATTCTACCAATAGTTCTTCCATCTTGAAATGTCCTCTGCTAATTTCCTAATTTTAATTCCCGTTTGTAACAACTAAGTTAAACTAGAAAACTGCACCAAAAGAACTGACTGACCAGTTCCAAACAGTAAATTTCAGTTTCCTTGTGTGACCTTCCACACTCATAAAAACTGTTCCAAACTTTCTAGCAACTTTCTTTGTTTCTTGAATAGTTGGAATATTTACGAACACTCCATCCCCAGCTCAACCAGTTCCTATCCGAAGCTTCACTGCCACAAGTCCAATACAATATAAATTGTATATGCTAATAAAAAAGAGTGCGGCATAAAGAAAACAAGCACTTTCCCTTTGTAAAGTGGAAATCTATGTGGCTGAAGGAAGTACTGTGGTAGAGGTCCTATTTCTAACCATGCTTGCTCATCATTATTTTGCCTTTTCTTCTCTGTCAGGTAATTGTGATCAAGCCTACTGGGGTTGTGTATGTGAATATGATCCTCACCCAACTGCCCGTCTCAGTGTGTAAGTTCTCCTTTTTCTCTGTTATTACAGTCAATATAAGAGCAAAATTCTGTTTCATGTCTTTATTGTAGCTTATGTGTCATCCCAATGACTGTTCTCTTCAAAGAGTTGTAGGAAAGTAGTTACTACAGAGGTCTAGGTGCACTAAGCTGTATGCTCAAGCAGGCCTCCAACTATATTTCAGTTGAGGGACTTGTGCCATACCCACATTTCTTCCCAAATCAAAATGTACTGGACAAGCCTTATGGGTACAGCAGCCCCATTCCAGTAGGCAATAGCAAGACTGGGAAGATGGTTTATGTCGCAAGTCCATCTTTTATAGCATTGCAAACATGCTGTCATTGAAAGGAAGCAAGTCTGAATTTAGAAACTGCCATAAGGAACTGGTTTTGGTCAATGAAAATGAAAACCAGGGATGTGGTGATAGTTAACTATTTGATGCAAGAACAACTAGTGTACCTTTAAAATTGAATGTTCTTCTTTTAGTGAGTTCCATCAAGATGTAGCATTTTGCTAGAGTTGGCACTAAAATTATTAGACACAGATTAACAATGTATAGGATTCTGGGGAACAAGAGCAGGAGAATAGCTATTGCCCACTTTTGCCCTCATGTCATGCTTTTGAACTACCCACAGGCATCTTCTTGGCCATTGAGGGAAGCAGGATGATAGAGTAGAAAGGCCCTGGGTCTGATCCAGCAGGGCTCTCCTTATGTTCTTAGGATTTTAAATCCATATTTAATACTATACTCTCATAGTAGACATTTATTTACTAACCATGGAAAATAGTTAATACATCTGGTATAAACAGTTGTTAACCATGGTAAACCATAAAATGTTAGATTCCATCTGAAAACTGCTTTATTATGTTCTGCTTCCACAGCCAACGCCACCATCTTTATGCCTTCATCATTCTTCATCATCATCGACACAACTTTTGGGTTGCAGTTGGTGATCCAGTTTGTACCTATCATGCAACTTTATGTGCACTTGGACCCAGCCTACAAAGGGCAGGCATGCGGTAAGTGAAGCAATGAGCCGTTCTCAATACATAGAGGGCATCTTCAGCGAAATGGTTTTGATATGGTATGAAGGATTAAACATCCTCTTCCTGGCTTTGTCTCAGGTCTCTGTGGAAATTTCAACAGCGCCCAAACAGACGACTTCACAGCCATCAGCGGAGTGGTAGAAGGAACCGCAGCTGCTTTTGCCAATACCTGGAAAACACAGGCAGATTGCCCCAACATCAAGAACATATTTGAGAACCCATGTTCTCTCAGCATAGAAAATGGTATGTTCATGGCGGAAAATATTTTGCCAGTTTTCTCCTAGGTCATAATGATAAAATTCTTCTTTGGTTAATAGAAAACAGAGACCTAGAAAGACTCTGAAATATTAACTCTTATAAGCTTAAAATTCCCCATGTCTAGGGCTGAGAGGGACTTAAAGGTCATTCTGACCATTAAAAACAACACCTCACTCTTCTTCCAAAGAGCTCAAAACAGCATACATTATTCTTTCCTCTCTCATTTTATGCTCACAGCAACCCTGTGAGATAGGTTAGACTAAGACAGTGTAACTGGCCAAAGATCTCCAGCGATGTCTGTCCACCAGCAGATATTCACTTGTATGATGTTGGATGTCACCCCTTATGAACTTTGTGGCTGAGGGAGGATTTCAAGTTGGGTCTCAGATTGGGGCCCTTGTGTTAACTCTAGAGAAAAAAAGAGAAAAAAGTCATACTTGCTTGCTATGAATTTAAAGTAATGTGTGTTTTCGATTATAGCAAGGATGAGCAAGACGTAGGCCACATGTGAATGTGCACTCCACTGAAAGGCACATTCACTTCTGACCTCCCAGACCACTGTAGGCTGCACTGCTGCCACTCACACCCTGCTGAATTTGGTGGTGGCAGCACAAAAACATGGCGTTTTGCTGCCTAATTTGGCAAACCCTAAACAGGACAAATTTAGATTGAAAAAAAATTAATTTTGTCTTAGTTATCCTTCCATAGTGGTCTGCCAAATTAAGCAGCAAGACACTTTTGTGTGTGTGTGCTATAGCCATCGAATTCAGCAGGCAGACATGGCAGCCCACAGTGGGTCCGCAAAGTAAGAACTGGGCCCCTGATCCCCCCCAAAAATGTTACCCACCCCTGATTTACAGTTGCGCAGCTACACTGCTGGAATGCCACTGAGTTCATAGTGTTATTATATAATGTGTCACAGAGAAAATATCACCAAAAAAGGAAATGAAAGAAAACCATGTTGCCTTCTCTCTTCACAGAACAATATGCTTCCCATTGGTGTGGACTGCTGACAGACAAAAAGGGGCCCTTTCAGAAGTGCCACTCTGTAGTCGATCCAGCTGTTTACCACACGGTACTTTCTAAGTTCTGTTCCCTTGGAGTGCCAATAAGAATCTGAAAATAACTCCGAGGGAGGGGGGGAAATAGCTTGCCAAACTGGATAAACTGCTCTAAGGTTTTAATTTACCTTCTGCCAAGCTTCCCAAGTGCCTTAATGTTTATTGTTAATCCCCATAACTTGTAATCCAACATACACATTTCTCGCTCCACCACTAAATACAAACATCTCATCGTTCTACTCTGCATGCCTGGCCACATTGTTTGCCAACTTCTGACAAAGTGGTGTAAACCCTCCCGCAATTTAAAGTGACTAGTAAAGTGCAAAGAAAAAATACACCTATGTGTAGATTATATTTGTAGACGCATGCACAAATTCTGCAGTAAATGTGTAAAGTCCAAGTAATTTTACTGATTTATAATAAAGTGAGGGCCTAACATGACACTGTAAGGGATGCATAGCTGCCATTAGATGGCATACCCCCACCCCACCCCGTAGGACTTCCTGGAAACATCTAAGTAAATGAAACGCATCGTGTGATCTTCAGCGTTTCCTGTCCCCTTACAAGGGGCAGCCAATGAATGAGAGTAAGGGTAGGAAAATGCTGAGCATGATGGCATGGTCGTGTTTTTCTTTCACTAGATGATACTGAGGAGATGTAGGAGACATAAACCCTTATATATCTGTACGTTGAAAGCAGATTTGCACCCACCCAACCACCATATTGCAAAGCATATAGATCCAACCTAAGCTATTAATGATGTGTGTGTGTGAGAGGGCTTAAAAGGAAATATCTCTGGAGGTGTGGGAGGGATTTCAATAAATATGAATTGAATGTTCTCTGTGTTCCTAGAACTGTATGTTTGACACCTGTAACTGTGAAAGGAGTGAGGACTGCATGTGTGCCGCCCTCTCTTCCTATGTCAGAGCCTGCGCTACCAAAGGAGTGCTGCTGAAAGGGTGGAGGACCAATATCTGCAGTAAGTATTGATGGAACTATCAGAGGGACTTTGCAACCAAAATGCTAACCAAAGTGGCTAGAAGAACGTTTAGACCACTGGTACATTTATCCTGGGCAAAACTTTGGGAGAATTTGGGACATCTATGGGTCTCCTCCATTGTTGTTTTCTTTGAAAATCCCACAATGATGCCAGCAATTTCCCTGAGGCAAGAAGAAGTAAAGTGCTCGCTCACCACAAGGTGGCAAAGTCCAGCAAAACTCCCATGGCGGAGCATGAGGAAACAAACCGACGTAATCTTGACAGGAGTAAAAGCCATATTTTTCTGAGTAGTTAAAAAGAGGCTTTACTTATGTATTTATTTCAGAAAATTTCTATATTGCTTTTCATTATTTTATTTTATTTAAAAAATAATAATAATAATCCCTAAGTGGTTCACAAGATAAAAGCATGGTAAAATACTGTAATGGCAATCCAGTGGAGGCTGGTGGCTCCAGTGTCAGTGGGGTAGTCAATCTGCTTCCTGTTTCAGTTAAAACTAGGCAGAATTCTAAAAGGTGACTGAAACTTAGAGCAGATTCACTGCTCCACTGACATCAGAGCCACCAGCCTCTACTAGGCCAATCAATAAAACATCACATCAAACTAACTAGGGGGTACCTGGCCATGCTAATGGTCAGGGAAAGATCCAGGCAAGCGAATGTGCTTTACATTGTCACCAGAAACACTTCACACATCGGTAGGCTGTGATATGGTAAGCAAGGCCTTCTCCTCAGAATTCAGAGACTGGAGCAGTCTATGGGGGTGGGGTGGGGGAAACAATGTAGCTTTCAAAGGTATGCCTTTAAGATGAGCCTGGAATCATGTAGCTTGATTCAAAGACCAATACATAGAATTGTCACACCAGAAGAGGCCCTTTTTGCATAAATCTGCCCAAGACAGTACATCTGTTATATGAGCTACGTTTCATTCAAACCACTACTGCCATGAGACAGAATATACATACATATGAACACTGCAAACATTTTGGATATATATTGTTCCCTCCCACATCTAGTACTTTATAGTGCCAATAGCCCTAAAATACCACCACCACCCGAAATAATCTGTTTCTCTTCCCTCTTCCCAGCCAAATACCAAATATGTCCCAAGACCCTGACCTACAGTTACATCATTGATTCCTGCCAACCCACCTGCCGAGCTCTGAGTGAGCCAGATGTCACTTGCAACATTAAGTTTACCCCTGTGGATGGCTGCACCTGTGAGGAAGGGATGTACATGGATGAAAATGGCAAATGTGTACCTGCTCCCTCCTGCTCTTGTTACTACAAAGGGTCTCCCCTGCTACCTGGAGAAGTTGTTCATGAAAATGGCGCCCTATGGTATGAGGTTATTTCAAATAAACATTGTTCTGCAATGACAGGAATAATGAACATCCATGTCTTTTTTGCTAAGTGTAAGCCGCTCTGAGAGCCTATTTTGGCTGAGGAGCGGGGTATAAATATGATAAATAAATAAATAAATAATAAAATTTAAGCATTGTAAATGGAAATTAGGAATGATCACAGGAAGAAGTATCAAAGGAAGAGAATTTGGCCCTGAGACATTTTTATATTCATAAACTGAAAGATTTTTTTTTAAATTAAATGTCTGATAACAAATCAGATATTTTGTGCCTCAAAAACATTTCTAAATGCTCAAAACTCTCTGATTTGAAAACTCTTGTGGATTCCCCCCCCCCCGCATTTATTTCTGAAAACTGTGTGGAAAGTTTGGGTTTTATTTGGTATGTTGTCAGTTCCATAGACGCTATTGTCCAGGAAATGGGGGGAAAGGCTGTGCAGCACAATTGTGAAAATTGTGCTGCACTTCTATCATTCCAGTAAACTAACAGGAGTCAAGAAAGACAAGGGTCGGTCTCTGTAGCAGAGTTGTAGGATTTCTGCCCATGGGGAAACTAAAGTGTGGTAAGCAGAAGCAGGAAAATCTATCCTTCTTCAGCATTGTTATTGTTGGCTTGAACTAGGTAAGAACAACTGCTCATATTATAACTACATCAGATTTTAAATGTAAGACACTTCCTTACTCTCTTACAGCACTTGCACAAAAGGAGAACTTCAGTGCATTGGAGAAGTGAAGCCACAGCCAGGTAAAAACACAATTTTATTTCTCCTCTTGTTATGAAAGCTTTTTCAAAGTGAAGAGAGTTGACCCAATCAAGTAAGGGTAATCTGCACATGGAAGCAAGCCAGCTACCCTCACACAGCTGAGGCAGGTACGCATCTGAATGTGCATCCAGGCCAACAGTGCAATGCTTATTCATGCCCCATCTTTCAAAGCAGATGGAAACATACAGTAGAGGCTGGTGGTTCTGGTGTGAGTGGTGTGGTGAATCTGCTTTCAGTCAGAGCCAGTCAGGATACCTTGGATAGCTCCTTTGGAATTCTGACTGGTTCTCAGAGCAGACTCCTCATCCCACTGACATTCGAGTCACCAGCCTCCACTGGAAACATGCACTGGCATCTGGAGCCAATAGCTGCCATGCATAGCAAGATGTACATAACTAGAGATGGATTGGGGCAAGCGTTTTCTGAAGCAAATTTATTGGCAACTCTTTCCATAGCAAAGAGCATTTTTTGTTGTGAAATCTGGAAAAATGCAGATAGTAGACTGAAACCATCTTTGTTCAAATTGCTAGATAAGATCAGGTCACACGCTGTCACAGGGGAACAGAAATATTTCCCCAAGAGAGCAAAGCATTCACCAATGTTCTTAAAAAGGAAGAAGCAAGAAATAGTATGTGACAAATTCCATTAGTGAATTCTACACCAAGGTTGTGCATAAAAGACACAGCAGCTGCACTATGAAAGTTTTCTTTGACAAAACTTCCACTTGTGTCAGTGTGAGTGTGTGTGGTGAATGAAGGGAGGATAGTATGATTAAGTACTGTACAGTATTTTTTTTTCAGTACTCTACTAAAAATGATTTGTAAACTAATGTGAAAATGGGATGAAGTGAACCTAAGGTTAAAAAAAATGGTACATTAAGCAAACTGAAATGGACACATATGTCCATCCCTAGGCTTAGGGGTCTGCAGTGGGAGGGAAAATCAACTATTCAGGCTGGGTGGAAGCCTTCCATGGATAGAAGGAGGCTGTGAGAGGAAACCCTGTATCTAAGTCAGTAATTCAAGCGGGCTTGTAAAACTGAAGTAGAAATGTTGAACTGGATTTTCTTTGAAAACTCCAAAACTCAGGGCCTTCCTAGACGAGGCCTTAGCGCGCATTCTGACCCGGCTTCCTGGCTGTGAGTCCAGATGACGCACAGGGGAATCCGGAGACAGGCCGCGCTGAGGCCTGGTCTTACGCGCCATAAGCGAAGTCGCTTATGGCTCGCCTTTTCCCCAGCTCCGGCCTCAGGCCGGGGCTGGGGGTAGTGTGGAGAGTTCCGCGGCTTTTCGCGGCTCCTCGCTTACTCGCGAGGAGCTGCGAAAAGCCGCGGACCGGGCACATCAGCGGGGGGGCGAAGGATCACAGGGTGGGTGGCACGGGGGGAGGGCGGGTACGATCGCGCCGTGCGCCGCCCCATGCCAGGCATTGCCCGGGCTCGGGCGGCGCGCGACACGATCGCACCCGGCCTCCCCCTGTGCCACCCACCCTGCCACCCACCCTGTGATCCTTCGCCCCCCCCCCCCCCGTAAAAAAAACAAAAAAACCACTTACCTTGTCCGCCGTCTTCGGGCCACACCCAGCCCCTTTAAAATAAAAAAAAATGGCGGACGCCGGCAGGGACGCGACGTCGCTACGCGTCCACCGTCTGGTAGCCTGGGGGAGGCGCGCCAACGTCAGCGCGCCTTGGCCCCACCTCCCTGCCGGCATAAGCCGGCAGGGTTGAAAATATCCCAGACACTTCCTCCAACTTACAACTATGAGGAGCTGTTTTCCAACCTGTCATGTGATGCCAAGGCAAACGATAATTCTGAACAATATTATCTGCTGAGTTCCATAACCAAGACTGCTATTTTTGGGAGAGAAAATGGTGACTATGTTTGGCTGAAAGTCTAATCATATCTAGATTTCTATAAGGTGTTTTTTGTGTGTGTTGATATTGATAATGGCATGCCCTAATTTGTTTTCTTGAAGTATGATCAGTATTGCAGTAACTAAGATCTGGCCTCAAACTGAGATTTCACCTAGCTTTTTCTTTCCGACAGTGTGCAATGCCCCCATGGTATACTTTGACTGTGCCAATGCCACAGTAGGTGCCACTGGAGCCGAATGTCAGAAGAGCTGTCAAACACTTGACATGGCATGTGTAAGTGAACATATGAGTGTAAGAAGAACTATCCTGGATCAAACCAAAGTCCTATCTAGTCCAGCATTCACTGTTTACACAGTCATCTACCAGATCCCTGCAGGAAGTCCACAAACAGGATATAAGTCCAATACAATTGTCCTGCTTGCTTTCTCTAGCAACCGCTATACACTGTAACCATATCTTTGCTTAATAGCCTGTTCAGCTAACATATTAATGGCAACTGTAGTTATCACTTCACTACCTCAATGACCTCATCTCACTTCAGGAAGGTATTGCAAAATAGGAGTCAAGCTGTTAGAGGCGATAATGAGTGCTGACCACAGAACAGATGTATGAACAGCTCATCAGAAATTTTCTCCAAGGATGGGGTAGGGTGGGAATGAGGAAGGCCAGGCCAAGGGTTTTGATGTGGTAAACTGCTTTAGCCAACTTACACCATGTTCATGAGTCAGCACAACCTGACATCCCATTTTTGGGCCAAAAAACTGGAGATCTCTTGGAAAATTCTCAAAAAGAGTTCAACAAGAGTTCTCCATACCAAAACTCCCCTGAAAAAAATTAAACTTGAAACAACATTGTATGGAAGGTGGTGCTAATTTCAATTTGTCTTAAACTTATTTGCCAGTATCCTGCTGATTCCTTACCATTTTTTTTTTTTTTTTGCTGCTCCTCTTTTATTACAGTACAGCACACAGTGCGTTTCTGGTTGCATGTGTCCTAATGGACTGATATCCGATGGGAAAGGTGGATGTGTTAGTTCTGACAAATGTCCTTGTGTTCACAATGAAGCCACATACAATCCAGGGGAAACCATCAAAGTGAAATGTAACACTTGGTACGTACAGGGTGGTGGCCTATTACAAGATGAACTAAAACCATCAAATTCTTCTGTCTCATAGCAAAATGGTGCACTAAATTAAAGTATGTTTCTGTCTGTGTAGTACATGTAAGAACAGGAAGTGGGAATGTACCAAAGAATCTTGCATGGCAACTTGCTCAGTTTATGGAGATGGCCATTATATCACCTTTGATGGCAAACGCTATAGCTTCAGTGGAGACTGCGAATACACACTGGTCCAGGTATTTAACCTAATTTTGTATAACTAAAAGTCTTTTGACTTGATATGGTAAATGTGTTCATGAACACTAAATAATGCTCTTCCCTGCAGGATCACTGTAGCAAAAACAACACAAATGCAGGAACATTCAGAGTTATCACAGAGAACATCCCTTGCGGAACTACTGGGACTACCTGCTCAAAATCCATTAAAGTGTTCATGGGGGTGAGTAGCTTCACTAAGGGAACATGTACAATATGACTTGTAGGCATAGACAAAATTGAGATATGTGACATTCACCTACAATAGGAGACAAACTTCAGCTGGAGCACACAATAGCTAGGTGAAAAGGGGGGTTGAATAGTGCAATCCAGTATATGGAAAGACTAAAGTATGGGCTAAATGAGGTTTCTCTGTACTCAACTGGTATAGCGCTGAGCTGAAATTTCTCAGAAGACATTTTTCTTTTTTCTTCCCTCTACAAAAAGGCTATTTTGCAGAATTTTGTCTGAATATTCTTCACAATGTTTGTGTGTGGTGCCCGCTATTTCCTCTAAACCCCCCCCCCCACACACACACACAGTGCCCCAGTACAATGCTAGATCTGAGGCTTTGTGGGAAATGCAAAATGATGGCCAGGTTGTCAACACAGTTCCTGCTGCTGCCATGTGCAACAGCAGCAGCAGCAACAACAACAACACAACAACAAAATACCCATGGAGAAAAGAAAGGAGCTGTGCTACTGCCACAAGTAATGGTGAGCCCCATCCTTGAGAAATTGTAGGAGAATTTCTCTACCTCAATTTCTCTGCCTGCAAGAGTTGAGAGGCCATTTGTGCACAGCTCTAATTAAGAACCAGAGAGCTGTGAAACAAATCCTGTGAGCCCAACAGGGCTTCCACCTTTTTTTAAGAAAACCAACACCCTCCTGTTTGTATGGCAAACTATTTTGGAAACTAGAGAGACAGCTCCATCACACCAGTGATTTAGTGCACTCTCACCATGCCTGGTGTGCAGATTTGCAGCACGGTACCCACATGACACTGTGCCTGTCCTGCTGACACCCCGCCTTTTCTCCAGTCTTTTCCGTCTTTTCCTAGAACGCCTAAAGTCTGGATTATTTTCCCTAGGCGTGTTTAATGTGCCCTTAAGCCTCTGTGTATTGCTGTACTCTCATATTTTCCTTTGTTGTGGGCGTGTGCTGTGACAGGAGTCTTACTGTTGGCTTGAATGGATTGCATCAGGTCTTGGCAGGGAAAAGCAATGTTCCCTAGCAGCTGGCTGCAAGCCTCAATATAAAATCCAAAGCTTATATACCAGGCTCAAAAGTGTTGTTTTTTTAAATTATACAATGCCCGAATCTCTGCAGAGACAGGATTGTACTACCTCAATAGCCCCAAAGAGCCAGACTAAAGGTTCATTCCATTTTTGCTGGACAGAAAGGCGGTCTGGTTGAAGTACTCAGCTGACAGGACCTGCTGGTATATGTCTTGTTAAAGTGGGGAAAGGAGCAACCAAAGAACTAGAGGGAGAAAGAGAAGGGGTAGAGTGGAGTGGAAGAGCAAACAAGCAAAAGAGCAGCGTATTCATGTGAAAGGGACCATAAGCTTGACACGCTTATGCATCAGGGGTAAGAAAACACGGAGGCAAAGCAGGGGCGGGGGAAATATGTGTGATGGAGCCCAGAATTTCAAAAACAGTTTTGATAGGGCATGGAGACCTATTCTTAAAGAAGAAAAGAAATCGAATGTTCAACTGAGCTAGTGCTAGCCCTTTGCCTGGAGCAGCTATTTCGAACTCAGTTAGTAACTTCTAGGAAACAAGTTCCTACAGGTCTTTGTAAATGTTGGAGTAAATCCTACAAAGTAGACTATACTGTAAACATACAACTGTAAACATTATATTTTCAAATGTGCCATCCATTCAGACTACAGCTTGCTGATAGGGAGAAACCTCTGTTGGATATTTTCAGTTTATGTAATGACACTAATACACAACTGTTGGTTGTTTTTCATCTTTCAGAATTATGAGCTAATACTTACTGATGGAAAATTTGAAGTGATTCAGAGGATTTCTGGTGGAGGTGAAGTGCCTTTCAGGATCCGATATATGGGAATCTACATGGTGATTGACTCCACAGCTGGAGTGGTTCTGATGTGGGACAAGCAAACTAGTATCTTCATCAAAGTTAGCTCAGAATTTAAGGTGAGCTGTAAAATGCCAGAAGATTAAGAAAAACAACACAAATCCTTCATTCATTTCAAAATTGCATTGAAATGTGTGTGTGTGTGTGTGTGTGTGTGTGTGTGTGTGTGTGTGTGTGATATAGATAGATAGATAGATAGATAGATAGATAGATAGATAGATAGATAGATAGATAGATCAAGAGTGAAGAATGAAGCAGGTCCTAATATGTTTCCAGTCAGTTCACTAAAGAACAAACCATAGGAATAAATATTTTAAACATTTAAATGCTTCAGTCAACTGGTTTATCAAATGGATTCCATTACCTCACCATTCACAGTCAATTTAACAGAGGCTCATTGTGTTTGTTTAATTATTTATGTATTATATTTCTATACCACCCAATAGCTGAAGCTCTCTGGGCATTTTACAAAAATATATGAACAGTTGACAGTAATTAGAAATTTCTCACATTAAATTTAAAGCTCAGTGCATTGTGCTAACTTCATACTGTGGTGGTAATTTCTCGCTCTCTTCTCCCCACTGCAAATATACTCTGGAGGCTCCTCCGCCCCACTGGAGCAGATTTTGAGGATACACAGGGGAGTACAGGGAGTTCTATCACAGTTCTGTTGGAATAACTACTTTATTGGATTTCACCCCTTTGTTATTATGCTGAATGTCTAAACTGTGATGAACGTTGACAATGACATGTAAATGGCCATCCAGATGGATTTTGTGAATGTCTGAAGATATATGCCTGTTTCATTTGTCAGTCTTGTGTGTGTGTGTATCCCACTTTTCTGACATGTGTACGTGATTGATGACCATCCCATTGAGGTGACTGTCAACATTTAGCTGAGGCCACATTTAGGCATCACACTAAACTATGGTTTAATGAGGCATGAATGAGCCTAGCTTTCCACAGTTAGCTTTCCTCCCCAGCTGATTGGAAGCTTCCATTTCTGCTTTTGGTTAAAAACAGTTTGTTGCATTATCTGGATTTATCAACCATGTCTAACATTATGGTTTCTGAAGATGGTGGCCCGGTTCACACGATCAAAATAATTGTGTGCCAGGCATGATCTCCATGAACACTGGACAAGAGGAACTTTTCATGTCATCTAAATCTGGGTGGCATGGCTTATTAGAGGGGGGGGGGGGAGAGACACCCTTCCAATAACCCAGAACAACCTATGGGTTGTTTATGCTAACCAGGTGGGTTTGTTTAAAGTAACCATAATTAATGTTCATTTACAGTTCTGGGGCCATACAAGCACAGAAAGCTGTAATTAACCAGAACCAGAAGCAAAAGCTGCCCAACCTCCTGCCTGTGTGAGGGGAAGAGAGGGAGGGGAGTTTAGCATTTAAGGCAGAAGGTCCTTCCTGTTTCAGAACTATTAAGGATACAAGAGACCCATTCAAGCACTTAGCTAGCAAGCCTAATTGCCATGGCTGTTCAGTTTGGAAACTGATTCCCTAATTCCACAGGATTCCCTAATTCCACAGGATTCCCCACAGAGCAAGATCTTTCTTTCTTTGTTTGTTTGATTTTGATGGCAAGCAAGATCTGATTTCTTTTGAAAGAATTGCGTATTTCACAGAACATTGCTCATAGAATAAAAAAATATAAATTGCCTTTTGGGACTTTAATGGCTTTCAAGAAAAGATATAATCCTGAGAAAAATAGTCATACCTATTTCATTGCTAAGGAAGGAAGAAACTGTACTGGTGTAATTGAAAAGGAATTGATTTTATAGAGGCCTAAAAGATAAAATGTATTTACTTTACGATACCCTATTTTTGTTGATTCAGAGCCCTACATGTGTTTGATATGCATGTATGGCTCTTTAGCACATGGGCTTCTCCATTCATTTCAAAGGAGACAGAAAATCCATGCATGTGAAAGAATGACACACTGAAAAGCTTCCTTCACAGAAGTTAATTTAGAAGCCCTTCAGTGATTGAGAGAGTTCACAACCTCACAGTGTGTGTCAGTGCCTAAAAATGACAAAAACATTCTTCAGTTTTGAAAATTCTAATATCAGAAAAATAAATCTTCCACTTCTCATTTGTTTTGTGCTTGTCTCTATGCAGGGTCAGGTGTGCGGCCTGTGTGGAAACTATGACAGCAATGACATTAACGACTTCACCACTAGGAGCCAGTCTGTAGTAACAGATGTGCTGGAGTTTGGTAACAGCTGGAAGGTGTCTCCCACTTGCCCAGATGTTCAAAGCAGCAAGGACCCTTGTATTGCAAACCCATATAGAAGTTCTTGGGCCCAGAAACAGTGTAGCATCCTTAACAGCAAAACGTTTGCACGCTGCCACTCTCAGGTAAGAATAGAAAACTTTTCAGCTGAATGAATGGGACCCTTTTAACAGATCAGATCTGATGACTTGATTATGCCTGCACATAAGTGCTTAGGACAGGATGTGACAACCTCTATGCAAGACCACCATAAACATATGAGGTCACTTTGCCATTGCAAGAATCTAGGCAGGAGCTTTAGAATCAATTCTAGGATTTTGTAGTTCTCAGACAATGGATCTTTTGTAATTGGACTTCTCTTGCTACCAAGGTTGCATTTCAGGTGATGCTTCCTCTCTGGCACATATCCTGCTTGGTGTAGATCTGACCCAGGTCCTTCCATCAGTCTAAAGAAACATCAGCACAAAGAATCTTTGAATATTAATAATTTTATATATCTGGGCACTCATGGAGTTAGTTGGTAGCCCTAATTGACACATAATAGCTTTCTAAACATAGGATAAATGTCCTTAATATTTTTCATAACTTTTAACCAGTGCTTAATAAGACCTTTACAAGCATATTATATGCATGTCTATTCAGAACTAAGTCCCATTAAGTTCAATGAAACTTACTCCCATGTGAGGGTATATAGGATTGTAGCTTTAATGACTAAAAGTCCAATCCTATGCATGTTTAGACAGGAAAAAAAAGTTTTATGACTCCCAATATTCCCCAGTCAACATGGCTGGCTAGAGAATGCTAGGAGTTGTAGGACATAAGAAACACCATATTCTGGCCTCTACCCTGCCCCCTTAAAGATCTCTCTGACATCCCCTGAGTCTGCTGTTGTGACCTTGGAAAGCAGCTGGTGCAGATCTTTCAGCAGTGGCTCTGAGGCAAGGGAGAAGAATTGGATTCTGGAGTCCCCCTTCCGAAGGTCATAGCAGTATCTTTGGCCTTGGGGTGGCAGGGGACTCCAAAGAATCCTATGTTCCCTGGGACACTCTCCAAGGATCACAGGATTGCTGGTCCCAAATGTGGGTTGTAATTTCTTCTTTTTAGGTCATGTAAATAAACATTGCCCTGTTGATTTTTATACCACTGTGGCCATTTCAGTCAGTAATTTGCATAAAAGAAAATCACAAGTAGACCCCAGGATGGTTAGGCTATCCAAACACAGTAAAATTCTGATATTAACACACCTAATAGATAATGTGAAAGGGGGTTGCCAACCGGTTGCATTTATTTTCTCAGTGGATGCATACAAAGCTGTTTTTGCTTTTTTGACAAATTGCTTCCTTGGCAATTACTAACGTTAGGTGGTTCATAACCTTTTCCCATCTATTTGACTTTTCATGTTTATTATTACAACAAATTACATTTGCATGAAATTCTGTTCCTAGAACCAATTGTGCAATATGACAAAGAAAGCATTGACTAATGCTACAAATTCTCCATGCTGAATTTGTTGGCGAAAAGAGAATTGGAATAAGAAAGGTGCAACTGCCCACCCCTCTCTGACTGTGGCCCACTATGACTGAATTAAGCTGGATTCTTTTTATTTTTCCCAACAGGTTGAACCAACTAAATATTATGAAGCTTGCATATCTGATGCCTGTGCTTGTGACACTGGGGGAGACTGTGAATGTTTCTGCACAGCTGTAGCTGCCTATGCTCAAGCATGCAATGAAGTTGGCGTTTGCATTCCTTGGAGAACTCCAACCATTTGCCGTAAGTGTAGCCCATATATTTTGAAGGATTTTTTAAAAAAGGGGAAATAAGATGGATTAATGGGAGTAAGGTGTATGAAAACACTTCTGTATTTGGAACTTGTTCAGTTCTGAGGACTACATCAGAGGTACTTTTTGATGTCAGTAAATCCACCACAGTGACTTTGATTGTTCACTTTGCATAGGATGAACACTTTAAATGCAGCCCGACGTTAGAAGAGCTGCAGGTTTTCAGAATGTGCTAAATCTCAGGACCAATTCCTAAGTCCAGTGACTCATGTGGTTGCTGCAACACCCTCATATCACTCTGCTCTGGCAATGTGCGAACTAAGAATGCCAACAAGGATCAATTATAATGCATTCATTATGTGTATCTTACTTGCTCACAATATTTATTTTATTGTGGAATGAGCACCTCCCCTCCTCCAATATTTGGAACCAATTGCAATTAATGATGAGGAATTTTTAATTGCTATCCTGAGTTTGCATGTATGCAGCTGGCATTTATCAGATACAGCATATCTTCTGTAAATAACAGAAGGATGGCCTAGCTCCTTCCCTTCACATGTCTTTAGGACATAATGAACAGGGTGACCTTTATAAACATTAACCCAGGTAATTGGAGAACTCCGTGTCGGGATTGTGTACTGGACCATTTGGAAACAGAAAAATTAAGTGTTGAGCAACAACTTTTTTATGAATGTTGTATCCTTGCAAAGGCATACTTGAGAGTGTGTTGTTGTTTTAGATTCTTTGTTCTGGTGTGTTACAGTTAGTCTCATATCATACATATCTTTATTAAGTGGATAGTTTGGTGGGAAGACACTATTAACATGAAAACATAAGAAAAGTTCTGCTGGATCAGATCAAGGATCTATCTAGTCCAGCATTCTGTGGCAGCCAACCAGCTGCCTGTGGGAAACCCACAAGTAATGCATGAGTGCAATAGCATTCTCCTGCTCATGTTCCTCAGCACATATGCATACTGCCTCTGATACTGGAGGCAGCATACAGCCATTAGCACTAGTAGCCATTGATAACCTTATTCTTCCCACTGATCTGATCCTTATGGCCAGGCTGAACACCCTGGTTGCCAGGCAAATGAGTAAAACCATGGCGAAGCTATGAGCAGTAGTGGGGCCTGGTGGTAGAGGGGCATTGTGTAGTTGGCCAGACAATGTGCTGCCTTTCCTTGTCCTCACACTACAATTCCCAAGCAGTAGTGTGAAAGCACACATGAGCAAAGTAGTACTGAGGAAATTAGAACTTGAAAAAAGAATAAGGGAAGCATTTTGGGGTGTTTGCAAGATTGATCACAATTTGTGATATGAGTCTAACAACAATCAGATCATGCATTCCTAATCTGAATTCTAGAGGTCACGCAGGAGGAACAAACAACATGATTACTTCCAACACCAGTATCACTCTTCACAAGGAAAGGCAAGATGCTAGCATAAGAAGTAACCATGTAGTTGGCCCCGGCCCTATGATTTCAGTGTTCTCATGTTAATGAAGTTGCATTGGATGATGACATGAGAGACCTCAACCAAGTTGCTTTCTGAACAAACTGCATCACACCACATGATGGTACCTTCAGAAGGAATTTCCCCATCCGTATAATGATGGGTAAAAGTCACATCATAGTGACTTAACTATTTCCAAAGCAGATTTTAAGATAAGACCTTTAAAAATAAATTTGGACCTTTTAAAAACCGGGTAGTTGTTTTTAGTTCTTGCATTATTATTTTTGTCTCTTCCTCACCACTCACCCACAATTCAATACTTTTAATTCTCTTGCTCATCCTAGCAAGATTTCAGGAAGATCCTCCTCTGAAGTACTGTAAGTCTCATTGTGTCCAATGAGGCTTGCTTCCACACTGTAGTTTGAGTTGAAGAATGATGTCAAATGAGGAATAAAAACTTAGTATTACTCACCACAGCCAGGAGTGCAGGGTGACCAAGGGGTGGCATTGGCACACTGGGGAAGGATATGTATCATTGGGTATAATGAAATAAATTCATTTTGCTTGAAACTGCCAATTTCTCTCTCTCTCCTCTTCTTCTTCCAGCTCTATTCTGTGACTACTACAATCCAAAAGGGGAGTGTGAGTGGCAGTACCAAGCTTGCGGTTCTGCTTGTTTGACAACCTGCAGAAATCCACATGGAAATTGCTCACATGACTTACAAGGCTTGGAAGGTAACAGGGATTATAGAACTTATATTGATCTACAAGGGATCCCTACAGGAAACTGAACATTTCATTAATATTCCTTGGAATATGGGAAGCCCAAGTTGTATTGTGAGGGATGTCAGTGGGCTAGGGAAAGTGAAGCTTCTTGGCCTTTTCCCCCACTATAAATTTAAGCAAAAGTATATGGAAGGGTCAGGGTATAAATAATAACAATGTTTAAGGAGAGCCACCATGCATCAGGACTCCATTTATATAAGGACTGAGGATATAATAAAACATCACATTATGGCTAGATCTACACTACTGCTCTATAGAAGGATTGAAGTGCAGTGATAACCGTTGGGACACAATCCACATTCCGTATACTGCTTTGATAGTGTTATTTCCTGCTTTTTATTCCACATCCATAATTATTTGACACAAGGTGCTACTGTCATTTCATAAACATATTTATTTGAAAATTCAATTACTAGCATTTAGGACTAGCGCATACATACAGGTTTGCACATGCTTCCTAACAATTCATAGATGTCAGCTAGTTTGAATACTGCAATATACGTTTGGAGGAAAAGAAAGATGAGCTTAGTTATATGATGACCAAACTGTGGTTATGATCAATATATGCCTTAGAATGGTAACATCAGTTTGTGGTACGACAGATGGAAGTCTTTGAGAAATCAGTTGGAAACCTACAAGGATGTTTGTATGTGATATCTGTGAGTGCAATACAAGATTAAGCTGTCAGAACTTAAGATCAGCTCTTTTTCTTACCTCAGGCTGCTATCCGCAGTGTCCACCCAACAAGCCCTATTTTGATGAAGATGACATGGAGTGCGTCCCTCTTGAAAAGTGTGGCTGCTTTGATAACAAAGGGAACCATTATAAGCCAGGAGAAAAAATGCCTTCAGAAAGGAACTGTCAATCATGGTAATGTTGGTCTTAAAAATGTTAGGAGTGTGCATTTTAAAATTGTGGCAGGGGCATCTCCTAAGGGAACATGAAAGTGGCAATTAGGAAAGAGGGGCAAGGTTTTGAAATGCTCTCTTTAGGATTAATTTCTTGAAGCATTTCACACTACTGTGGCTTCCTCTCCCCTTCCCCATTCAACCAATCAACCCCCATTTGTATTTCTACGGGAGTAACAAGAATATTTTCTCATGGCCTTAGTGAAATGATTACACCTGTTGCTCTTATTCTATGGGGTAAGCTCTCTGTGCTATTCTTTTCATGATCTCTTCTTTCTTTCTGAATTCATACTGATGATTAACAATATATAAATGACTATCGAATAAGGTGCTTAAGTGTGTTGAAACCAGTTGAGTTAGAGACAAGCTACGCTGGGGCTCCATGTCAAACAGGTGTGTGGGAAAGGGTGACAAATTGGATCTAGGCTTTGGCATAGAGGGAGGAGGATCTGACATTTTCCCCTCTTGCAACCCAATCAAGGCCATCCCCTTGAAGCTGCTGCTAGCTGCAGAGGGAGAAAGTTGTGAACTTAGGGTGCAATCCTAGGCATGTCTAGACAGAAAAAAGTCCTACAACTTCCAGCATTCCCCAGCCATCTGGCTGGGAATGTTGGGAGTTGTTGGACTTTTTCCTGTCTAAACATGCATGGGATTGTGCCTTTAAATTTTTAAGCTCACAAATTTTCCCACTCCATAACTTATAGCAGCTGGGGGTGGGAGTGGCCTGGATTGGGGCTGCAACATGGGACGGGGTTGCAGGGAAGGATTAGATCCCCCTTTCACTCCATAGCCCAGATCCAAATATGTCATGGGGAGGGATATCAGCATTTTCAAAACAGAAAAGTGGAACCAAGTAAAACCAAGAAGACGAATGTCTAATTTGTCTTTATTCTCCTTTATTCTGTGGATTGTTCAATGGACTGAACCTGCACTGTTTCTTCTTTTCTACATTGTTATTTACTGGCTATAAGGAGAGTTGTTGCTGTTCTATGTTTTGTAAAAAAGAAAAGAAAAAGTGTTAAACCACCTTCAAACATGTGTCCTTTTCTTTATTTCCTTGCATCCAGCCGTTGCTCAATGGACAGCAAAACGACCTGTGTATATGATGAAGATGGTAGGTTGATAATGTAGGTTTTGTATATGATTTGGAGCTGACTTCCATATTTCCAGACACTTAACGCTGACACTTTCCTTTGAATGACAGAATGCCACTGCATCTATGAAGGGAAGATATTCAACCCTGGAGAAAGCATCTACAACACAACAGATGGCATTGGAGGGTGCATCGTTGCAATCTGTAGTCGCAACGGAACAATTGAGAGGAATATCTTTCCATGTCATACATCCACAGCAGCTCCTGCTACAACCACTACCGTATTTGCATTTACTAATACCACTTCATCAGCAACCACCACTGCAGGTACAAACTGAGTTTTTCCTAGTAAATGAAATTGATCTCCAAAGCGGGAACGTAGTATTGATTGTCACAGAACAGAAATTTTAAAATTATTGCTGCTTGCCTTTATTTGTAGATGTCTAAAGGGTGTGTAATATGAATGAACCCATGTTGACTGTTATCAGAAGAAGCAGAAAATACAAGGGCTACTTCGTTACAAAACTGATATTGACTCTGTTCAGATGACACACTAAGCATTTTGAGCTAAATTTTATGGGTTAGCGTGTTGTGTGAACCATGACTTAGGCCAGATCTACACCAAGCAGGATATGAAACGGTTTGAAAACTCCATATGGAGTGTGTCCTAAGCCCCAACAGTTGTCACTACTGTTATAACATGTTTTGAAGCAGTAATGTAGAACCTGCTTAGTGTGTCGTGTGAATCATTCCTAACCATGGTGGTTACAAAATCACAGTTTAAACACGCTCACTAACCATTTGCTGCAAAGGGATTAGCGGCCTAACCATGGTTTAGCGTCTTGTCTGAACAGCCCCATTCCTTGAATACTCCTTTAGTGACCATAGTTCTTTTGAAGGAACTTTGGGAAGTATAGTTTGATGAGGGTGCTGAGGATATTGTTAGCAATCTCTAGTCTCCTTCACAGAACTACAGAATACCTGGGCAGAGGGGACAACCACTAAGCCATTTTTGCTCTGTAACATAGATGAGCCCACACAGGGCTGCATGGAGAAACTGGAGAAAGAAGAAGGGCTAATGCCAATGGTGCCATAGGAGGGGGAAACCCTTGATTAAATACGATCCTCTGGAGTCATTAAAGAAAATAGCCAAAGCATTCCAAGACTGTGGCAGGACTTTTTGTCAGCACACTGCTAAGCATGGGGTAGGGGATCATGGGTGGAGCTCCATTCTAAATATACCAGGTCTACTACCATAAGGGACTACTATCTGTTAAAGTATTTTCCCCCTGCAGCACCAGTGGGGTTGATCTCCCTTGCTTCTGTGGCATAAGGAGGCATATCTGTGGCATATCTTATACAACCTAATGAATTATTGTAAACCACTCAAAGAGCTTTGGCTATTGGGCGATATGGAAATGATGATGAAGATGATGATGATAATTCCAAGCTTGCCTCAAGAGCACAACTCATCCTATCTTAGAACTTTGTCCTAGCTTAGCAGGCTCCTTAGGCCCCCATGAACTGCAGTTTCCTTCCCAGCTTTCATACAATTTTAGTGTACCTTAATGTAGTTGAGAGTACAGTGGGAACCAGGTGCCATCCTACATCCTGGTGTGGTGTCCTATGAAACTTCTTGACCCATAGCCTCTTCTGAGCCAGTAGACATTCACACCAACCATTTCATTTAATAAAGGAAGGGATGGCTCTACTCTGAGATGCCAAGCAGAGGCAGAGGCTAGTTTTGTTGTGCTACCTGTCACGCTTCAACTGCAGCAGCACAGAATACTCTCTATTATTATTATTATTTATTTATATAGCACCATCAATGTACATGGTGCTGTACAGAGTAAATGCCTCTGCAGTTGAAAACCTGCAATAGAATTGCTCTGATATGAGGAGCTAGATGTAGCAAACTCATAGGATACTATTGAGTACAAAGGCCAGTACATTGAAGCCCCTATTGGGTGTTTCCTCTTGCCCAAAGAGATGAGTAGAAAAAGGGAGGGGCTGGAGCTACACATACAACTGTTGGGGCCCATTGACACATACCATATACTGCTTTCATACCACTATATCCTGCTTGGTGTGGTTCCTGCCTTTTATATACTGCTTTCATAGTGCAATATCCTGCTTGGTGTGGAATAGCTAGTGGCTACAATCTCTTCCTAATCAGATCTCTGAGATATTCAGGTCTGAGTGTCACCTTACATCTCACCTTCCAACTGAGCATCTGATTTACATTTTACTTTCCCTGTTCCCCCTTAAAATAGAACATAGTATCACTGAAAAACTGTCTCACACAACCAGAAAATCAAACCACAAATTACAAAGAAGTCCAATCATGTATTTCTTTATTGCATTTCTATACCACCCAATAGCCAGGATTCTCTGGACAGTTCACAATGGCTTGGGTGAAGCCACTGAATTCCTAAATAATCTTCTAAGGTATGCAATCCAGAGCTGGGGGATATGAGTGCTAGGGAATGCTTGAGTTATAGGACTTCTTTCTGTCTAAACACAGATAGGGTTGCATCCTGAGAAACCTTAGAGATAGCATGTAGTTTACATGCTCAAGTTGTGTAAAAAAAAAAAAGTATTTATTGGAACCCCAGATTAAGCTAATTTATTCTTTTAATTTCCTCCCCCACCCCGCCCTACAGTGCCTATAACAACATCAGTTTGTGTCCAGGAAGAATGTCATTGGTCACAGTGGTACGATGGGAGTCAACCTGGTTCTGGAAATGATGGTGGAGATTTTGACACTCTTGATAACCTAAGAGCTGAAGGTTATAAAGTCTGCAAAGTTCCAAAGGCGGTTGAATGCAGAGCAGAGAAATTTCCCAATACTCCATTAAATGAACTGGGCCAAAAAGTAGAATGTAGTACAACCGGAGGACTAAAATGTTACAACAAGGACCAGTATCCAATGAGTTGCCACAATTATCAAATCAAAATCCTGTGTTGTAGCTTCGTACCATGCAGTTACACTACTGCATCCACACCCAAAGTTACAACATCTCCTGCAACTACAACAGTTTCAACACCAACCTCGACATTGGCTACTACAGTTACATCCAGAAGTACAGTTACAGAGACAACTAGCATCTTAACTACAACCCCAAAAACTACTTCCTCATCCACTGGAACAACTATCAGAGCTACCACATCTCCTACAACTGAAATAACAAGTCCAACTACTTGCCAACCCACATGTAAATGGACTGAATGGTATGATGTTCATTTTCCCACTTTGGATAATAAAGGGGATTTTGAAACGTATGACATCATTAGAGCTGCAGGAAAAGATATCTGCCAGAAACCTGAACATATAGAATGCAGGGCAGAGAAATTCCCTGAAAAAAGTATTAATGAAATTGGTCAAATTGTTCAGTGCAATGTGTCACTTGGCTTGGTCTGCAGAAATGAAGATCAGACAGGAATACTGAAAATGTGTTATAACTACCAAATCAAAGTTTATTGCTGTGATACTGCTTGTTTGACTCCTACTCCAGAAACTACAACTGCAGGCACAACAACTGTTTCAGCAACTCCCACACCCATTACTACAACTTCAACAGCAACATCTACATCAATGGTTACAACTAAACCAAAGACTACCACAATAGGAATTACAACTTCTTCAGTCCCAGAGTCAACATTTACAACCTCTCCTTCGACTACTGAATTTACAACCACAACTGCTGTACCCACAACTTCCACTACAACTCCAGAAATTACAACATTAACAACCTCTCCTTCGACTACTGAATTTACAACGACAACTGCTGTACCCACAACTTCCACTACAACTCCAGAAACTACAACATTAACAACCTCTCCTTCGACTACTGAATTTATAACCACAACTGCTGTACCCACAACTTCCACTACAACTCCAGAAACTACAACATTAACAACCTCTCCTTCGACTACTGAATTTATAACCACAACTGCTGTACCCACAACTTCCACTACAACTCCAGAAATTACAACATTAACAACCTCTCCTTCGACTACTGAATTTACAACCGCAACTGCTGTACCTACAACTTTCACTACAACTCCAGAAACTACAACATCTGAACATATAGAAACTACAACACTTTTACCAACATCCACAGCAACAAGTAAAATCTGCACACAGGAAGTCTGTGAATGGTCCCAATGGTATGATGTAAGTTACCCGGGATCTGCACCTAATGATGGAGATTTTGAGACATTTAAGAATATAAGAGCCAAAGGATATAGTGTTTGTAAGGCACCAAAGAACATTGAATGCAGAGCAGAAAGATTTCCTAATACACCACTAAACGAATTAGATCAAAATGTTATATGTAGTAAAACACAAGGACTCATATGTTATAACAAAAATCAACTTCCACCCATTTGCTATAATTATATGATTAGAATTGAATGCTGCAATGACATAATAGTGCCATGCCCAACAACCATGCCAGTAACAACTACAGAACATAAAATTTCAACCTCAAAAATAACTACTATGACTGCAACTACAAGAGCACCAACAAAAAGCACACTAGTAACTACGACAACAGGAAAAACTATTGTTACACTACTACGGACAACTCAACAGCCATCTACAGCACCACTACAATATACAACAGCAATTACTAGCACTAAACCTCCAAAAACAACAATAGCCGCGATCACACCCAAAGAGGTGACGACTGTCACCCAAACCACCACAACAGAGACACCCGCAATCACCACCAAAACTCCCATAGTAAGTTCAACAACTTTGCCCACTACTACACATTTGCCAACTACTACAACTACAAGTACAACCACACCAACGACTGTAACCCAAACCACCACAACAGAGACACCCGCAATCACCACCGAAACTCCCATAGTAAGTTCAACAACTTTGCCCACTACTACACATTTGCCAACTACTACAACTACAAGTACAACCACACCAACAACGACTGTAACACAAACCACCACAACAGAGACACCTGCAACCACCACTGAAACTCCCATAGTCAGTTCAACAACTTTGCCCACTACTACACATTTGCCTTCCACTACAACTACAAGTACAACCACACCAACACCAACAACGACTGTAACCCTAACCACCACAACAGAGACACCCGCAACCACCACCGAAACTCCCATAGTCAGTTCAACAACTTTGCCCACTACTACGCATTTGCCATCCACTACAACGACAAGGACAACCACACCCACACCAACAACGTGTGCACCCATCACCTGCCAGTGGTCACAATGGTTTGACATTGACTTCCCCACTTCTGGACCTAAAGGAGGAGATATTGAAACCTACAATAACATCCGAGCTGCAGGAGGCAAACTCTGTGGGAAGCCTTCAAAGATCCAGTGTAGGGCTGCAAGTCACCCTGAGCTAAACATTGACCAAGTGGGTCAGGTTGTCAAGTGCGATGTGGAATCGGGACTGGTGTGTCAGAATAAGGATCAAACTGGAAAATCCCAGCTGTGTTACAATTATGAGATACGGGTGTTGTGCTGTAAAGAAAACCCAGACTGTGTAACCACACCCATCCCAACCACCACCACTAGTAAACCCAGCACTACTGTTCCCACTTCTCCTCTAATCACAACTACGATCACACCCAAAGAGGTGACGACTGTAACCCAAACCACAACAACAGAGACTCCTGCAACCACCACCGAAACTCCATTAGTAAGTTCAACAACTTTGCCTACAACTACGCATTTGCCATCCACTACAACTACAAGTACAACCACACCAACACCAACAACGACTGTAACCCTAACCACCACAACAGAGACACCCGCAACCACCACCGAAACTCCCATAGTCAGTTCAACAAGTTTGCCCACTACTACGCATTTGCCATCCACTACAACGACAAGGACAACCACACCCACACCAACAACGTGTGCACCCATCACCTGCCAGTGGTCACAATGGTTTGACATTGACTTCCCCACTTCTGGACCTAAAGGAGGAGATATTGAAACCTACAATAACATCCGAGCTGCAGGAGGCAAACTCTGTGGGAAGCCTTCAAAGATCCAGTGTAGGGCTGCAAGTCACCCTGAGCTAAACATTGACCAAGTGGGTCAGGTTGTCAAGTGCGATGTGGAATCGGGACTGGTGTGTCAGAATAAGGATCAAACTGGAAAATCCCAGCTGTGTTACAATTATGAGATACGGGTGTTGTGCTGTAAAGAAAACCCAGACTGTCTAACCACACCCATCCCAACCACCACCACTAGTAAACCCAGCACTACTGTTCCCACTTCTCCTCTAATCACAACTACGATCACACCCAAAGAGGTGACGACTGTAACCCAAACCACAACAACAGAGACTCCTGCAACCACCACCGAAACTCCAATAGTAAGTTCAACAACTTTGCCCACTACTACACATTTGCCTTCCACTACAACTACAAGTACAACCACACCAACACCAACAACGACTGTAACCCTAACCACCACAACAGAGACACCCGCAACCACCACCGAAACTCCCATAGTCAGTTCAACAACTTTGCCCGCTACTACACATTTGCCATCCACTACAACTACAACCATGCCGACAACGACTGTAACCCTAACCACCACAACAGAGACACCCGCAACCACCACCGAAACTCCCATAGTCAGTTCAACAACTTTGCCCGCTACTACACATTTGCCATCCACTACAACTACAACTACAACCATGCCGACAACGACTGTAACCCTAACCACCACAACAGAGACACCCGCAACCACCACCGAAACTCCCATAGTCAGTTCAACAACTTTGCCCACTACTACGCATTTGCCATCCACTACAACGACAAGGACAACCACACCCACACCAACAACGTGTGCACCCATCACCTGCCAGTGGTCACAATGGTTTGACATTGACTTCCCCACTTCTGGACCTAAAGGAGGAGATATTGAAACCTACAATAACATCCGAGCTGCAGGAGGCAAACTCTGTGGGAAGCCTTCAAAGATCCAGTGTAGGGCTGCAAGTCACCCTGAGCTAAACATTGACCAAGTGGGTCAGGTTGTCAAGTGCGATGTGGAATCGGGACTGGTGTGTCAGAATAAGGATCAAACTGGAAAATCCCAGCTGTGTTACAATTATGAGATACGGGTGTTGTGCTGTAAAGAAAACCCAGACTGTGTAACCACACCCATCCCAACCACCACCACTAGTAAACCCAGCACTACTGTTCCCACTTCTCCTCTAATCCTCACTACAATCACACCCAAAGAGGTGACAACGACTGTCACCCAAGCCATCACAACAGAGGCACCCGCAACCACCACTGAAACACCCATAGTAAGTTCAACAACTTTGCCTACTACTACGCATTTGCCATCCACTACAACTACAAGTACAACCACACCAACACCAACAACGACTGTAACCCTAACCACCACAACAGAGACACCCGCAATCACCACCGAAACTCCCATAGTCAGTTCAACAACTTTGCCCACTACTACGCATTTGCCATCCACTACAGCTACAACCACGCCGACAACGACTGTAACCCAAACCACAACAACAGAGACTCCTGCAACCACCACCGAAACTCCATTAGTAAGTTCAACAACTTTGCCTACTACTACACATTTGCCAACTACTACAACTACAAGTACAACCACACCAACACCAACAACGACTGTAACCCTAACCACCACAACAGAGACACCTGCAACCACCACCGAAACTCCCATAGTCAGTTCAACAACTTTGCCCACTACTACGCATTTGCCATCCACTACAACGACAAGGACAACCACACCCACACCAACAACGTGTGCACCCATCACCTGCCAGTGGTCACAATGGTTTGACATTGACTTCCCCACTTCTGGACCTAAAGGAGGAGATATTGAAACCTACAATAACATCCGAGCTGCAGGAGGCAAACTCTGTGGGAAGCCTTCAAAGATCCAGTGTAGGGCTGCAAGTCACCCTGAGCTAAACATTGACCAAGTGGGTCAGGTTGTCAAGTGCGATGTGGAATCGGGACTGGTGTGTCAGAATAAGGATCAAACTGGAAAATCCCAGCTGTGTTACAATTATGAGATACGGGTGTTGTGCTGTAAAGAAAACCCAGACTGTGTAACCACACCCATCCCAACCACCACCACTAGTAAACCCAGCACTACTGTTCCCACTTCTCCTCTAATCACAACTACGATCACACCCAAAGAGGTGACGACTGTAACCCAAACCACAACAACAGAGACTCCTGCAACCACCACCGAAACTCCAATAGTAAGTTCAACAACTTTGCCCACTACTACACATTTGCCTTCCACTACAACTACAAGTACAACCACACCAACACCAACAACGACTGTAACCCTAACCACCACAACAGAGACACCCGCAACCACCACCGAAACTCCCATAGTCAGTTCAACAACTTTGCCCGCTACTACACATTTGCCATCCACTACAACTACAACCATGCCGACAACGACTGTAACCCTAACCACCACAACAGAGACACCCGCAACCACCACCGAAACTCCCATAGTCAGTTCAACAACTTTGCCCACTACTACGCATTTGCCATCCACTACAACGACAAGGACAACCACACCCACACCAACAACGTGTGCACCCATCACCTGCCAGTGGTCACAATGGTTTGACATTGACTTCCCCACTTCTGGACCTAAAGGAGGAGATATTGAAACCTACAATAACATCCGAGCTGCAGGAGGCAAACTCTGTGGGAAGCCTTCAAAGATCCAGTGTAGGGCTGCAAGTCACCCTGAGCTAAACATTGACCAAGTGGGTCAGGTTGTCAAGTGCGATGTGGAATCGGGACTGGTGTGTCAGAATAAGGATCAAACTGGAAAATCCCAGCTGTGTTACAATTATGAGATACGGGTGTTGTGCTGTAAAGAAAACCCAGACTGTGTAACCACACCCATCCCAACCACCACCACTAGTAAACCCAGCACTACTGTTCCCACTTCTCCTCTAATCACAACTACGATCACACCCAAAGAGGTGACGACTGTAACCCAAACCACAACAACAGAGACTCCTGCAACCACCAGCGAAACTCCAATAGTAAGTTCAACAACTTTGCCTACAACTACGCATTTGCCATCCACTACAACTACAAGCACAACCACACCAACACCAACAACGACTGTAACCCTAACCACCACAACAGAGACTCCTGCAACCACCACCGAAACTCCCATAGTCAGTTCAACAACTTTGCCCGCTACTACACATTTGCCATCCACTACAACTACAACTACAACCATGCCGACAACGACTGTAACCCTAACCACCACAACAGAGACACCCGCAACCACCACCGAAACTCCAATAGTAAGTTCAACAACTTTGCCTACTACTACACATTTGCCAACTACTACAAGTACAACCACACCAACACCAACAACGACTGTAACCCTAACCACCACAACAGAGACACCCGCAACCACCACCGAAACTCCCATAGTCAGTTCAACAACTTTGCCCACTACTACGCATTTGCCATCCACTACAACGACAAGGACAACCACACCCACACCAACAACGTGTGCACCCATCACCTGCCAGTGGTCACAATGGTTTGACATTGACTTCCCCACTTCTGGACCTAAAGGAGGAGATATTGAAACCTACAATAACATCCGAGCTGCAGGAGGCAAACTCTGTGGGAAGCCTTCAAAGATCCAGTGTAGGGCTGCAAGTCACCCTGAGCTAAACATTGACCAAGTGGGTCAGGTTGTCAAGTGTGATGTGGAATCGGGACTGGTGTGTCAGAATAAGGATCAACCTGGAAAATCCCAGCTGTGTTACAATTATGAGATACGGGTGTTGTGCTGTAAAGAAAACCCAGACTGTGTAACCACACCCATCCCAGCCACCACCACTAGTAAACCCACCATCACAGTTCCAGTAACTACCACTTCAAGTAGTACAGCTTCACCTACAACCACACAAACAACATCCCCGTTTTCCTTGGGAAGCAGCACAACTCGTTGTTTCTGCCAAATTGGAGGAACTATTTATGAACCGGGTATGTGTTTTATGTTATATACTCTTCTTATATACTATTATTTTACATAATTTATTGGGCAAGTTGATATGATTCCATTTTGGTGGGGGGGCTGATTTTGAACAGAATAGCAGAATATTTTTTGTGTGGAATATATTCAGGTATACTTGTTCAACATTTAAGGTAGATAGATACAGGTCAGTGTTATTTTTTATTGATCTGTCAGATTTTAGTCTAATACTATATAAATGTTCCATTGTTTTTTATTATTCCATGTTTTGGCAGGTCAAACAATTTACAACAAAACAGACAGTGAGGGCTGCCCTTTCTCGGCCATTTGCGGTATAACGTGTTCTGTTGAAAGATCGACTGGGCCATGCAGATTAACAACACCAAAACCGCCTTCATCTCCATCTGCTGTAACTACAACTCCCACTCCCACCACAGTTGGCACAACTCCAATACGTGGCTGTCCTGAGGCTAACCCACCAAGGAAGGTTGGCATCTCTTTTTATCTTGCGGTGGACCTACAGTTGCAGGTTGCAATGCGATTACTTCCAGGGACGAGAGGGGCTCAGTCTTCCTACTTCCTAATGTGGTTGTTGGGGGTTGCGGCTGGATGGCGCAGACAGCGCGAACTTGAGATTTAATATGTGGTGACATTGGGTAATTCCCCATCCCCGTTATGAATCAGCAGTCCTAAACTTTGCATAGCTACATGAAGAATGTTCTTCCCAGCAAGGTCTGCCTAGTGCCAACATGGTCATCTTTTTGGTGGCAGGTTAAGACTTTCCTCTGCAACCAGGCGTTTGATGGCATGTGAGGGTGTTTTAGTTTTAGTTTTTTAATTGGGTCCAAGCCATTCTATGGTTCATTATTTTTCACTTTTTCAAAGTGTTATAATTTTTTTTGTGTTAAAGGTTTTATATTCTGTTCTATTATGTTTTGTACCACCCAGAGAGTGTGGGCTATTGGGCAGTATAGAAATAGAATGAATGAATGCAACTTGAGTACGCTGGTTTTCAAGCTACTGGCACAGCAAGGTGTGCAGTCATCCCCCATTTTCTTGTTTAAGTGGGAGGACATTACCACCCTAAATCAGTTTTTACCTTCCTCCCCCCCCCCCCCACATTACTGAGTGTCAAGGCTTTTAGCCCATGCACAGCCCTCACCAGAGTTCTGGATTTTTAAAAAAGTTTCACACAGAGATACTTAAAAAAAAAAAAAAAAAGCAGTCCTTTTACCTGGGGAATCCCCTTGAATATCTCTGTCAGGCTACCTACATTATCTGTGATTTCATTGTGAAGACACCCCCCCCAGGTTGCCCTATGCCTTGTAACGTGCCCTATACCTTGTGTAACTGCAGAGGGTGTGGGATAGACAATGAGGCAGTGGCTGCATTCAGACCACAGTTTAGTCAATGGTGGGTTAATAGTGAACTCACAGTTGGTTATTTTGCAGGTACTCCCCACACAACATGTTCCTACACAACTGTGGAGGGGTTGGGACTGGCATTGAGTGGACTAATAGTCAACCCGGTGTTTGATTGACACAGCTCCCACCCCTCTCCCCACCCTCGCTCCTTCCTCAGCCCTCCCGGTGCTATCCCAGCAGCCTCTGCAAGTTGTGCCAGCTGTAGCAGAGCGGTCGGCACAGTTTTGGGCACTTTTGCCCAGGAACTCTGTAGCCAGCCAAAATAGTCCATTCAGCCCTGCAAAATAGTCCACTGAGTCCAACAGACAAGACGCTAACCAATGGTTATGCATATAGTCAACTCTGCAGAGCATTGGTTATCTCAGTTGGTTATTTGGGGGAATAGTCGACTGTGGGGTGGTTTTTGCCCAACAAACACAATAGCCAACCATTGACCACTCAACTAACGGTTGGCTACTTAAACCACCATTGGTTATCATGTTGTCTGAACCCCGCCAGTGATTTGGGAGCACGAGGGATACACATACTGAGACTTTGCAGGCAGGTGGCTGATGGTGCTTGGACCTCACAAGCATTATCTATCAGGTGGGTCTCTAGGGAGGACTTTGAGGCTATTGCTCTGGGTGGGATTGCTTGAGTCACTACAGAGAGCCAAGAGAGTTACACAAGGCATGGAGTGTGATGAAGATAATGAAGGATTACTTTTGACTATCAGTTTTTTTAGTGCTAGAATTGAAATTAAATGTATTCCCTCCTCCACACACACACACCCAAAATAAGTTCCCCTGAAAATTCTCATCTGCAAATCTTAATGCCAGTTATTCACAGGCTATTCTTTGAATATTGACTGAGTTTTCATCAAATAGTATTTGATCCATGACAGTAAATAATAGCAGGCATGGAATGGTATTAAATATTAACCTTTCTTAATTTATTCTCATTTTATTGCTTGTTTTGATAACTCTTATGTAGCAATATGTGGAAAGGTCTATGGACTAAATAAACTTCTTCTTTTGTTTGTTAAGTACAGCACTGAACAGCTAATGAGAAAAAGCAGAGTGAGGAGGATAGAACATAGGAAGCTGCCTTATACTAAATCAAACCATTGGTCCTAAATGCACCTTGCACACCTCTGTCAGGCTGCCTGTCACTAATAGTTACCTATGCAAAATAACTTCATATAGCCTGAAAGCTTTCATAGAATCATAGAATAGCAGAGTTGGAAGGGGCCTACAAGGCCGTCGAGTCCAACCCCCTGCTCAATGCAGGAATCCACCCTAAAGCATCCCTGACAGATGGTTGTCCAGCTGCCTCTTGAAGGCCTCTAGGGTGGAAGAGCCCACAACCTCACCAGGCAACGGATTCCATTGTCGTACTGCTCTAACAGTCAGGAAGTTTTTCCTGATGTCCAGCTGGAATCTGGCTTCCTTTAACTTGGGCTCGTTATTCCGTGTCCTGCACTCTGGGAGGATCGAGAAGAGATCCTGGCCCTCCTCTGTGTGACAACCTTTAAGTATTTGAAGAGTGCTATCATTTCTCCCCTCAATCTTCTCTTCTCTAGGCTAAACATGCCCAGTTCTTTCAGTGTCTCTTCATAGGGCTTTGTTTCCAGACCCCTCATCATCCTGGTTGCCCTCCTCTGAACACGCTCCATCTTGTCTGCATCCTTCTTGAATTGTGGAGCCCAGAACTGGACGCAATACTCTAGATGAGGCCTAACCAGAGCCGAATAGAGAGGAACCAGTACCTCATGTGATTTGGAAGCTATACTTCTATTAATGCAGCCCAAAATAGCATTTGCCTTTCTTGCAGCCATATTGCACTGTTGGCTCATATTCAGCTTGTGATCTACAACAATTCCAAGATCCTTCTCATTTGTAGTATTGCTGAGCCAAGTATCCCCCATCTTGTAACTGTGCCTTTGGTTTCTATTTCCTAAATGTAGAACTTGGCATTTATCCCTATTAAATTTCATTATTAGCTTCAGCTTCTGATTAGTTTGTTTTGTAGAAAACTAGGTGCCTAGAAAATTCTTATTAATTTAGTAGGTCATAAGATATATGGCATAAATAAGCAGGGATCAAAAAGCCAAGTAACTGTTAGTAGGATGACACTCTTTCCTCCTTATTGTTGAGTGTTTTCAGACAGGGGTGGGAAGATTGCATTTCCCTACTGTCGCTTTGCCTCCTGCTTTTGTCCCACAATAGGAACAAGCAGCTTCCTCTTTCTTCACACAGGGAAGAAAGAGGAAGCAAGTAGCGATCACATGGCCCATTCAATGGGCGTTTTTGTAGCACAGCTTCTCCTGCAAACAGCAGGAAATGGCACTAATTACCATCACAGCCAAGAAGAAACAGATTTTCTGAGTCATATTTTGTAGTGGAAAAAACAACTGAACAAGTGGGAGACATGCAGGAAGATCCCTGCGTCGTGAAAATGACCCGCAAAAATCTTTGTGTGGCCAGCCACGAGTGTGCAATAAAATGCTCCTCTACGGATGATCATCATAACGCATATTTGTCATATTGTAATGGAACTAAAAACATGTCTAAAGTTAAGTCATGCCTAATGGTAAGCTTCAATGTGAAAAGCATATTTCTCTTTTACAGGAAGGAGAGACGTGGATAACTAACTGCATCAAAGAAACATGTGAGGGTGATAACAAAATTGTTGTAAGCCAAGTGAAGTGTCCACCAGTAAAGCAACTTGTTTGTCAAAATGGGTACCCACCAATAAAAGTGTACAGTGAAGATGGCTGTTGCTACCATTATGAATGTGAATGTAAGTGAAAATGAATCTTCATAAGGGCACTTGTGGCAATATCATCAACATATACAGATCAGTTTTCCATAATGCAACCATAGACTCAAAGTTATTATTTGATTAACTGTTAATATATATATATATATATATGTATCTTAGTCTAGCGTTTTCTCTTCCTAATTTATTAGGTGTTTGTAGTGGCTGGGGTGATCCTCACTATATCACATTTGATGGAACCTACTACACCTTCCTGGACAACTGTACTTACGTGTTGGTGCAGCAGATAAAAGCTAAATATGACAACTTCAGAGTTCTTATTGATAATTACTTCTGTGATTCAGAAGATAAACTTTCCTGTCCTCAATCCATTATTACTTACTACAACTCTTCAGAAATAGTGCTAACCCGCCAGCGCTTTAATGGAGTAGAAGCTAACAAGGTAAAATTATGTCAAATGTTTGAAATGGTTCTTTTCTATAATTCTGTACCTGCTTAACTGGAAGCAAATCCCATTGACCTCAGTGGGGCTTATTTCTGGAGGGATATGGACAGGATTGAATTGTTAGTATACTAATTTCTAGCAGATTCAAAGGGTTAGATCCAAAGATCTGGATGGGGGTGGATAGAAATTATTTTTGCTGCCTCCTCCTCTCTCTGCCAGCACCCCCCATTCCAAGATCCCCCAAGGGCCAGAGCTCTGCTAAGTAGGGTGGATTGTGGTTCAAGAGGTGGAGGGAGAAGGAAGAGTTTGTGCAAAAATGGGCAGACACCACCATGGCAGAGCATTTCCATGGTGCTCTGGTGGCTAGCAGGGAGAAAAGAATATAGAGAAGCAATTGCCCATCCATAGGTATATCTTTGAAAAAAACACTGAAGGGTCCAGAAGTGTTTTCTTTAGGGAGTGAAGGGAGACATGAGGCTAGGCCCAACACAGGTGAGGACAATTCAGTGTGCCTGAGTGCGTTCAAAGGCTACATGCTGACTGAGCCACCAAGAAGATAATAATTGTGCACTACTTATTGAGTTTGCTTTGCTTGGCAACACAAGGGAGCAAATAAAAGATGACCATCTCATATTGTGAAGAATCAAAGCATCAGATATTAGGAGCAACAAGGTACATATTAAATAGCACAGCTAGGATTCAAAGAGCCAGTGTGGTGTAGTGGCTAGAGTGTCGGACTGGGAGTCGAGAGATCCAGGTTCTAGTCCCCTCTCGGCCATGGAAACTCACTGAGTGACTTTGGGCCAGTCACAGACTCTCAGCCCAACCCACCTCACAGGGTGGTTGTTGTGAGGATAAAGTGGAGAGGAGGAGGATTATGTACGCCGCCTTGGGTTCCTTGCCAGGAAAAAAGGTGGGATATAAATGCAATAATAAATAAATAAATAAATGTGCCTTGAATTTATTTTTATATCAAAAGTGAGATATACATTTCTTAATAAATTAATTAAATATGTATCAAACTGGTTAGATGAATTACTTGTTTAAAAGCACACCAAATCAAAAAGAATCTATCACTGACGCAAAATTAATCCCATATCCAGATCTACTTCAATGGTAAGATTGTCAACCCAGGTTTCCAGAAAAACGGAATTCACATCTCCATGATTGGCATCAATATGGTGATCACGATTCCTGCGATTGACGCTACCATCACCTTCAGTGGTTTGATCTTCTCAATTAAGCTTCCATATAGCAAATTTGGCAACAATACTGAAGGACAATGTGGTAAGAAAGATGCTTTCATCCCATCCAAACCCATCATGTTCCATCAACCCTTGGGTCACTTTACCAAATTAAAACTGAACCCAAACAATATTTTTTTCATTTCATTTTCACTTCTGTTGTTTTCAAAACCCATGTTTTGTTTTTCAGTGTGGCTTTGATTGCCTTCTCAAAAAATTGCATCTATTATTTTTCATCCACATCGTGCACATCCTGGGCATGGGTGTAAAATCTGAAAAGTGCAACAGCATGAGATCAATCTGACTTTTGCTTACAAAAAAAAGAGACTATTTCTTCAATCAGTTCTCAATAAAACTGTTTAAATACTCTAGATTCCAGTGATTCCAACATTATATTTGACCTGAATGTAAAGTGCATGTCATGGATGTAAAAGCCTCTTGCCTTGTAATCTCATTCCATTTTGTTTCACCTAGGTACCTGCACAAATAATAGAACAGATGACTGCCGCTTACCAAATGGCAAGATAACTAGTTGTTCCCAGATGGCCCCTGCTTGGATGGTTCCTGATGACAAGAAAGACTACTGCTTAGGAGGACCAACTATTTCACCAACTGGTCTACCTGGTACAACCACACCAGGACCAGAACTCTGCAAAGCTACCCCTCTTTGCAAGATGATTACAAGCCAGTAAGATTGAAAACTATCTTAATTTCCTTTTTTTTCTTCTCCCTAGAGAATATACTGATAATGGTATCCTGTAGAAGCAAAAGAGAAAAATCTGTTGTTTTGTTTTTAATTGAAAGGCTTAATCCTAGTAGTGGGAGCTGTTGTATGAAGTAGTTCTGAACTTGCAGGGCCTCAGTTCTGTGTAGCTATGAATTCGATGCAGTCAACACAAGGGAGTCCTAGGCACATTTTCTTGGAGTAAACCCCATTGAATACACTGGGTCTTACTTCCAAGCAAACATGCATAGGATTGCACTGCATGGAAGTACAATTATATTAAAGATACTTCAATTTCCATTCTGAACACTTCGACCTTTAGGTGGGGTGAGGGTGTAACACATTTAGCTTCTCATTTCTTCAGAGCTGCAGGTCAAATCCACAAGCACAAAACTAGGAGGGAGAAAGTCAGCAGTCTGCTATATTACAAAAAAAAATCTATTTATTATTGCTATTATTGTAATATTCCTGTTTTTATTATCAGAAACTTGGCTTGTGAAAATGTAGTCTAACATAACCACAATATAGTCCATTTCCCTTTAGACTATGGGGAGAGCAATCCTATGGCCTGTAGACAGAGTCGGGGGGACGGGACATAGGATACTTTGGATTCCTGGATCCAAGGCTGGAGACAGTGCGCCCAGCAATCGGAGCTCCCTTCCTCCTCCTTCTCCCCTTCACAGCTGGCGTGGAGAGAACCGCACTGACTGCCTCTCTGAGCTCACAAACACCAGCTCGGAGAAGCGGAAAAGGAGACAGTTGTCTGGGCAGAGAGGGGAGGAAGCTGGGGTGGCCGGCTCATGAAGAATCCCCCAGCTGCCCCAGCCTCCTTCCCTCCTGCTCCACCGAGCGCCGGCTAGACAGGCAAAATTGCTCATCTAGCAAAATTACAGGGCAAGAGGAGCATGAAGGCTATGTTTGCCTCTGCATTCCTCCCATCCAGCTTTGAATGCCTGTTAGCCTCCAGGTTTGGAGGCTTAAGGGGCATCAGGATCAGATTGTGCCCTAAGAATCTTTCCAGTCAGTGTAATGTGCATTGAAAGCACACACTTCTATCCTCCAGAAAGCAGCATTTCTGTTGTGGAGATACACACACACACGAAAAAAAATCTGGGTTGTGTCAAATTATGGTCCCTCCACTTCTGGAAAGCTCTTTATTCCAGCAGGGAATGAAAGGGGGAGAGGCAATCCTGCAGTCCTCCTGTGCCACTTCCCATGTTGTCCCAAAGAGCCCTCCCAACCCTCTGGAGCAGGTGAGAGCCAGTCTGGTGTAGTAGTTACGGTTTTGAACTGGGACTCAGGATATCTGGGTTCTATTCCCTACTCAGGCCTGAAGCCCTCCAGGTGATCATGACCAGTCAGCCTAGCCTACCTCTCAGGGTTGTTGTGAGGATAAAATGGAGAGGATGGGGGCCATGTAAGCCACCTTGGGTTCTTTGCAAGATGAAAAAAAGCGGGCAATACTAATAACAAGAACACTTTGGGGCCGGGGGCTGCAGAAGTAAGGACGAATCAGTGAACATTGCCTTCTCCTTCCATTGACAGAAGCCACTGCTGGATTGAAGAGCCTTTCGAGTGGAGGGCACAATTGGATACAACCCACAATTCTTTAGTGTGCCCTGTCAATATGTATTTCTCCAACAGTTGATTTTTAAGTTGTAGCAGCTGACTTTTACTGTAATGATAAGTCTGCACCAGTAGGCTTTAACTGGTGGGTCGCGACCCAAAAGTGGGTCACGAGATCAGTCCAGATGGGTCATTGCCGCCATGTTGGGCAATTGTGAAATTGTAAAAGTGGGTCCCATGTTGCAGACTGGGAGCCTGAGGTGGGTCTTGGGTCTGCACCAGTTGAAGACCACCATGAGCACTCCATCCAGAGAGTTCTTAGTTCTGAGAATTTCTAGTTTCCCACCCCATGGTCTCGCCTTTTCATTTTGGGTCCATTTAAAATGTGCTAGCAATCTCAAGGAAACTCCTATCAAATGAGAGGGAGGCTGTACACTTTTTCAAAAATGTATTTTCCCATCAAATGCTTCTGGTACCTTTACAGCATCTTCTCTGCATGCCATGAAGTCGTCCCCCCAGGACCCTACTACCAAGGTTGTGTGTTTGATTCTTGCCACGTGAAAAATACCTCCCTGCAGTGTTCTGCATTGGAGGCGTACACGGCTCTCTGTGCTTCGAAAGGCATTTGTATCGACTGGAGATCACAGACCAATGACTCATGCCGTAAGTACTGTAGGGTCTATCAATACACAGTTGATGGTAACTTTGAAATACCTCACATCTGTCAATTGAGAGTTTCATAACTAGAATATGGAAATACCAAGCAGGAGATTTTTGTTTGCTTGTCATAAACTGGAGCCAACATGAAGCATCACAGAGAGCACATTGTGAAGGTTGATAACCTTTTCAAGTAGACATTCTGTGAGGCCTTTGTCTGTGCAAATGGTATCTAGAGCCCAGGCATTAGAAGAGACTTCTGGACTGGTTCCTTTAACTATGGAGCCCTTTCTTCATAATTACGGGCATGCGCCATCAGAGTAGGAAGCATATTTAATAAAAACTATTATGTGAGAAGAAGCATGTACAATAACAGGACATATCAACTAATAAATTTCCCTCCACTTGCCACTTGGCTGGAATTTTGATTGTTGCCTGTTTCTGTATGCTTCCTGTAATTATTATTTTCCTCTCACCATATAAGCAAATTTGAATGAATTAGCACATACAGATGAACACTGGAAGCCCTGCTCTCCCCAAGTAATTAATCCCTTCATCAAAAATGAAGAGTTTCGGCTATTGAGTGGTATAGAAATGCAATAAATAAATAAATAATGGGAGGGGGGAAATGGGGAAAAGGTTATACAGAAGCTAGCTATACATGTTAAGTGTACAGAAATACATATTTATCTTTTTACATTGGTTCATTTCTCTCGCCACTTATAGCATACAACTGTCCTACAAACCTAGTATATGACCCATGTGGCCCTCTCAACCCTGCCACGTGTGATCAGAGGTAAGGAATGATCAGAAAAGCTATTTAAGTCTATTTTATTCTACTAGTTACAGCCATGTGGTGTTTTGGATAGTTTTCTGGATTTGAACACGAGTCCCAAACCCTGCTCTCCCATAAAATTTACTTTGTGGTTTTGGGTTAGTCATCATCTGTCATCCAGGCTGCCTCACCTTCCTCATAGGGCAATTGCAAGGGTAAAATGGAATAACTAAGTGTATTTGCACTGGTCTGAGCCACTTCAAGGAAGCTGTAAATATGATGCAGAAATAAGGAGAAATTAGTAGTAGTAGTATGGTATTCACCACGGCAAAGTTTACTTGGTGACTAAATTTTTCTCATTTCTCACTTAACTCTACTGACAGGCTTTGACACTGTGGGTCTCCCTCTCCCTTTAGCTTTTATTAGGATGGTGAAAATTAAGACACAAATTGGATGTTCATGTTACAAGGGTGTTGGTACTACTCTAATGATGTTTCTTTTTCACTGTAGTGCTATTCCGCTTAATAGCAGTGGAATAACTGAAGGATGCTTCTGTCCTAATGGAACTAAGCTCTACAACACCTACAGGGATATCTGTGTCTCTGAGTGTGGTAAGTATTCATATTTTTAGGACAGAAAAGGGTACATTCTTGAACAGCTCACCCCTTGGGCTACAGTCTCAGTCACCTTGCTCTAAAGGAGGATCTACACTACTGCTTTAAAGCGCTTTATAACAGTTTTGACAACTGTTGGGGCCCAGGACACACTGCATATACAGGTTTCAAAACGTTTTCAAAGTGCTTTAAAGCGCTTTAAAAGCAGTAGTGTAGATCCCCCCTAAGTCGGAACAGTGAGATGTAAATAGCCTTAGAAACCAAAGGGAACATGATATCCAGTAACCAAGATCTCCAGGAGTTATTTATTAACAGCAACGATCACCTAAGTAATATTTATGGTATTATATTTGGGTAAAGGATATGTGACTTCAGTTACTGCTCTGCACAATGAAACTATTGAAATAAGCTGCTGGATAAGGGACAGAGTGCTAAAGAAAGCATTTGAGGTTTCAAGTGGGATTTTTTTGGTAACTTTAATTGTGAATAACAGGCAAAATGACCTGAAGAAAACTGTATAGAAGAAAGGCTGGGTTTTTTTTTTCATGAAGCATTCTATAAAGTGTTCTTTTTACTATATGGTCAACAGTAGCATTTCCACAAGTTTCAGTAGGCAATGGATTGGAGTCCTTGTGGAATGAAGAACTTCCTTGAATTGTTCCATCCCAACAGTTCCCGGCACTTTTACATTACCCTTTTCCTCAGAAGACGTAGATAACTGTGCTAGATTTCACAGTTCTTCCATAGTCAATGGCCTGTTCTTTCAGTGAGCTAAATTATCTCCAGAGCTCCCTAATAACATCAGTGCAAAACCTTCGTTCTTATATTTCTTTCAGGTTGCACAGGGCCAGATGGGCTGCCCAAATCAGTAAGTATCAAAACTATTATATTTCATGAAACGACAATGCATGAGCTTAGAGGGTTAGGAGAGCTTCATGAAAACTAAACATTTTCAAGGTTTTTACAACTTTTGGAGGGGCTTTTGAGATGGTGGGAAAGGTTGCCGCCATTGTGCCAAGAAGAGCTACCATCAGCAGCAGAATCCACTTTTGCATTGTTGTATAACACATAAATGAGAGGTAATAAGGTATGTTGTGTGTATAGTGCAGGTAGGATGTTGATCTGAAATAATAGATTTGGAAGCCGAGAGACATTAGGATATATCCTTCCTTCTCTGAGATTTATATTTTAAAACAATATTTAAAAGGGTTGCTTGAACAATTTTGGGAGTCTAGCAATATGTAAGACACTGGAAGACTCAGTTCATGTATGCATAGCCTTAAAGGCTATCCCGTAGCCATCTGTGCTGGCTCAAAACTGCATTGCTTGTCCCCAGATATCCTTCCAACAGCTTACAGTTGCAACTACAGGTCTATGCAGGTGTTCACCTATGCCACATTTTGGGCTAAAGTGAACATGCACAATCCAGACTCAAGTTTCCATGTGCCCCTGACTGCCTCAGAGATCTTCATGGATTGAGTGTGATGGTCTGTAGAGGGGTTGCATAGCTCTCACAATTAGGAACCCTGCCTTATCAGAGTTCCTGGTCGTGGGAGCTGTGTAATCACATCCAGCTGAATGCATTGACAAACCCCTATACAGAGCTTCAGGCCAGAGGAGCACGGCATGCATTCTCCCACATGTCCCGGCTGGGAGCAGGGAGAGTGTTCTCCCAGGTGTCCCATCCCCACTTTAGCCCTACGCGTGTTGCAAGGTAGCAGTTGCATAGGGTTTATGTGGAACTAAAATGCATTAGCACAATCTGGACCCACTTCACTTGCCTTCCAAAGGATTGCCCAGTCATAAAGATAAGTACATATCTTGATGTGCATCATCACATCATGATCAATCTAACCTATCTTCAGACCAAATCAAATTTTGGAAGAACCTAAAGGTTTCCATAAAAAGGATGGTCATACACAGAGGCTTGACTAGAATTCCCCATTCAGTAAGTGAGGTTCTCTCATATATTATACAGAGTTGCTTTGCATGTTTCATCATGAGGGAGGAATGTGAAGTGGAAATTGCATCTTTCCTCCAGGGAATCTGAAATGGGAATTTCACCTTCCCTGTAGAAAGCTGTGAGACATCTGCCTTTAGGAGCCTCAGGTTGAACTGCAGTGAGAACAAAGAAAAGATCTCACTCTGGTGGGTCTGCCAAAGCACTGACTGGCTTAGCAGCTCCTTCCTGGGAAAACAGTGCTGCTGCTGCTGCTGCTACTACCGCTGCAGTTGTGCATCCACTCCTCACCAGCCTTTTCTCCCTTTGCTGCCAGCCTGCACAGCTCACAATCATGGCTCCTCATAAAGAGGGGAACTCAGCTTTTTGGAACTCATGTGTTTCTCTATTGAGCAGAGATGCAGGAGTCCTCTTCTTTGGACATTAATTCAGAACCAACAAAAAACCAGAAAGTGCAAGTCAGTTACGCTTCCTATTCCCACCAGCACAAGATGGAGTGTCTAAAGCATGAAATATATATTCTTTTGAATTACTCTTTTCACAGGCTGGAGAAACCTGGACCAGCGATTGCCAGGAGTGTACTTGTGAGAAATATTCCCTTACAGTGAAATGTAGACCAAAACCATGCCATGCGTCACCTACCCCAGTGCAATGTCCATTTGAAGGATTTGTACCTGTCTCAGTAATAACACCTGAAGACAAATGCTGTCCTCAACAAAAATGCGGTACGTGCAATCCCTTGCATGTTTGAAACAAATTAAGCAAACCTTTTCAAAATGTGCGCCTTGTTCACTCCCATTAATTGCATCATGATAGGTGGTCCAGTTTGGTTGCAGCCCCTCTAAACTAGCATAGTAGTTAATCTGTCCATGCTACAACAGTACTACTAGGCATCACAGTTGCAGTAGTACCATTCTGTACAACATCAGACGCTGATACTGATGTTCCATTGGACATAGTTAGAACGTTGGGAAATTCCCTACAAATTCTTCTCTTAATATGAAAATATCCTGCATTTAATGTCATTCATGGCTTTTCTCTCCTTCCTTTTTGTCTTACATTATATAGTGTGCAACACTACTTACTGCCCCAAGTCCATCGAGTCCTGCCCAGTAGGATATAAATCAATACAACAAAACCTGCCAGGAGGTTGCTGTATAAACACCACTTGTGGTAAGAGCTGGAGCATGAGCAGAGATCCACAAAATCTTGCAGAATTGTTTTGATCTTGGTGTAAGGACACGGGGCTAGTTCTGAAGTAGAACATACTAGATTTGTTGTGTGTGCTGTCTCTGGTGTTCGCCTGCTGGCAAGTCACAGTTCTGGAGGACCAATATTAGTGCAATATCTTTACTACGCCAACTCAAAAGTCAGAATTTTTTTGTGGGAGGGGTGTCTTTTGGAAGAGGATATTTTGCAACCAGATTTATTTTTTCTGCAAACCTTTATAATGTGAAGTTTGCGAGAAGACACAAGTGCACTGATTGACTCCCAAGAAATACCCTTGCTGCTTGTATGCGTGATTTTAGCAAGATTAGTAATAGTACAAAATAGGGACGCATGAATCAGTATATTTCTGGTGGTAAACATCACTTTCACGTGTGTCCACCTTTAAGTCTCTTCCACCTTGTTTTCAACTTTTAAAAAATTAAATCCTTATGAAAATGTGCAATTAAAGATATGTCAAAATACACATTTCAAAATTATTCTCCTCTCAAAAAACTAGTTTTTTAAAACATATGTTAATACATGTATACCGTTGAGAACTGTTTTGCAACTTCAGAGAGGTGTGAAATCTGGCGGATAATTAAGTTCTGATCTGCACATTCATCCAAGAGGTGTGTGTTAGGCCAGTTTGATTTGGTATTCACAGAGATCAAATTCCTCAAGCATCCCAAACTGGATTTATTACGGGGACCCATGCCACCCCCTCAAAACCAAAATGATTTTGGGTTGGATCCAGGAGCCTTCCACACAAGGAAAGGTTCTGCTGACAAAGGGTCCCTCTACCCAATATTTGGGGATCCTCCATCCCCCTCACACCATAACTCATCCCATTCTTCCAGGTTTCATTACTCTCTGTGTAGTATTTTTGGGGGGCTTAAAGGGCTGCCATGGGAAGAAGGGGGGTGGGAATATCCACTTCCACCAGCAGAGTTGATCCAGCTGAAATCCGGATCCAAATCTGGATCCATCCTTTTAACAGCAGATTGCGTCAGAATTTTATTCTTGTGTTACCTTCTTATTCTGTTCTGATCTTTCAAGAGAAAGTGTGCAGATTTATCACCATATAAACTCCACTTTCTGTTTTACAGTGAAACAACCAGGCTGTGTTGTCAATGAGACCCTCTACAAAGTAAGTACATCATAATGGATGCTAGAAGCATCACTCAATTGATCATCACAGATTTAAAATGAGTCTGCATGCATGGTTTTAGCAAAGCCTCCCAGCCTGCCTCCCACACTCCTCATGAAAGACTTTCAGGGATGATGACGTTACCCTAAACATCCTGCATATCCTTTACTTGATTGAAAGAATGCATTGTAAGCCATCTAACCCAACACAACAAGGGGAGAATCATGCAGCATCCTCAGAATACTGTTGTAGTGATATGTAGTGCTATTTACTTTAAATAGGTTATTGGTTGATTAGTGATGGCCAGTGCAAATCTTTTCGCCACCTCTGTGGCTTCTGAGTTTTCAGTAGGCTTTCAAGCTTGCTTTCTCTTTCAAATATTCTTTCAAACTTGCTTTTTGGGGAACAAAATTCTCAGGAAACCAAGGCACCACATTCGGCACGTTTTCTGTGCTCCTGCAGAATCACTGCATACACACAAGACGTTGGCTGTAGTTATTGTAGCATAATTTTGTTTAACACTAGGAGCATTTCTACATAAGGCTTTATTGCATACTCGTGATTGCTCACTCACAATAGTTTATAGTGATTTTTTTAAAATCACCATAAACTGAGTGATTTTTTAAAAATCACTTCACTAGAAGCTCACCTTCAGAAAATTTCTGATATTTCTGATAATCAAATGATATTTCTGATTTATGAAATCAGGTTACAATTATTTAATACCTTTTCTCCTTTGTCCTTTAGCCTGGAGCTGTCGTTCCAGGAGGCCTCTGTGAATCATGCAGTTGCTCTGATGAAAAAGATCCAGAAAGCAAATCAGACACAGTGGTATGTGTATCACAAGTATGTGACACACATTGTCCAGCGGTGAGTAACACACTCTTTCTCTAATTTGCCTTCTACACATGTTTACCCACCTATTTAATTGTTTTACCATCTGGGGGGAAAAAGACATGCTTGATCTCATAAATTTCTTTCCATGTTTTTCCCCAAAAAATAGGGCCATGAATACAAAGAAAAAACTGGACAATGCTGTGGTCAATGTGTCCCAGTAGCTTGCGTTCTGAAATTAGGCCCCAAGGATTTCCAAGTTATCAAGGTAGCTAACATTTTGTGCACACCATCATATTTCATGCAAGCCAACTTTATGTTTTATCCCCTTTGTGTGTCTTGTGCTAAATCAAAAAAGGGTATAGATTTTAACTTAATGAACAATAATTCAGCATAAATCAGGGATGGTTAGCATGTGGGTTACTTGCAGGCCCCTGGCCTCCACTACCACTCTATCGCCAAATTTGTCGCAGAAAATTGGCAGTGTGGCAGCCCCAAAGTGCCGGCTTTCCTTTGTGTTAAGGGGATGCAAGCCATGGCTTGACACCAAATGTTAGCCATGTGGCAAAGAGAGGAAAAATCATCCCCTTTTTGCTGCCACGCCACTGCGCTGCCAAATTTCAGCAGCAAATTCAGTGGCAGGGTGTGGGCCCTATTAATCCATGATTAGTATTGTCTACTGCAATTGGCAGGGGCTCCCCAAAGCCTTTCCTGTCCTGCAACCTGAGATCCTTGAGAGATGCCCGCAATTGAACCTGGAGCCTTTTGTATGCAAAGCACATGCTCTACCAAGGTTCTCTGGAGCATCCCACCCCAGAGAGTATGGTTAAAAATATTTAATGGTGCCACATATTACCAGGTTCTGCCTTCAAATATGTTAGCATGCAACCTACTGCTCTCAGTGAGATACAGGTACAAATGGAGATTCCATAAAGCAATATTCTTGTGTCAATGAAGCCAATAAAAATTGTATTGTTTGACGAAGTGATACCAAGCTGTCTCACAATGCAAGTTGTCAAGGAACTAGACAGACAGAAGAGGAGGTGACGTGGATGGGTGCGGGTGCATGCATGGATTTGAGATAACCAGAGACCAGGAAGCAAGAAAAGAAGGGTCTCCATTTCAACACCAGTTTTACACTGTGCAACATGCAGACTGGACACTGGTGGCAAAAGCAAAGCACATTCTCTGCTATAGTTTTATCATAGTAATTGAATAGAGCTGAGTGGAGTTAAGCAAGTGTATTGTGTAGCTGTGACATTAAAAGACATAATAGACTGTTGGAAGAAGAATATTCTCTTCCACATAGTCTTAATGAAGACTTTTTTTCAGCACTAAACTTCCTAAAGTAATTTGTCAAAAACTTCCCCAGCTTTTTCACCCAAACTGTATTGTCTTGGTCAGCCTTCCCTGGTACCCTCCAGGTGTGTTGGACTACAACTCCTATCATCCTCCAGCTAGCCAGCCAATGGCCATGCTAGCTAGGGGAAGATGTAGTCCAACACATCTAGAGGGCCCCAGGTGGGTGAAGGCTGATCTTGGTGATGTAAATGAAAACCTTTAGACTAGAGGACTGTAAAATCGTCTGCCAGCTTCTAATAATATCCATGAAACTGTGACTGTTTTCAGCAAGGACAAACCTGGAACCCCCCAGGCGACAACTGTACCTCCTATGAATGTGAGCGTGTTGAAGACCAGTATGTTCTTGTCACTATCAAGATAACCTGCCCTGATTTTAACACAACTGAATGTATATCTGTAAGTATACCTGAACAACCACAGGTCTTTTGCCTCTTTGTTTGATTAGGTACTCAGTGAGGGCAGAGATTATCTTAAACAAAAATGAGTCATGGCTTGTCTTAATTAGCTAGTTTGGGGTTATTACAATACATAATGGATAGGTTTCAAACTAAGTTAGTTCCTATTGAGAGCAATGGGTCTTAAGTCATGACTAACCTGCCCCATTGGTTTCAATGGGATCTAAGTTCAATTAATGTAGCCTGGATCCAACCCTCAATATTTAAGCAATATCCTGGTGCCTGATAGTTGACAGGAAATAAGTTTCTCTTTTTCCCACATGCAATGCTTTGCATATGGCCTAATCACGTACTCACTTCTGCCTTAGTTCCTAATACCAACCAGCAGTTACATACTGATGCAGGGACTCTCAAACCAGTGACTGATTTCTAGGTAGGCTTGAGCCTTGGAAATTCTCAACAAGACCAGATCACACCAGCCAGATCAGAATCTTCCCACTCACGATGCACTCAGATCTCCATCTCTCTCTCCTTTCAAGTTGGCTTTTAGAACATCTGCCTGACTTCTAAAAGAACAGAAGAAGAACCATGCTGAATCAGACCATGCATCCATCTAGTACAACACTGTATTCAGACAGTGGCCAAACAGCTGTTGACCAGGAACCCATAAGCAGGACATGGGTGCAACACTACCCTCCCACCCATGTATGCCAAGAACTGGTGCGCACAGGCTTACTGCCTCTGATTATGGAAGTAGCACATAGCCATCAGGACTAGTAGCCATGGATAGCCTTCTCCTCTAGGAATGTATCCAACCCTCTTTTAAAGCCATCCAAATTGATGGCCATCACTACATCTTGCGGTAGTGAATTCCATAGTTCAATTGGACAATGTATGAAGAAGTACTTCCTTTTATCTGTGCTGGATCTTCCACCATTCAGCTGCATGGGATGACTCCACTGGGTTCTAGAACTATGAGAGAGGGAGAAAAATGTCTCCCTATCCACATTCTCCACACCATGCACACCTATATCATGTCTCTGCTCACTCAACCTTTTTCAAAGCTAAACTGTCTCAGATGTAATCTTTCCTCATAAGGGAGTTGATCCTGCCCCTTGATCATTTTGATGCCCTTTTCTGCACCTTTTCCAATTCTACAATATTCTTTTATGGGTGCAGCATCCACCAAAGATTTGAATAAGGGTATTGTGATAGTGAGATAGATAGATAGATAGATAGATAGATAGATAGATAGATAGATAGATAGACAGACAGACAGACAGACAGATATAAATTTAGAATTGCATCCCTATTTTAAGTCAGTTGCCACTTGAATTTAACTCTAGGCTACACATGCAATTCACAAACTGTTCCTTCCAAAGGCTCCTCATCACAGACTCATTGAAATCTGTACAGCTAATGCGACATTATTGGCTTGGGTTGCCACCCAACTTCAGGGAGGTAAAGGAAAGGGGGCAATCTAATGAAGCAAAATATATAATGGGAGAAGTGAATCAATATATATTCTTAACAGAGGTAGTGGCAGTACTCATGTAGAGTAACAATATACTTTGTTTGTTTATTTATTTATGGCATTTATATACCGCTGTGCAGAGTAAAATCTTAAAATATAATACTAAAAACTCTTGTCATCCAAATCTGCTCCCTGTGAGTAACCAAGCATGTTGACAAATGAAATGCTGCAGTGGTGGTTTGAAAGAAACTTTACTTTTAGGAATAAGTGGCTTTCCATCCTAGGGTAGGATGGCTCAGTTTAGCCATGTGGTCAGAAGCCCATGAGGCAGGGAACAACAAGAAGAAGGAAGTAGAAGGGAGGAGACAGGAAAGGGAAAAACAAACATCCCTGCAATCCCCTCCCACCTTGTTCAGGTACACATTAACTCTTTAGCTCCAGGTTCAGTGACCTGTAGCCCGAGTTCTGCTAACACAAACACCACATTAAGATACAGCATTAAAACACAGCATTAAAATAATTTCCAACTACAGTAAAAAATAATAATCAAGGAGCAATAAAATAGAGTGTTTATGGTACTTAATATTATTGTTATTCTACTTAATATTTCATAGTACTTAATATTTATAGAAGGCATTTATTTATATTTAATATTTATAGAAGATATTTTTAAATATGGTAAGTGGTTTATAAATCTATTAAATAATAACAAATACATTAATTGGGGGGTGCAATGTTCTTTGAGCCTCTGGGGCCAAGTGTTGTTTATCTGCCTTTGCCTGCACTCATTTGAGAGTACTGATTCCAGCATGAATCTGTCACTGGCATAAAAAAGTTGTCTTTGTTTAGGGAAAAATATTTGTTGCATCTGTTAATAAATTCTAAACCTTTTTTTCCCCTTTTTAGAAGGGTGGCGAAGTGGCTGTTGATGGCTGCTGCAAGAAATGCCAACTTCGTAAGTTATGCCCAAAATATTAAAATAAACCCCCAAATATCCATTCAATGTACAAGTGTGTGTCTTTGGCTATATTAAGCTACATTACTGAGTAGGAAACAGGCAAATAAATTGTCTGAGCAGAGAGTACATGTTAAGTACTGTGCCTTTGTAGCATAGGTGCAAGAATGAAACTAATGCTAGCCACAGTAGTCCATGCGTTGGTAACTTCCTGATTAGACTACTGCAATGCACTCTACGTGGGGCTGCCCTTGAAGACGACTCGGAAGTTGCAGCTAGTGCAAAACGCAGCAGCTAGACTGCTGACCAGTATATCCCACAAAGACCATATAACACTGGTCTTAAAGGAATTCCACTGGCTGCTTATATGCTTTCGGTTGGAATACAAGGTGTTGGCAATGACGTTTAAAGCCCTAAACAGCTTGGGACCTCGATACTTGAGGGAGCGCCTCTGCCTATATATGCCTGCCTGAGACTTGAGATCTGTTGGAGGAGCCCTTCTCCGCATCCCACCAACGAGAGACATATGCTATGATGGGACATGGGAGAGGGCTTTCTCTGTTGTGGCACCCCAGCTCTGGAATGTCCTCCCCTTGGAGGCCTGACTGATGCCAGTGCTGGCTTCATTTCAGCAACAAGTTAAGATATGGCTTTTGAACAAAGCCTTTGATGGCTAAATTCACCAAGCTTGCACATTGTTTTAACTGATTTAATTGTTTTTACTGCTTTTAAATTCTATACTGGTTTTAGTTTGATTAATGGTTTAATTTGTTTTAGCTCTGTATATTTATTTTTATATATATTGTTAGTATAATTTTATCTGCATGCCGCCCTGAGATCCTAGTGATAGAGGGTGGGATAGAAATGTTTAAATAAATAAAAGTAATACTATGAAAAGAGAAGTCCCTGTGTTGTAGCATAGACCACAAGCTTCCTTATCCCTAATGTCAGATGAATACCAGTTAGCATACAAATAGAACAACCCCCGGCTTCCTGAACATGTTGTCTTTGGATACCAATGGCATCAGAGTAGATGTTCCATCAATACACTCCAAAACAGAGATAGGAACCCTTTCAGATGTTGTCAGACTCCCAACTTCAATCAGGCCCATACAGCATGTGGGCTGATGGGACCTGTAGTCACACAGCATCTGGAGGGCCACTGTTTTCCCAAAGAAGATAGACATTAATGTGCCCTTTCATCTGTTCCTTACATCCCAAAGCACCAAGAAGCACAGCTTACCTGGTTGTAATTAAAATCAATGGACCTACCGTCCCTGTCTTCCTGCCTCTTCATACATGGATGCATGTCCATACACACACACAAACACACACAGAGAGAGACCATCTTATCTACTTTTCTATTAGATAATATTTGTGATCACATTCTGATGTTGTTTTTTAATTGTTTTCCCCCTCGCAGGAGAAATAAAACCCCCATGTGAACCAGTAGGCATCTCAAAAGTTGTCAAATACAGTGGCTGTGAAGCTTCTACACCTATTGAGTTAACGTATTGTCAAGGCCAATGTGGCAGCTATTCAAAGTAAGCAACAGAAACAATATTGCTCTCCTTCAGTAAATAACTTTCATGTATGATCTCTTTAAGTCCTGTTTGTTTCTAATGGCTAGCACATGGCAAATAGCCCAGTAATCATTCAGTGAAATTCCAAGTTAGCAAGACATATGAAAATGTATTGTGGGTGGCAAGCATAACAGACCATTTTAGACTCTGGTTATGTGTTGGTCAGACAGGTAACCTTAGCCAATTCCCTTTGTATGTGTTTTTTGTATGCAAGATGGTTGTGCCTGAACAAATTGCAAAGAATTTGGAAATCTTTCAAAGGTTGTGGAATATAAATGAAGAGTATTTATCCAAGATCAGTGAAAATGAAGTTGGAGAAATCTTGTGTAATTACACAATTCTACTATATCACAGCACCACCTAGTGGTAGTATTATAGAACATATAGAAAGGTAGAGAGAAAAAACTCCAGGAAAAAGACATAAAGGAGTCAGTCTTAATCCTGCAAAGAATCTGGAAGCAGAAGCCTTGGTAAATGTGTGGTTTAAAAGCCTCATGCAGAAAAGTTCTAAGTTTTTATTGTCCCTGTTTTTGAGGTTGAAATCCTATGCTGATTTACTTGGGAACTCATCCCATTGAACACAGTGGAGCATACTTTCAAACAAACCAGCATAGGGTTATACTTTCAATATGTGAGGTACTCTGAGAGATATTTTTTAACAATTAAAATTTAACTGAATGGTGGCATATGATCATCTAAACAAATAAATAGTCAAACTGATTGTTTCCAATACAGACAAAAGTTTGATGAACTGTTCGGGTCAGGGTGGGTTAGAAACGTGTTGATTTGCATTTCAATATCAACATATCAAATTTATGCTTCCCAAACCTACACATGAACTGCAGTGAAGCTCATATTTGCACTTTCCCAAATTTTGGCAGCAATTTCCAAATCAAAAAATGCACACAAAGAATGAGTATATTAGAGGAAATCACTCATCATCCTCATATTAGAGAAAATTTCTTGCCAAAACATGAGCATGTTTGGAAAAGTGTGTACAAAAATATGTCTGCATTTCAATAAATGTGCCTGAAAATATGTATGAATTCACAAATTGAGGTGGAAACAGGATGGAAAAATTTAATGTAGGAAATATAAGAAACTGTGTGGAATCAAACTTGACAGATTGGTCCATCCCCAACAGCGGGGGTGACTTGATCCTGCACCAGTGAGACTAAACCTTTCTTTGTTTCTTCTTCTCAGATATTCTTTTGAGGGTAATGCAATAGATTACAACTGCTCATGCTGTCAGGAAAGCAAGACTAGCAAGAGGCAAGTGGTCCTGTCGTGCCCTGATGGCTCCACCATAGATTATACTTACATCTACGTTGACGAGTGTGTTTGTGTGAGCAGCCAATGTGGTCTCCAGGCCACGCCTGCACCAACACAGGAACAGCAGCAGCAGCAGCAGCAACAGCAAGAAGTACCACCACAAAAGGAACAACAGCAGCAAGGAGAGATATAAGAACAGTGTCAAGGACAGGCCATTTTAGGAAATGACCAAGACCGAGAATTAACTGAAGAGAAATTAAATAAATGTTGTCGTTTTAGATAGAAAAGTATCCAAAGCAGCATTGTGAATGTAGAAATGAACATTCTCTATATCTACTCTTAGCAGAAAGGTCTTTTTCTTTTCTTTGTGGTGCCAACCAATAAATTCTGTCTGCATCACTTCAGGCTTGTGGGAGACTACCCTACCCATTTGCAACTAAGGCCAGATCTACACGAAGCAGGAGATAACACTTGGAAAGTGGTTTGAAAACAGTATATGGAATGTGTCATCGGCCCAACAGTTGTCAATATCATTATAAAGCATTAGTGTACATCCTGCCTAACAAGAGGCAGGAGCCCATGACAAAAGCCCTTCAATATGGGAAGATAAAAGGCTTTTTGCTTGATTTTTTTCTCTTGGGAAGTTATGACTGCAACATTAATCAAGCCTGCTATAGGTAGGAACATTTCTGAGATAGGCACAAGAGTTTTCACCACCAGTTGGCCCAAGTCAGACATTATTTTGGAGCAGAATAGCTGTCTACAGAGTCCCGTTCCATTTCATTTCATTTTCATTTGGCAAGGCTGTCTGTTCCTATTCGCCACAATTGCAAAAGTAGCTTTCACTGTCCCAATTTGTTCTCCCTATCTGTCATTTCAAATCACTTCTTCTACAGATTTCACTCTTTCAAAAGATATGGGGCTATAATACTAGGGGATTACTTGTAGATTTATTCTTGTCCATAAGGAAAACCCAATGAAGTATGTCTGCTGCTGAAAAGGAGTCTGTTTACATGGTATCATCAGCGTGGAAATTGTTTGAAGATCTTAATGTTTTAATAACTGTTTACAGAATGAATATAGATATAGATATATTTGCCAAAGGGTCATATGAAGAACTTTTGTAAACCAAAGTAATAAGAATAATATAAATTTTGTTCTAACCCAGTGAGGTGTTTTTTTTAATGTTGTACCACTATTTATTTGTTTCTGGAAAATAGACTTTGGGGGGTATTTTCTTCTGAATTCATACTGTCTGTCAACTAAAGCCTGGTTGAGGGATAATTCCACCTTTTACAATTTGTATTTGTTTCTATAGAAGAACAGTGACAATGATTAATAAAATTTTAGCATTTTGCAGCTGTTGTGTCTTTTTGTCTGTTTAACTACTCTGTGCATCCTTTGTGAATGATGCTTCCTTTGGTAATGCACACTGTGCCTATTCAAGTGTGTCATTCAACTTTATTAGAAAAACGTCCCTAAGAGGAGACTTGTAGTCATTGGTTTCCAGCAGCAATTGTGGTGCTTTTACAAGTAATGTTTACAGTGGAACAACAATACAAAAGACATCAGTTGGGCCAGTCTCTGTGCAGATTGCTGCTAGTCCAAATGTAACTAGGCAGATAACCACAAAAGGAAGCAGAACTATCACTCAAAAAACTAGCAATGGTGAGCTACACACACACACACACACACACACACACACAGCTCTTTTATGACTCATGAAGGGTGGTTTTTTTGTTTGGTTTTTGTTTTGCTTCCATCCAATTACCATCATTGTAGAAGGTAGCACCTGGAGAGGGTGAAGTGGGACTTCTTGAGCTATAATGGCTTGAACTTGTTTCTAGAAAGGCTGGTAAAATGCTTTGCAGTTCCTTTATTTTTATTTTTAGACTTATGGTGTATGCTGACCTTGATGTGCACGAAACCAAGCAGTGCATCATGAGTATTCTTCTTAAATAGCTTTTTGAGTGAATCTCTGGGAAATACTATTATCCTTTGATGAATAGAAAGATCATTGCTAGGGAAGGCAGGAAATAAAAAGTAACCCATATGTTTTTCCCAGGGCCAAACTATGTATTAGTCTAAATTTGGAAGCATGGCAGAGGTTCTTCTTTCTTTCTTTTAATAGCAGGTGCAAGGGTGGTGGTGGTGGTGGTGGTGGTGGTGGTGGTGGGGAGATTCATTGAAATGCCAGTCATGATCCTGGTGACAATCACTCACCCCCATGCTATTATTAGGCTAAGGGAAGAACTCCCATTGGCGTACTGTGCAGTTTGGCCCTCAGTCTTGGAACCTACATCTGCAAGTCGTTAGCACCACTAGGTATTTCAGGAAAATTATATGAGGCCCATATTAAAAAAAATAATGTCAATAATGGATAACGAACACATGACCTTTGTGGCATTTTGATGAGTCCCACTAAAGGTAATAGAAGGCAGCTTGCAATTGGACACTAGCTCTAATGTAAATTAGGTTGTGCTAGCCTACGGGTTCTCCAACGCCATGCCATGACTGTTAGATGAAGGGATGGGTTTTCCAGGGAATCTCATTGTGGCACCAGAGGTCCCTTGTGCTAGAGCAGGGGTGGGTAACTTGTGGCATACAACTCCCATAATCCCTCACCATTGCTGGCTAGGGCTGTGGAGAGTTTTAGGCCAAAGCATTTGGAGGGCCACAAGTTGCCCATCCCTGCACTTGAGCAATGTAATTTATATTAGTGCTAGCGTCCAATTGGATGCTGCTTAGACTCTGGGTTTTTTTTTTTCCTTATGGATCAACATGACTATCTTTGTCTTTTAAAGCACGTGGCTATGTTACAGATACAACAATATGCAGGGGCAGGAAGAGCAAAGGGGATAATGTGCCACTCTCCAAGCAAACTTTTGCCTTTGTTAGTTGCTACTTAAAAGCAGTATATACTAGGAACAAAAGTGATGCTACAGATGCCAACCCTACACAATTACACCCATTGAACTCAGCAGAACATATATCTGAGTATAAGACTGGGCTATTGCAAACACCACTGAAAGGAATGCTGCCTTTTCTCCTAATGGATCAGTCACTTTCCCCATCACCCCTTGTGCCACATGGACCAACACACCTGGCATCTCTCTCGCAATGATGCTACAATTAAGTGACATATCATAATCCTCCACTGAGAAAGCCTCTTGTTGAGGTATGCTTGTGCTTGTCCCTCCATACCAAAAAAGGGAAACACTAAAGAATGTTCCAACTATCGGACAGTGGCACTTATTTCACATGCCAGCAAGGTAATGCTCAAGATCCTGCAAGGTAGACTCCAGCAATACATGGAGCGAGAATTGCCAGATGTACAAGCTGGGTTTAGAAAAGGCAGAGGAACTAGAGACCAAATTGCCACTATCCGCTGGATAATGCAGAAAGCCAGGGAGTTCCAGAAAAACATCTGTTTTATTGACTATTCCAAAGCCTTTGACTGTGTGGATCATAACAAACTGTGGCAAGTTCTTGGTAGTATGGGGATACCAAGTCATCTTGTCTGCCTCCTGAGGAATCTGTATAACGAACAAGTAGCAACGGTAAGAACAGACCACGGAACAACGGACTGGTTTAAGATTGGGAAAGGAGTACGGCAGGGTGGTATACTCTCACCTTACCTATTCAACTTGTACACTGAACACATCATGCGACATGCTGGGCTGGACGAATCCAAGGCTGGAGTTAAAATTGCAGGAAGAAACATTAACAATCTCAGATATGCAGATGACACCACATTGATGGCTGAAAGCAAGGAGGAGCTGAGAAGCCTTATGACAAAGGTGAAAGAAGAAAGTGCAAAAGCCGGGTTGCAGTTAAACGTCAAAAAAACCAAGATTATAGCAACCAGCTTGATTGATAACTGGCAAACAGAGGGAGAAAACGTGGAGGCAGTGACAGACTTTGTATTTCTGGGCGCAAAGATTACTGCAGACGCTGACTGCAGCCAGGAAATCAGAAGACGTTTACTTCTTGGGAGGAGAGCAATGACAAATCTTGATAAAATAGTTAAGAGCAGAGACACCACACTGACAACAAAGGTCCGCATAGTTAAAGCAATGGTATTCCCCGTAGTAACCTATGGCTGTGAGAGCTGGACCATAAGGAAAGCTGAGCGAAGGAAGATAGATGCTTTTGAACTGTGGTGTTGGAGGAAAATTCTGAGAGTGCCTTGGACTGCAAGAAGATCAAACCAGTCCATACTCCAGGAAATAAAGCCAGACTGCTCACTTGAGGGAATGATACTAAAGGCAAAACTGAAGTACTTTGCCACATAATGAGAAGACAGGATACCCTGGAGAAGAGGCTGATGCTAGGGAAAGTGGAAGGCAAAAGGAAGAGGGGCCAACCAAGGGCAAGATGGATGGATGATATTCTGGAGGTGACAGACTTGACCTTGCGGGAGCTACGGGTGGTGACGGCCGACAGAAAGCTCTGGCGTGGGCTGGTCCATGAAGTCATGAAGAGTCGGAAGCGACTGAATGAATAAACTGTTGTGGTTAGGTTTTTACCCACAGAAGGAAAAGGACTCTAAAGAGTTAAAAAGATGTCCTTGGCCAGATTGTCTCTGCCAGGAGAAGTCCAGTATGAAGCAGATTCTTCCCTGGCCTACGTGCGGTACGAGATGTACAAGATGAAGAGACTATTGGTTAATTGGGCCAAGGAGAAAAGTGTATTTAAGAAGTCCATGTTGTATGGCTTCTTACTGCTGGAACTTACTGCTGGAACTTACTGCTGATGTTATACTGCTACGTTGTTGCTGTACTGTTGGTGAAAGGACTGTATATATGACCATTTATTCTGTAAGTAATTTATTTAGTGTCAGTAAAGCTTCTTACTGACCAAAGACCGTGAGTGCTTCTTTTTGTTCCTAAATTCAAGCTGAAACCATTTCCAGACTCTACGCTGCTGCTATTTCGCACTCTGCTATATTTTGGGTAAGCAATTACCCCGATAGGTTATGCGCCCAGAGAAAGTCTGGAAGGCATAATTTTTGGTTGCTGGAAAGCTTGAGAGCAAAGGAACGCTGGAGGGAAAGACGGAGTCTAGCTCAGGCAGTTCATCGAGCTCAGACGGGTCTGTATCCAGTGTGAGTCGCGCTCCAGCCCAGCCGGTGAGGATGGCCCAGGTTCAGATGGCATCCAGTATTCCGGTGGAACGGCTGAATGAGAGAAATTACTTAACGTGGTCATTCAAGATGGAAATGTTTTTGAAGCGGGACAGATGTTGGAACGTCGTGAGTGTCCCGAGGCCGGTTGGTCAGACTGCTCAAGAAGCACAAGTGTGGGAAGAGCAGAATGAAAGGGCCAAAGCAAACATTGTCTTGAGTATGGAGGACTCGCAAATTGTCCATATCAACAGAGATGAGACGGCAAGAGACAGCTGGAATGCGCTGAGACAGATTTATGTGCGTGCGTCGGCAAGCACACGGCTGAGCCTCACCAGAGAGCTGTATCGGTTAAAGTTGGAGGAGGCTGGAAGTTTGGCAAATCATCTCCAACAGGTGAGATCTCTATTTGTCCAGTTGCAGGAGGTCGGAATCGTTTTTACGGAAGAGCATAAGTGCTACCTGATTTTGGGGTCGTTGCCTCAAAGCTGGGACATTCTGACAACTAGTCTGGAAAGTATGAAGACTGATGAACTCACTCTTCATTATTTGACGGGTCGTTTGCTCCAAGAAGAGAAACGGCGTCTTTCCAGGAAGGAGGAAAACTGCCAGGAAAGGGTTAAGCAGTCAGCCCTTGGCAGCAGAGAAAGAATGCAGAATGATAAGTGTTTCCAAGACAACAGTGTGGAGAGAACCGCAGTTGCAATAAGAAAGTGTTATTTTTGCAAACAGCCGGGTCATATCAAACGCTTCTGTAAAAAGAGGAAGAAGAGAGTTACACAGGCTGGAGAGGAGAAGGAATGCTCGAATGCATTTGTTTCAGCCACAGTGAGGTGTAACGAGGCCCAAGAGGTTTGGCTGATTGATTCTGCGTCGTCCAGAACAATTTCTAATAATCCAGAGGCGTTTCGGAAGTTGGAACCAAGCAAGGTGAAGTCAATCACGCTTGCAGATGGACGAACGTCGAGGGTGGAAGGAATTGGCTGTTGCTACGTTCCATGTCTGCAAAAGGAGTGTGAACAGGTTCTGTATGTTCCAGATTTAGATTTTTGTCTCCTTTCTGTTAGTGCTCTAACGTCTGAAGGATACGTTGTTACGTTTCAGAAGGATGAGTGCCAAGTGATTAAGGATGGACAAAATGTGGCACTGGGACATGTTAAAAATGGACTGTTTTACATGGGTGCAGGTAAAGAAAGGGTGGCACAAACTGGTAACGTGCCAGACCATAAAAATTGTGTTCATGAGTTGCACAGGCGTTTAGGTCATGCAAGTTTTAAAGTGTTAAGTCACATGCCTCAAGTGTGTACAGGGTTAAGCTTGCGAAACTGTAAAAATTTCTTGGATTGTTCAATCTGTCATCAGACCAAATCCCGGGTGCAGAACATCTGCAGGAAAAGTGACAGGGTGTCACAAAAGCCTTTTGAACTGGTGTTTATTGACTTGATAGGGCCATTCACGCCTACACAAGGGGGATCCAGTTACGTGCTTGTAATTCTGGATGATTACACACGCTTTAGTTGGTGTTATTTACTGAAGCGAAAGTCAGAAGCTTTTGAAACTTTTAGGGATTGGAAAACTTGGGCGGAAAAGTTCTTTAACAAGCCCATTATTTCTGTGCAGTCGGACCGTGGGGGTGAGTTTGTTTCTGGAAGGTTCTGTGAGTGGTTTAGGAAAACAGGAATCACACACAGGTTAATAGATCCCCAAACTCCTTTTCAAAATGGGTCAATTGAGAGAAGAATTGGAGTACTTCAAATGAAGAAAGATTCTCTCATGGCTGATGCAAACGCTGAGCAAGATTTGTGGGGAGAAGCATTTTTAACCGCAAACTATCTGTGTAATAGAACCTGGAGCAGGGTTACAGGCAGTTCGCCTTACTGTTTACTTTTTGGTTCAAAGCCAGATTTGTCTCACTTGAGAACATGGGGGTCTTGGGCATACGTGCATATCCCAAAGTCCAAAAGATCTAAAGGTGAAACCAAGTCTGTGAAATTACGTTTTGTGGGTTATTCTGGCATGCAATCCAAATCTTGGCGTTTTTCCCTAAGTCATGGGAAGGTGGTTGTTTCTAGGTCTGCTACTTTTCAGGAGGCAGGTTGGGACAGGATTCAAGGTTCCCAAGTTCTGTTAGAAACCGTGAACAACCAGGAGAAAACAGTAACTCAGGGGTTAACTTCTCAGAGCCCTCACATCTCTGAGAAGAGTGTTTCCACTCCCAAAAATGGAAGGGAGGAGGGAAATGAAAGGGAGGAAGAAATTTCCAGTGTACCTCGTCGTTCACAAAGAAAAAAACAAAGGAATTCCACCTTTAAAGTATTCAGATGAATTCAGTGTTTGTTATGTGAAGTCTGAACCTGAGAGTTACAGTGGTGTGTTGAAATTGTCTGAACAAGAAAAAAGAAAAGTGTTTTCAAACACACGTGTCTGTATGCAAAGGGGCAAGCAAAAGAGTACATGATTGTGGAGCTAGTGGTTCGTCTACTGGTGGCAGGGAGTTCCCAAGACCACATTCAAGAAAACTCAGCCCAAAGCTGCAGGAAGGGTTGAAACTGAAGTCTCTGGGGAAAGTTAGGTGTTACCTTGGTGTAGAGGTAGAAAAGTTTCCAAAGGAAATTACCTAAAAAGCCAGAAGCAGAAAGTTTTAAAAATTGCTGAAAGTTTGCAAGTTGGAAGATTGCAAAGTAGTTCAACGCCCCAAAGCACAAAGTTTTTCAACAGTGCTTGGAAGAAGAAGAAAAGAAAAGCTTACATATAAATAAGTCTCTGGGAAATGTAACACACAGAGAAATGTACACAATGTTGGGATTGTTGTAAACATGTAAAGTTGATTTCTTACAGGTGAAATGTAATGAAATGTAAATTGTATTTTTTCTGTAGTTAAAAATGAAAGGGTGTTGTGGTTAGGTTTTTACCCACAGAAGGAAAAGGACTCTAAAGAGTTAAAAAGATGTCCTTGGCCAGATTGTCTCTGCCAGGAGAAGTCCAGTATGAAGCAGATTCTTCCCTGGCCTACGTGCGGTACGAGATGTACAAGATGAAGAGACTATTGGTTAATTGGGCCAAGGAGAAAAGTGTATTTAAGAAGTCCATGTTGTATGGCTTCTTACTGCTGGAACTTACTGCTGGAACTTACTGCTGATGTTATACTGCTACGTTGTTGCTGTACTGTTGGTGAAAGGACTGTATATATGACCATTTATTCTGTAAGTAATTTATTTAGTGTCAGTAAAGCTTCTTACTGACCAAAGACCGTGAGTGCTTCTTTTTGTTCCTAAATTCAAGCTGAAACCATTTCCAGACTCTACGCTGCTGCTATTTCGCACTCTGCTATATTTTGGGTAAGCAATTACCCCGATATAAACAACAACCAACCACATACTCAAGCAAAGGGAATACTGGGATAATCAACTGCACACACTACACATTTCCCACTCTGTCCTGGGAAATATATAAGCAAGATTCAGACCTGCAATGTTTGTGCAATTCCAGTTACCTAGGCATATGCTTTCTGCTCATCTGTAATATGAATAATGCTAATTATTGAAGTGTTTAGCTGTCTTGCCTTAAACACTTGAAACCAGGGCTTTACGTCAGTTTACCTGCTCCTGTTGAAATGAAAAGATCGATCATTTCCCAGTGTTTTAACAGGTGGGAAAACATCTTTATCTGAAAATGTTTCCTTCATATGCCAAACTAACACTAGAGGGCAGTGCGCACATAGTTATAGCTCTACCTGAAATGGAGTCACATTACAAAAAATTGAATTGTCTGAGAGTGGAACAATTTATGGTGCAATTATATTTTAACCTAAACCAGCCAGAGTCTGATAGAAGAGGACTCTTCCAGATAGCATGTATTCCCAGTATGACCCTTGGTACTGAGCAGCTATGTGGTAACAGGGAATAGAGAGCCAATCCAGCTTATCAATAATTATGGCCTAAGCAAAATTAATCCCATTTACACCAGAAGATATTCAAAACTTTGTCATACCCAAAGGAATTAATTTACATATAATTCTAAGTATACTCTATATACTTTGTCCAACAACAGAAAAAAATGTAACAAAATTGGTCTTGAAACTGAATCTGAGTCTCTCATCTAGTCAAGCTTATGCCAAAGTGATGCCAAAGCTATCTGTGATTTTCACTCATGAATAGGGTGACCATATTTTGGAAACCAAAAAGGAGGACAAAATGGCCGCCCTCAGGAGGTGTGGCCACTCCAACATGCCCACCCCCAAGGCAGAGCCAACTCAACATGTCCGGCCCCCAAGGGGGCGTGGCCTCGGTCACGTTTATTTATTTATTACATTTTTATACTGCCCAATAGCTGAAGCTCTCTGGGTGGTTCACAAAAAGTAAATGATAGCAACCAATGAGTGTCAAAGGCACACAACTACTATAATAATATACTAAATACTAAAAAAAGAATTAACATTTAAGACAATCTAGAAGAAAAAAAAACTCCACACATACTTAACTTGGAGGGGGGAATAAATCCATCCCACACTCACCAAAGGCAAAATAATAATAATCTACAGCAACACCGCCCAAGGCAAACAATAAAATAACATCAAAAATATAATACTTACTGACCCAAGGCATCATCATCATCATCATCATCATAATGTGGTATAGTGGCTAAAGTGTTGGACTGGCAGCTGGAAGATTCAGGTTGTAGTCCCCACTCAGCCATGGAGTGACTGGGAAGAAGCCCGGGCCCAACTGAGGCAAGCCCCATGTGCGCCGGCCGCGGCTCCAGGCTCGGGTGCTGGGAGGAAGCCCAGGCCCAGCTGAGGTGAGCCCTGCACGTGGCGGGTGCTGGGAGGCAGGGCTGGAGGACCCATTCCCAGCCTCCAGCCCTCCCAGGGCCGAGATTGGCCTTTTGCTAGCCCGGCGTGATGACGCCAGCCCAGCATTGCTGGGGGAGGGAGCTGGGAGACCCGTTCTTGGAGAATGGGTCTCCCAGCTCCTCCCCCCAGCGATGCAGGCCTTCTCCTGTGTGCTGGCGTGCTTGCACCACCACAGAGGAGAAGGGGAGAGCGTTGCTGGGGGGCGGGGGCTGCGAGGTCCATTCTCGGCTCTCCCGGCTTCTATCGGGGCCTCTCCTTGGTCGCTATGGTGACGACGACCAAGGAGAGGCCCTGATAGAAGCCGGGAGAGCCTTAAACCCATGTTTCTGAAATGCGGAAATACCCGGCTTAAGCCACGCCCACCTCGTCCATCCGGGCCTCTCCTATGACGTCAACAGGAGAGGCCCGGATGGACAAGGTGGGCGTGGCTTAAGCTGGGCATTTCTGCATTTTGGAAATGCTTGGTTTAAGGCTCTCCCGGCTTCTATCGGGGCCTCTTGGTCATCGTCACCATGGCGACCAAGGAGAGGCCCCAATAAAAGCCGGGAGAGCCTTAAACCGCGCGTTTCCAAAACGCAGAAATGCCCGGCTTAAGCCATGCCCACCTCGTCCATCCGGGCCTCTCCTGTCGATGTCATAGGAGAGGCCCGGATGGACGAGGTGGCCGTGGCTTAAGCCGGGCGTTTCCGCGTTTCGTGAATGCGCGGTTTAAGGCTCTCCTGGCTTCTATCGGGGCCTCTCCTTGATTGCCATAGTGACAACAACCTAGGAGAGGCCCCAATGGAAGCCAGGAGAGCCTAAACAGGTTTTTTTAAAAAAATTAAAGAGCTTTTTTCCCGGACAAAAGGGAGGGAAACAGGGATTTCTGTCCGGACCTGGATTTCCCCCCCCCCCCGTTTCCGGACATGTCCGGGCAAATCCGGACGTATGGTCACCCAACTCATTAACTGAAAGTTGCCTATTTGCTGTTATGGGTAAGCGCCCCAAAGAGAGCTGCTTTCTGAATATTATCATCAGATTTATGATGTGGGGTGGGACAGCAGCTTAATTGAACAAGTTGTTGTGCATTTAAGCCAATCGTATATGTGACAACTATAATTTATAATCATAGAAAATCAATGTGGTGGAGTCATTAGAATGTTGGGCTGGGAGTTGTGAGATCTGGGTTCTAGTCTCCATTTGGTCATGAAGCTCACTTGGTGACAAAGATAATCAGCTTTAAAAAACAAACAGAAAATCAGCCCCACATAAAGGTGGCATTGTGCTATAATTCCACCACTAGATGGCACTGTTTTATTGAGTTGAATGGAGGGTGCAATGATAGGAAGTCTTCAATCCATACCACATGGCTACCCGTAGCCGCCCATGCAATTGAGCAGATCGCAATCCCAGAATGAAAATGAAAGCATAAAGCAGAGGCGGGAGGGGGTGTTTAAACGTAGGGAAATTCTGAATCAGTATGCATAAGTGAGCTAGAAGTGAATCATTTATCTCCCATACAATGCTGCCCAAGGCAGCAAACTCCACTGCAGAAGATACAAATAAATGGCAGATTTTTGGGAACAGTACTTGATATGTGTTAAGTATAGTACGATTCTAGACATGACTGCTCTGAAGTAAGACATGCTGAGTTCAATGAGACTTACTCCCAGGTAAATGTACACAGGATTGCAGCCTTTCAGTGTTATCCTGTTCATCAGGGCTGCAGAACTTCTGGCCCAGGGGCCAAGGCTATACCTCCTGAGTCCCAAGACAGCCACATGCTTTTCCCCTTACTACTGACCATTTAGGGGTTTTCTGGCTTTTGTATACTCCTCTCCCCATTCTAAAAGGTGAAATGCCTCTCCTAAAGCTTAGTTACTGATGATAAAAGCTTTAAGCAAAAACATGCTAGTATTTTTTTAGGGTTGTGCACCACTTCAGGCTGAACCCCCAAATATGAAGCAGTACCAGGTCAGCCAGAGGAACCCTGAGGTGAAATGCAAATTGCTTCAGGCCAATTTGGGTCACTGGTGGGATGCTCCCCCGCCCGTCTGTACAGAAAAAGCCAGCATGAGTCCATTGGGCTCCCCTCCCTCCCCACTCATCCCCCAATCCAGAGCCGCTGCCACCACCCCGCCAGGCTTACACTTGCCATCCTTCCTCCTCCATTAGAGCTGAGATTTACAAGTAAGAAGGGGGCAGTGTAGTTTTCATAGATCTAAGGTCACAAACTACAGCGGCTGTAAAGGGCCATTTCCATAGTTTGCAGCCATAGGTCGATGAAAATGCAGAGCCCCCATGTTACATTTAAATCATGGCTCTAATGGAGGAGGAAGGATGGCAAAGGTAAGTCCCACAGACAGCAGCTCTAGGTTCAGGGAATGAGCAGGGAGGGAAGGAGAAAGGTGAACAGGGCATCCAATAAACTCTCGGTCGGCCTTGCTTGCCTGGAAGCCTGTCACATGGCAGGCATCCAAGAACCCACAAGGGCTGACTTTCAGAGGGACTGAACTTTGCTTCGGATTCATTTTTGAAGCAAGGTAGCCCAGTACCAAAGCACCCCGAACCAAATCGGACTCATTTTGGAGGCAAGATGAGTTAGGGCAGCTATGCACAACCCCAGTATTTTTACCATTTGTGGCCCTACCTCTTTTGTCTTTGAGCCTCCACCACACCGAAATGCAGGCTCTAAGAGCTCCTCCAAAATGGAATAAGGCTCATGGGATAAATGAGCTTCAGTATCCCCACTATAAATGTCTACTACTCAAAAGTAACTCCTAGGTGAGCGAGCATAGGATTACAGACCCAGTCTGCTGCATCCCTCTTGTTAGTATACCCATCTGTATTTTATTTAATTTATTTTTGTCTGCTTATTTATGAGTTTATACAAAATGTATGCTTTGTAACCTCCTTGAAGAGCCACATAGCAGTGAAGCAGATAGCAAACAGTACTGCTATCAATTCCCATCCAGAATTCTAAGAATGTATAGTCTTCATTGGTGAGAAGGTCCCTCTCCACCCCCATATTCCAGGGAAGTAAGAACAACAGACAGACACTGAGGACTTTGCTAGACCTACCGTAAAATCCGGTGGTGAGGAGAGGCCAGGCAGCGCTAGAAGTAGCGTGGCCTGTCAGCCCCATCTACATGTGAGACGCGATGGGGTCAAGGAAAGCCCCATCACTTCCACCATTTTTATTTTTACTTAAAGGGGCCACATGCGCAGGAGTGCACCACCGGAAGAGGTTAGGATTTTTTTAAAAAATCGGGTGCCCTGCTCCCCACTTCCCCCAATTTCCTCCCCCCACAATCTCCCCTGGTCTCTGATCACCCCACCTCGATGTCCCCAGCCACCATTACCTGCCGATGTCCCCAGCCGCCATTTCCTGCCGTCGCCGATGTCCCCAGCCTCCATTGCCTGGCACTGCCATGTCCCTGGCCTGTGATGCCTGGCACCACCATATCCCCCAGCCGGGCATCACAGGCCGGGGACATGGCAGCACCGGGCATCGGAGGCCAGGGACTTGGCAGGGGGCATCACAGGCTGGGGACATGGCAGCAGTGGGCATTGGAGCCTGGGGACTCGGTGGCGGCAGGCTAAGACCAAGGGGAAAACCGGGCCAAAAGTGGTGACAGTTAGCCTGGGGCCAGGGCAGTTTGAGCCCTGCCTGAGCCCGGGATCCTCTGTGCATCATTTGGATGCACAGAGACGAGCCCGGGCCTCGCACCGGGCTAACCTGCTGTCTAGCAAGGCCCTGACTCTAGTTCAGGTCAGAGTTCAAAGTTTTGGCTAATACTCTCACTTTATTTGACAAATATTTCTAATATATAGCACTAGCACTACCTTTTCGTCTAGATTTTGACAAAATACAAAATTCATCTAAAATGAATGTGCAAAATTAGGAAAGTATGGGTTTATACCCCATTCTCAAGGAAACTCAGTCAGTTAAAAACAAACAAAGCATTGCTTTTCACTGGAACAGAGACAGGCAAACGTCTATATGATTAGTATTTCAGGATCTGGGACATCACAATAAATGACTAACGAAACTCTTAGTATTATTAAGGTTAGGGAAGGAAAGCAAAGATGACAGATTAACTGGAAGGGGCATTTTATTGGTTTCTGGAATAAGTGCTATAATTCAAATATTGATTCATACTCCTTGTTCCTTTAAAATAACATCAGGTTGGAGCCAGAATCTCTTTTCCGCAAGGGTTCCACTCACAGAAGGCCCCTCTACTCAATGTTGGGAGACTCCCCCCCTCCAAACCACAGCTTTCTTCCCCATTCCACAAGATGTCCTGTCTCTCTGCCTTGTACTGTCAGGGAGTTGGTGGGACCGCCAGGGGAAGGAGGGGGCAGGCAAGTCCACTTCTGCCCGCACAGTTGCTCCAGTGTAAATTTGGATCTAACCCGATGTCTTCACAATTTATTTGTCAGAATGTAATAATTGTCAGAATTGTGACAGAATCTGTCAGAATGTAATAATTGTACTAACAATTGTACTAACACAGTCTCCAGAAAAACTCTACTGCTGAAAGTGGTCAGCCTTGACAACACTAGACAGTTGTTGATCAGTACTGACATTAAGATAAGCACCTATATCCTTTTGCCATCCACTTAACAGTCAGATGACAGACCCAGAAGCATGACTAAGATTGGATACCAGAGCTTGTGGCACTGTGGCACATAAAAATTCCAGTATTGCACAATAGAGCCATTTGCTTCCTTTTAATGGTGCTGTATTTGGAAGTGAGCGATTTGTGTTGGCAAGATAATGCTTATCCCTTGCGATACTCTCAGATTCCTTTTTTTCCAAGTTGGAAGCCTGTGACTAGACATCCGTATGTACATGAGTATGAATTTTTTAATGAATTCTAATATATATGTCAGGAAGTGCATAAAGGATCTTTGTTGTAGCAGCCCAAGAAATTAAAACCATTCAGTTAAGTGAACCAGTCAAGATGCCTTTCTCAAGACCCATAACCCTGCCTCTTGAGGAAAGCAAGTATAGGTCTGTTGCTCTACCTTCTGAGCATGGATTCTCCTCTGCATGCAAAAAAACCAAAACCCATGCAGATTGATCGGGAGAATTGGTTGGTACATTTTTCTCATTCATATGAATGACGGGCACAATGACAATATAGCATAGATAAGCAGCTGGTATCCCCAGCTTGGGGTCATCCATCTCCATCTTAATCTACAAGTGAACGTGGCTCAATATTAAAATAAGCCCCATTCAGGTGTTATTGAAATGAGTAAATGCGTGAGGAGAAGGAGCGCTCTAGCCCTGCCCCTCTCCTGACTCTGTACTCATGTTGTGCCACGGTCTGAAGAGGAGAGCCTCCTGTATCCATCCCATGGAGATTCTCCACACGATACAGAATGCTGATCTTCGAGGTTCCTGGATTGCACCAAGAGCCTCCACAGATAGAGGAAGCTCACCTCTCCAGACCAAGGCAATGGAAACACGGAAAGAGGTGGCAAAGCTAGAGTGCTCCGCCTTCTCCCTCATTTACTTTAATAATGCCCCAACATGGCTATAGCATGTGCTGCATTCATTACACCTTCATCCTTCTGCATGAAGACTTCACTGGTCTGAACCAAGACCACTGGTCAGAACATCACCAGCATCAAGCAGTCTCTCAAACTTCTAAATGTGCAGACAGGGCAGATAGCTAACCTCTCCGTACCCACGTTGTCTCCTCACACTCCTCAAGAAGCACAGCTGTAAAGATTATGTAGCCACAGCCTAGGGGTGATGCCAAATTTCATGGCGGTCAAGTTCTTAGGGGCCTTATTCCAGTGATGGGTGGGGCTGAGAGCAAAAGGGGAAGGATCACAATATTAGCATATTTTAGCTTAAAGCTCTTACTACCAGTAACTAGGCCTTCAGAGAGACATTTCAACCTTTTAGGAATGGTGGGTGGGATAACATGTAAAAGCCAGGAAATGACCAAATAATTGGCAGGCCAGTGGTGAGTGGGGCCAGGAGGAGGAAGCACAGCCTTCTGGAGAACAGCAGAGGGCTGGATTAGACCCCAAGATGGGCCAGTTCTGACCCACAAGCCTGAGGTTCAACACACAGTGATCTATAATGGATAAGCATAAGCTGTAGGCACTTTTCTTCTCAGCTATACCCTAGAGCAAGACCAGAACAACACTTCTCACCTCCTAAATTACAGCTATCTGTTCATAAAAGATACAACTTATTTAAGACCAAAAACTTCTACCAAAATATGAATTTAGGGTTTGAAAGCACTTATTATTATTATTTATTTATTTATATAGCACCATCAATGTACATGGTGCTGTACAGAGTAAAACAGTAAATAGCAAGACCCTGCCGCATAGGCTTACATTCTAATAAAATCATAATAAAACAATAAGGAGGGGAAGAGAATGCAAACAGGCACAGGGTAGGGTAAACAGACACTGGGTAGGGTAAAACTAACAGTATAAAGTCAGAACAAAATCAAGTTTTAAAAGCTTTAGGAAAAAGAAAAGTTTTTAGCTGAGCTTTAAAAGCTGCGGTTGAACTTGTAGTTCTCAAATGTTCTGGAAGAGCGTTCCAGGCATAAGGGGCAGCAGAAGAAAATGGACGAAGCCGAGCAAGGGAAGTAGAGACCCTTGGGCAGGCGAGAAACATGGCATCAGAGGAGCGAAGAGCACGAGCGGGGCAATAGTGTGAGATGAGAGAGGAGAGATAGGAAGGAGCTAGACAGTGAAAAGCTTTGTAGGTCAACAGGAGAAGTTTATATTGGATTCTGAAGTGAATTGGAAGCCAATGAAGAGATTTCAGCAGTGGAGTAACATGGTCAGAGCGGCGAGCCAAGAAGATAATCTTAGCAGCAGAGTGGTGAACAGAAACCAACGGACTGATGTGAGAAGAAGGAAGGCCAGTGAGAAGAAGGTTGCAGTAGTCCAACCGAGAAATAACCAATGCATGAACAAGAGTCTTGGCAGAAGAGACAGACAAAAATCATCGAATCCTGGCAATATTATACAGGAAAAAACGACAGGATTTAGCTACTGCCTCAATATGAGGAATAAATGAGAGCGAGGAATCAAATATAAAGCCAAGACTACGAGCTTCCTTGACTGGAGTAAGTGTAACATCATTGACAGTAAGAGAGAATGAGAGATGAGGAGAAGGTTTAGGAGGAAAAACAAGCAATTCAGTCTTTGCCATATTAAGTTTCAAACGACGATGAAGCAACCAAGCTGAGATATCTGAAAGACATGCCGAGATACGATCGTGAACATCAGGAGAAAGACCCGGAGAAGAAAGATATAATTGTGTATCATCGGCATACAGATGATATTGGAGGCCATGAGATTGAATAAGATTACCCAAGGGCAACATGTATAAAGAAAACAACAGCGGACCAAGCACCGAGCCTTGCGGAACCCCTACAGAAAGGGGAAAAGAAGAAGACGAGCTGCCATTAGCCAACACGCTGAAAGAGCGACCCGCTAGATAGGAGGCAAACCAGTTATAGACAGAGCCACAAAATCCAAGGTCATGAAGGGAATCTAAAAGAAGATCATGATCAACCGTGTCAAAGGCTGCAGTTAGATCAAGGAGAATACGAACGGAATAATGGCCTTTAGACTTGGCAGTAAGAAGATCATTGGTAATCTTAGTAAGGGCTGTTTCAGTGGAATGCAAAGGACGGAATCCAGATTGAAAAGGATCCAGAGCAGAGTTACTAGAAAGAAAATCAAGACAACAAGAGTAGACCACATGCTCCAGGATCTTTGAAACAAACGGCAACAAAGAGACAGGTCGGTAGTTAGACAGAGATAGCCTATCAAGAGTAGGTTTCTTGAGAATAGGAGAGACTGTAGCACGTTTAAAAGCAGAAGGAAATGAACCAGAGGACAGAGAAAAATTAATAATACTTAACACTTGGATTGTTGTAGTTAATGTCTTGCTTTGGCTGAGTCAGGTTCAGCCCTGGAACAAATGCATTTAGCAAAGCCAAAAGGCAGAGGTCAGAAGCACTAACAAACAGTCCAGTGCAAGCACAATCCAAGAAGCAGGGCCTAGGCAGGACCCAGTGGTCAGCAGCCTAAGAAATTAATCCAAAACAAACTTTTCAATTTACTGAAAGATGAAATAGGGTGACCATATGAAAAGGAGGACAGAGCTCCTGTATCTTTAACAGTTGCATAGAAAGGGGCATTTCAGCAGTTGTCATTTGTATATATGGAGAACCTGGTGAAATTCCCTCTTCATCACAACAGTTAAAGTGCAGGAGCTATAATAGAGTGACCACATTTAGAAGAGGGCAGGGCACCTGCAGCTTTAACTGTTGTGATGAAGAGGAAATTTCCCCAGATTCCCCATATATAAAAATGACACCTGCTGAAATTCCCTTTTCAATACAACTGTTAAAGACACAGGAGCCCTGTCCTCCTTTTCTTATGTTCGCCCTAGATGAAATAAAGATGTTGCTCCAGCAACTCTCCCTGCCTAGGACTGAGGGTTATAAGCTGGAGCTTCCAGAGCCCCACCCAGGACTCAGCTGCAGGACATCAGAGGCTTGTGGAAGAAGTTCTCCTTGTGAGATGGGCCCTCCTCACAAGGAGTTATTTACTCAAGAGGAGCCTTTCTTGTGTATTTTGGCATTGGCTGTTCCTCGATGTTGTTTTCTCTGGCAGCTCTACCTCCTCCTCTGAAGATAATTCCTCCACTAGGTTTATGATAGATAAGGAAAAACTAATGGTTAAAAATTAAGCTGTGATCCAATTAAATCTGCCTTTTAATAAACTGATCAGTCATAAATACATTAAATTTGACTATTTCCAAAACCATAATAAAGGTGTGTTTTTGAGAAATTGGAAGGCAGTGTGAAATAACTTAAAATTTAATGAAAATAACTCCCTTTCATTGGGCTGTATCCAGTGTTACTCTAACTTATCTCCCATGCTTTTCTATGGGTCTAGTCTAAGAGCATCATCAGACCGGGGGAAATCACGTTTCCTTACCATCACTTTCCTCCCCACTTCTGTCCTACGATACTTCCTCTTTTTTCACACAGGGGGAAGAAAGAGGAAGTAAATAATGATCACGTGGCCCATTCAGTGGCCATTTTTATCACACCGCTTTTCCTGTACACAGCAGGAAATGGCAGCACATTCGTTTCAAATAACAGCACATCCGTTTTTTAAAAAGCATTTAAAGTGGTCTATTTTGTGGCAGAAAGAAGGCAAGAAGGAGCAGGAGATGCATGGGAGGTAGACGTCATCATCAAAAGAACCCACGGACATTCGTAAATGAGGAGTAATGAGCGTGCTCGTCTGATGGCGCTCTAAGTAGGGCTAACATTGAGTACAACCCCATAAGAAGACCTGAACATCTGCTGAACAAAAAGGCAGCATGATGTTTTGTGTTTTTAAGCTAGAATTGTGCACAAGCAGCCTCTCAAAATTCTCCATCCTTTTTTTGGGTGGAGAAATTGAATAGACAATTTCACTGAATTTCTCCAGAGGGAGGAGAAATTCTCCAACAATTTCTCACAGGAAGGCATCACCATTGGCAAGGTGTTTTCCAAATAGTTTGGGAAGTGGGTGTTTTGCACTGCCACTGCAAGTGGCAATAGCATCATATGTGTTAGCAGCCTGGCAGCCATTTTTCATCCTCCACAATGCCCCATATAGCTAGCATCATTCCAATGCATTGAGGGGAGGGAATGCAGCCACCATAAACAATAAACAAGGTCCTTTTATTATTATTATTATTGTATTTATATCCCGCCTTTTTTCCTGCAAGGAACCCAAGGCGGCGTACATAATCCTCCTCGTCCTCCCCATTTTTTCCTCACAACAACAACCCTGTGAGGTGGGTTGGGCTGAGAGTCTGTGACTGGCCCAAAGTCACCCAGTGGGTTTACATGGCCGTGTGGGGACTAGAACCCAGATCTCCCAACTCCCAGTCCGACACTCTAGCCACTACACCGCACTGGCTCTCTTGAGCGGGTGATTGAGGGCCAGCTCCAGACACTCTTGGATGAGACTGATTATCTGGATCCATTTCAGTCTGGTTTCAGGCCCGGCTTTGGCACAGAAACAGCCTTTGTCACCCTGTATAATGACCTATGTCGGGAGAAAGACAGGGGGAGTGTGACTCTGTTGATTCTCCTTGATCTCTCAGCGGCTTTCGATATCATCGACCATGGTATCCTTCTGGAACATCTGGCGTAGTTGGGAGTGGGAGGCACTGCATTGCAGTGGTTCCACTCCTACTTGGTGGGTCAGCTCCAGAAGGTGGTCCTTGGGAAACATCTCTCAGCCCAGTGGACTCTCCAGTATGGGGTTCCGCAGGGGTCAGTCTTGTCCCCCATGCTGTTTAACATGTACATTAAACCATTGGGTGCGGTCATCCGGAGTTTTAGAGTGTGTTGTCATCAGTACGCTGATGACACGCAGCTCTACTTCTCCTTTTATCTTCATCAGGTGAGGCTGTGGATGTGCTGAACCGGTGCCTGGCTGCAACAATGGACTGGATGAGGGCTAATAAACTGAAACTCAATCCAGACAAGACTGAGATGCTGCTGGTGGGTGGTTCCTCTGACTGGATGGGGGGTGTTCAACCGGTTCTGGATGGGGTTGCACTCCCCCTGGAGGAGCAGGTTTGTAGCTTGGGGGTTCTCCTAGAACTATCTCTGTCACTTGAGGCTCAGGTGGCCTCGGTGGCACAGAGTGCTTTCTACCAACTCCAGTTGGTGGCCCAGCTATGCCCCTATCTGGACAGGGATAACCTAGCTTCAGTCGTCCATACTCTGGTAACCTCCAAATTAGATTACTGCAATGCCCTCTACATGGGGCAGCCTTTGAAGACGGTTTGGAAACTGCAGCTTCTGCAAAATGCAGCAGCCAGATTAATAGCTGGAACAGAGAGGTTTGAGCATATAACACCAATTCTGGCCCGCTTGCATTGGCTGCCTATATGTTTCCGAGCCCAATTCAAGGTGCTGGTTTTAATCTATAAAGCCCTACATGGCTTGGGACCGCAATACCTGATGGAACACCTCTCCTGACATAAACCTACCCACACACTGCTCTCAACATCTAAGGTCCTCCTCCGAGTGCCTACTCTGAGGGAAACTCGGAGGATGGCAACAAGGGAGAGGGCCTTTTCACTGGTGCCTCCCCCCCCCCCGACTGTGGAACGATCTCCCTGATGAGGCTCACCTGGCGCCAACACTGTTATCTTTCAGGCGCCAGGTCAAGACTTTTTTCTTTTCCCAGGCATTTAACAGCATTTAACAATGCTAAAATTGTTTTTTAACGGCCCCCAGAACTGTTGTTTTTAAATGGATACTGTTGTTTTTATACTGTTGTTTTTTTATGTTTCTGATGCTTTTTAAATTTTGTATACTTTTTAATGTTTACTGTTTTTAACTTTTGTAAACTGCCCAGAGAGCTTCGGCTATGGGGCGGTATATAAATGTAATAAATAAATAAATAAATAATGGTGAAATAATTGTGGGGACAATTCTGAAAAGTGTCCTTTCATTTCTAGAAGGTAAGAAAAGGAAAATCTATGGAATTTCCTGAAAGTTTTCTTTCCCCATGAAAGGGACTTACATTTTTCTGCCTCATTCTCACAGCATTTTATAATTTATTTTGAATGTGTTAGTGGTGTTTTTTACTTCAACCAATCCTTGTGAGGTGGCTGAGGGTATTGTCTATATTATTCTTTCTATTCTAGGGTGAACATATGAAAAGGAGAACAGGGCTCCTGTATCTTTAACAGTTGCATAGAAAAGGGAATTTCAGCAGGTGTCATTTGTACATATGGAGAACCTGGTGAAATTCCCTCTTCATCACAACAGTTAAAGCTGCAGGAGCTATACTAGAGTGGTCAGATTTTAAAAAGGGCAGGGCCCCTCAGCTTTAACTGTTGTGATGAAGAAGAAATTTCACCAGGTTCTCCATATATACAAATGACACCTGTTGAAATTCCTTTTCTATGCAACTGTTAAAGATACAGGAGCCCTGTCGTCCTTTTCATATGGCCAGCCTATTCTATTACATGTCTCACCAGTACTCTATGGTCTCCTAGGCTGCCTGTAATCCCTGATCTGAAAACGCCCTATGGGAGGAATAAATTTATGATGTCTTCCCCACCCACCCCGGGCAGGAAGTGCAGGAAGCCAAGGGAGAGAGAGCCAAAGAGATGATTATACAATAAAAGACAGGACACTAACACACACTCTTCAGTCATCTCATGGGTAAAGTAAGCACAAGAACCCTGAACCAAACCCATGAGAATTTCTCCAAAATTTCTTCTCCTTTGAATTTCTTTTTGAAAGCAATTTCTTTTCTATCAGATTGAATGAGAATGGTCGAAATTCTCATGGGAGAAATTTCTGGCACAGCTCTATTTAAAACAACATGAATCCTGCAGAGACGTAATCACAAAGCAATAAGGAATGTAAATTCTGTGGGAGTTCAATAGATGGGTATCTCATAGAACTGGGTATCTAATAAAATCGTTTGAAAATCCTAGTGTTATGCTAATGTGTTGGGTGAAAACTAACCAGAATAATAGCTTTGTCCTTCCTTGCATGATCCAGAAGCCAAGAGAAACACCCTCCTTGTCCTTATTTTAACATTATTTAATCAATCTCTGCTTGACAGTGTATCCAGCATTGCACAAACAAGATTTGTACAAAAGACACAGACAGAGCTTTCTATTGTGGTCAGAACTTTGCGTCTACCAAGGCAGTTGAGATGTGTCACAGGCTGTATCCCAGCATGACATGCACGCACACCGCACCAGCTGAGTGCGTCAACCAGGATCTGCAGCAAATCCTTCTCAAAATACACCTGTCAGCTGAAAAGATGATGAGATATTGACATTTTCTATACCATATAGTATATGGTAACCACTGACAGAAGAGGCGTGGGAGAGAGATATCAGGAGCTGAACTTCATTTCTCACACTTGCGTAGCGTTCAGCCACAGGATGCAAGCCACGCCCCACTCAATGGCAAGACTCATTTTGATTTGCATAGTCCTGGATGTGGCTCACTTTTTTAAAAAAATTGACTTTGGCAATGAAAGAAAACCAAAATGCTCACTGTTTAGTGCCAATAATGTGATAACAAATCCATTATTCAGGTTATTTCCCTCCTGCCCCCCTACTCTTGCACTAATATTGCTAGTTCATGCAGCATTAAGAATTATTCACAATTCCTTCTAGATTGTTGCCTGGCAAAGTCACCTAGGGACAATCATTGAGCTTTACTGCTTTTCTTATGTTCTAATTATCTCTGCTACATAGAATCATAGAATCATAGAATAGTAGAGTTGGAAGGGGCCTACAAGACCATTGAGTCCAACCCCCTGCTCAATGCAGGAATCCACCCTAAAGCATCCCTGACAGGTGGTTGTCCAGCTGCCTCTTGAAGGCCTCTAGTGTGGGAGAGCCCACAACCTCCCTAGGTAACTGATTACATTGCTGTACTGCTCTAACAGTCAGGAAGTTTTTCCTGATGTCCAGCTGGAATCTGGCTTCCTTTAACTTGAGCCCGTTATTCCGTGTCCTGTACTCTGGGAGGATTGAAAAGAGATCCTGGCCCTCCTCTGTGTGACAACCTTTTAAGTATTTGAAGAGTGCTATCATGTCTCCCCTCAATCTTCTCTTCTCCAGGCTAAACATGCCCAGTTCTTTCAGTCTCTCTTCATAGGGCTTTGTTTCCAGACCCCTGATCATCCTGGTTGCCCTCCTCTGAACATGCTCCAGCTTGTCTGTGTCCTTCTTGAATTGTGGAGCCCAGAACTGGACGCAATACTCTAGATGAGGCCTAACCAAGGCCAAATAGAGAGGAACTAGTACCTCACGTGATTTGGAAGCTATACTTCTATTAATGCAGCCCAAAATAGAATTTGCCTTTCTTGCAGCCATATCGCACTGTTGGCTCATGTTCAGCTTGCAATCTACAACAATTCAAAGATCTTTCTCGTTTGTAGTATTGCTGAGCCAAATGTCCCCCATCTTGTAACTGTGCATTTGGTTTCTATTCCCTAAATGTAGGACTTGGCATTTATCCCTATTAAATTTCATTCTGTTGTTTTCAGCCCAGCACTCCAACCTATCAAGATCACTTTGAAGTTTGTTTCTGTCTTCCAGGGTATTAGCTATTCCACCCAATTTTGTGTTATCTGCAAATTTGATCAGCATTCCCTGCACCTCCTCGTCCAAATCATTAATAAAAATGTTGAAGAGCACTGGGCCCAGGACTGAGTCCTGCAGCACCCCACTCGTTGCCTCTCTCCAGTTTGAGAAGGTTCCATTGATAAGTACTCTTTGAGTCCGATTCTGTAGCCAACTGTGAATCCACCTAATAGTTGTTCCACTTCTAGCTAGTTTGTTAATCAGAATATTATGGGGCACTTTGTTGAAAGCTTTGCTGAAGTCAAGATATATTATGTCCACAGTATTCCCACAATCCACAAGGGAGGTTACCCGATCAAAAAATGAGATCAAATTAGTCTCACAGGATTTGTTCCTGACAAATCTGTGTTGGCTTCTAGTAATCATTGCATTGATTTCAAGGTGTTTACAGATTGACTTCTTTATAATCTGCACCAGAATTTTCCCAGGGATGGATGTCAGACTGACTGGTCTGTAGTTCCCAGGTTCCTCCTTTTTGCCCTTTTTGAAGATAGGGACAACGTTAGCCCTCCTCCAGTCATCCAGCACCTCACCCGTCTTCCTTGATTTTGCAAAGATAATAGACAAAGGTTCTAAGAGTTCTTCCGCTAGCTCCTTCATTACTCTAGGATGCAGTTCATCGGGCCCTGGAGATTTAAACTCATTCAAGGAAATTAGGTGTTCTTTGACCATTTGTTTATCAATCTCAAACTGCAATGCATTGGCCATTGAGCTTTAGCTGAGATTCTGTGGCAGAAGCTGTTTTTATTATTAGTCTCATCTCCGAAGATGCAGAATGGTTCAGAAAGAAGAATGCCTTTGAGCATGTGCAGAACATCCTTCCCTCATTGTTGAATAATGCTACCAGCCTGCAAACATGGGAGATGAGGAGAAAGAATTCTGGAACAGAGACTGTGGCTTCCAGGCACAATCTTATTTAGAAATTGAGCACAGAGTGAGCTTCTGAAGAAGCGCTCCAATTTGCACCCTGTACAAAGATAAAGTAGCAGCTAACAGGCAGAAATGGTAGAACTCTGCAGAAAAGCAGATGTGATTGAATTAAGAGCATCCCATCTTTGCCAGTAGTTAACTAAAAGCCACGTCACACATATGACATCAACCAGTTTTAGAGCAACCGTGTGAAAAGGAGGACAGGTCTCTTGTACCTTTAAGAGTTGTATAGAGAAGCGAATTTCATCAGGTATCATTTGTATACATGCAGCACCTGATGAAATTCCCTCTTCATCACAACAGTTAAAGGTGCAGGAGCCCTGCCCTCTTTTGTATCTGGTCATCTAGTATAGCTCTAGTATAAATAAATGCGAAGCAACATTGTCTGCTGTTTTGCAATTATTTATTTATACTATTAATTGTATATCCCAATTGATTTATGTGTTGTTTTAATTTGGTTTTGGTCACCTGTGAAATACCTTGAGTGCTTCATCTTAAGGCAGAATGGTGAGAGGGAATTTTTAAATCAATCAATCAATGTGTTCCTGCAGAAGGAAAAGGACACAAGGATGGCATGAACACATGGGAACAGCATGTAAAGGGTAGATATTTCACACACACAAACACACCCACCCACATAAACCCACATACACAAAATGCTGTGCATGAAGTGGCCCTATTTGTGCAAGGTGCAGAATGGAGCTCTTTCACATTGGCATCCTTATTTTCAGGTGTTTTTCATAGCCGAATGGCCCACCAAGTAGCTTGCTTTTGATCCCCTGTCTGTCATAATTTCTAGGAAAGATAGCTTTCTTCAGGCTTGGCGGGATCAAGAAAGAAGAATTCCGGTGGTAAACAGAATCATTATTGTAGCCACCAGTAACAATAAAGAAATGTCAATTCAAAAGAGTCTCTGAGATACAAGGATGTCAGCACACCACCTCCAAGATAAATAAAATCTACCTGTGTGACATTTTATTTTCTACAACTTTCCCAAAACAGTGATAAAGAATAAACTCTTCAGAGAAGGGCATCCAAGTGGACTTAGGGTGATTTCCACATGAATCAACATTCTGTGCAGAAATGATTAGGCTAGGTGTTCTTCTACAACAATTATTTTATATTTCACAGCGAACTATGGATTTGGAAACAACTGGCAGGGCTTGCTGGGAGTCAGATTACATGCCGCCCAATATTAGCTGTTCATCTTTGATGTTGCCAGCATGTTCTGTAGCGACTCATGCCAGAATCAAAGTATGCCAGCCGTGAAGCACATGGCTGGCCCTTGAATGCAAGATAGTCCACATGGGAAGGGCAGGAGCAATATGGATCAGAACCCTCGCAGCGGGCATCAGGACCTCTGGAATCAAGGTTCACAGTGACCCCAGTTTTATTACTGTTTTACATGCTGAAGTTAAGGCTAGAGGTGCACAAATCATCCTATATCCGGTCCAAGTCAGTTTCACATGTTTTCAGTCATCACAAGTCCATTCCATCCAATTTCCAGATTAGTGTGCACATTTTTTTTTAAGAAAAGCATAAAAAGTCACATTCATTTTTACATTCAATTTCCCCTAACATAAGCATTTCATACTCATTTTTGGACATAATTTCCTCAAATATATGCATTTCATACACTACTTTCCCTAATTTTTATGCACATTTGTGTATGCATTTTTGAGCTGAGAACTGTATGGCAAATTCCAATAACTGTGTAATTTGAAGGATAATTGTGTTCCAATCTTCATGTCAATCAGGCAAGTGTGAATTAGAGTGGGTTCCCTTAAAAATACAGACCAAACAAAATTCTCCTCCATGCCATTGAACACAGTGGGCGTACTCTGAAATATGTATACATAGGATTGTACTGCATGCCTCCTTTTTCCTTTCGGATCCTGTGTTTACACCTTGTTCTCCCCCCCTCCATTTCCCCCCCTCTTTTTTTTAGGCAGCAAATGAGTTCTTTGTGCCAATATCTTTATTTTGTTCCATGCATAATCAGTTTTCATTCTGCTTGGCTAATTCTTCCAAGCACACAAAATTATCATTATTATTATTATTATTATTATTATTATTATCATCATCATCATCATCATCATTATTATTCAAAGGTAGGCATAAACACATGTTTTGTGGCTGTAACACTAGAGTGACCATATGAAAAGGAGGACAGGGCTCCTGTATCTTTAACAGTTGTATTGAAAGGGGAATTTCAGCAGGTGTTATTTGCATGCATGCAGTACCTGGTGACATTCCCTCTTCATCACAAATGTTAAAGCTGCAGGAGCCCTGCCCTCTTTTGCAGAGTGACCAGATACAATCCTTAATCATGTTTGACAAAAGCAACCATCCTGTTTCCCTTTATCCATAGGCAGTTGCTGAACAATAGGGAGATTGTTCAATATTCAGTATTTCAGCTTCAGTTATTTCATTTAAGTAAGCTAATTTTCAACCTTCCTGCAAGCACTCTAGAGGAATGGGGTGGTAATGCTTCAGGCCATGTGTGATTATTCCTCAGGAGCACATGGATCTCAGGCTATTGTGAAATCTTTTTTAAAGAAAGTGACCACAAGGAACACTATTAAAATACAGGAGTTTGGGAGCCAGGGCTGTTTGATACGTCCTTACATGGGAATAAACCCCATTGAACTCACTGGAATTTATTTCTGAGTATACTTGTATAAGATTGAATCCCAAGAGTTTGAATTTTGCTGTGGGTTTTCTCCCCCACCTGACATCCTACTGAAACCTGTTGAAATAGCATTCCTGCCCACTGGTGTTGTTTGTAGATGGGGAATGCAGGGGAGCATGAGACTTTTTCAGAACAGGAGCACTGACAGACACTCCTTGCTTTAGCAGGTGAATGAGGGGATAGAAAGGCTTTAAAATTTGACTGTCACAATTTGGCATGAAGCTGGAGTAGGCAATATATCCCCTCTCTGGCCTAAAGTACAGACCCTGCCACCTCCCACCAACTCCAAATTTGCTGCTGTGGAGGCAGTGTCGAAACAATAGGTGGTTTGCCACTGAATTTAACTGGCAAACCACAATGGTGGCTTAAAAAGGGCAAATTTATGTTTTAAATAGCTTATTTTATCATCGAATCAAGCACTACTATATTTGATCTAAGCAATGGGACTATAGGGGAATTGTATCAGTTCAAAAATGTTCAAAACTGTTTGCAAGACGTGTTCTAATGGCTTCCCCAGTTCTCTGAACAGTTTAAACAAAAAACAAAACAAAAAACAGATCATTCCCAGACTCAAAACCGAATGCAGGCAGTAATTGCCTTCAAAACTTCCCCCACCCATTATTGTCCAGGAGGGCTCTGTTAAGCTACTTCAAAACAGCTACCAAAACTGTGGAATACTTTTGTAACTGTTGCTCTAGATCAGGGATGTTGGAGAAATTCACAATGGATTCAAATGAGTTTAGATTTCTATGAATCTGATCTGCAGATTCCACACTGGACTGGCTTTTTTCAAGTTGTGCACATTTTGTGGACTTGCAAACTGTTTATTATTTCGCAGGGGATTGGAACAAAATTCTTGTATATCCAAGTATACAAGAAAGTCCAATTCTGTCAATGAGTGGACAATGGAACAAAAGACGCTTCCCTACTGTAGATCCGGGTAGCTAATCCTCTCCGGTGCAAGGAGAAAGTTGACATAGCCAGTATCTCTTCCTGGTCATCAGGATGCCAGTCTTCAAAGATCCTCTACTTAAGTGTACTTTATATTACTCTACATACAAAGCTAACTTCTAGTTCTGATACATCTTGGCTGTCATCCAGGGTTAGTATAGTTCCCTGTATGGAGGGCCACTGAGACTGTTCTCTTCAAGTGGACAATTGCCTGGTCCCTCTGGGTGGGAGAGTCAAGTCCTCTTATCTAGGCATGAATTCCAGCTTGTTTCAAGTTCTTGTCCAAGTCAAAATGTACATATAACTCTAGTTTATGTCTGGCAAAGACAAGTTCTGCTATTGACACAAAATGGGTCCAATTGAGGCAATATTTCTCCTAATACTTCAGCTGAGGAGCATTCATTCATCTAGGTATCATTGGCACAGATGGGTACCCCAGAACATTTATCTACTTCATTGAATAGTCGCACTATCCTACAAGGTAATGCAAGCATAGCAACACACATATATGCACACCCATTTTCCCCCCTTAATGTGCAAATATTGGCTAACATAATGTCAACTTAACGGTTACACCCAAAACAATATTCACCTGGTGGCAGGATTCTTCTATATGTGTACGTTTATATTTTCTCTCAGTTTCTAAATGTTAGTAATGTTATATATATTTTATCAGACCAACATTCCAATCTGGAATAATATTCCGAGATAATGTCAACACAATTGCAACACAGTAGGCAGAGGCATATAAAAGAATTAGAGTTGCGTCAACCAGGTATTACTTGTTTATTTTCCTGTTGTACCCCCATTCATCCCCTCTCCTTTCAAAATGCAGAAGGCAAATAATAAAAAAAGCCAATTTTAAACAAGTTCCCTGAAGTCTTGCTGAGGCTGGTATTTCAAAAATACTGGAACATAGTGAGGGATTAAACCACAAGCCAGTGATAATGAATCAAGATGGGTGCATGGAGAAACTGATGGGAAGAAAGCGTACAGCTGAATAATACCTCAAGTGAAAATGGGCAGTCTGCACAGAGCAGAAGGATGCCAAGCCCTGTTTGTCTTTGTACACAAACTAAGTAAACCATTGTAAAGAGAAATGCCAGAAGACACCAGGGAAAAGGCAAATTTGGGGAGGGCTTAGTTAACCCATGCTTGGATGAAGATGAGAAAATCGGTTTTATATTGAATGTTCATATTCATCATCAGGACACACGGCTGCTGATTGCTTTAAGGCATAATCCTATGCATGTTTAGAGAGGAAAATGTAGAGTGACCATATGAAAAGGAGGACAGGGCTCATGTATCTTTAACAGTTGTATTGAAAAGGAAATTTCAGCAGGTGTCATATATATGAGGAACCTGGTGAAGTTTCCTCTTCGTCAAAATAATGAAGGGAAAACACTACGTGAAACCAAAAAAAAGAAGAGAGAGTCTCTGGAGTTAAAAAGTAGAAAAGTTTTAATCTCTTTGTACTGATATCTCAAACGTTTAAAAATGTGTTGTTGTAACAAGACTTTTTGAATAAAAGCTCGACGTTTCGGATCTACAGATCCTTCTTCAGGAGCTGATATAACAAAATAACATTAACTACCAAAAAGTCCAAATGAAGCAGTCCTTGCAGTTTTAACTGTTGCGATGAAGAGGGAATTTCATCAGGTTCTCCATATATACAAATGACACCTGCTGAAATTCCCTTTTCTATGCAACTGTTAAAGATACAGGAGCCCTGTCCTTTTCACATGGTCACCCTAGGAAAATGTCCTACAACTCCCAGTATTCCCCAGCCAGCCATTTTGGCTAAGGAATGCTGGGAGTTGTAGAACTTTATTCCATCTAAACTTCCATAGGATTGCATCCTTAATGGAGTTTCACCAATAGATCTGAAAAACAAATTCGTGTGATTGCTTATTTTGCAAAGTTTTTGATAGCTTCTCCTTGCTTTCCCAAATAACAACAAATATACCTACTATGAAAAATGTTGAGATTTTTCTCCCCTCAACTGATGTTGATCAAGTGATTTCTTAAATGAGTGCCAATCTACAGGGCCCCAATGAATTGCTTTCTAGGGTACTAAAAGAACTTGTTGGTGTATTCTCAGAACCTCTGTCAATCCTCTTTGAGAAATTCTGGAAAATGGGGGAGGTGCTGCAGGACTGGAGATGAACTAATTTTGTCTTCAAAAAGTGGGGAGAAAGAAGATTCAGAAAACTACAGACTGATTGGTCTGACTAGCAAATGGCAATATGTTGTGGGAATGCTATGGGTCTGATTTATTTTGATTTCGGCATAGCAGAAATTCCCTATCATATTTTGGTTAGAAAACTGATCAAATGTAGTGCTGTTCTGAAAATTTCTTCCATATTTTTATACCAGTCTCATTCAATTTGACAGAAAAGAAATTATTTTCTCAAAAGAGAAGAAAATTGCAGAGAAATTCTCCTGGATGGTGGGATGAAACATTCTTGTGCTTATGTTAATCATGAGGTGGCCAACGGCTGTGTATGCGTGTCCTGCCTTCCATTGTAAAATCATCTCACTGGTGGTCTGCAGCCTCCCTGGCTTCCCATGCTTCTGTTAAGGCCCAGGGGAAGATATTATGAGGTAACTCCTCTCATCGCGCTTTTCCAGATCAGAAGTTGTAGGCAGTTGAGGAAGATGCAGAGATGTATAATAGAAAAAACAAAACACACAGCATCCTTGGCCCTCTGACCACAATAAGTAAAGCTCAAAAACAATACAAAAATAAATCCTAACGTACCCTGAGAATGAGGCAGGAAAATGGAAACCTCTTTCATGGGGGAAGAAAACTTTTAGAAAAGTAGGGAACGTTTCAAAACAGTACTAGTTAAATGGGGGCTGATGATAACACTGTCAGATAGATTCACAGCTGGTTGGAAAATCATACTCAAACGCCTGAGTCACACATAACAGTAACCCATGGTTTAGTTAACCCATGGTTTGTTGTCCTATCCAAGGTTTATCTGGCAGACAACTGAACAAACCATGGCTTGTTTTCTCAGTCACTGGTTTGTTGGTTTCCTTCCTACTTTTCCTACTCCCCACCACCACCAGTATCCCAAATGCCTTTGTGGCATTGCATTACTGGCATGTAAAGCTACTAGGTGGGTTGTTGTTTTAACCACTCTTGCCTGCTGCCTCTGTAGACCAGCAAAACAACCCATGAACAACCCACAGTTCTGGGTTCACATGTAATGACAACCAATGATTTAAGCAACCCAGACTTCTAAAGCCAAAGCAAACCATGGTTTCTGAGATGTTCATGGTTAACAAACAATGTTTTGTTAGTCTGGGCTCACACATCACAACAACCCAGAATTCAACAATCCATGGGTTAAATAAATCATGAGTTAGCATTATGTACAAACCAGATCAAAGAGTCCTCTTGGGGAGGGAGTTTTCAAGTAAGTTACCAGCAAGGCACTGTCCTTGGCCTGGGTGAACGTCAACATTTTTATCAATGACTTTGATAAAGGAATGGAAGAAATTCTTACCAAATTTGTGGATCAGACATAATTGAGAGGGATAGCTAACACCCCAGAAGGCAGGAATGAAATTCAAATTGACCTTGATAGAATGGAAATAGAATAGAATGGTCCAGTTCTGGGTACCACCCTTTAAGAAGGATGCACACAAATTGGAACAGGTTCAGAGGAGGACAATGAAGATCATCAGGGATATAAAGGGGAAAAGTCTTATGAAAAAAGGTTGAAGGAACTGGGTATATTTCACCTGGAGAAGAGGAGACTGGGGTGGGGGAGCATAACAGTACTCTTCAAAGGGCTGTCACATAGAAGAGGGACAAAGATGTGTTCTCTGCTTCCCCATGGGGCAGTAATATCAGGAAGGTAGATTTCAACTGAACATTAGGAGGAAGTTCATAATGGTAAGAGAAGTTTAACCATGGAACCAATTACCTGGAGGGGTGATGGCATGCCTGAGGCTAGGTTTGAAGGTGCCCTTTGGCAGCCTCCTGCACACTTGGCTGCCCCCGCAAGGGAGTGACAGGTAGCAGGTGGCTGAAGGAGATGCAGGCAAAAGCAGAGAAGCTTGTTCCACCTGTCACCCCTTCAGCCCAGCGCTGCAAAGAGAAATGCCAAGTGAGGCAGCTGCAAGCACGGCAATCATCATCTTTGAGTAGTATCCAACTTTAGTCCTACATAGAGTAGACCCACTGAATTGAATGGGATCTATGTAAGTTGTGACTAACATGAGTCCAATTCAATATAATAGGTCAAGTCTAAGTATGACTAACATTGGATACTAAGTGCGAAAGCAAGGAAAACCCCGTAGGGGAGTAAAAAATAGCCAAAGCCAACGGCAGAACCAAGTAGAAAAAGTAGACAATATAGATAGAAGCACCCTTTTGAGGTCTAAACCAAAAAAGATTAATAACAGATTGATATGCAGTTTACCATTCAACAATATTAGTATGTCTTTAAGACACTCTATAAATAAATACTGGTTTTTTAGTGAAGAATGTTATGAGAAACCCTATATTGCATACAAAAGAACACAAAGCATAGGGGACCGTATAATTAGGAGTAACACAACTAAAACAATTACAACCTTGACTACGCAGTCCCTCCTACCAGGATCAGGTCCACCTGCAGGACATTTTCCGTGTGGACATTGTAAATATTGCAGTCATTCTCTCAAATTAAAACACTTTGTTAATCCGACAGATAACAGAGAGTATCCTTTGAAAGATTTTACCACGTGCAACACAGGATTTGTTTTATATGGCACAATCTGTCCCTGTAATAAACGATATATTGGCAAAACTACAAGAAGTGTTAAAACCAGGATAGGTGAGCATACTAGCAAGATCAAATGTGGAATAGAAGGAGCGCCATTAGTTCACCATTGGACAGAGAAATCACATTGATTAAAAGATTTATCATTCTGGGTTATAGAAACAATCAAGAATAAATCTGATAGGATCCTTTTAGAGAGAGAGGCCAGATGGATCATCAGGCTTAAGACGATCAGTCCCTCTGGCTTCAATGAATCCTTGGAGCTATCGGCATTGTTATAAGAAACAGCTGTTTCCAACTAGTTGTCAAGGTCTCTTTTCCCTATATATCTCACTTCTTTCTGTATCATGCTAGCCTAGCAACTTCTGTAGACAACTGCACTAATGATGTAAGTAAATACTGTTGTTTATTAATGTAACATAGATTATTTGTTCCTGATTGTTATACTTTGTATAGATACTCCAATTGGCTGAATGATGATGCATTACATCTTTTTTGTTTGCAATTTGTATGTCTTGGTATACATACTGTTTTAAATTTTTTCTAACTAGATATTATAAATTTTTAAGGTACAGCTACTTGGAAAATGGCTCTAATTGTAATTATTATGATACAAAGGATTCCTTTGTTTTTTAGATAAAGCCCTGAGGAAGAACGCAACCGCGTTCGAAACGCGTAGGCACCTGGCACTTTAATAAAACTTTTACTAATAATATTATTGTAGAAGATTACTTGGTTCTGCCCTTGCCTTTGGCTGTTTTTACTTCTCTATCATTGGATACTACCTTTGGTCTCCACTGCTTCTGGGGTACCACCCACACATTGAGGGTACTGGGCCCAGAAGCACTGGAGATTAGGAAGGTGTTGGCAGTGTCTGTGGCTACCTGGCCTGACCCTTTTCTGGAAAGCACTAGGCTGTTAAAAAAAAAAAAGATTTATTTTTAAACAGGGGAGACTGGTATCTGCTGTGGTGGACACTGCAGAATTCATAAACCCCATATTTCCCCTACCTAGGGTGAACATATGAAGAGGAGGACAGGGCTCCTGTATCTTTAACAGTTGCATAGAAAAGGGAATTTCAGCAGGTGTCATTTGTCTATATGGAGAACCTGATGAAATTCCCTCTTCATCACCACAGTTAAAGCTGTAGGAGCTATACTACAGTGACCAGATTTAAAAAAAGGCAGGGCACCTGCAGCTTTAACTGTGGTGATGAAGAGGAAATTTCACCAGGTTCCCCATATATACAAATGACACCTGCTGAAATTTCCTTTTCAATAAAACTGTTAAAGATACAGGAGCCCTGTCCTCCTTTTCATATGGTCACCCTACCCTACCCTACCGGGTCCTCCTGCAAGGCCTTGGTGGCAGACATTCCCTTGTTGGAGGTCTTCAAGCAGAGGCCGAGCAGCCATGAGTAGGCAACGCTCTAGCTCTGGTTTTCCTGCACTGAGCTGTGGGTTGGACTCACGCCCTTGTCCAGCTTTATGATTCTATGTGGACAAACATGAGTTTTAGTTTTGATGGGTGCCGGGGATTTGGAAATCAAAGTGAAAGAGCAATTCCCCAGCTGCAAGGACTGTTTGTTCCTGTGGTTTGTAATGCAATCTTTTTGAGTTATACTAACAGAACAGCATTTAAATGCATGCATGTAAAGAAAGGCTAGGATAAGCAAATATTAGATAAAATAAAGGGTAGTTTATGGTTCCACCCAAAAGCAAAACTTGTTCGCGTGAGATCCTGTTGACATTCTACCAGACATTGACCAGCCTTCGAATTGAAACATGGATCATGTTCATTTGTGGAAAGTAGAAGCTACTCTGTACTTTCTTGCCACTGGAATTAAGCCATCTTGATACAAAATTCAATTTCATGGTTAATAACCTTTTTAAAACTATACACAAGGATAACAAAGACCTCAGTTGGCTAAACTGTACCAAGAACATGATCTGATGTCTCTAAAGCTCTAGTTTGTTGCTAGTTCGTAGGACTGTCATATGTAGAAGGAGGAGGAAGGATATCTCTGTGTTGAGCATGGATGTCTGATGAGGGATCCCTGCATCAGGGGTGGGGAGCCTTAGGCTAGTGGATCAAATCTGGCCCTCCAGGGATCCTATTCCACCTCTCCAAAGATTGAAGTGCCCCTTTTTCCTGGCCACATCCCCTTTTTCCCTGACTGCCAATTATTCGGTGCTTTTCCAGCTTTAGCAAGCCCCCTACCCCCATTCTAAAACACCTGTCCTAAGGCATAGTTACCAAGAGAAACGCCTGTAAGTTCAAATATGCTATTATTTTGGCAGCTCCCCTTTTGCCTTTGGCCCCATCCAGCACTGCAATGTGCCCCCCCCAAGAGTTTCTCAGAAATTGAATTCAGCCTTTAGCCTGAAAAACGTCCCCCAGCCATGCCTTACTTGGTGGGCAGGGCTTGCCTAGCTGTTCACATATAGGGCATGTCTACTCCATGCCTTTTTGCCGGGGTCATCCCTGTGTGTCCACATGATGCACAGAGGAACCCTGGGGCAACCGGGGCAACCCCTCCATTTTTGCAGGATAACTGGTTCCCCAGTTATCCTGATTTTTCCCGCAGTTCCAGGACTGTCGCAAGACCATGGTAGGTGTGGATGTGCCATCCTACCTGGTGCCCGCTTACTTGTGAGTAAGTGTGGCACCAGGAATGGGCACAGTGCCACACCGCACAGCTTCGTGCCCATCAGGGGAGGGGGTGGCAGCTATTCTGCCACCCCTGGGATGGCAGGGAGGAGGGTCGGGGGTGATTTCAGGGGGAATTATCTTTTTTTAACCTACTTTTTCGTTGGAGTGGGGCCTTGCTCTTGTGCAATGGCCCCGCTGCTTCCCCCCCCCCAAATGGTGGCCATGACATTTGCTTCTTCCCTGGACATAGAGCACCATGTCTAAATCTAGGGGGAGGATCTCGTGATCAGGATATTGTGAGATCCTCCCCCTCCCTCTACACCTGTAGGTGTAAACATGCCCATAGGTTCCAAGCAATTGGGACCAAGGGATTCCTCATCTGTGATCAACATATAAGGGATAGGGTTAGGCCAGATGTGTCATGTGGAGAGGAGCGGGCAGCAGCTCAGCCCTGCTTCGCCTTGTATGGATGAGCGCCCTGCACATGAGTAATATGTATATAGGGCTTTGGAATGATCCTCTTTTAGAGATATCTCTCTAAAACAGGAATGGACGACTTGTGGCCCTCCAGGTGTTTTACCATACAACTCCCATAATCTTTCACCATTAGCTATCCCGGCTAGGGGTGATGGGAGTTGTAGGCCAAGACGTCTGGAGGACTACAAGTTGCCCAACCCTGCTCTAAAGCACCAGCCTTAATATCTTACAATAGAATGCCCATGTCCAGAAACAGTATACTTTACTTACCAAAAGGGGATGATCATCTTCCCCTTTAGATGCTGATGACTGTGAGCTTCCTGGGTCTTGCTGGCCACAATGCTACAAACAGGGTGGTAGACAAGATTAACCCTTATCCTGTAATGCTCTTTCATCCACTTGAGTCTGAAAACAAAGTGTTGAAAGTGTAATTACACATTAATACTATAACATTTTTAATTTAAAGAGTGTTTTATAGCATTTATTTTATTTGTCCTCATAACAACCTTCTTAAATGACTATTAGTCCATTTATTGTTAAAATACTGAGGCTCAGAGATAGTGACATTCACTGGACCAAAATGTTCATAGCAAACATGGGACTTAAGCCACTATGTCCCAGGCAGGGCTGACCGAAGACATTGTGCTGCCTGAAGCAAAGGATGAAGTGCTCCTAATTCTATATACAGAAGTTTACCAGAGTAATAATTCAACAGTGGTGATGGGACAACATCCTTCAGCACACCTGAAGATAGCAAACTGGCTTAGGGCAGCATCCATGGCTCTGTCCTCCAACATTTCACTGCTGCCTCCCACTGCATCTGCCGGCTGAGGTGGCTGCATCACCCTGCCTAATAGTAGGGCCAACCCTGGTCCCAGATTCAAGTCTTTCTTTTTCTGGTCTGTGAAACTGAACTTTCAATACTTGCAAACCTTGAAGCTGAAATACGTGGGGGTTTTCAGCATGTGTTAGCCCTCTGTTCATCCATCTGGCTGGCAAGGACAGGGTGGGTTCAGCACCGACCATATAACATTTTATGCATGAAAAGTGAAATTGATCCCATTCTTAGCTCATTGTTGTAACGATACTCAGAGGTAGACTCTAGGCCAGATCTACACCTCATGTCAAATCATCATGAATATGGAATAAAAAGCATGATATAACACTATGAAAGCGATATATGGAATATGGATTGTGCCATAACAGTTATCAGTGCACTTCAATACCCCTATGAAGCAGTAGTGTAGATCTAGATATAGTGTCTATGGAATCATATGCCCAAATTGATGGTTGAATGTCATTTCATGGTAAGATTGCCCTTGGATATGGATGGCTTCCTAGGGCCCATCTACACCTGCAGGCCTTTGGGGAGGGGGGACGATCACAGAGTTTTCCACTTCTGGGTCTGTCCCTCAGAGGCCAAATGCCAACAAGTTGTCCCCGAAGTAAAGAGGGACAGTCCAGGGTGACATTATTTTTTTACACAATTGTGCAAGCATGATCCTGTGCAAAGGTGACATTTTTAAAAACAACAACAACAAACTTGGTGCTGGAAGACACAGAGCACTATCCCAAAGATGGTGAAAATGCTCTCCCCCTCACCCCTGATGCCCACGGACTCCCCCCCCCCCCGGCACAGCTTCCTGAGCCCTGCTACTTGCGGGGAAGAGGGAGGACCTCGGGAAGGAGAGCCACACCACTCACAGAACTCAGGATGGTCCCAAGACAGTGGGGAAAATGTGGAAAAAGCAGATCCAGTTATCCAGGGAGAACTGAGTGCTCATCTCCGGTTCACCCCAAGTTCAGTTATGCATCATTTGGACGTGCAGGGATGACCTTGTGACCACCCCAGGATAAATGGCAGGTGTAGTTTAAGCCCTACAGTGAACCCATGGCATTCTGGGGAAAAGGTTCTTACAGAAGCCTTGGATTCTTTCTGTGTTCACACACACACACCCAATCAGCTGTGAACTACAGTGGTCAACCAGGAATGTGGCATACTGCTATCTCAACTTGCCCTAGATCAGGGAACAATGGATTCTGGAGTACCACAATGTCCATGCCTTTCTAGTAGCTAGATAGATAGTATTTCCATATCACATATCATGTTATTAGGAACAGTATCATGTTATTAATTCATAATGAGGGATGTGATGCTGAGTCATTGTGACAACCTATCTCTAATGCATCTTGGATAGAACAATATAGTAATTCAAACATAAGGTGAAGGGAGGTATACATTTTTAAAATAAAGAAATTGGTTTCCAGAATGACCAACATTTGTTCATGAAATTTTGGAGGCTTTGTAAATTCCAGTCCAAATGATGTGGGTTGCTTTATGTTTGAAACAAAATGACAAGCATGAAGCCTGTAGCCCACCAAGGACCCTTGGGCAAGATCCTTGGTGGGGCTGGGGGTTTCCCTCCACACCCAGCAATTTCTGGAAGTGCAGCCTTTATTTTTCCCCTGTCAAAGCAACCCTGATACTCACCTTCAAAGTTGTCCCTACTTTGAAGGCAGAATTGGGGCTCTGCCAGCCCCCCTCTTTATTATTATTATTATTATTAATAATAATAATATACTGCCCCATAGCTGAAGTTCTCTGGGCGGTTTACAGAGATTAAAACACTGAACATTAAAACCGATATACAAAATTTAAAAGCATAAAAAGCATAAGAACAGTTTAGATACAATATCCATTTAAAACAACTATTCTGGATCAGTTGAAAAAGCTATGAACCTATGAATACCCGTGGCTGGGGAACATGGGTTGGAGGGTGCTGTTGCACCCATGTCCATCTTGTGGGTTCCTGGTCAACAGCTGGTCAGCCACTGAGTGAACAGAATGCTGTACAAGATGGATCTTTGGTCTAATCCAGCCGGGTTCTTTACTCCAAAGTGGGTCTAAACTTTGGGTCCAGACCGTTTCTCTTTAGACCGCTTCGGAGAAGACCTGCTTTGCTTTGGAGGAAGTGCAGATACCTCTGTAGTAGCCTACGTCAGTTTGGCACTGGGACTTTGTGTGAAGGGGATGCATGGCCCTCCTATAACCATGTTCTGTAGGATCACTGAGGGAAGCTAAAGCAATGTGTGGGTTTGCATTTCACACTAAGCCATCCTGGGAATAAGCCACCATGGGTTGGTTGGTAGCGTGCTAACCTAACAATCGGGCACTCTGCAGCTTGTTTCCCCCTTGGTCCTCCTGCCAGCTTTCTGAGCCCTTATGAATAGGGTAACACATTCGTCAACATTTTTTTAAAAAATAAAATCAGGGTTTTGCACAAGAGCGCAAGACTACCTGTCTGCTATTTAGCCCAGTATATCCCTCTCTTGTCAATATCCCTGTCAATTTCATCCTCCACTTCAGAGCTTGACTTGCTAGTGAACACTTTTTAAAAAAAAGCAGAAGAGAGAAATACACAAACTTCATATGTGAGCACTTGTGCAAGACCCAAAAAATTGTGTGTGGGGGGGGAGTTGCTAACATGTTCGGGACATACTCTGGTGTCCTTTCTTCTGGATGGAGGGCATTGAGAAGGGATGAGAGAGCAGGGAGCATGGCGGCAAGATCATGAGGAGCAGCAGGGCTTCTTGCTGTTCTTGCAAGGTCATTTCCAACAACCCATAATGAAGTCATCCTGCCAGGGTCAAACATCACAACAGGTCACCGTGAAGAACTCAACAACAAGCCATGGATTCTCAGAGTGGCTTGTTCTTGGAAAATAAGCCACACTGTAGATACTATGCCAGTTTTGGATGTCATGACAACACAAAACAGGTCGATCGGGGCACTCTCAATAGACCAATGTCTGTCCTGTGCCTGTCTAATATCTAATTTGTGTCCCTTAAAGGTTTCCCAGTTCCATAGATACTTATGGAGAGTAAGAGATCTCAATCTAACTGTGTGGTTCAAAAGAATGCTGGATTGGGAATGCAGAGGAATGTGAGCAACAGTAGTCAAGGGCAACTGCTGGGAGCAAGAAACAAGGGTGTGCCGGACACTCTCTTAAGACAATACAGAATCAGGTGGCATTAACAGAAGCTTGAAGTTGTCATATACATGCCAGTGGCAGGAAATGAAAATGTTGCCTTCACTGGCTGTCCCTCAACCTGCCAGCCCAGCCAATAACTAATCTTGCAAACAGAGTATCCAATGGTGTGGAGAGAAGGAGTAAGACATCTGCAGGACAATGGTATTTTCACCCGTGTGTCAACTTATAGAGAACCAGTTCCCAGCATTAGGGTCACTCTCCAACATTTGGTTGTACTCCAATATGATCAAGTAACATAGCTGAGGATGGGGGCTATGTGTGTAGGAAGCATGTTTGATTCTTAATGGCTGGCATTTGCCAGGGATACACAACCTGTGTGGGCCCCCAAGCTCTATTGTGCAGGCCCCATGACCCTCCCACTACTGCCACCACTGCTACATCCCCTCTGCCCAATGGCACTGCTGTTTCCACACCACTAATGGTGGCAGGGAAGCAGTGCTCCTGCTCAAGATCACTGGGGTGGGAAAGAGGCTTTAGCCGTTGCTGCCTCCAGTGACCCTGAAGTAGCCAGGGTAGCTGCTTCCATGCTGCTAATGGAGGCAGAAAGGAAGCATTCCCAATTGAGGTCCCCGGGGACAGTTGAGGCTTTATTCTTCCCCTCCCTCCATGACCCCGAAGCAGCCTCCCACCCACCCAAGTGATCTTGTGCAGGATCATTAGGATAGTGGAGAGGCTGAAGCTATCCCTGTTATTAAAGCCTCAGTGGTCCTGAGCCTCCATCCATATGTGTGTGTGTGCGAGTATGTTCCCGTGAGTATGAATGTATGTATGTGGTCCCCAGCTCCCCACACAACCCATGATGCAGCACTCAGGGCCAAAATGATTGTGCACCCCTGCTCTGGGCTGATGGTTTCCCTGAGTGCCCTCCTTCACTTTCTTCCATCTATGTGACTAGTTTCATTGTACTCCACTAAATGCACTTAGGGATGTTGCAGTGGGAGGAAAAGTGCCGTGGGCTCAGCCTCCACCCTCAGGGACATGGAAGTTGGGCAACGAGGGACTCATCTACACCAAGCACGATATTCCACTATGAAAGCAGTATATAAAAGGCAGGAGCCACACTACTGCTTTATAGCAATACTGAAGTGCACTGCATGATATACACTACTGCTTTATAGTGGTACTGAAGTGCGCTGACAACAGTTGGGGCCCATGACACATCTACACCAAGCAGGATATAGCGGTATGAAGAGGTATATGTGTCAAGGGGCCACAACAGTTGTCAGTGCACTTTCATAGTGGAATATCCTGCTTGGTGTAGATGAGCCCAATGTCCCTCCTTCCCTTTCTAAAGGCGGGCCTTTGCTTATGGGAGAGGGAGGCACAACACTTCCGTTCCTGCTCCCCAAATGACTAAAATGTATACAGCAGCATCAAGCATTTTGGACCCTAGAAATCTCCTTGCTCCTCTCCCCAAATTCCTGTCAGATAGTTTAAGTGTTATTTTGAAAACTAGTGGTGGAGTGGAGTAAGGGCTCACAGGGCCAAAGTACTGGGACTTTTTGATTAGCAGGGACAATGATGTCATCTGCCACCATGACTGGCCTTTCCCCTGCATTGAGCAGGGGGTTGGACTCAATGGCCTTATAGGCCCCTTCCAACTCTACTATTCTATGATTCTATGAGGCAGTGGATTGGGAGGGAGCAGATTACCCCACCGTCACCACCAAGAGGACCTCTGCAGGCACTGCTACACCCACCACACTGACCCAACTTCCCCACTGCAGCAAATGCCGCAGCAGGACAGCAGCAAGCAAGCAGAGCTCCTTGGAGGAGGACACCACCACTACCACCACCACCACCACCACTCCATCTCTTGCTCTGAATCCTCTCCCAAATCAAGAGATCAGGTAAGCAGTCTCCATAAAGGCCACCCACTTGATGTCTCGCTTTGGGAGAAGGCTCAACCAAGAGATCAAGCAGATGGGTGGGCTTTCTGGAGAAGCTACCCGCCCACTCACCTGCCCAATCTCTCACTTTGAGGACTCTCCAAATGTGAGAGATCAGGTAGGTGGATGGCCTCTTCAGAAAGCATGCCTGCCTGATCTTTCACTCTGGGAGAGTCCCCTGAAAGTGAGTTCGGGCAGGCAGCCTCTTGGGAGAGGTATCTAGATCCAAATGCCATGCTTTGAGGAGTCTTTCTTCAAGGCAAGGCGTGGTGAGGTGGCCTCAGAGACTGCCCCAAGGCAGCTTCCAGAGCCAACTCGCAATGTCTTCATACCACAGCAGTCGAGCATGAGAGACTGCCTACCCAATCTCTCATTTAGGGGTGGGGGTGGCAGAGCTGCAGCACATGTCCTGCCACCTCACATCTTGTACAACCACTGTCTGCCATTCCCCTTAGGCTTCCCTGTTCCCCCAGAGCTTAGCTGCAATCCTCACAGTGGTTGTGGGATGTGGGGGGTGGCCTTTCCCAGAAACAACATATTGGCTTGGTTTTAAATGGGCAGTTAAGACCCATTAGTTTTACAAAAGACCTGTACCTGAGGGAAATAAAAATTGCTGGAAGTGGTTTGTTGACTTTGGGATACAATATTTCTCCCTGATGCTGGGAAAATAATATCTTAAAAAATCTTGAGGTAATGGTCTTACCATGTTTGTGGACATGTTGTGACGCTCTCTTTCCCTTTCTCATGCAGTCAAGTCTCTTCAGCCAAAGTCCAACATGCTAACCAATACACTGCCCTTTGGCAGCTCACTATTCTTTAACGGTCAGCTCATCCTAATAAACTGGGTATTCTGTATGTGTGTGTGTGTCTCACACACACACACACACACACACACACACACACACAGAGAGAGAGAGAGAGAGAGAGAGAGAGAGAGAGAGAGGGGGGGGATAAGCACAACTGGCTGTATTTTGAACTCTCCTCAGGAGCATAGCTATGGGGGCTGTCATGATGAACAGCTGCACTTCAAAATGTCCTGCTAATGACCACTATTAAAAACATTCTTTCAATTCCCCCCTCCACACTTTTAAAGAAATGGTATTGTTAAGATGTTGACTTCAGCTGAAATGAGTATCAAGATTTATGGGCCATAAGAGCAAATAGATTCCAAGGGAAAGTTAAGTTCAATCTGTTCCTTAAAGTACAGATAAATCGTATTTGCAGTCAGAAGTCAGTATATAATGCACACATAATAGAAGTCTGAACAATCAACATTCAACAGATCTGTATTTTGTCACATATCTGTAAGGCATACCAGCCCGGGAAGAAGAAAACCAGCCAGGCAATGCTTGTGCTAGACTGGGACTAGTAAAAGCCTGGCATCCTCTTTTGAATTGGGCATCACAGTACTTCCAAGAAACTCAGCCCAAGCTTCACCATAATTACTCACCAAATAGTAATTATCAGTCTCATTTTTAATCAGCTGCTTCAGTAGTGTCTGCTCTAAGTTTTTTGGGTGGGTGGGTGGGCATTATTTATTTATTTCTAACATTTATATACCACTGGATATAATAGGCTCAGCGGTTCACAACATTAAAATACAGTATTAAAAGCACAATATTAAAGCATAGCATCAAAACACAGCATAAAAACAACTACAATAAATGAGCAGTAAAATGGAGCAGTAAAATCAATTGGCACGATACCTTCAGGCGGGCCTTCTATGAGTAGCCCCACTTCCTCTGTGTAGCTGTTTCAGTTTCCCATTTGCTTGCTCTGTCCCTCTGGGCCCAGTGTGCACCACGGCCTAGAGGAAGGCTGTGGCTTCTCCTGCCACTGCTCATTTGGTTGGACAGGGCAAGAGAACAGGCAGTGAAAACAAGGAGGAGCAGGGAACTCAGGAGGCTGGCAGTGGGCTCCCCATTGGGCACCTCTTGTAATCGGCCAAATTACATGTTCTTCAAATCACACCTCACAGAGCTACACGTGATTGGATTAATTACCTCATTCCCATCTAGTCATCTGTGACTGGTGAATTTGGTTGGTCTGGCTCAATCAGAAGCTGGTTTTCTGGTCCGCTTTCCAGAATATAGTCTGTTGCCCAGAACGGGTTCTGGAATGTGGTTTCTGGGGATACATTGTGGCTGATTCCATCCCAAACATACAATTATTTGTGACTGGTGGATTTGGCAAGCTTAAAAGTTGGTGTTCCAGGCCATTTTCCAGAATACAGAGTATTGTCCAGAATGGGTACTGGAATATGGTTTCTGTGGAAGTTGCAAGGGTGCATTTGGGACTGGTGAATTTGGTTGGTTTGGCTCACATGGAAGTTGGTATTCCAGGTGATTCTGTTCCAGGTAGGTTCTGGGCATATGGGTTAGTAATAATAACATATTGCAATGGTTTTGCTATTAAGGTATTGTTCTCAGGCATCTCTAACACGTGCCATTGCTTTTGGCTTTTTTTAAAAAAAAAAAGGAAAAAAGAGGTTGTTCTGGCCTGTTCCGTTTTGGATTTTATACCGTCCCAAAATACCAAGGCAAATAGAAAAGTCTTAATCTAGCACTAGAAAAATTGCAATGTTGGTGCCACTTTCAGAGGAGCATTCCAATGATGAGGCACAACTGCAGAAAAGTACTGTAGATCTGACAAATTTACAGCTCTTTTCGGTTTGTATTGGAACTATGGTGGCATCTAGACTAAACCAGAGGTTCTCAGAGATGGGATAAGCATGAACTTTGTCACTATATTAAAGGTGCAATCCCATGCATGTTTAGACAGAAAAAGTCCTATAACTCCCAGCACTCCCTAGCCAACATGTCTAGCTGGGGAACGCTGGGAGTTGGGCTTTTTCTGTCTAAAAATGCATCGGATTGCACCCTTATATCGTTATATTTATCTATCCCTTCCAATGTGCAAACAGCCGCACATTTTGAAGGAAAGGAGAGTTGTCCAGGCCAGCAACGCAAGGGCCTCTAAGTACCAAAGGCAGATACCTTCAAGATTTGTAGAGGAGGGAGACCTGAAACGCATCTCTTTCCTCACACACACAACAGCATCACAAGTCGTTTCCAAAACTCATTCTGAGTTTCTTTGGTTTAAACAGCCACTTCTTAGGATAGTTATATTAGACTGTGCTTTTATAGAGGACACTCCTCTAGCTGAAGGGCTCCTAGAGGACTGTCCTCTATTTGAATGACTATCTATTTCAAGTCCAGTTTAAAGATAAAGAACCATCCAAAGGAAGAGCTGGGCCTTGCAGTTCCTCATCATCAGCACCTGGACCGCAGACTGAGCAAGGCACACAGGTCTCCTCGTCACTGACTTCCATACTATGGTCAAGTCTACTGCATTTCTATTTAAATTATCGTAAATATTTCTAAATTTGCATCTATACACATAAATTAGCACATGCACATTTTATGCAGATTGGTGCCCTCTTTGGCCCTCTTTTTTGGTGATTCATAAGTGGCCACCCTACTTGTAGTGTGGCATGGTGAGGGCTGTATTCAGGAATAATAGTATAAAAGCCCGCTACAAGAAACATGCATCAGTAGGCACTCTAGACCAAAACCTTCAAGGGAAACCACTTTGGAAAACTTCTTCAGGTCTTACTGAGAACTATCAGGAGAAAAGTTCTGTGAATTACAAAGGTCCTGGTGATGGGGTCAGAGATTCAGGGGTGGAGGGAACAGACTTTGTACCCATATGAATGCTGCCTCCTTGTTTACTTTTTCTCAAAGGTTAAAATATCAACCATTCATCATTTGTTATAAAACAGATGACACTGTACATCTCCAGATGACCCTATCCAATGGCCTCATAAAGATGTTAAAGAGCATGGGGGATAAGATGGAACCTTGTGGCAGGCTACAGTTCAAATGCCAAGGGATTGAACAGATATCTTCCAATGCTCCTGTCTATTGAAGATACTGTGTTCCACAGTCTTTCTGTGCCTTCTGATCCTGCAGGTAAGAGTGCAACCACCATATAACCATAGCCCCAAACCACAGAATTGGTCCATAGTTGATAATATCCCAAATAGCATAGAGATCAAGAAGAATCAGCAAGGTTGCACTCCCCTTGTTTCTCTTTGATAGTCTCTCTCTCTCCTGATAGCGATAATTCATCATGACAACTGAAGCTGTTTCAGTGCCAAACCTGACCTAAACACAAATTGGATTGGGTCTATATAAACCATTTCATCCAACAATGTCTGGAGTTGCTGTAACTATCCTCTTAAGCACTTTGCCCCCAAAGCGGATATTTGTAACCAAGTAAAAGTTGTTACAATCTAAGTTCTGGGTCCACCAAAGGCATTCTCAGGAGTGGTCACTCAACCAACTGCTTCAAGGTGGTTTGCACCACTCCCTCTTTCAATGAGATGCTAATAACCTCCTCAGCCCATCTAGTCAATCCCCTTCAGCTCAATGTAAACAGTCAGGATAGGCGAGAGTCAAGAATACAGGTGGTTATTCAGACTTCGCCAAGCACATTGTCCACTCCATATCCTCAGGCCACAGTAACTGAAACTGATCCCATGAAAGCAGACTCCAGTGTTCTGGGCACCTCATCTGGAAGACACCCATGATGGTGTCTAAATCAAATGGAACAAGAGAAACTTTATCCTCAAAGTGACTACCAAATATGTCACAGCAGGGGCCAATCTACACCAAGCAGGATATAACACCTTTAAAACAGTATGAAAACATTATATGTATGTAATGTGTCCTGGGCCTAAACAGTTGCCATAACCATTATAAACTGTTATAAGCAGTAGTGTAGATCCTGCCCAGGCTTTCAAGGGTTCAAACATATTCCTCCCAGAATCTATATGTATCATCCTTTTCACCACTCAGTAAAGCTCTGTGGGCAGCTACTTGACGATGAATGGAAGCAACGAAGTGAGAGTGCTTCACTGCTCTCCCTGCCACAAATTAGCCACAATAATGTGCTCTTACTAGTTGTAGTCACTATGATTTTGATGCCATCTGCATTGCAGTTGTTGTCCTGTTGTAATTGTCCCCAACTCTCTGGTAAACCTGGGAGCAGGCTGGGCTCTATAACACAGGGGAGGATGCTTGGGAGTGATCATGTTGGCAGTCCTTTCCATCTCACTATTCTATGGTGAGACCAAGGCCTCCACAGAAGTGCTGGTCATGTCAACTAGACACTACCCCAAGGCAGTCATTAATGCTCATTAAGAGCATCTTAATGAGTCCGCCATTTCATGATATGAAATATAGGACTCAGCAATAGCATGACTTTTGATGTATATTCAACGGTAGCTGGCTATCTACTTTGCCATCCTGCAGTGAACTTGAAGAAGTTAACTATAGGATGGTATATCTAAATAAGCTAATCACGTATATTTATTTTTAAAATTTCACTCATTTTCAGGACTCTTGCTACTGAGGTGCCAGGTGCCTTTTCCATGTACGGAGCTATCTGCATTCCTTTTTAGCGGCTGGTACACACATAAACATTTCTACAGGCAGGAAGTCCAGACCATTTTCTTTTCTTCATTCGGTTTTTCAGAGTTTTTGAACCATGAAGATGTAAACTTGGGATGTGTAAACAGCTAACCACTAATTCATCAAACATCCTGGACTGCTCGATAAGGATCACATAACATTGTATAATGTCAAGGCAAATGTGTTGACCGACTGATTAAGCCTCTTGGTTTCAACTCTCAGTAGTCCAGCAAGCTCCCAAAATGAGAGCAGCTCTAGAACCATCAGTAAGAGAGTACAGAGACACATTTATTTAAAGTTCAAAAAAGAGAGTTCAAAGCCCACTGCCTTTCAAGCTGCATATGTGCTTTCATTAAAGAAATATATAGCAAACATGAATCTTTTAGACACATCATGACATTTATAACATTTGTTACAATAATATTTAAAACATATTTGCCTCTGTTTGAAACGTTTTTAACAAGTCTGCAAAGGAAGATAGAACATGAGACATAACTCTTGTAGAAAAATAATAATACTTTTGGTACCCTATTTCTTAATTGTAACTTCTGCTTTAAGAGAAGCAATTTTGTAAAATAAAAAATGGATTTGTCTGACATAAAACAAGTCTTGGCATTTGTGTATTCTATATACTAACTGCAAACTCAATCTCTGAGTGTGGATTCCTCTGTACCTCAAAATGCACCATCCACGCACCAGAGAATTTACCAGTAGACTTTGGGAAAATATTTTGTGCCAACAAAAATTGCCCCTCCAAAGCAGCTATTTGCACTGGGAAGAAAGCCACTTCAGAGGGACAGTTTTTATCAGGAACTCAGTGGGGAGGGGGGTGTTAAAATGCCTCTTTCCTGGCCCCGATTGGGCTCTCCAGAGGTTATTTGCTATCAATAACATAAGAACATAAGAGGTGACTTGCTGGATCAGACCAAGGGTCTAGTCTAACATTCCGTTCACACAGTGGCCAGACAGCTGCCCATGGAAATGCGCAAACAGGACATGTTCCCAAGCAACTGGTATATGTGGGCATACTGCCTCTGGTACGACAATGGAATCAGTTACCTAGGGAGGTTGTGGGCTCTCCTGTACTAGAGGCATTCAAGAGGCAGCTGGACAACCATCTGTCAGGGATGCTTTAGAGTGGATTTCTGCATTGAGCAGGGGGTTGGACTCGATGGCCTTGTAGGCCCCTTCCAACTCTGCTATTCTATGATTCTATGATACTACTGGTAGCATATAGCCATCAGGACTAGAAGCCATTCATAGCCTTCAACTCCAGAAATTTATCTAACCCCCTTTGAAACCATCCAAACCAGTGGCTGTCACAATGTCTTGTGGTAGCAGTTTAACTTCCAGTTAACTATGTGCTGTGTGAAGTATTTCCTTTTATCTGTCCCAAATGTCCCACCAATCAGCTACATAGGATGACCCCCATTGGGTCGTAGTATTATGAGTGAGGGAAATAAATGTTTCCCAACAGTTCTTGGAGTTTTGTTTAAAAAAAATTAAAAAGGCAAGGCATAGAGCTAAACCACGTGTTTAAGCACACTTTGGTGCTAAATGTATTATAAGTGCTATACTGAAATCCCTAAGAAAATGAGCACTATTTTACTGTTGTTGTTATCTTTTTTTAAGGTCTATTCTTAGGCTATAGGTTAAATATTATAACAGCACACATTATTACCCGGCTACATAGATATCATAAATGGGCAGAAAGGTAAAAAGCTAGGAGGATGCATTAAGAAAACTCAAGCTCTCAATATGCGGAAGAATCAAGCAACACTTTTTGCTCAACTCTAAATCTGAAAGGTTCAGATGAACTGAAGGGTTCAACTATCAAGCAGGATTTAACTCAAAAATGTATCTGAGGAAAATTGGAAAAGGCTATTTTGATTTGGGCAATTTTAAAGCAATAATAAAACTGAGTACCAATACTTCCACAGGGAGCTATCAATTTATAGGGTTACCAGTAGTGTTGTAAGAGAAAGGTAATAATGGTATTTAATGGAGTGTAAAATAGAGACAAGATGCAGTGTAATAGCTTATGTCAGAAGGGGTGTTCTACAACAGAAAACATTATGAGCTGAGGGAAAGTGTTTCAATTTGTCATCACAGGCTGGAGGAGTTTCAGAGAAATTTAATTGAAATCTGATGATGAAATCAGACTGTGGCTGCAGCAGTAGCCCATTCACTTCAATGAGAGTTTAGGACAGTTTAGGCATTCAGCACATTCCAATAGTAATGTTTCCCCACCCACCCAGAATATACCACTTTAGACTGGGGTGTGTGAAATATGTTTGAATGCTCCCTTTAAAAAACAACAACTCCCTGCGAACAGGAAAATAACATAGGAAGGATAGAGTAAAGCAATGGGTAGTATCGAATATTAATCCTACATGGAGTAGACCCATTGAAATGAATGGGAGTTGTTAATCACGACTAACTTAAGTCTCATTCATTGCAGTGGGTCTACTCTACAAAGGACTATCATTGGATACTACCCCCTTTCTGGGTCCTTTTCTGTTGTGGTTCCCTGCCTTTGAACTCAATCTCCAAGGAAGCTGACCTAGTACCATCTCTGTTATCTTTTCAGTGCCAGGTAAAGATTTTTTTATTTGCCTCACCCAGATTTTTTGATATGTGCGGGGTTTTATTTCTTCGTGTGTTGTTTTGCTTTGATTGTCCAGCACACAAATTTATTGACACTGTATCATTTCAAATTTTGTAAACCACTTGGGAAGATTGTACACCTGAAAAGTAGGACATAAATGCTTAAAATAAAATTTTAAAAAATCATTAAGTATCACAAGCAATATTCTTCTTTTCTTCACACCAGGCCTGTAACCAAGGTGAGTTTTGCAATGTGGACAAAGAGCCACTAGGATAGGTTTTAGTGGGTATTATTTGGTCCTTCCTGTGTCTCTGTAGAGTCCTCCTCATGCCAGTCAGAATGCTGTACTTACAGTTTGCTTAACCTAAAAAAGCACACTTTGCTGTTAAAGACTGAAATTTTCTCATTCCCTCAATATAACAGTAAGGAAAAGGCTCCTCTTCAAGTACCCTTTCTTCACCCCTTAACATCCTCTCCTATAAAACTTATAAATCTTAAAGTATTATACTTGCCTCTTCCTCATCCTGGAATGGCACTTTGCCATTCATTGACCCCTCCAGCAAACCACATAGAGGTCAGAACCATGCTATGGCCTTGTGTTACTTCCAAATATTGAAATGGTCACAGAAACATGAACATTCGTCACTGGAGTGATTACCTGCGTACAGTGGATTTTCCTGGCTCTTCCTGCCAGCAGCGTTCTTTCTTGCAAGTGATAAGCATCTACATTGTCAGAGTAAGGATATTGCAAGAACAGTTCCCAGCTGGCTTACAAGACAAAAGGATACAAATACTATGTATAGGGTATAAGTATTATATTCATATTGTGCTTCTGACAAGTAAATAGAACAGTACGAATGTAAATGTTGGCCTTGTTACAAACTCTGATGACTTACAGTCCAGAACTTAATGGGATCTAGAAATGATTAGGACATAATTTTGGGGAGAGGGAAAATCCATGGGGGTCTGTGACTGTTTTCTTATTGTTTTCTTTTTTCTGTGTTTCTTTCTTTCAGCAGAAGTGTTATTCCTCTCCCCAAAATAAAGTTGATTTGATAAAAAAAATGATAGAGTTCACATTTTGTTATATTAGCTAAAAATATAAAAGTAAGAGGAGGGGGAGCAAAAAAACTGTGATATTTGAAAACTAGAATACTTTAAAATTAAAGTTTGGGACCTAGAATGACCAGATACAAAAGAGGGCAAGGCTCCTGCAGCTTTAACTGTTGTGATGAAGAGGGAATTTCACCAGGTGCTGCATGCGTTCAGATGACACCTGCTGAAATCCCCTTTTCTATACAACTGTTAAAGATAGAGGATCCCTGTCCTCCTTTCCATATGGTCACCCTACCACTCTCATAATCATCCTCCCCACATATTACTATTTTCATCCATCTTCTGTCTGACCCTTTCCTTCCTTTTCCTGTGTAAATGTGCTGTCTCTCCTCAATCCCCTCTTCTCCTCACATGTTCTGCTCATAGGCTCAATAGAACATAAGATAACATGTAATGTTACCAACCTGTTTCAAAAGGGCATGTTCATCATGGAAATTCTACTTCATATATAGAAACTTATGAACACTGAACATATACAGTCTGAACATCCTAACACTTGGGCCGTTTCTACACCAGCCCAAAAATCCAGGCTGGTCACGGCCAAGTCCCTGTGCGTCCAAATGATGCACAGTGACTCCCGGGGGCAGGGGGTGATGAGCATGGGTTTTCCCAGGGATAAATAATCCCTGGGAAAACCCAATTTTTCCTGCAGTCTCAGGATTGTCCCAAGACCGCGGGAGGTGTGGCCATCCGTCCCAGCTTCTTCCCTCCTCCCCGCAAGTAGCTAAGATCAGTAGAGGGAAGGAACCGGGCCAGGAGGAATTGGGGGTGGGGGGGGAGAGGTGTCGGGGCTTTTTTAAAAAACTCACGTTTAGTTGGAGCACATGTGCACTCAGCTCCTTTTTTTCAAAAAAAAAATGGCGGGCACTACACCCTCCTTCCTCCCGGGATGTTGTGCCTGCATGTGGACTAAGGGGAGGACATCGTGATCAGGATCTCGTGCAATCCTCCCCCCTCCCTCTACACCGGGCTGGTGTAGAAATGGCCATAGTCCAATAAAATTCCAGAGGAGGAGGAAGACCCCTTTTAAATCACAACAACCTTTTGGATCTCTTTAATCCATACATATAGCCATAAAACAATGTTGCATACGAGTTCTAAAAATATATTCCAAGAAGAACAGAGCATATAAAAGGGAGGTGCAGGGAGAACCCGCTCAAAATACTCACAGTAACTGATTCCCAGACAGCAAAGCATTTCACATCCCAGCAGAAAACAGCCAATTTCTAGGTAGGCCAATAAATAATATCAGTGAATAGAGACTCCCCAACGTATTTGAGCAAATTGATCTGTGTTGGTCTATTTGCTCAAATGCCTTCATTCTCAAACACCTCTATTCTCTCATAGTATTTATTGGTTTTCTGGCAGGTATATCATCTGCCTGTATTCTGGTAGTATTTTTTGATAAGCGGGGCTTGTTTGTTGCACTTGACATCTTAAAATCTTGCTTCAAAAAATTCTACCTGTAGTTCAGGCAATGACACTCCTAGACAATGACTGTTCAACTGAGCTTTGATTAGATATCCACAGAGACATGCTTCAGGGATGCCCACATTTTGCACCAAAAAGAAAAACACTGACACTGAAAAGCATTGAAGCCACTCCTTCAATGCTTTGGGGGTAACTTTTTGCTCTAGGCCACTCCACTCCTCTCTCCTCTAAGAAGAGAAGCAGGGCCATTCCAGCAGCCCTGCTGAAAATATAATTCTTTCCTTTTCCCTCCCTATCCACTTTTCCTTGTATGTCATGTCATTTTAGATTGTAAGCCTGCGAGCAGGAATTGTCTTATTTTACTCATTGATTGTAAACTGGTCCAGGAACATTTTTTATTATTATTATTATTATTATTTTGACGGGGGTGAAAAATAAATAAATTGCTTTTGTAGCCTCAGAGTAACATAACTAGAAATGTGCACTTATCAAGTTTTCACACTGTTCATATCAGTAGAAGGTCTGAGGGCCACAGCAAGGGGGTGAATTGTCCCCTTTTGCCAATTTGGGTCCACACTGACGGTTTATTTGCCTCACTTTGAGGCAATGGGGGAAAATCGCATTTGCTAACTGTCACTTCTCCACCCGTGCATTTGTCCCTCATTACTTCCTCTTTTGAAAGAGGAAGTAAACAAAGTGCTCATGCCCATTCAGTGTGCCATTTTGAACATGCTGCTTCTCCTGCGCACAGTCTTTAAAAATAAGTTGGACTTATTGGGGTGTTTTTTGGTGGCGCAAAGAAGGCTAGAAGGGGCAGGAGGCACACAGGAGGCAGACGATGTCATGAGAAGGACCCGTGAAAATCTGTGAGTGCCCAGTAACGAGCATGAAATAAAATGCTCGTCAGCTGGAGCTCTAATGCTGCGAAGCGGAGCACAAGATCAGGCTATAAGAGGCAGAGTTTATTATCATTTGTCTTTTCATGACTCAGAAAGCAAAATACCACCCCAAGATACTACAGACCTATAGAGCTTCATCCCACGCACCTGTTTCCCTCGAATTATCCCTACAGCGCTAAGCTGTCGCCGTTGTTGTTGCTGGTACCAGGCGGCTAGATCCTTTGCATACCAAGAAATGGGTTTAAGGGGGGAAATGTAAAAAAAACATAAAAAATCAACAGATGACCCAATCCGATTCAAATTTGGTATGCTTAAAGCTCTCCTTAATATCTATTACTGTGCCAATTTTGATGTCTTTATCTTTAAAGCTTACGCAGATGTAAGCATTTGTTTAATCTTTCTTCAAATCCTGCTCCTGCACCCCAGTGGCCGCTCGGAAAACAACAAATGATACGCTCGAAAACTAGTAGCAAAATATGGTGAGGCTTTTCCCTTTGAAGCACAATTAAAGCAGGATGCATGGGAGTACTTCACAATAAAAGCAGACTATAAGCTGGAAAACTTCGGAGTCCTTTGCATGCAGTTCGCAGTCATTACACAGTATAACGCTGGTGTGATAAAGCTCATAGTCAAAGACTCAGAGCTCATCTACACCAAGCAAGATATTCCACTATGAAAGCGGTATTAAAGAGGTATATAAAAGGCAGGAGCCACACTACTGCTTTATAGCAGTATTGAAGTGCACTGACAACTGTTGGGGCCCACTGACACATACCATATACCAAGCTTTCATACCACTTCCATAGTGCTATATCCTGCTTGGTGTAGATGTGTCATGGGCCCCAACAGTTGTCAATGTACTTCAGTATCACTATAAAGCAGTAGTGTAGATCATGCAGTGCACTTCAATACTGCTATAAAGTGTGGCTCCTGCCTTTTATATACCGCTTTCATACCGCTTTCATAGTGGAATATCCTGCTTGGTGTAGATGAGCCCTTCGTTATTTTGCACAAATTGAAGTTAATGTTTATCCCTCCCCTTTCCTTCTTTGGCATTACTACTCCTTTCCTCCTGAGTTCACATAAGCTATAAAGATCTCTTGGCTGTACATTCCCTTCCTGCCCACAGCCCCTCCTACACCTGATTTGGCTGTTATGGACGCCCCCTCTTCTGTTTCTTCTTTCTTCTTTCCGTCTAATCTGCAACCCGTATCTTCCTCAGACCTAGGCCTTATAAATTCTCTATCTCCCTGCCCCTTGACCATTCTGTCACCCTTCCTTTTCCACCCTGCTTTTAGGCACCCATGGTAGCTCTCTATCCCATAATAGCTGTCTGTCTCTTTTGCTTCAGAGTGCCACTGCTTCTGTCTCAAATTTCTGCCAACAGCATAAAGCCCCTCCTATGCTTAGTTTTTTGTAAGAATTACTGTATTTTTCTCACCCAATCTGACCTTTCGCATCTCTGTCAGATTTTATTTATTTATTTATTTATTTATTTATTTATTTATTTACAACATTTCTATACCACTGTCCATTTCAACAGGTTTCAAAGTGGTGAACAATAAAAAAATAAAAGGAATTGAACACATTATTATTATTAGGGTAGGTTGCAATTTCTTTCTTTTTGCATTGTTTATCAGCATTGCCTTGCTGACAGATTCACCCTAAGCGATTAAAATGTCTAAACATTCCATGGCAACACAGCAGCTCAGCTAGTAGGTAAAAGGGGTTATTAACTGACCAGCGCTCCGCCCCCCCCCACCCAACAATGTTTTTGCTTTTGCTGTTGTTGTTTTAGGGGCAGTTATTAGGAAACCAAGGGGCTGAGCAGCAGCACCTCCATCCATTGATTTCACCGACAAACTCACTCTGAGCTCTGCTTTCTGACCCAAAGCATCCACATATCAGCTTCAAGGCAGGTATCAAAAAAACATTTTTTTTCAAGAGCTGTCAACTCTATAATGACCCTGTTCAGATGATGCGCTAAGTAGGGCTGTGCACCCCTTACTCGAACTGCTTCAGAACCCAATCCGGACCTTCCAGATCAGGCCTGAACCAGTTCGGGTCAATCTGAACCTCCACCGATCTGATCCGGAACCGGATCCGGAGTGAGATCCAGAAGTCAGGATTGATATTTGGCGTCCATTTTGCCCCCCCCCCCCTTCCCCACTTACTTGCCTCCACGACGGAGGCAGGTGAGGGGGAAGGGGGGACAAAATGGGGGCCGAATAAGCCCCCTCCCCCCTTACCTGGCTCCACCATCCACCGCCGCATGGACTGCAGCGGCGGTGGATGGGGGAACCAAATAAGCCCCCCTCCCCCACCCCCCACTCAAACGAATGCTGCAATGTGGCAGAGGCTTACATCACATCAGCAGAGCAGGGGCTGATGGAGTGTTGTAATTCTCTGCCTATGCGCATAGTAATGGGCCTTTCCCAATGGCACCATCTCTGACACAGTGAGAAAAGTAAAGCCAGCCCAGCAACATCATTCATCCAGGACACCAGCAACGAGTAAGCATCAGCAGTGCTGTGACAGCGGCTCAGGATGCTGCATTTTATTATGACATTTATATTTTATTTGTTTGTTTCATTTACAATATTTATATACCGCTCTCCATTCAAAATTGTGGAGTGGTGTACAAGATAAAATAAAAACAGAATAAAAACACATTAAAATAGATTTTTAAAAAAAGCAAAATGCAAAGTGAACTGTGGCTGGTCATCAAGGAAAGGCTTCTTGGAACTACATTTTCAGGAGGAGCCAAAAGGAATACAAAGTTAGCGCCTGCCTGACCTCCAGAGGCAGGGAATTCCATAGGAGGGGGGATACCACGCTGAAGGCTCTTCCCCTGGTGGACTCCAATTGGAGAATTAGGTCTATGTGGAACTACCAGGAGCATGCCCTCAGATTAGTAACTGGGCAGGTTGATGGGGAAGAAGGCGCTCTCTCAGGTATCCTGGTCCCAAGTTGTTTAGGGCTTTGTACACTAGTGCAAGAACCTTAAACCTGTCCCAGTAGCGAATAGGCAGCCAGTGCAGTTCCCTCAGCAGAGGGGTTACATGCTGGAAAGGGCCAGCTCTGGACAACAGCCGAGCTGCAGCATTCTGCACTAGCTCCAGCTTCCAGAGCGGCTTTAAGGGCAGCCCCACATAGAGCATATTGCAGTAATCCAATTTATTTCCCACCTTTTTCCTCTTACAAGAAACCTCAGGTTCTTATATGGTTTTCTTCCTCTCCATTTTATATTCACAGCAACCCTGTGAGGTAGTTTAGGGTGAGAATCATTGACTGGCTCAATGTCACCCAGTGAGCTTCAGCAGCACTGAGTGGAGACTAGAACATGGATTTCCCAGGTTCCACTTCAACACTCTAACCAGGACACTACACTGGCTCTCAATAGCTGGGAAGCCCTGCCCACTCTGCCCCCCCAAAATCCTCCACTTGAGGCAGTCACCTCACTTTACCTGACAGTAGGGCCGGCCCTAGGAATGTTGTTATTCTGCACTGCTGGGTTTCTTCTTGCTATTAGCTTCTAACAGAGGATTTACGCAGAAGCACAATAGAACTTCTCAAATTATAGTGGTTTCTTATATGTGAAAAGCTTCCATTCCTTCTTAGAACTAACAAGGAAAGAGAAGTTTTGGCCATATGAAATGGGCATCACTTAACTGTAACCAGAATCCAAAACAGTGACCTGCCTGTCATTCACAAAACCACATACAGGCTCAAAAGATCCTTGACCATTTTTTTTTCCAGGATCTTCAATGGCTTTTGCTGGGGAAGAAACCTTACCTTTTTGCTATTCATTTCTTATTGCCTTTATGAGAAGGAACCTTGACAAAAAATAATACACCTCCCCAAAGGCAAACATGCTTGGCTAGTCACCAAGGAACTGGAAGAGCATCCGCTATTTACCTCTGCATCTGCTAAGATCCTCACAGCCCCACCTTGTTAGACCCTGTCAAACAAGCTGGGAAAATAGCCAAAATCTCATGCTATATAAGGCTCTGAGAGTACAGGTGAGCTAGTCCTTCTGGCCAGAACCTGGCCGAGTACCTTTGCACCAAACTCCATTCAAGATGGAGTTTGGTAGTGGGCTGAGGGTGCCGTTATGGGCGCTAATGTTAACGATCTGCAGTATCCAACAAAAAGGTAAAAACTCCTTTGCTTTCCATTTCAGATTTTTAAAAAGGCAATGCAATTAGATATCTTAATTCACTTTCAAAAGTATTCTATTGTGTAAACCACACAAATGTTTGAATTTCAATTAGTTTTTCCCCTCCCTTTTAATACTGTTTCAGCTAAATATTTAATGTTTCTGCACTGATGGAGGTATTTTAATTTTGTACTGCCTGAAGCCAAAATCATTTAGTGACTTCTGGAAGTTGACAACTTTGCAGATTGAATAGAAAAGCATAATTGTTCCTCTCCTTGAAAAGTTGTCATTTCAATATAACTATAAGCTTCTTTTAAAAAATAATGTGTTTGCAATATATACTATAAAATGTGTCACTTTTAGAAGTCTGTTGGAAATGCTAAATCATTCCAATGTCTTCTCAAGTTTTTAAAACTTACATAGTAGTACATCTATTAAGTTCACCGTTCCAGAATCTGTCTAGATATGGAGTAGAATACAAATATTACCTCATTACCCCTCTGTTGCCCAGTTCACATAGGTGTATCTGAAGTGTAAATTTTGCTGTCTCTGTACATGTAATTTTTATGTGAAGTAGCTCCCACATCCAACTCAAACTCTACCATAAAAGGTAGGAACCGCTTTACTGCTTTGTAGTGGTATTGAAGTGCACTGACAACTGTTGGGGCCCATTGACACATACCATAAATTGCTTTCATACCACTATATCCTGCTTGGTGTGGCTCTTGCCTTTTATGTACCACTTTCATACTGCTTTCATAGTGAAATATCTTGCTTGGTGTAGATTAAGCCACAGTTACACTGCATAAGGGTTCGATCCTATGCATGTTTAGACAGAAAAAAGGGCTACAGTCCCCAGCATGGTTGGCTGGTGAATGCTGGGAGTTTTAGGAGTTTCTTCTGTCAAACATGCATAGGATTGCACCCTAAATCATGCAAGCTGTAGCTCGGTAAGGGGTGAAGGGGGTAAGAATCTCTATCACAGGTTTCTCAGCATGCTACCAAACTACAATTCCCAGGATGCGTAGGGGAAAATAATGATAACACTTAAAGCAATATAAAACTAATGTGTCTTTTTAAGAAGGAAGATATGCCCTCCAATGTAAGCACTTCTTTTTAAGTATCATTGATTTCAGTGGGAGAGCTTAAATGTGCACTTCCCATTAAAATCAACAGAATTATAAAATTCTTAATTTTGGCTGGATTATGCCCAATCAAAATGTTTGTTCATTTAGGATAGAAACAGAAAGGAAAGACATATTTACAATTTCATTAAATTAGCAATGTCAAGAGGGGTCCCAACATGTTTCATCAACCTTCTCAGTTATTCCTACAATCCTACGCATTTTGGGTAAGATGCTCCTATAAAGGCTTTGGGGATCACCAATACTTTAAAAAAGCATTACTTGATACACACACACACATTACACACAAATAATGCCTATTTTTGTGTGTGTCTTTTATTTATAGTTTCTAGCACAGAAGAAATATCTGGAAAGGTAACCATTATCCCACCACTGACGACAACACCAGTTATAACATGTAAGTTAGGAATTGTCAGTTATTCCCTTGTATTGATCAGATATGTTTGTAGAGTAGCAAAATGAATAAAATTATAAAACAGATGAATAGACGGGCAAATGAATCTACAGATAAGTAAAAGCTCCCTCACTTGGTCTGCCTGATGCCCAGTAAAATTCTTATGAATGTTTGATGCCCAGTAAAATTGTTTTATTTGCTCAGGGATTTTAATTCAGTGTATTTTATTGTGGCTCTTTTCAGATCTGGAATTTTACCTAAACTGTTTTATTTGATGCTATGCTGCTTTAGTCTTCTTCTTGGTTTTTTACTTTCTTTGTTGTTCATTGGTTTAGTTTCTATTTACTATTATTTTTATTCTTAAGCTTCTGCAAACATTTTTTTGAAGAGGCAGAGTATAGCTAATACCCTGGAAGACAGATAGGCTGGAAACAACAGAATGAAATTTAATAGGGATAAATGCCAAGTTCTACATTTAGGAAATAGAAACCAAAGGCACAGTTACAAGATGGGGAATACTTGGCTCAGCACTACTACAAACGAGAAGGATCTTGGATTGTTGTAGATCACAAGCTGAATATGACCCAACAGTGTGATGTGGCTGCAAAAAAAGCAAATGCTATGTTGGGCTGCATTAATAGAAGTATAGCTTCAAAATCGCACAAGGTACTGGTTCCCTTCTATTTGGCACTGCTTAGGCCTCATCTTGAGTATTGCGTCTAGTTCTGGGCACCACACTTCAAGAAGGATGCAGACAAGCTGGAGTGTGTTCAGAGGAGGGCAACAAGGATGATCAGGGGACTGGAAACAAAGCCCTATGAGGAGACTGAAAGAACTGGGCATTTAGCCTGGAGAAAAGCGCAAAAGCGGGGGTTTGGGGGCTTGCGGTGCAAAAGTGCCGTCGTCAAGATGAAGCTCTCGTTAGTCCAGCATTCTATTTGTACAGTGGCCAACCGGGACATGAATGCAAAAGCACCCAATGACTGGTATACGTAAGCTTGCTGCCTCTGATTCTAGAGATAATATACATAGCCACCATAATTAGAAGCCCTTGCTAGCCTTATCCGCCACAAATTTGTCTAATCCGCTTTTAATGCCATCCAAATTGACGGCCATCACTGCATCTTATGTTAGTGAATTCCATAGTTTAGCTATGCACCATGTGGAAGTACTTTTATCTGTCTTGAATCTCCCACCGTTTAAGTTCATGGGATGAACCCAGGTTCCAGTATTATGAGAGAAAGAAAACCCCCTCCATATCTTCTTTCTCCACACTATGCATAATTTTATCCACCACTATCATTTTTAAGCTAAAAGCCCTAAACATTGTAAACTTTGCTCATAGGAGAGGGAGGGGGTCTCCAGCCCTGCTTAGACAAGGATAAATACATTTGTTTGTCTTTAATGTGCCACAAGACTGTTGTTTTTGCTGCTACAGACTAACAGGGCTACCCCTCCAGAAATTGACCATTTTGGTTGCCCTTTTCTGCACCTTTCCAGCTCTGCTATATCCTTTTTTCGGTACAGTGTCCAGAATTCACAGTATTCCAAGTGTAGTTGTGCCACAGATTTACATAAGGACATTGTGATATTGGCATTTTTATTTTATTTTATTTTGGGGGTACAGTATTGTTCCCATAGTGAGGCTCTCAGGAACTGATTGAGATCCAAAATAAATTTTCCCTCAGAGAAATTCACAAGTTCTACCCCACACGTCCTTGTATTTCCTATACTTTCAGGCAGGATCTACACTGCTGCTTTAAAACAGTTTATAACAGTAGGACAATTGTTGGGGCCCAGGACACACTCCATATACAGTTTTCAAAACATTTTCAAAGTGTCATATCCTGCTTGGTGTAAATCTGACCTCAGTTGTCTGCAACCTAGAAAGATCCTGCATGTAGTGGACAAAATTGCAAATAAAGCTAATATGCTATTTTCAGAACTAGGGATGTGTCTCCAGATATCTATCCAACCCTGAAAAAAAGGTAGAAATAAAGGGATACGGCTGATACTTCCTAGTTGTTTGGAGGATATCTGGGGAATGTCCTCTTTAGAGCAAAGAGATAATTGAAATCAAAACGAATTGTTTTCTGTTCATAATGTCCCCATTATAAGCACCTACCTTCATTTGCTCATTATGTGTGTTCTTTATGACAGCAAGGATTGGCAAGGTCAGAGCAATGACTACAAGGAGAGAGACTGAGCATGTATTCTTTCCAGCTCTAGAGGTCTTTTGTACCACTGTCATTCCCCACCCCCACCCCTCCTCCCACCCTAAATAGGATTGCAATTTTGATCCTTCCCAGGTTTGAGTTTTCCTTGGGTGTTAAATAATGCATCCCCTAATTTAAACTCACCTTGTTTACATTTTCTACAGTGAAGTGAAATCTAGTTACAGTTGTGGACAATAAAAGGGCACAGGGCTTCTGTTACCACTACTGAGCATGTTCCACTGCAGTTGAGCATGCTCAGTAATACTAAGATGGGCTGGACTCCAGTTAATGCAGAGGAGCAAGGAAATTACTTGAGGGATCATGGGTCCTTCTCTTCTCCCCCCCCTGCCCCGCCCCACACCATCCCACCCTGTCCCGTCAGCTTGGCTTAGGTAAAAGCTGGTACCCATGGACTGCTTCTGAGTTAAACACATGGAGGAGGATAGCCAGGGCAAAAGCCAGGAGGAAGCAAAAACCATTTTAATAGGCTATTTGCAAATAATACTACTGTGGAAACAGGAATATGAAATGACCTTAATAGTGCTTGCTAGCGTATTTCCGGGTCCAATTTCTGGTGCTGGTTTTAACCTTTAAAATCTTAAATGGTTTGGACCCAAGTCACTTGGGCTGCCTTCTCCCATACCAGCCTGCACAGACTCTGAGGTCATCAGCCAAGACTCTTCTCATTGGATAGCTGCCAAGGGCGGTTAGCTGGTGAATACGAGCGAGAGGACCTTTTCTTTGATGGCTCTGCACCACTGGAATCAGCATTCATTAGGGGTTTTTCAGGTCCCTTTCTTGCAGGTCTTCAGGAAGTCTCTGAAGACCCACTTGTTTTCACTGGCCTTTTCATAATCTGTGGGCTGCAGGTTTTATTGGTGTTATCTGAGTTTATAGCATTTTATTGAATTCATTTATTGCCTTTCTATTTGTATTTACATTTTTTGTATTGTTTTTATCTTGTACACCAATTGAGAGGGTTCTACACTTAAAGGTGGCCTAAAAATCATTATAAATAAATAAAAATCAAGACCTCGGCAACAACAATTTTCATATACCTTTACAACCTCTTGTGAATTCACAGCCTTCAACTCAGCTCACAATGGGCAAGTGTGTAGCACATGGGGCCACTTCCATTTCAAGACTTTTGATGGGGACATCTATAATTTCCCTGGGACCTGCAACTATGTCTTTGCCTCCCATTGCAATGCTGCCTTTGAGGACTTCAACATCCAGATGAGGCGCTCAGGAGTAGGAAATCCTGCCACTATCAGCTATGTCACCATGCGGATGGATGGAGTGGATATTGTATTGGAAGAGAATAAAGTTGTGGTGAATGGTGCAAGGTAACAACATAATCCAGCATGCTGAACGTTTAATGCTGTGCAAGTGCAAATCCTGAATTCACACCAAACACTTTGTATTTTATATTGCTCTTCAAGTGCTTTAAACATTCAAGAAAGAAAGTGAGACAAAGATGGCCAAAGACCAGAAGTGTAGTGATAAATTTCAAAGTGCAGGTATTAATCATGACAATCCCTATAGACACACCTCCAAGGAGAGTCCAAAAATCCCGGCAGCTGTGTTGATCCATATCAACAAACCAGTTCTAGTTGTTGTTGTTTATTTCCCCCAGGAGTAGATCTTTTGTAAAGCTAATGGGTCTAATGGCCTATTCAGTTCCAAGCTTTGTATTACAACAGGGTTGTATATATAGAGGGGAATCATTTACTTGAGAATTGGAGCTCATCTCAGAAGGAACAGGGAATTCAGATGAGAATGGCAGATGATATAAGTGTCTCTGCTAATAAAAAAAAAGTGTCGGCACTGCATCCTTGAGAGCCCAGGTTCTGCTTCACCATTGTTTTTACACTATCAGAGAGGGGGCATGTGTGTAAAATGTGTGCAGTCCAGAGGTGATCTCAGAAGGTTTGTGAGATGGGACCTCATACTTGCATCCAACCCTTCTAGACTGGGTCTGATGGGGGTTAAAGTTCAAAATATCTGGAGGGACCCACATTGGGAAGGTTGCCATAGAGGTCTGATGAAGGAGCTGTAGAGTTTTTTTGGGGGGGGGTAGGGGTTGTTGGAGTGTTTAAGCTGGGCCTCCATTTGTATTCTAAATAAATACAAATGTTACCAAACACCAATAAGCCTCCAGTGGCTTCCTTCCAAAGGAAATCAAACCTGGGTAGGTGCTGCACCCCTGGAACTTCTCATTGCTTAAAGAAAGGTAACATTACCATGACATGGATGGGACTCAGTATTTCCGATGCTTTCTCATCAGGGTTGAGCTGCCTTACACCGGATCTGGATTCAGTATCGAGAAATTTACTGTCTACATTAAAGTCACTGTTAAGTTGGTCCTAACCTTAATGTGGAATGAAAAAGACAGCTTAATGGTAAGTGCTAGATGATGTAAAGAATTGATATGTGGGACTACAACAAAATGTTGCAGTATGGAATGGTCCTGCTCAGTGTTCCAACCAGCAAGTTGTGCTGTTTTTCAGGATACTCCATTCAATTCTCTTCTGGATTTCTATCCCCACATCCCTCTCAACCGACACTCAGCATTCTATGGTTGTTGAGCATGCTCAGTCCTCACTGGACCATTTTGGGTTTTTCTCCCCATAGTTTCCCCCCAAAAAACATCATCATCATCATCATCATCATCATCATCATCAATCTTGCAAGCCTTAGGGTCCCCCAAACATGCTTTTGTTTCTTAGTAGTCCTATTTTGGCTACATAGTCATAATAACTAAGCACTTGAGTTTGATAATAATAATAATAATAATAATAATAATAATAATAATAATAATAATAATAATAATAATTTCTTACCTGCCTCTCCCTTTGGATCGAGGCGGGGAACAACATTAGTGCAGGAATCAACACACATTTAAAATTCTTGATTTTACATTAATCTGGGTAGGCCTGCCGGAAAAGGCTAGTCTTCAAAGCTGCCTTAAAATCACAGAGGGAGTTAATATTAAGAATCTCCTCTGGCAGGCCATTCCATAATCCAGGGGCGACAGAAGAAAAGGTCCTCTGGGATACTGATGTCAGCCTAGTCTTGGCTGACTGAAGTAAGTTCTCCCCAGAGGACCTGAGTGTGCGGGGCGGACTGAATGGGAGAAGGCGATCCCGCAGGTAACCTGGACCCAAACCATTTAGGGCTTTAAAGGTAATGACCAACACTTTGTACTTTGCCCGGAAACTAATCGGCAGCCAGTGGAGTGATTTTAATGTTGGGGTAATATGCTCACCCCTAGATGTACCGGTGACCAACCTGGCTGCCATATTTTGAACTAGTTGAAGTTTCCGAACTAGGTACAATGGTAGCCCTATGTAGATTGCATTGCAGAAGTCAAGCCTTTTGGTTACCAACGCGTGCACAACCGTCTTTAGGTCTTCTGACTCTAGGAAGGGGTGCAGCTGGCGTATCAGCCGAGACTCATAGTAGGCACTCCTGGCCGTCGCGTTTATCTGGGCTGTCATTTGGAGCGATGGATCCAGGAGCACCCCCAAACTGTGAACACAGTCTTTCAGAGGGAGTGTAGCCCCATCCAGAACCGGTTGACACACCTCCAAACCTAGGTCAGAGCCCTTGACAGCAAGCACCTCTGCCTTGTCTGGATTCAGCTTCAGTTTGTTTTTCCTCATCCAGCCCACTACCTCCTCCAAGCATTCATTCAGAAGAGGCACACTATCCTTAGCTGATGCTGTTATCGAAGGCATAGAGAAATATATTTGGGTGTCATCAGCATACTGATAGCACTCCGCCCCATGCCTCCGGATGATCTCTCCCAGCGGTTTCATGTAGGTGTTGAACAACGTTGGGGATAGAATGGCACCTTGTGGTATGCCATACAACAGCTCCTTTTTTGAGGAGCAACTATCCCCAAGCATCACCTACCTGAGAGGTAGGACAAGAACCACTGCAGCACAGTGCCCCTGATTCCCAAACCCCTCAGGCGTTCCAGAAGGATACCACGGTGTGTGTGTGTGTGTGTGTGTGTGTGTGTGTGTGTGTGTGTGTATATATATATATATATATATATATGATATCACCCAAAAGAGAAAGCACAAATGAAGTGTTAAACTGGAATCCCAAGTGTAGTTCCCGTAGGTACCAATGTGCCCACAGAGATCTCTCTTGGTACCTCCAAGGATCCCTGCCCGTTCTGATTTTTGTTTTATTTCTTAAGCTTTTTTAAAATTAAAAAATATGTTTTTTTAACTGGGAGACTGGCACGCTGCAAAGTGAAGTACTGCCATCCAGGAGGGTGACCATATGAAAAGGAGGACAGGGCTCCTGTATATTTAACAGATTCATAGTGACCAGATACAAAAGAGGGCAGTGCTCCTGCAACTTTAACTGCTGTGATGCAGAGGGAATTTCACCAGGTGCTTCATGCATACAAATGACATCCGCTGAAATTCCATTTTCTATGCAACTGTTAAAGATACAGGAGCCCTGTCCTCTTTTCCATATGGTCACCCTGCAACCTTCAGCATGATTTTTATTTGGGGTTTTATTATTTATTTTATTTTATTAAAACATGTGTATCCTGCCCTATATCGCTGGGATCTCAGCACAGCATACAGATAAAATCGGAACAATGTAAACATAAATAATTTACACAGCTAAAAATGTATTAAATTCATAACAAAACCAGTAGAATTTTTAAAAAAGCAATAAAAACAATTAAATCTATGTGTGATCATGGAGCTTTGATAAAAAGCCATGTTTTAACTTGGTGCTGAAATGAAGCCAGTGTTGGCACTAGTCGGATCTCCAAGGGGAGGGTATTCCACAGCCGGGATGCCACAACAGAGAAAGCCATTTCTTTTAAGACCAGTGTTACTATCTTCCAGTGAGCAGTCTAGCTGCTACATTTTGCACTAGCTGAAACTTCCAAATTGTCTTTATGGGCATCCCCACATAGAGTGCATTTCAGTAGTCTAATCAGGAAGTTACCAGTGCATGGCCTACTGTGGCTAGCTTGTCCATGTCCAGGAAAGGCCATAGCTGGTGGATCAGCTGAAGCTGGCCCCGAGTACTCAGGGCCACAGAGTCCACTTGGGCTTTCAGTGACAAGGATGGATCTAGGAGTACTCCCAAGCTACACACCTGCTCCTTCAGAGGGAGTGCAGCCCCATCCAGAATAGGTCACTTACCCAATTCCCAGACTCGGGAACCACCAGTCCACAGAGCTTCCATCTTATCAGGGTTCAGCTTCAGTTTATTAGCCCTCACCCAACTCATTACAGCCTCCAGGCACTGATCCTGCACCTTCACCACCCCAGCTGACTCTGATGACAAGGAGAAGTAGAGCTGAGTATCATCAGTATACTGATGTATTCATAGGAGTGGTTTTGTGTTTTGAGGCTCAGAACCCACCTCTGCCTTGTACTTAGATTCCTGGACAAGTTAATTTTCTTTTAATTTCATCAGGTTGCCTTCATGGAAATGAGTGGTTTGTGACCAGCCATGCTCACCATGACAACCATTTTATGAATGGTCAAATCCCACTCCTATGGTGGTCATTTTGTGAGAACACCCATGTCACACTTTCAAAATTCCAAATATGTCCATTGACATCCCTCCGCCTCATATTATACCATCCTGCAGTTTCTTAGGGGATTTGCAGCACGTTCTTCTGCAAACTCACCTTCTGCGTGCTGTTTCACTCTGCATACACTCTGTATGAGCCTATGTAACTGCTTCTAATTTAACATCCTCAGACTGGGCATGAAAACATAGAATGTTTATGTGTGTTATTGGGTGCATGTATGCAATCATGCATCTCTAGCATGCTCTATCCCAATGAAGTTCTTACTTCTCATAGATATCTTATTTGTAGTGGGTATATTATTATTATTATTATTATTATTATTATTATTATTATTATTATTATTAATTTATTTATTTATATAGCACCATCAATGTACATGGTGCTGTACAGAGTAAATTGAAGAAAGCTACCAAACTGTGTTTCCACTTGACATGTGATCTCTATTTTAAAAGATGAAAATACATTTGGATTATATATTTAACATATTCACATCTTGGCAGGAGGTGCCACTTGTTCTCTCCATTTTCTAGTAAAATTTGACTTTTATAGGCTTTAACCTTCCCTGTAGATTTGGGGGGAGGGGTTGCCTCTTTCCAAGAATAGAAAGCATGCTAGGAGAGGGGGCTGCTTCTGTTATGAATATTATGAGGCATGGAAAATGAGGTTATTATGAATAGCGTACAGCCTATGACTCACAAATGAAACCCCAATTTTCTATCCACTAAGTTTGAATTAGATTGTTGAAATGCAGCATTGATGGAAACTATTTTGGTGTATCTAATGCAGCTGCTGTCTTGGATTTTCAATATATACTGTGGAGAGTCAGTCTATCAACTTTTATCAACTTTCTCCTATTTAATTTCAGCTGGAACTGGATAAAAAATATGCCAATCAGACCTGTGGGCTTTGTGGAGATTTTAATGGCATTCCCACTTACAATGAATTCCTTTCAAACAGTAAGTATCAAAACCGCTCTTATTAAATTTAGGTATCTACAGTGTATGCATTGTCATACACTGAGTGCTGTGAAATGCTGTGTGTCATACTTCACTTTTTTAAACTTTGCCCACTGCCTACTTAAATGTTAGATTGATTTCATTTTTTATGCTCATTAAAATAGATAGTTTTCCAAAATCTGAACGATGATGTTCGCATTATGTATACTGTGCCAGATCTATGGCTCATCTTGCCCAGTACTGTGCAGTCCCCAATGTGGTGCATCTGGACATCAGTGTGCCTATACACACCTCCTTTGGCACCTGCAAGGCTCCTTCCCTGCCCCCCTCTCCCACTCAACTTTTGTGGGGAGGAGTTCAATTTTTCAAAAATGAAACAACATAAAAAGTGTTTTAACTGGGCAGTTGGCATGCTGCAAAGTGAAGCATAAGCCTCTAGTGCCATCTTTGTTTCCAAATATAATGGGCTCCTGATGCATTCTTAGAAAATAAAATGGTGGCTGGCTACAGCCCAGCACTTTGTTTGGAAGCAAGCACTGTCATCTGGAAAACAGAAAAAGGTAAGTTGAGGGGTGGGAGTGTTCAGGGGGACTAGAAAGGGTAATGGGGAGTAAGGGGGCATTTTCCTTGTGCTGTGTGTGTGTGTGTTTTGCCTGGCTTTTAAAAACTGTATTAGTGTTTGTGCATCACCAATTTGCATTCTGAGAAACACTATGGAGGGGTAAATATGTGATTTGTTGTTTGGGACACAGACCCCATCTCTGGCTTGAACCAACTACTTGTCTCTGAGCATTATTAGTTTGCCTTTTGTGAAATAGGTGCTGAAGCAGAAAACTGGATTCAAAAGAGTGGTTTTGTATTTTGGAGCTCTACCTTCTACTTTGATTCTGGGTCAATTTGTTTTGCCTTCTGGGAAGTGAGTGTTTTGAGACTGGCTATGCCCATCATGGCAGCCATTTTGGGAGAGAACCCACAACACGGACACAAAATTTCTAATGTGCCCACTGGCTCAAAAAGGTTGGGTGCCCCTCTAATATGACTGATGGTAACTCTACGAGATCAGATGAAGTGCCCTGCACCTTATCCATTTCACATATGACCTCACATTTAATGTGGAGAAGTATTGCTTATATTAAAGCTCCTCAGATCTCCATGTCATATCATAGAAACATAGGAAACTGCCTTATACTGAGTCAGACCATTGGTCCGTTTTGTCCAGTATTGTCTATACTTGCTAGCAGTAGAGTTGTCCATCATGGGAAAATCCAGCCCTTTTGGGGCCTGATGGATCCCAGTGATGTACCTGGCTCAGCTTCCATTTGCAAGTTGAACCACATGATAATTCTCAAAACCTGGGAAATTTGTGCAAATCAGACCATTTACGGCCACAATTTTGCATGAATTGCAGTATTTACAGCTGTGATTCTGTCCAAATCAGTCTGTGATTTTGTGGAAATTGCGATTTGCACACACACACCCAAAAAATGCACGAGTTGGCCTGACTTCTCTCATGGTGAGTCAAACCAACTTGTGTTTGACTAAGCCAGAGTCTGGGGTGGGGTGGTGCTAGCTGGCAAAACCCTGTTGAGCTCGACCCCCCCCCCCCCAAACAGATTCCTCCACATCCCTAGCTAGCAGCGGCTCTCCAGCTTTCAGGCTCTCTATACATCTCCTTATGGCATGGTTTTATTTATTACAGATGCTCCCATAACTGCCTTGCAGTTTGGGAATATGCAGAAACTAAATGGACCAACAGAAGAATGTGAGGATCCTGCAGCGACCTTTGAGAGAAACTGCACTACTGTAAATGTAAGCATTTCTTTGCTTGTTCTTGGACTTTGTGTTAGTTTTATTTCTGAAGTGATGCTAGACTCCTAAGGAAAAGTTGTTGGATGTAATAGCGAGGGGAGGGACCTTTTGCTGCCCTCTCCCCCTTGTTGCCCCCCAAGGCTGAAGTTTATATTATAAGCTCCCTATGGCAAGGATCTGACTTGCTGCTGCTGCTGCTGCTGCTGTCACTTTGTAAAGTGCCACCAGATATTTACCACGGGTAAAGTGCCAGGTACACTAATGAGATCAGTGTCACAGAACGCAATTAATTTATCAGCACTAAAAAATAGGTCTTCTTGAACTCGTAGAATGTGTTGGCTTAATCAAATTGTTTGCTTTTCCTGCTAGGATATTTGCCAGAACGTACTGACTGGTTCTGCATTCTCAGACTGTCATGCTGTAGTAGGGGTAAATGACTACATTGAGGCATGTAAACAAGACTTGTGCCTCTGCGACCCACTCGAAACATTCTCCTGCCTCTGTAACACTTTTGCGGAATACTCCCGGCAGTGCGCTCACGCTGGTGGACAACCTCAGAACTGGAGAACAGCGGACCTGTGCTGTAAGTGTAAACCATAGCTAGCCAATGGCAGGAGAGAATTTAGCGTTTTGTAATCAGTCTTGACTTCAGCAAGACGCTTGGTACAGTTGTTGGGAATTAGAAGGTACTCCCAAGAGTAGAGTGAGGTGCGAAGTTGCAAGGCTGTAAAATTATCAATTAAAAGATCGGCACCTGGATGTGGAAAACTGACATTGTATTTCATAGATATCTGTCCCGTTTATCATCTAGCTTCATGCCACATACCTGTTTCCCTCGAATTATCCCTACAGTGCTAAGCTGTCGGTGTTGTTGTTGCTACCTTTGCATACCAGGAAGTGGGTTTAAGGGGGGAAATGTAAAAAAAACATAAAAAATCAACAGATGACACAATCTGATTCAAATTTGGTATGCTTAAAACTCTCCTTAATATCTATTACTGTGTCAATTTTGATGTCTATCTTTAAAGCTTACACAGATGTAAGCATTTGTTTAATTTTTCTTCAAATCCTGCTCCTGTGCCCCAGTGGCCGCTCGGATGATACACTTGAAAACTATTATCAAAATATGGCTTTTTGCTTTTATAGCACAATTAAAGCAGGATACATGGGAGTACTTCACAATAAAAGCAGATTATAAACTGGAAAACTTCGGAGTCCTTTGCATGCAATTCGCAGTGATTGCACAGTATAATGCTGGTGTGATAAAGCTCATCATTAATGACTTGCATTAATAGGGTGCAACATCAAGCACATGGCAAAACATAACGCATGCCTCATGGGTCACATGTTGTGCAGGCCCACTTTAGCATAATGGAAGGGTTTTGAGGAATTGTAATAGACTTCATTCAAAACATTCATCATTAATAGCATGTGGTTAAAGGTGGCAGATGCCATTTGGGGTTGCATTACCAAAAGTATTATGTGAGATAGGAGGCAGGTAATAGTACTTCACCATTTAACATGGATTTGCTATAAGGCCTTTAAAAAGAAGCAGCAGACTATCATGTGTGCATAAAAAAGGGAACTGAATTTGAATTAATATCCTTACTTTCAGTAATCCCATGCTCCTTCGGCATGCAGTACGAAGAATGTGGTTCACCCTGTGCGAACACTTGTACCAATTCTGAAAGATCTCATCTCTGTGAAGAACACTGTGTAGATGGCTGCTTCTGCCCCCCAGGTAAGCTTCCATCTTCATCTGATCCCATCTGGAGGTGTTTAAAAGATTGTGCTGGCTGAAGCACTTCACAAACCTGATCAAAAGTAAGTGTCTGGGATGCAGCAGGCAAGCAAGGAAATCTCCTGCAGAAAGCCCCCCCCCCCGGCCTTTTTAAAAAATCAGACAGTTCAATTTGCTTCTATCTTCAGGCAGCTGTGCATATTTTCCAACATCTGCAACTCTTGTCCCATCTCTGAGCTTTTCATGTAACCACCTATCTTTTGGCATGTATTGGATATTCATTACAAAACTTATTTATTTATTCCTTTAGGAACTGTATATGATGACATCAATGGCTCTGGCTGCATGCCCCTTGAGACGTGCTCCTGCATTTACAACGGCAAAACATATGCTCCAGGGACAACTTACACAGACCGCTGCAGTTCCTGGTAATTTACATCCTTTGATAAGAGGCACCAATACTTCCTGCAGGAATCAAGGCTTCAGCTGTGATTTCAACATTAAAAAGTGCTGTGATGTTATTAAAATTAGTGATTCCCAAAGTTTTTAATAGGAGCCCACTAAATCTGTCTATATTTATGACAGATTCTGATCTTAGTCTCTGATCTAGTGGCCGCACTCCCACTTAGGATGCAATCCTATGCATGTGTAGGCAGATTGGGAGCACAGCACAGCAGGAGAGGAAGATTAAACTTTCCCCCCAGTTTGCGCCACAAATTTCTCTCCCATGTGAGAAGGCATCTTTTTTAACTCCCACATTTGTGTATGGGGGGGCGGGTGTTGGGAACAGAGGTAGAGGGAGGTTTATTGTGAGGATAAAATGGAGAGGAGGATTATGTACACCTCCTTGGGTTCCTTAAGGTGGAAAAAGGGTGGGATATAAATGTAATAAATAAATAATAAAAACATGTAATTAACATAATATGTTGCTTGACCTCAAAGATCTTTTATGTCTCCTGAGACCTTATTCTTTTAATCACAGATTCTAAGAATTTAACTAGGATCTTCTGTGTGCAAGTTATATCACTGAACTATGGTCCCTTCCTTAGCTTTCAAATTATGAAATGTTGAACCTTTCAGCAGAACCCAGTATCTATACCTATACTTTGGGACTGTTGCAAAATAATACAAACTAATGTTAGTGGAGATACTATATATATATATATATATATATATATATATATATATATCCTTATTTGAATTCTCTTTCTTCTAGTTCCTGCACTGGAGCTCAGTGGACCTGCACACATTTCCCATGTCCTGGCATTTGCTCAGTAGAGGGTGGATCACACATCTCCACTTATGATGAAAAACGTTATAATGTCTATGGAGACTGTACTTACGTTCTTTCTAAGGCAAGTCACCTAAGATTTACCATTACTAAAATTTACCATTACTAAGATTTACCATTACTAAAACCCTATGTCACACACGCACTCCTTTTATTTTTGGGATTATAAAACCAGAGTCATTGTTCTTGAAATAAATCCCTAGCTTTGGATATCATATTACATGGTTTATCTAGTTCCTGTTTCTAAGTTTTCAGTCCATTTCACATTGTTATTGTTTCTGCATCATGGCACCCCCTAGTTTCTGATGTAGCCAGGGCCGGCCCCACCATGAGGCAAAGTGAAGCAACTACCTCAGGCAGCAGTTGCTGACAGGTGTGGAGCAGCATCAAGATTTTATTTACTTAAAGTGTTTTTATTCTGCTCCTCAGCCACAATGGCTCCCAGAGCTGGTACTTTTTGTCACAGTTGATGGAGAAGGAACCTTCATAGGGGTGGTCTTCAGCAGGGCTGGTGGAACAGCCCCACTTCCCCCTCTCATCTCCCTCAGGACAGCCTGCTGGAATGGTTGCTGTGGAGAGGACAGAGCCTGTTCTGAGCCCCTAAGATAGCCTGCTATACTCAAGAGGATACTATTCTGTCACCAGTTTTGAAATAGGGTTCAACTGTCAGTCCATGCAGCTTTTGTACATGGAAGAGGGGGCACCATCATGCCCCTTGCCTCAGGCAGGAAAATGCCTTGGCCAGCCCTGCATGTAGTGGTAACATAGCCTTCTTGAAGATTTGTAGAGACACAGGCGCAGAAGAGACACTGCTGGGGAAATTCACAGAACAAATTCCTGCTCCCAGGAGAATTGCATGACAGACATTCTTCCCTGTTTTAAATTAAACACTCCACGGAGCACTTTTAAAGGAGAATAAGGAACCCTCCCTGTAATGCCCTTGTCAGTTGAGATGATTTGATAATGAAAACAAAATTAAGTTGTGTTACGTAAAAGCCAAACTTCAAAATGATGCCTTTTGAGGATGCCTTGAAAGAACCAGAAATCTGTCCTTGCTTATTTTAAAGAAGCCTGACCCAGTCAATATCTTCAAAGGCAGAAGTACAACGGCCTGTTCCTTATAACTCTGATCCAAAATGCTCCCTTTCTCCATAACACCCCTCCCACCCCCAGAATCAGTGTCCATAGTTAAAACAGCCTCTATAAGAAGTTCATGCTAAGTCCAAAATATTTCTGAATTTAAGGAAGTTTAGACTGTATATCTACAATAATTTCTCAGCACAATCATAAATTCTAGGTTCTTTTGCATTAAGTCTGTGTGTAGATAAAAACTGTTGTTGTTTTTCCTAGGTTTGTGAAGACAACTCATTTACTGTTCTTGGAGAACTCCGCAGATGTGGCCTAACTGAGACTGAGACATGCTTAAAGATGATAGCCCTTAGCATCAATGGAGAACAGACTGTAAGTACCCCAAATGGGTAGAGGATACATCGTAAGACCCTGAATGTTAATTCTTAATGGAGCTGAATGGACCCTTGATACTTTAGTATTGCACTTTTTCACCTAACTAAAAATCTCTTGAAGGTATGAAGTAGTGGGGAGGGGGGAAGAAAGATTAATAGTTCTCCATTTTAATTGCTATTTTTTAATTTCAAAGGTTTTACTAAAACAGCATTGGGGCCAATTGGTCCTCAGGAGAAGTGATGGGGGGGGGAGAATGAAAAATATACAAGATTGTTTCACCAATATAACAAAATAATAACAACATGGGGGTTGAAAAATCAGAAAGCAAGTGACTCTTTTATTGTAAAAGAATACATGAGATTTGAAGAGGCACAGAGTAGGAGGGAAACTTTTAAATACTTTAACTCTTTGGGATCGGTTAAAACCATAGGGCAGTTACTTACACTACTCTTTTTTGATAGCAATGTTTAGGGAGTTTGCTAGAGTTTGAAATTCTTAGCCATATGGTTAAATACTGGTATACATTATCCTGCAGTGAGGATTATTTTTCTGGGTGAAATATGCTGGGTAGAACTGTTTTATATTTTGGATTTCCCCAGGTGATTGGATTAGTGATATTCAGTGTTTGCTTGACATGTGAGATATTCTAATATGCACTTTGATGAGAAATTGTCACTGCAAGGATTGCCTAAGAATAATAGGTTTATCAAAGGCCATGTCTCCATGATGAGACCTAGCAGTATTCCTTCCCTTGCCCCTTGTGTAAAGAGAAAGAGGCAACACCTAGCCACAACCGCCTCAGAAAAGGCTGCATGTCCACGAACAACAAGATGACCTAGCTTCTGCCAGAGCTCAGTTAGAGTTAACCACAAAACAGGTTTTGAATGGTTGGAAGAGTCTGCGAAACAAGGAAAGAGAAAAGGTGGGAGAGGGAAATAACCACCTGAAATTTTAAATCATAAAAACAAACATTGTCAAAGTGGATTGTTTAGGACCTAAATGGCGATCTCATCATTCTGTAATTTGTCATCGCACTATTTCTCTTTTGCTCTTTCTCACCAGAACATTGTGGTCAAGCCGAATGGTGATGTATTTTTTAACTGGATCTACACACAGCTGCCGATCTCAGCAGGTATGTTGCATATCAGTAACTCCTGGCTGCTGGCGCAGCCTCAAAAGTTTTGGAAATCTTCGAGATGAGTGCAGCAGAATGGCTTGTTTTCCCACAATCTAACCAGACCTGGAATGGTTACTGTTTACTTTGTCAATTCAACTGCCTCTTCTGGGAAAAGAAAGTTGGGTCTAGTGTAGATGAGGATACCTTACTGAAAAGAAAGGATTCTATAATGGCTATCTGTGCTTTAATAACATCCAGCTGCAGTTACTGTAAGGTTGCCTTTGAAAACTCTTTGAAAACTTTGACTGGTTCAGATTAGGGTGGCCATGTTGTTAACCAGGGTTTGCCCCAATGAGATTATTTCACTTGTACTTCACTTGATTATCAGTATTTCCCAGTGTGATTACAGGAACAGGACAAACTGCTGGTGTTTACTATAAGGTCCTACACACAGATACTCTTCAATCCACTCATATCTCAGCATGCAGGAATGGGCAAGTTTAAATGTGATCCTGGCTTTCAAAGGCTCTCCCTTCTTGGGTGGAGAAGGACAGGCCTTTCTTTGCTCTAGCAGGGAGAGATCACACTCCTCACAACTTGCTAAACAACGGTTTGGCAGGCTGGGAGGAGTGTGATCCACTTAGGGATGGGATGGGGGAGTTGAAGTCCCTATCTTCTCAGTAATCCTGATCAAGATCACTACTTTGGCCCAGAAATCTGTTCCCTCCCCCTTCCCCCCCACGATAGATGATCAGCTGGGTGGTGTGGGAAAGTGGGCGTGGCTCCAAGGGCAGCACCGAGGGTGGCTGAGGTCTGAATGAAGGCTGCAAATTACCCACATGACCCTAAATCTGCAACCAGAGTGCCTGAAGGACTGCCCTCTCCATATGAACCTTCCCACCACTTGAGATACTTTTGGGAAGCCAGGTGCCCTTAGGTTAGGTCAGTGGCCACCAGATATAAAGTTCTTTCCATGGCTGCACTCTATTTATGGGACTCTCTACTAAAGATATGGGTTTGATTGGGTTGTACTTTTGGTACATGCTGAAAGTAATCATACAACTTGTATTTTGTATTTGTATTTTTAGATTGTTGGTTGTTTTATGCTCTTCATGATTTTAATTTTTGTGAACCGCCCAGAGAGCTTCGGCTATTGGGCGGTATAAAGATGTAATAAATAAATAAATAAAACTGTTCTAGCTTGTTGCAAGCCCTGCACATCTCCACCTGACCCACATTCTCAACATGTCTATGTGCTTGTATGAATTTGGTGCACAGAAATTTTGTTTTTCCTATGTGCTGCACAAAATTTGGTTTTTCCTTCCTTAAGAATTGATGGCATCTGTAGCTATGCATCTCATAAGAATGGTATATATATTTTTATCCATAGCTAATGTAACCATCTTCAGGCCTTCGACTTTCTTCATCATTATTGCAACAAACTTTGGCCTTCAGCTAGAGATCCAGCTCACCCCTTTGATGCAAGTATATATCAACCTGGATCCATCTTTCAAAGAGAGGACCTGTGGTAAGAAATGTGTATTTTTGAACAAAAAACAAAAAACTGACATGTCTGGAGCCAAAGTGATTTCCTGAGCAATTCAAACTCTTTGGGTTTCTTTGAAAGGTCTCTGTGGAAACTTTGACAGCCGCCAGACAGATGACTTCAAAGCCATAAGTGGAGTGGTGGAAGGATCAGCATCTGCATTTGCGAACACCTGGAAAACTCAGGCTTCCTGTCCCAACATCAAACATAGTTTTGAGGACCCTTGCACACTGAGCATTGAAAATGGTAGGCATATATTGGAAATTAGAAGCTAAACACACAAATTATTTAAAACTATCATTCTATATTTCTCCTGCTTAGCTCATGGTGAAAAAAGGATAGAATTGTTGTTTTTTAAACCTAACTGAAAACAAAATATTAATAAAGGAAAATCGGGGGAAATAAATAACTGTGAAGCTTTGTGAACCAAGATCCTGTGTCCACAATTTAAAAAGGGGGTAAGTGTGCTTAAGCCCATGGAAATAAGAGGACTTTAATCACGCCTAACTCTTTTTTTTTAGATGTATTCTCTAAGTTTTGCAATTCATTCATAAACTGCCAACTTGATGTGGAGTTGTGTGTCTGTGTGTGCATAACTGTCTTTGTGGATCCATAGCATGCATATATTCAAGAATTAATTAATTCCTTTCTCAATCCATGGCTTTAGCAAATACTCCAGTGAGTAATGCAAGAATTGTTATGCCATTACGTACAAATTGCAGTCAGAGACACAAGCTGCTCTAAAAGCTGCCAGTTGTACGTAGAGAAATCCCCAAAGTGATATGGATTAATTTCTTCTCCTTTTAGAAAAATATGCCCATCACTGGTGCGGATTGCTGACTGACTCCGAAGGACCTTTTGCTAAATGCCACCCCTCCGTGAATCCAGCTGCTTATCATAAGGTACTGTGCTCGCAATTACTTCTCATTTAAACATCAAAGTTGGCCGGACCTTACGAGTTTCTATCAGGAAAGAAACAATGCTGAAAGGGTGGGACAATAAGGTGCCGTTCAGATATTGTAATCCATTTGGGGTCCATGGATGAAACACAGGATGAGATCACACAAGAAAAAGCAGAAATCAACGTCTGGGGAGGACGTTGCGAGGAAGGATGAAGATGGCAAGTGGGTAAGGGAGCTGAGTCAACAAGCACAGGGCCTGTCGAGACAGAACTTGAGAGGAGGAAACGCTTAAAGGGAAATGACTTGGAAGGGATGCGTTTTAATAGGACTCTTTTCCTCTGTCCTAGAACTGCATGTTTGACACGTGCAACTGTGAGAGGAGTGAGGATTGCATGTGTGCCGCCCTCTCTGCCTATGTCAGAGCCTGTGCAGCCAGAGGGGTTGAACTGCCAGGATGGAGGACAGACGTCTGTTGTAAGTGTTCTTTGCAGCCACCTCAGGATTCACATGAAAGAATCTCTCCGCCAGTGAATCCCATCAATTTCTAGGTCTTCCTGGGTTCTTCTAGTGGCACTTCACAGGAATCGACTTTAGGAGACAAATTTTAGCAATAATGCTTCAGCTACTCCCATTTCTAGAAAAAGGCAAACCAAGTCATGGACTGTCATGCTTTGGTTACATCTATACTGGTTTTTTGTAATGGGAATGCCTTTGAAAAACCATGCAGAATCTTCAACTGGTTCAAAATTCAGCAGCCACACTATTAGCTGGAGTGCCAGAATGGAAAACATTACTGATTCTCTTCCATTTACATTGGCTGCCTAATTGCTTCTGAGCTCAACTCCAAGTGTTAGTCTTGACTATCTGAAGGACTGCCCCTGTCTTTGCATTTAGATCAGGGGTGGAAAACCCCTTTCAGCCCGAGGGCCCTAATTCTATTCTGAAGAAGCTCTCGTGGGGGGGAGGGGGGCGAAGGCAAAACGGGTCGTTCTACAAAACCATAAATGCCAGAGTTTAGTTTAGGTTAAAGCTCTTAATGACAGAGCTTTAAACTAAAATAATTCTCCATATTAGAATGGAGGACGGAGGGAGGGGGGACGACGATGGTGACTGCAGAACAGCTGGAAAACCACCAGTGGTTGGAGTTGGAGGGTGGATCCAGGGGAAGGAGTCATGACTTTCTGAAGAACCCTGGAGGGTCAGGTTAGCACCCACCCACCCCAGATTTGGGCCCTTGGCCTAAGGTTCTGCATCCCTGATTCAGAACAGCTGAGGCCCTGCTCTGTGGTAGCTGGGCACTAGAGACAGGGCCTTTTTAGTCATGGCACCTGACCTGTGAAATAGTCTTCTGAGCAAGGCCTGCCTGGCTCCCTCATTTCTGTTTCAGCAGGCATTGGGTTCCAGATAAGCTATCAGTACCTTAATCTGTGTTGCGTTCTTGCTTTGGTGTTTTAACTTCTTTGTTTTTGCTCTTGTTTGCAAGCTACCTTGGAGGTCTTAGGTCAAAAGGTAGAGTGTAGAGGTTTTGTAAGTAAATCATGCCATTTTGTTTGCTTTCCTCCATCAAGCCAAATATACCACTTCGTGCCCCAAATCCCTGAATTATACCTATACCATCAGTTCCTGTCAGACTACTTGCCGATCCCTGAGTGAACCTGATGTCACCTGCAATATCAAATTTGTCCCAGTTGATGGATGTACATGTGAAAGTGGAACCTACTTGGATGATTCTGGAAAATGTGTGCCTGCTAACAAGTGCCCCTGTTACTACAAAGGAACACCTGTACTTTCTGGTGAAGTTCTTCATGACCTTGGTGTTGTATGGTAAGAGGACTTAAGTGACAGTCTAAACTATTATTATTATTATTATTATTATTATTATTATTATTATTATTATTATTATTTTAAAAATCCAAGCCTAATCTCCCTTTCTTTCACACAGCACTTGTAACCAAGGAAAGTTGAATTGCATTGGTGGTGGAGACTCAAAGCCAGGTAAGGAAAATCTTGCATGCATATAAACACACACACACACACACACACACACACACACACACCGAATATCCATTTTGTTCTTTATGAACCAGTTCACTCAAGATTAAGTACACAAGAAAGTCAGCTCTACAAAACGTGTTTTTAAAATTTAGGCTGTAATCCTGTGCACAGTTACTTGGGAATTAGGGTCCATTGAAGAAAGTGGAACTTACTTCTGAGTAAAGATGTGTAGGATCAGGCTAGAGTTTAATGTTTTCATTAGCAGCCTTTATTGTATAGATGGTTAAAAAAAAACAATAGAATGGAAATGCAATTATTATGTTGGGTGGAAGACTATATTCATTAAAAGATGCACATGGGTACAGGCTTCATTGCAGATTGTTAACATAGTTCCAGAAACCACAGCACACACCTGTCCAAATAATTCAACCCTGTTCTTCTGTTCTGTGGTAACCATTTTCTGTACCCTCATCTCATATACTGTGCTTTTTCTCTCTCCCTGCTAGTGTGCGCTGCCCCTATGGTCTACTTTGACTGCACAAATGCCACTGTAGGCAGCATTGGAGCTGAATGTCAGAAGAGCTGTCAGACTCTTGACATGCACTGTGTAAGTGTGTGAGATGTGACGTTGTGTAGTATCCAAGAGACTATGCTGTAAATGAGAAAGCACCTTGTTTCTGCCGCAAACTCATTAGTTGGCCTTTGGCCACCCATTCTCTCCGAGCATTACCCCCCTTGACCCCCACTCCCGTGAACTGGAGCTGCTGGATATGCACTGGAGCTGCTGAACTGAGTGATATTTCATTGGGCCTGTTCAGATGACACATTAAGCCATGGTTAGGCCGCTAACCCTTTCACAGCAAATAGTTAGTGAGCTTGTTAAAACCGTGATTATGTAGCCCCCATGGTTAGGGATGGTTCACACAACATGCTAAGTAATGGTTCACGTGGCACACTGAGCCATAATGTTTAGCTAAAAAAGCTTAACCACCATGGCTTAGCGTGTCATTTGAACAAGGTCATTGTTTAACAAATGAACTGGCTTTCACCCAGGCCGTTTCTACACCTGCCTTTTTTCCAGGGAAAAATGACACACAGGGGATCCCGGGAGCAGACAAGGATGATCCCTCCATTTTCCTGGAATAATCCTTAGGTGTAGAAAGGGCCCCAGTTGAATTATCACAATTGTTTAAGTCACTTCTACTTTAACAGGAGACAAAAGCAAATTCTGTGATCATCAATAATTATTCTCTCTCTACTGAAGTTATGCATTCTTCTTGTCTCTTACAGTACAGCACACAGTGTACCTCTGGCTGTATGTGTCCCTATGGGCTAGTTTCAGATGGTAAAGGTGGCTGCATTGCTGAAGAAGAGTGTCCATGTATTCACAATGATGTCACTTATGAGCCAGGAGAAAAAATCAAAGTCGACTGCAACACCTGGTAAGCATTTGCTAAAGAAGAGTTTGTGTCTTCTTACCATCGTTTTATACATTTCAAAGAAAACCTATATTATGAAAAAAGACGATCAGGTTGAACAACAGGTTGACATATAGACCTAGAACCATTTCAGATAGCCCTTTTTCATGTAAGTGGGTGATCCCAACCCTAAGGTACCTATAGTGTGAATGTGATAGAGAGTATTTATTTATTTATTTATTTATTTATTTATTTGTATTAATAAATGCATATTCCACTCTTTAAACAAATAGTTCCCAGGCTGGCTTACACAAAATCCAAAACAAACATCGGACATTATATCCCACTTTTCTTAACAAATATAAACACTCAGCTGCTTACATCATAAAAACATCATGTTAAGTACATAATGCACATCTAGTACATCTTTAAAATCCATAATAGTAGCGTGGAGACAGAAAATAGTGCCTTATCATTTCACAGCAAATCAGGAAAGTTTTATGCGAGAGGTCCTGGGCTCTCTTTTGGGTATTCCACAGTAGAGGACACTGAACTTTTAATGAATGGCCTATATTTCACATTCCCTATAAAAGGAACTAGATAGTTAATTACTTGGCATTTCCCCCTTTCTAATTTCTCTCAGAGTTTGCATGAAAGACTGCTGCTTCCTATGCTCTTCTCTGCTTTTGTCTTTCTGTGTGCCCTTCCTTTCCATTCCTCTTCATGCATTATCATCAGTTCAAGACATATTTCTCTTAGCTGGGCTCTACAGGGCTAAAACACCCAGTGTTAAATGACTAGATGGCAGCTTATATTTGTGCAAACAGAGTGGTCACTCTGAAATGATATATGTTTGCTCTTTCTTCTTCTTCTTTAGTGTTTGTAAGAACAGAATGTGGAAATGCACCACGGACAGATGCCTAGGTACCTGTGCTGTTTATGGTGATGGACATTATACCACCTTTGATGACAAGCGTTACACTTTCAATGGGAAGTGTGAATATACCCTAGTCCAGGTATTGTGCAATTTCCTTGGCATTATCAGTGGAGACATAACCTGTACCCACCAGGAAAGGAAATAACCTCTTCCCTCCTTCCACCTCCCACCCCTCCTTCTTAGGATCACTGTGGGCAGAACAGCTCCACCCAGGGGACATTCCGAATCATCACTGAAAACATTCCCTGCGGCACAACTGGAACCACTTGCTCAAAATCTATTAAAGTGTTCATGGGGGTGAGTAAAACGCTATCGGGTTTTAGCTTTTGCAAATTGAGATGCTCTAAGTAACACATTAGGTTCCAAAGAACACCTGCCAAAATAATCAACTTCTTCAGTGAAAAGTGTATTTTGTAACTCTTCCTAAGGGCTCAAATATCTATGCAGTTCTTTCAGTCCACCCAAGGGGCTTTGTGGTTTTGATTCTCAAACATTAGCTCCCCTCACAAACACATCCCCGCTCCCCATGCCAAGCAGTTTTTGAAAATGAAAGCAACACACCAAGGAAGTTCAGGGAAAGCAAGAGAAGTTTCAAAAGCAGTATGTGAGAAGGTCTGCCGGGATATATTGTGCAAATGGGGGGAAAGACAAGTCCAAGCCCTATTGGATGCATACAATTCCTTGGGTTTGCCTAAAGTTGCCCTTTGGGTCCTAGCCTTTTATTTTTAAATTTGAGACTAACAATTTAAATCTCATTGAAGTTACATTCTGGGCACTACCTTTCCCCCACACATTGTTGCAGTATCCACGGACAGCGGGACCACTTGTTTCTGTCCTCAGTGGACAGCAGGCTGGGGCACCTCAGTGTACATGAGCACATATGGAAGCAGCAGACTTCCCAGTCCCTGGTATTGTTTCTGTGCACACTTGTACCCATGGGCTTATGTATTTGTGGATGGGGAGGAACAGGGCTCTATTTAACTGTGTTGGGATTTCTGCATGGGCATAACGGATCCTTCACGCAGGAAGAATCATGCCATTATAATTTTTCCATCATAGGTAAGTTTTCCCTCTGTGAACAAAAACATTTTAGCATTTAAATTGTAGATATCTCAGTAATTGTAGACATTACTGCTTTTATTGAATAAGTGATTAATCATATACAGTTGATATAGGGAGACTCAGAAGATGGCAACAAGGGAGAGGGCCTTCGCTATGGTCCCCCCCCCCACAACTGTAGAATATTCTCCCCAACAAAGGCCCACCTGGCACCAACATTGCTATCTTTTTTGGCACCAGTTCAAGACTTTTCTCTTTTCCAAGGCGTTTAGCAATATGCGATGAGCTTATAGGGTTTTTTTAGATGTATGTTCTTGTGTATATTGTCTGTGGTATGCTTTTATGTTTTTAAATTTTGTATATTGTTTTTAATGTTTTAATCTTATGTAAACTGCCCAGAGAGCTTTGGCTATGGGGTGGTATAGAGATGATGATGATGATGATGATGATGATGATGATGATATTCCTTAAATAAATTTGTCAAGGTTTTTGTCAAGCTAAATAAATAAATAAAACTAGCTAAGTATAATGGGGAGTTGTACAGTTAAACCTATTTTTGTCCATTCATTGTTGATTTTTAAAAAAAGTTTCCAGGCATTTTTTTAAAAAAATTAATTCTTTATTCCATTATTTGTTTTGTTCAACCAGAACTATGAACTGATACTCAGTGAGGCACACCATGAAGTGGTAAAAAGGGGTGATGGAAATGACCTCCCATTCAGGATTCGCTACATGGGAATCTATTTGGTGATTGAGATCAACAATGGGCTGATCATCTTATGGGACAAGAAAACAAGCATATTTATGAAATTGACTGCTGATTACAAGGTGAGACCCTCTATGCAAGCCAGGTTTATATTGCCTAGTGTCACATGTACACCTGTTTCTTATCCATCTTGATTTTGAAAGCCCCTTAGTTGGATGCAAAGCCCATTGGTATCAGTGGAAATGGCTTCCTTAGTAAGTGTGTTTAGGATCACAGCCCGAAAGCACCATGTGAAAGTCACCTGAAATGGTCTTCACAAAACAACTACTCCACAAGGGGAGCCATTTCAAATATACTGACTCCTGGTCTCCACTATATGATTTGTCTTCTTGCAATTGCAAGCCACCACCAGGAATGTTTGTAGATGGCATGGAGGCTTGTCGTACAATGGACCACACTCCATGGGGGCATTACTCCCACAGGGGAGACAGCTTCGGGTGGCTTCCACCTGGCAGCCATATGGTTAAAAAGTATCCTTAGGATACAGGAATACGATTGTACTTTACATTAATAAAATTTAATTTATTAATTAAATTAATTTTAATTTCGGGGCCTGCTCCTGTTGGACTCTTCCCCCATCCCCACAGGGCAAACTGCCATCTTGGCCCTGTGGGGAAGAAGAAGGACCGAGGGGACAGGAGCAGGCCGAGGAAACATCGGGCCCTGCTCCAGCTGAACTCCCCTCCTTCGGGAGCAGGACAATCCCATCAGCCCTTTTCCCAGTCCACTTAATTTCTCTCTCTCTTTACCTCTTCCCTCCTGAACTCCTTTTCCTTGTGTGTCATGTCTTTATTAGACTGTAAGCCTGAGGGCAGGGACTGTCTTTTTTGCTAAGTGTAAGCTGCTCCGAGAGCCTTTTTTGGCTGAGGAGCGGGGTATAAATATGATAGATAAATAAATAAATAAATAATAACCTGCTCATGATCCTCCCTTGGAAATGTCTACTATTTATTTATTTATTTATTTTAAAACCGCCTTTCATGGCATCCAGAATTATGTGTGTCTAATGAGCCTGGAGAAAACAGATTGTCCTACCTGACCTCCCCGCTGTTCCATAGTGCCACCTAGAGGTTATGCAGTGGAAAAGCAGGAAAGTAAACACTCTTCCTGTAGTGCATGGTTTTCAATTCTGCGATGAAACAAAAAGTAGATATAGCGGATTAATAGCCTTGTGTAGAAAAACTCTTCGCCTTCCTCCTCAGCCTCCCCTCCCCTTTGCCACAGCCTACCCCATTCAGCAAGGGCCTGCTCACAGAATGATTGTTGTTAGTGACAGTTCAAACTATTGCAAAGTATAGACTGGCATCCTCATTCAACTAAAAGCAGATCAGAATATCCAGGCCTTTAATGCTTGTTTAAAAACACGGAACGAGCCAACCACATTTCCTCTGGAACGAATGACATAGGGATAGGGCCACCCACTGACTCAGATGACACAGTGACAGAGCTATGAAAGAGGTTTTTATTCAGATTTGTGTTTAGCAGAGTTCCATTCTTGCTGGAGCAAGGGCATGGGGTGGTGATTTTCGCCACTCACTCCTTTCCTCTGCCCCCCTAAAATGCTGCTCTGGAGGGTTGGGGGACACCCTGGAACAGTATGAAGGTGACTTGGGGGCGGGGGCTGCAGGGGAAATCAGTGAAAATCGTCACACTGGGTAATATCCAAGTGTGCCCCAGCGCAAGCACTAATTATGTTGTGCTATTATGAACCAATGTTTGTGCAACATAACTAGTTCCTGCCAGGGCAATGGGGGCAAAGTTGGATACCACCCCTGTGCTCTTCCTTCCTTGGGGAGCTTCCGCCGATTCCCTCTATAAATGGAAGGAGCCCTGCCATTAACAGTTCATAGAATTTTTCCATTACCACTTCAGCATCTGATAAATCTCCAAGCAAACAAATGTTCACCAATACAATGTTTCACCAATACTTTCAATACATTTTTGCTAGTTGCTTTGATCATTATACCGTAATTGTCATCAACAGAATATAGGATGGATATAGAGCAGGATGTGTAAAAAAAAAAAAGTACTAACTCCTAGATTATCGTAAACACAGAGGCAAAATACAAAATTCCATTTTTATCCTTTTATTCAAAGGCTTCAAATAATCTTCATTGGGGGGGAAATCTACATCTAGGCACACAGGACTAATATCCTCTGAATTACAAGAAATGAAAAAGGCGGAATCCCAGGCATAGGGCACAATCCTATACATACTTAGACAGAAAAATGTCATAAAACTCTCTAGGCATTCATTCTGTCTGGACATGCATTGGACTGTGCCCTAAGAGATCTTTAGAGTTGGCAGGATGTTGAGTAACTGAGGACACAGTCCTATGCGTGCTTAGCTGGGGGGGGGGGGGGGAGTCATACAACTCCCAGCACTGTAACACTTTTTCTGTCTAAACATGCATAGAATTGCGCCCTAAATGGAAAAAGTCAAACATTAAGCTGAACTAGGAGGTTCATGCACCTTATCTCTAATGCTATTGTTTTACTTGCTCCTTTGTGCAGGGTCATGTCTGTGGCTTATGTGGGAACTATGATGGCAATGGAATTAATGACTTTACAACCCGGAGTCAGTCTGTAGTGGGTGACGTGCTGGAGTTTGGAAACAGTTGGAAAGTATCTCCCACATGTCCTGATGCCAAATGCCTAAAGGATCCTTGCTCCAAGAACCCTTACAGAAAGTCCTGGTCACAGAAGCAATGTAGCATCATCCACAGTGATATCTTTGCTGCCTGCCACTCTCAGGTACACAAAATCCTACATTCAGGAATCTTCCAGATGTCTAATATTCATTCAAGCTTGGGGTGTCCAGTGGGACATGGTTAGTTGGGCCCATAGAGTCGTTTGTCTGGAACTCTATATTCTATGGGAGCAGTTGCAAACCCAAAGGGAAAACATATTACTGTTGATTTTATTTTTATTTTTCACACATTTCGAAGGAATTGTCACAAGTGTTTATGGGTAAGACACATGCTGCTTTAATTTCTTAATAGGTTGATCCAACTAAATTCTATGAAGCTTGTGTGACTGATGCCTGCGCTTGTGACACCGGGGGAGACTGTGAATGTTTCTGTACGGCTGTAGCTGCCTATGCTCAAGCATGCAGTGAATTTGGAGTGTGCATATCATGGAGATCGCCATCCATATGTCGTGAGTACCAGTCCATGCTTGAATGGATAGTGAAAGTAGGGGAGAGGGGGAATGAAAATTAGCCTCAAGGCATTTCCCCTCCCCCATTGGTTACACAACAATTCAATAAATATTACATTACCTATTTTAATAAACACCACACTGAAGAAAATGCTGGGATTGTTGTGTTGCTGTGAATGCGTATTGCAGATCAACAACCACCCAATAGATATGCCAAATTGATGGCTGGTATGACAGTAATTGCTAACGGCCCCATTTAGTTGAATTAGTATTGAAGTATTAATATTAGTCTTAAAGCCTGTGCTGTCATCTTCTGATCACTTTATGTACAGGCTTCAGCATACTTTGTCATGGCATCCATAATTATGTTAATGGCATGGGCAGTGATAAGCATCCATGCTGGAATATTTGATTCTTAATATCTTTCTCCTGTTTTGTTTAGCAATGTTCTGTGACTATTACAATAGCGAAGGAGACTGTAATTGGCACTACAAGCCTTGCGGAGCCCCGTGCATGAAAACATGTAGGAACCCCAGTGGGAGATGCCTTTATCATTTACCTGGCTTGGAAGGTAAGAAGAGTTCGGCGGTCTGATTGTACTTACTGGGCCAACTACTATGCAACATGATGTTAGTTTTACTTCTTCAGTTCCCATAGGCTTCTTTCCTTTGGCTGCAAATAGGTTGCTTTCCTAGAGCCAGTGGAGACATGTTGTAATAGATGCAATATCAGATTTCTTGGCATTTTTTGCTTTGCCGGTGTGGGGCTTTGCATTGGATTGGGGCCACCCATTCCCTCTGCACCTTTTCAATCATCTCTCCACCAAGCTGCTATTAGCTAAGCTTGGGGAGAAGACAGGTATCAGTATTGTACCTGTCTTTTTTCTTCATGATGGCTGATAGCAACTTCTGGGAGGGGAGGATTTTACTCACCAGGGAAATATGGGGACAAGAGTTGGAAGGTCTCTTGACACTGATATACTGAAAATGTAGGTTCTGGATATGGAGAGGGAGATGGGATGGCACCACAGAGAGGGCCCACTCTTGGAAACCCATTCTTCTCATCTCTGAAAGGGGGACACAATAGTGAGCTAGATCCATCTAGGAGCAGATGACCCTAGAGATACCGAGATCTCAGACTGTATAGGGCAGGGATAGGATATTTTAATCATGTATGCTATGTTTTTAATCAGTTTTTAATGTGTTTTATATTCACTGTTGTTCTCTGCCTCGATCCAAGTGGAGAGGCGGGTAAGAAATTTATTATTATTATTATTATTATTATTATTATTATTATTATTATTATTATTATTATTATTATTATTATTAGACCTCAGGCCTAATCCAGCCCATGAAGTTTCCCCATCCAGCCTATAGCCCCTATCAGGACCTCTCCCCTGTAGGCTAACAGGGAGTGATCACATTCCTCTTACCTTCATCGATCAAAGATAATACTGGGGTTTCCAATGGGAGAGTGGGAGCAGCTCATTAAGTGCTTCAGCCACCTCGCTTCCTCCCCAATGGGGGAAGATGCAGAGCCATCAAGGATACTCTCACTGATGCATGGGTGGGGGAGCATGGCACCCCACCCCTTAGGTTTTGCTGCATGCAAGCTTTCCCCAGACGGGGAAAGTCTACACATAGCAAAGTTCACTCCATCGCCAAGATGCTAGCAAGAGAAGCACTCCTCCACACGACTCCTCAGTTGGGGCATCTTTGCTATGCCAGCCAGGGAAAGTCTGCACACAATGTAGCCAGGAACCGGATGACATCAGAAGGCATGGCCCCACTCCTGGCATAAGAGCATGGCCCTGCCCCTTGCATCACCTGGCCTGTGAGGGAGTCTGGGGACACCAATCTGGCCTGACACTCCTGGTGTATAGCAGCCTTCCTCAATCTGGTAGCCCTGAAATATTTTAGGCTACAACTCCCAACATGATAAAAGATGAGAAAAATGCAGAAAAGATGAAATGGCACCACTGACCTTTGACCAATGATCCATTTAATACGACTCACCCTCATCCTTTCCTTTCTCTCAGGTTGCTACCCGCACTGTCCAGCAGATAAGCCCTATTTTAATGAGGATGAGATGAAATGTGTTGGTGTTTGTGGGTGTTACGATCCTCAGGGTAACTATTATCCACCAGGAAAAACTTTTTACTCAAGAGAGACATGTCAATCATGGTAAGTGTGTATAGTCTGACAATATTAAGTAAAAATAAACACAGCAGAGTTCAGTAGCCATGTTCCCTGTGTACTGTATACATTTAATCTCAGTCAATAAAATTAACCTTTCGGTGGAACGAAGCAATTAACATTTCGGTGGAACTAAATACCAATATGTGATTTTATGGATCTACCTTCTCAAATTTCACTGTTATTTTTTCTTTTTACAGTAAATGCACCAGCAAAGGTATAGAGTGTAGCTACGATGCTAAAGGTAAGTTGTAGAAATTCATGAATGGCACCTTAGGAAATATTTCATATGACATTGCCTAACCACAAGCCATTCTTACTCTTCTAAACTTCAGCATGCTACTGCTATTATGAAGAAAAGGAATATATCTACAAGGATGTCATCTACAACACCACAGATGGCTTGGGCTGGTGCATGACTGCAATCTGTGAGGCAAATGGAACAATCAGTAGACAAAGCTACGAATGCCCTGGAATTACAGCAACAACGCCATTTACATTTTCTACCACTCCGCCTATAACAGCAGGTATTTCAGTAAACACCTTGGGTTGCAACTCTATATAAACTTACATTGAACTCAGTGGGACTTGCTTCTGAGTAAAGATGGACAGAATTGCATTGCTAGTCATCTGTAAAATGTCACATGCTGCAAATAAACACTGCTTGCTAGTTTCATGCCTTACTCCTAAATAATTTAACAAGTACTCAATGATCTTCCTCTTAAGAGGAACTATGCAGCAGTGTTTGTTTTTTTGCAGATCCTAATGGGCATCTCTCTGCATACTTCTGCCCAAGCAGATGCCTCTGAGAACTGAAAAACTCCAGCTGAGTATAAAGCAGAGCAGCAGTCACCCCTCCGAGTGGACTGAGAGAGTTCTAGAAGAAGGGAAATCCTATTAATCTATTTCTCAAGATAACAAAATATTAAAAATGTAAAAGTGCTAGCCTTTCTGTGTTTAGGGGCAGGGGGAAGGATTGAACACAGATACCATCACAAAATGTCAAATTATTATATCGAAGTTTCCAAAATTTAAAAGGGTTTTTAAAAATGAAGCAAGCAGTATCTTTAAGAACAAAACCAAAAAGCACCCTGGTTCACCAGCTGTTTAATCTACATTGAAGTGCCCAAATCACTGGGCTGCAGTTCAGTGATAGAGCAATGCTCTGCATGCAGAAGGTCCCATGTTCAATCCTCAGCATCTCCAGGTAGGGCTGAAAAAACTCCTGCCTCAGGCTCTGGAGATCCATGGCTACAAATGTATAAAAAAATATTTTCAGTTCTTGTTTTGTGTGTTCTTTTTTAAATCAGGATTTACCCAGTTTGTACCTTCTGAACCAAGGAAAGGAAAGGAACCTCTCGTGCAAGCACTGAGTCATTACTGACTCTTGGAGGGACGCCAGCTTTCGCTGACGTTTTCTTGGCAGGCCTTATAGCAGGGTGGTTTGCCGTTGCCTTCCCCGGCCGTGATTACCTTTCCCCCAGCTAGCTGGGTACTCATTTTACCGACCTCGGGAGGATGGAAGGCTGAGTCGACCCGAGCCGGCTGCCTGAAACCAGCTTCCGCTGGGATCAAACTCAGGCCGTGGGGAGAGTTTCAGCTACAGAAACTGCTGCTTTACTGTTCTGCGCCACACGAGGCTCTTCTGAACCAAACACAGCCTCAAATGCAATCTGTATTTCTAAGCTTGCAATGTGGTTTACAGACCCACCCCAAAATGCATTTCACATCAGTACATCTGAAAAATGTGCATTAAAAAATGAGTACTATTGAAAAATGCACACAAGCATGCTTTAACCAATGAGAGAAGAATGCATTCATTTCAAAAATGCACACAACTGACATGTAAATTTCAGAAAATACACATGAATTTTTATGCAAAAAGAAAAAAAAAACAAGATCTGACTGTGATATGTACATGAAACTGAATGAGGCCTTAGCTAGACCCAAGATTTATCCCGGGATCATCCGGGGTTCATCTCTGCCTGCTCCTGGGATATCCTGTGTGTCATTTACGTGAACAGGGATGACCCCGGGACAAACCCGGGGTAAAGCTTCGGTCTAGCTAAGGCCTGAGTTTTGAGGTAGAATATGGAGAACTTTGACACACTCAGGTTTTGTTACCCACACGTCCGTAGGCTGTAGCCACTGCCATTCAAGTGGTGATAATACTGGGCTAGCTGGACTACTGGACTGACACAGTATAAGGCAACTTCCTTTGTCCCTGTGTTAAAAGGAACATCAATAGGTAAATCTAAAGAACTGATAGCACAAATGGTCCATAACAAATTGCATACCAAATACAACAGAATCAACAAAACTGAGAAGAACAATAATTATTTCGTAAAATATACTACCTGTCGTAGCTGGTGGTCTGGAGGTACCCTGGTGGTCTGGTCTACCAGGGAAGTAGGAATAATGTGTTTATTCCTGAGTTGCATAGACAGAAGTCATGGCAGAGGCCAGAGGTTCAAGAATTTTCCTTCCGCAAAATCATACATACTTTGCGAGTAATTTTATTAAAAGCAATTTTGCAGTAAAATCACAGCAAGAAAAATTGATGTCCAAAGTAAAATGTAATCTATAAAAATAATTGAATTCACTTTTTATTACAGAATCAACTACACCAAGAACAACAGCATGTGTCCATCGGGTATGTGAATGGACACAATGGTATGATGTCAGCTACCCAAATTATGGATCAAACAATGGGGATTATGAAACACCAGAAAACATAAGAGCCAAGGGACACAGCCTTTGTAAAATGCCAGATGAAGTTGAGTGCAGAGCTAAAAACCTTCCTGATGAAAAAATGGATTCCATCACTCAAAAGATACAATGTACCAAGGCGAATGGTTTGATTTGTAATAACAAAGAACAAGACCCACCAATCTGCTACAATTACGAGATCAAATTCCTATGCTGTCAATATATACCATGTGGTCTTTCAACAGCCACACCAGTTACTACAGCCAGTATGGAAACGACACGTCCATCCATAGAAACGTCAATAACAACACCAAGTAGTACACATAGTAAAACAGAACACCAAACAAGCATTCAAACAGCGCCGCCCACAACGAGTGAAAGCACGACAATTATGACAAGGACCACGGGACAAATAAATACCTCAACCATTTGCCTTCCCAAATGCAAGTGGAGCCCTTGGTTTGATACAACACATCCAACTGAAGGGACAGATGGTGGTGACTTTGAGAACTACGAAAATATCCGAGCGCAGGGAAACAATATCTGCGAGAAGCCCGAAAACATCGAGTGTCGGGCAGAGAAGTACCGCGAATACAGCCTGACTCAACTTGGACAGAAACTAGTATGCAACATCAGTGTCGGCCTGCTGTGCAAAAATGCAGACCAGTCAGTGAAGTTCCCAAAATGTCACAACTACGAGGTACGTTTCCAATGCTGCGACTACACCGATTGCCAGCCAGGAACAATTACACCAGGATCAACGATTGCTGCGACCACAACTACACAGGGAACCACCCTAGCGGTAATTACAACTCCAGCACCCTCCACAAGCTCCATGCCACGTCCAGCTGTATCGACAACCACTCAAAGAACCACACTAGTATCAACAACCATAGGGAGAACAACAGGAAAACAAACGGCCACGACACTTACTATTCCATCTTCCACCATTCAAATCACAACACCAAGCAAAACTAACACACCGTCACTCACACCTGGAACAGTCCCCACAGTGACAGCAACATCTCTACAATCCACCCCTCTGGCCAAACCAACAGCAACAATACCAACCGTCGCGACAACGGAAGAAACAACCAGCGGCGTGATCATCACAACGACCACTCTTGCCCCCACCCCTTCAACTGCATTCGGAAGCACCTCTTCCTTTTGCCTTCCCAAGTGTCAGTGGACCCCTTGGTTTGATACAACTCAGCCAACCAATGGGATAGACGACGGCGACTTTGAGACCTACGAAAATATTCGAGCGCAGGGAAACCATATCTGCAAGAAGCCTGAAGCCATCGAGTGCCGGGCACAGATGTACCGCGAATACAGCCTGACTCAACTTGGACAGAAAGTTGAGTGCAACATTGCCTTTGGATTGGTGTGCAATAATTCGGACCAGTCAGTGAAGTTCCAGCAATGTCACAACTACGAGGTCAGAGTCCGATGCTGTGACTACAGCCATTGCTCACCAGGAACGACACCAGGCTCAACGACTGCTGCCACCACAACGGCACCCGGAAGCACCCCGGGAAGGATCACAACTGCGGCGTCCTCCACAAGCTCTGGGCCACCTCCAGGTGTGTTGACCACCACTGAAAGCACCACGGTGGTGTCCACAACCCAAGGAAGAACAACAGAAAAAGAAACAACCACAACTCTTACTACTCCAATTTCCACCGTCTCAGTTACAACACCAAGTGCGGGCAGCACACATTCAGTGACCCCTGGAACAGTCCCCAGTGTGACAACCACATCTGTGCAATCCACCCCTCTGCCCACCACCACGTCAACGATACCAATCACCCCGGTCATCACAACGACCACTCTTGCCCCCACCCCTTCAACTGCATTCGGAAGCACCTCTTCCTTTTGCCTTCCCAAGTGTCAGTGGACCCCTTGGTTTGATACAACTCAGCCAACCAATGGGATAGACGACGGCGACTTTGAGACCTACGAAAATATTCGAGCGCAGGGAAACCATATCTGCAAGAAGCCTGAAGCCATCGAGTGCCGGGCACAGATGTACCGCGAATACAGCCTGACTCAACTTGGACAGAAAGTTGAGTGCAACATTGCCTTTGGATTGGTGTGCAATAATTCGGACCAGTCAGTGAAGTTCCAGCAATGTCACAACTACGAGGTCAGAGTCCGATGCTGTGACTACAGCCATTGCTCACCAGGAACGACACCAGGCTCAACGACTGCTGCCACCACAACGGCACCCGGAAGCACCCCGGGAAGGATCACAACTGCGGCGTCCTCCACAAGCTCTGGGCCACCTCCAGGTGTGTTGACCACCACTGAAAGCACCACGGTGGTGTCCACAACCCAAGGAAGAACAACAGAAAAAGAAACAACCACAACTCTTACTACTCCAATTTCCACCGTCTCAGTTACAACACCAAGTGCGGGCAGCACACATTCAGTGACCCCTGGAACAGTCCCCAGTGTGACAACCACATCTGTGCAATCCACCCCTCTGCCCACCACCACGTCAACGATACCAATCACCCCGGTCATCACAACGACCACTCTTGCCCCCACCCCTTCAACTGCATTCGGAAGCACCTCTTCCTTTTGCCTTCCCAAGTGTCAGTGGACCCCTTGGTTTGATACAACTCAGCCAACCAATGGGATAGACGACGGCGACTTTGAGACCTACGAAAATATCCGCAAGCATGGAGGCGATATCTGCAAGAAGCCTCATGACATTGACTGCCGGTCGGAAAAGTACCCAGACCATAGCCTGACTCAACTTGGACAGAAAGTTGAGTGCAACATTGCCTTTGGATTGGTGTGCAATAATTCGGACCAGTCAGTGAAGTTCCAGCAATGTCTCAACTACGAGGTCAGAGTCCGATGCTGTGACTACAGCCATTGCTCACCAGGAACGACACCAGGCTCAACGACTGCTGCCACCACAACGGCACCCGGAAGCACCCCGGGAAGGATCACAACTGCGGCGTCCTCCACAAGCTCTGGACCACCTCCAGGTGTGTTGACCACCACTGAAAGCACCACGGTGGTGTCCACAACCCAAGGAAGAACAACAGAAAAAGAAACAACCACAACTCTTACTACTCCAATTTCCACCGTCTCAGTTACAACACCAAGTGCGGGCAGCACACATTCAGTGACCCCTGGAACAGTCCCCAGTGTGACAACCACATCTGTGCAATCCACCCCTCTGCCCACCACCACGTCAACGATACCAATCACCCCGGTCATCACAACGACCACTCTTGCCCCCACCCCTTCAACTGCATTCGGAAGCACCTCTTCCTTTTGCCTTCCCAAGTGTCAGTGGACCCCTTGGTTTGATACAACTCAGCCAACCAATGGGATAGACGACGGCGACTTTGAGACCTACGAAAATATTCGAGCGCAGGGAAACCATATCTGCAAGAAGCCTGAAGCCATCGAGTGCCGGGCACAGATGTACCGCGAATACAGCCTGACTCAACTTGGACAGAAAGTTGAGTGCAACATTGCCTTTGGATTGGTGTGCAATAATTCGGACCAGTCAGTGAAGTTCCAGCAATGTCACAACTACGAGGTCAGAGTCCGATGCTGTGACTACAGCCATTGCTCACCAGGAACGACACCAGGCTCAACGACTGCTGCCACCACAACGGCACCCGGAAGCACCCCGGGAAGGATCACAACTGCGGCGTCCTCCACAAGCTCTGGGCCACCTCCAGGTGTGTTGACCACCACTGAAAGCACCACGGTGGTGTCCACAACCCAAGGAAGAACAACAGAAAAAGAAACAACCACAACTCTTACTACTCCAATTTCCACCGTCTCAGTTACAACACCAAGTGCGGGCAGCACACATTCAGTGACCCCTGGAACAGTCCCCAGTGTGACAACCACATCTGTGCAATCCACCCCTCTGCCCACCACCACGTCAACGATACCAATCACCCCGGTCATCACAACGACCACTCTTGCCCCCACCCCTTCAACTGCATTCGGAAGCACCTCTTCCTTTTGCCTTCCCAAGTGTCAGTGGACCCCTTGGTTTGATACAACTCAACCAACCAATGGGATAGACGACGGCGACTTTGAGACCTACGAAAATATCCGCAAGCATGGAGGCGATATCTGCAAGAAGCCTCATGACATTGACTGCCGGTCGGAAAAGTACCCAGACCATAGCCTGACTCAACTTGGACAGAAAGTTGAGTGCAACATTGCCTTTGGATTGGTGTGCAATAATTCGGACCAGTCAGTGAAGTTCCAGCAATGTCTCAACTACCAGGTCAGAGTCCGATGCTGTGACTACAGCCATTGCTCACCAGGAACGACACCAGGCTCAACGACTGCTGCCACCACAACGGCACCCGGAAGCACCCCGGGAAGGATCACAACTGCGGCGTCCTCCACAAGCTCTGGACCACCTCCAGGTGTGTTGACCACCACTGAAAGCACCACGGTGGTGTCCACAACCCAAGGAAGAACAACAGAAAAAGAAACAACCACAACTCTTACTACTCCAATTTCCACCGTCTCAGTTACAACACCAAGTGCGGGCAGCACACATTCAGTGACCCCTGGAACAGTCCCCAGTGTGACAACCACATCTGTGCAATCCACCCCTCTGCCCACCACCACGTCAACGATACCAATCACCCCGGTCATCACAACGACCACTCTTGCCCCCACCCCTTCAACTGCATTCGGAAGCACCTCTTCCTTTTGCCTTCCCAAGTGTCAGTGGACCCCTTGGTTTGATACAACTCAGCCAACCAATGGGATAGACGACGGCGACTTTGAGACCTACGAAAATATTCGAGCGCAGGGAAACCATATCTGCAAGAAGCCTGAAGCCATCGAGTGCCGGGCACAGATGTACCGCGAATACAGCCTGACTCAACTTGGACAGAAAGTTGAGTGCAACATTGCCTTTGGATTGGTGTGCAATAATTCGGACCAGTCAGTGAAGTTCCAGCAATGTCACAACTACGAGGTCAGAGTCCGATGCTGTGACTACAGCCATTGCTCACCAGGAACGACACCAGGCTCAACGACTGCTGCCACCACAACGGCACCCGGAAGCACCCCGGGAAGGATCACAACTGCGGCGTCCTCCACAAGCTCTGGGCCACCTCCAGGTGTGTTGACCACCACTGAAAGCACCACGGTGGTGTCCACAACCCAAGGAAGAACAACAGAAAAAGAAACAACCACAACTCTTACTACTCCAATTTCCACCGTCTCAGTTACAACACCAAGTGCGGGCAGCACACATTCAGTGACCCCTGGAACAGTCCCCAGTGTGACAACCACATCTGTGCAATCCACCCCTCTGCCCACCACCACGTCAACGATACCAATCACCCCGGTCATCACAACGACCACTCTTGCCCCCACCCCTTCAACTGCATTCGGAAGCACCTCTTCCTTTTGCCTTCCCAAGTGTCAGTGGACCCCTTGGTTTGATACAACTCAGCCAACCAATGGGATAGACGACGGCGACTTTGAGACCTACGAAAATATTCGAGCGCAGGGAAACCATATCTGCAAGAAGCCTGAAGCCATCGAGTGCCGGGCACAGATGTACCGCGAATACAGCCTGACTCAACTTGGACAGAAAGTTGAGTGCAACATTGCCTTTGGATTGGTGTGCAATAATTCGGACCAGTCAGTGAAGTTCCAGCAATGTCACAACTACGAGGTCAGAGTCCGATGCTGTGACTACAGCCATTGCTCACCAGGAACGACACCAGGCTCAACGACTGCTGCCACCACAACGGCACCCGGAAGCACCCCGGGAAGGATCACAACTGCGGCGTCCTCCACAAGCTCTGGGCCACCTCCAGGTGTGTTGACCACCACTGAAAGCACCACGGTGGTGTCCACAACCCAAGGAAGAACAACAGAAAAAGAAACAACCACAACTCTTACTACTCCAATTTCCACCGTCTCAGTTACAACACCAAGTGCGGGCAGCACACATTCAGTGACCCCTGGAACAGTCCCCAGTGTGACAACCACATCTGTGCAATCCACCCCTCTGCCCACCACCACGTCAACGATACCAATCACCCCGGTCATCACAACGACCACTCTTGCCCCCACCCCTTCAACTGCATTCGGAAGCACCTCTTCCTTTTGCCTTCCCAAGTGTCAGTGGACCCCTTGGTTTGATACAACTCAGCCAACCAATGGGATAGACGACGGCGACTTTGAGACCTACGAAAATATTCGAGCGCAGGGAAACCATATCTGCAAGAAGCCTGAAGACATTGAGTGCCGGGCAGAGATGTACCGCGAATACAGCCTGACTCAACTTGGACAGAAAGTTGAATGCAACATTGCCTTTGGATTGGTGTGCAATAATTCGGACCAGTCAGTGAAGTTCCAGCAATGTCACAACTACCAGGTCAGAGTCCGATGCTGTGACTACAGCCATTGCTCACCAGGAACGACACCAGGCTCAACGACTGCTGCCACCACAACGGCACCCGGAAGCACCCCGGGAAGGATCACAACTGCGGCGTCCTCCACAAGCTCTGGACCACCTCCAGGTGTGTTGACCACCACTGAAAGCACCACGGTGGTGTCCACAACCCAAGGAAGAACAACAGAAAAAGAAACAACCACAACTCTTACTACTCCAATTTCCACCGTCTCAGTTACAACACCAAGTGCGGGCAGCACACATTCAGTGACCCCTGGAACAGTCCCCAGTGTGACAACCACATCTGTGCAATCCACCCCTCTGCCCACCACCACGTCAACGATACCAATCACCCCGGTCATCACAACGACCACTCTTGCCCCCACCCCTTCAACTGCATTCGGAAGCACCTCTTCCTTTTGCCTTCCCAAGTGTCAGTGGACCCCTTGGTTTGATACAACTCAGCCAACCAATGGGATAGACGACGGCGACTTTGAGACCTACGAAAATATTCGAGCGCAGGGAAACCATATCTGCAAGAAGCCTGAAGCCATCGAGTGCCGGGCACAGATGTACCGCGAATACAGCCTGACTCAACTTGGACAGAAAGTTGAGTGCAACATTGCCTTTGGATTGGTGTGCAATAATTCGGACCAGTCAGTGAAGTTCCAGCAATGTCACAACTACGAGGTCAGAGTCCGATGCTGTGACTACAGCCATTGCTCACCAGGAACGACACCAGGCTCAACGACTGCTGCCACCACAACGGCACCCGGAAGCACCCCGGGAAGGATCACAACTGCGGCGTCCTCCACAAGCTCTGGGCCACCTCCAGGTGTGTTGACCACCACTGAAAGCACCACGGTGGTGTCCACAACCCAAGGAAGAACAACAGAAAAAGAAACAACCACAACTCTTACTACTCCAATTTCCACCGTCTCAGTTACAACACCAAGTGCGGGCAGCACACATTCAGTGACCCCTGGAACAGTCCCCAGTGTGACAACCACATCTGTGCAATCCACCCCTCTGCCCACCACCACGTCAACGATACCAATCACCCCGGTCATCACAACGACCACTCTTGCCCCCACCCCTTCAACTGCATTCGGAAGCACCTCTTCCTTTTGCCTTCCCAAGTGTCAGTGGACCCCTTGGTTTGATACAACTCAGCCAACCAATGGGATAGACGACGGCGACTTTGAGACCTACGAAAATATTCGAGCGCAGGGAAACCATATCTGCAAGAAGCCTGAAGCCATCGAGTGCCGGGCACAGATGTACCGCGAATACAGCCTGACTCAACTTGGACAGAAAGTTGAGTGCAACATTGCCTTTGGATTGGTGTGCAATAATTCGGACCAGTCAGTGAAGTTCCAGCAATGTCACAACTACGAGGTCAGAGTCCGATGCTGTGACTACAGCCATTGCTCACCAGGAACGACACCAGGCTCAACGACTGCTGCCACCACAACGGCACCCGGAAGCACCCCGGGAAGGATCACAACTGCGGCGTCCTCCACAAGCTCTGGACCACCTCCAGGTGTGTTGACCACCACTGAAAGCACCACGGTGGTGTCCACAACCCAAGGAAGAACAACAGAAAAAGAAACAACCACAACTCTTACTACTCCAATTTCCACCGTCTCAGTTACAACACCAAGTGCGGGCAGCACACATTCAGTGACCCCTGGAACAGTCCCCAGTGTGACAACCACATCTGTGCAATCCACCCCTCTGCCCACCACCACGTCAACGATACCAATCACCCCGGTCATCACAACGACCACTCTTGCCCCCACCCCTTCAACTGCATTCGGAAGCACCTCTTCCTTTTGCCTTCCCAAGTGTCAGTGGACCCCTTGGTTTGATACAACTCAGCCAACCAATGGGATAGACGACGGCGACTTTGAGACCTACGAAAATATTCGAGCGCAGGGAAACCATATCTGCAAGAAGCCTGAAGCCATCGAGTGCCGGGCACAGATGTACCGCGAATACAGCCTGACTCAACTTGGACAGAAAGTTGAGTGCAACATTGCCTTTGGATTGGTGTGCAATAATTCGGACCAGTCAGTGAAGTTCCAGCAATGTCACAACTACGAGGTCAGAGTCCGATGCTGTGACTACAGCCATTGCTCACCAGGAACGACACCAGGCTCAACGACTGCTGCCACCACAACGGCACCCGGAAGCACCCCGGGAAGGATCACAACTGCGGCGTCCTCCACAAGCTCTGGGCCACCTCCAGGTGTGTTGACCACCACTGAAAGCACCACGGTGGTGTCCACAACCCAAGGAAGAACAACAGAAAAAGAAACAACCACAACTCTTACTACTCCAATTTCCACCGTCTCAGTTACAACACCAAGTGCGGGCAGCACACATTCAGTGACCCCTGGAACAGTCCCCAGTGTGACAACCACATCTGTGCAATCCACCCCTCTGCCCACCACCACGTCAACGATACCAATCACCCCGGTCATCACAACGACCACTCTTGCCCCCACCCCTTCAACTGCATTCGGAAGCACCTCTTCCTTTTGCCTTCCCAAGTGTCAGTGGACCCCTTGGTTTGATACAACTCAGCCAACCAATGGGATAGACGACGGCGACTTTGAGACCTACGAAAATATTCGAGCGCAGGGAAACCATATCTGCAAGAAGCCTGAAGCCATCGAGTGCCGGGCACAGATGTACCGCGAATACAGCCTGACTCAACTTGGACAGAAAGTTGAGTGCAACATTGCCTTTGGATTGGTGTGCAATAATTCGGACCAGTCAGTGAAGTTCCAGCAATGTCACAACTACGAGGTCAGAGTCCGATGCTGTGACTACAGCCATTGCTCACCAGGAACGACACCAGGCTCAACGACTGCTGCCACCACAACGGCACCCGGAAGCACCCCGGGAAGGATCACAACTGCGGCGTCCTCCACAAGCTCTGGGCCACCTCCAGGTGTGTTGACCACCACTGAAAGCACCACGGTGGTGTCCACAACCCAAGGAAGAACAACAGAAAAAGAAACAACCACAACTCTTACTACTCCAATTTCCACCGTCTCAGTTACAACACCAAGTGCGGGCAGCACACATTCAGTGACCCCTGGAACAGTCCCCAGTGTGACAACCACATCTGTGCAATCCACCCCTCTGCCCACCACCACGTCAACGATACCAATCACCCCGGTCATCACAACGACCACTCTTGCCCCCACCCCTTCAACTGCATTCGGAAGCACCTCTTCCTTTTGCCTTCCCAAGTGTCAGTGGACCCCTTGGTTTGATACAACTCAGCCAACCAATGGGATAGACGACGGCGACTTTGAGACCTACGAAAATATTCGAGCGCAGGGAAACCATATCTGCAAGAAGCCTGAAGCCATCGAGTGCCGGGCACAGATGTACCGCGAATACAGCCTGACTCAACTTGGACAGAAAGTTGAGTGCAACATTGCCTTTGGATTGGTGTGCAATAATTCGGACCAGTCAGTGAAGTTCCAGCAATGTCACAACTACGAGGTCAGAGTCCGATGCTGTGACTACAGCCATTGCTCACCAGGAACGACACCAGGCTCAACGACTGCTGCCACCACAACGGCACCCGGAAGCACCCCGGGAAGGATCACAACTGCGGCGTCCTCCACAAGCTCTGGACCACCTCCAGGTGTGTTGACCACCACTGAAAGCACCACGGTGGTGTCCACAACCCAAGGAAGAACAACAGAAAAAGAAACAACCACAACTCTTACTACTCCAATTTCCACCGTCTCAGTTACAACACCAAGTGCGGGCAGCACACATTCAGTGACCCCTGGAACAGTCCCCAGTGTGACAACCACATCTCAGCAATCTACCCATGTGTCCACACCAACAGCAACCCCCATAATTGTCTCCACTTCAGCTTTTACAGCAGGTAAGTCAAAGAAACTTCTCTATGTTTGGTTTTCTAGAAGTGGTAGGATATCATTGATAGTTCTCCAACTGCTATTTCTCAGGTTTTTAACCATTCGTCCAGGGATGATATCAAATATTACTTCTGAAATTTAATACCGGTGTTTTTTTTGCTGGGATTTGCAGTTCATGTTCTTACTTATATATGGCTTATGCTTGTGACATATATTAACTTTACAATTGTTGTCATGCTGCCATTAATATGACTTCTGGGACTAGAATTTGTATTCTATGGGGTCGATATCTTGTAATTCTTAGGAGAATTCTGCTCTAACTATCGGAACTAAGCAGGGAGATTATGTTCTCCCCCACCCCCTTCCTGTTTTTCTGCTAGAGAGCTGGGCCTCTTCTCATGCAGCCTGAGAAGTGACATAAATGAGTTGTAGAGGAAGAGGGGGCTGGCAATGATTCCTGACCCACTTTCTTCCTCCAGTCTTTTAATGGAAGTAGCCGTTCTGTGAACAGCATGGCCAGTCTGTATCCAACCCATTCTGTTATTAAAATATGTAGTTCTAAATACGCTGTAACTTTTCACCGTTATTCCATTTTCCACGCTTTCATTTTAATTGGGACTCTAAGGGGCTATCTGTTTCCCCTTTGGCGGTTGCGCAATGGTGCTGCGTCTTTTATACAACACAGCCCCCAACTCTCAGCCACCACAGGACTTTTCCTGAAGCTGCAGATTTAAAAAGCTGGGGACTCGCCCTGACTTTTTGCTTTTCTACAAGGTCACCACCCTCTTCCCACCATCTGTCAGTGGTGACCTTGCTTCTGGCTGGGGGAGTTCCAGGGGAGGATCATAACAACCGATAGTTGCTGGAAGAGTGGAAGGCTGGGCAGCGGGCAGGGAACAGGCCACAAGTCAAATGGCCATCAGAAAGCCCATGTTCCCTCCTTCTGTGGAAGTTAACTGTTGCCACCCTGAAGTTGCGTTACCATGGGGTTTTAAGGGAATGCTTGGCTGAAGCAGTACTATGAAGATACCCCCTATGACATCATGTCACATATTATCCTTTTCAAGTTTTGGTATCCTAATTATTAGAAATACCAATATCCAGCAATTTACGATTTTTCTCATTGCTACCTTGCCTTTTATAATCAGTGTGATTCTACAGGTTCTTTTGAATATATTTATGGACACATATATATATATGTTTTTTACTGGTTGGATATATTTAAAGCTATGCATCACATTACGTGTCAGTTCAATGTAGAGCAAAACATTTGCTGTAATCCTAGTAGCCAAAACATGAGAAGCTTTGGTCAGTCCTCCTGAACACGTCTCAAATATCTTTTCAGTGCTATTGCATGCAGCAAGTTTTGACTTTGCTAAGAGATTCAAATGGGAAATTGCATTTACAGTACTTTTTAAGGGACATTATTTTTCATCCAGGTAGAGATATAGGCACTCAAGAATGTGGCCCCTTAGTTGGATCACATAGCATGTAAAACACACACACAACAACAACATGGATTTGTTGTGTTAAATAGAGAACTATTCTTGTAGTACAGTTATCATATTAAAAACTGCAGACCCAAACATTCTTGTAGGTCCAACTGCAATTAATTGGATTTCTGAGTTAATATGCTTAGGGAAGCTAAAGCTTCTGATATCTACAGCGTCCTTTCTTATCTTTGTGCCCTATAGCTGGACTATAACTCTCAGACTCATCAACGGTGTCTAACTAACACCAAGTTCCAGTAGTATAACTTCATCAACTGGTTTCATTTTCATAAATTACCACTTTACTTACATCTGTCTTTTCTATTTTGTCTTCAACAGCATCAAGTACAACACCAAGTAGTTCCATACATTCCACAATAGGAACTGCAACTGTCACTTCAAGCAGAACGACGCCATGTTTCTGCCATGTGTCTGGAATGACTGATTCTTTCTTTTCCCCTGGTAAGTTTCTCTCAATATATATGAAGCAACTGAATTTTGCTTTGATTGTAGATACACTTTGATTGGCCCTTTTATAGAACTGCTTTACCCAGGGAAGTCCACTTTGGTGCTTTGGTGTGTAGTTTAAAGTGACTAGCTGGGAAACATTTTTACTTATGCTTGTGTTTTAAACAATTTTAAGCACTTTTTAAACCAAAGTGTTTTAAATACATTTGACAAGTTTATACCACTATTTACAATATTTGTTTTATTGGTTTTTTTTAAAATTGCTATATACCATCTTGAGTATTTTATAGAAACAGGTTGTTAGAAACAGGTTGTTGGCTCTAATCCATTCTGCATTTCCAAGAGGCTGCACTGTCTGAATGGGAGAACTCAGTATAGAACTCAGTGGATGCATCTGTCCTCTTTACATTTTCTCATCTGGCACTTATCCATGTATACTTACTACCAAGTAGCAGGCATTTACTTTTAACAGGAGGCCGATGTACGGCTCCCATAAAAGCATTCAATGTCTCCTCTCCTGTCCAGAGTCCTGGAGCCACACGTTCCATATTATTAGTTGATGACCAGCTGAAGATGGTCAGGAAAGAAAGGGAAAGGGGTTCCCTTGAGCCTCAAACTGATCCCCTCTTCTTGGCATAGCTGTAGCCATGAGAGAGTGAATCTTTCCAACTATAAATAACTATAAGAGTTTAATTCTATGCATGTTTATTTGGGGCTACTTCTTAGTAAACATGATTAGGACTGCATTGCATGTAGATAATAAATAAATTTGTACCATGCGTTCACTTTTAAGTTTTATGACATCATTGGGTTTACCTTATTTGTACATGTTGCCTTACACTTTATTTATTTATTTTTCCTTTTAAATAGGGCAACTAATTTATAATAGAACTGATAATTCCGGGTGCAGATTTTATGCAGTTTGCAACCAGCATTGTGAAGTTGAGAGGAAGGTAGAATGTCCTTCTACAACATCCCGACCATCAACATCACCAGTTACAACTGTGGGAACATCATCTACTCCCAAACCCACAGTTGTTATTCCCTCAACTGAATCACACACTTCTTCCCTTGTACCAACTGAAGGAACAACTCCTGTACCGGGCTGCCCCAATGTTGATCCACCTAGAAAGGTAATTCCACTTTAGTGCTGCTATTTATTTGTGCATTATTGGCATCTTTTCATCACAAATTTTCCATGAATGTATTAAATGGTTAATTGATTTTGCAGGCTAGATTTCACGGTAATTTGATGTAGCACAAGGGTGCACATTGCATGAAGCAGGCTGCATACACACACACCCCAAAACATTTGTCTCAGCCCCCATGGGTGCCCAAATCGTTCCCATACCTGATTTCCTAGCAGACTGTACTCTAGTCCTTCTCCCTGAGAGCCTCATAAAGATTGCTGTTTTCCTGCCACTGCTAGCAGTGAGGAAAGAGCTATCTGTATCAGGATTTCTGGGATGTGTGGTGTGGGTGTATATATGCAAGTGTGTGCAGCTCCCAATCCCTGAGCCGGTATCACAAAGGTTGTTCACCCCTGGTGTAGTGTCATCCCTCTAGAAGTGTCCTCTCAATAAACACAACCTTACATGTAACATTCCTGAGAAAACAAGAACTTAAGCTTTGGACAAATAACTCATTTCTAGCCTTATTATTATAACATTCTCTTTGTGGAATAAAAATATAAACAATGCTCACACTCCTTCCATCTAATTAAAAAAAGGGGGCAATAAATTTAAATGGATAATTTTCTGAATGAGTTCAATAACTTTTGTTTTTGGAATCTGCAAAGAAATGTCTTCTTTTCAACAGAGGGATTCCTACTTCACATTTATTTGTTTGAACATCAGTATAATGGCTGTAGTATTTCTTTCGCTTTTCTTGGTATTTCTACTAGGTGGGGTGTCATCTATATAATATTATTTCTACCCCCTCCCCCATTTCGATTATATATGTTGTATACATTCTACAATGTTGATTTATTTGTATAAAAATTTACAAAAGGGCTATGAACAGTGTTTAGCCAATCATAAATGGATTAAAATGAAAAATAAGTAACTCCAGCCCTGTAAATGACAGGCATGGTGTCTGTAACAGACTACATATATTTGCACCCAGACCCAGATCTAGTTCTGCTTCAGAAAAGTGTTTATGCATGATTAGTTGCACTAGGTTAGGCATGTATATTTGAAGGTGCATTCAAATGTGCATTCTGATTAAAGCCACACAGTACAGATAGGTGGGGTGTACACTTAGATGTGCACCTGATTTATGCTCATGGTTCCTGTTCCAGTAAGTGATGTACATGCAGGATCTTCTTAACTAGACCAGGTTGTTAAAACAGTAAAGACGCAATCCTGTGCATGTTAAGACTGCAAAAGTCCTACAATTCCCCAGCTAGCCATGATGGCTGAGGAATGCTGGGAGTTGTGGGACTTTTTTCTGTCTAAACATGCATAGGATTGTACCCTAAACTGATAAGGTGTAGTCATTAAAGTGTTGGACATGAAGCAGGGAGACCAGGGTCCACACTAGCTGTGAAGCTACTACTTGATAGTGGGCCTATTACAGTCTCTCAGCCTAACTTGCCTCACAAGGTTATTGTGAGGATAAAAGCAGAAGGGAGAACTGCGACAACCAGCTCTGCACTGGGTTTACTCTGAATCACTCTTATTCTTTCTTGACCCCAAAGGACCCAGCTCAGGTGCCTTCATCAAGGGATTGGGATGCTAAATCTGTCCCTGTGGCACACCTTCTTCTGCTTAGGCCCCACAGCTATACAGATCCGCACCCTCGCCCCAACCTTCTCCCTTCCGCTGCCGCCATAGATCAACCTGTACCCTTCCCCGGTTACTCCAGTGACCACACCAGGTGTAAATGAATGTAATTTATTAACAAGACATTAATGCAGGTTCAAAAGCTTAATGGTTTCTCTCAGTTCACAAGTGTATGGTTTCAAAGTACAATGCGTAACGGTTTCAGATGGTAATTTCACTTCAATGTTTCACAATATAACTTAAGGTTCTCCTACCTACTCTACCCCTTCTAAACTACACTATTCTCCTTCCCACACACTAATCCACCAAAACAACAAACATGCAGACCCTTCCTAGCTCTATTCCAAATCTCTCTCTCCACATATTCCCTCCACATACCTGTCAGCAGCAGCATATATATCACACAGTCCTCCAACAACTCCCATTCTCTCACACCAATCCAGACACTCCACACAAACATCCAATCAGCACTCTCCTTCCATCCAGCACTCACTCCCCCTCTATGGCTTCATACTTACCATTCTGCCCCCACCCCACACACAGTGAGTACCTTCTTTAAGCATTCTTATTAACTAATAAACCTTTATATTAAACTTAACATCATAGCCATATGCAGTAAAAGATCACAAGAACCATGTATGCTGCCTTGAGCTCATTGAAGGAAAGACAGGAAGTGAATGCAATATATAATCATAAATTACAGCATTTTTGACTTCCACAGTTTACATGCATGTATCCACTGCACTGCTAAGATGGTCATATACAAAATCAATGCATATACAACAGGACTTTCACTGTCAGGGTGGACGACAGCTGATTGTTTTTGCAATGTTGAAGGTGACATGAGAAAGGTATCACTGCTTGTGGTATGTACACCCACCTGATGATTGTTGCTGGTGAAGAGGTTTTGAAGTTTTTTCTTATGTTTCAGAAATCCTTAACCCTATTTGCCAGAGATAGCAGTGAGTCAAAAAGGAACGTTTGTGTGTACACCAAAAGCAGCTGATGATGCCTCTCCCATCCTTTTCAACTCTCTTAAAAGCTGTCATGTGACTCCAGTCTTAGCGAAGGGGTGCCCCAGTAGAAAAGATACCCCAATTTTTCCAGGCATAGGGTTCACACTTCCTCCTGTGTCAATACGTTGCATAAGGGAAGCTGCCTTGTTAACATACACTCAGGGTTAAACTACATGCAGTGTTAAGTATGTAGGATGCAGCTCATCCTCACCATTTTGTTTACCTATGTGTAAACATGCAGTGGGGTCAGTCTAGATTGGTACCGTTGTAGAATGATAGGCGAGGTTTAATCTTTCTCACAAAACCAGTTCCCGGCTCCCCAAATTCGTCCCCCACCCCTAGAGCTAACAAAACCCCAGGGGCCTAATTCCTTTGGCACCAATGGAGGGTATAGTTTGTTTGTTTTTTAATTTTATAGCCCTGGGGGTGATTTGGGGGAATTATGGGGTGGAATTGGCCAGGTGGAGAGGCTTTAACCTTCCTCACCCATGCAAGATGGCCCTGATCCAGATTGGAGCGCTGTGCGCTTACACTAAAATAAAGAAAATGACAAGGATTAGCTGCAGGTAGACTGAGAGCTAAACTACATGCTGCACATATTTAATGTGCACCGTGTAGTTTCGTTCTCAGTCAACCTTGGATGAACCATACGCCTATTTCACCTCTGAAGCCTTGTTCAGGGTGGGGGGATGACCTCTTTCTACAATCACAAGCATTTCAGAATAACTCTCGTGTGGTTTGTTTCCAGGTTAATGAAACTTGGATGTTAAACAACTGCACTATGGCGACTTGTGAAGGAAACAACATAACTACTCTGGTGCATCAACCCCCTGCAGAAAAGATAGAATGTGCAAATGGTGTCTCACCAGTAGAAATAATAGATAAGGATGGCTGTCCCCGCTATGAGTGTGAATGTAAGTACACTGACTTGCAGTGCAACCCTATGCATGTCTACTCAGAAGAAAGTCCTACAGAGCTCAGTTGGACTTACTCCCAGTAAGTGTATAAAGGATTGTAGCCTTAATGAGCAATAAGAGAAATGATGCATACTTTAATTTTGTGGAATAAAAGGTTAAGATATTTTACTTACACTTCATTCATGATATTTTTACCTCTAACTTAATAATTGTTCACACTTTCTAATGGGTGGACTGAATTGGTATCTTGTTCTTCAAACCGAATAAGTGGAATAGCATTGTGACTAATGACTTCTGTAAATTTCTTTGGACATGCATTTCCTCAAGACTACTCCCCAGCAGTGAATATTCCTGATCTTTTGATTTCTCTATTACAGGCATTTGCACCGGTTGGGACAATTTTAACTATAGGACTTTTGATGGCACTTCGTACACTTTCCATGAGAATTGCACTTATGTCCTGGCAAAAGAGATTGTGGATAAACATGGAAACTTCAGTGTTTTGGTTAACAATTACTTCTGTGATGTAGCTAATAATCAGTCCTGTTCCAGATCCATCATTGTAAATTACAACTCTATGGAAGTAGTGCTAAGCAGTCAAATGCATAAAGGAGTGAGAATTAACAAGGTAATATGTCATAGGTTTTTAAACTGTGTTATCTCCTACAGTAATGGTACTTTAGCAAAAAGGAAAGGAAAGGAAAGAGTCATAATTGCACCAAGACTATATAAACCAGCTAATGGTTGTAACATGCACATAATTATTACAAAGATGTGCCTGTTTAAAGAATGCATATATTTCATCTCCTGCTTTAATCCCATCATGTGGACTGTGTTTAGGAATGAGTTGCAATCCCTCTAAATCATCTTAACCCTGAACACATCCATTCTGTTAAAAGCCTGAGCTTATTTTATTAATTTATGTTACTTAAGATATTTTTATGCTTGTTTTCAATTAAAAACTATCAGACAGGCTTAGAAATATTTAAAGCGACTCAATAAACACACCACTAAAAATGTATAAAAGGCAGCAGAGGGGCTCACAAGGATCTGCATTAATAGGGCTGCTTGATCTAAACTACACTGCAAAGCTTTAAGAGAAGTTGTCCAGATCTACATTTCAGCCTATCTAAAACACAAGTTCTTTAGTCTCTATTATATTGCTGGTTTTTTTTAGGTTCTATTCAACAATGAACCAGTCAGTAGCAGTTTCACCAAGAATGGCATTTCAGTTACCAGCGTTGGAACTACCATGACTGTTGAAATTCCGGCCATCCAGGCTTTTATTTCCTTCAATGGGCGCGCCTTCACCATAAAACTCCCATTTGGCCTGTTTGAACACAACACAGAGGGACAGTGTGGTAAATAAAAGGGTTAAATCTTATTCCACTTGGCCATTTCTTCAAAACAGTTTAATTAACATGTGCAGACCATGATCAAATGCGGATAATGATCAAAGTTGTGTGTAGAGGGTGCCAAGTGAACTTCTCTACTAATAAAGGCTCTTGGGGCCAAGAAAGACCTGCTGCCAGTTGGAGTAGGAAGATGGTCCAGGGAAAGATGGTCCAGTGGTCTGACTCGATAGAGATGTGCAAAATTGTGCACGGTGTGGAGAAAGTGGATAGGGAGACATTTTTCTCCCTCTCTCATAACTCTAGAATGAAGCTGATCGGTGGGAGATTATGGTATGCCTATGTACACCAATTGTTGGGGAACATGGGTGGGAGAATGCTGTTTCACTCATGTCTTGCCCGTGGGTGTTCCTGGGCAGCTGGTTGACCATTCTGTAAACAGAATGCTAGTCTAGATGGGCCCTTGGTCTGATCCAGCATGGCTCTTCTTCTGTTTTTATAATATGAAGCAGCTACATATATCCATATCCAAGAGCAAGAAACTTTGGGTGGTATCCAACTGTGTCGTTCAGTTAGTTCAAATGGCATTGCCCTTGAGAAAACTAGATTCAGATCTATGCGCAAAAGCAGAATCCAAGTAAAGTTACATTTGTGCAAGTGATTGTGCATTATGTTTGCCCAACATCTTGCACAACTAGTTGCACAAGTGTGATGCACAACATGTTGCACAACGAAAAGGTTCAGTGGAGCTCCACTAGAACTATTTGAATTTACAGAATGATAACATTGGATGCTGCCCACAAATTATGCACATTTTATGACAAACAATGATACAGGTTTTCAAGTAGAAATCTGCTCCATGATTTCAAGGCCATTCAAAGTGTGCATGCTTAACACTCCTGTATATTGCATATTCAGCTGATTTCGATGTGACTCTTTCTCCCCCCTCCCAGGCATTTGTTCAAATGATCGTTCAGATGATTGCCGCTTGCCCAGTGGTCATGAAGCCTCCTCTTGCTCAGACATGGCTCCCCACTGGAAGGTTTATGATCCTGAAAATCCCTACTGTGGAGAAGTGACACCAGAGCCTACAGGGCCTCCACCAACACTCTGCACTACTCCATCTCCTCTGTGTGAAGTGATTATGAGCGAGTAAGTAAAACCCAGCTTGTATGAGCCTTCAGCTGTTGCCTCTTGCAGAGCAAATAATTAATTTAACTTAATCATAACCCCATCATCACCATGGAAACACCTTATACTGACTGTAGTTGCAACATCAAAAATGTGTTCTTTCATTTTCTAAGGACACACAGCCACCCTGCCTGCCGGTGCAACCCCCTATCTCCCCACCAAAATACTTTTAAAAAAATGCCCCCAAATAAACAAACGCAGTGGTTTGCCGCCACATTCTGGCAGCAAACCACTACAGTGAGATAGAAGGGACAACTTTAGCAGCCAAAAAAAAACACATATTGGGGTTTTTTGAGACACAGGCAGGAGTATGGTCCATGGGGAGGAGTCAGGGGGATGTGGTTCCCAGACCCACCCACCCTGATATACAGCCCCTATTTCATTTCATGCTCTTGTAAGATTTCAGATTCATTGACTGCTGAGCATGGTGTTTTAGTACCTTTTAGACACCCAACCTGTCTTCCATTTCCTCATATATCATAAAGAACACTGGCCTGGTTCAGACAACATGCTAAACCATACTGCCCTTAACCATTTTGTGGTTAAGCAGCATAGTTTAGCGTGTTGTCTGAACCAGGCCACTGCTATTGTAAAAATCTAGGATGATTACTTCAGCAGTATCATGATATTTAAATCTTTGCCATCACGATCATCCTTTCTGCTTCAGGATCATGTTGAAAGAAAATACAGCTTTGTACAATGTTTATGACCCATGTTCAACCATATCTTCTTCTGTGTTTAAAGTACTTTTGCAGATTGCCATAAAATTCTGCCTCCCAAAGACTTCTACGATGCCTGCCTCCTTAAAGCCTGTCAGAACTCCAACAATTCCCTGAATTGTGACAACATAGAGATGTATGCTTCCCTCTGCACAGCTAAAGGTGTTTGTACTGACTGGAGGAACACAACCGAAGGAAAATGCCGTAAGTAGAAGAGGAAAAAGATGTATTTTACTTATCCTAAAGTGAGCAGCTATTGATCATGGTGCAAGAAGAACTGAGTGGACCAATCAGACAAAACCCTGCCAACAGATGAATATGGAACAATGCAAACTGAGCAAATTGGCACACATATTTGGCAAGGATTAAGAAAGCAGTTCTAGCCTTTAGGGATCTCTTCTCCACCATAATCAGCCCCTCCCCTCTGACAGAAACATGTTTGAAGGTTAGAAGGTTTCTGCATTTCATATTGCATAGTATATACCCAACTAGGAATATATCCATTTCTAGGCTGGGACCCAATGTGCACTGGCTTCTCAGGGCCACCCTTCCTATTGCAGTCCTCCCCCACCTCCCACCTCAGCCACTCCTGAATGTGAAGAGACCCTCCAGAGTGAAATTTGATGTATTATGGGGAGTAGCAACTAAGAGAACATTTGTTTGTTTTCCATGCACATTATGCATGAGCTGGCATGACTGTTTTTGGACTCTGCCTCTGTATTTAAACTGGACTTTGTCATGTTGTAATTATGTTTTGCGGCACTTGATCCTCTGCCAATGGAACATCTTCTTCCATTGGCAGAGGGTAGTGAGATCTAGTGGAGCATCCATACTGCAGGAAGGGGACTGGTGGCATTTTTTGCTGATTCCTCCTTGCCCTTGCAGCTCCCATTGCCATACAGTTTTGCATGGTCACCCATCCCTCCAAGCAGTTTTTGAGGGCATAGGGAGTTGAAGGAGGATTTTCAGAAATTGGCTTGTCCGTTACATAACCAAATTCATGGAGTTGCTTTCCATGCAATTCTGGATTCAACCTTATGAAAATTTATGACCTGTTCATCTAAACCTAATAGTTATCTTTGTATCTTTTCATTTTCTCTTGAGGAGAAAACAGGAAGGCGGGGAAGGGTCAATATAGAGCAGATAAATCACTGTGGGGGGGAAAGGGAAACAATCCTTTCTTCCTCCCTACCTCCATGTTTCAATCTGAAGCCCCCTCAAAGCAGCCTTACCAGTTTTGCTTTGTTTTTCAAAGCCCCTGGGAAAGCAATAATGTAACTACAAGCAATGCAAAATTATGCCCTCGGAAGGCCTCAAATGGTCAATGACAATGGTCATTGTCTTGTTTCTTTATGATATGTTTTATTTCTTTATATACAGCATACCATTGCCCCAAAGACAAGGTGTACGATGCATGTGGTCCTATTCATCCTGCCACCTGTGATAACGGGTATGAATAAACCTAATGATTGGCTCTGTACTAATTAATGTTAATATATGCACCTATGTGTTTTTGAATAGGAGTCCAATATCAAATAGCTCTAAAATCTATTTGTCTGTCTGTCTTAAATCCGGGGCCTGATCCAGTCAAGGCCCATACACTAAACATACTTGACATTACCAATATGACTCAAATCCACTTGTGTGAAAGAATGATGGTTTATTGTATGGGTCCTGGCTGGATCAGGCCTCAGATTTAAGACTCTATCCATCTATCTATCTATCTATCTATCTATCTATCTATCTATCTATCTGACTTGCTAGTAAATTGTGGATGTACTTACCATAGACAATGTTTTTATTTTCTGAGTTTGGTACCAAATATGGTGGCAGTGGACAGTTGAAGTGTTAACTAGTAGAGGGATGTTGTATTAATTAGCATGAGTAAAAAATGAAGTCCTAACTACTCATGGGCATTAATTCCATGTCATTTTTTCAGGTAATCATGAATGCCAACTTCAGGTTTCTAGACAGTTTCATTTTTGGATAAATGCATCATTTGCTGATAGATCCTTCAGACCTACATTATTTTAAAAAGCAGCTCTTAGTTTAAAGCACTATCCCTTATCCTAAAGGTATAAACCATCAGTCGCAAAGACAACTGTCTCTCTTATTTCAGAACATAGAAAATAATAGGTCACCCTGATTTCTATCACCACTGTTCGTTTGTTTATTTATTATCAACATTTATATGGCACCTTTTTCCCTAAAAAAAATTGAAGCAATGTATTACAATTTAAAACACTTAAACCTTAACACAATAAGAAAAAAAACCCATTTAAAACAATAAAATATTAAAACAATTACAACTTTAAAAGGCTAGACTAAAAAGGTGAACCTTCACAGTGATTCTAAAAGCCAAAAGAGTAGGGGCCAAGTGTAGTTCTTAATGGAGCGTATTGCAGGAGAAAGGCCTTTCACACATGCCAAAGAAATGACCTTCTGCAGCTAATGGTCCTGCAGAACTTAATAACCAAGCCAGGTGGACAACAAGACAGGCAATCCCTTATATAGCCAAGCTCTAAGTCATTTAGGGGCTGTTCCAGAGTATGCCTTAATATTTATAATATATTGTTTGTGCAAACACAATCTACTAGACCTATTCCATGGTTCCAGGAAAAAAATATCTCAGGATCAGGTGAAATCACCAGGATTTGCACTAGCCTGGAGAGGCAAAATGGCTCAGCACTACTAAACTAGTGGAGGTGCTTCAGTGAACTGGAAAGGTAGCATGGTTGAGGGAGTCTGTCTTAAACTTACTAATATGAATTCACAACGAAGGACAATGGTGACCATTTCTTGGTTTCCAAACACTCAGTGCTCAGATCACTATCATTGCAATTCTGTGCATGTCTACTCACAAGTAAGCCCCACTGAGTTCAATGAGAGTTTTCCCCAGGTAAGTGTATATAGAATTATAGCCTATAACAGGTAAATGGCTAAATTCTAAGTTATGTCTGCAGGGAACATGTGTGGTCCACACCCTTGAAAATACTGCAGGCTCTCGCCTACACTAAATATAAACAGACTTTAGCAAGGTTGTTTTATTTCCTAATAAGTTAGTTTTGTTTTTAGATTTTATGTCTGTCTTTATATAATTTAGTCCTCTGCTGTGTTATTTTGCATTGTATTGTAATGTATTTTTTTTTTTAGTTTTTGAACTGTATTTTATTCTTTTTAGTTTTTGTGATTTAGTTTTTGTGGTGGTTTAACAATGTAATACATGCTTAAACTTATCTGGGACTAAATCCCATGAACTCAGTGGGGCTTAACTTTTGAGTAGACATGCATAGGATTGTGTTGGTAAGATTACTTCTTCAAAAGATTTACCGTTACACATTCCAATTAACTTTTTGTCTTTTATTGTGCCTTCCATGGTAACAGAGAGTAAGCTATTTCCCATGCTTATGAATGCTATTAAAGAACCGAAAAATGGTTAAATCTTGTTTTCTTTTAATGAAAGTGCCCATTTTCTTTTGTGTATAAAGAACCCCTCACAAAAATATGGTTTTTAAGAGAATCTTCTTGAATGTCCATTACAGTAGTGCTATTTGATTACAAAATTGGAAACATTAATAACCGCTAATATTCTTCCTTGCAGACAAGCTAAGGAAGTTAGTGCTCATGTTGCTGAAGGATGCTTTTGCCCGAAGGACAAAATCCTGTTCAACACATACACTGACATATGTGTTTCAGAATGTGGTGAGTTTCTCTTTTCGTGGTGGAGCAATCCTGGATGGAGGGGAAGCTTTTCTTATCTGTTTATTTCTTCTTCTCTCCCCCCGTTCCATTGACCACAGTGGGAAGGAATTAACTATATTAGTTCCAGGGCTGGCATAGTTTCAGGGCCTGGTTTGGCTAAATTCTAAGTTATGTCTGCAGGGAACATGTGTGGTCCACACCCTTGAAAATACTGCAGGCTCTCGCCTACACTAAATATAAACAGACTTTTATATTTAGTCTGGGGGCAAAATTCAGGAGAATGAGGGGGCTTAGGTGCAGTGGTAAATTTTGAAGTCAAGCACTCATCATGGCCAATGACTGTGGACACAGGAGACTAAAACAATTATTTTTTTAAAAAAAAACACCTTCCAAATCATTTATGGTTATGACTGAGCCAGCTTACATGTATATGAACTATTAGGACACTATATGAATTATTTTACCTTCATTTCTTTCAGGTTGTGTGGGACCAGATGGCATGCCCAAACCGGTGAGTATTTCACTGAGAACATTATACCTAGACTGTCACTGATACACGGGTGACACAGGTACTCTGCTTGGTTCTAGCAGGAAAACAAACAAGCTATTTGTGGGGGGGGGGAGCACTGAAGTTCCTGCTTTGGGCCCATGTAGATCCAGTGCTAAACTTACATTTACCAGACACATCTCCCCAAAACACCCTTGAAGGAACTTGAAGCTGATTCATCATAGCTTCCAATAGCTTATCATTTAATGAGCTCCTATATCACCAATTTTAAAAAGCTTTCACCATTATTAAAAATCTCTGAAAGTCCCCTTTCAAGTTGTAAGACATAGTTCTGACCCAAAACCTATTGTACTGCTATGTCTTACGTTAAAAGAAGGCTTCGGCCAAATAAGCAGTACTTCTTAAGAAAGCTTAAGGCCTCAGTGACAAGTAAGTAGATGACTGCTACTCACTGTTGTCATAAAACGTTACTGATTTGTACGTTCTTTTTTACAGCCTGGTACCAAATGGAAGAGCAATTGCCAAGAGTGTCTCTGTGACCCATTGTCCTTGAGTGTACAGTGTAAACCAGTGATCTGCGAGGAGTCAAAAATACCCATTTGTGAGAAAGAAGGGTTCATGCCTGTCCCTGTGCTGATACCAGAAGACCCATGCTGTCCAGAAATTAATTGCAGTATGTATATTGTTTATGAATAGCCAATACCTTTCTGGCCAAATTCTGCCCTCTGTATTGGCATACAGCTTAATCTCCAGAGCCATAAATAAGACTTGCCACAGAGGTAGATGATGATGATGATGATGATGATGATGATAATAATACAACTGTCAGTGAGAGCTGTAAGTAGGCTTGTTTGAAGGTAGAATCCACCCAATCACAAACACTGCTGCAACGAAACAATTTGTGCTGTTATGGCTGTTGTCTCTCTCTCTCTCTCTTCCCCTTATAGCAGCCTTTGTCTCTGAAAGCAGAGCCCCCAGAAGCCAAAACACTTTCCTTACAGAAAATGCAAACATTCGATCATTACATAATTAATGGGTAACACCAGAGGCACCATTCTTTCCCGGCTTAACTTTCTCTAGGGTAAATAACCACACCAAGCTACTTGAGAACAACAGCCCCTTTCTGTCATCACTGTGGAGACTGAAAACAGGATCAAAAGGGGGGGGGAATCATTGATATGCATTTGAATATTTATATATCATGTTTCCATAGAAGACTAGGCCAAACTTTCTTTCGTGAGCCATATGTAATATTTTTCTCACTGGAGAGACTTCTGACAGGTGATAGAAAATGAACCCCACTAAAGTCAATTGAACAGGCTAGCCACAGGTTTGTTATGCAAAAGCAGCTGCAAAGCATGTCTCTGGGTTCACACCCTCTGCTCACCACATGTTCAAGGAACTGTACCATAACTAGGCTGCATACCTATGCACACTTTCTTGAGAGTAAGTCCTTCTGACTCAGTGGAACTCCGGTCTGTGTAAATGTGCTTAGGCTTGGGGGTGCTAGTCTGAAAGAGGGAAATGTGAAAGTCTTCCTTTCCTAGTTAACCCAATTCAAAGGTTAGCTGTGCCCAGTACAATGTCACCCACTAATTGTGATTTAATTACACTAGCATTGTATGAGTGTTGCTTTAGCGTTACAGGAAGATATAGTGGCCCAAATATTTTAAGACTGGGAAGCTAGCTTGCTTATTCAGCTCTTTCTTTTTTTCTGATTATTCTATAGTATGCAATGTTAGTGCCTGCACCACCCAGAAGAAATCTTGTGAACCTGGATATGTGATAGAGTCGATCCTGTTTGAAGGAGACTGCTGTGTCACATACAACTGTAGTAAGTACTAGCCTTCTGACAAATATTACAGGGGTTTCTGAGTGCATGTTCCAAAGAGCACACAGAGAAAAATAGATGAAAAGTGTAAAATTATTTAGGGGGAACACAGATGTAACCATCTGAGTATAGATAATATTTTTTTTTTACACACATTTGCTGCCATCAAAACATATTCTGGAAAATGGAAGACACATGCCGGAATGTGTGTTCAAACAGCATTCATCACATTAAAAATGTTACATCTGCCTAGCAGTTAACCTGTTGGATTAGCACTGGGGAGACCCAGGAAAAAATCTCCACTCAGCTATAAACCTCACTGAAGATACAATCCTATATTCACTGAACTAGGAGTAAACCTCTTTGAACTCAACAGGACTTAGATCTGAATAGATGGTCATATGATTCCACTATGAGTGTATTTAGGCTAGTCACTATCTCTCCTCTTAACCTACCTCACAGAGTTGTTGTGAAGATAAAATGTGTGTGATGGGGGGAGGGGGAGGTGAAGATCCATGTGCACTCCCTTGAGCTCCTTGGAGGAAAGGCAGTATCTGTCAGTAAAATCAAATACACACTTAAGCACCTCCTTGCAATTTATAGACAGCCTATTTAAAGAGTATAGTATCTTTATTATTACATATTTGACATTTTAAATGTAACCATCTTTTCCCTGTCATATTTTTAAAGTAATTGGCTATTTCTATTTTCAGAACCAATCCCAGATGTCTGTTTGGTGAATGGAACAACTTATCCAGTAAGAATGCTAGTATTACCTATATCTTCTTTTCTGTCAGTTTTTCAATCATGGACAGAAAGTTTGGTAGCAGTATTCAGATGATGGAATTAATTGCCTAGGGAAAGATGGCTAGCCACTTTCTTGAGCACATTTAGGTGATAACAGTGCAGTTTGAGCATGCACATATATTTATTTACATGCATTTACATTATATGCTTTAACTGTGTTCCAAGAGTAGCTAACTATAATCCAAATAAAACAACCAATAAGAACATTAATAGAGCAGGATAATCAAACAACAACAACAGATGCTAAAATCACAGAAAATCAACAAGTTGAAAACATATCCAGTTGGATCCATACATTCCTTGAGTAGAGTTCTATACATGGGACTCTCCTGGTGGAGGATGGGTGGGGAAAAGAAGGCAATTTTATTATTCATACTATTTTGTGTAAGCTGCTCTGAGTGCCCTATTTGAGTGAAGAGGACGTGGAGTAAAAGTGATTTAATCAATAAAAAAGTATGCTTTAAGTGGAAAACTCCTCCTTCGTTATATAATGTAAAAATGCATCACTGCATTCATAGAGGAATCAGTGATTCTATAAACTCCATGTATATAGCAAATTAGCTTCTCCTTAGTAGGATTTCCAGTTGAAGCCACCAAGTTTGCTATTTCAGCATCAGCTCATTTTCAAACACTTCAGTGGGGGGGGGGGGGACTTTCCAAGCAAGTACCATTGAGTAAAAGTACAAATTATCCTATCCTATTTAACCCACCTATCCTTAAGTGCTGAAATGGGCAGATGATTAAATAGCAATCTAAAAGGGCTGACTGATTCATTAACTCTGGAAAATGACTGATAATATTGGCTGCCGCTCCTGCCACACATAAAGCAACTCAAAGTACCCTTTTCTGCTTTCCAAAAAATGGGTACATCCATTTTTTCTCGCAATGTTCTCGCCAGTTCTAGGGATTTTGCATCCTTTCTGGACATGTCATCTTGCCTTGATTTTTCTAACAATTCATAGAGTATCTTGCAGTCTAATAAGAACATCAGAAGAACCAGGCCAGATCTACACCAAGCAGGACCATGAAAGTGGTATATGGAGGCAGGATCTACACTACTGCTTTATAGCGGTATTGAAATGAACTGACAACTGTTGGGGCCCATGACACAGGGCTCCATCTGACGAGCGTATTATTGCATGCTCGTTACTGGGCACTCACAGATTTTTTGCAGGTCCCTCACATGACATTATCTGCCTCCTGCACGCCTTCCTCCCCTTCTGGCTTTCCTCGCGCCACAAGAAAAACTTCAGAAAATCCAAAATATTGTTAAAACCGGAAGTTGCTGCTCTCTCTTGCTGTGTGCAGGAGAAGCTGCATGATTAGAGCGCCTGATTGAATGGGCCTCATGCTCATTGTTTATGTCCTGTTTTGAAACAGGAAGTAACTGAGCAACGAAACCAGGAGCGCAAAAGCGACAGTAGGGAGCGTGTTTTCCCACAGGTGATGGAATTCACATCCAAATACTGCTTTCATAGTGCAGTATCCTGCTTGGTGTAGATGTGTCATGGGCCCCAACAGTTGTCAGTGCACTTCAATACCACTATACAGCAGAAGTGTAGATCCTGCCCAAGGGTCCACCTAGTCCAGAACTGTCTTCACACAGTGGCCAACCAGCTGTCGACAAGGAAACCACAACAGCACCTGCCTCCCACCCATGCTTGCCAGCAACTGGTGCCTATAGGCTTACTGCTTCTGATAGTCTGGTCTTCAACATGCTTAGTCAGAAGCAAAGCCCTGCTGAGTTTAGGGGTGGCATCTAACGACGCCTTTTTCAAAATAACAAATGAACAGATTGCCTGCCATTCAGCTATTCAGGGAAGTAGGGGGTGTATGCTTGAGTGTGGTGCTTTATGGAGTGATTATATTTGCTTTGACTACAGTGGTGTTATATCTGTGTTTTCCACAGTAAATATGAAATGTGTGAAAGGCAGATGCATGTTCCAAATACTCAAAGACACATGCCAGGGAGTGTCTTCTGCTAGTTTAGGTTAGGGTTGCGAACTGTTTAGAAAAAAACCTGCCCATTCCATTTTTTTAACCTTTAACAGGTACTTGATTTACAGAACCCAACAGGGGAGGCTTTTCATAATCACCTGCTAATCTGCACAGGTCACTCTGCTCTTGAAGATACAGCAGCTGGACTTGGTTACAACGCTGCCAGGCCTCTTCAGCATGTACATCTGCCTCTAACACTTTCTGTGTTTCCTGAGGGAAATGCAGATGTAATATTGGTATAGCCATGGAAAACACAATTGCCACATAAAGTGTGAATTAACCCTCATTGTGAAAACCAAGTGTGGTCCCATAGATGGTACCTTGGATCCTTAGAAATGGGAAATCAGATCCCTGTTCAGTCATGAACTCCGTCCTGTGTTTGGATGTCAGTTATCATTCCCCATTCATTCATTCCCTGTGTGAAAAACCACTGGAATTTTTGTACACTTAAAATGAAGCTAAGAACTGATAATACTTTGTATGTATTTGAAAGTACTTTGTATGCTCAGAAAGATTTCATGAGAATTTGACCCATGGTTTGTAAAGCTGCTTTAGGCACACAGTTCTGCTTATAATGACTGCTGTTCTTTGACTCTTCCCAGGTTGGAATGACCATTCCGAGTGAGTCTTGTGAAACATGCATCTGCACATCTGAATTAGACCCATCCACCAAGAGAAATCTTGTAGAATGTAAACCAATTCCATGTGATACAACGTGCGCAGAAGTACGAAAAATTCTTTCTCTATTACTGCTTTTTTTTAAGAAAGGAAAGCTGGCTCATTACAGAGGGATGGCTCTCTCCCGTTCATTGCTAACACTTTATCTACTACACAGGGTTACGAGTACCAGGTCGAGTCTGGAAAGTGTTGTGGAACATGTGTCCAGGTGTATTGTACAATCAACCTGAATGGCATCACAGAGGTGTTCAAGGTAATCACGTCTTCTCATTCTTCTTGTACTTTCTTTGCCAGCAGACATCAAAGACTGCAGGCAATGCTGATATTCTCAAGCCTCTTTATGGCATAAATACCAGTGCCCTTCTTTTCAAACAGTAGCAAATACATTGAGATGCCTAAACTCTAAATGAGAATTGAGGTGTCCATATAAGCTATTGAAATGTGGATAGGCTAAACCGACCTTCCCCAACCTAATACAACTCCCATCATTCTGAGACAACATGGCCAATTGAATTAGGAATATAGGAAGCTGCCTTATAATGAGCCAGACCATGAGTCCATCTAGCCTAGTATGGTCGACACTGACTGGCAGCGATGGCTCTCCAGGGTTTCAGACAGGATTCTTTCCCCACCCTACCTAGAAAGCCAGGGATTGAACCTGGGACATTCTGTATGTAAAGCAGATGCTCTATCACACTGAGCTATGGTCCCTCTCAGTCAGTTGCTAAGAAGATGGGTGCTTAGGATTAAATGCGACATGCCCCGAGTCAACGAGATATGGTGATGGGAAACCTAACTAATTAAAATCTTGGGTGTATTTGCTATATAGAAGCTTGCAGATAATAATGCTATCTCTTCTTCTTTTTAATTATAACAGCCTGGTGATATTTGGTATCCAGAAGCTAATAACTGCAGCCAGTACACATGTGAACCAATGAACGATACACTTGTTCCTGTTAAAGTTGTAAGAGCATGCCCCGATCTCAGCCTGGAGGAGTGTGACCCTGTGAGATTTATTTTATTCTTTATTTAAAATCATGTTGTATTTTATGGATTTAATTTTTGTGAACCATTGAGAGAGCTTAGGCTATCGGATAATATAGAAATATAATAAATTAAATAAATGAATAATATAACTGCTCTAGCTCTGTTAAACCCAAGACACTATAAAAATGAGCAGCGAGCTAAGCTGCCCATTTCCTCTTCACCAATGATGTGACACAGGGTTCAGTCTCATTATTCCAGAGAATCCCCCAGCACTCTGTAGCAGATTTGGATGGGAGGGGGGCATAGAGTTTGCTTCCACTAGCAGTAACACCCCCTTAGTGGAGTTCTGCTCAGAATGCTTCTACCGGTGGAAAGAGAGGGAGGCAAATATTCCCCCTCCTACTGCTCCAGAGGCCCCCCCCATCCTTCTGGAGCAGATTTTCAGGGGACATAAAGGGCTGCAGCGGGAGGGGGAATCAAAGACAATTGCCTCCTTCCTCAGTCCACCAGCAGGATTTGTCCATTGGGCCAGAAGCCTTCCACAACAGGAGAGCCCTTCTGTTTCTGGAAGGCAAAGTCTTAATCCAATTCATAGTGAAAAATGTGTGAAAGTGGTGCTCCAGAAGAGGCATTCTACTACCTCCCAATCAGAAATCACATCCATGGAAATTCTACGGACTGTGTAATACAATAGGTGAAAGAACTGTGGCATTATTGTGTACAGTGGTGTAACTCAGGATAAGCTTACAATCTTGACTGAATAGTGACTCTCTTGCGATACTACTGGTAGAAATAATCCTCCTCTCAAGAAGAACATTAGCCTCCACTTAGAGTCTTTTAAGTGTCATGCTTATCTACAACTTCCTTGAGATCTTAGCTTATACTAGCAGAAGAACCGAGATCAGGCTGTGGCAATATTTATCATCTTATTTAAAATATGTTTATACTGCCCTACAACAATAAAAGCCAGGAAATACAGTACATAAAATAGCTCCCATCAATCAGCTTAATAAACCAATATAAAATGCCCAGGCAAACAATTATGTTTTGACCTGACACCAAAAAGAATACCATGTCCACACCAGGCACACCTCTAGGAGGAACTAGTTCCACAATGGCGGTGCCACATTAGAGAAGGTTCTTGTTCTTGTCACAAAGTACCCATGGAACTTGGAAAAGAGAATCCTCTGATGGCTGTAAAGCAAGGGCAGGCTGACATTGGAAAAGATGTTCCTGCAGATATTTGAGTCCGAAGCTGTTTGAGGTTTTACACATTTAAGCTGTTTAAAGCTTTAATTGAGAGCCAGTGTGGTGCAGTGGTCAAAGTGTTAGACTGGGACTCGGGAGATCTGGTTTCTAGTTCCCACTCGACCATGATACTCACTGGGTGCCTTTGGGCCAGTCACTGATTCTCACCTGACCTTCCTTCCTCACAGGATTGTGGGGATGAGGAGGACCATGTAAGCTGCCTTGGGTTCCTTGTAGTGATTAATGTAATAATAAAATATTGGAATTCAAAAGTGGTCTTTCCTCATTCTAGTTGTCAGTGGAATATACAAAAAGCTTCTGCTAATAAAAAGTGCATCAGTTTGCTCACTAAAAATATTTGATGCTTTGCAAGTGAGATCAGGGCTTGGCAATGACTTTCTAGTGCATTTCTTATCACTTAGAAAGGAGTTCGTAACTTGCCAGTTCTGAGCGGACCCTTTAAATATAATGATAGCTTTAAGCTTTTTTCTAATGTATGTTTAGACAGTGGGGGAAACCCTATGACTCCCAGCATTTCCCAGCCAGCCATGCTGAAGAATGCTTGGAGTTGTAGGATTTTTTTTAATGTTTGAACATGCATAGGTATTCATTATATGCCCAATTGTAGGACAGTGTTTAGGCTAAGAGTACATTGCAAACCCAGTACCAGAAATGTCCCTACCTGCATTCAGCAGTAATAATGATTTTCTTTCTT